>NW_026988421.1:44900000-46234500 GCF_030222135.1 Aotus nancymaae | reverse complement strand
GGGAGGGAAGGGACAGAGAGTGGGGGTGGGGAGGATGCAGAGAGAGAACACTAGGAGAAATGCCTGATGTAGGTGACGGGGGAGGGGGAGGGAGACAGCAAACCACCATGGCATGTATGTACCTATGCAACAATCCTGCAGGATGCAGGATGTGCACATGTACCCCAGAGCCCAAATACAATTAAAAAAAAGAAAAAAGAAAAAGAAACAGAAGCTGAAAATCGTGTTTTTGCTTCTACTTATAGTGACTCTCCTCCCTTTTATTGACATCTTGGAACCATTTTGTTCTAATTATTTTTTCCACTGATACCTATTGAAGATTTTTTTAAAAAATTATCAAACAACAAGCTTCAATTAAAATTAGGGATTTTAACTGTTATGCACTGTTTCAGTATAATGAGTCTCCTTTTTTATCAGATAAACATTCAATGTAAGAATTAGAGAGTTCCAATTAGAGAGTGAATTTAGATTACAGTGTTACTATCTGTGTCAGAAAATGTTAAAGAAACTGATATAAGATGACAACTAAGGTTTTCAGCATCTGTGATTTTACTGAACCAAAAAAAAATTCAAAGGCAATGATTTTCAAACTTTTATAATGGATCCAAACTATGTTTAATAATTTTCTGGCAAACTAAGATATCTCAAATGACTCGGTAAGTTTAGAAAATGTCAAAGTAATGATAATTTAAATAAGGTGGCCCAGTTATATGAAATTAAATTATACAACAGTTATAAGTTTAAGACTGTAAGCTCCAAAATGCCGTCAAGTAGCTTTATGAATTATAGAAGATGATAGAGGATAAAATAATACATAGGGATTGAAATTGATTATTTCTTATCTTACTGTCTTTGATAGATACAGACAGCATCTGCTGGTTATAATATTTAATGTGTAAAGCTTTCAGTCTCTTATGTGTTCACTGAAGCTCATGGTAGGAGTTTTAGCACATAGATGAAATGATGTTAAGAGGAAAACAGTATATAAGAGAAAGGTTCTTTTCACTTCTACACTATATATTCACACATTTTTGGATGCCAACACAATTTGGGAGGCAATGATATTATGGAATATTTTTATTAAAATTTACTTTAACATGTGTAACTGAGAGTTCAACATTGTCTTATTCCTTTAAAAGAAAATCTAAGTACACCATAAACATGGCAGAGAAAAAAAGTATAAATTTTCCATTCAAAGAGATTTGGTTTTTTTTCTTTCTATCTCTCTCTGTTGTATATTCACTTTTGTTAACTATAATTTAACAAATGTTGGTGGGGGGGGTGCATACCTAGTGTGCTAAGTCCTATGTGAGGCACTAACCTTTCAATGCAGTAGCTAAGCATCTGTGAATAGTTACATAAATTCACTACACTTCAGTCTCTTTAAATTTTTAATTGAAATTATATCATCAGCTTAATCAGATTTTGTAAAGACCAAGTGAGATGATGGGTCTGAAGTAGATATAAGAGAGCAGCCACTAAATGAATCACTAGCCATTAGTCTTTCAGCTTAATAATTTTAACTTGAAAGTATTCCACTGTATTCTCTCCAAAGCGGTTGCTTCTAGCAACTATCATTTCACGTCCTCTCTTCATAGACAAACTTTTTAAAGTAGCTTTGGCTCCCTATGTCGAATTCTTCATTTGCCATTCAATTCTTAAGTCATAAACTATCACTTTAATAAACTTCTCCATTTTTTTGTTAAAAGTGTCTTTGTGTAAAATCTAGCTATTGCTTTCTAGACCTAATTAGTGTCTGAGGCATTTGAAACTTACCCAATCACTCAGTCCTTACACACCCCTTCAATTAGTGCATACTTGCTGCTCATTACTAAACCACATCCTGGGAGTACATGAGGAATAACTTGGGTGCTATCCTGATGTTCATAGATTTCAGGGTCTGAAGCTGCTATAACAGCTTTGACAATGTTCCAGATTTGTCGTTTGAAGTAGGACCCGGAGTTCTTTGTCTCACCACCAAGAAAATTAAGGAGCGTGGACACAAGGGTGAGGTTGGAAAGAAAATTTAATAACTAAAAGGAGAAAGCTCTCTACAAAGGAGAGAGCACCTGAAAGAAGGCTGCTGTTCTACAGTCAAATACAAAGACTTTTATAACAGACTAGTAAAGTGAGATATTTCATTTACATAGGTGTGAAAAACTGGTTAGGACTAGGTGATTCATTTACATGAGGCATGAATTCCTGAAAGCTCCTCCCTGTCCATTTGCGGATGAGGAATCTTAGCCTATGTTGCTCCAAGTTGTTTAATTTCCCTTACTGTGCATGTGTAAGGGAAAAGAATTCTCCACTGCCAACATACCAAGTCCTCAGGTACTCCTCTTAGGCATGTTTCAAGCAATCCTCATCCCCTACCTCTTCTGTGCAAACTCCCTTATCTGAATATGCCCAAAAGAAGAAAAGAATGTGCTCACTGAATCCTACCATTGTGTATGTGACCCTTGTTAGTTACAGGGGAAGCATCTTTATGGTGGACCTTGCATCTTTATCTATGCTTGCAGCCTTATCTTTGAGGCTGTTGCTTTGTTAGAAAAAAAGGAATCCTACTGAACAGTTGTCCTAGCTGTCTGTCTAACTGGTTCCTTTCTTTCTTTTCCCACACTTTTGTTCACTCCCTGCTTCTTTCTTTGGACCTCATGAAAATACCTGTCTCCCCTTGATTAAACTTTCATTTTTCAGTATTTTTTAAACAAATGTTCTTGGGAAATAATAACATATAGACATTGAAGTGGAAAGATTATTAACATATAGCTAGATGAAGTTCCAGAGTGAATACACTAACGTATTCATAACAGACGAAACAAAGGGCATCCAATCATCTCAGAATACAAACTTCATCACCCTCCGGTTATTACCCCACCTCTCCCAAAGCTAAGCACTATCATGATTTCTCATGCAATGGATTAAATTCCCTGTTAAAACAAAAACAAATAAAATTTTAGTCAGTGGGACCATGGAATATTTATCCTACTATAACTCCAGGCAAAGGACAGAGAAGAGTAGTATAAATGTTTTCTTAGTCACTTGAGATGATATTTTCTCCTATTTTTCTCTAGCATCCAATCTTAACATCCCCCCCCAACCGCCATTGTGAATTGGCTATATTAAATAAACAAATTCATTTTTACTGAAATTTCATTGAGGACTTGACTTAATTTGACCTTTGTGTGTGTGTGTGTGTGTGTGTGTGTGTGTGTGTATATACATATTTATATATATACATACACCTTGCATATATATGTGTGTGTATATATACACCTTATATATATGTATAACATCCCCTCATTGTGAACTAGCTGTATTAAATAAGCAAATTCACTTTTACTGAAATTTCATAAGAACTTTTTTTTTTAACTATATTTGGCCTTTTGTGTGTGTGTGTGTATGTGTGTGTAATATTCTTTTTTACATATAAGACAAATAAAACATTGGGATCATGAAATAAATTTTCTCATTTTTCTAATAAAGAGTTGAGGATGAGTTCAAGATTAACATCCCCCTCCCTTTTAATGGCAGAGATTTAACCTCAATAAATGACTTTTTTCTTATTTTTCTATATTTCTTTCATTTAGATAAATTTAAGTATGTGCATTTTAATAAGGAAGAAATGCAGATATGTTTTGTTGACACTGTATAATGGGTAATATATTTGTCTATCCTGGAAAACTGCAGAGACAGGAACATTGACTTCAGTATTCTTGAATAATTGAAGATTTTCTTTATAACAAAAGTTAGAGATTTCTAATAAATATGATATGTAATTTTTCAAATTTGCTTTTATCTATCAAAAAATTTTATATATTGCTGAGGAAGGATGAGAAATTCTATTTAAGTTTTAAGCAATTAAAGTTAAACTTATTTTGAAAGTCTTTTTTTGGGGGGTGGATTTAAAATAGATAAAAATGGAGTTCTCTTACTGAAGTTGGGAATTGAGTATCTCAGAGCTGTCAGTTTATAGCACTTGCCATTTAATCCCAGCCAGAGTTACTTCTATGACCCCCATAAAGCAGTCTGTAAACAACTCTTTTGGATTACTAAGATATTAATGGCAATTTGGAAGGGAACTTACACATTTCAGAACTTTCTCTGAACTATGTTTGAACTGTGTGATCCAGGTCTGTTCACCAACAGTTGAATGGACTACCAGTGGATACATAACTCAACCACAAACAATCAATTTGCTGGTGGGCAAATATTTAAATTTCCTAATATAGAAGTTCTAAGATGAAGCCTATGTTGATAACGGCCTCTTGAACAGCAGAGTCTTTTAATTAGAGCTGATAACAATATTGGGCTATGTCCAAGCAGAGGGTGCTAAGAAAGAGAATATTTAATGATGAAGATATAAAAGAAAGAATACTGCTCTAGAATGAGACAAATGAAGAAAGAAATTGTATGTAAGAACATTATTTTAGAGCTGGGTTGGAATAGCTCTCTGTCTCTGGATATGCCCCAAATCAAAGACTGATACACTGCTCTTTGCCCTTTTCCAAAATAAAGGCAAGAATCACTAAGCAAGTTGTTTTTATTGCGGTAAAGTTCAGAACTTTAGAGATACCAGGAACTAGCTGTCTACATTGCTGATTCACATAGGGATTGACATCTTAAATCTCATTTTACTAGTTACGTAACCTGATTTG
This sequence comes from Aotus nancymaae, assembly GCF_030222135.1. Lineage (NCBI taxonomy): Eukaryota > Metazoa > Chordata > Mammalia > Primates > Aotidae > Aotus > Aotus nancymaae. The sequence continues at coordinate 46,229,842 of NW_026988421.1, read as the reverse complement.
GATGTGACCAGTAGGATACAGAACATCCTGCTGGAAAAGTTTTTCCTAATCTCTCCTGAAACCCAAATGCATTACACATAACATGTTTCTATACCAGAGAAAAAGTGTGTCTTGTGTAAGATCCCAGGGAACCTCTCATAGAAGGCTCTCAGACCCCTGGTGGTTGCCTATTGTCTTAGGCCATCTGTGCTGCTATAACAACATACCTGAGACTAGGTAATTTATAAAGGACAAAAATTTATTCCCATAGTTCTGGAGGCTGGAAAGTCCAAGATCACTGTCAGCAGAATTGGTATCTGGTGAGGGCTACCCTCTGCTTTTAACATGGCACCTTATTGCTGCATCCTCCAGAGTGGGGAATCACTGTGTCCTTGCATAATGGAAGGTGAAATGAGAAGAGAGTGCATCCTTCAACCCCAAGACCTTTTATAAGGGTGCTAATCCCATTCACAAGGGTTCTGCCAACACCTCACAAAGGCCACATCTCTTAGGACTAGAGATTAAGTGTTAACTTAAAGTTTGGAGGAGGCACCATCCATCAAATCATAGCCTGTCCTTTTCTATGTCTGGTTCTGCCATATCATTTACTTTTATTAAAGTTTCACATAAATATGTTTTAGAAGTCTGGGAGTCCTATTATTATCTGAGCCTACATAACATTTATATCTGCTTTGAATCACAATACCTTCCCAGTTTTTTGACCAGTTTTGCTATCTGTCCTTGTTACCCATTTACAAACAACACATTTATTATTTATATAATTTGAGTAGATTTCTACTACAGCCAAAACAACAAAAAGGTGCAGTTAAGTAAGGCCATAACATATGTTGCACAGGAGAGTTGCTAGGATCAGACGGTTAAATGAGACATTGATCACCACCTGTGGAGGTCTGTCCTGCAGACCCTGACTCAAGGATGGGATGAATGGATGCATTCTCACACCATTACAGTGATTCAAGTGGGCCAGGGATGGTCATCAGCTGCTTTCAGAGGGTGACTCCAGCCAATCAACAAGGACTCCCTCTCCATCCTCACATTTATTCATTATGAATTTTATAATAGAGGTTGTAAGTCAACATGCTTGTTGATAATTAGCATGGTTAAAAATGTGGCTTTACACATGATAGCAGCTTTAGGTTCCCCAGCCCAGAGTAAACACCATTAACGGGTAACTCCCCTTTGACCTCCCACTGAGAGGACCATCCAGCACAAAGTTTACATGAACAAAGTAGAGTAGAGACAAAGGGATGTGGGGTAAACAGACTTAACTGGGAAAGCCTCTTATCATTCCTGTCTTTTCCCTGTTCTAATGTAAATGAACTGGCTGCCTTTAGCCTGTCCCAGTAAAATCTTTTGGCTTCCAAAAGGTTTGAGACCAATCTATAACTCCCCCTAGTATTTCTCTAAGATTTTGCCAGGCACCCCAGGGCTAAACATTTGGGTTTTTCAACTCTGGATGACTTTAAGATCTACAATAGCCACCTGTAGATAAAATGGATGTGTGATCATGGCATTGAAAATCAATTCAGTGTCAGATAACTCAAAAAAGGAGTAGCAAGTCAGAGTTGAGGAGTGGATACTGCAGAGTCACTGACCACAAAGCTGGAGGCAGAAATATTGTTTAAGTTTACTCTATTTTTTATTTCCTTGATAAGGACATTGCTGATACTGAACATGCTGTTCATGAACTGAGATCCTGTTATGTGTAAATAATAATCTCATTAAATGAGAGAGGAAAGAGCACTATTTTCTGTATGTTTCTAAAAGACAATGCAACCTTTGAACAAGAAAGGCAGTGAGAAAGCAGTAGCCATTTCTGTGGCTGGTTAGAGGTCCCCTGCTCTGACAGGAACAGCAGTACCAGCGGGACTCCCTTCACTCTCTTTGGCTGTTTAGGGGAGCTTTGCAGTGGTAACATCTCTATGTGCCAGCTCTCTGTGGGGATCTCTTTCATAAAATATTTTGTAATTTTCACTAAATAAAATGCAGATAGCTTATTGGAATGTGATGAGTGACCAGAAACTGATTTAAAATTATTGCAATGGATGAATGCTTTAGAAAGTATTAAAGAACCCTCTGTCTCTTCAGACACTTTATCTCTTCTCTTCTAACCCTTTTCCAGACCAGCCTTTATTTCCTGCACTGATGTGGTTTAGATAGCAAGAGAAATACAGGAGGGAGTAAATGAAACAAGAAAATTCTTTTTTTTTTTTTTTTGAGACAGAGTCTTGCTCTGTTGCCCAGGCTGGAGTACAATGGCATGATCTTGTCTCACTGCAACCTCCACCTTGCAGGTTCAAACAATTCCCCTGACTCAGCCTCACAAGTATCTGGGATTACAGGCACATGTCACTATGGCCAGCTAATTTTTTGTATTTTTCGTAGAGACCATGTTTCACTATTTTGGCCCGGCTGGTCTCAAATGCCTGACCTCAGGCGATCCACCAACCTCAGTCTCCCAAAGTGCTGGGATTACAGGCAGTAGCTATCATGCCTGGCCAAGAAATTTCTTTAAGAAAGGAAATATTTGCGCACTTGTGTGTAATTCATTGTTTTAGAAATGCCATTTCTTTTTCACTCTTCTACTCTAAAAAGGTTGCTAAGTCACTAAAAGGATACATATTTTGTTTTCTTTTAAAATTAATTGTTGACAGGATGAACTGTGATATCTAAAGGATAGTTCTGACAGCCATCAAGTGGCATTTTAGGATAAACAATAGGTCTTGGCTGTTCTTGCACTACTTCCACTGTAATTCTGTCAGGTAGCTTGGTTTCCAGCCCCCTTGGCTATATTTATCAGTGCATCATGCTACTTCCCCAAGGCTTTTGAGAACAATATGAACCTCATCTACTGAATTTGTTCTTTTGTGAATGTCATCCAAATATAGCCATGTGCTCGGTGACTTTCCTGTCAACAATTAGCTAATCTTATAAATTAATCATAATGTACTCCTGGAAAAATAACTAAATTACCATGACAATCATTCATTCTTTCAGGCAATGTATGCATTTTTGCATCTAAATTTTGACATACATTTTCACAGGTTAGGTTCAATCCAATTTATGATAAACATGATCAATATTCAGATCAGTAAGAAAGAGAAAACAATGCTAAGACTAGAGGGTTTTATGTTGAGGTAAGTGAATTATGAGATCCTAGATAACTACCTTTTTGTAAATCTTAACATCACATGAGATCTAGGTTTTCCCCTCCCATACTATTAAACATTTTTTAAAAATCTGAGAGTCCTTTTAACTATCAGAACCCATGTAAGTTTACATCTGCCTGGGATCACAATACCTTCCCAGTTTTCAGAACCAATTTCATTGTCCCAATGTTCTGCTACCCAGAAAAACCAGTACACTAGGAACAGCAGGTACTGCAGTAAAGAAAGAATTTATCACAGGGTCAGCCACACAGATGGGCAGGAGACAATTCTCAAATCCACCTTCCCGAGAATTAGGAAGTTAGGGTTTTTCAAGGATAGTTTGACTAGCAAAGAGCTAGGGAATGAATAACGCTGACTGGTTGGGTTGGAGAAGAAATCATAAAGGGCTCAAAAACATCTTTGTGCACTGAATCAATTTCTGGGTGGAGGCAACAGAATTACTTGAATCAGTTCTTTGGTATAAATTATAGGTTCAAGTGGGTCCAGGTGGAGTCTGTTGATCTCCAGAATGCAAAAGTCTGAAAAATATCTCGAAGACCAGCCTTAGGTTTTACAATAGTGATGTTATCTATTGGAGCAATTGGTTCAGTTACATATCTTTTGGCCTCTGACTATAAGATTCCTGAGCAGTAAGGAATCATAGAAAAACAAGCTAGGGGACAACGTCTGCTTATTATTTAGCCACACTTAAATCTTAGCAGAATTCAGGTCCCTTCCATAATCCTACATTGTGGCCTTTAATTTGTCTTACAAAGGAAGTTTTAGTCCCCACACAAGGACGTGATTACTTTCTGGAAGGAATTTTAATAATCGTTTTATAGATAACAGAAGCAGTTAGCTTCTGAGATTAGAAGCAAGATGGAATAAGCAATGTCCAATTTCATTCTCTGTCATATTTTTTACAAAGGTGATTCCATTTTTCTTCTCTACTATTAGAAATCATTGTTCTGCAATGTAAGTTGCAAATATTTTCCTAGTTTTTCATTTGCCTTTGCTCCATATATTTTTGTTTTAAAAAAACATTTTCAACAAGTTTTAATTAATCATAGGTATATAAATCACTAACTTTGTTGCTTCTGGCTTCTGGAGCCTGAGTTATAGTTTTCCCCTTACCTTATTATGTGGCCAATTATCTATGTTTAATATAAATACTTGCATAGAGCCCTAAATACGCATTTAAAATTTTGATTTCTCTGGAATTTAAACCAGGTTTCTATGTAAGGAAGTGAAATAGTTTTATCTCTTTTTCAGAGAGCTAACCAGTTAACCTGACACCACTTTTCAAAAAGTTTATCTTTTATATACTGTTAACAATTTCTTTCTTTTTCTGTGAAGAGTTTTACATTCATTTGATTTTTTCTGTGTCCATATAGTTATGATACAGACATACATTTTCTACTCTTAATTGGTGATTTGTCTTTTAATTTCAAAATAATTATATTTTGTTTTTAATATGTTCTCTTCAGTTTCTAGTGTTTCATTTCTTCGCATAAATATTCATATTTCTGCCTTTAACATATGTCACATCCAAATATTTACTTTCTGTTAGATTATGTCTCTCCTTTTGGTTTAGACTCATGAAGTTTTCCTCAGAATCTATCACTCAAAGAATTGCTGCTATTTAGGATAGTATCTTTTAAAGAATGATTTTTAGTTGGAATACCTTACACTTAAATGCGTGTTTTAAGTAGGCCAAGCAAGAAAATGAGGTCTTCAAAGTGCTAACATATCCATGGGTTGCTGACCCAGCAAATGTTAATATCGATTAGCCATAGAACAGTTTCTTTGTAGTCTGTATCTGTATAATTTATCTATGTGCTCTCTCCATTTTTTTTTTCCATTCTAGCTGCCTTCTATCTCTCCTATCACTCATTTCTTCTTGGAGTACTCACATTTAACTTAGGGAAAAATGTGATCTTACTGTAAGATAATTTAATAACTTACCATTTAAAGAATATATACTTTGTAAAGAATTGCTTTTACAAAAGAAAAAACAGATGGCCATGGGGACTCTTTTTCTTTCTTTTTGGGGCAGTTGACATTAGCTGGTTTTGCTGGACAAAGCAAAAGATTGTAGAAGACAGAGGATGAAGAGAGTGTTCTGGCACTAACAGGAACAAAATTATTATAAACCCTCTTGAATAAGCCGTGAAGGCTCTGCAGTGTTACTTCCTGGGCATAGAACTCCTTTGGTTATATAGAAAATCTAGTGTCCCTAAACCCAGGCTATAAATGCATAAAACAGCATAGAGGGGAGGTTCTCCTGCTGGAGTACTCTTCAGGATATGTCCAGCTCTATCAGTTCAAGCATGCCACTAAAGGAGAAACTACAAAGAATCAATATATTCTATCCTTTCTGATATACTTTTGCCTATACATCATCTTAATAAAACTTATTACATGTCAATAATATACTTTGCACCATGTACACTGAACAATATTACATCTGAATTATGATATTTTATAAAAATGTTTTCAGAATGCACAATTTTTAGAGATAATTGTACTATGAGAGTAGTTTTTGTCTTAACAAATAAATATGAATAAACCTATGAAACGACTGTGTAAGTAAATGAAGTATTTTCTTTGAATTTCAGATATTTCTTAAAACTAAAAATTGTCCCAGATCTGATGGTAGCCTTTACATCAGTAGTCCCTAAATAGACTGTTATATGTATGAACTTGACTATTTAAACAGTTATTTCCTCTTGATTTATGTAAATAAACTTAGTAATATTTTTGCATATGAAATATCTCTATGGAGTTCAGAAATGAAAGTCACTCAAGTGAACTGAGTATGAAATGCAGATAATACATGATGTTGCTTTCTGGAATACTTATCCTATTACACACATTAACAGAAACATTTATCTTCTTGGCAATATCTATAATATTTGACTATGGAATTCAAATCCTGGCTCTGGTCTTGATCAGCCACTTTCTGTCCATATAATTTTTGGCAAGTCATACAGTAATTTTCAGAGCTTAAGTGTTTTGTTTTTGTTACTGTTTTTCAATCTGCTAAATGTTGTAGGTAACATCTATTTTACGGGATGTTGTAAGAGGTATATACAATAATATGTGATTTCCTATCACACAATACTAGACACATTGTAAATGCCCTATAAAAGTTAATTTCGATCTTTTTACAGATAATCACTAAAGCAAATTATATTTGTGGTCCCACAGGCTGTCTTGGCAAACTGTTCAGAAATATGTGGTGAGCTTTAGAAACTTTGCTAGACATAGGTGGGATTTAAACTTTCCATTTTTTAACCATCTTGGTGCTGTCTACAAAGTGAATACCCTGCTTTAGCATATAACTTCAAAAATCACATTGCTGATAAGCTGGTTGGTTAAAAAAAAAAAAAAGAAAGAAAGTAAAAGTATTTAAAATTATACAGTTATGATGCAATCTCTGTCATTATTCTGACTGGGACTATTGGTAGAGAACACATAAAAAATAACAGAAGACACTTTCTAATACGTACTTTTTGATACTTGAGAGAATTTCAAAACTTGTATTTGTTCTTAAAAAAATTTTCACTTTTTATAAACTTTCACATTGTAGTTTCTTACTTAATCAGTGGTTTGTTGTTTTATTAAAAAAAAAAAAAAGAAAAGGAAGAAAAACAAAATGGTTTACTTTATAGATAGCAAGTTTGTACCAAATGAAAATTAGCTATAACATGCAAACTCAGTGAGTTTTGTTGAATGAAATATCTTCTATAATATTTCAGTAAAAATAGGCATGCCTAGAAATAAGTAATTTATAAAAGTTGTCTGGGGACAGATGAAGTAATAACTATAAGAATTGTTCAGACCACCTTTGCAGATATTTAAAAATAAGATTTATGTAATTTTGCTGACAGCTCTGCAAGATTAAAATTTAAGCAATCAAAAGCTAGTGTGCCTGAGAATTTCTAACATTCTAGTTAGAATTTGCCTTGACAATGTTTTCCACTATAAAATTAAATATATTTCTGTGTAATCAATATTAGATTTAAAGGTTTGTTTTAAGTAATCCTTTTTGGGTGAAAATGAGCTTGTATTTTTTAATGCAGATGATAGTTAGGTTTTTATCTTCCTCTTTTCTCTCTCTCTCTTTTTTTCCTTCTAATTTTAAGCTTAATGTTCTGCAACCTATGCTTAAAGAACTTCTGATTCCCTTCCTGGTAATCTATGTATTTGCCTCAAGTTCTGGACTTCTTGAAAAGCCACAGGATCATTTCATGGGAAAAGATGTACACAGTAGTTAGCATTAAGATCACTGCACTACTTTGTCACATAGGAGTTAGTGTAAAATTTGGGGGTGATTGAACAGTTAACTTGAATGTTAATTGTATTTACTAATATAAAGAAAATAGAACACCAAATTAAATAACAGATGCCATAAAAAGCTCTCATTTTTTAAATGTAAATACCTTCATGAAGGTTTACAATAAATATTCATTGATGAATAAAATATATGTAATTTTGTTTTCTCTAAAGGAAACATATTTAAATTAGTGTTTAGAGGTCTCTGTTTTATAAAAATAAGTAATCATTTCTCAGAAAAAAATGTATAAATTATATAGAAAAAGAAATAAAATACAGGATGATAAAAATGAAAAATATAATTTTAATTTTAAAAAGATCAATAAGATTGTATTGCCAATTAATTTTCAAAACTCTAATAAAGTTAAGCCAAAATAAGTTAGGACATTGTATTATTAATTTCTGCCTTCAACATCAATATTTTTTATTAATTACTCATATGGTTTAGCTGTGTCCCTACCCAAATCTCATCTTGAATTGTAGCTCCCATAATTCTCATGTGTCATGGGACTGACACAGTGGGAGGTAATTAAATCATGGGGGTTGGTCTTTTCCCTGCTGTTATCATGACAATGATACATCTCATGAGACATGATAGTTTTATAAAGAAGCAAAGCAAAGCATGACTTTGCTCCTCCTTTGCCTTTGCCAGAGTTGTGAGGCCTTCCCAGCCATGTGGAACTGTGAATCAATTAAACCTCTTTCCTTTGTAGATTACTGAGTCTCAGGTATGTCTTCATTAGCAGCATAAGAAGAGACAAATGCAACTATGGTAGAAAAAAATATTGTTGAAAATTAAAAATTTTAATTACAGTTTTGAAATGAATAAAAATCTACTCTGACAGATATCTTTACTATATACCACCACAAATGATATTTTCTGAATTTATGTATCTACAGACTGATTCCTGATATCTTTGATCTGTTAGTTAGTATATGAGAACACTGAGCTAACTCATTGATATGATACCTCCACATTTCTTTGTTTAGCAAAATACTTTTCCCAGGATATAATTTTTTTTTATTATTTTCTAGATCTATTTATAATCAATGACTGAGTCTTATATATTTAACTCAATTGCACTAAAGTTTTCATGTTAAAGACACAGTTTACAGGACAGTAATTGTTAGTATTTTTATGGTTAGAGCTCATTGCAAAATACTACCTAATGGGTTTATCTGTGATATACATAAGTCTATTCTTTTAAAAGCTAATAATTTACTTCATTAGTTTTTAATTTTTATGCTTATGGAATGTTGTTATTCTGTGAGTTGAATTGTCGTGTTCCACTGCTAACAGTAATTAAAGCATTATTTGTTGAATTAAAAAAATATATAAGTTTATAATAAATGAGTGTTCTCCCCTATACTTTTTAAAATGCATTATTACTACTCGTAGGCCTGATTAGAAACTATTAAAGCAGAAATCTAATTTAGATCAAATATTTAATTCATTTTAATAGTAAAATTATTATTTAAATAAATAAGATTTTGTTATTTTGTTTTAAATTTAATTTTAATTTATTTTTAGTGTGCTTGGCAATGTTTCTCAAAGGAAAAAAAAAGTCTTGACTTCCATAGCTTTTTCATCTGATTATTAATAATAGTAATAATTTCTGAATCAAATGGATTTGTTTTGAATTTCAAGAAAAAAAATGTACCAAGACTAAGGAAATACCATGAGTAAAACTAGAATGCAGGGGAATGCGTACAGATCCACAAAAACTTATGGAACAACAGCAATATCAACAGGGAGGACCTAAAGAATTTTTTTTTTTTTTGTGACCACAAAAATGAAGAGCACCAAGATTACAGTTGGAAGCTGAACAAAGTAAGCACAGTACACAACTGAGACTGAAGTCCTCATACATCCTCCACTGTTTTGGCAATGAGACTCTCATTTTATGTTAAATAACGAAGAGAAAAAAGCCTCCAAATTTGACCAAGAGTAACTAACTCTATAATTATGTGTGGTTCACTGAGGCCCAGACCAGAGAAGAAGAGAGGAAAAATGAATAAAATGCTTGTGCCTTATCAAATGCTGAGCAAGTTCAAGGAAAAATTTGAGTTATATGAACCTAATTGAGCCATAATGTCGACAGAATGTCTGAATTCTGCTCATTTCTCCCACTGTTTTATTTCAAATCAAGGTCCACAAAATCTTATAATGAATTTAGGGCTTAGTCTGGGAACTAAATACATTAATAATTCTTCAGAAAGTGTATACATATTCACAGTATACATGTATGTATATAGTATGTGTGTGTGTGTATATATATATGTATTCTATGTATATATATAGATATATACACACACACACATTCTGAACAGAAAATTTTATCAGAGAAGTCTCATCTAACCACCCTATCTGAATTATTTATACACATGTAAAACAGCATTACATCACATCATTTCACGTGAGATTTTGACACCAAATATATCTTTCCAAACCTTAAGTTTTCAAAAATTTGTGGATTTTAGAAGTTAAAACAAGAGATTTTGCTCTTGTGTTATCTTTGTGTTTCTATTATAATTATCATTAAATGTTCAGCCTAACTGAATTGGCTAGTTATTATTGTTTCCATTTTATAAATGTGCATAATAAGTTCTGAGAGGTTATGAAACTTGCCTATGGTTGCTAAGCTGTGAAATAAATTTAAACCTAAAATTGTTTGACTCAAAAACACATTAATTTAACCATTATGATACACTGCATGACAATTATACTGATCTCAGATATGTACACAACAATAGGTATATTTGAAAATAAATATTTGAATCTAGGTGAAAGTAGGTGTTAATAGAAAGGGTGGTTGACATGACAACACAGCTCTAGGACTAAGTAGTATTAAGTGTCAGGAAGATTATTTTGGCCCCAAAGTGCTAAGGTGGAAGTTCAGAGACAGGCAACTTGAGATATCATGACTTTAACATTATTTGATTTTTTCAACTTATTTTATTCATAGTATTTATACCATTTTCTGCCCATCTCTGAGGACAACAATATGTATGCAACAAAAGATAACCAGAAAAATATCCTCCACCAGTTTCCAGATCACACAGTATTTTTTTATTCTAGTATTTATTTAAATATTGTCATTAAATAATTACTTGTACATTTCTCATTACTCATGTGCAGACCCTCACAAACACTCCTTGTCTCACATTGCCTCACACTGCAAGGAGAGGTACACTGTGCTGACATGCAGGCATATCCCTGTTTTGTGCTATCAAATATTGCCATCACACAAGTTCTTAGACCCATACAACCTACCAAGAGAGATCCCATTAGTCAGTTAGGAATGACACGACACTACATGGCATGAGTCTGAAGATCCTCAGAGGCTTCATGTTAAAAATGTGAGGTTTCATAATATAAAAATACTCATTTGTTAAAAGTATAATATAACTTCATGTTAAGGCCAAGAGATGTGGTTCTGGTGATTGACCTATGACTGGCTTAATGTCTGTATAGTTAAAAAAAAAAAAAAAGCTAAACCACAAACGTAGCTTTTAGAGAACTTGAAACAAGAAGTCATGTGCAGACATCAGCAGGAATGGTGGAGTACAAACTTGCAAAACATTGATGCTCTATAGAAACAATGAGAACACTGAAAGAATTGTCAATGACAACTTTTTCAAAATTCTAGTAACAACTAAAGGTTACTTTAGAAGTAACAAAGAAGTATATATTTAAAACAAAATACTGAATCTTGTTAAGAATATTTAACTCACTCTGTTTCCCTCTGTCTTTTCACAGCTTTGCGGTAACATTGAAAACCAGTGGCTACTAAACCATGGTGAAAAGCAGTAGCCTAGCAGCCACTGGAGCTGGCAAAACAGGTTTGGAGCTCTCCAAAATTGTTGTTTCAGAAAATTGTCATGATTTGACTTGACTTGTAGTTTTCTCAAAATCCCCCTCACCCAGCTTTTCTTTATTTGACCTAAATGAAAGCTCAGTCAGGGCAAACAGAGTTTCCTCTGAAGGCATTTGTCCAAAAGAATCAGCAGCAATTGCTTAATATTGTAGGTGCCTGTAGTAGTGATAACTCATGGGGAAAAAATGGCCACAAACATAAAAATAAAACTTGGGGAATGAGATGTAAAACATTTGGTGAAGCTCCAATATATTTCTAGGAATCTAGAAGGCCACATGAAGGGACAGGACTGTGCACATACCCAAGGCTCTTTGCATGCCCACAGAAGTGAGAAGATCTTAACCTCTCACTTCTTGAAGGCTGGGGCAGAGTTGTAAGCTACCTGCCTGAGCATTGCAGGTGTGTCACAGCACATACACAATCCCACAGCAAAGACTGGGAGACTTCTGAGCTTTTAGCAGCTAAGGCACAAATGATAAATTGGATTTTATTATAATTTAACATTTCTTCTCTTAAGAAAATGAAAAATAAGAAACACACCAGAGGAAAATATTTGAAAATCACATATATGATAAAGGATTCACATCTAGAATATATAAACAACACTCAAAACTCAATAAGGAAAAAACCAATCCAATAATATATTGTCACAAATTTTCGAAAAACATTTCAGTAAATATGTATGGATAGCAAGTAAGCATATGAAGTGATACTCAATATTGTTATTAAAAAAACTAATTAAAACTACAATGAGTTTCCACTGCAACCCTATTAAAATGACTAAAATAACAATAATGATTATTATCATGTTAATTAATTAATCTGAAAACACCAAATTCTGAGGAGGCTATTGAGCAAAGGTATCTCTTACACACTGCTGTTATAAATACAAAATTACTCCTGTTTTTGGACAAAGCTTGGCAATTTCTTTTACATTCACTTTTTTTATTTTATTTTTTTTTAATTTTTTATTTTTTTTGAAACAGAGTCTTCTTCTGTCACCCTGGCTGGATTGTACTCCCATGACCTCAGTTCACTGCAGCCTCTACCTTTTAGCCTTAAGTAATTCCTGTGCCTCAGCCTCCTGAACATCTGGGATTACAGGCATATGCCACCATGGCCAGGTATTTTTTTAAATTTTTTTTTTTTTTGCATTTTTAGTAGAGATGGGGTTTTGCCATGATAGCCAGACTGGTCTTAAACTCCTGGTCTCAAGTGACCTGCCATCTCAGCCTCCCAAAGTGCTAGGATTATAGGCTATGGGCCTCTATGCCCACCTGACAATTTCTTTCAGAGCTAAACATACATTTAACATATAACTCATTAATCCCACTGGCAGATAGTTACCCAAGTGAAATACATTCACACAAAAAAATTATACATACATGTTGATAGCAGCTTTATTCACAATCACCAGAAAGTGAAATGGTTCAAACATTACTCATCTGAAGAGTATATAAAAAAACTGTGGTATATCTATGTAGTGGCATATGACTAAGCAACAAACAACAAAAATGAATGAGCTAAGTATTGATTCATCCAAAAACATGAGTAAATCTTAAATGCATTATGCTGTCATCACAGACAGAGTTAAAGTTTATATATTGTAGAATTATAATTATAGGACCTTCTTGGAAAGGCAAGACTACAACACTAAAAAACAGATCAATGGCTCCCTGGGGCTAAGGGTAGGGGCAGTAGTTAAGTACAAAAGGCCATAAGAATTTTTAGAAGGTGATGCTGCCATTCTGTTTATTGGTTCTGGTGGTATTTACATGATTATATGTATTTGTCAAAACTAACTGAACTGTAATTATAAAAGGTAAATGTTACTGTATTTATTATGCTGCAATAAAAAAGGAAAGACCAGGCTCACTGGCTCACACTTGTAATTCCAACACTTTGGGTGGCTGAGGCAGGTGGATCACTAGGTCAGGAGATGGAAACCATCCTGGCCAACATGGTGAAACCCCATCTCTACTAAAAATACAAAAATTGGTCAGATGTAGTGGCATGCACCTGTAGTCCCTCCCAGCTAGTCAGGAGGCTGAGGCGGGAGAATTCCTTGAACCTGGGAGGAAGGGAGGTTGCAGTGAGCTGAGATGGTGCCACTGCCACTCCAGCCTGGATGACAGAGTGAGACTCTGTCTTAAAAAAAAAAAAAAAGAAAAAAAAAGGAAAGGAAAAAAACACTACCAGCTGCATTTTTTATAAATCATAGACATCTTTGATAATGTGAGGAGAGTAGAATATTATTAAATTCAGTATTTGCTAATACTAAAAGATTTTAGTATAGTATCAAAATTTTAAAAATAATAATTCCATTTTTAGTAATTTCTAAGTATATCCTACAGAAATATGTAATTTTAGTAGCTGGTTTCACATATTCCCTGAAGAAACATCTGTTTTTCTGGACAACAGTACTTTCCAGGTATGCTAAATTAAATAGAATATTACACAACTAAATTATTATTACAGCAGTGAATGAGAATACCTCATCATGTTTCCCACAGAAGAAGCTATGTTTGGTAGATAATTTTTAAATTTATTGCTTTCACTACTGTTAGCACTCCTTAAAATTATTTTTAAAGTACTTGTATGTTTTTCTAAGTACTGAGAGGTTAATGCTTACTGGCACTTCAACCCACATAGACAATTTCATTCCTCAAGAGCCACAGACATTCATATGCATAATTTTTACATGTAAACTCTCCATTTCAATAAAAAAGCTATTTATATTCTTCTTACATATATTGTCATTGAAGTGGAAGCCCTTTCATTTTTTGTTATGATCTTAGTACTGAGAACTCTGTCTCTCAAATAGAAAAATATTCATGAATTACTTCTTGTCACTTATCTAGAAATAAGACAGTATTCTTTTACAGTGCCTTTACTTCTCCTTCTTTTATCTATTTCTCTTGTCTCCTCCACCTTACTTAACTACTTTGTGACTTAATAATAGCAATAGATTATGAGATTGCTTGATGGCATCTGCAGGTGCTACTGCTTGGTCATGTGACATCAGGTCTATTTTTTTCCTTTTGTATCCTTGGGGATGTACAAAACAAAACATATTAAAGCATATGCTAGCATATATTTTCATTATTAAAAACACTTCTTTTGTTAAGATCTTTTGCTGATTAATATAATAATTTAATATGTACCTATCATTGCCAAGCACTATTACAGGTGTTGAGGCTACTACAAATAAGACAATGTCTCCTTCTCTGAAGGCACAGTCATTCCACCTCATCTTGTTCCAGAAGAATTTAAGATGCACAACGTAAGGTGATATGAATTACATGTAAAAGTGAAAGAAAAACAACAATGGAGACATACAGTACAGCAAACTATTTTTCTTAAGAAGTTTATTTTGTTAGGCATTTTGCTCTTTAATAATATCCCATTCACCCCACTGAGCACAAGGGAGGATAGTCTTTTCCTATCTCCTTGAAGATCAGTGTATTAGTCCATTCTTACATTGCTTAAAAAAAAAACCTACCTGAGACTGCATAATTTATAAATTTAAAAAGAAAAGAGGTTTAATTTTCTCATAGTTCTACAGGCTATACAGGAAGCCTGACTGGGGAGGCCTCAGGAAACTTACAATTATGGTGGAAGGCAAAGAGAAAAGAGCCACGTCTTACCTGGCCGGAGCAAAAGGAAGAGAGATGGGGGGAGGTGCCACACGCTTAGCCAGATCTTATGAGAATGCACTCACTATCATGAGAACAACAAAAGGGAAGTCCACTCCCATGTTCCAATCACCTCCCACCAGGCCCCTCTTCCAACACTGGGGATTGTAATTTAACATGAAATTTGTGTGGGGACACAAATTCAAACCATATCAATCACTTGACATGGACAAATAATTGACTTGGGCCAATATAATGTGAATATGAGGTACGTCTCCTCCAGTTAAAAGCTTGTTGAAGCTGCTGTGCAATTCTTTCTTGTACTGCCACATCACCAGGGCACTTATTAATATGGAGTATCATGAAACCAAAGCAGCTTAGAAGGACAGGCTAACACATGAAGGAATGTTGCCACAGAGAGACTCATCAGTGGACTTTTCATGAGCTAGAATTTTCTTTAAATAAACTACCAAAATTTGGAGATTATCACTAATGCATAAGTTGGCCCATCCTGATAAATACATATATGTTTATGAGAGAATCATAAACAGTTTCCTAAAATATCTAGTAGTTAGGCAATCTTACTGGGATGGTTTAGATCTGTGTCCCCATCCAAATCTTATGTTAAATTATAATCCCCAATGTTAAAGGTGGGGCCTGGTGGGAGGTAATTGGATCATGTGGGTGGATCCTTCAGGATGGTTTAGCACCATCCCTTTGGTGCTATTCTCATAAAAGAGTTCTCACAATATCTGGTTGTTTAAAAGTGAGAAGCATCTTCCCCTAACTTCTTGCTCCTGCTCTAGCCATGTAAGATGAGCCTGCTTTCCCATCACTTTCCATTCTGGCTGTAAGTTTCTGAGGCCCCCCAAGAAGCCAGTCAGAAGGCAACCATTATGCTTCCTGTACAGCCTGTGGAACCATGAGCCAATTAAACTTCTTTGTTTATAAATTATCCAGTGTCACATATTTTTTTTGAAGCAGTATGAGAATGGGCTAATATAGAAAATTGGTACTGAGGTGTGAGGCAATGCTATAAAGATAACCGAATATGTGGAACCAGCTTTGAAACTGGGTAATGGGCAGAAGTTAAAACAGTTTGGAGGACTCAGAAGAAGATAGGAAGATGAAGAAAGTCTGGAACTTCCTAGAGGCTTGTTGAATGGTTGTGACCCAAATGCTGATGAACTAAAATTTTAATACCAGCAAAGTCATAAAGGTACCAATTTTGAGTATACGATTTGACATGAAATGTTTGTTATTATATGTTAATCTGGTTTTGCCCATAATGCCCATCTTCCCCTTTATCTCTGCAGCTATTCAGCTGTAAATGCATTGTGTATTCAACTATATAGTCCACTATACTTCAGCACTGTGAGCCCTTAATTATAAGGTAAGTAGGCTTACAATCTAAGAGAAAAACACCACTTTTCTATTTTTTGGCATTTAAATTTTTAAAAACATTTAACAGAATAAATGTATAAGTGATAGAATGTTTTTAAAAAGAGTGTATCTTTATTTTCATCACATAAGTGGAATATATGAGCAGTTAAAACAGACATTTAGCCATTACATGGATTCTGCACTACTAAAAAAAATAAATAAACAAAGCAAGTTTTGAGATAGACAATTTAACTCGTTTTTTAAGTTAGAATTTTTTCATGCAGAATGCATATGCTTGCATTATTAGTAGTTACTAATCAAATAATTTAAAACTATCTGTAAAAATAGAAACTTTTTTACTTGTTGAAGCACATAGTCATTTCAAATGCTTCTTTTATCTGTGATAGTTCTTTCACATTTATTGAGGTTTATATTCATGCAATAGATTAATCATTCCAAGATGATTGTAACATAGTGTTCAGACATGTCTTCATAATATTTTATAGGATGTATAGCACATTTAACAACAGATTTAATACAGTTTAACTAAACTCTAAACTCTCATTACTTTTATCAATAGTTTGTTTTTGTTTTTGTTTTTTGAGACGGAATCTCACTCTGTCTCCCAGGCTGGAGTGCAGTGGCATGATCTTAGCTTACTGCAACCTCCACCTCACAATTGAAGTGATTCTCCTGTTTCAGCCTACCCAGTAGCTGGAACTTAAAGGCATCTGCTACCACACCAGGCTAATTTTTGTATTTTTAGTAGAGATGGGTTTTCACCATGTTGGCTAGGCTGATCTCGAACTTCTAACCTTAAGAGATCTGCCTGCCTCAGCCTCCCAAAGTGCTGGGATTACAGGCGTGAGCCACTGTGCCTGGCCTCATTTTTGCCTTATTTCAGTGCTGGGCACCAATATAATTGAAAACTTCATGACAAACGTACTAATAGTCTCATTTTCAACAGTAGGGAATTTTTATTACACTCACGTTTTTCTTTGTCAGATTTTATTTTTTAACCACTCAACAGTGGAAAAAATACAATGTAATTGTTGATACTGTAATGTGAATAAACACTTTGATATCTACATTTTCAAGTTAAAATACTTTTATCTCAGAAACATTTTACTGATGTGCTTAGGTTGTAAGAGAGGAAGTACCATTCCTCACACATTGACCCCTCTAGTCTTCCTGCCACATAAATTACTTAATAAAGTAAGTTGGTAACTTCTTTTACAGGGAAAATAAAAATATCCACATTTAATCTGAACTCTGAGAAGATAATCCACTGAGGTAGTTATGCCATGGCTCTAATATTTGGTTAAGCAAAAATTACTATTTCACATTTTAGAAGCCACTTATATAAGCAGAGGCATAGCTCATTTTATTTTATTTCACTTTATAGTACTTCCCAATACTGCATTTTTTTTTTTGAAACATTGAAGATTTATGGTAACCCATCTATAGACAGGTTAGACAGCAAGTCTATCAGCACCATTTTTTCCAATAGCATGTGCTCACTTCATGTCTCTGTGTCACATTTTGGTAGTTGTCAAATTTAAAACTTTTAAATTATTATTATATATGTTATGGTGATCTGTAATCAGTGATCATTGATGTCACTATTGTAATTGTTTTGGGGTGTCATGACTACACCCATATAATAAGGTAAACTTAAAAAAATATGTATGCACTCTTGATTACTCCACCAACCAGTGGTTCACACATCTCTTTTCCTCTCCTCAGGCCTCCTTAATTGCCTGAAGATAATAATATTGAAATTAGGCTAATTAATAACCCTACAATGACCTCTAAGTGTTCAAGGGAAAGAGAGTTACAGGGCCCTCAGGTTAAATAAAAATAAATGACTTTAAATTGAAACCATGGCTCATTAACCACCCAGATCATCCTATAGCCCTTAAGAATTATGCTAAATATACTATGCTGGTGCTCTATAAATGCAACACCTAAATACAGATGACACACATCTGTTTATAGCATGGTGTACTGAGTATTCTAAGCCCATGTTTTAGACCTAATGCTCAGAAAAAAAAAAATATTTCAAAATATGACTGCTCACTGACAATGCAACTGGTCACCAAAAAACTCTGATGGAGATGTACAAGAATATGAATGTTGCTTTCATGCCTGCTAATGAAACATGGATCAGGGAGTAATTTCAACTTTAAAGCGTTATTATTTAAGAAATACATTTTATGAGACTACAGCTGCCACAGATAGGATTCCTCTGATGGATTTGGTAAAATACTGAAAACCTTCCGGACAGAATTTACCATTCTAGATGCCATTAAGAGCATTCATGATTCATGAAACGAGGTCAAAATATGAACATTAATGGGCATTAGGAAGTTGATTTCAACCGTCACAGATGACTATCAGGGATTCAGACTACAGTGGACAAAGAAACTGCAGTTGTGGCAGAAATAGCAAGAGAATTAGAAGTGGAGCCTGAAGATGTGACTGAATCACTGCACTCTGATGATAATATTGTAGTGAAAGAGGAGTTCCTTCTAAGGAATAAGCAAAGAAAGTCGTTTCTTGACTCCTGGTGAAGATGTCATGAACATTGTTGAAATAACAAGTAATTTAGAATATTAAATAGATTTAGCTGACGAAGGTACAGCAGGGATTGAGAGGATTGACTCTGATTTTGCAAGAAGTTTCACTGTGGGTAAAATGCCACCAAACAGCGTTGCATGCTACATAGAAATCTTTCTTGAAAGAAAGAGACAATCTATACAGCAAACTTCATTGCTTTCTTATTTTAAAAAATTGCCACAGACATCTCAAACTTCAGCAGACACCATCCCGATCAGTCAGAAGCTCTAGTAAAAAGGTTAAGACTTTCTGAAGACCCAGGTGATCTTAACATATTTTAGCAATAATGCATTTTTAATTAAGATATGTACATTGTGTTTTCATACATAATGTTATTACATACTTTGTAGACCATTATATAGTGCACACATACTTTTATATGTACCAGGACAAAATTATGCCTTACTTTATTATGATATTCACTTTATCGTGGTGGTCTAGAAGCAAACCCGCAACATCTCCAAAGTGTGCCTACATTTATTTAAATAGGCATATAGTCAATTTTCAGATATATTTATACTTATGTTTAAAGATTCTCTGTACTGTAATTATTCTTTCATTGTTTACTTCATGCAAGTCTGGTATAACTGTTGCCACTGTTACATTTATCACTCTCTCTACCCCCTTAAGCTCCACAAGTACATTTTGAATTCTTAAGCTGTTTGACACAGATGGAAAATCAATTCAAAGGAAAAGATGATATCCACTTCCAGAAAATCATGCTAAGCAAATGAATCTGCTGCTAGAATCTTTTTGATTTTTGTATCTAATGCTTCTATTTTAAAGGAAGTCTTTTGACATGAGCACATGCTTTCTGAAGAGCTAATAACCTATAAATGCTAATTATTAGCCAGGTTAATTTTCATCTAGAACTACATTGCAGGAGAGGTTTAAAGGTGATGAATATTCTGTCATTTAAAAAGTCATTTGTGGAACACAGAGATAGAATCAAGGATATGGCCTCTCCAAGGCTGGGAATCTATCTTGAGAATGAAATTTGTCACTTATTCAAGAAAATTGCTTACACAAGATTCTTTTTCAGCCTCCTCAATATTGTCTGCAGAAAAAGTGATTTTACTCACTTTACTCTTTGAATCTTATTATTAAAGTTTAAATATTTTTATATTTGAATTACACAATTTGATTTTTATACCCACACATACACATAAAACTTTCATAACATTCAATATAATCATATAATAATTAACATATCATTATTCCCCACACTTTCTTTGTGCCACTGTGTAATCTGTGCCTTCTATAACACCATGACCGACCCTATTCTGAAGCAACCATGGATTGATTTGTATCTTCTATAATTTATGTAGTTTTGCCTAATTTATTTTACTCAGAGTAATTATTTTGACATTCATACATATTATAATGTGTATCAATGTTTCACTCTTTTTTATTGCGGAACAGTGTTCCATTTACAGATATACTACAGCTTACTTATCTACTTACCTCTTGAGAGACATTTAAGTTGCATCTAGGTTTTGGCTATTATAGAGGCAACTGCCATGAATATGTGTGAAAGCCTTTGTATGGACACATGCTTTCAGCTATCTGTGTAAATGCCCAGGAATGGAATCACTGAATAATATACAGTAGACATATGTTTAATTTTCTGAAAGAAACATTTAAACTTTTCCCAAAGTATTTGTACTAGTTTATATTTCTACCAGAAGCTTATGAAAGTTACAGTAACTCCATGTTCTCACCAGTACTTGGTATCATCAAACTTAGCTTTTGTAACAAGCGTATGATGATATCTCATTGTGGTTTTAATTTGCATTTCCATAATGGCTAATGGTGTTAAGCATCTTTTCACGTGCTTATTGGCTATCACCATATTTCATAGCTGAAGTGTAGTGTTTTTATTATTTTTCTTTTTTTTTGCAAATATATTTTATTGTACTTTAGGTTCTGGGGTACATGTGCAAAACACGCAGGATTGTTGCATAGGTACATACATGGCAATATGATTTTCTGCCTCCATCCCCATCACCTATATCTGGCATTTCTCCCCACATTATCCCTCCCCAACTCCCTCCCCTAGTCCCCCCAACAGACCCCAGTGTATATTGCTCCCCTCCCTGTGTCCATGTGTTCTCATTGTTCAATACCTGCCTATGAGTGAGAACATGTGATGTTTGATTTTCTGTTCTTGTGTCAGTTTGCTGAGAATGATGGTTTCCAGGTTCATCTACATCTCTACAAAGGACATGAACTCATCCATTTTTATGGCTGCATAGTATTCCATGGTGTATATGTGCCACATTTTCCCTGTCCAGTCTATCATCGATGGGCATTTGGGTTGGTTCCAGGTCTTTGTTATTGTAAACTGTGCCACAATGAACATAAGTGTGCATGTGTCTTTATAATAGAACGATTTATAATCCTTTGGATATATACCCAATAATGGGATTGCTGGGTCAAATGGAATTCCTATTTCTAGGTCTTTGAGGAATCGCCACCCTGTCTTCCACAATGGTTGAACTAATTTACACTCTTAACCAACAGTGTAAAAGTGTTCCTATTTCTCCACATCTTCTCCAGCATGTTGTCTCCAGATTTTTTAATGATCTTCATTCTAACTGGCATGAGATGGTATCTCAATGTGGTTTTGATTTGCATTTCTCTAATGACCAGTGATGAGCATTTTTTCATAAGTTTGTTGGCCTCATATATGTCTTCCTTTGAAAAGTGTCTGTTCATATTCTTTGCCCACTTTTGAATGGATTGTTTTCTTGTAAATCTGTTTTAGTTCTTTGTAGATTCTGGATATTAGCCCTTTGTCAGATGGGTAGATTGCAATTTTTTTTTCCCGTTCTGTTGGTTCCTGGTTCACTCTAATGATTGTTTCTTTTGCTGTCCAGAAGCTCTGGAGTTGAATTAGATCCCATTTGTCTATTTTGGCTTTTGTTGCCAATGCTTTTGGTGTTTTAGTCATGAAGTCCTTGCCTATACCTATGTCCTGAATGGTTTGCCTAGGTTTTCTTCTAGGATTTTTATGGTGTTAGTTCTTATGTTTAAATCATTAATCCATCTGGAATTAATTTTAGTTTAAGGTGCCAGGAAGGGGTCCAGTTTCTGCTTTCTGCACATAGCTAGTCAATTTTCCCAACACCATTTATTAAACAGGGAATCCTTTCCCCATTGCTTGTTTTTGTCAGGTTTGTGAAAGATCGGATGGTTGTGGATGTGTAGCATTGCCTCCGAGGCCTCTGTTCTGTTCCATTGGTCTATATCTCTGTTTTGGTACCAGTAAAATGTTGTTTTGATTACTGTAGCCCTGTATTACAGTTTGAAGTCAGGTAGCATGATGCCTCCAGCTTTGTTCTTTTTGCTTAGAATTGGCTTGGCTATGCAGGCTCTCTTTTGGTTCCATATGAAGTTTAAGGTGGTTTTTTCCAGTTCTGTGAAGAGTGTCATAGGTAGCTTGATGGGGATACCATTGAATCTATATGTTACTTTGGGCAGTATGGCCATTGTGTTTTTGTTACTGTTATTTTTTTTATTTCAAGTTCAGATTGTTGCCAGTATGTAGATACTAAATACATTTTTGTATACTGATCTTGTATCCTGCAACCTTGCTAAACTAATATATTAGTTGAAGTAGTCTTTTTTTGTAGTTTCTGTATAGATTCCATGAAATGACAGTGATACTGTCTTTATGTAGAAAATCTCATGGAATCTACAATCTTCATTTATTTCTATCATAAATAAAGACAATTTTTTCTTTCAATATGGATACCTTTTAATGTGTGTGTGTGGTTTTGTCTTATTGCACTTACTAGAATTTCTATTGTAATCTTGAATAAAAATGGTGAGCGAAAACATATTTTCATTGTTCTTAACCTTAGAAAGAAAGCATTTGGCTTGTCACCATTAAGTTTGTAAACGAGTTGCTTCTTTTGCTTGTTTGTTTTTTGCAGATTCTGTTTAAAGACTGAGGAAATTGTTTCTTTGTACTCTTAATTTGCTGATAGTTTTTTAAAAATCATAAATGGGAGAGTATGGGTCTACCAGAAGTCCTGCTTGTGCAGCCTCTCTTTTATTTGGAATCAGTTCTGAGTTTGCATGATGGACCTTCTGAAGTGGGAGGAAGATCACTCTGACCCCTGTTCTGGCTCGTCACTCTCCCAGGGGACCATTTCTGCATTTGATGCTATCAGGCCTCTGTTGGAGCTACTAACCAAAAAATAAAAAGAAACTGGAACCAGAGAGGATCAGATGTATAAATGCCAATTCAGAAAGGCAAGCCAAGCAGGAGAAAAGAAAGAAGGAGGGGAGACCAAGATCAGAACTCAGCCGACTCCTGATTCTCCAAGGGCCCTGCCACTCTCACTGCAGTCCATAGACCGGCAGCACTGGCATCACCTGGGAACTTGATGGAGCTGCAGAACCTCAAGCTCTAACCTAGACCGACTGAATCAGAATCTGCATTTCAGTGTGATCCCCAGTTGAAATTTTGTATTCTGGAACGATCCAAGATGGCCGATTAGGAGGAAGTCAGGATTGCAGCTCCGAGAGAAGGCGCAGAGGGTGAGTGGACGCCGCATTTCCAGACTATTTTTTACTGCCCACAGACCAGGAGATTCACAGGAGGAGGAGCCCCACGGGTCGCCAGCACCGCCGGTTTGAGCAGCGAGGCCGCTCAGCCTACGCCCTGGGGCGGGGAGCAGCAGCTCGTTGTACAGAGCGACTGAGTCCCCTCTGAGCCAGCAAGGGGAGCTGAAGCAGGGATTCAAGCCAGGAGACTCCCGGGCAAGGGCGCACCACGAATCTCAGAGCCGCTGCTTTGGCTGATGCAGCGGCTCACAGGGCAATGTATTTTTACTGCCCACAGACCAGGAGATTCACAGGTGGAGGAGCTCCATGGGTTGCCAGCGCTGCTGGTTGGACTGGCGAGGCCACTCGGCCTGCACCTGGGGCAGGGAGGAGTGGCTCCTTGTGCAGAGTGAGCAAGACTGGATCCCCTCTGGGCCAGCAAGGGGAGCTGAGGCAGGGAGTCAAGCCAAGAGATTCCTGGGCAAAGAGGGCACCACTGGAAACACGGCTGAACCCGGGACGGTCCAGCTCTGTGGAGGAGGGGCGTCCCCCACCGGGAAACACCCTGCAGTTCCTAGGGCAATTTGCCATAACCAAGACAACCTGCCATTACAGAGACTCCGTCACTACAGGGGCAGGCCAGCATAGCGGAAGCAGTTCTAACTACACCCATATCAACAGGACTGCAGGGAAGTTCACACGGAACCTGGGCGGAGACCACAGCAGCTCAGCGAAGCCTCTGCAGGCTGAGTGAGACTAGGCTGCCACCTTGTGGGCAGGGAAAACAATTGCAAGTCAGGGGAAAATCATAAAGCCCTAACTCCTCGGTACAGAACACCTGGGGGGAAGAAAAGGGGGTTTATGAGTTCAGCTACTGCAGACTTAAAATTACCAAAATCAGAAAGACAGCAACTACAAAGTCGATAAGTGGATAAATCCACAAAGATGGGAAGAAACCAGCACAAAAAGGATGAAAACACCCAAAACCAGAACACCTCTCCTCCTACAAGGGAGCACAACTCCTCACCAGCAAGGGAACAAGACTGGATGGAGAATGAGTGTGATGAAATGACAGAATCAGCTTTCAGAAAGTGGATGATAAGAAACTTCCATGAGCTAAAAGAACATGTTCTAACCCAATGCAAAGAAACTAAGAAACTTGAAGAAAGACTTGACAAAATGTTAACGAGAATGGACAACTTAGAGAGGAATATGAGCGAATTGATGGAGCTGAAAAACACAACACGAGAACTTCATGAAGCATGCACAAGTTTCAACAGCCGAATTGACCAAGAAGAAGAAAGGATATCAGAGGTTGAAGATCAACTCAATGAAATAAAACGAGAAGGCAAGATTAGAGAAAACAGGGTAAAAAGAAATGAACAGAGTCAACAAGAAATATGGGACTATGTGAAAAGACCTAATCTACATTTGATAGGTGTACCTGAATGTGACGAAGAGAATACATCCAAGCTGGAAAATACTCTTCAGGATATTATCCAGGAAAACTTCCCCAACCTAGCAAGGCAGGCCAATATTCAAGTCCAGGAAATACAGAGAACACCACAGAGATATTCCTCTAGAAGAGCAACCCCAAGGCACATAATCATCAGATTCAACAGGGTTGAAACAAAGGAGAAAATACTAAGGGCAGCCAGAGAGAAAGGTCGGGTTACCCACAAAGGGAAGCCCATCAGACTCACAGCAGATCTCTCAGCAGAAACCCTACAGGCCAGAAGGGAGTGGGGGCCGATATTCAACATCCTTAAAGAAAAGAACTTTCAACCCAGAATTTCATATCCAGCCAAACTAAGCTTCATAAGTGAAGGAAAAATAAAATCCTTTGTGAACAAGCAAGTACTCAGAGATTTCATCACCACCAGACCGGCTTTACAAGAGCTCCTGAAGGAGGTACTACACATAGAAAAGAACAAGCAGTACCAGCCATTCCAAAAACACTCGAAATGGTAAAGAGCATCAACACAATGAAGAATCTGCATCAACTAATGGGAAAAACAGCCAGCTAGCATCAAAATGACAGGATCAAATTCACACATAACAATATTAACCCTAAATGTAAACGGACTAAATGCCCCAATCAAAAGACACAGATTGGCAAATTGGATAAAAAGCCAAAACCCATCAGTGTGCTGTATCCAGGAAACCCACCTCACATGCAAGGATACACAAAGGCTCAAAATAAAGGGATGGAGGAAGATGTACCAAGCAAATGGAGAGCAAAAAAAAGCAAGAGTTGCAATTCTCATCTCTGATAAAATAGACTTTAAAGCAACAAAAATCAAAAGAGACAAAGAAGGACATTACATAATGGTAAAAGGATCAATGCAACAAGAAGAGCTAACGATCCTAAATATATATGCACCTAATACAGGAGCACCTAGATACATAAGACAAGTTCTTAAAGACTTACAAAGAGACCTAGACTCCAACACAATAATAGTGGGAGACTTCAACACACCATTATCAATATTAGACAGATCAACGAGACAGAAAATTAACAAGGATATCCAGGACTTGAACTCAGACCTGGAACAAGCAAACCTAATAGACATTTACAGAACTCTCCACCCCAAATCCACAGAATATACATTCTTCTCAGCACCACATCACACCTACTCTAAAATTGACCACATAAGTGGAAGTAAATCACTCCTCAGCAAATGCAAAAGAACGGAAACCATAACAAACAGTCTCTCAGACCACAGTGCAATCAAGTTAGAACTCAGAATTCAGAAGCCAACCCAGAACCGCACAGCCTCATGGAAATTGAACAACTTTCTCCTGAATGTTGACTGGATAAACACTGAAATGAAGGCAGAAATAAAGACATTCTTCGAAACCAACGAGAACGAAGACACCACATACCAGAAGCTCTGGGACACTAAAGCAGTTTCTAGAGGAAAATATATAGCAATAAGTGCCCACATGAGAAAAAAGGAGAGATCTAAAATTGACACCCTATCGTCAAAACTGAAAGAGCTAGAGGAGCAAGATCAAACAAACTCAAAACCTAGCAGAAGACAAGAAATAACTAAGATCAAAGCAGAATTGAAGGAGATAGAGACACGTAAAACCCTTCAAAAAATCAATAAATCCAGGAGCTGGTTTTTTGAAAAGATCAACAAAATAGACAGACCACTAGCCAGACTAATAAAAAAGAAAAGAGAGAACAACCAAATAGATGCAATAAAAAATGATAAAGCGGATATCACCACAGATTGCACAGAAATTCAAACCATCATCAGAGACTATTACAAACAACTCTATGCACATAAACTAGAAAACCTGGAAGATGGATAAATTCCTGGACAGTTGCCTCCTCCCAAGCCTAAACCAGGAAGAAGTCAAAACCCTGAATAGACCAATAACAAGGTCTGAAGTCGAGGCAGCAATTAAGAGCCTACCACCCAAAAAAAGCCCAGGTCCAGATGGGTTCACAGCCAAATTCTACCAGACATACAAAGAGGAACTGGTGCCATTCCTACTGAAACTATTCCAAATAATCCAAAAAGAGGGAATCCTTCCCAAATCATTTTATGAGACCAACATCATCCTAATACCAAAACCCGGCAGAGACTCAACAAGAAAAGAAAACTACAGGCCAATATCCATGATGAACATAGATGCAAAAATCTTCAATAAAATACTGGCAAGCCGATTACAACAGCACATCAAAAAGCTTATCCACCATGATCAAGTAGGATTCATCCCAAGGATGCAAGGCTGGTTCAATATACACAAGTCTATAAATGTAATTCACCACATAAACAGAACCAAAGACAAAAACCACATGATTATCTCAATTGATGCAGAGAAGGCCTTCGACAAAATTCAACAGCACTTTATGCTAAAAACTCTCAATAAACTGGGTATCGACGGAACGTACCTCAAAATAATAAAAGCTATTTATGACAAACCGACAGCCAATATCATACTGAATGGGCAAAAACTGGAAGCATTCCCTTTGAAATCTGGCACTAGACAAGGATGCCCTCTCTCACCACTCCTATTCAATATAGTACTGGAAGTTCTAGCCAGAGCAATCAGGCAAGAAAAAGAAATAAAGGGTATTCAATTAGGAAAGGAGGAAGTCAAATTGTCTCTATTTGCAGACGACATGATTGTATATTTAGAAGACCCTATCATCTCAGCCCCAAATCTCCTGAAACTGATAAGCAACTTCAGCAAAGTCTCAGGATACAAAATCAATGTGCAAAAATCACAAGCATTCCTATACACCAATAACAGACTTAAAGAGAGCCAAATCAAGAACGAACTGCCATTCACAATTGCTACAAAGAGAATAAAATACCTAGGAATACAACTAACAAGGAACGTAAAGGACCTCTTCAAGGAGAACTACAAACCACTGCTCAACGAAATAAGAGAGGACACAAACAGATGGAGAAACATTCCATGTTCATGGTTAGGAAGAATTAATATCGTGAAAATGGCCATACTGCCCAAAGTAATTTACAGATTCAACGCTATCCCCATCAAGCTACCAATGACCTTCTTCACAGAACTGGAAAAAACCACCTTAAACTTCATATGGAACCAAAAGAGAGCCCGCATAGCCAAGTCAATTCTAAGCAAAAAGAACAAAGTGGGAGGCATCACACTACCGGACATCAAACTCTACTACAAGGCTACAGTAATCAAAACAGCATGGTACTGGTACCAAAATAGAGATATAGACCAATGGAACAGAACAGAGGCATCGGAGGCAACACAACATATCTACAACCACCCGATCTTTGACAAACTTGATAAAAACAAGCAATGGGGAAAGGATTCCCTGTTCAGTAAGTGGTGTTGGGAAAACTGGCTAGCCATATGCAGAAAGCAGAAACTCGACCCCTTCCTTACACCTTACACTAAAATTGACTCCAGATGGATTAAAGACTTAAACATAAGACCTAACACCATAAAAATACTAGAAGGAAACCTAGGCAAAACCATTCAGGACATAGGCGTAGGCAAGGACTTTATGACCAAAACACCAAAAGCAATGGCAATAAAAGCCAAGATAGACAAATGGGACCTAATCAAACTCCTCAGCTTCTGCACGGCAAAAGAAGCAGTCAATAGAGTGAATCGGCAACCAACAGAATGGGAAAAAATTTTTGCAGCCTACCCATCTGACAAAGGGCTGATATCCAGAATTTACAACGAGCTAAAAAAGATTTACAAGAAAAAAACAAACAAGCCCATTCAAAAATGGGCGAAGGATATGAACAGATACTTTACAAAAGAAGACATACGTGAGGCCAACAAACATATGAAAAAATGCTCATCATCACTGGTCATTAGAGAAATGCAAATCAAAACTACATTGAGATACCATCTCATGACAGTTAGAATGGCGATCATTAAAAAAACTGGAGACAACAGATGCTGGAGAGGATGTGGAGAAATAGGAACACTTTTACACTGTTGATGGGGGTGTAAATTAGTTCAACCACTGTGGAAAACAGTGTGGCGATTCCTCAAAGGCCTAGAAATAGAAATTCCATTTGACCCAGCAATCCCATTACTGGGCATATATCCAAAGGATTATAAATCGTTCTACTACAAGGACACATGCACACGAATGTTGATTGCAGCACAGTTTACAATAGCAAAGTCCTGGAACCAACCCAAATGCCCATCGATGATAGTCTGGACAGGAAAAATGTGGCACATATACACCATGGAATATTATGCAGCCATAAAAAACGAGGAGTTCACATCCTTTGTAGGGACATGGATGAACCTGGAAACCATCATTCTCAGCAAACTGACACAAGAACACAAAA
The DNA here is from genome assembly GCF_030222135.1 of Aotus nancymaae. Classification (NCBI taxonomy): domain Eukaryota; kingdom Metazoa; phylum Chordata; class Mammalia; order Primates; family Aotidae; genus Aotus; species Aotus nancymaae. The sequence continues at coordinate 46,200,467 of NW_026988421.1, read as the reverse complement.
TCAAATACCACATGTTCTCACTCATAGGCGGGTGTTGAACAAGGAGAACACATGGACACAGGGAGGGGAGCACTATACACTGGGGTCTGTTGGGCAGGAGTGGGGGGACAGCGGGGGGGTGGGGAGTTGGGGAGGGATAGCATGGGGAGAAATGCCAGATATAGATGAAGGGGAGGGAGGCAGCAAATCATACTGCCACGTATGCACCTATGCAACAACCTTGCATGTTTTTCACATGTACCCCAAAACCTAAAATGCAATAAAAAATAAATAAATAAATAAATAAAACACACACAAAAAAAATCATAAATGGATGCTGAGTTTTTCAAATATGTTTTTGTTTATTGAGATATTTTTTATTTAGTATATTAATATAGTAAACTCTATTTACTAAATTTTTATAATTACAGAAAACTCTCCTTTACTTCTACATTCAATTACCTTTAAGAATTACATACATATAGTATGTAATAATTACTGAACTAATATTGATGTGTTATTATTAACTAAAGTCCATAGTTCTTTCCAGTTTTTTTAGTTTTTGCCTAAAGTCTTTTATCTGTTCCAGAATCCCATCTTTACATTTATATTTATTGTCATTTAGTTATTGGGAGTTTACAGTTTGGCTCCTCATGGGTGTGACAGTTGTTCACAATGTCATTGTTTTACATAACCTGACCAGTTTGAGAAGTACTAATCAGGTATATTGTAGGATGCTTTATTAAAGGAACTTTTTCTAATGTTTTCCTCATGATTATGCTTAATTTACAGGTTTTTGAGAGGAATCACAGAGGTAACTTGCCACTTTATCACATCATATCAAGGGTACTGCTATGATGTAACTGTTACTGTCCCCTTCAAAATTCGTGTTGAAACTCAATCCTGAATCCAACAGTTTAAAGGAGGCTTCAAACATAGTTTGCCCCTTTTTGGCCTTCCATCTTTTATCATATGAGGGTTCAGCAACAAGACACCATTTTGGAAGCAGAGAGTACCCCTTACCCGACAATCAATCTGCAGTACCTTGATCTTGGACTTCCCAGCTTCTAAAACTGTAAGACAATAAATTGCTGTTGTTTAATTACCTGGTCTGTGGTATTATGTTACAGCAGCACAAATGGACTATAATAAATTCCATGAGATGACAGTGATACTGCCTTTATTTATATTGAAAATCTCATTGAATCTACAATCTTCATTTATTTCTATCATAGATAAAGACAGCTTTTCTTTTCAGTATAGATACCTCTTAATTGTTTGTTTTTTGCTGCCCTATTGCATTGACTAGAATCCCTACTGTATTGTTGAATAAAACGCTTCTGATACTGCTTCCAAGGCCTTCATTTGGGAGTACTGTTTTCTGAGACCCATGATGACACAGGAGGATGACAAGGAACTGGCATTAGATAATTACACTTCTTTGAGGTCAGATAAAACTTGACAAATTTCCCTTGGACAGTAACACCTTTTTATGGAGAATACATTGTTCATATTTTTTAATGGTTCTTACCCCTTTCTGCCAAAAATATGAGGATTTTGCTTTCTCTTTTTTTCTTTCTTTTTTACTTTTTGCTCTTAATTGAGATAACCTGGTGGGTTTCCTGGGGGTACAATCCAGGAAAGTATCTTCTTCCTCCAAATGTATTTATCAAAATTACCACTGAAGTGTGTTTACTAGCTTGTACTTCCAATAGCCTCTGCTCAAACCAATCTCAGTTGTACTTCTCTCATTTGCTTTGCTCTCTAGATGGCAGAGTGGCCCACTGCCCTGAGATCTAAGTTCTCTGATGAACTGCACAGAAGTAATTTATTTTTAGTTTTTATTTTTTCTTCTTGTAAGTATGAGTGACAACTTCCAAACTCTATATGTGATATAGCTAAAACTAGGTTTGTTGATTGATTTTATTTTTTTTCATGTTAAAACTGTTGATGCAAAACCCAAATTCTGTCATAGTATTTTAAAAGGTTTATTCTGAGCCAACATGAGTGACCACAGCCCAGGGAAACATAGTCACAAGAGGCCCTGAGCAAGAGTTCCCAAGGTGGTCAGGTTATAGTTTGGTTTTGTACATTTTAGAGAGACAGAAGCTGTAGGCAAAATCATAAATCTATGTGGGAGGAATATATTGGTTTGGCCCCAAAAGGCAGGGCATTTCAAAGCAGGGGCTTACAAGTCAGAGGTGAGTTTAGGGATTCTGTAGTAAGTAATTGGTTGAAGAGTTAAGCTTTGTCTAAAAACATGAAGTCAGTGGAGAGAAACGCTTAAGTTTAGATAAGCACGTCTGTTATCTATTATATGATGCCACATCAGTGTCAGTCTGGAAAGTGAATCATAATATATTAGATCACAAAGACCTATCTAATAAGATTTTGTGTCTTGGAAGGCATAACTTTCCCTTGGCACTCTGGAAAGAAAATTGAGCAAGAATTAAAAATCGGAGTTCAATTCTCAGATGCTTGGTAGAATTTAGCAGTGAAGCTACCTAGCCCTAGAGTTTAAGCAAGAGAAGGGGTTATTGAAATTCTTCACCCCTAATGACAGATTCAATTTTTCTGAATAGACATAAGATTATTTAAATAATTTATTTCTTCTTGATTGAACTAAGTAGTTTGTATATTAAAAGGACATATACATGCTATCTAAGTTGTTGAATTTTTTGTCATAAATTAGTTCGCAATATATTCTTAATTTTCTTTATACCTGTAAATTTAGTACAGATGCCACTTTTCTCATTTCTGATCGTTTTAATTTGTGTCTTCTCTTTTTGTATCAGTTTTTTATAGATGTATTAATTTTATTGGTCTTTTCATACATCCTATTCCTTTTTGTTTTATGGTCTATTGATTTCAGTTCTAATATAATTTTTTTACTTATTTTATGCTTACTTGTAGTTTAATTTCTTCTCCTTTTCCAGGACTTATATTGGTAGCTAAAGTAATTGGTTAGACTTCCTTCTTCATTTCTAACAGAAATTCATTGCTATAAATTTCCTTGTAAATGCCACATAATGGCACACCAAACTTTTAATGTGTCATGCTTTTATTTTTATTGATAAAGTTTCTTATTTCCCTTTTGTTTTTCTTAACTCATGGATTACTTAGAATAGCAATTTAGCTTCCATGTTTTGGAAAATTTTCAAGATCTCTTTCTCATATTGATTTATAACTTAATTTAATTATATTCATATAATAAGCTTGTATTACAAGCCTTTAAAAGTTAGCAAAATGATTCCAGCAGTTTAGGAGGCTAAGGTGGACAGATAGCTTAAGCTCAGAATTTGAGAACAGCCTTGGCAACATGGTGAAACCGTATCTCTACAAAAACAAGAAAGATAGCTGGGCATGGTGGTGGGTGCCTGTAGTCCCAGCTACTAGGGAGGCTGAGGTAAAAGTGTTGCTTGATTCTAGAAGGCAGAGGTTGCACTGAGCCAAGATCATGCCACTGTACTCCAGCATGGGTAACAGAATGAGACCTTGTCTCAATAAATAAATAAATCTTATGAAAACGTATTTTATAAACCAAAACTTGCAATTCTTTGGTAAATGCTCTGTGTGAATATAAAAAAAAATCTGTATTTTGCTATTATTGGTTGAAGTGCTTTAGAAATATTAACTAGGTAAAGTTGATTGACAGTACTGTTCAAATAGCCTGTATCCTTACTGATTTTCTTTGTACTTGTTCTAACAATTATTGAAATAGAAGTTTTGACATGTCTTAATATTTTTGCGGAGTTTTCCCTCTCTCATTGCGGTTCTATCAGCTTTTGCTTTCTGTATTTTAAAGTGATGCTATTAAATTCACAAACAATTGATGTAACCTGTATAGCTAGTTTACTAGCTTACTCTAAAAGTAACGCTTCACTTGCTTGTTTCTTGCTACACATATATCTGTTTGCTTGATAATTCCAAAGGCCAATCTTGAAACAATCCAGGTATGAGCTGGAAATGGTGTTTGCAATTTTCTCTCTTCCAGGAAGAAATCAATGCACAGTTAGCCTATAACCCAGCCCCTGCTGAGATGATGCCAGCCATCCATTGGATAGTCCATCCCTCAAGATAACCATCAGAAAATAACAAGCAGACCTGGACCCCACACCACTCGTGCACACAGTTTCCACGCCACCTCTCTCCTTAAAAACTCTTTAGCTAGCTGCGGAATTTGAGATAGCTTTTTGAGAAGTGAATCTGGCCAGCTCTCAAGCTACTGGCACTTCAACAAACCTGCTTTTCTTCCATGATAACTTGCTTCTCCTGTTTGGATTTTCAAGTGGTAAGCAGCTGAACCTGAGTTCAGTCTGTAAACCAAATATAAAATTTTAAACTCCTCAACAAACTGATGAGCATGCCTCTCAGCCAAGGGCATTGCAAAGTAAACCTGAAAATCCAGCTCAACTATGATGGGAAGGTGGGTTCAGAGATGCCTCATTACACTCTCCTCCCTTTGGAATTCAGGCAAAAATGACCAGTATTAAACTTAAAGCAGAGATCTAATGACTGGCAAAGTAGACTGTAGCAATAAGAAACCAAATTTCACCCTGACTCTGTTATAATATCACATAGATAGAGAGCAAACATTGAAGGAAATTGAAATATTTTACCCTAAATTGTATTTCTTTCACATATTTTGAAATGGCCCTGTAAAGCTGTCTCTTGTAGGGGAAATCTACATTCTGTAGAGAATTCCCTTTCCTTTCTAGGGCTTTTCCCTGATCCAGGAAAGAGTTAACTAAGAGTTTTGTACCTTTCTAGGTCTGATAAGCACTCTGAAATATACCTTGAGGCTTCATCCACATAATAAAGCCTTGTTTCTCCACAACTCCTTAACTCAAACACTACTTTCTGTTGATTCCAGATCTTTAAATAATAACTCCTTCAACTAACTGCCGATCAGAAAATCTTTGAATCCATCTATGACCTGGAAGCCCCTGCTTCGAGTTGTCCTTCGTTTCTGGATTGAACCAATGCACATCTTCCATGAATTGACTGATGTCTCATGTTTTCTGTAAATATATGAAACCAATCCCCTTAGGCGCATGTTCTCAGCACCCCCCAGGGCTGTGACACAGGTCATTCATCTGCATATTTAGTTCAGAATAAATCTTTTCAATCTTTTAGAGAGTTTGACTCTTTCCATTGACATGTTACATTGAGTTTTTATGTCCTCTTGATTAATTTAAACCTTTTTATTATAAAATGTTACTCTTATCTTCAGTAATATTCTTTCTCTGAATATAATTTGTATACATGTAATAATATCATAGCCATTGCAGTTGTCCCTTGATAAGTGCTAGCATGTGGTAGGGGCCAAGGGAAAACTTCTCTTTCATCCTCCAAATGTTTACTGAAAAATCAACTCACAAAAGGCACATTAATTAGAGAAAATGCACACAAATGTATTAACGTGTACACTGGGGACAATCACAGTGTGATTATTAAAACCTTTTAACTGATTATATACCATTTTGTGGGTTAAATTAATAATGCTGGCTCAGAACATGGCCAAAAACAGGATATGGTGGTAAATCAGGTTATAATGGCAGGACAATAGGATAGAGAGGAGACCTGGCTAGCAAAAGTGTCCTAGGTCAAGAGTGGTCTAGGTCAAAAGTGATCAAGACAGATTATAGGAGAGAGAGGACTCTTGGCTAGCAGAAGCGGTCTTGTGTAAGTGAAACCTCACAGGAAGAAGCTCTCAGAGAGAATAGATGGTAAATGTCTCTTTCAGACCTTCAAAGATGACAGTCTCTCAGTTTACCTTTCCTAGATGAACAAGAGAAGATCTGGCTGTATCAATAAACATTTTCTCTACAGATGCAAATCTTTCTCACAAAAACCAGCTTTTCAGGGTTATTTCTGTGTGCTAGCTCTCTGAACAGCCATCTCAAAGTATGTAAAAGAAATATATTTTGGGATAAAGTATCTTATTTACCTAATGCTGTTTTTTTTAATCTTTTCGCTTTTAAGCTACTTTTGTTATTATACTTAAAGTGAATTTCTTGTAGAGAGTTTATAGTAATTCTTTGGGTTTTTTTTTTTTTTTTTTAATCTTTGCTTTGTCATTGTTTGGATTCAGTGTTACCATTTTGGATTATAATTGGAGTATTTCTCTTGGTGGTTAAGTCTCTCAACTTTTGTTTGTCTGATAAGGTCTTTTCTTCGTCTTCATTTGGCAATGTTTTCAATGGCAACATAATTTTAGGTTGATGGTTTTTTTGTTATTTATTGTGTAATTTACAATGTTCTCTGCATTTTCACTTTCATTGTTTCTAATGGGAAATCAACTAACATCTTTATCTTTGTTTCTCTGTATAGAACGTTTTCCTCTGGCTGCTTGTGAGATTTTTTTTTTAATCAGTGGTTTTAAATTATTTAATCATTATATGCTTTGGTGTAAAGGTTTTTCAAGTGTTTTGTGCTTCAGATTTGTTGGACTTACTGGAGCTCTGAGTGTTGTGTTCATTAAAGTGTTTGAAAATTAGACTATTAGTTCTTTAAGTATTTCTCTTCCTCTTCTCTTTCACTCCTTCAGGGACCCTGCTTACACATATATTAATCTGCCTGAAGTTGTCCTACAGTTCTTTATAGCTCTGCTCATTTTTTAAAAAAATTGCTAAATAGTTTATTTGCACAGTTACTATTACTGTATGTTCAAGTTCACTACTCTTTCCTTCTTCCTTGTCTAATCTGTTATTAATATTACCCATTATATTTTTTCATGTTACACATTAAGTATTTTATTTATGGAAATTAAATATTTTTTTTAAATATTCTATTCTATACTCAATTGTTACATTGGAAGTTGCAGTTTTATTTTTTACTTTTATGGAGATGGCTGTCTCACTATATTGTCTAGGCTGGTGTCAAACTCCTGGTCTTAAGTGATCTTCCCATCTTTGTTTCCCAAAGTGCTGGGGTTACAGGTCTGATCCACCATGCCCAGTTCAGGTGCACAGTTTTAATAGATGTACTGCTGTTGTCTGCTAATTCCAACATCTGAATCTGTTCTGGGTAAGTTTCAGTTGATTAATTTATCTTGTCATTATGGGTTGCATTTTCTTATTTTTATGTGCCATATATATATTTTTAAATTATATTTCCGAGTGTGAATTTTATCCATTAAATTCTAGATAGTTTGGTACTTATATAAATATTCTTTAAAATGGCATGAAATAAATGGTGCTTTTTTTTTTCTAGAAGTAGGAAGAACCAAATAAAGAAAACAGAAGAACTGGCCAATGACATAAACGAATTTCAAGAGAATGCTCACCTGAGAGTCTAGGTAAGAAAGTATTTCAAAATAAGAGAAATCAAATGAGTAAGATAATGCCTAAGAGTTGATCATGATTTCAGAAACCTAAGTCACTGGAAGCCTTGATGAGATCCATTTTAATTGAATGGTCGAGACAGAATCCTGCTTAGACTGAGCTCAAGATAAAATGTCAGAACAAGATGTGAAGACAGTGGATACAGAGATTTATTTGAGAATTTTAACTCTAAAGCATCATAGGAAACTAGAGCACTTGCTGTCAGTGAAATGTGAAATCAATAGAGAATTTTTAAAAAATAAATGTGAGATATTCATATTGTTTTGGAAGGCTAAATTAAAGAGGGAAATATTTAGGAAAGGAGGGAAAATGTTTAGAAGAGTGTCTTCTTAAACCAGCAAGAATGGATGGATTTTTACACACATGCTTTAAAATCCAGGCACAGCCAGTTCATGATTATAATTGGAAGAGAGGTAACATATATGGACAAAAATAAAGTAGATAAGTGCAATAACAAGAGCCTGTGGTAGTTCTGCTATAATTTTTTTCTAATATTTCAGTGTAATTGAAGTGAAGTCATACGCTTTATATCACAAAAAGGCATTGGGCAATGCATGTCATTTTGGAAATGGTAGCTCTTCTTGCTTTATTGGGCATATGGTATTGGAGAAGAAAGAGCAAAGAGGTTGATTATTGTAACAATAATTTAATTCCTCTCATACTTAACTGACAGACAGAATTGAATCTAAAACACCCAAGTAAAGAGAATTACCTCAACTGAATGGGATGATAAACTATAGCTTCACATTGAAAGGCATCTGCAGCTCTGCTATTCTTAGTTACATAAATGACCTTTTCCATCAGTAGTCATTCCTTGCATTTCTGTCCTCTTACACACACCTTCACTCTTATTTGAGGCTTGCAACTACTTTACAGAAATCTAAGAGTACACTGTTTATTCAAAGCTTTGTATTTCTAAAGGCTACTTTTGGTAAAGGGCAAAAGTTGGCATCTCAATAAGTATTCATTGTGCTGTTTCAACAAGCAGTTGCCATTTCTAGTGCATATCTTCCCCTTTCTATATAATATCATTTTTAAATGTTTTATAAAAAGAGAGTAACAAACAGATTGCTGAGAAAGTTAACATCTCATCTATTTACCACACAAAGTCTTTCTCTACTGATGCTTCCTGTTTTGACTATAATGTAGGACAAAATGTATTATGATGATTGTAGAACAGGTTAAGAATTTGTGGAGTTTTACCTGAACTATTCAAGCATAAATTGATTCTGAATTTTAAGCCTATAAAGTTTCACAATGAAATTGTTCAGATCAGTAACCTCTGTGAAGTATTTCTTATCTGTAGTTGATTCCAAAACAATTTTTTACTTTACCTGTAATTCCTACTAAAAATCTTTTTATCTTTTTGATACAGGAGTGGGGCAGGGAAGTGCTACCTAGGGAAGAGGGGGGTCCCTGGCAAGGACTCCACTCTCAGGCCTGTGCCCATGGACCTAAGTGAGAGCAGACATTCCTGTTTTCTTGCCCAAATGTTACATTTCCAGTACCACTCTAGCCTGCCATTCTCCCCATCTTGTGCCTGTAAACACCCAAGACTTTAGCAGACACAGACGTAGCAGCTGAACAGCAAGAGAAGCAGAAGAAAAGAGCAGCGCAGAGCAGTGTGGTGGCATGGCAGAGAAAGAGAAAAGAAGGACATCTGGACACCAAGGGGAGTTCGGCCAGGGGCAGTCAGAGAAGAAATGGGCTGCTGGGCATTCAGATTCCAGGGGAATACCGCCTTCCCACTCCATTCCCCTTTTTGACTTTATATCCCTCTTGCTGAGAGCCACCTCCATCACTCAATTAAACCTTGCACTCAACCTTCCAGCCCACGTGTGATCTGATTCTTCTGGTACACTAGGCAAGAACTCAGACCGTTACACTGGTCCCCTGTCCTTGTGATAAAGCAGAGGGTCTATTGAGTTGACTAACACAAGCTGTCTACAGATTATGTAGTTGAAAGACCACATAGAAATACACGTCCATTTGGGCTTTAAGAATCCTAGATGCTGCCATGGGGCTGGAGCCCAAAATGCTATCCACAGCCTCTGCACCTGCCTGTCTACATGCTCCTCCTGGGGGTTTGAGCAGTAGGGCACCAAAAGAGTGATCCACATCCATGGTGCATGCCCTTCAAGGGAGATAAGGGAACTCTCCTGTTTTACTTTGACCAGTAATCAACATCCAGTTGATTCTCTACAACTATTTTCTCTTCTATCCACACCATAAGATTGCTATTGTCAGCATATAATAGGCTGTCTCTTTTCTGGAATAAACTATACTTCTTGCCCCCATACTATTAAATATTTTGACACCTAGTAACACACTGTTTTGAAATCATGTATGTCAATAATGTATGTCTTATATAGGCTTTATTTTTTGATTAGATAATAAATTCCTTGAGTACAGAAGTATTTCTAAAATCCCTCATAGAATCTCTCACACTTGAAAGAACATGGCAACTCAATACTCATTTAAACTTAAAATCACAGAACCATACCAGTGTGCAAGTATGTGTGCATCTATGTGTGTGTATATGTGATTATAATTACCTAACTCTGAAATTTAAGTATAATTTCCTCAAAGAAGTCTTCGTGCTATGCTTTAGGGTTTTTTTTTAAATTTTTAAATAAAGTTGTTGAACTCTAAGGTAGATCCCTATATTATTTATTACAATCACAATTAAATAATTTCCTGGACTTTATTTCTCTCTACTCTCTGCCTCCCCATTAGCTATCAAGCAGTATGAGGTTTATAAGAACTATACTTTGCCTAGTTTCAAGCACAACAGATGTACTCAGGAAATAATCATTGAATTAAAAATGTAACTGGTTAATTTATAAAGTGAAGGTTCTATTATACATTGACAAAAATCTCTAATGAAAACTTTTATATTTGAATTACTGTATATTTAGTTTAAACAAATAACTTCTTTTGGTCTGTCACCAACTTGATCATTATCTTATTTCATAATTTGACTAGACACACAAATTATCAAACTGAAAATAATCACCATAAAATACTTCAGTGATTCTGATGAAAGCAATAGGAAATGTTGATTAAGGAGATAAAACACAGCAGAATAATAAGAAACCACAGACTGCCAAGTTTTCTAAGGTATAGAGTACTAATGCTCCTCAAATTTATAGAGAAAGATAATGTGACTTTCACAAAATAAGATAGATAAGAATCAAAAATAGTTAATCAAAAGACATTTACCTATGACTGATTTTTACAAATTATTTAAACTAAAAATATTAAAACAATTTGCTTTTGACTGTGGCTTTGCATCTAACCTTTTTGGAAACTTTGAATGTTCCTTAAAAAGACAGAACCAAAGCTACTAAGATAATATACATAAAATTAATACATATAACTTATTACAACTCTATTTTTTTAACAGATGGAGCCTGTGAAACTGAAAGTATTTAAATAATTTTTTAAAGCACACATGGATAGTGACCAACAAAGGCAAGGTTTGAACAAGAGATTTTGACTTGGGCCACATAGTTTCCTTTGGACACTTCCAAGTATGTATTATTGATCCAAGAAAATGCAACTGGATTTTCAGTCACTTTGAATTTTTGAACTACTTGCTGCAATGTAGTAGAGGCTTAGATAGCTAAAAAGTCATTTATAGTTGGCTATATGATGACTTTTGTACATATGGTTAAATGATTAACTTAAAAAAAGTAATGAAACCTTGTGACAGAGAGGAGAGGTGTTATTAGCTTGGGGAAATAACTGCTCCCCATTGACAGTAATAATAATAATATAGTAGTAACAACATCAATAACAGCTAATATTATATACTAGTTTTGTCTGCTAATGCTTTATTTTTCTTCTTCTGGCACTAACACCCAGATTTTGAATCTTCTTGTCTTTACCTGCCTTGGATTGTGAGTATTACATAACCTTAACCAAATTGCTAAGAACATTAATTTATACAGTTTATTCTCAGAACAATCCTATGAGGTGAAGAGTCTTTTTTGTTGCTGTTGTTGTTGTTTGTTTTTTTGTTGTTGTTTTTTGTTGGAGAAGGTTTAGAGAGTTGAAACACTTTGCGTATTGGTCTCACTACTACTGAGTGACAGGGTAGATGTGAAGTGCAGGTTATCAAAGTAAACATTGCACTAGACAAAGCTCAACAGCCAAGAAAGACTTTATTCAAGACTACTGCAAAAAGGGCAAGAGACTAAACTTCCCTGGAAAAAAAAGAGTAGGAGCATTTTAAGTGCTGGGATGGGATAGTGGGAAAGTACTGGAGATGTTTAGGGAAGGGAGGGAGAGGTTGACAATTGGATGTGCTGAGCATACTTAGTTATTCCCGAGTTGCAAATATTTTTCTCTGTGATCTCCATTTGCTCATTGGTGCCCATAGAAGTTAGGCTCCTACTCTCCCACAGAGGCTGAAAAATAGGGGTTCTGTCTTATTCAATGTTTTTTATTTCAGGAAAATGAGTACCATGCCCTTGAAAAAGACATTTCTGAGACTCTACGACAGTCAAGAGTCTGGGAGAAGATTTACACATATTACAAAGGGGCAAAGAAAGAATGGACAATTGAGAATTTTCTAAAGTAAATACTCTAAGAAAAAAGAAGGTCAGGGCCAATAGAAAGATATTTGTCTGAAGTTTAGGCATGCTGAGGGGAATAGAAGGTCACACTAACCAGTGTATCTCACAGTGAAGACCACTTCGGGAACCACATTAGTGCATTTCCACCTTTGAAGGTTCACAGTTTTAGGGTAGGAAAACAAATCTCTGCTGTAGGTGGCTTAGAGAAAGCAGTGTCCTTGGGGCATACAAGAAATGAAACTAGGTAAGTTTCTTCTCAAGAGTACAGAAAATCTTTTTTTAATAGAGAAGAGATGATCTTTTTTATATGTATCTCTAGAAGAGTGATTGGTTTGTACTTATTGTTAAAAGTAATCCCAGATATGTATAAAATGTTTATGTGCTATTTTAGGATAAGATCGAAAAGCCTCTATAATATTAAAAACACCCTAAGAGGCACTGTTGAGAACTCCTGTCCTAAAAAACTGGTCAGTGAGAGAGACCTTGTATTCTCAAAGGACTAGTCTTCACATTTAGATGTATATTAGACTCATTGGGGAACTTTAAAAAGTAGTGGTACCTTGGTCCTATGTGCAGAGATTCTGATTTAATTGGTCCAGAGAGTGCAGCCAGGGTATTCAATTTACAACGTCTACGTGTGATTCTAACGTGTAGTCAACGTCAAAGACCTCCAAAATGCTAGAAAAAATTTACGTATTAAGAGAAATAATGAAGAACATCTGCTCCTGTATGAAAACATTCAGCAAAGACAATTTATCATTGAAAAGAAGAGTAACTTGTATTCTTTGTTTTTTAAATTCCTTTGTGACCCCAAACACTCTTCTAATAAAGAAAATTGACAAACAGGAGAGCAATTGTTTGGCCAAGTCTTGTATTAATTCAGGTGGGGTTCATACAACTTATTTTTGGTTATCACATAATTTCTTATAACACAGGGGTAATATTAATAGAACTTTTTCTACTACATAATCCAAGTTGATTATTGAGGAGATGAAGGAAATATTTATTTCCTCAATATAAATAACTGATGTCTTAGAGACAGACATATTAGATGATGCAGTGACCCAGAAAATCAGGTTATAATTTTATATTTGCTTTTCACTACAGAAAGCATTAAATGGTGAGACTTTCCTATGCTTAATTTTCTTTAAGGTATAGCAGAATTAACATTCTTAAAGACCATTCTGTACTATATTACATTTCTAGAATAATTTTAACTAGTTAATGATTAATTAATGACATTTAATTGGAAATGTCTGATGCATACAAAAATAGTGGAGTTGATTTCTTAATATTAACGTAAATATTTTCCCCAAAGAGTCAATTAAGTGTTAGCCAATGGAAAAAGTCAATAATATTTTATATGTTTCTTTTTGTGATATCTTACATACTTAATATTTCAAAGTAAATCAAATTTTCTTCTGAAAGAGAAAGTTCATTGGCATTTTAGACAAAAGTAGAGCCAGTTCCAATCTGATTATCCTGTTACTCATCCAGAATATTTTTCCAAGGCCCAGCAGAAACTTTACTATAGTAAGAAACTCCCACTAATTCCAGTTCAGCATCAACCTGCATGTTCTTTTGTCATTCCAGTGGTGGATACCTTGACTTTACAAACGAGATTATAAACCTCAGGTTTCGAATTATGTCATAAATGTTGCTAATTCCACTATGCATAGCATAGGTATAGTCATGGAAGAAACATTCAATTTTTTTTATTATTCACTGTGATAGGTTACTTTTCTCAAAACAGTGACACTACTTCTTTAATCCTACTGTATTAGATATTGAGGGCCTATGTCTTATCCCCTTAAGATTTCTATCAAATAAAGAATGTATTCAAAAAACTGAAGCTATATAGGATAAAAAGTTGCTTAATACATCCCAATGAAGATTCGTCTGGAAAATAACTGACTTGTAGAACATGGCTTAGGCCTAAAGTCAAACTCGTAATTTATACTTCTTCTGACATTAATAGGGAGACAGCTTGTAGCAAAGGCTGGCTTGATTTCTTGCATCTGGTCAAGGAAGCTAGGAGAGAGTGAGGAAAGAAAAGAAAAAAGGGAGAAAGAAAAAGGAGAGAGAGACAGAGAGAGAATGCCAGAGAAAGACCACAGGAAAATGTGAGCATTGGCAGATCAAAGAGGAAGCAGTTTTCTGTCACTGCAGCTCAATATCCTTGAGAAACATTAGAACGAGATTTAATTACAGGATGTTAACAATTACATCAGCTTTTCCTTTTCCCTTGTGGGTAAGAGAAAGACCAGAAGTTTTCAAGCTTCTGTTCGCATCTAGTGGACATGCATAAAACATACAAATTTCTTTAAAATTATAGTAGCTCAGAAGAAATACCAAGGAGGTACCAATTTTCAAATTAGAAAACTTGAAAACCTTAGGAAAAAAAGATGTTTTAATTATTTTAAATGAAATATTAAATATATATCAGGCTCATAAGGGAATTATACTCAATTATGATAAGAATTAGTTAAATTTTATACAGCAAAATAACTACATGGTAGACGTAATAAGGTTACTGTAAAACAGAAAATGAATGAGGAAAATCTTCATGACCAATGAAATGTAGGGAACTTAATGGGGTTTTTTTAAACTTCAGATCATATTTTGCGGTGATAGACTTTACTAAGTGTAATCCTTTTTGAAATTAAATGTTACAAGTTGCCAAAAAAAGTAATTAAGCAAGAGGAAAGAATTAAAGAATAAAAGAAACATCAACTCACCAAGAATTAAATATATAAAGTCTTCTCTCTCCTACTGGGCTCTGATTTACACATGAAATCTGACCATGATCTTTCTTAAACTCCATGCCTGAGACTTTTAATTCAATACAATTAAATGCTCAGGTTAACTACCTATCTTTATGTTGAAAGTTTTTGTTTTTTTTTTGTTGTTTTGTTTTTTTTTTTTTAATTTGAGACAGTGTCTTACTGTGTCACCTAGGCTGAAGTGTAGGGGTGCGATCTAGGTTTACTACAATCTCTGCCTCCTAGGTTCAAGCAATTCTTCTGCCTCAGCCTCCTGAGTAGCTGGGATTATAGTCATGCACTACCACGCCTCTATAATTTTTGTATTTTTAGTAGAGGGGTTTCATCATGTTGGCCAGGCTGGTCTCAAACTCCTGACCTCAGGTGAACCACCCGCCTCGGCTTCCCAAAGTGCTTGGATTACAGGTGTGAGCCTCCGCTGCTGGCTGAAAGGTTTTGTCTTTTTTTTTTTTTTTTTGAGACGGAGTTTCACTCTTGTTACCCAGGCTGGAGCGCAATGGCGCGATCTCGGCTCACCGCAATCTCCGCCTCCTGGGTTCAGGCAATTCTCCTGTCTCAGCCTCCTGAGTAGCTGGGATTACAGGCACGCATCACCATGCCCAGCTAATTTTTTGTATTTTTAGTAGAGACGGGGTTTCACCATGTTGACCAGGATGGTCTCGATCTCTTGACCCCGTGATCCACCCGCCTCGGCCTCCCAAAGTGCTGGGATTACAGGCATGAGCCACCGCGCCCGACCCTGAATGTTTTTAAGAAGAAAATTACTTTTCTTATCCTGTTAATGATTTTTAAAAATATTAAGTTCATCAGAACATTGACCTCTCAGTTTAGAGGCTATGGCTTCTATCAAATAATCATTGTACAACTAAATCCTGTTTACTTGACAGTCTTATGCACTCATAGGGTCTTGTTTACTTGACTGACTGCCATACAATACCATTCCTTGAGAGCAGGAACTGTGTCATACTTATCACTGCATTCTCAGTACCTACTACAAAATATTTATTGAATCACTATGATATAAATAGACTTTCTCACAATATAAAATGTAACAGCTGTTATCATGCCATAGACTTTCTTTTTCCTGTCATCGAAGAGTAAATGTATGACTCAAAAATTAATGTAACTAATCAAAAATATAAAATTGGATAAAGAGAGTAAGCATTTAATTAAAAGGATATTTTAATTATTTTAACTTGAATTTCTTAGAATAACTTCTGTTCACATAACACAATATAGCCACTTTTTATTAAATATTAAGGGCCAAAAATGAGCTAGAATGAAACTTTATTATTTAAATCTGTGCATACGGGTTTCTGAAAAAGCTGATGATTTTGAAAAGGTAGGTTTGTTTTAATGTATAACCAAGTAGTGATTTTAAAATAATGTAACTCATTTCATAAGCTACATAAAAAGATAAATGTAAGTAAGTATCTTAGACTGGGTTTCCCTGAATGCAAAATCTAAGCCACAGTGACTGTTAAAAAATTAGAAAACTTGATTCCAGGAAAAAGAGAAAAATGAGACTACAGAAGTGAAACAGCCAATACAAAGTTATGTTTTCGAGTTGGTTACAGCTATAGTCAATCTGTTGCTTGACCTGGAAGGAGCTTCCTAGAGGGCTTTTAAAATGTGTCTCAGAGATATCTGTTCAATAAAAGAAGGGAAGAAACTTTTATTACTTGATTCCTGTTCCCCATTGGTCAAGGATTGCTCCATGGAGCTTTAACTGTCTAGCAATTCCAGCTCGTTCATAAGTGATGGCTGACAGCATTACCAGAGATACACATCAGTCAAAACATCAAAGGAACCTCTAGGCAGGAAGCAGGCATGTAATGCCTCCAAAATTGTCTAAGCCTACAAAAGCTAGTTGCCAGAGCCATGGACAGAATAACAGGTAAGGCCGCTAGGAATTAAAGTGGTGCAAAATAAATAGCCATTGCAAAAAGTATCCAATACAAAGATGTATTTTATTGTTTGTCTCTCTCTCATTCTCTGATTACTGGAGAACACTGATTATTTTCATTTCTATTTCCACCTTGGTAATGTATTATTATCCTTGGGCATGGTTATGTTGTTATTCTTTGTTCATACTCTTCTTTTCTTTAAAAAACATATTCTGGGTGATTACAGATCCCTTGACAAATGCTTTTGCACAAGAACAACAAAAATTATACTAGCAAGTTTAGAGACATTTATACAAAAAACAATAAAACAAAATGAAACATACAGCTATTTCTTATAGAACATGTCAAAAGTAATTTGCCACTGTTGGAAAAGTGTTTTTATCCCAACATAATGGTCATAAGTAGTCATAAAACCATGTGTATACCGTAACATTCAATGCAAGAGGTTTTTCAGTTTTCCTCCTAATCTTTCAACACACCATTGTAAGGAAATTACCTAGACCTAGCGTATCAGTTATAATTGTATTACTCTGTTAATTACAGTGCATTTAACTGTGGTCCCTCAAAACTTATGTCTAAATTCTAAACTCCCAGTATATGTGAATGTGAATATGACTGTATGTGAACAAAGGTTCTTTGCAGGTATAATTAGTTAAGGATTTTAAGATGAGTCATCCTGAATTATCTAGGTTGACCCTAAATCCAATGACAAATGTTTTTATGGAAGAGAAGCAAAGCAAAAAGGAGAAATAGAGGGAGAAAGTATATAGAAAGGGAGACGAAGATTGGATATACAGCCATAAGCCACAGAACACCAAGCATGTGGGCAGTCACCAGAAACAAGAAGTACAAAAGGAATGTCTCTCAAAACTTTAGAAGGAACCAACCCTGCTGACACATTGATTTCTGACTGCTAGCCTTCAGAACTGTGAGAGAATGAATTTCTGTAGTTTTGAGCCACCCGGTTTGTGATAATTTGTTATAGCAGTCCCAGAAAATCAGTACATTAGGCAGGAGACAATGAGTCATGAGCGTTCCATAAATACCTCCAACTTGCTACTGAATGCATTAACACATTTCCTGTTCAATATGCACTACAGTTGATGGATCTTCAGAATAAAATGTGATTGGGCTAGTGAAAAAGTTTACACGCATTTTGTGAGCACCATTTGACAAATGGCAGAATTGATGCCTGAGATGGTGCAGAAGATACTCATTTGAATAAGATTGTTTTAAATTGCCCAGAAAGGTGACTATAATTAATGGTCTTGATTGCATTTGGCAGAATACCCATGTGCATATATGAATATGTAGATGACCTGAGACTTAAATTTGAAAATTTATTTGAAATTTCAAAGTTTGAAATAACTTCTCTATTACTTTTCTGTTTGTTTTTAATCAGTCTCTGGAATTTACCCTGCCTGTCAGGACATGCAAAGATATACAGTCTTTAAATTTGTAATATTCATTTTCACAATATTAGTATTATTCATTAACCTTTGTTATTGTCTCTGTGAGGATCTTTCGGAAAATGAAAGTCCAATATAAAGAACATAAGGATATATGTGTACTACTGGCTTGAAAAACGGAAGAGAAGTTGCTTCAGAGGCAGCCAGCCATGTGACCATTTAAGAATACTGTGCTCTTGGCAAAAGACAGTTCATTTAAGTTCCAATAAATGTTGCTAGTTGTTATCTAATGTCTTCAGGGTTTGTGGGCTCATTAAATGCATTGAATAGTTGTACAAATCTCATCCAAGAATATATTTAATTCATGAGGTTGAACATTCATGCAGATAAGTAACCCATGGCTGGTGGACTTGGAACCAACATATACTACAGGTTAATTCCTTTTTAGTACTAACATCGGGAAACAGAGCCAACATTTTCTTTAAAACTTACCACTTTCATCACATTTATATGGTTAGTACTCTTTCAAGAGGTTAAAATTATTTCCATATTCTCTGATTATTCTCAGCAATGACCTTCTACAATTTGTACTAGGTTCACACGGAACTTATTTGCAGCTATCTGTATCTGTGTTTATACTGTCTTTTATATACAATCTACTCTGAGAGATTTTTGAACTGTGACTGGTTTTTCTAAAGGAGATCGCAAGCAGAGCCTCCCATGCTTGGTTGTTTATGCTCTGAGGGTGTGAGGGTAAGATTCGGTCAGTTCTTTTGGTTCACTGCACTTACCCCACCAGGTAAACATATCCAGCTCTCATTTACCTATGAGCAACCAAGTGAGAGCATAATTGCTGCTTGTTGGTGATCTGATACTATCTCAGAAGACAAATTGTGTGAGCTAGAAGAGAATAAGTAAGAGACAAATTCTGGGGAAAACTACACTTAGAAATAACAAATCTTTTTTTTTTTTTTTTTTTTTTTTTTTTTTTAGACAGAATCTTGCTCTGTGGTCCAGACTGGAGTACAACTGCATGATCATGGCTCACTGAAACCTCTGCCTCCGGGTTCAAGCAATTCTCTTGCCTCAGCCTCCAGAGTAGCTGGGACTACAGGTGCCCACCACCACATACGGCTAATTTTTGTATTTTTAGTAGAGACAGGGTTCCATCATATTGGCCAGGCTGGTCTCAAACTCCTGACCTTGTGATCCATTCACCTTGGCCTTCCAAAGTGCTGGGATTACAGGCATGAGCCACAGTGCTCGGCTCAGAAATACCAAACTTTATATTTGAAGCTGTTGCATCGTATCAGTGCCTTATTATCTAAGATTTCACAGTTCAGCAGAAATGAAGGCAACTTATGCATGATTTTACTTGGCTAAACACCAAAACTATAATATTATCATGATATATGTGAGATCATATATGCTAATTATCAGTATAAACGATTTGCATATAGTTGTCAAAGTTTCACTTTAAGTCTTCATCCGAGTTTCAAATCTTCCCTTTATTACTCATATAAAGTTAAAGGAAATTGCCTTTCTTCATCTGCAGAGGGTAAATATACTCCCTACATCACAATATTTTAATAAGGATTAAATTAGATAATCAGTGTAAAATACTTAGGCCAGAGCCAAGTGCATGGTTAATAAATAGTGCTCATTACAGAAATGTTCTATACTTTTTTTTTGTACTTGAGAATCAGAAGGGAAAAAAAGGGGGTTATTTAATTTCAATCAGAGCAAAAATATTTTTTAAATATAAATTCATAGCATGCATCCTATGCCTCTTTTTAACCCACCAGGGACTTCCCCTTAGATTCAGTACAATCCAATTTCCTTATAGGGGTGTGCAAGACCCTACATGATTTGGCCCCAGCTTCAATTCTTTCACTATCCTACTGACTCAGCCTGTTCCAGCACACTGACCTCCTGTTGCCTCTCTAGTGTATCCATCAAGAGTATCTCTCTCTCAGCTCCTTATCACTATTCATTCCCACGACCTGGGTATTTGCATGGCTGGCTTCTTAATATTCTTCAGCTCTGTGTTGAATTATCATATTCTCAGGTAGGTCTTTACTATAAATCCTATTTAAGTAGAACCTCCTCTGTCTTCTTAGTTTGCATATATATTCACGAGTCTGGCTTATGGATATAAATAGCTGCTTCCGTTACTCCAATGAGATAACCATGAGATCAAGGATATTGTTTTGTTTGCTGAGTTAGTCTCAGCAACTAGAATAGTGCATTTCACATAGTAGAAATGATATATGTTGAATAAATGAGTGCATTCTGAATCTATCATACTCTTTCCAATTTGCTACTTGATATAAATTTATAGTCATAAAAGTAGCCAAGATGATTAACAGTGTAGAATGGTATTGTGCTATAATGGAGAGAGAATCCTAGGCATCAAATTTGAATTCTTGGGTTTGAATTCCACCTACCCCTCAAACCAGCCATAGAGTTTGGACAAATCTGTTTCCTTATTTATGCAGATTCTAAAGGCTACAATATTCTTAAGGCTGTGCTGATTCTGAAGGTTAAGTGATGAAATGTTAAAAACAACTGTTAATAGCATGGTCCTTATAATGCTTAGAAACTTAATAATAAGAAAAGAATACATAGATATATGACATATTAAAAACATGTTTTGTTGTGCTTAGAGTATTGCAAAGCATGCACTATTTTGACCCTTACTTTACAGTGGAGGAGACTGGGATTTACAGAAATTTAGTAATCAAAGATATGATTAAATGTTTTACTTTAAAATTTACATTCCTATAAGGTAGGTTCTTAGAATTCACCAGATAAATAAACTAATAGGATATATGACTATAGCTATAGTTATAGATATAGACATGTAAGAGGAAATTTGTTATGGGAATTGGTTTACATGCTTATGGAAGCCAAATCGCACATCTGCCATCTGCAAGCTGGAGAGCCAAGAAAGCTGGTGGTGTAATTTAGTATGAAGCTGCAGGCCTTAAAACAGGAGAAAATTGATGTCCCAGTCTTAAGAAGAGAGAGAATTTGCCCTTCCTCTGCAAAGATGTAACTATTATAGATGTAAGTTGAGGAATTATATAGTATATATTCAATGTGTTTAAAGACTGGACAGGGAACAACATGGCATCTGATATTCTTTTCATGCTTTTCTTGATGTTGCCATTTTATTTGTAAAGGAAGATGTGTTTTTCCAATTTTTTTGAACAGTCAGAAAGTTTAATTATTAAGGAAAAACTGTGACTGAACTGACACCTTTGAATGAATGTTCCAATTCTTAAGTTTTAAAGCAGAAGTTAAAGCTGAATTAACCTGTTCAGATAAAAGCAGTTTATGAATAATTTGAGCATTAACTGGATAAATGATTCAGATGGACTGCAAAATAGCCAGAATACCTTCTCATATTAGAGATTTGATTAAGAATCTATCTATTTAGCATTAACTCACCAAATGAGAAAGTTCTTATATAATAACAACAAGTTCACATGGGAAGGCCTTGAAGTTTTAGAGACCATCTTCTGATTGCACTAAGCATTTGTTAGACTCTGACATGGTTTCAGCCTCAGAATTATGCTTTTTTTTAAAGATTATGAAAGGTAATAGATCCAGAACTTTGGATACATTCAGAGAATCACTTCCACAGACCTGGAAAAACCCTCCATTGAATAAGTGGCATATAGTTGCTGCTGATTTAAGAGCACATATGAAAATTAACTGAGTCAGTCTCTGTAATATGAATAGCTAGGATATAACAGAAGGCAGTTCCCCACCAAAATGATAATATAAATATCATAGGACCCTTTAAACAATGTCCCACTAATAATGAATACTACTGGGGTACAAGTTTTCTAAAGGGACTGAAAATCTGTCCTTAGCCATCTGACAATTCTTGGTATACTCTAAATTTGCCAGTTTGTTCCTGTGTTGTAAACATTTCATTTGCTTCAAGGAATAGAAATGTCTTTAGTAATTAACCAATAGTTGGGTCTTGGCATGAAATAAATCTGTATGTCCTTGCACTGCATAGCTATCCATGTTAATGAGATGTTCTATTCTTTTTTATTGTCATTTAAAATATTTAAATTAAATCTGTTTTTTGTTTTGTTCTGTTTTTTTTTAGACAAAGTTTCACCTTGTTGCCCAAGCTGGAGTACAATGTGCACTACATCTTGTTATAATTTACCTTCAAATTGATTGTCCTCGTATGTTTCACGTTGAATGGTTTTAAACTTTAATTAATACAAATAAAACCCAGTTTTTTTCATTATGGTGTCTGCCTTTGAAAAATTTCCCCATCATAAGGATTACAAATATCTGTTCAAATATGCCTTTATAAAGTTTCTTTTCTATTCTTTAAATATGTCTTGGGAAAATCACCAAAACATGTGGTTACATTCAGTCAATAAAAAGTATTACATTTGGGCCGGGCACAGTGGCTCATGCCTATAATCCCAGCACTTTGGGAGGCCAAGGTGGGCAGATTAATGGGGGTCAGGAGTTCGAGACCAGCCTGGGATACATAGCAAAATCCCTTCTCTACAAAAATTAGCTGGGCGTGGTGGTGTGCACTTGTAATTCCAGCTACCCAGAAGGCTGAGGCAGGAGAATCGCTGGAACTGGAGAGGCAAAGTCTGCAGGGAGCGGAGACTGCACCACTGCAGTCTAGTTTGGATGACAGAGCTAGATTCCATCTCAAAAAAGTATATATATATATATATATATATATATATATATATATATATATATATATATCTAACATTTGAATGACATTTTGCTTTTTTAAATTTCCTTTCCTCTGTCAATCCAGAACATTTATAATCCAAGCAGATTATATACTGCTTGAAGTGTCCAGGGCTCAGTGTATGTGCATGCACCCAACTTACACATGTGAAAGGGGGAAATGAATGGTCTGGTTCTAGGTCAGCTCTTCCTCCAAGTCTCTTCAAGAATATTCTAATGCATTGAACTTCAGTAGAAGGAATTGTTTCTTAATTTAGCTTCCATCTCAGTCTTCCCTTTGCTGTTACTGATTTTTTGCATTACAATAGAGTGACAGGAGTACAAACACTGATCTCTAACAGAGTATTTGTGTGAATTATTTTGTACCTTTACACTAGAACATTCTCTGTCATGAGTAACTTGCCATTCATGTCCAACTCTGGTTTTTCACATCTTCCTTCATCCATCAGCTCCTGTACCAGTATAACCTATAGTCTCTTACTGTTAAGAGTCTCTTCTCCATTTGAAAATTATTCTTGGTGGAGGGTGAAGTTTGAGGAGATATACTAGAAAGTTGACTTAGGATCAGCTACTTGACCCTTGACCTACAAGACACAAACACTGCTTACCATGCCAAATAGTGTACTCTCAGCTCTTCTATTTATTCCCGCTTCTCCTTTTCACAGCGGAATCTCTTTGAAATTCTCTTTATTTTTTATTTTTATTTTTTTGTATAGACTGGCTTGCGCCAAATAGGATCAGATACAGGAGTAGTGACAATTTATCATATATATGACTTAAAATTTGTCCTTCTTGAAGAAAACAAAACAAAACACACAGTGTTGTATTATTGAAAACACAACAGACATTTACAGATCTCTCCACCCCAAATCCACAGAATATACATTCTTCTCAGCACCACATCACATCTATTCTAAAATTGACCACATAATTGGAA
Source organism: Aotus nancymaae (assembly GCF_030222135.1). Classification (NCBI taxonomy): domain Eukaryota; kingdom Metazoa; phylum Chordata; class Mammalia; order Primates; family Aotidae; genus Aotus; species Aotus nancymaae. The sequence continues at coordinate 46,176,780 of NW_026988421.1, read as the reverse complement.
GTGAATCACTCCTCAGCAAATACAAAAGAATGGAAATCATAACAAACAGTCTCTCAGTCCACAGTGCAATCAAATTAGAACTCAGGATTAAGAAGCTAACTCAGAATCGCACAACTTCATGGAAACTGAACAACAGGTCCCTGAATGTTGACGGGATAAATCATGAAATGAAAGTAGAAATAGAGATATTCTTTAAAACCAACGAGAACAAAGACACAATGTACCAGAATCTTTGGGACACATTTAAAGCAGTGTCTAGAGGAAAATTTACAGTAATAAATGCCCACATGAGAAGCAAAGAAAGATCTAAAATCAACAACCTATCATCAAAATTGAAAGAACTAGAGGAGCAAGATCAAAAAAACACAAAAGCTAGCAGAAGACAAGAAACAGCTAAGATCAGAGCAGAACTGAAGGAGATAGACACACTAAAAACCCTTCAAAAAATCAATAAATCCAAGAGCTGGTTTTTTGAAAAGCTCAACAAAATACACAGACCGCTATCCAGATTAATAAAAAAAGAGAGGAGAATCAAACAGATGCAATAAAAAATGATAAAGGGGATATCACCACCATTTCCACAGAAATAAAGACTACCATCAGAGATTACTACAAACAACTCTATGCACACAAACAAGTAAACCTAAAAGAAATGGATAAACTCCTGGATACCTGCACCCTCCCAAGCCTAAACCAGGAAGAAGTCGAAATGCTGAATAGATCAATAACAAGGGCTGAACTTGAGGCAGCAAATAATAGCCTACCAATTTAAAAAAAGCCCAGGTCCACTGGGTTCACAGCTGAATTCCACCAGACATACAAAGAAGAGCTGGTACCACTTCTTCTGAAACTATTCCAAACAATCCAAAATGAGGGAATCCTTCTGAAATCATTTTATGAGACCAAAATCATCCTGATACTAAAACCCGGCAGAGACTCAACAAAAAAAGAAAACTTCAGGCCAATATCCCTAATGAACATAGATGCAAAAAATCTTCAATAAAATACTGGGAAACTGATTGCAACAGCACATCAAAAAGCTCATCCATCACGATCAAGTAGACTTCATCCTGGGGATGCAAGGCTGGTTCAACATATGCAGGACTATAAACATAATTCACCACATAAATAGAACCAAAAAAAAAAAGAAAGAAAGAAAACCGAATGATCATCTCAATAAATGCAGAGAAGGCCTTCAACAAAATTCAAAAGCCCTTTATGCTAAAAACTCTCAATAAACTAAGTATTGATGGAACATATCTCAAAATAGTAAAAGCTATTTATGACAAACCCACAGCCAATAACATACAGAAACAGGAAAATTGGAAGGATTCCCTTTGAAATCTAGCACTAGACAAGGATGCCCTCTCTAACCACTCCTATTCAACATAGTATTGGAAGTTCTGGCCAGAGCAATCAGGCAAGAAAATTAAATAAAGCATATTCAATTAGGAAAGGAGGAAGTCAAATCATCTCTATTTGCAGGCGACATGATTGCATATTTAGAACACCCCATTGTCTCAGCCCCAAATCTCCTTAAATTGATACGCAACTTCAGCAAAGTCTCAGGATACAAAATCAATGTGCAGAAATCACAAGCATTCCTATACACAAATAACAGACTTAAAGAGAGCCAAATCTATAACGAACTGCCATTCACAATTGCTACAAAGAGAATAAAATACCTAGGATACAACTAACAAAGGATGTAAAGGACCTCTTTAAGGAGAACTACAAACCATGTGGCTCAACGAAATAAAAGAGGACACAAACAGATGGAGAAACAGTCCATGCTCATGGTTAGGCAGAATCAATATCCTGAAAATGGCCATTCTGCCCAAGGTAATTAATAGATTCAGTGCTATCCCCATCAAGCTACCCATGACCCTCTTCACAGAACTGGAAAAAACCACCTTAAACTTCATGGGGAACCAAAAGAGAGCTCACATAGCCAAGATAATTCTAAGCAAAAAGAACAAAGCTGGAGGCATCACGTTACCTGACTTTAAACTATACTACAAGGCTACAGTAATCAAAACAGCATGGTACTGGTACCAAAACAGAGATACAGACCAAAGGAAGAGAACGGAGGCCTCAGAGGCAATGCCACACATTTACAACCATCTGATCTTTGACAAACCTGACAAAAACAAGCAATGGGGAAAGAATTCCCTGTTTAATAAATGGTGTTGGGAAAACTGGCTAGCCATGTGCAGAAAGCAGAAAATGGACCCCTTCCTGTTATCTTACACTAAAATTAACTCCAGATGGATTAAAGACTTAAACGTAAGGCCTAATGCCATAAAAATCCTAGAAGAAAACCTAGGCAAAACCATTCAGGACATAGGCGTAGGCAAGGACTTCATGACTAAAACACCAAAAGCATTGGCAACAAAAGCCAGAATAGATAAATGAGATCTAATTCAACTCCAGAGCTTCTGCACAGCAAAAGAAACAATCATTAGAGTGAATTCGGCAACCAACAGAATGGGAAAAAATTTTTGCAATCTACCCATCTGACAAAGGGATAATACCCAGAATCTACAAAGAACTACACAGCTTTACAGGAAAAAAACAAACTCATTCAAAAGTGGGCAAAGGACATGAACAGACATTTTTCAAAAGAATACATTTATGAGCCAACAAACATGAAAAAATGCTCATCATCACTGGTCATTAGAGAAATGCAAATCAAAACCATATTGAGATACCATTTCAAGCCAGTTAGAATGGCAATCATTAAAAAATCTGGAGACAACAGATGCTGGAAAGGATGTGGAGAAATAGGAATACTTTTACACTGTTGGTGGGAGTGTAAATTAGTTCAACCATTGTGGAAGACAGTGTGGCGATTCCTCAAGTACCTAGAAATAGAAATTCCATTTGACCCAGCAATCCCATTACTGGGTATATATCCAAAGGATTATAAATCATTCTATTATAAAGACACATGCACACGTATATTCACAGTGGCACTGTTTACAATAGCAAAGACCTGGAACCAAGCCAAATGCCCATAAACGATAGACTGGACAGGGAAATGTGGTACATATACACCATGGAATACTATGCAGCCATAAAAAATGATGAGTTCCTGTCCTTTGTAGAGACATGCATGAATCTGGAAACCATCATTCTCAGCAAACTGACACAACAACAAACACCACATGTTCTCACGTATAGGTGGGTGGTGAACAATAAGAACACATGGACACAGGGAGGGGAGCATCACACACTGGGATCTGTTGTGGGGAATATGGGAGGGACAGCAGCAGGTAGGGAGGTTGGGGAAGGATAATATGGGGGAAAATGCCAGATATAGGTGATGGGCGGATGGAGGCAGCAAACCACATTAGCCATGTATGTACCTATGCAATAATCCTGCATGTTTTGCACATGTACTACCCCAGAACCTAACGTGCAATAAAATATATATATATATATATATATATATATATAAAATATATGTAGGTATATATGTATATATAGGTATATATGTGTGTATATACCTACATATATATAAAATGTCATTAGATATATATTTTTATTTTATTATATTTTTTGAGATGGAGTCTAACTTTGTTGCCCAAGCTGGAGTGCAGTGACATAATTTTAGCTCACTGCAACCTCTGCCTCTTAGGTTCAAGTGATTTTCTTGCCTCACTCTCCCAGGTATCTGGGATTACAGGCACCCAACACCATCTCTGGCTAATTTTTGTATTTTTAGTATATAAAGTATATATACTTATGTGTGTGTGTGTGTGTGTGTGTGTGTGTGTGTGTATTTATATATATATGTAATTCTTTTTCATGTATTTTTCATGAAATAAATTTTCATGTCACTGAGAGAAAGCATGTCTTTTTTTCATTATCTCCAATTCATCAAAGAGCCTTTTCCAGAGGATACTTATAAAGTATTATGAAATAGCTTAAAATAGATATAGAGAATTATTGCTGATTTTTTTATTTTAGATATTACCATTTCTTTTAGCAAACAAAGTACTAATCTTAACATTGCTAAATATCTTGCATGAAAGCAAATTACTGAACTTTAAGCAGTTTACAAAATTATTGTAATTCTGATTTTGCAGATAGGGTAAAAAGCCACAGAGAGTACATTTGTTTTAACCATCTGGTGGCTTCTGCTACAGAGTCTTATCTCATAGGTCTAAGGAGATTTTTGTTTTCTCCATATTGAGTCTACTTTTCTCTTTAATCTATTAGTTCACATTCAACAAATGAATGGGTACGAAGTCAGAAATTACCTTGAATAAAACATTGTGTCATTGAACTGTTTATATTGTGACTGATAAATCTCATAGGTTGCTGGAAAATATTAATTATATTTCAGGAAACTGCTGTCATATAAGTTACCCATTGTTGGGTCCTGAATGGATTTCCAGTTGAGAGCTAATTCCTCTAATGACTCATTCCAATTGTTAACACAGTTGTCTACCTAATCAAAGATTAATCTCTAAAATGGTGAATCTTGCCTCAGAATAACAGCATTAGAGGGTAAAGTGGCTATGCTTCCAAAGAAGAAATAGATACTATTTATCTACTAGTTCAAGTCTCGAGAATAATAAAATTGTTACCTGTAAAAGCTATTTCAACAAAAGGTCATCAGCTCTACCTTATTAGTTTAATGCATGTAAAATTATAACTGTAATAGAGTGTCTTAAAATTTATTGACCTACTCAACATAAAGGCCAACATTAAATATTACTGAAATGATTGAACATATTATAATCTAAAGATCAGGTAGTTTTGAAACTCCTTCGCAAAATATGAAAGAATGGTGTTTATATTTGTGTTTGACTATAGTCTATTTAAAAACACATATTTGCTGAGTGCCTACCAGCTGTCAAATATTGAATGAGACAGAAAAGCAAAGCGGGAGTAATATGGCCTTCAAAAATCTTACAATGTAATGAGAAAGGTAAATAGTTCAAGACATTTAATATACAAAAAACATATGATATGATAATTAATATGAGGCTATTTGAGAGCACAGAGCACAAACATTTAGTAGTGTTTTGGAGGTTTGGTTTTCAATTGCCGCAGAAGAACTCTGTGTTATTAACAAGAGGTAATGTCTTGCCACTTCTACCATTGATTCTGTGCTCTAATTTACTATATCTTAATAATGACAAGAACCAAGCTGAAGGTTTGCTAGATGATGTTGAATTACTTTTTTATAACAGAGGAGGTCTCAGCCCCACCTCACACATTTCTGTTGCCATGGATTTCAAATTAAATGTTTCCTGATCAAAGCATATACAACCTTGTTTTGTTCATCATCATTTACCACACAGGCAACAGCACACATATTTGATCTCTGTTGCTCGTGACAGCAGATGAGCTGAACATGAATGATTAGAAAACACCACCTGCTCAGTCCTTCATACAAAGGATAAATTGTGGCTGTGCTGTTTGGAGTGGGAATTCATTAGTGTAAGATCAGTACATCACTTATATTCCCAATTTATATTCATCCCAAGTGTGTGGGATGAAATACTGTGTGACAGATTCCTGTTTTCTCTTTGAGAATTTCCCTCTGAAGATGTCAAGGACAGAGTGTGACTGATGAGATCACGATAGGTCTTTCTCTAGACCTCAACACTTGCTGTTTAGAGCATGAAAATAACAGTAGTTGGTTTGAAGTCAACAGTGTATCAATAAAATGCATGAGGGCCAGAAAAGGTGGACTGCCCACTACTCAATTGTGATATATAGCTGTTCCAATGGAAAGAAGAGGAGAAAAGATGATTTCCAACTACAAACCTAGAAACGTTTTATTTAAGTCTCCATGTAGAATTGAGGAACACAAATCACGTGGAATTGCTGAGCAAAGACAATTCAAGAGAGTCATTAAACTGCAAATAAACAGAGAAAGTACTCAGCGTAATCACCAGCAAGACAGAGTTTTGTCTGCCTTTCCTATCTTCCAGCTTGCCTCACTCTTCCCCTCTGAAATTTCTCATTGTACTCAATAATCTCTTCCAGATTTCCATGTCAGTTCTTCACATGGTTTTTAATGTCAGTTATATGTGAATAGAAGTTTGTTGTTTCATAGGATATATAAATAGAAATCTGGCCTTACTAAAAATTTAAGAGTATGCACAGTTTTATTGTTTTAAGAAAACAGATCATATGCCACCAAGACTCAAACCTAAAAGTAATAAAAAAATCAATAATCTGTTTTCTAATTCTTTTTTTCTATCAGTTTAACCCTCATAGTAATTTTATGAATTCGGTATCTGTGGTAGGCAGAATTTAATTATGGTCCCTAGGATTCCCACCCATTGGTGTTCATGCTCATAGGTAATTTCCTCTCTGACGTGTGAGCAGGACTCATAAATAAAATGTACTATTACTCTCATAATTACATTACTTTATGTAGCAGGAAGGATTTTACAGATGAAATTAATGTCCCTTTTAGTTGACTTTTACGTTAATCATAAGGGAGATTATCCAGGGTGGGACTGTCCCCATTAAGGGAGCTGTTAAACAAATTGGAAGCATGATAGATTCTTCTGCTAGCCTCAAAGGAGCAAAATGCTACACTGTACAGGGAATGATTGGTGCATCTAAGAGCTGAGAATGGCTCCTCCGTGACAGCAACCAAACAAGAAAGTGAGAACCTCAGCCTTCACCACCACAAAGAACTAAATTCCGCTAGAACAGGTGACTTTGGAAGAGGACTCCAAGCCTCAGGTGAACTTGTAGCTCTGTCTGACACCTGGTTTTCAGGCTGGTGAGTCCCTGAATTGAGGAACCAGTTAATCTAACCAACAGAAACTGTGAGATGCATAATTTTAAACCACTAATTTTAGGAAAATTTGCTATAAAATAGTAGAAAACTAATAAAATGCCTTAATACATTAAATTAATTTCGCTTATTGAAATGAGGAAACTAAAACTTAGGAACATCAAATAACTTGTCCAAGATGACACAGACTCACAAGTCAAGGCTCTTTGCCCCTAGAACCCATAATATAGCATTTTCCTTTATTGAACAACAATATCCCTAACAGACACTAATCCAAGAGAGAGCATCTATCTACAGGCTTGGCAGAGAAAGATACCAATAGGTAACAAGATAGAAGCAGAGATACTAAAACCTAGCAGTCAAAACGGAGAGTAAAAGAAACAAATATGAGAGTGAATTCTCAGGAAAGAGGTATGGTACACTATTGGACTTGCAGGAGTATGTAGAGTAAACGTAAAGCCCGTTTACCTGCTTTAGTCTACTATTTAACAATTTATCCCTTCATTATAATAGCTAGAATGGTAGGCAAAAGAAAGAATTACCGTGAATTATAAAGCATGTTTTATTCTACTCAAGAGTATAAAGAGGAATTGTGGCTCAAAATGAGCTTCAAAACAGTAATAAGAGAAATGGTACAAGTTTTAGAAAAAGGGAGAGTGATGGCACAATTTGAGAAGAATTTGTAAATAGTGGAGCTAGCAGTTCTGAGGAATGAGAAAAAATATATGTAGATAAAAAAAAATACAGAGATAGGATTTTAAAGTAACATACTTGAATAGAGCCAGTATTCAAAACCATGCAACATTTTCCTGAAAGACAGAAGCAGGGAAAAGGGACAAAGAATGGTGTCAAGAAAAGTGGTTTGGTGGGAAGAACGTGGTAGCAAGACAATGAATTGAAATAATTGGCTGCTGCATGATTAGAAAAATATGAAGGTTCTAAAGAACTGGGTTTGAGAGCCAATTCCGATAGAAGTTTAGTAAGAGAGAAGTGAACAACTAGAGAGCTGTGCTACTAATCCACTGAACTTTTTTTTTTAGACTGAAAAAGAGCACTGCCATTACAAATGTGTTCTTCTTGGGGCTTACAAAGGAAAGTTCATTGTCCTGTCTTATCCTTTTACAAACTCAGGCATCTAGGAAATGAGAGATGTCCTAAAATCCATGTCTCTATCCCACTGCCCCCTCTACACTGCCCACAATAAAATGTATGTAAATCTATTAAAATCCACTCACATGGAAAGCCCACATGCCATGTATTGCCCCATGAATACCCCATAAACATATGGGAAAAAATTTTATGTGACGTTAGTGATAAATGGCTCTCCAAGTTGCGGCTAAAACTGAATGCCCCTGAATGACCTCCTAAGGCCCTTAACACAGAGTTGTAGGGAAGATGTGGAAGAAGTATTGTTAAGGGCTGAAAATGCCATGTTACATGACTCACTAAGGGTAACATTACCTCAACACCTGACAATTTATCAGGTTCCTTATGTCTTTGGCAGGGTGATAGAGTCTTACATAGTGACTTATTAGTAAATAAAAATAGAGCCCAGAACTATTCTTGTGATGCACAGACTGTTTCCCTCAAAGGAAGAATATACAGAACATAAGAAGGAAAGACAAAATTGTAAGGTCTGTTCTCGCTGAGTTTAAAGAGAAGAAACTGAGGCCAGCACGAGAAGATCTGATGCGTAGGAATTTATTCAGGCTCCCAGATGAGGTTCTGCGGCCCGACAGGAGGGGCCGGAGAAGTTGCGCTGACTCCTCTCAGACATGGGGTTTTATAGGGAGTGGAGGCATTTGATTGGCTGTGCCCAAGGTGAGTGGGGCAAAATGGCGGGGAGTGGGGCCTGGATGGAACAAAATGACAGGGAGTGGGGCCCAGATAGGACAAAATGGTAGGCAGGGAGTGGGGCCCAGATAGGACAAAATGGTGGGGAGTGGGGCCTGGATGGGACAAAATGCTATCAGGTAGGTCCTGGCGGGGCTTTTTTCCAGGGCTCCCAGCGGAGGGGGGTGTCCGAGCTCCCGGCAAGGGAAGGAGGTGTGTCCGAGCTCTCTGCGAGGGATGGGGGAGCATCTGAGCTCTCCGCGAGGGAAGGGGGTGTGTCTGAGCTCCCCGTGAGGGAAGGGGGTGTGTCTGAGCTCCCCGTGAGGGAAGGGGGTGTGTCTGAGCTCCCCGCGAGGGAAGGAGGTGTGTCCGAGGTCTCGGTGATGCAATCAGCCTTACAAAAATAATTAGAACAAATAAAATCAATTGAAAAATAACTAGTGTTAAGCCTAATGTAATTGGGTGTTATCAAGTTGATCACTAAGCTATTTTCTCATACATGGACTAATGCTGATTTAGAACCCAAAGAGGACTTGATTTTGACATGATATTAAAATTACCTCAAATTTCATGCTTGGGATCCCACAGACTCTATGCTACTTCTTAAGATACATGTGAGCTATCTTAAATTCCTAATGAGTTAAAATAAAACCTTGTCAGTATAAATCCTTACAGGTCTAAGAAATACTTTTTACTTTTAAAGGAAAATTCCACAATAATCTTTTAACAAATGGGTTTGATTTTTAAAGAAAAGTTAAAAACAATCTTGTAGATTATTGTTCAAAACTATGACCAAAATACTGACATAAATAAAACATTATAAAATTATAAACAATGACACAAACAACTTTTCAACTGTTGGGTAATACTCTAATATTTGAGGCCGAGTATTGAAACATTTTACTGAATATAGAAAAATGAAGATATCTCATTGTAGATTCAAGTGCCATAATCTATGAAGAAAAGTCAGAAAACAGAATTGTGATGTTAATTTGATAATTGCAATATTTAATTTGCATAGTAAAATAATTCTAGAAGCAGAGAGATTTTTACATGCCACACTGATCTGCTAAAAGGATAGTGGTTCAGCACTGGCAGTGTTCTGATAGGTCTCACTTTAAACCAGAGTCCCCAGCCCCCAGCCATGGACCAGTACCAGTCCTTGGCCTGTCAGGAACCAAGCCACACAGCAGGAGGTGAGCAGCAGGCAAGTGAGCATTACCACCTGGCTTTGCTTTCTGTCACATCAGTGGCAGCATTACATTGTCACAGGAGCCTGAACTCTATCGTGAACTGCACATATGAGGGATCTAGGTTGCACTTTCCTTATGAGAATGTAGCTAATGCCTGATGACCTGAAGTGAAACGAACAGTGTCATCCCAAAACCATCCCATCCCCACCGCCCTCCTAACCTCCCTGCCCCGATTTGTGGAAAAATTGTCTTCCACAAAACTGGTCCCTGGTACCAAAAAGTCTGTGAACCACTGTTTAGACTACAGTTTTTAACTCTATCCTGAACACTTCCAAGAATACAGAGAGATTCTATAAATTCAGTAGTTTCAACCAGAAAGATGAAGAAATTCCAACTCTATGTGAAAAATCGTTAACTAAGGAAAGATGTAGATATTAATGTGGGACAGAGATACAATAATTTTCTTCAACAGATTAAAGACTATGCAGATTAGATTTTCATCATGGTTTTTGAAGAGGAAAATAATTTTCATGTGACAATTATTGGCACTATTTTTTAGCAAAAGCAATACAAAAACCGTAACTTTCTAGCAAAACTGTCTATAAATAAGAATAATTGAGCAAAGTAGAAATGAGCATATCATTTATAAAATTTTATTGGCATACTATAGATAGTAATATGCTCATTACTATCTTGGTAAATTATTAAGAGTAATGATCACTTCTTAGAAATGTTGTGGAGGAATTCAAGTGTCAAATGGGAAACTATTTGACCAGGTAACAAATAGGTTGTTCTTGGGTTGAATATAACTGTATAATCTGTTTGCTTGGCTTTAAGATATTATTTAACAAATATTTGCAAAAATATAGAATTCAGAATAGTTCACATGAAAATCTTAATTTCCAGCATTTGAACATCAGAAAATCTGACAAAATTGCACTACGTTTTTCTGTGGCAACAATCAATAGGAAGTACTGCCCCTTATAGACAAGTTTTATTTTCTCTAATTAACCGCAGATAAAAACATGCCTATATCCACAACACTGACTGTTAATTCCCATTTATAATCTTGCTTGAGCTACTGTTGTTACACTTTATTCATTTTAATTACCTACATAGCTTTATAGGCTTTCCCAGTTTCTATCTTTGAAGTACATAACGTAAGATCCCTTCTGACCTGAATTTTTCAAATTCCTTATTCTGACTTCATGGTAGTACTTGCCAGGCTCCCATTAGTTCATTTAAGCTAGTGTGCACCTAGTAAAATGATCAAAAGTCATGAAGAATTCACTGCATAAACAATTCACCCAAGATCACCAACTTGTGAGTGACGAATCTAAAATAGAAACTCTTGACTCTTGACTTGTGGTCTATTAGAAATTATAAATTGTTCACCTGATTCGGTCATTTTAACAATTTTACTAAATTACACTAAATAAGAAAAATCATTAAACACATAAAAAGCCTAGACAGAGTTCAGTAAGTCAAAACTTTCTACAAATTCAATTCCAAAGAGCCTTGTTATTTAAAAAAAAATAAAATTCAGGATTAAATTCCATTAAATAAAATGACCTACTGTTGTATAGATAAGTCCTTTTAAATGTATAGGACTATTTAAAGATTGCCCAATGGGATTGGTGAATAAGTAATTCCATTAATGAGTTACTAATAAAAACATATTAAAAAGTGCAGGAAATTAAAAACCATATTAGAACACAATATATCGTTTAATAATATTATTCAAAAAGGAAAACTAAAAAGTCACGTGCAATACATAGTGAGTTATTAACTCTCATCTGACACTGCACAAAGGGACTGGATAGATTTGTTATCCATTTTAATTATCACAGAAATATTATTATTTCAATACTATTATTGTCTTTATTTCACAAATTAGAAAACTGAGGCCTAGAAATCTTAGGTTCACAAGTTAGTCAGAGTTAGGCAGTCTGATTCCAAAGTGGTTGAGCTAAACCTTTCTACAATATTACCCATACACAGACATCCTTCTCTTTCATTTGTCTTTAATACAATCTCTCAAGTAGAAGTGGTGGTAGGCCAATAGGGTCATGACTGGGCGTATCAGGTTTGTGGTCCGTATGTTTTGGGGAGGACTAAGGGGCATGGGAGATTGGTGGATTCGGAGCCCAGAAAATGCTAACAGAGACACCATTAAACCTAACATCTTTGAAATATGTTAGGACCTGGCTCTATATCAACCTCATTTTGTGGTGGCATTTTCTGCATTATTCAGATACTACAATCAGGGGATATCATGAAATCAGAGTTTATCTAGGGTGGTAATTTGAAACTCACATAAAATCTTTTAGAAATGTTTCTCATCATTGCCTTGCGTTTGTTCAGAGAGAATCTGGAAATAACTTTTGCTTCTAGTCATGATGGAGTATGGAGAGAAACAGTCTCCAGACGTTTATAGGTGAATTAGAGGAAGCCATCCTCCAATGACAAATACAAGAAGTAAAACATCCAGTGCAAATTAAGGATAAGAAAAATATTTATAGTAGTATAAACCACCTAGTTCTTGTCTAATTTATGTTTATACCGTAAGAATTATGGATAAAGTATTACAAAAGAAAACTACGGAAAAAGACACTACTCACAATGAGTGTTTTCATACTCATTATTTTCAACACATGTAAAAGTTGTGAATAATATTATGTGGAAAAAAAATGAAAGGATTGAACGAGGAAATCCTGTGTGTATGTGTGCATGCACACATATATGTGTGTGTGGTGTGTTAGAGATGTTAATGACTTTAAACAAAACTCATTTAAATAAAAAGCACAATGATACTGTCACCAAATACACAAAAGCATTTAATAAAAGAAAAGAGAAAAGGCATTTAAATTAGCGTTGATGGAAACACTGAAAATAAATTCATGTAACTGTATTTAAAGTGATAGTACCTTCATGCCTTACAGTTGTAGAAAAGTAATTAAACAGATATTATTTTTGGAGCTTAGAAGGCTTCAACGTGTCATCACTAAGGCTAACTTGAATACTGCTCAAGTCATCCTTGAACATTGCTATTTCATGCATCGGAAACTATTCACTTCTGTGGCAAAGACATGTATACTTTCATATTGGACATTTTAGGACAGAAACAATTTCTCAATTAAAATTATGTTTTCCAGCTCTTCTGGATGTAAATTTATTACACAGTTGTATTCACTATACTCAGCACAAATTAGAAATTTATACTCAAGATATAGGTAAACCCTTTGGTATATGACAGGTGATTTTATCTGTATGGCAGGACTTCTTTTTTCAGTTTGAATTTTTTCATAGGTTTGTCTGATTTGTTAGATTTGATTGAATACAAAATGAGAGAAAAGATAACTCTGGATTTGCATGCATGTCCTTACAGAGTTTTGCTAGTGAAATTTTCTGAAGTTAGTGAAGGATTCAACATGAACTTTATCTACTGAGATTTATGATCACATGAGTGTTTTCGGCTGAGTGGTGTTTTGATACAAAACACCCAGATACAAAATCTGGGGCCACAGTTAGAAACATGGTTCTAACACTAACTGGGCTTCTAGTTACTTGACCTTTCAATACTGTAGTTTTGTTATCTAAATATGGGAAACAATAAAACACCTCCCTTTATTATGAGTTAATATGCATAAAAATTTTAACCAAGAAGACCAGGAAGAGAACCATGGCATATTGAACAAAATTCCATCATATTGCTTGACTGCTGGAGAAGGAGCTAGATAGCAGGTAACACAGATGCCCGTCTGACTTCTTGCCAGACACTTCCTGTCAGGTCAGCAGCAGGCAGAATGCCAGTCTGTTTACTATCTATATTATGTACAAGTGCTACCTTCAGCGATGACATGTAGGCCAGGGAGGGAGGCACTTCACACATACATCTGTGCCTCTGTCTCCCAAATGTCAGGATGCTTCTACATGCTTGATGAAACTCATGAATAACCTGAGCTCAGGGATGAGCCCCGATTACTCATGGTTTTCAATTACACATACTTGCTTGTCAAATGTACCATTATGGTTTAATTTCTATTTTCCTGAGATAAAACACATCAAGCTTTAACATCATCCTGTTATACCGACATCTCAAACACATATCTTTTTTATTAAGTGACACATTTCTGTACTTTTCCATATAGATTTTGCTATTTTCTTTCTTAGATGTATTAAAGAAAAAGAGAATTTTCCAGTGCCTGTTTGCCAGTGAGTAATTTAATAATTTCAATTTTGTGATATTATTTCTTAAAGACAGAAGACATTCTGCTGTAGATGTGATGAAACATGATTAAGTTATAAAATTTTCCTCTTAGTTTTTTATAAGTGAGCTCCCTTGGAAAAGGAAAGGCTATCATTTCTATTTAATACTCATTTTCATTCAGAGTATCTTCTAGATTTGAGTTTTGAGGAAATAGGCTTTAAAAAGTCAAACGCTGACATTATTTTGGTATTACATTTTTCTAAACCTGGATGATTAAATGAAGTAATCACAAGGATTTACTCATTAAGAAAATTGTATTCCAGACTTTTTACTTTTTTTTTTTTTTTGAGATGTCTCACTCTGTCATCCAAGCTGGAGTGCAGTGGCATGATCTTGATGATCTTGGCTCACTGCAATCTCCGCCTCACAGGTTCAAGTGATTATCCTGCCTCAGCCTCTCAGGTAGCTGGGATTACAAGTGTACACCACCACACTCAGCTAATTTTTTTGTATTTTTAGTAGAGATGAGGTTTTACCATGTTGTTCAGGCTGGTCTCGAACATCTGACCTCAGGTGATCCACCTGCTTCGGCCTCCCAAAGTACTGGGATTACAGGCGTGAGCCATGGTATCTGACTCAGAGAGTGCTTCTTTTAATGGTGAGAAAATACCATGCCCTATTCAAACTTGATCTGAGACCCTCTTTTATTGAATAAAATAGGATTACGACTGTATTTTGAAGCCTCAATCTGTTTGCCTCATTGACTGTCTGTGGTACCACATTCAGTCTTTAGCAGAAATGTGGACTATAAAGCTGTTCTCAATATTCTGAGGGCAGAAAATAGTAGGCAATCATGAGCCTCTAGCTAGCATATCTGGTAAAATAATCACTGTGTTTAGACTCAGTGTCAGTGAGATCATGTCTGCCCAGTTAATTTTAAACAACAACCCCTTTTGTTACTTAAGACCTGAATCCATTAACATTTGCTGACTTTTTTCCAAATATATATTTATCAGAATTGGAAGAGACAAGGAAGTGTTCATTCAATTAACAAATGATTGTAGAACTGGTGCCAGATATTAAAAGTGAAGCCAATTGAATCAAACAATCTCAAAGATATATCTCTGCCTTCTAGTAGGTAACACTCATTGATAAAAAGAAATACAGTTAGACCTTCCCTTTCTGCAAGAACCTGTACATTCAATCAACCATGGATCAAAAATATTAAGAAAAAGAAAAGAATAAAAATAACAATTACAATGTAAAATTGTACAAAAAGTACAGCACAACTATTTACATAGACTCTATATTCTACTAGATATCATAAGTAATCTGAAAATGAGGTAAAGTATATGAGAAAATATGAGTAGGTTATATGCAAATAATAGCTATATTATATAAGGAACTTGAGCATCTGCTGATATCCTCAGGAATGACTGTAGGAAGTTATAATCCAGTGTAGCATGTTTTACTATAAGTTTTAGTATATACACAAAGGGGTCATATCACTCAGGAAACATACAATTCAAGAGAACTCACCACTATAACTGGAAAAAGAACAGAAAATACATATTGAATTGAAAGAGAATCATGTTCTTATCTGCCCACTTTATAATTAGATATGAGATTCCTTGGTCAGTTATTGCTTGCCCAAGATCAGAAACCAACCATATACCAACAGAATAGAGAAAGATTCCAGGGACTGCTGAGCTGCCTCTATGAATAGCACCTTTTTGAATTATTGAAAGTTGAAGTGGAACTTGAAAAATGAAAGATGACTTTTGCTTACTGTATCACTTGTTTCATATGTGCCTGTGGGTATAATACTTAACATTAAAAACTACCTACCCAATAGATATCTT
Organism: Aotus nancymaae; assembly: GCF_030222135.1. Taxonomy (NCBI): domain Eukaryota; kingdom Metazoa; phylum Chordata; class Mammalia; order Primates; family Aotidae; genus Aotus; species Aotus nancymaae. The sequence continues at coordinate 46,160,910 of NW_026988421.1, read as the reverse complement.
TAATTAAATATAAGAAAAATCAATCAAATGGATAGCTTGTAATAAAGAATAACTATTCACTGTGGATTTTAAAAAATAGTCTGATAATTCTGGAATTTAAGCCATTCTGAAAGAACTTCTATATGGAGTTCTCATTGACAAATTATTCTATCTCTGGTAAAAGTAGGGAGAAATATAATTCCATATCTAGCCAAATACTATGCTACTTTGTGGTGTTAAAAGATTTATTATAATCTGAAATGATATATTGTGTATCCTCTAAAAAATTGTTTCCCTAAAGATTTAGTGGAAAAACACTTTCTCCCAATCTGTGCAACTCTAAGAAAGTGACTTATTATTGTGACAAGTAGATCTGTCAGTGCTACCTGCAGGCCCAAGCTGCCCAGATTACTAATGACCTGGGAAATAAATTGGCCATTCCAGAACTCTCCACTCAGCTGTAAAAGTGGTGGTGACATCACAGGCTCATTCTAGACTCTAGCTGATGCTCAAATAACAGGCTTGGATCCCAAGTTCACTGAGCCATGTTGCCATAATGTCCTTAGCTCCCAAACTGATTTACAGGTCAAGTGTAAGCCCAGCTTAAGGGTATCTAAAGAATACCAGCTGAATGTTCTTTATTTGGAAGCAGAATAAATTTAGGCAGAATACATGATTAAAATGAGTAGAGACTGAACTCTGTAGTCAGCCAGATTTGTGTCTGTATCACAAGGCTGCTGTTCATTAGATTTATGATCCTCAGAAATTGTCTGTAATGTTCTGAGCCTTGATATTCTTAGCCCCCAAAATGAAGTCACAAAAGGTATGTCTCACAGAATAGTTGTGAGATTCCATTAGTTCATTCATTGAATTACTGTTTATTAATAGATAACCTGTGCTATGCATTCATATAGGCAATGTACCTTCTCCTTTGTAGTTTGCATTTTAGTTTATGGTAATAACCAATAAAAAATTCATAAACAATATATGTCTAGATTATAATATGTACAGTATGTACTATAATTTGACAGACAGGAAATGTAGATTATTTTAGATAGATTCATCAAGGAAGGCCCCATAAAAAAAGTGACATTTTGTGAACAAGAAAATGTTTTCTATATGACAAGTTTGGGGAAAAGTGTTTCACATCAAAGAAGAGTATATAAAAAGTCCCTGTGCTGAGAAACATCTTGGAACATTCAAGGAACTGAAACATGGACATTTTTGGGGAAGGAAATGAGCAAGGATAAAGAGTTTTGAGAATTAAGATTGGAGAGTTAAGTTTTTTTTTAAAGACTGTAGGGTTCAATTTAAGATAAACGAGAAGATATTAAAGCAATAAATAGAAAATGGCAGATGTTTTCAAAAGACTACTTACATTATCTTGAGATTAGGAAGTCAAGATTAGAGGAAGGGAAATGGATAATGCCAAAAAGCAGCAGATAAGGCAAGAGATAACGGGATGTGGATTATGGTGGAGGTAATAAACATGAAGGGAAGTACTTGGATTTAAGATACATTTTGGCGATTTACAGTGACATGACTAAACAATAAATTGAATGTAGGAGACAGGTAAAGGATACGCAAGTCTGACCCCGAGGGTACTGTCCTGAATAATTAGGCACCTGTTGCTGCACCATTCTGAGATGGAGAAGAGTAGAGAAAAAACAGGTTGTTGGAGAAGACATCAATCTCTTAAATTTGATATGTATAATTAGAAGCGAATATTGGGCATCCAAGTGTTACTGTGAAATAGGTAAGAGTTTGAATAGCAATCAGGGCTAAACGACATAACTCAGAAACCATAGCTGGGTGCTTGATGAACTCAATAAATGTAAACTCATAAAATCTGTAATGTTTTAAAAGTAGGATACACAGAAAAATTTATACTGGGGAATTTTTTTTTTTTTTAAATTGGCCTTTTGGCAGAGAATGCCACTTATACCTGTTAAATGCAACTATTCATTTCTGTAAGAGAAATTGGGAAAGTGATTTTTAAGTTATTCTAACTCAATTACTGTCTTCTCAAAATTAGGCTTAGTAAAAAACACTCAACGGCTTTGTAAATTCAATATCATAATCAAATGTTAAGATATGGTGACTCCTGGAGCCCTAGTGTCAGAATAAAATTCCAGTTCTGCCACCATTTAGCTTTGTCATCATGAGGTAGCTGGTGAACTACTCTGAGCCTCAATTTTGACACCTTAAAAATACAGATAATTATAGCAACCAGGCCTGGAGTTCTAAGATGATTGATTAAATAACGTAATTAAAATAGGTTATCACATGATAAGTACCTAAGAAACATTAATAAATGCAAAGGAATGAGCCAAGGAACCATATTTGTGATATGTCAGTATGAGAAAGACTGTCAAGAAAAAATATAAAACTATAGAAGAACATTTTAATAATTTAAATGTTTGAAAACAAAGCTCTTAAGATTTCACAACACATACTGGGACCTTAAAAATGGACAAATATTGTAGTCTTGATTTGCAAATTTACAAATAATTAAGGATGTTGAGCATCTTTTCATATGCTTGTCCCCTATCTGAACATATTCTTTGGAGAAACATCTATTCAAGTTCTTTGCTCATTTTTTAATCAGGTTGTTTGCTATTGAGTTGTAGTATTTCCAGACATATTTGGGGAATTTACTTTTTAGAAGATATATGTTTTGCAAATATTTTCTTCCTTTCCATTGCTATCTTATTTTCTTTGCTGTGTAGTAGCCCTTTAGTTTCATGCAGCCTCATTTACCCATTTTTGCTTTTTTTTCTTGTGCTTTTGGTGTCATATCCAAGAAATCACTGCCAAGACCAGTATCAAGCAGCTTTCTCTTATATTTTCTTCTAGCAGCATTACAGTTTCTGGGTCTTATGTTTCAGTCTTTAATTCTTTTTGAGTTGATGTACTTACTGATATCTAATCCCCAACGTGATGGTGTTAAGAAGTGGGGCCTTTGGAAGATGATTCGATCATGAGGGATCTTCCCTCACAGTGGTATTGATGTTCTTGCAAAAGAAGCTTGAGGGAGCTCCTCTGTCCTCCTGCCATGTGAGGGCACAGCAAAAAGTTTCATGTTTGAAGCAGAGAACAAGCCCTCCCCAGGTACTAAATCTGCTGATGACTTCACCTTGAACTTCCCAGCTCCTAGAACGGTGGTCAATACATTTCTGTTGTTCACAAATTATCCAGTCTAAAGTATTTTGTGATAGCAACCTGAATGGACTAAGACTACATTACACATGTATTGTTTCTGTTCCTTCCATCTTTCTGGAGAACCCTGACTAACACACACATACTAGGATGACAATTATTAACAAATTGAAAGATAACGAGTGCTGGCAAAGAAGTGGAAAAATTCGAACTCTTGTACACTGATGCTGGAAGTATAAAACGGCACAGTAGCTATGGAAAACAGTATAGAGATATCTCAAAGAATGTAAATAAAACTACCGTATTATCCAGCAACCTCACTTCTGGCTATAAATACAAAAGAACTGACATCAACATCTCAAAGAAATATCTTCACTCTCATGTCCATTGCTGCATTATTCACAAGAGCCCAGATATGGAAAAAGTTCAAATGTCAATTGACTTATAAATGAAGAAAAAACGATATTCACATACAATGGAATGTTATCCAATCTTTACTAAAAAAGTAACCCTATAATTTGTGACAACATAAATGAACCTTGAGTATAACATGCTAAGTGAAGTAAGCCAATCATGGAGGGACAAATGCTGCATGATGTCACCTTTTTTGGGGGGGCAGGGTCTCACTCTGTCACTCAGGCTGGAGTGTAATGGCACGATCTCGGCTCACTGCAACCTCCACCTCTTGGGTCCAATAGATTCTCCTGCCTTGGCTTCCCAAGTAGCTGGGATTACAGGTGTTTGACACCACCCCCAGGTAATTTTTGTATTTTAGTAGAAACAGGATTTTGCCATGTTGGCCAGGCTGGTCTCTAACTCCTGACCTCAGGTGATCCACTCTCCTCAGGCTCCCAAAGTGCTGGGTTTACAGGAGTGTGCCACTGCACTTGGAAGCATGATTTCACTTATATGAGGTATCTATAATGGTCAAACTGATAGAGAATACAGCAGGTTACAGGGGAGGCTGGGGAAAACGCAGTTGGTTGCTCAGTGGGTATTAAGTTTTAGTTATGCTAGAAGAAAAGATATAGGGAGATGCTGTACATTGTAGTACCTGAAGTTAACCACAGGATATTGTGCACTTCAAAATTTTTTGAGTATAAATCTCATGTTGAGCGCTTGTTACCCTGATCTGATCACTATACATATGTATTGAAACATCACTATGTACCCCATGAATATGTCTAATTATTTGTCAATTAAAATGAAAAACAAAACAAAACAAAACAAAACAAAAGTTCTTACCACAAAAACATAAAAACAAAAAACAAAGGGACACGAAACCTTTGCCAGGTGTTAGGTGTGTCTATTACCTCGACTGGGGTGATGGTGTCATCGGTATTTGCATATGTGCAAACTCAACGAAATACATTCAATATGTGCAGTTCTTTGTATATGAATTATACTTTAAAAATATCCGTTAAAAATAAACTGCTAAACCTAATGTCTTTTATTACTATGATAATCTGGGGCATGCTCAGCTGTATCCTATAGCCAGGTTATGATGTGGCAATTTTTTTTTCTTAGATTAATAACATCTGATTTGATTTTCAGTTCTTTGAATTAACCTAAAAATTGATATAATCTAATTGATGTATGATTATGTAATAGATTTAAATATTAATTCAAGAAAATTATAAAGTATCTTTATGAAAAGGGACAGATATCTTAGTAAAAAGAAACAGTACAGAGTCAGAGAGAAACTTTTTAGCAATATGTACTTTAGCAAAATAAGCAGCAGCTTCACTGTGGTGCTATTCACCATAATGGGGAGAACATTTGAGCTTATGAATTATTCACAGTTTTCTGAATCTGAACTAAATATGAAAAGGGATGAAAGGGAGAAGCTTGTAATAGATTTTTTTAGAGCCGAATACAGACTTGTGTTGAGTTTACACATGGCTGTCATGAGAGTTCATGGAAGCATTACAATTCTGTTGATTTCTCTTGGTGAGGAGATAACAGACTTTCCTACTTTTGAGACTGGTTTCCATATTCCTTTAATTATTTTCCTTTGGGAAAAAAAGGCCAAAATCCATTCAAATGCACTCAAAAATTTCCTTTTGGGGGCCAATTTAAATGTCAGAAATTTACATAAGCTGCTGTTTTAGAGTTCTCTGAAGCCTGGGTTCATTTCTACAAAGCATTTTCATTCTGGTGATTTTGTGTGTGGAATTTTGTATCTGAAGATCTTTGTTGCAGATGTTACTCACACGAGCTCCAACAGAACTGAAATGGCGAATTCTCTGTTTCTTGTTTCCTGACTCTGCTCAGATGTTGTTTACAGGCTCTCTTGCTATTGGTAGCTGAGCTTAGTCGCCTCAAGAGCTTTGCTTCCTTTGGTCTTTGTCTGTGATACTGATACCTATGTCATATTTCTCTTTCAGGAGCTTTTCTCACAAACCAATTCTCCCTTTCAAGATTGTGGGTCTAGGTAGATTTATTTCTCATCAAATTTTCTATACCTGGGAGAATTTTATTCATTCAGCAAATATATACTATACACTTGTTACATGCTCAATACTACATTGACTGAAAAAAAGTTGGTACCACTTCTGCTCAAAAGTAAAACCAAGACCTCTGTCTAAAAAGAAGAGAAAGTACAATATATGTTTGCAACCTCCAAGAATTTATTTTAAAGCTATACCTTTGACGCTGTGAAAATGTTCAGGCAGAAAGCTATTCAAGCCTTGATTATAACTGCAAAATATTGGAAACAACCTATATGCCTATTCCTAGGAAATAAATTTTGATAAATCCAAAAGTAGACTACCAGGTAGCTATAAAAAAAAATGAGGGTGAACCTAGTGGTACACACCTAAAATCCCAGCACTTTGGGAGGCCAAAAAAGGAGGATCACCCGAACCTACAAATTTGAGACCAGCCTGGGAAACATGATGAGGCCCTGAGAGAACGTATTCTCTTCCTGGGTCCACAACGGGGCATGGTTTCAAAGACAAGAACTTCCCAGCAACATGCCCAACCTGCCTTCTTCCACGTATTTATCCGGGAGCTTAGAGGTCTTTAACTTTTGCAACGGCGGGAAGATGAACTGCCCAGGTGAGCCTCCTTTGTCTAGAAAGCCCACAGAAGCTATGGGAGGACTCTGGGCCTAACAACAAATCAGAATCAGAAATTAAAGATCAATCACTACAGCAGAAGTTTAAAGGAACTCCTTTCAAAGGACAGAAAACTTGAATGCGGCAGGAATATCTCCCAGGTTAAAAGTCCCCTTTTCCCACATCTGGGCGGACTCCATTTCTGGATCTCCTCTCACGACAGTGTGAGAGCTCACTTTCTCTATGTGTTTCTTTCTCCTTTTTCTTTCTCTCTGCCTAAATAAATCACTTTCTGCAAAACTCTTTGGGGTCTGATATTTACTTAAATGAGCCTGCCATGCCTGGTGGGGTCCTCTCCCCCATTCTTGGGTGAGGGACCAAGGGCCTGGAAGAACACATCCTACCGGGGAGCTGAGACTCCCTGGCATCCTGCAACCTAGACTCAGCCCCATCTCCACAGTTTTTTTTTAAGTTAGCCAGATGACTCAGCATGTGCCTGCAGTTCCAGCTTCTTGGGAGGCTGAGGTGGGAGGATCACTTGAGCTCAGAAATTTGAGGCTGTAGTGAGCTATAATTGTGCCACTGCACTCTAGCCTAGGTGACAGAGTGAGACCCTGTCTGTAAAAAAAATAAACCAAGTATGAAGTAGATCTTTATAAACTGGTGTGGAGGTGTAGAGTGATTTCCATGTTATGTTATTAAATGAGAAAAGCAAAGTATGATAAATTACTCATACTTCATACTGTTTTACTTTTATGGTGAAAAGGAGGAGAAATAAAAACAAAAAATAAACATTCAAGGGTCTGCTCATCTAAGCAAAAATAAATGCTGGAAGGATAAACCAATGAACAATAAGAACTGGTCACCTCAGGGCACATAGGGTATGAGTGAGATGTGGTGGAAAGGACAGGGAGTGGAGGGAGGAGGTGAGTACTCTCTGAATATACTTTCCGGCATAGTACTGACTTTTGGAATCAATGTTTTATATATTAGTAATTCTAAAACAACTTTTACATATTACAGAATTGAGCAAGTAAGTAAATATATTATGGATAATGACAGCCAGCTTTTTCCTATTATAGACTTACAAATATGGAAGGGAAAAGGACAAATAAATCCTATCATGTCAAATTGGACTTGAAGATGTCAATGTGAACTCCTTGGGTTTAATATATTAAGTGTGTAGATAGAAAGATACATATAGAAATAGATAACAGATGTATGTGGGTACATCGGTATGTGTGTATGTGTGTGTGTATGTATGTGTTATATTTCCCAGATACACTTGTTTGTATATCTTGTCTTCTAAATACCATTTTCCCCTAAAAAAGAATCAAGGCTCCTTAGAGAAATGATTTATTTCATGTCTGGGTCTGGTAAGGATAAACTGAAGCTGGAATATCTTTATATGCCAAAAAGCATAGATGTGCTCAACGAATGATGGAGACATAAAAAGACTTAGAAGTCAGTTTGAAGAGACTCCGAAAAGTCAAATCTGGAATATTTTGACAACTGAAATAAATAACAACTTTTTTTTTTTTAGTCTATTGAATAAAGTAAGCCTCCATAAAAAACAAATAGAGATAGTCGTCATTGCACTAGAAAGCCAGACACTAGATGTGGAAGATATGATGCAATTAGAAAATCACCACTGGCAACCACCATAATAAATGATTCAGGCAAAAACTGACAATAAATTCTGAAACTAGTGAGTAAAGGTTTGAGGAATACAGAATATTTACATAGTCTCAAACTAGCTCCCAACAAAACATTTACTAATTTGAAGTATAAAGTTGTAACTTCAGATTGGAAAAATCTGGCTGATAGCCTTCTAGCCTAATTACCAAAGTTATTAATACAAATAAGGGTGTTACAATCAACAGCACGAACCCCTGACATGATGCATTGAGACTGTTCATCACTTCCGTAAGATTCAGAACAAAAGTGATTACCTTGAATTTAACCAAAAATAAGTATCAGATAAATCCAACTAGAGGAACATTCCACAAAATAATTGCTCAGTAGTCTTCAAAAATATTACAAAATAAACAGTTCAAGATTAAATATGATTAAGACTACATGACAACTAAATGCAATACATGACTTCAGATTTTCTTTTGCTATAAATGACATTACCTAGACAATTAGGAACTTCTGAAGAAGGCTTATATATTAGATCAGGGATCAGCAAAGATGACTCACAAACCAAGCCATCCTACTACTTGTTTTTTTAAATCAATTTATATTGAGCACAGCCATATCTTTTATTTACATATTTTCTCTGGCTGCCTTTACACTGCAACAGCAGAATTCAGTAGTTGCAACCAAAACTGTAGGGTCTGCAAAACCTAAAATAATTAGCTTCTAACCCTTAACAGAACAATTTACTACTCCCAAAATTAAATGTTGATATTTAATCAATGTTGTTTAGCCATTATAAACATTGTATAAAATAATTCCTTGTTTATAGGAAATACACTTTGAGTACTTTGTGGGGGAAAGTAAAGGAATACTATGTCTGGAAATTACTTCTGAGTAGTTCAGGGGAATAACATATACACATGTAACCTATTTTTATATATGTATTTATCTTAGATTATAAGAAAGATAGAAAGATAGGTAGGTAGGTAGACAGAAAGGTAGATAAATTACATAGACAGATAAGATAGATGATACATAGATAGATAGATAGATAGATAGATAGATAACTATGGGAGTGAAAGAGAAAGAAGAATGCATAAACATCTGTATTAAAAGTTGTACTTAAATGCTGATATTTGATAAATCTGGAAGGAGGATGTCTGAGAATTCTTTGCACTATTTTGTCATATTTTTCATAGTTTCATTTTTCTGAAACTGTCAAAAATATTAATAAAGGAAAGTGAAGCGGGCAGTACTTAGCTGACCATTTCCTCTGTTCTATGTTTCTGCCAAATACTCCTCCTTGGCTGTATTTCCTTGGAAGTACTTTTCGTTCTCTTTGGTAGATCTCTTTTCCTTTAACTTCTTAAATCTTATCGTAATTAGATGTCAGCAAAGGCCAGCATATTTCTAGGTAATCAAATAAATTTTCAAGATTTCTCAAATTCTATAGGAAAATTCATAAAATTTCTTCAAGTTTCACAAAGTTTGTGGGAGTTGAGGAGAAGGGAGCTGGCTACTTTTATAATCTATACAAAGTTTCCAATGTTGCTGAAATTTAATTTCACTTATACTGCTTCTACTGTATTTTCTTTGTTCCTCTATTCTTCATAGAACCACACATGGAATTTTTCATCCTTTCCAGGATATTCTAACAATAAAACTTTACATATATGTCTATTAAATGAAAAATGTAAACTGAATATCAGACTTTCTTTACCTACAAAGTGTTCCTGCTGTTTCACTATGTACTGTTAGGAGCATCTCAACACTTCTATTTCTTCGTAGGCTCCAGATCGCTGCCATATTGCATAATCTCTTCTCTTGGATTTTCCTCCCTCAAATTCAATTTCTCCTATCATATTTTAAAAGTCCTAAACTCTGCCCTCTCAGCTCCAGGCTTGTATTTAGTTTGCATAAACTCAAACTCATTAATGTCTCTGCTAAACAAAGGCATCTTGATTCTGGAGTCCCATCCTTCAGCATAAAATTACAGGAATGTATTCTTTTTATTCTAAGTAGGTAAGAAGTACATGACATTGGTGGAGTTATGAACAAACTACATAATTTTATTCAGAATAAGCTCTGAATCTCATGAATCAACTTAGGGCTCATCTTGAAATGCTGGACAGAGGAGGCCCCAGCACAGCCACCTCTGTCTACTAGAAATACATATGGTAGTGTTTAAGTTCCTGGAATCTAAAGTCAGACTGCTTTTATCTCTATTTTGACTCCACTAAGTGAGTGAGTGATACCAGGAAATTTACTTGAATGCTCTGTGACTTCCTTTTCTCCTCCATTAAATAGAAATGACAGTGGTACCTACTACATAGTCAGTCTCACACGTTGCTATTAAGTAGTTATGTGATACTGAAACCTGAAGGCAAACAATTATTATCTTATAATACAATTATTTAACTAAATAAGAATAAGAAATTATTATTTAACTAAATAAGAATAAGAAATTATTATTTAACTAAATAAGCAATTAATTATTTAACTAAATAATACTCCAGGAAAACTGTGGAATACTTTGTGGTTATTACAGGAATGACATGGATTTTTATTTGCTGAATTGAAAAAACATGATTAAAATAATTGTAAAAGACAAGTATTTGTAGATATTTATAACCTATTTTTAATCTGGGAAGAATAACAAATACTTTGATTACCTAACATTAAGAAATAGGGAAGAAAGTTTCTCACTTTTCTTTTTGTATGTTTTCGTACTGCTTAAACTATATAACATACTATTATTATTGAAGTAAACAAGACAGTGAAATTATGAGTAATTTTTATTTTATTTGTATTTTACTATGTAATGAAACATCTAATATAAGTGTTAGTTATATATTATGAAAGGGAATACATTATTAATAACACTGATGTTGGGAATTGGCTATAAATTGAGCAATGTGCTTGTGAGTTTTTGACTTTTATATAATAAATGAAAATGAAAAGGGTTATACTGCCAGAAAAAAGAAATAAGCAAATCCATATGCAAACAAACAACAAAATATTTTGCAAAGTGTTTGGTGCAGAATCAGTGATGTACATCTTATGACTCTTTTGTTGATTTTCTATTGTTTTGATTGCTGTTTTGATAGTAAACCATGTGTACATCAACCTTTGGAATACGGGTAAGTAGACACAATATTGGACTAGTACGGGAAAATAACCTCATTTCACATGTTATAGCTTTCAAGAAGGAAGTGGCCTTTAAAATATTTTAAAATAAAATCCCAAGTGACAATTCCTCCAGATAAAAGGAATGATGTGTTTCATTTATTCTCCTTCTGTGATGACTAGTATGGCTGCGCTTTGAGATCTTTAAGACAATTTTGTGATCTGATACTGGGGTAACTGGATTCTGATTATTTTAAAGAAGAGATTGATTTTTATTTCTCTTTTGATCCAGATAAAACCCAGGACTATAAAATCTGCAGAGACAAATATTTGGTACCCTGCCATGATTACTCTGAGATAACTCAGTAAGCAACAGAAGCAAAATTAAGGCAGAATTTTCAAGTGGACATTCTTAAAGGAGATAAACTGGAGATTCTGCCTTGTATCAGAATTAAGTTCTTCAGCAAGTAATGGACTGTTCATGCAGCAGCAGGTGTGCGTGCTAATAGGATGATTTTCTTTCAATTAGCAGCATTTGGCTGCAAAATAATTACAGATGATGTTTATTAAACTTTTAAAAAAGCATCATTAAGGTTTTATAATCTCCTTTCTTCCCACTGTTTTATGGGGAAGAAAAATGAAAATAGGTAGTAAACTTATGGCAACTTTTTGTTCCCTATAAAAATATTCCATCTAGAGATTCAAGTAAGCATGTTCACAGCCGTAGATAAAGTAGTTTCTTTGAATTCACAAACATTGTTAGGGCTTTTTATTGTACAGAATTGAGTATTAAAATCTATAGCAGAGAAAAATAATTTTGGGATATCTACAGATATTTCCCAAAAGAGACTTCAGCTGTCATTAGCTCTCATAGGTGCTGCATGAAAGAGAGAGGGGAAGTATGTGCTAAAATTGAATTGAGTGTCTCCTTTTGAACTAAGTAGTAGTCAATTCAATTCAAATATCTCATATGATAACACCCAGAATGAAAATATTTTTGGAAAAGATACTTCAGAATTTACTATAGGGTCATCCTTTGAAATTAAGATGGCCTATATATCATAGAAACTTTTGCTACAGGGAATTGACTTGATTTTCTTGTTTGAATGAAATCTTAATCCATGCAATTTTGTAAAAAAATGCCATTAGGTAGTCCTTTTTATAGAAGCTATATGTTATCAACTGACTAAATTCTTCTAAAGATAGGCCTTAAAAAGATCTCTTGATTACCGGAAACCTGTAATGTCTTATTTCGATAAGCTCAACTTGACTTCTAAGGATCCTGTATTTCAAGGGCTTTCAATTTTTGTCTCCCACACTGGGATGGTGAAGCAATATTCATATACTCATGTTACAGCATGGCAGTTTTTATGAAAATAAGGAAACTTTATATTTAATTGGGAGACTGAACAGAGAGATCATCTATAATTCATGACTCTGTACATCAACTGCACAACAACTTTTCAGAAACATATAGCAGTTCAAGACTAGAAAGCAAGTTTGGTAACAGTGTGTCATTTTTTTATAACAAAAATAAGCCTAAGGCAACACTGCCTGCTTGAGAATATGTCATGGTAGGCTAGATTATAGTGTCTTTGTATATATTAAAAACGTTCCTTACCTTGTATCAGGTATTCAAATATTACAGCTTCACAACTACCAAACACGTATTAAAGCCCAATGCAGTTAAAATGTATATACCAACTATAGCCATAAGCAGTGTATACACTTACACACTGACCAAATTCTACAGAAGAGACTACTGACTTTTCAAGATGTGAATCAAAGGGAGTGTTTAATAGAGAGTTACTCAACATAGACAAGCTGTGAAGATAGATTTTACAACAACAAAAACTGATAGAGTGTTTTCTTCAAGTGGATTTCCTATCACTCACCCATTTACGATTAAGCATAAAATTATTCTTTACAGTTTAGAATCAATTGTCAGTAATTGAAGCAAACCATAAGATCACAATCTGTAAGGGTCCTTGACAGCTGCTGCTTTACTATTGCCTAAAAGAGATGACACACCCATCAAATTAAAAAAAAACTACTTCTACTACTTAACTGGATTGAAAGGGCTATGTTTGCCATTACATAGAGAACCATTACTTTCTATGGCATGAAAGAGCCTTTTACTCTATCACTGATATAATGTTGTTGATTAAATATATCTGATGACTTAATACATGAAACTCTGAAAGCTGTACAAAATTGATGCCAAATATTAAATTCATATGACACGGGTCCTGAACGTTAGAAATTACATGATGATAGAGCCTTTCACTTTCAACAATCCTTCCAGTTCTTTAACTTCTTTAATCCTTCCAGTTCTTTCAGTTTTTAAATGACTGCATTGTTAAAATGAAAATGATGAATGTTTCCACCACAAAGTAAGATGTCTTAGATTCAATTTATTGAAAAAATATTTGAAAATAAAAGCATTTGATTCATTAAAATATTTGATACAGAGATACTGTGGTTTTATGGACTCAGCTCTTGAAGGCTCAGGAGACCTAGGCTTCTAGGTTTAATGTGATCTTGATTCAGTATGCGAGTCTCACTCCAATAATTTAAAACCATTAGAATGAAAAAGGAGGATAAGAAAAAGAACATTTGCTTATAATTATTGTCTCTAATGTTAGCGAAGTGCATGCAAGGTAGAAAGATTGGTATTATCCAAGCGTTTACCAAATCTTTTGACAGAATGCCTTTCCCCAAGGAAAGTAAAGATGGAACTAAGACACCATGTACTTAGAGGATCTAGCTTTACTTGCATTTCCAAAATTTCCTAGGTGGAAACTGGGGATCATAAAAGATGGAACCTTGGGGTCATAAATTAATCACTTAGCTTCCTTCACACCTAGCATAACAGGTGGTCAAAAATGTTTCATATAATTTTCAGGAAAACCCAACAAAATTCTAAGATTTGAAGTACACGCAGTAAAGTATTTCTTATAATACATATTAAAATATCAAGAGCATTTTTAAATATTTTTGACTACTACAGATAACATATAGTTGTTTATATGCATATCAATTTTACAGCATTAGAAATTCTAGAAGGAAAAAATAACATTGAATTGGGTTCTCATGAGAGGAATAAATTGAGAATGTAACAATTGCATAGTAAATCTGAGCTTAATTAAAGTTGAAATTTGCCCCATATGTGCCTTTTCTTCAGACATGCTGCAACCTATCAGGAAGCTATGTTTATCTTCACAATAAGGAAATGTCAAGACGCAGTGTTTTCTGGTATATAATAGTTATTGAATACATTTTTACATAACCAAAATGTAGCATTAAAGTAAGTTTTCATAATACTTTAAGTAATATTTGATTCAGCTAATGCATATACCACCCATTGGGTCATATTACCTTTTAGTCTAAATAAATTGAATCCTATGCTATATTCTCAAAAGAAATCATGAAAAAAAATTAATATGGTTGTGCATGACCATATTATCCATCCATTTACATTTCATTCTACCATATCATTTATACTGTTGTTTCAGCTATAAAAACTAAGATGGATTTTCTTAAGTAGGGCAGTTAATTGGTTTGAGATTCCCTGGTCACTGTATTTATTGTAGCTGCAAACATTTTCCTTATGGAGAAAGAAAGAAAAAAAAATGACTTGTGAGAGAAGCTGTAATTAAAACAGATAACCAAGCAAAGATGGTAAGAAAAATATGATTAGACATCAACTTCACAACCAAAATAAAATGGACCTCATTTTGTAATGGGAATTATTTTCTTATAAAGGGATCTATAGAACTTCCTTGGAATTCTTTTTTAAAAAGGCAAATTGTTTGCTTTCTACAGTTTACATTGTTGTGTGTTTCTGAAATAATAAAATCAAATACTGTTCTAGTTTTTATAAGTAAAAAACCAAAAACAATACTGTTCAGGCATGGTAGTTTATGCCTGTTTTACTCACATTTTGGGAAGCCAAGGCAGGAGAACTGCTTGAGCTCAGAAGTTTGAGACCAGCCTGGGAAATGTAGAGAGATCCCATGTCTACAAAAAAAAAAAGTTAAAAATTAGTATGGCACAGTGGTGTGCTTCCGGTAGGCTCAAGTACTCAGGAAGCTAAGATGGGTGGATTGTTTGAACCCAGGAACTTGAGGCTGCAGTGAACTATGATCATGCCACTGCACTCCAGCCTGGACAACAGAGTAAAACCTGTCTCTAAAAAAAAAATAATTTTTATTTTTAAAAAATAATTAAAATAAATACAAACAAAAAACATCCAAAACTCAATTTGAATTGCCTGTAAAACTTTTGAGTTGGTAAAACATCTTATGAAACAGTCTCAGAAGATGTACAAGCGATTCAATTTTAGAGAAATACAGACTGATATATTTATTTAAAAAGCAAAATAAAATTATGTTTGAAAGGAGCATTTCAAAGCCCAATTATCACCCAGTAATCATATGTGTTGGTTATGTATGTGTACATAATACAAAGAAGTCATTTGATTAAACAAGTTTTGAAATGTGCTAAGCTTTTTTTCATCTCCAAAGTTAGAAATGAACACAATATGCATATATTTAAACACCCTCTCTTCTACCTGGGGTACTGCTGGGCATTGTTTTTTAAAGAATCATCCAAATAGTCTACTCTCTTTATCCTGAGGTTTAGATAACAAATAGAGTAGGAAAAGTAGGAGGACTTTTCTTTTTCTAATGAGGGAATTGTAAATTCTGAAAAGTTTGATCTTGTCTCATCTTTCTAGTGAAGGATGAATGGAAATATTGAATTATTTAAATTTAATCTTTCATTTGGTAAACAGTATAGTATAATGAAGGAAAGAGAATGAAGTGAACAATAAAGGTATAGAAAGAGAAGAAAGAGAAATAATGTAAATGATAAATTAATGTCTACAGTCATTCTCTTCATATGCACTGTGGTATACAATCCTCATAGTATCCTGGGTATGGGTTGGGATTGGGTCCGATGGTACTGATTCCATTTCACCAATAAAGGAAATGAATGCCTGTGTGCTTTGCTAAAAGCCACATTGAACATTAGTGGAGAGCAAGAATCTCTAAATTCAAATTGAATTTACAACCTCTTTTCCAGCATTGACTTTCAAATTAGAAACAGAAAAATGAAATAAACACAATACTTGTTTCCTTTTCCAATATTTATAAAATTGAGTTCCTACTCCACATGTGGTTATGTAACTTTTATTTAATACAACAGCATTCTACATCATTCAATATATATTTTTAATAATATTTTTCACTCCTGCATATAACTCCCTTGGATAAATACATTATATTCTTTTAACAATATAAATAATGCTATAGCTTTCAATGTTATAATTTATATCTCTTAGCATCTCCCTGGTTAATTTCTCTCCTGAGAGTAGAATTACCAGATCAAAGGATATGACTATTATAAAGACCTGTGCTGTATATTATACAAAATCACCACTGAAAGCTTACTAATTTTTATTTCACCAGCAACATAAGTATGATTTCATGAAGTTTCACCATCACTGAATGTTATTTGAATGTAATAATTATTTTTTATATACACATAGAGTATGGAGAGACAAATCTAAGCTTCATTAATTAATATTTAATTAAACTTTAATAAAATGGTACTTAGGTTTTAACTTATTCATCAAATAAATATGTTAACTCAATAAACAAAAATTGCTGCACCTATAGTTATTAACTTGTTTAAAGATCTTTTCCTTAAGATATTCACTACTGTCATATCTTATATATAAATATAATATAGAATATTTTATGTAATACAGTCTATTAATATATTAATTATAAATATACACTTATATTAATTATATTAATAACATATATCATTGTATATTATCTATACCATGTTTTCTTTAGCTCTCATACATATAATTATATATTTATGTAATTATGTATGACTGTTAATTATAATCTAATGAATTTAAGATTATATTAATATAATTTATATAATAGCATATATATAATTTTTATATACTGAGGGGGTACACATGCCTTCATTCTACTACATTTGTTATAGCAGGTAGCTAGTCAGGTGTAAGTAGGGCAGGGGAAACGCCCTTCACCAGAAATGTCAGGCAACCATCAGGTGATGATGGTCAGTTGGTTATTAAACTGTCTAAAATAATAATCAATCACAACCAACTCCATAATAATAATAACAGAAATACCTGAAACTGCTAATCAGCAGCTTCTCAATATGATATCAGGAGTCAGGAAAGTGGGCTGAAGTGTGCTCACTAAGAGGCAAAATAGCAGAGTTTAATTGGTAACATTCAACTGGTAAGGGAAAAATGCCTCGAGTGAGCATGTGTACATCTTCAGTAAACACACTGCACAGGCAGCCCCTCCCAAGTGCTGGCAGTCATTGCGCAGCAGACAGCACACCCCAAAGAAAGAATCAGGGGAGAAGCAATGCAAAAGCTTGGAACCATGCCAACATAAAAAACCCCAAGTCCAAGGGCAAACCATACACTTGATCTCTTAAGTCACCCATTTGGCCCTCTTCCAAGTGTATTTTACTTCCTCTTCTTCCTTCTTTAAAGTTTTTAGATAAACTTTTACTCCTGCTCTAATACTTGCCTCGGTCTCTCTCCCTGTCCTATGCCCCTCGGTCAAATTCTTTCTTCTGAGGAGGCAAGAATTGAGGTTGCTTCAAAACCATATGGATACGCCACTGCTAACACATTGACATTTTGAGATTCTTTTCAGATCATCATTTTCTATGCATAAAGGCAGGATGTATCCCAGTCAACTGTTTTGGGGATTAAGGCATTAAACGAAGAGTGAAGTTGAAAGGACTGTAGCATATGTGGAATAGAGTTTGTCCAGGATCTGTAATGTAATCCAAGTGGCTGGTTCAAAACTTTGCTCCACAGTAGGAAACCAACCTCCAGGAAAATCTTTTGGACACAAATGTCATTGCATTTAATAGAGAGAGCCTTGTTTTGGGGAATCAATGTTCCAGAAAATGCCAAATTAAATGGACAATTACTCTGGCTTGCCTCGAAGTTAGTTTCACATGCTAGGAAAATGGACCAAAAAAGTAACTTACTTCTAAAGACAGAGAGCATCTGATATGACTTTAGCACTACACAAATGCCACTACAACCGCAGATGAAAATATTAAAAATCTGAATTGCATGATAAAATTGTGGCAAATAATTTGAGAAATAAGAAAGGAGACTAATGTGCATAAATGCAACTCCTTGTCTTCTAAAGTAGGTATATATGGAAATATAGGACCTCTTCCTTTCTTAAATAATCAGAAATAGTCAAGCAGCCAGAATTTCTCTGGTTAACACCATCGCTTTTTAAATTCAAAACTCCTGTCAAGCACCACAAATGTATGCAAACATAACTGGCAGACAAGATTGTAACAATGTTTCATGGCTCAGCTTTGCATCAGTTCTTCAGTGTACCAAGCAAATAGTAGGTAGAATATAAATGTATGGATTTTACTCATTTTATTAAGAGATAATTTCATGTCACTTTCACAGGTAAGGATGAGCTGAATAGTTTTTGATTGTTGACTTGCTATTTACTAATATTCAGATATTACTTCCTCTCTGAAGCTCTTCCTGGTCCTAATAGACTAATCTGTACCTCTTTTCTGCTCTACTTTAATTACATGTTTTACTTACCTATCTTAATTACATGTTTAATTACATAGGTTTTTTAATTCCAAATTTTATTACAAAATGTTAAATGAAGCAAAACTAGGCATGTTCGTGTATAGTAAGGAATATTTCATGGAATATAAAGGCAAAGATACCAATTTTAATTAACATGTAAGCTCCACGAGATCAGGGATTTGTGTCTTGTTCACTGCTTAATTGCCAATGCTTAATGAATGAGAAGGTGCATCAAAAGACAAGCTGCCCATAGACCCCCTAGGATGTGCAAGAGAGGAGTGGGTGAAGGTGGGCAGGAGGTGAACCACTAAGACTTTAAAGAGTAATCAAAAGTTTAAGGGGAGAGAACAGGGAGGGAAGGTGTCTGTCATTGAGGCGCTAGTCAAAAAATAAATGTTCAAACATTTGTTGGTAGACATCCTAAAATTAAAAAAAAGCAGAATATGGTAAAGGTGCCACAGAAGAAAAATGCTCTGGGCTTAATGGTTCCGCTGAGACCATTTTCTGAGACATTGATGCTTTAGCATTTGCACTGTTAATGTTATTTATGGAAAAAAGACGAAGACAGAAGCATCCAGACAATTTATATTTTTTAAAGAGAAAAAGGTAGTATGAATCAACAAGGATATCCTGATACACATAACTCATTGGGGCAGTTTGTTCTTCCCTGATAGATCCGTTTCGAATCAAGTTCTTTATACTGTACCACCGAATTAAGTCATCAAATGTAGCCCACTCTGCTCTGCTGTTATTATTTTTAATGTAATTTCATTTACATTGTAACTGGATCCAGGTTCTGCTGCTTGCTGCTTGAAAGTCACAAACAAGAGATACAGGTTGGTGGGAGGAGAAGCAGGTTTCACTGGAGAGCAAGGAAACTGAGGAGATGGAAAACTAGCATTCTAAAGTACCATATTAAATTTTAAAATTTACCACAGGGGTTTTAAAGGAAATCATGCTGCAAGAGACAGGAGGGAGTGGTGCTGAGTGCACAGTCTATGTCTTTGTGCTGATGGCTATCTTAGGTAACTGCTCTTCTGGAGGTGTGGTTAGTGTTATCTTGACATAACCGATGGTAGTGGACTAATTGTTCATGACTCCTCTAAGCGTGAGAATTCTTTATGGGCTCTGTGCCTGGTTTGTTTTAAGACTAACCTCTGGAATTTCTTAAGCAAGAGCATAATTAGAAAAACATGAATTGCCAAAGATGAGTATCTACAAAGGGAAGGAATGAAGAGGTGAGAAGGGAGGAAAGGAAGAAAAAGAAAAGTGGCTGATTTTTAAAACTGAGGTCGCCACTTACAGCATCAAGACATATGTTTTACAATTACCTGGGTCAGGTTATTTAAATTGCTGTTTCTTAAACAACTACTCACCATTTTACAATTTTATTTTTTTATTTAGTAACTATAACACAACAAATGAATTAACAAAAACAGTAACAATTTAAAAGTTAATCTTAAATGATCTCAAAGAAACTACTGCTTGTTATTCTTATGTTTTAATATGAATGGTTTATAATTTATGTTTTGGTATTTTTACAGATTCCTTTCTTGACTCCCTTGTTAGTATTTATATGTTAACATTTTAATTCTTTATCTTCAGCATCTACTCTATCTACTTTTCTACTTTGTGGGAAAAACAATGATAATCACATATTTCTATTATATTAATCAATCATAATTAAGTTTAATGTGATTTCCATTTCTTTTCTAAGCTGTATCCTAATCATCAGTCTGAGTGTGAGTCTCAGTTATATGCCATCTTTTCATCCTGATGTGACTTAGACTCTCATGATTCAGCAGCTGATTTCAAATGGGAAATTGGTTAGACTATTTACAAAATCTTTCAATGACATCAGATTGTCTCTGTGCTTATACAGAGGAGGCTGATCAGATCAAAGATAAGTTAGCAAACCTGTGTGGGCATGTTACTCCTAGACTATCTTGGGCAATGCTCTTTTCCACATATTTCTCAATTATTTTTTAAAATCTGCAGAGAACAGTTTGATATGTGAACATTTTCACATATATAATTTGTAGAGGTATGAGGTACAGGTATGTGTGAGAATAGGAGATTAGCTTGGAGTGAAGGGAGGCATATAAAAAAATACTGTATTTAATTACAACAGTATGGGGTGAGAAATTGATAAATTACCTAACTAAATCTAAAATTGAATTACTGAATTTAAAATTACACAGATATCTCATTGTGGTTTTGATTTGTATTTCTCTAATGACCAGTGATAATGAGCTTTTTTTCATATATTTGTTAGCTGCTTAAATATCTTCTTTTGAGAAGTGTCTGTTCATATCCTTCATCCACTTTTTGATGGGGTTGTTTTTTTCTTGTAAATTTGTTTAAGTTCTTTGTACATTCTGGATATTAGCCCTTTGTTAGATGGATAGATTACCAACATTTTTTTTCCATTCTGTAGGATACCTGTTCTCTCTGATGATGGTTTCTTTTGCTGTGCAGAAGCTCTTTAGTTTAATTAGATCCCATTTGTCAATTTTGGCTTTTGTTGCAATTGCTTTTAGTGTTTTAGTCATGAAGTCTTTGCCTATGCCTATGTCCTGAATGGTATTGCCTAGGTTTTCTTCTAGGGTTTTCATGGTTTTGGGTCTTACATTTAAATCTTTAATCCACCTTAATTTTTGTATGACGATCATTAAAAAGTCAGGAAACAACAGATGCTGGAGAGGATGTGGCAAAATAGGAATGCTTTTACACTGTTGGTGGGAATGTAACTCAGTTTAACTATTGCGGAAGATAGATCCTCAAGGATCTAGAACTAGAAATATCATCTGACCCAGCAATCCCATTACTGAGTATATACCCAAAGGATTATAAATAATTCTAATATAAAGACACAGGCATACATATGTTTATTGCAGCACTATTCACAATAGCAAAGACTTGGAACCGACCCAAATACCCATCAATGATAGACTGGATAAAGAAAATGTGTCATATACACAGCCATAAAACAGAATGAGTTCACGTCCTTTGCAGGGACATAGATGAAGATGGAAACCACCATTCTCAACAAACTAACACAGGAACAGAAAACCAAACACAGTATGTTCTTACTCATAAGTGGGAGTTGAACAATAAGAACACATGGTCACAGGGAGGGGAACATCACACACTGGGGCCTGCCAGGGGATGGTAGAGAAGGGGAGGGACAGCATTAGGAAAAATACCTAATGTAGATGACGGGTTAATGGGTGCAGCAAACCACCATGCCACATGCATACCTGTGTAACAAACCTGCACGCTCTGCACAAGTATCCCTGAACTTAAGTATAATAAAAACAAATAAATAAATAAAAATTACACAGGCAGTAGATTAGGGGATTTATAAAGATTACCAAAGATTACTATATATCAAGTAGTTCACACTTTACTTTGGATACAACTGAATAAAGATATCATTATTTGGGTTTACTTAAGAAGAAAATAGTGAAACCTTAAAATGTAAGATAGAAGTGAGTTCTGAGAAAGTTGTTTTAGGAAGGATCTCTAGAGGAATTTGAGGATATTCTTGATCCACATTTCTGTTAACTATTGGCATATTCAGATCACAGTAATTGTAAAATGTTTCAGTGTCATTCATGCTTATGAGCCAAAGATAATGTTGAAACAGTCTCATCTCTTCTGCAAATATTAATTTTTTTTAATAAATGGGGTCTGGGTATATTGCCCAGGCAGGTCTTGAACTCCTGATCTCAGTTACTTTCAATTGTAGTAAGTAACTTGTAGCCTCTTCAAAGGTGAAGGAAGTGACTGACATTTTCCCAAGGTTGACTTCGTACATCACCTACAAATTCAGGATTTAAAAGTCCACATAAACTTCCACATTGTTCATATATTAATATGCTATTTTCTTACCATTAGATATTTAAGATTTTCCTATTGTAAATAAAAGGGCAATAAATATTTTTATGAATACAATTTTTTCTCACTTGGAATATCTCCCCTCTTAAGGTAAATTATCATATCTACAAGCAAATAGTTAAAAAAAAATCACAAAATTCCTAATTTTTTTCTAATACTTTTAGCATACTTTCAACCACTCACCAAAAGAATTGTAACTATTTATACTACTGAAAGTAATTTATGAATTTTAGTATACTCCAGGAAGCACACAGTAGTATCATTTTATATTTTTATTAATTTGGTGGGCGTTTCATTATAATTTTCTTTGTGTTTCCTTAATTTAAACTCTGATTGTTAAATGTATTTTGCTATATTCTATATTAGTTGTGCACCTTCTTATAGAAACAGTCATGTTATGTCATATGTCTATTAAATTTATTATAATTTTAACACAATTTGAAATGAGAAATATAAGCTAATAAGGTTTTCTCTATAATTCCTATAAACATATTTACATTAGTTTAATTATAACTTGAGTCATGTTACTTACATTAAAACAAAGTTTTATTTGCACATAGATGTATGTATTGTTCATTTCCTTTGACTATTTATTTCAAATATGTAAATTTCTATAGCAATTAGTTTTAGAAACACAGATATATTAATTTAAGAAATAGAGTTTTCGGCCGGGCGCGGTGGCTCAAGCCTGTAATCCCAGCACTTTGGGAGGCCGAGGCGGGTGGATCACGAGGTCAAGAGATCGAGACCATCCTGGTCAACATGGTGAAACCCCGTCTCTACTAATACAAAAAATTAGCTGGGCACGGTGGCGCGTGCCTGTAATCCCAGCTACTCAGGAGGCTGAGGCAGGAGAATTGCCTGAACCCAGGAGGCGGAGATTGCGGTGAGCCGAGATCGCGCCATTGCGCTCCAGCCTGGGTATCAAGAGCAAAACTTCGTCTCAAAAAAAAAAAAAAAAAAAAAAAAAAAAGAAATAGAGTTTTCTCTATTATGTTTCCTACAAACATATTTACCTTAGTATGGTTTTAAAAATAACATTAGTAATATCATTTATATTAAAATAATGTTTTATTTGCATATAGATGTATGTATGGTTCATTTCCCTTGACTAATTATTTCTTATTTTAAATATGTAAATTTCTACAAAAATTAGTTTTAGAAACACAGATATATTTATTAATATTTTTAAGAAATAGATTTTCTCTATATTTACCATAAACATATTTACCTTAGTATAGTTTTTTAATAACTTTAGTAATGTCATTTACATGAAAACAATGTTTTATTTGCATATAGATGTAAGTATTGTTGATTTCCCTTGACAAATTGTGACAAGTATGTAAATTTCTATAAAAACTAATTTTAGAAAACCAGATATATTTATTATTATTTTTTTTAAGAAATGTGGTCTGGCTATATTGCCCAGGTTGGTCCTGAATTCCTGGCCTCAAACAGTCTTGCCACCTTTGCCTCTCAAAGTGTTGGGATTATAAGCATGAGTCGCCACACCTGGCCACACAGATACATTTAACTTTATCCTAAAAAACTACTAGCTTTGTTTTTTGGTTTGGTTTTTTGGTACAAATTACACTCAGTTGTGATTCCACTAGAACACCCCTGTTTTGCTTAGAGGAAGCATTAAAGCATGTGCTATCATAAAGTTCCTTTTGTGCTCTTGCAAACCCAGCAACAGCTCAGGCTTTTCTTAGCCCTACTGAATGATCAAGTACCCACACAGCATGAAAGAAATGGAGATTATGGGCAGAGATTTACTGTGGATATCAGAAAAGGTCAGCAGAGTGGGAATTATAGTTATTTGATGAGTGAAATGGGAAAATGAGAATAGGCAATTCTAAAGTATACCTTTTTTCTCAAAGCAGTCAAACTTACCACAGTGATAGATTTGTCTAGATGTACTGAGAAGTTTGCTGTAACTTTCTATTTCTCCCACAGCACATCCGAGGTCTAAATAAAGTCCTACTCCTCTATCTAGTATCAAATCTCAGGATACTCAAGCCAGGCAGTACGTTCATACTCTACAAACTATACGCCTATATTTTAAGAATGTTGTATATTCTTGGTTTAAACTACATCTATTACATATACTTATTAGCACATCATCAGTTCTTACATGAGCAACCTAATACTTTTCTTCTGATATCTTCTGATAACTTCTCCCCTGATCTCCTCATCCTGGGTTGCATTAAATGACACTGTACCATCATTTATGTTACATAAAAGTTCTGCGAAGATTCATTGTTACCAATATTTTGTAGTGTACCTGACTCTATGAACTACCTTATAAGCACTTACACTCTTTGTTCTTGTATTTGTCTTTTTTTCTTGCTTGATAAACTTCTGGCCAGTTTTCAGAATCCTAACTTCTAGAAGTAATGTTGCCTAGACACTTTCCTTGATTTAAGAAGGTCTTGAGACAGCCAGCACCATGATACTGAGGCATATCTCGTCTCTCCTCCCTGTACGTTTGGAGAGCAGTACTAGGCTGCATAGGCCTACGTAAGTAGAGGGAGTTTAAAATAATCCACTCCAGCCTAGCCTACTCTCTTGCATTATTAGCTGTTGAGGCCAAAGTCCTGGATAACATGTAGGGGTGCCTTACTTTCTTTGTTATAGTTTTCTACACATATTTCTCATGAACTATATGGTAACAAATGACTGGTCAGGAACAGAATTTTGTTTGCCTAGAATTGGCTGGCCAGAACATGATTACTAAATGTCATCTAATGTTTGTTCATATGAGCATCCTGTTTCATCATTCACAGCACAGCCCATATCTGTTTGATTCTAAATCCATGTTCATTCATGTACACATTTCTATATTCTCCATCTTTAGAGTTACAGGCAAATTTCCAACCCTTCCTTTATCTTTTAATGATATTCATGTAAAATTCCCATGTTCTTCTCACCTCTACCGCTGTTAAAACTTGTGTTTGAATAGGGACTTGTCAGGTTAATGTTCATTACCTAACGGTAAATGCCAAATTAAATTTAGGGTATCTAAATATTCTCTATAATTGCCAAAAATTTGTGTATCTCTGTGTTAATCTGAGCAGAGTCAATAGAATCAAATTATCAGATTTTAAAAGGAGATCATATTTCCCTCTCCACATGTAAAAATAATTGTTCAACAGAATATTTGGTAATTACAATAACAATAGTGGACATATAACATACTAATAATCATTATTATTAATTGAGGTAGTATTAAGAGGGCTTTATATGAAGTAACATATTTAATTCTTAGAATAAACCAGAATACAGTGTTAATGATTCACATCAGAATGATGAATAAATTGAAGCTGAGAAAGAGTAAGAAACTTTCTTAGAGTGTCATATTAAATAAAAATGGTCCCAAGAGCACATACCAATCTGTCCAACTCTCCTTGACATATTAGCAGAGTACTGCACTGATGTCATGGCAACATAACTTGCTGAGTGTACACTCTGTTTCAGGATGGGTAACGGCAGCCAGCTTAGTACACACATATACAGTGTTACGCTAAGAAAAAACACTTCTATAGTAATTGAGCTTATCCATGAATGGGGAGATAGTTTGCTCTTAGATCAGGGAACTGTTTTTCTCAGCTCCATTAATTCCATAGCAAATTGGCTCCATAGTCAAATGTTAGTGTGATTCCAGTTAAATTTGTATTTTATCCTTTTTTAAATGGGAAACAATAAGACATTATTTTAAAATAAAACTTTTTATTAGAAAGCAGTGACAATGTCTGTATTAAAGTTTGATCTTTTTAATTGACTTGTATGCTACAGTTCATGCACGGAAAGTCAGCATTATTGGCTACAGTTTTCACATTTGTATATAAAGACATTGGTAGACCAAGAGTCACAAAGGTTGGCCGCATGCTGTATGATACTGGATAAGTCAGCACAACTCTTTCAACTTCATCAACTTCAAACATAAAGAATGATAAGATGGTGGGGTGCAGTGGCTCGCACCTGTAACCTCAGCACTGTGAGGGGCCAAGGCTCGTGGATCACTTGACTTGAGGTTAGGAGGTTGAGACCAGCCTGGCCAACATGGTTAAACCCTGTCTCTCCAAAAAAGTACAAAAATTAACTGTGCATGGTGACACTCGCCTGTAATCCCAGCTACTGGGGAGGCTGAGGTAGGAGCATCCCATGAACCTGGGAGGCCGTGGTTGTAGTGAGCCGAGATTGTGCCACTGCACTCCAGCCTGGGCGACAGAGTGAGAGTTTATCTCAAAAAAAATAAAGAAAGAAAGAAAAGAAAAGAGAAAAAACAAAGAATGATAAGATGGCTTTTGTGTCTTTCCTCTCCAAGATGAGGTAATATGACTCAATTACATGCTTTCTTGTTGCCAAAGTCTGATGAAATGCATTTTTAGGGCATTATTTGACTTTTGTTTTATGCTATAATGTGCCTAAATTATCATTTAATGAAATGGTAGCTTTGCAAGGAATTTAGTTTTTGCTACTTCCTGTACTCAACAGCAGCTTACATTAAATGCGTATTATTTTTCTTTTTAATTATCTAATTTTCTTCTCAACTATAATAGTATGCATGTGGAGGCACTTCAAATACTTATTCTAATAAATGAGTTCCAGTGACCTTAAATACGGCTGCCCTTCACTCTTTCACATCAAGAATCAGCTTGTTACATAATAGAGGAATTAAAAAATTAAAAGTTTTAATATGATTCCCTGGATGAATTGTGAAAAAGAGTGTATTAGCAATCTGCTTACATTTGAGAAAACAAATAAAGCTAACAAAGCACATCCTTAAGGCTTTACTGAGGTACCAAAATGACACATATAGGTGAGTTTGGTCACTTTAATCAGGGGAACCATTCATCAAAGGTGAAATGAAATGCATGCTATTTTACTTCAGAGGGCTGAAATTTGACAATAGTTAATCAGTTACGGACAATAACAATCCATAACAAAGAATTATGAACATATCATGAAATGTTAGAAAGAATCTTAGGGATTTCAAGAAACAAAGAAATACATTTAGCAATCCTTAAGGTGTTGAAAATTACTTTGACGGACAGCATCAGTTTCTGAAAACCTGACCTCAAGCTCTGTATGTAAGCCTTGGTGTGTGGTTGATAAACTACCACAGTTTTAAAAACCTGTGTGTGTGTGTGTGTGTGTGTGTGTGTGTGTGTGTGTATGTGTACAAGTGCATGCTTTCTTGAATGTTTCTTTTTGCTCTGAAATTCTTTACAGTCACATAGTATTTACTGGTTACTAATTTTTGCACATAATATGTTGGACATTGTAGGCTATGTGCTATGACACATTCTAGGAAAGTTAATAATCACTGAATTAAGAAACTAATGATTTTTAATATGATAAAGTAGAAGTAAGAAAAAGAAATGGACAATACTGTTTACTAAATGGTAAATGACAAGAAAGTGTTGGCTGTTTCTGTATGTAAACATAAAGCTTTTCAGCATTTAAAGGCTAGCCATTAACCACTGGTCTTAAGAAACCAACACAAAAGCAAACAAGAGCAAATTCTCTACTACAAAGCATTATTAAGGACCTCGTGTCAAGCTTTGGACTTATAATAGTTTGACTAACAAATCACTAGCTTAAGCATTAATGGTCTGCAGCTATGAAAGAGAAATCTCCATTGCTGATGTGATTCTTCAAAGTCCGCAAACGTTCTGTTCTGTGTGCTTAAAATACTGAGCTGTAATTTAGCACATTCCTTAGTTGAAATACCTTATAAATAGTGAGATTACCTAACTAGGGTCATAAATAATAAAGGCAGGGCATTAAATGCCATAAAGACACAGAGTTCATCACTTAAGGTAGGAGTCAGAAGAAGATCTGGTCAAGGGCATCTGGCTTATAAAAGGAAGTGTGATCATCAGGATAAATGAAGAGTCTTTTACTAGAGATTCTAATCAACTAGAGACTTGATACTGTTAATGTGTCATTTATATCATACACAAAGGAGAATAAAATAGTAGAGAAAAAGAACGTTGAAATATTCATGGTCAAATTTCCACTGGATCTTTATTAAATCACTAATTTTGGATGACAGTTCATTTTATATATGAGATATTATATAGTTTGTACTTAAATCTATTTAACTAGTTATAAAGACTTCCATTGAACACTCTATCTCTTTGACATTTAAGTAAATTAATGATTCCTTTGAATTAAATCTTCCTTAAAATAGATATGCCTGGAAGTATATGCTCTAAACACATATGTAATCTTAGTTTAAAAATCAAAGCAAAATTAAGATCTGAGTAATATGGAGTAAGAAAACACAGACTTTGATATGTTTGATAGAAAAATTCTATCAGTACATACAATTATTTTATTACCGTTATACATATTTTACATATTTATAGATATTATATATATAAATTTTTTAATTATTGAAAATTTTATATACATCTATAAATATGTATAATATGCTTTCAATTTTTTAAAATAAAATATTAACTATCCTTTCAGGGATACTACTTTCAGAGAGAATTTTTCCCATGAAATTGTACCTCTTCTTTATGAGAAAATTTTAGTTACAGCTTGCTTAACATGTGCACAGATGTAAATGTTTAGAACAATGGTTCTTTACCAGGGCAGATTTTGCCCCCTAGAAGACATTTGGCAATGATTTGGGATATTTTGTCTTGCTATGTCTTGGAGGGGAATGCTATTGCCAAGAATTCTGCTAAATATCCTGCAATGCACAGGACAGCCCACCACCATAAAGAATTATTCAGCCAAAAACATCCATGTGCCAGCATTGAGAAGCCCTGATTTAAATATATGTTTAATCTCCCATTTGGGTTCCAAAACTCCTCATCAAGTCCTAGACATTTTTTCATTGGAATATCATAATAATGTACTATTAAGTCCCATGATACGTGTGCTTTGGAGTTAAATACTCTCTAGCTTGTGACTGTTTTCATCTAAATAACAAAGGCAGTTTTTATATTATAAAAATCTGGAAAGAATATAAAAACGGGTAAATTTATGTTGCCTTGGTACTGGCTAATGTTCAGGGCATTGGAATTATTATCAGTTTAAGGTCTCAGTTTATTTTTCTTTTTCTTTTAAAAAAAAATTTTTTTTAAATTTTACTTTAGGTTCTGGGGTACATATGCAGGTCATGCAGGATTGTTGCATAGGTTCATACATAACCAGGTGGTTTGCTGCCTCTATTCCCCCTTCATCTATATCTGGCATTTCTCCCTATGTTATCCCTCCCTACCCTCCCCCTCTCCGCTGTCCCTCCCCTAGCCCCCCACCACTACCCCCAGTGTGTGATGCTCCTCTCCGAGTCCACGTATTCTCATTGTTCAGCACCTGCCTATGAGTGAAAACATGCAGTGTTTGGTTTTCTGTTCTTGTGTCAGTTTGCTGAGAATGATGGTTTCCAAATTAAGGTCTCACTCTGTCACCCAGGATAGAGTAGAGTGGCACGGTTTTGGCTCACTGGCAACCTCTGCCTTCCAGGCTCAAGCAATTCTCCTGCCTCAGCCTCACAAGTAGCTGGGATTATAAGCGTGCATCACTACCACTCAGCTAATTTTTGTAGTTTTGGTAGAGATGGGGTTTTGCTATGTTGGCCAGTCTGGTCTCCAGCTCCTGACCTCAAATGATCCACTCGCCTCAGCCTCCCAAAGTACTGGGATTACAGGTGTGAGCCACTGCACCTGGCCTCAGTTCCCAGTTTCAAATGACCCCTTTGTAGGTCCACATCCTTGAGAAACCTCTAACCTGGCCATGTAGGTTGTAATGTCACTGTCTCTTGATAAATATGAATAAAAAGTACTCTTATGAGTTAAAGCTAAAGAAAATATTTAATATTTCCCTTTCTGGAAAAAAATTGTTGTGAATATGAAATTTCTCATGTACTAATCCTTAATACTTGCTGAAAACAATGTTTAAAGTTTAAAACAACCTCAGTTTTTTGAACGTGATTTAAAAATAAAATCTGGTTTGTATGTATCTATATGTTTATCACTGCCTGAAGTACTCTATGCAGAACAACAGAGTAGGCAAGGATGAAAAGTCTAGAATTAGTGTACCTGAATCAAATCTTGGCTCGATCACTTAAAAGTTGTGTGAACTTTGTGGAGATGTGTGTGCTGTCTCTGGAAGGAATAAATAGTTTTACTGTGAAACTGCATATGCTCATGTAACACACTGTCTGGCACACAGGTTTCTGTCTGTGATGCAAAACATATGGTGGGGAAATACCAGAAAAGTTCTGGAAGCCTCTGCTGTTACCGAAGAAGGTGCTACATGGTCATGGAGACAGTCATAGTTATTAAGGCATAGAGACTGTGTTTGAATGCAATTTCTACTGCTGACTAGATGGTGTCAGTGTGACATAATTCCACTTACTAAGTCAGTTGAAATATAAACATTTAGAGCATTTAAATCAAAGAGAGTAAAAATTAAACTGGGCCCTAATATAAACATTAAAGTACTATAATATGTCTTTGCAGATTGACATGTTTTCACATAGATAATCCCAACATAATTTTAAAAAAATAGTATTTCTGAAATTTACACCAAAGGAGAGTTTGAATACAGGATAATTAACTGAGTTTTCTCCAAATAAAATCATCTTTATATTATAAATAATATAATGCAATATAGAGAAAAACTGAATACAACTTTGTCATTTTAGTATATTACTTTGGAGCACAACTTTAAAGCATCAAGTCATAACTAAAGTGCCAATAAGTGGGATTCAGGCCTTAAGTGGAGCCTGATAGAAAAAAAAAATCCCAGAGGACAAACAGGAATCTGTCACAAACTAAATTCAGCCAGAGAGACTAGATATCCAAAAGACTTAGTGGTTCTGAATCCAGTTGGAAGTAGTTTTATAAACTCAGTCTGCCCTAGACCCTGGTTTGCATATCTACTCATGGAAGGAGAGGGGACCATGAGGCAAAACTCCCAGTGCACATGATGAGGAACTTCTGATGCAGGGCTTCTCTGCACAGGCTGAACTCTGACCCTAGAAGGGGAAGGCGGTATCATACGGCAAGATCAGCAGCCTAAGAGTGTATCATAGGGCATGGCAAAGCCACAGAAAGTGGCCTTGATTATTCATGACACCAATGGCCTTAGCTTCCACTCTGGCTCACACCTTGACCTGCACAACATTTAGAAAGCATTAAAGGAGAAGCTTGGTGGGCAGTGGTTATTTCATCAATGGAGGTTAGTGATCATGTGTTAAAATGACTTTATCTGGACACAAGAAGAACTTCATGGATATGCCTATTTGTCCATGTATTGATGTATCTATCTACATATCTACCTATCTATCATCTATCTATCATGTATTTATCATCACTACATGTAGACACACATGTACTAATGCATACAGAGAGGCAGAATGATTGAAAGTTAAAAGCTTTATCTATAAAATTTATAGTAAGTAGATTTAGAAAGATTAAAATAAACTCTTTATATTTTCCCTGAAGGTAATGCATAGAGAAAGAAGTTTGATTTTCTTAACAAGTCAAGTTTATCCTTAAATCCCTAATAGTATAGGTTATATCATAATTACTAGAATGGCAGGTACGTAATGGGTGTCCAAGGATTATAAATGACATTCAATTATTTTTATTGAATATTTTCTCAGTTGCAGAGGACTTTGAGAGTTTACAATGTAAAGAAACAGATGATGAATTGTCTTCAGGCAAGAAAGAGCATCATTTTTGATTCTGTATGTTTTAATCCTAAGGGCTATTGCCTTCAGGACAAGGTTTACATCGCTCCTCCTAGGGATCTACCATCTTCCCTCAACGTGAAGTCAGTTTCCTTTTCTATTTTCTGGCTGACCCTGTTGCTTAAAGCAGCAGGAGCAGTGTTCAATAATACCTTTTAAAGATGTGCTTCCTGAACTACTACAAAATAGATACAGAGTAAATAGATGTGAAGTTATGTTTACTTTTTTGTAATTATTTCAATAAAATCATGACAGATAACTTAAGTCTTGCTAAAATACCAAACACATTTGAAAAAGTTAATTATGTTTACCCTATTTTCAGAAGGGGCATAGAATTTCAGGATGATTATTTGTAATAATATAATAATTAAGTAGTTTTTCCACATAATTGAATTATCTAGGCAAATGAAACTCAACTTTTAAATGTAAATTCTTACTCTGATATTTATATAAGAGTTGTTTTAAAACATTTTCATAAAATGCATGGTTCCTATTTCAGATTTTTATTTTGATAATTTAGCACAATTGTATTATCAGGTTATTATGCAGGGCTGTGATTCATTAAGAATTTTATTCCATTGACATATTTAAGGCTGCTCACCTTAACTAAGTGTACCTACTTCCCAATTGTTTTGTTTGTTTTCATCTCTCTCCTCCTTCTGTTCTCTTTTCTCTAGTGGCTGCCAGGTATAATCCTAAGAGTCAATTTTTAGACACTGATTGAAACAATCAGTAATTTAGAATGACATACACTTGACCTTTGAATAACATAGGTGTGAACTATGGATCCACTTACAAATTTTTTTTTCGATAAACATATTGGAAAATTTTTGGACATTTATAACAACTTGAAAAAACTTGCAGATGAACTGCAAAGCCTAGAAATATTAAAAAAAAAAAAACTAAAAGTTATGTATGTCATAAATGCATAACATGTATGTTGATAATAGTCTATTTTATCATTTATCATAAAATATGTACACAATTATTAAAATTAAAGTTTATTAAAAATTATACACAGACACTTAAAGACCATACATTGGGTCTTTCACAGTCAAGAGAAATGTAAACAAACCATAAAACTGTAGGATTAAATCATAACTGTATAAAATTAACTATAGCACATACTATACTACTGTAAAAATTTCATAACCACCTCCTGTTGCTATCTGATGAGCTGAAGTGTTGCAAGTATCTGCTTAAAATGCCATGTGATACTCATTATCCCCATGTGATCAGTATGTCTCTGCAGTAAATTGCATATCATGGTTAAAAACTGACCTGTCCTAATTCTTGTGTATCTTTCATCATGTTAGTGCGGTATTATAAACCTTGAATAACACCATAGGACCCACGTAAAGTGCCACTGAAGATGCCGGAAGTGCTCCCAAGCAGCACAGAAAAATCATGATGTTACAAGAAAGAGTCCAATTGCTCCATATGTACTATAGATTGAGGTCTGAAGGTGCAGTTGCTTGTCATTTCAAGAAGAATGAATTCAGCATAAGAAGCATTGTAAGAAAAATAAAATGAAATTTATGAAGCTGTTGTTACCATCATTAAGCTAGTAGGTGTGAAAACCATGAACTTTTTGCAAATTGCCTTTTTTATTTGGGAGAGTCCTGCTTTGTCCCTCAGGCTGGAGCGCAGTAGCACAATAAGGGCCCACTGCATTCTTGACCTCCTAGGCTCAAGCGACCCACCCTGCATCCATGATCTTCTAGGTTCAGGTGACCCTCCCATGTCAGCTAGGACTACAGTTGCCCCACTAATTTTAGTCTTGCTATGTTGCCCAGGCTGGCAAAATACCTTTTTATTTTGCATTGAAAAATTAGCTTGTATGTGGTATAAGAATGCTACAAGAAAGGCATATCTATAGACAGTAACATGATAAAAGGTAAAAGATCTAAAGCTAGGGAATTTAATGCCAGCAAAGGTTGGTTTGATAATTTTAGAAAGAGTTTTGGCTTTAAAAATGTCAAGATAATAGGAGAAACAAGTTCTGCAGAGCATGAGGCAACAGACAAGTTCCCAGTTGTCATTGAGAAACTCATTGAGGAGAAAGGATACCTGCCTAAACAGGTTTTTAATGCAGATGAATGTTCCCTATTCTGGAAAAACAATTCCACAAGGAATATTTATTATAGTAAAGAAAAGAAGTTGGCCCCAAGGTTTAAGGCAGGAAAGAAAAGGCTGACTGTACTGTTTTGTGTAAATGAAATAGGGTTTATCATTAGGACTGACCTTCACTACAAGGCTGCTAACACGTGAGCCTTGAAAGCAAAAGATAAACACCTGTTGCCAGTCTTTTGATTGTACAAAAAGAAGACTTGGACAATGAGAACTCATTCTCTATATTAGTTCTTTCAAAGTTTTGTCCCTAAACATGGGAAGTCCTTTGATTTTGGACAGTGCTCCCGGCCACCAAGAACCCCATGAGTTCAACAACAAAGGTGTCAAAATGGTCTATGTAGCCCCCAAACATGGCATCTCTAATTCAGCCTCTAGATCAGGGGCTCATAAGGACCTTTAAGGCTCATTATAAATGGTACTCTATAGAAAGGCTCATCAGTATTATGGAAGAAAACCTCAATAGAGAGAGCTTCATGAATGTCTGAAAGGATTACATCATTAAAAATATTTTTGCTATTAAATATATTTGCTATTAAAATATAAAAAGCCGTAAAAGCAAAGCAAACCTGAAACAATAAATTATTGCTGGAGGAAACATGTTCAATTGTTGTTCATGCCTGTAGGATTTGCAACAGAGTCAATCAAGAAAATCATGAAAGAACCTATGTATATGATTAAAAAAAAAAAAAAAAGATGCAGGGTGAAGAGTTTTAAGACATAGATCTTGGAGAAACCTAAGAACTAATAGACACCATACCAGAGGAATTAACAGAAGATGACTAGATGGAGATGAGTGTTTCCAAACCAGTGCCAGAGAGTAATGAAGAAGATATACAAGCAGTGCCACAAAACAAATGGACATTAGACAACTTGGCGGAAGGCTTCTGATTATCCAAGAATGCTTTTGGCTTCTTTTAAAACTTAGACTCTTCTATGATACAGGTAGTGAAACCAAAGTAAATGGTGGAAGGATTTGCCCAAGAATATCTTTAGAGAAATGAGAAAGCAAAGAAGTAAGAAAGAAATTATGATGTATTTCCACGGAGTTACACTGAGTGTGCCTGCCTTTCCTGCCTCACCTTCCACCTCTTTTACCTCTTCTGCCTCTGCTACTCATGAGACAGCAAGATCAGCCCCTCTTGTTCCTCCTCCTCAGCCAACACAGTGTGACAATGATAAGGATGAAAACCTTTATCATGATCCTCTTCCACTTAATAGTAAATATATTTTCTCTTATGATTTTTAATAACTGTTTCAAGCTGCTTTATTCTAAGAATATAGTCTATAATACATAAAACATACAAATATGAGCTAATAGACTATGCTATTAGTATGGCTTCTGGTCAACAATAAGCTATCAGTAGTTAAGTTTTCAGATAGTCAAAAGTTATACATAAATTTTCAACTGCAGGAAGACTCACTCCCCTGTCTCCCACAGGGTCAAATGTATATTTTGAACCCAGTTTTTCAGATACATATTTTGCAAAGATTTTCTTGCAGCCTTTGGCTTATCTTTCTAATACTCTTAGCAGTATCTTTCACAGAACAGAAATTTTGTTTTCACGAAGTCCAACTTACTGACTTTTTCTTTCATGGATCATGCTTTTGATGTTGTATCTAAAAAGTTATCACCCATTCCAAGGTCTCCTAGATTTTCTCCTATGTCATCCTCTGTGCTTTATAGTATTAGATTTTACATTTAGGTTTATGATACGTTTTGTTTTAATTTTTGTGAAAGATGTAAGGTCTGTGTCTAGATTTTTTTTTCTACATGTGGATGTTCAGTTGTTTGGGTACTTTTTTTTTTTTTTTGAAAGATTAGTGAATTGCCTTTGCTTCTCTGTCAAAGATCAGTTGACTGTGTTTGTGTGTGTCTATTTCCAGGTTCTCTATCAGTTTCATTGCTCTACACATCTCTTCTTTTGCCAATATTATACTATCTTGATTATTTGAGCTTTATTTTAAGTCTTGATGCTGGAAAGTGTCAGTTGTCAGATTTTCTTCTTCTCTTTCCATATGATGTTGCCTGCTGTGGGTATTTTGCCTCTCTATAAACACTTTAGAATCAGTGTGTTGATATTTATAAAATAGTGTTTAGATTTTATTGGGATTGTTTTAATCTACAGATCAATTTGGGAAAAACAGGCAAGTAAATACAAATTGACGTGATGACTTGAATTTAGTCCTCTAAAAGATTTATGTCCTATATTCCCTCTGGTGAATAATGTATAAAGGAATTATAGTCTCTATTCTGGAATTATTTTTAAAACATGGTTTCTTAGGCTACATTTTTTAAAACAATTTTAAATTTGCAGAAAAAGAAGTGGAATATAGTAAGAGAAGTTCCCATATGCCCAACATCCAGTTTCTCCTATTATTAACTTATATTTATATTATACATGTTATAATTGACAAAGCAATATTGATTAACAAAGTTCAAATTCACTGAAATTTCCTTGGCTTTTATATAATGTCCTTTTTCTGTTCCAGGATACCACATTAAGTTTAGTTGTCAAGTTTATTCATACTTCTCTTGGTTGCAGCAGGTTTAACTTCTCATTGTTTTTGATGGTCTCAACAATTTTGAAGAGTAAGATCAGGTGTTTGGTAGACTGTCCCACTATTGGTGTTTACAATGTTTTTCTCATGATAACACAGGGACTGTGGGCCACTGACAGGAAGGCTACAGATGTGAGGGGCCATTTTTATCACATCATTTCATGTTTACATACTTTAAACATAACTAATGATTTTTATGTTAACCTTGATTACCTGGCTGAGGCAGTGTTTGTCAGGTTCTTTAATGTAAAGTTACTGTCCTCTAACCCCAGCTGCCCCATCACCATTTCTCATAGGGTACTCTTTGGAAGAAAGTCACAATGCACAGCCCACACCTACAGAGTGGGATGGTCAGGGCATTTCTCATGATTACTTTTCCTGATGTTTTCTTAAAAATCCATTTACCAGACAAGTGAATCTCAAATATTTGTCAAATGACAAATGCATAATGTTATAAGATTACAAACATGTTAAAGGTCAATTCAAAGATGAAGTGAAATAAATTTAATGTAACAGAGTATGAAACATTGCTTGATATGGTTTCTGATTTCACACTGCAACTAATCTTTAATAAACAACTAGTAGGCTTGGGGCAGTGGCTCATGCCTGTAACCACAGCACTCTGGGAAGCTGAGGCAAGAGGATTGCTTGAGTCTAGGAGTTCAAGACCAGCCTGGGTAAGACAGTGAGACCCCTATCTCCACCAAAAAAAAAGGGAAAAAAAAAAAGAAAGAAAAGAAAAATTAGGTGTGGTGATACACGCCTGTAGTCCTATTTACTCAGGAGGTTAAGGTGGGATGATTTTTTGAGCATGGGAGGTCAAGGCTGCAGTGAGCCATGATCGTGCCACTGTACTGCATCCTGGAGTCTCATAATGGAGCCAGACTCTGTTTCAAAAAACAAAACAAAACAAAAAACAACTACTTGTTGAGTTCGTGCATAACATCAAAGGAGTATATCCATAATGATTTGAAAAGACTATTTTCCTACTACATAACTCTGTGAGGCTAGATTTTTATTACACATTTAAAACAATACAATTCATCTGAAGATAGTGAATGCAGAAGTGGATATGCAAATCCAGGTTTCTTCCTTTTAGACAGATAAGGATATTTGCAAAATTGCAAAGCAATACTAGTCTTCTTAGTGTTTTGAAGAATACTATTTTTATAAAATGAATTATTTAAGTTAATATACAATAGATTTTTATTTAAAAATACTTAATATATTTCTGATTTCTCAACTTTAATTTCAAATAGGATAAATATCAATAGATATAGCCATATTAATGAAAGCACTGTGGGATGATTAATAATTATTGAAGACCAAAATCTGAGGAACACTACACTAAACCAACCGCTTTGAATGAAGTCTAAGGAAGTTTTGGATCTCTCAGATTTCTTTATAACCTTCAAAACACTACTGCTGAATTTTCCCCTTGTGAATGTACCAGTAAGCTTTCCCTTTCACCCTTGGTAAAAGGATACCTATACAGATCTTAAATTTTACCTCCAAATCCCTCTAGTTAGTTGCTAAAGCTAACCCTTGAAGGCCTCTGTTCACTTCTATCTGCTTTATTCTGCTTGCCTGCAGCATGTTAAATTATTTAGTGATTGTTGATGTTGTTTAAGGCAAGTATATCATTAGCTTTAACTACTTTCCTGAGATCCTGCTTAAGACAATATATAAGCTTAATCTCACACTGGTTCCTATTATAGAGTGCTAAATCCTGTAATCTCAAAATGTCTAATTCTTGTTTGGTTTTTCACTAAATTCTTATTTTCAATCTGTTCTA
The DNA here is from genome assembly GCF_030222135.1 of Aotus nancymaae. Taxonomy (NCBI): domain Eukaryota; kingdom Metazoa; phylum Chordata; class Mammalia; order Primates; family Aotidae; genus Aotus; species Aotus nancymaae. Next base: position 46,122,199 of record NW_026988421.1, on the reverse strand, counting down.
AATATCTCCAGACAAAGCTCCATTTTGAAAATAGATTAAAACACAATTCTGATCATGTCCCAGTCATGATTAAAACCCATGAAGAAAGCTTCAAAATAAAGTTCAAGCTTTTCAGTTCACCTTAAAAAAGTTTTGTTTTGGTCTCTGCCAGCATTTTTCAGCCTTGTTTCTCACTACAAAGTCATATACATTTTAGATTATGGCTATTTATACCTATTTAGAGTTGCTGAAATATGCCAAGCTTTCCCTTGCCTCTGAGCTTTATTGTCTGACATACTCATTTTTGACCCAATCCTTTTGCATTTCCTAGATAATGCTACACTATTTAGTCAAGTATCACCTCCATTTGGAAATATTTTTCAATCTTCCTTCTTATCCCAGCCTGAATTAGATGTTTCTCCCAGAAATCTCATAAAATCTTCTACATTGCCCTATTTTATCATTTACTACACTTTAAAAAACTATTGATCTTGTGTAAACCATATGCTAGACCCTTACACTTGAAAAGGGAGATTGTGCCTTGTTCATCTCTGAAGTTCATCCTTGATTCAGCACATTCTGGCACGTTTTAGGTACCAGATTAATATTTACTGAATATAAAAAGATTAAGACTATTTTTATAATAATATTTTAAAAGTGAAAACTAGCTACAAATATTGGCTGATTACAAAAATTGATTTCACTGTGACTCAATTCAAAAACTGATATATTTTGTATACTATACAGCAACATTTGCCTTTCTAAATTTGTTTTGCATAATGAAATGTGAATTTCAATATAATGATTAAAACTATGTCATTTGCTAAATACATATAATTATATTAGATGAATTAATTGCTTGGTACTTGATTCAACAGTTTTAAAGTGCTTGTTGACCTTTCAAATAGTATTTGTGATATCAGTTATATTTCACAAGAAATTTTATATCCTTCCCTTATATATTTCTTTCATTAGCACCTTTACTCATTGTAAATGCTTTTATAAAATTAAAAATACACATCTAACTAGACTGTACAAAGAACTTTCAAGAGTGGTTTGCTGTGAGGGATAAGCTAAAAGAAAGTAAAAGATTAAATGTGGGGATATTCCTCTATGAATCTTGTGATCAAACGGCCTTTAGAAAGAAGTCTATTAAATCAATAGTTTCCTAGATATAAAAGTAAATTCCTCTTTGAATAAATCCATATCTTGCTTTCATCTCAAGATGTTGCTGTCATTGAAAGTGAATTAAATTATATTGATCTATAAGATGTTTTACAAACTAGTATATTAAATTCAAATGACTACCAAACAGGAAAAAAACAGAATTCTTTTTATAATACCTTGAACCTTGAAATTTAAAAAATTATAATTATTTGTGTTCATTTTTCAATCTTAAGAATTCAGTGCACTTCATTATTGGCCCCTTTTTTTCTTCTGTTTTGTTTTAATAAGTTTTATTGTGTATACTTGAGGTTTACAACATCTTGTTATGTGACATATATAGATAGTAAAATGGTAACTATAATGAAAAAGAAAGTATCTCTAATTTCACACAGTGACTTTTTATAATTAAAATTTCTGTGTATAAAAAATTATAAATTTGCCATATTCGGGGGTAAAGTTTACCATGTATTTAAATGATGTATTAAAGTAGATACTTCAATTCTCTGCAAATGTGGCCTGTCTTTAAGATAAATCTTTTCCATATTATGTCCTAGTCTAGGATCTCATCGTGCCATATTATTGTTATGAAAAAAAATATTTTAGGATAATTCACTGATTTTCTTCTTGCATTGTACATGTCTTTTAGACTCTGGTTCCTTGGTCTCTCACCTCTTCACCAACATTAACCAGGTGCCAATGTGGAGTCCTAATTAGGGAAACGGAGTCAGGCTGGCGGGACCAGGGGAAAACAAGGAGATAAAATAAATAAGCTATAAATATGCCTTTCTTCATGGTTCAAGATATATAAACAAAAAGAGGAAGCAGATGAATTATAGTTCCATTTCTCTTTATGGCCCAGGAAATATAGCCCTCCTGAACAAATAAAATACATAACTCACAAACTTCCTGCTTACTATCAAATGCCTCAATTTATCAAACATCCTAATGACAGAAGTCCCTTTCTATAAAATCCTCAGCAAGCCTTTGTCTTTTGGCAGTCAGCTTCTCTCATGCTGAACTGCCCATTGTTTTCTTGCAATATATTTTCATACTTTCTCTAATAAATCTGCCTTTCTTTACCTACAATTGTCTTGGTAAATTCTTTTACCTCTGTACCACTAGCCCAAATAGTCATCACTCCCGGACAACAGCCATTCCTACTAATTTATATAGCTTCCCTTGAGAAAGGGATGTGAAAACAAAAAGGAGAGAACACAAAGATATTTAAAAATTTTCAAAGCTAGGCCCTCCTGGAGAATGCAAGAATTTAGAATAAAGAAAATAGAATTGAAGGGGAGGGGGCAAGTTGACAGATGAACAATGCTTCTCATCCATGAATCTAAAAAAGGGAAAAGGATTTCCTGAGATGCAGGGAATTTGGGGAAGAACGATGCAAAAGGAAAACAATGAGTGGTGAGTTCCATTTTGAGGCTGAATTCCAAAAGAAGAGTAAAAGCAATCAAAGAAAGATCCAGATTAAAGATATTTAGGAAAAAAGGAAAGTTATATTCATTTATGAGTACTTCCGGCACTTGGCGAGAGCTTAAAGGTATAAGAGGAATGAACCTTAGAAAGAGCCCTGCAGTAGCTTGATGTCCAGTGGACTCCTTATAAACCAAGGATAAGTCACCTGTTCCTAGGATTAACGTTATGTAGGAAGAGACCAACAGATGTAAAAGGGACTGTAGATGAGAACTCTGTTAATTTGTATGGATTAATGCTTAAACTCTAGACTAGATAATGCACATGAACATGACAGCATGGACAGATGTCTCTGAAGACCTTTCATTTGGCATTATTTCCTTATGGTTTGATATATTGTAAATCCATGCTTGAATCTTAGTTACAGAAACAAGGAATGGGTGAGAATGCAAAATTGACTGAACGTATTCATTTTACTTTCATGAATAAAAGAATTATAAAAATACAAATTAGTTATCACAGAAAAAAATGAATACAATGATTACAAATAAAAACAGTTACATTTCCAACACTCATAGTCACTGGACTGAGTTCTTATGCAGGGTTTTGTCTGATCCTTTTCTTGACATTTCAGTATCATGTCATGCTCTGATTTTGCCTTTTCTCTCTCATTGGATATACTGCTACCTAATTACCTTATTCCATATTATGACCTCCCTGGCCTTGTACTATATGCTCCCTGTCTACTGTTGGGTGACCCATCAAGTGGTTGTACTCCTAACATTTTGTTTGGAATACTGATTCAGAAAAATCACTCAATCATATGAAAAACTCAATGACAGTTGGTGCCAGAGTGAACTTAGTACCTATTCTTTCATTTCTATTTTTAAGTGGTTGTTTCCAGAAACACAAACATACAGATGCATATATTTAAACTCATACATACAGAACACATTTTACAGATACAAATTTTGGAGTTAAAAATATATGATTATAGATATAAATCTAAAAGTACCCCTTTTATGTATGCCTTTCTTACCCAGGTTTGTGTAGACTTCTGTGCACTGGGTCATGCCTTTCTTTTAAATTTAAGCAAGTATGACTCAGTGCTTTCTGGGTCCCAGGAATATTGGCCTTTTAAATGTGTCTCTTACTTCAGACATGCATATTAGTTTCTGCCTTACAGACTTTGCACAAATGTTCTTCCTGCCGTCTGTGATCTTCAAGTAGATGGCTCCTTACTCTTGTTCAAATCTCAGCAATTATGTTAGTTCCTTGGAGATAGTGCACCGTTTGTGATACTCTCATAGTAACTCTCTGCAAGCCCTTTTAATCTTTTCCCCATCTGACACCTAAGTCTGTTACCCAGATCAATTGACTTTCATAGCACTTATAAGCTTCCAAAATTTACTTATGTATTATAGAATTATTTCTAGAATGCAAGATCTCCAAGATGAAAATTATTGTCTGTTTAATTGTTTGATGTTCTTTCCCCAAATAGCAGATGCTAAATAATTGTTTCTTGAGTGTTAATAAATTATCTTTGTTGTTATTAATCTGTTAGTTTATTCATGCATTCTACTAATAGAATTTAAAGTGTCTAAGAAGATCTATACCTCTGATCATAAATTTTAATGTACAATTTCACTTGCCTTCTTAATAAAATAGGTCCAGGGTTTATTTTATGCCTAGTAAAAATAGTAAGTAGTCAATAAGAATTTATGAAATGAAGTATTTCATAATTGAAGTGAGCAGTTTTTTTCTTAGTTGATATACTGAATTTATACTTTTTCTTGCTTCAGTTCAAAACAGGACAACCTCATAAATGTATATTTGAGAAATTAAATTTCATTTTGTTAGCTGCTTCTTAAATTTATCAATAGGCAATTATCAGAGATAAAAAAGAAATAACAGAACTGGCAAGGATGTATGAAAATGGGTACTGGTATACATCATTAAGACAATGTAACTTGACACAATCTTTATGGAGGGCATTTTAAATTGTGCACATAAACTTACAATGACACTGTCCAGGGTATAGTGCGTATTTCAGGTACCAAAATAGTTTTAAGTATAAGAACCTTGAAAATTCAGAAGTAAATGAAAACAAAAAAAGACAAAAGATCTGAATCAATACCTTACAAAGAAGATATAAAGATGGCAATGATTAACATCATATGTCATTAAGAAATTGTAAATTAAAAGGAGATACCACTGCACACCAATTAAATGGCAAAAAAAAAACCCCGAACACTGAAAACACCAAATACTGATTGAGATGTGGAGCAACAGGGATCCTCATTCATTGTTGGCTGAAATGCAAAATGGTGCAACCACTTTTAAAGGCAGTTTGGTACTTTCTTACAAAGCTAAATATACAATAGCTTATTGATTTAAATAAATTATGACTATATATATGGCTATATAATTTGTAGCCATATATATTACATAAATTATAGCTATATACATAGCTATATATATAAATTATAGTTATATATATAAATATAGCTATATATATTAAATAAATAAATATATATTTTACCATAAGATACAGGAATCATAGTCCTTAGTATTTACTCAAATGAATTGAAAACTGACATCTACATAAAAACCTCTACACAAATGTCTATAGAAGCTTCGCTCATAATTGCCAAAGTTTGAAAGCAACTAAACTATCTGTCAATATGTGAAAGGATAAATATGTTATCATACATTCATACAATTGCTGAGTTGTTTATTCAGCAATAAAAACAATGAGCTATAAAGCCTTGAAAGACATAAAGAATCCTTAAATACTTACTGTTAAGTGAAAGAAACCAAGTCAAAGACTACATAATGTATGATTCCAGGTTTCTATGACAGTAAAAAGAAAAATCAGTGGTTGTCGGGTGTTCAGAGTGAGGGAGAGAGCTATGAATAGATGATATACGGAATTTTTAGAGCAGTAAAACTATTACGTATGATACCATAATGGTGGATGCATGCCATTATACACTTGACAAAACTCCCAGAACTGTACAGCATAAAGAGTAAACCTTAAATGCAAATCATAGATTATAGTGAATAATAAAGTATTAGTATTGATTTGTGAATTATAACAAATATACTACACTAATAAAGTTGTTAATAATACGGGAAAACTATAAATCATTCTGCTATAAAGACACATATACACCTATGTTCATTGCAGCCCTGTGTACAACAGCAAAGACCTGGAACCAACCCAAATGCCCATCAATGATAGACTGGACAAAGAAAATGTGGTACATACACACCATGGAATAGTACACAGCCATGAAAAACAATGAGTTTGTGTCCTTTGTAGGGACTTGGATGAATCTGGACACCATCATTATCAGCAAACTGACACAAGAACAGAAAACCAAACACCACATGTTCTCACTCATAGATGGGTGTTGAACAATAAGAATATGTGGACTTGGACAGGAGCATCACATACTGGGGGCAGTTGGGGGGGAAGGGGAAGGACAGCGGGGGGGTGGGGAGGGTGGGAAGGGATAACATGGGGAGCAATGCTGGATATAATATACACCTAAAGTAAAATAATCATAATGATAATACAGAAAAATATCTGTACAGGCAGAGGTTGGGGTTAGACTTAGGGCTGGAGTTGAGGTTAGAGAAATCTGTGTATTTTCTGGTCAATTTTTTTGAAAATCTGAGACTGCTTCAAAAATGAAGCATTGAATGTGGGGAAGTGATCCAAGATGGCCGGTTAGGAGGAACTCCGGATTGCAGCTCCGAGAGAAAGCACAGAGGGTGAGTGGATGCCGCATTTCCAGACGGATTTTTACTGCCCACAGACCAGGAGATTCACAGGCGGAGGAGCCCCATGGGTCGCCAGTGCCGCTGGTTTGAACGGCATGGCTACTTGGCCTGCACCCAGGGGCAGCGGCTCCCTGTACAGAGTGAGAGAGACTGAGTCCCCTCTAAGCCAGCAAGGGGAGCTGAAACGGGGAGCCAGGCCAGTGCCATGAATCTCAGAGCCACGGCTTCAGCCGACGAAGCGGCTCCGGAGGCAGAGCAGATGAGATGGTGTCCTCTCTTAGCCAGCAAGGGAAGCTGAAACAGGGAGTCAAGCCAGGAGATTCCCGGGCAAAAAAAAGTGCTACTGCAAACACAACTGAACCCAGGACAGTCCAGCTATGTGGAGGAGGGGCATCCTCCATTACAGAGGCACTCTACATTTCCCAGGGCAATCTACCAAGGCAACCAGCCACTACAGAGACTCCGTCACTACAGGGGCCAACATAGCGGAAGCAGTTCTAACTACACCCATATAAACAGGACTTCAGGGAAGTTCACACGGAAGCTGAGCGGAGCCCACAGCAGCTCAGCAAAGCCTCTGCAGGCTGAGTGTGACTAGGCTGCCACCTTGTGGGCAGGGAAAACAGCAACTGCACAGTGGAAAATCATACAGCCCTAACTCCCTGGGACAGAACACCTGGGGGGAAGAAAAGGGGGTTTATGAGTTCTGCTGCTGCAGACTTAAAATTACCAAAATCAGAAAGACAGCAACTACAAAGTCAACAGGTGGATAAATCCACAAAGATGGGAAGAAATCAGCGCAAAAAGGATGAAAACAACCGAAACCAGAACACTTCTCCTCCTCCAAGGGATCACAACTCCTCACCAGCAAGGGAACAAGACTGGATGGAGAATGAATGTGATGAAATGACAGAACCAGCTTTCAGAAAGTGGATAATAAGAAACTTCCGTGAGCTAAAAGAACATGTTCTAACCCAATGCAAAGAAACTAAGAACCTTAAAAAAAGACTTGACGAAATGCTAACGAGAATGGACAACTTAGAGAGGAATATGAGTGAATTGATGGAGCTGAAAAACACAACACAAGAACTTCGTGAAGCATGCACAAGTTTCAACAGCCGAATTGACCAAGCAAAAGAAAGGATATCAGAGGTCGAAGATCAACTCAATGAAATAAAACGAGAAGGCAAGATCAGAGAAAACAGGGTAAAAAGGAATGAACAAAGTCAACAAGAAATATGGGACTATGTGAAAAGACCTAATCTACGTTTGATAGGTGTACCTGAATGTGACGAAGAGAATGCATCCAAGCTGGAAAATACTCTTCAGGATATTATCCAGGAAAACGTCCCCAACCTAGCAAGGCAGGCCAATATTCAAGTCCAGGAAATACAGAGAACACCACAAAGATATTCCTCTACAAGAGCAACCCCAAGGCACATAATCATCAGATTCACCAGAGTTGAAATGAAGGAGAAAATACTAAGGGCAGCCAGAGAGAAAGGTCGGGTTACCCACAAAGGGAAGCCCATCAGACTCACAGCAGATCTCTCAGCAGAAACCCTACAGGCCAGAAGAGAGTGGGGGCCGATATTCAACATCCTTAAGGAAAAGAACTTTCAACCCAGAATTTCATATCCAGCCAAACTAAGCTTCATAAGTGAAGGAAAAATAAAATCCTTTGTGAACAAGCAAGTACTCAGAGATTTCATCACCACCAGACCTGCTTTACAAGAGCTCCTGAAGGAGGCACTACACATAGAAAAGAACAAACAGTACCAGCCACTCCAAAAACATACCAAATGGTAAAGAGCATCAACACAATGAAGAATCTGCACCAACTAATGGGCAAAAAAGCCGGCTAGCATCAAAATGGCAGTTTCAAATTCACACATAACAATATTAACCCTAAACATAAAGGGATTAAATGCCCCAATCAAAAGACACAGACTGGCAAATTGGATAAAAAGCCAAAACCCATCAGTGTGCTGTATCCAGGAAACCCACCTCACATGCAAGGATACACAAAGGCTCAAAATAAAGGGATGGAGGAAGATTTACCAAGCAAATGGAGAACAAAAAAAAGCAGGAGTTGCAATTCTCATCTCTGATAAAATAGACTGTAAAGCAACAAAGATCAAAAGAGACAAAGAAGGACATTACATAATGGTAAAAGGATCAATGCAACAAGAAGAGCTAACGATCCTAAATATATATGCACCTAATACAGGAGCACCTAGATACATAAGGCAAGTTCTTAAAGACTTACAAAGAGACTTAGACTCCCACACAATAATAGTGGGAGACTTCAACACACCATTGTCAACATTAGAAAGATCAACAAGACAGAAAATTAACAAGAATATCCAGGACTTGAACTCAGACCTGGAACAAGCAAACCTAATAGACATTTACAGAACTCTCCACCCCAAATCCACAGAATATACATTCTTCTCAGCACCACATCACACCTACTCTGAAATTGACCATATAATTGGAAGTAAATCACTCCTCAGCAAATGCAAAAGAACGGAAATCATAACAAACAGTCTCTCAGATCACAGTGCAATCAAGTTAGAACTCAGAATTCAGAAGCCAACCCAGAACCGCACAGCCTCATGGAAATTGAACAACTTTCTCCTGAATGTTGACTGGATAAACACTGAAATGAAGGCAGAAATAAAGATGTTCTTCGAAACCAACGAGAACGAAGACACCACATACCAGAATCTCTGGGACACATTTAAAGCAGTCTCTAGAGGAAAATATATAGCAATAAGTGCCCACATGAGAAGAAAGGAGAGATCTAAAATTGACACCCGATTGTCAAAATTAAAAGAGCTAGAGGAGCAAGATCAAAAAAACTCAAAACCTAGCAGAAGACAAGAAATAACTAAGATCAAAGCAGAAATGAAGGAGATAGAGACACGAAAAACCCTACAAAAAATCAATAAATCCAGGAGCTGGTTTTTTGAAAAGATCAACAAAATAGACAGACCACGAGCCAGACTAATAAAAAAGAAAAGAGAGAACAACCAAATAGATGCAATAAAAATTGACAAAGGGGATATCACCACAGATTCCACAGAAATTCAATCCATCATCAGAGATTATTACAAACAACTCTATGCACATAAACTAGAAAACCTAGAGGAAATGGATAAATTCCTGGACAGTTGCCTCCTCCCCAATCTAAACCAGGAAGAAGTCAAAACCCTGAATAGACCAATAACAAGGTCTGAAGTCGAGGCAGCAATTAAGAGCCTACCACCCCAAAAAAGCCCAGGTCCAGATGGGTTCACAGCAGAATTCTACCAGACATACAAAGAGGAACTGGTGCCATTCCTACTGAAACTATTCCAAATAATCCAAAAAGAGGGAATCCTTCCCAAATCATTTTATGAGACCAACATCATCCTAATACCAAAACCCGGCAGAGACTCAACAAGAAAAGAAAACTACAGGCCAATATCCATGATGAACATAGATGCAAAAATCTTCAATAAAATACTGGCAAGCCGATTACAACAGCACATCAAAAAGCTTATCCACCATGATCAAGTAGGATTCATCCCAGGGATGCAAGGCTGGTTCAATATACGCAAGTCTATAAATGTAATTCACCACATAAACAGAACCAAAGACAAAAACCACATGATTATCTCAACTGATGCAGAGAAGGCCTTCAACAAAATTCAACAGCCCTTTATGCTAAAAACTCTCAATAAACTGGGTATCGACGGAACGTATCTCAAAATAATAAAAGCTATTTACAACAAACCGACAGCCAATATCATACTGAATGGGCAAAAACTGGAAGCATTCCCTTTGAAATCTGGCACTAGACAAGGATGCCCTCTCTCACCACTCCTATTCAATATAGTACTGGAAGTTCTAGTCAGAGCAATCAGGCAAGAAAAAGAAATAAAGGGTATTCAATTAGGAAAGGAGGAAGTCGAATTGTCTCTATTTGCAGATGACATGATTGTATATCTAGAAGACCCCATCATCTCAGTCTAAAATCTCCTGAAACTGATAAGCAACTTCAGCAAAGTCTCAGGATACAAAATCAATGTGCAAAAATCACAAGCATTCCTATACACCAATAACAGACTTAAAGAGAGCCAAATCAAGAACGAACTGCCATTCACAATTGCTACAAAGAGAATAAAATACCTAGGAATACAACTAACAGGGAACGTAAAGGACCTCTTCAAGAAGAACTACAAACCACTGCTCAATGAAATAAAAGAGGACACAAACAGATGGAGAAACATTCCATGTTCATGGTTAGGAAGAATTAATATCCTGAAAATGGCCATACTGCACAAAGTAATTTACAGATTCAACGCTATCCCCATCAAGCTACCAATGACCTTCTTCACAGAACTGGAAAAAAACACCTTAAACTTCATATGGAACCAAAAGAGAGCCCGCATAGCCAAGTCAATTCTAAGCAAAAAGAACAAAGCGGGAAGTATCACACTACCGGACATCAAACTATACTACAAGGCTACAGTTATCAAAACAGCATGGTACTGGTACCAAAACAGAGATATAGACCAATGGAACAGAACAGAGGCGTCGGAGGTGACACAACATAACTACAACCATCTGATCTTTGACAAACCTGATAAAAACAAGCAATGGGGAAAGGATTCCCTGTTCAATAAGTGGTGTTGGGAAAACTGGCTAGCCATATGCAGAAAGCAGAAACTCGACCCCTTCCTGACACCTTACACTAAAATTGACTCCAGATGGATTAAAGACTTAAACATAAGACCTAACACCATAAAAACCCTAGAAGGAAACCTAGGCAAAACCATTCAGGACATAGGCGTAGGCAAGGACTTTATGACCAAAACACCAAAAGCATTGGCAACAAAAGCCAAAATAGACAAATGGGACCTAATCAAACTCCACAGCTTCTGCACGGCAAAAAAAAAACAGTCAATAGAGTGAATCGGCAACCAACAGAATGGGAAAAAATTTTTGCAGCCTACCCATCTGACAAAGGGCTGATATCCAGAATTTACAACGAACTAAAACAGATTTGCAAGAAAAAAACAAACAAGCCCATTCAAAAATGGGTGAAGGATATGAAGAGATACTTTACAAAAGAAGAAATACATGAGGCCAACAAGCATATGAAAAAATGCTCATCATCACTGGTCATTAGAGAAATGCAAATCAAAACTACATTGAGATTCCATCTCATGCCAGTTAGAACGGCGCGGTGGCTCAAGCCTGTAATCCCAGCACTTTGGGAGGACGAGGCGGGTGGATCACGAGGTCAAGAGATCGAGACCATCCTGGTCAACATGGTGAAACCCCGTCTCTACTAATACAAAAAAATTAGCTGGGCATGGTGGCGCGTGCCTGTAATCCCAGCTACTCAGGAGGCTGAGGCAGGAGAATTGCCTGAACCCAGGAGGCGGAGGTTGCGGTGAGCCGAGATAGCACCATTGCACTCCAGCCTGGGTAACAAGAGCGAAACTCCGTCTCAAAAAAAAAAAAAAAAATCTGGAGACAACAGATGCTGGAGAGGATGTGGAGAAATAGGAACACTTTTACACTGTTGGTGGGAGTGTAAATTAGTTCAACCACTGTGGAAGACAGTGTGGCGATTGATTCCTCAAGGACCTAGAAATAGAAATTCAATTTGACCCAGCAATCCCATTACTGGGTATATATCCAAAGGATTATAAATCGTTCTACTATAAGGACGCATGCACACAAATGGTCATTGCAGCACAGTTTACAATAGCAAAGACCTGGAACCAACCCAAATGCCCATCGATGATAGACTGGACAGGAAAAATGTGGCACATATACACCATGGAATATTATGCAGCCATCAAAAACGATGAGTTCGTGTCCTTTGTAGGGACATGGATGAACCTGGAAACCATCATTCTCAGCAAACTGACACAAGAACACAAAATCAAACATTGCATGTTCTCACTTAGAGACGTGTATTGAACAATGGGAACACATGGACACAGGGAGGGGAGCACTATACACTGGGGTCTGTTGGGGGGGAGTGGGGGGGACAGCGGCGGGGGGGGAGTTGGGGAGAGATAGCATGGGGAGAAATGCCAGATATAGGTGAAGGGGAGGAAGGCAGCAAATCACACTGCCACGTATGCACCTTTGCAACAACCTTGCATGTTTTTCACATGTACCCGAAAACCTAAAATGCAATAAAAAAAAATGAAGCATTAATTTAAAAACACTTATAAGCTTGTGCAGAGTTAGAACTCTAAGGCAAATGTTTAGATACTCCTTCATTTACTGTTAGCTTTGACTTTTAGTGGAGAAATATTTGACAGCAGCTACAGAAGAGAAATGATGAACTGAGTTCCTAAGTCCTCTTGAACAGAACAAGACTAAAAAAGAAATAAAGGAAAAAATCAAATAAACCAAAGACTGAAGAAGGTAATAACTCAGATCCTTAGACGTTTAATTAAAAAGAGACTTTTTGTCTAACAGATAAGGACACAACCATTTCACCCTGTAGTAAACTTGAAAGCCACTTTGAATGTAATTATTCTCACATTCACTTATTGATTCATTCTAGAAATATTTATTGAGCACCTAAGTATGAAAGAATGTATTAGACACTGTGTGTTAAATACTAGGTATATTACAGTTAGGTAGGTGGGCATAGTCTCTGTCCTCACAAGGATTATGGTACAGAACTCAGACAAGTAACTACAAAATTGCTATAAACCTGGCAAAATATTATGGAAGAAAAATAACAAAGTGCTAAGAAGGTGCTCAGAGATAAATTATGAAAGAATATCGGTTCAGAATTGGGGGAGGAGAGGAAACACACAATGAAAAAGAATAGTAGTTGGAGTTAGCAAAAAGGAAAGCAGAAACATGGAGAAAACATTCTAAACATAGTCAAGAGCTATTCCCAGAAGCAAGAGAAAGGCTTATTCCAGGAATTTTTTTTTTTAAGTGTAGTTGAGCCACAGATTTGGGAGTGAAAGAGAGAAAGCAATGGCAAATGTTGCTAATGAAATGAGCAAGTACAGATTTGCAAAAATAACTCTTCCATTGCAGCAGTGGTAACTGGATTGTATAAAGGGAAGATCAGTGAAGAGGTCATTCCTGTAATTTCTTCAGGAGATAACAATAGCATGAAGTATGGTAGAAGTGGTGGTGATAGAAAGTAGTATACTAATTTCACAAACATTTAGGAGGTATATGACATATAACTCAGTAAATAAATGGATTGGGCAGTTAGAAAAAGGAACGTATTGAGAAGTACTCCAAGTTTCCTCCGGGGCAACTGAGTAGACAGCAGTGTCCTTCACTGATACGGAATTCATCAATTGTGCAGTTGGAAGATTTTAAAAAAGTGAATGTTCAAGAACTTTATAGCTAAGAGTGAGAATTGTAAAAAATACAGATTTCAAAGTTATCAAATGGCAAATAAAGTCACAGAAATGGATGAAGTTATAAGATCCCCTTATGAGATAAGGTAAGTAATACAAGAATTGAAAAAGAAAAAACTTCCAGTGATTTCAGAATTTTGTAACAGAAAGAAGAAGACATTCATTAAAAGAAACAGAAAAGGCCTAACCTAAGCAAAAAGAAAAAATTCTCAACAATGGGGAAACTAAGAAACCAAAGGAAGAAGGTGGTTTCAAGAAGGAAGAAATAGTTTTCAGATGGAATTGTTACAGAGAGAAAATATTGTCTTTACCAACTAGGAAGTGGTATTAGTTTCTTCTTGCTGTTGTTATATACTACCACAAACTTTGTAGCTTAAAACAATACAAATTTATCATTTCACATTCCCAGAATTCAAAAGTCCAAAACAAAATATATTGGATTAAAATCAATATGTTAGCATAGCTGTGTTCTGGAGACTCTAGGGGAGACTTAATTTCTTTCTTTTTTTTTTCTGGTTTCTAAAGGCTACCTGCTTTCCTTGGCTCATAGCCACATCACTCTAACTTCTGTCTCCTTCCTCACACCTTCTTCTTCTTCACTGACTCTGATCTTTGAGATTTCATTGAGTCCACTGTATAAACCAGGATAATTCCTTCATCTCCAATTTCTTAACTAAGTTACATACTGAAACTTCCCTTTGTAAGGTAACATTGTCATAAGTTCTGGGAATTAACGATGGGGACATAAACATCTTGAGGGGACCATTATTCTACCTACCACATAGGTTCCTAGAAACCACAACAAGATCAGTTTCATTGGAGTGGTTGAGGAAGAAACTAGATTGAAGTGAATTGTAGTAGAACTTTATTTAAAATAAGAATATCAGGAAATCAGGAGGCTAAATTTTTTTTTTTGGTATTTCATCTGAGCATTGTACACATCAAAATAACAGGATCTCTTTCTCACTAGAAGAAGAATAATCAATTTGGCATGCTATTTGATAAGTAAGTGAACGGGTAGATTGTCTGTAAATGAAGTAATTGTTACCAATTGCCAGGCATTTAGTCTAGGTTCCATTGCTCACCACACAGAAAGCCAATCACCAAGATGAGGAATGCCAGGGAAGAAAGGCATTATTCAGGTGATGTCAGCTGGAAGATGGGAGATAAGTCTCAAGTTCGTCTCCCAACCAACTAACATTGGAGGTTTGTATAATGGGGAAGGAACATAACTACATGTGGGAAAACAGGAATTAGAGAGGGTTAAAGAAGCAATCATGATAGATGAGGGGTCAGGCATCTCATTGTCTGGATGTAGTTATCAGGTGAGTTTCAGTTCTTTGATACTATCTGGGAAGGCTTAAAGTCAGTTTCCTGAGAAAGGACTCAGATAAGACTAATGTAAGTTTTAAGCTTTAAGACTGGGAGGGTCAATTTCTATGGTTATTAAAAAAAACAGTGAACATTAGTTCTATGGGGAAATTGGGCCAGTTTCATGATGAGCAGGAGTAAAAGGTAGTATTAGAAATGGTCTATGGCATGAGGCCAACAAACATATGAAAAAATGTTCATCATCACTGGCCATTAGAGAAATACAAATCAAAACCACATTGAGATACCACCTCACACCAGTTAGAATGGCAATCATTAAAAAATCTGGAGACAACACATGCTGGAGAGGATACAGAGAAACAGGAACATTTTACACTGTTGGTGGGTAGTTCAACCACTGTGGAAGATAGTGTGGTGTTTCCTCAAGGACCTAGAAATAGAAATTCCATTTGACCCAGGAATCCCATTACTGGGTATATACCCAAAAAATTATAAATCACTTTATTATAAAGACATATGCACATGTTATGTTCATAGCGGCACTGTTTACAATAGCAAAGACCTGGAACCAACCCAAAAGCCCATCAATGATAGACTGGACAAGGAAAATGCGGCATATATACACCATGGAATACTATGCAGTCACATGAAACAATGAGTTTGTGTCCTTTGTAGGGACGTGGATGAGTCTGGAAACCATCATTCTCAGCAAACTGACACAAGAACAGAAAACCAAACACCACACGTTCTCACTTATAGATGGGTGTTGAACAATATGGACACAGGAAGAGGAGCATCACACACTGGGGTCTGTTGGGGGCGCCAAGGGAGGGACAGCAGGGGAGTGAGGAGGTCGGGGAGGGATAACATGGGGAGAAATGCCAGCTGTAGATGACGGGGTGATGGAGGCAGCAAACCACATTGCCATGTGTGTACCTATGCAACAATCCTGCATGATCTTTACACATACCCCAGAACCTAAAGTACAATAAAAAATAAATAAAAAGAAAGAAAAATAAATGGTCTGTGGCTCAAAGAGGAATTAGTATTACACAAAGACAAAGAGATAATGGTCTAAAATTGGTATCATGTATGACAGAGGGTATTAGTCCCTTCTCTCACTTTAAGATTTAAGGGATATAAGAGTGAACAATCTATCAGATATTCATATTTTATATTTAAATCTGGACCCTCAAAACAGTGAGGAGAAATATGAATATTTCGCTTATTAATACTTATTCCCTATTCTCTTCCTATTCTTTTTTCTCCCCATTTACATTCTGTTAATGATCCAGTTGCCTATATCTATGCAAATAACTACCCCAAAACATAGTGGCCTAAAACAATAGTCTTTTATTTTGCTCACAAATCCATAATCTGGTTAGTGCTCAGTGGGGATAATTCATCTCTACTATTCTTGGCATCAGCTAGTGCCACCAGAAGCTGGGCAGTAGGATCTTCTAAAACTTTATTTACTCACATGTATGGTGGTGGAGGCTGACTGTCAGCTGAGACCTTAACTGGGACTGTCTGCCAGAACATCCACATATGGCCTTCCATGTGGCATAGGCTTCCTCACAACAGAGTGGCTGTGTTTCAAGGGCAAGCATCCTGGAAGAACCATGAGGCCATGAGCCTCAGAAGTCAAAAGGAGTCATGTCTGAGAGTGTTACAAAATACCATCCAAATTCAATGAGGGGGTAAATAAATTCCACCTTTTGATAGAAGCATTACAAGGTTGTGGAATAGCATATGGCATTGGAATATCAGCGCAATCATTTTTGAAAAATACAATCTGCCACAAGTAGGATATTGATTTTATTTAAACAGCACAGAAGCAGGGCACAGTGGCTTATGCCCCTAATTCCTACACTTTTGGAAGCCAAGATTGGAGAACCTCTCAAGATAGTAATTTGACACCAGCATGGGCAAAATACCGAGATCTTCTCTCAAAAAAAAAAAAAAAAAAAAAAAAAAAAGATAGAAAGTAAAGAAATAAACAGCTGGGCATAGTGGCACTTGTTTGTAATCCTAGCTACCTGAGAGGCTGAGGCAGAAAGACTGCTTGAGCTCAGGAGTTTGAGGCTACAGAGAGCTGTGATCTTGCCACTGAACTCTAGCCTGGGAAACAAAGAACCAATCTCTAAAAAAGAAAAAACAAACACAGAAAATGTAGTCATACGTCATACTTGTGTTGAGTATACTAAACCAGTTAAGGAATTTCTAGCCCACAAGCAACATTACAATCCAAACCTGTCCTGAATAGTCTTCTTTTTTAAATAATCTAATCTTTGGTGCAAAGCCCTTTAGTTCTGGAAAAGATGTAAAATATATGTAAGGTGAGAATTAATTAAATTCTGAGCTTCTATTTTGACCATCTTCATAAAAATGATATATATTTTGACAAAAAAAATCTTTTCAGTCAGGAAGCAAAAATGATAAAAAAAAAAACTAAAAGAACTGCTTCAGACAATCCTGATTTAACCATAAAGATAATTCCTACTGTGTCTGCATTAAGTGATACATTACTTCTCAAAACATTTGTTAATTGCAAAGACCTAAAAAGTAAGCCTGATTAGGAAAAACATTATTTTGAAATTTGTAGTTAGGTGCTATATCTTCAATATCCTCTCTTAAAATTAGAAATTTTAAATTCTCAAAAATTAGATGTATTATATCTCAGAGATACTTTCAAACCTCTAAACTGAATCATTTAAAGAAATAAATACAGTGGACATTAAGATTTCTTGAAAAAGGTCCTCTATAATTTAGGTCACAAAGCTCTTTATTTGAAGAACACCAAAGTTTAATTCTGATTATAGAATTGTTTTTCACAAGACTACATTCTTAACTTTGAAACTGAAGCAGATTAAATTGTACCAGATTTCCTTCTGCTTTGGTCAGTGGCAGAAGGCTG
Source organism: Aotus nancymaae (assembly GCF_030222135.1). Classification (NCBI taxonomy): domain Eukaryota; kingdom Metazoa; phylum Chordata; class Mammalia; order Primates; family Aotidae; genus Aotus; species Aotus nancymaae. Next base: position 46,104,187 of record NW_026988421.1, on the reverse strand, counting down.
GATTTATGATGCACTATTTTCCATTCTTTTTACAAGCTTTGTCACAGGAATTAGGTTTTAGAAGTTTACGGCTTCATATGTAGCCTGAAAGACAACACTAAACTGTCTAATTATGACCTATACCATGTTCCACTGATTCTTTCCTTTACAAACTAGCTCTATAGCCAACAATAGCAACGGAGAGGGGGAGAAAGGCACTGAAGACAGCGTTTGTAATTGGTAAGTGGCCAAAATCAGGCAGTCCAGGCCTGTGTTTCCCAACACTTTTGGCTTTCTCAGATTGCTTGCTTATTCTTTAAACACAGTCATCAGAAGAATTACAAAAAAAGTTCTAAAGTATTTCATGAAAAAATTAAAGCCATGGGAATTCTTAGTTTTTTTTATTGTTTATTTTATGGAAGAATCTGTCGCTTAGATAAAATGATTTCAATAATCCGAGTTGATGTCCCCACACGTGACATATCAGCTGTTATTTAAATCAGCAGGTATATCTTGTCATCATAAACAGAAAAATACTATGTACTTATTATAAGCCAGGCAATAAGGATATAAAGAGTGAAAAGATGTAGTTCCACACTCACAGTATATTTGATATTATACAGGGATGCTGTCTGAAGATTGAAGTACAAGCAGAATTGCTCTCCTCAGCAAAACAATTCTGATAAAGATGTAAAATCCCAGATTTTCAAGAGTTGTAAGAGCATGCACTTTGTACGATGGCTCTATCATGTGCTGTAGCTGTTTGAGTCATTCATCTGTGCATGAATGTTAGGAAGCCAGGCCACATGAAAGTTGATCAGTTCTTTAGTTCTTGGATTCACTGATTTATTGAGGTCGAATTGTCCCACTACCCCATAGCTGCTTTCTGTTTACCCACGTTCTGTCAACTGGAATGAAAATGATTCAGATCGTACATTTGCATTCCAGGTAAATATATGGGCAAAGGCCAACATCCATAATGCTGTACTCTTTAAATTGTTAAAGACAACACTGGCAACCTGGCCTTCATGACATGGAGACTAACACACATGATGAAAGGATTTGAGAGTAAGAGGAAAAATGGTTTGAAGGTGAATTACTTTAAAATCTCTGTGTTTTGAAAACTGGCTCAAGAAGTGATTGACAAGGCAATAAATACCTTAGGAAATTTTCGGTTATTTTGTTCTCTATAACAAAATTTTCCAAGACATTTTGATGTTAAGGATTTCTTTTTCTTTTTTTTAGACGGAGTTTCGCTCTTGTTATCCAGGCTGGAGTGCAATGGCACGATCTTGGCTCACCGCAACCTCCGCCTCCTGGGTTCAGGCAATTCTCCTGCCTCAGCCTCCTGAGTAGCTGGGATTACAGCCACGCGCCACCATGCCCAGCTAATTTTTTGTATTTTTAGTAGAGACAGGGTTTCACCATGTTGACCAGGATGGTCTCGATCTCTTGACCTCGTGATCCACCCGCCTCAGCCTCCCAAAGTGCTGGGATTACAGGTGTGAAGGATTTCTTTTAATGAACCCATAAATTGCAAGTGGAGCCACAGTTGTCCTTGGTTTTCTTTAGGCAAAACTGCATAGGTGAAATGAATCAGAGTGATCAATTTGGTTTAAAATATTCAGAAATGAACAGCAATATTTAGTATTTAGTCTGTTATCCCCTAATCAGAAAGAAAATGAATCAGAGAACCATATGAATAAAATATGTCGACTTTAAATAAAATGTGATATCCCCTTTTTCATTCCATATCAAAATGCAAAATTTATCTCAATGCTCTATGAGTCCTTTTATATTGCAAACTAAACACATAAAATCTTTATATTTCAGGTATCACTTCGGTTATGTCTTTTCATTAGTTCTAATTAGGTGAGAAAAGAACTTTTACCTGAGGAATGTGTGTTTTTTTTTTAAATAATCAGGCCCAGAGGGACATTAAAATGAGACAGCAATCATGTCCTACTTTCCTCCTTAAGCTACGAATTTATCTCTTGAAACTGCCTGCTATTGTCACAAGTAGCTACCAGCTAACTTGATAATGCCACAATGAAAATAAAAAATATACATATTTTTATTTATAGAAATAACATTGATAACATCACTAATCAATGTTATTTCTATAAATCAATGTGCATTTCTGACAAACCAAAACTTTGTAGCAGCCCACTGCCTGCCCCTCTTTTTTGGCCTTTAAAACCCTGCTTATATCATAGGCCAAACACAGCTCATATCCAAAGTTATTTGGGTCTGAGTTTTTTGAGTAGCTGACTTCACTTTGGCTCAAGTAGACTCTTTAAATTATTTTTTGTGCCTCAACCTCTTCCTTTTAGGTCAACATAGATCTTTGTTTAAAATTAATAAGCAGAAAAGGAGAATACTTTATTAAAAAACAACTCAAAGTCACTGAATGATTTTTTATAAAACATATCTCTTCTTCTCCTCCACATCTCCTAGTTTTTGAAGTTCCCAGCTCAAAATTTGTAGAAAAGAGAACCTGTATGAGTCACCCTGATGCAAACTTATACCTTATGCCTAAGATACCTATTTTTTTACTTTGTTGTTTTCTATTGTATGTATCTTCCATAATAATTGATGTTTCCCAGCCATATGTTTTTTACCTTAAGTTAAAATCAAGTTTACTGGTTTATAGTTAGTAAATACTTTAAAAGTCCATTTTTGCTGTCTCTCTCTTAACATAGATACTGAAATATGTTAATGTGATGTTTCCTTCCTGTTATTAAGTACCTCTCCACTAACTCCATGATCCTAGATCTTATTTGGAAATTGCTTAAAGACAATATTCAAGCATAATATTATTCTTTTTAAGATTATTAGAAAAATAATCATATTTTTCTGTTTTACTAAGTACAAAATACAATTGGGATAAACAGATTTTCAAATAAAAGACGTAATGAAAACACCACTCTTCCCTCTACCTGCCTGGATTATTCTTTTCCTCTCTGGCCCTTGGTTCAAACCCTTTAGGTCTCAACTGAATTATCATTTTCCTCATATAGCCTTTCTCACTACTTAACAACATTAGCTAGCCCAGCAAAATATCCTAATAATAACATAACCTTTCCTTTGAGGCACTTATCATACTTGATAATCACTGCTTGTTTAATCGTTGTTTGTCTTTCTTAACATGCCGAGCAAGGAAAAAAGACTGTCTACCTGTTCAATGTTGTATACTTGGGGACTAGCCTTATGTCTTGTTCAACAAATATATTTTTTGAAAATGAATCAGAAAATGAATAAATAAGAAGACTACTGTCTGTCTCATAAAACAACTGGAATCTCTGTTATACCAATGAAAAACAATATCTAGTTACTTAACCAACTTATTTAGGGTTAGGGTTTCAAAGTTGTAACAAAAAGAATCCTTGTACTGTAATTGCAAGAACGTTTTGATGCAAATTGAAAACTGTGTCTGCATTCTCAGAAAAAAGGTAATAATGGTAATGATGGTTAAACAGCAGAACCCAGAGAGATGGCATCAGACAAACCATGACATTTGGCAACTGCCATACACCAACATTCAAGTTACAAACCACTGCCAAGAGAACTAGATCTATATTCAGGGACATTTTTCTAAACCTCACAAAAATACTTCATTTTTATATTTCCCAGAATTACTTCACTGGAAAAGGAAAATATACTCTCATGAGAGAATGCTTATACAACAGTAAATACTTCAAATTTAAGAATTACTAATAGATTCCTAATAATCCACCATGCATTTGAATATCCATGAAATTAAGATATATGTCTGTGTTATCTTTGAAGCCATGTGTGGGCAATGGATTCTACATTTACTGCCATGTTAAAGTGATAGTTACCAGGACAGCCCTGAAAAAATAACTATGAGAGTCCCTTCTTGTTTGTTTTTACTGATTTTTCTATAGTCCATTTATAGGCACAGTTACTTAAAGAAACCAGTTATCCCAGGATGGTGCCAGAGCTTCTTGACCCTGAACCCATACCAAAGGGAGATAAGACCCCATGAAACCAGCACAAACTGGATCAGGCAACCCCTCATTGCCTTCGGATCATTAATATATCATTACAATGCCAAAATTTCTTTCCCTAAAAGAAAATCTCTGCCATTTTGTGTACACATGATATAGGAAGACGTAGCTTATGAATCACTCCTGCAAGCCTGAAGTCTCACCCTGCACATGCTGACATTCCTCTTCTGCCCCCAGACCTAGTCTTTAAATATCCCTGCCTTCTCTTGTTCAGGGAGAAGATGTATTTGGAACAAGAACTCACCCTCTTCTTTCCCTGGCCAGTGAATAAAAAACTGATCGCTTTTCCAGTTGAATGCTCTTTCTGTGCAACCAACACAAAATGGGGAAAGAACGCAGCTTACTGGTGACAGGACCTTTTCCTCTCCTTAAATTTACTATTTTTAATTTCAAATATTATCTCACAAGTTTGGCATGTTATGATTGTGTAAATTAGCAAAGCAAGTAAACAAGCCATCCAGCAGAGAGGAATGTATAGAGTATCTATAAGGTGATGCTAGAATCAATTAGCATCCTGAATCTCTGAGGACAGAGTGTAAAAGGGCTATGGGAGAAATCTCTCTTAATGCTTATACATTTAAAAAATCATGTCTATTTTACATTTTGTCATATAAGTCTATTGATGCTTACCAGTTACCATGTGTATGTTGATAATTTTGCAATTCTGAACACCAATATGTAATGATCACATTCAGCGCATGTTTAATTTTTCTTGAGGCAAATCAGAGAAGGAGGTGATGTAGTTACAGCACTCAGAGTGAGGCTAACTTTCTTGTGTTCAGAACATTTAGCTTTATAAGCAAGCTTTAACTTCCCACTAGCCAAAACAAAAACTTTGTGTATAATCAACAATACTCACCATACTGGTAGACAATTTAAGATCTCTGGTTGTTACACTTTCATAATAAGCATGCCCCATGGTATTCTAACACTTGAATAATGCTTTTCTTGAATGACATTTTCATATTTCATCATATTTCATTTGATATGTTAACATCTCTATAAATTGGCACAGCAGGAAGTTGTGAAATTGACCATCTTTATTCATTCTATATTTTAGCAAGATGCTGTATATTTATTCTATGGCTTTTGCACATCCTGAAATGTTATTTCTTAGTTGCATTGGCATTTTACCCTCTATTTAAGAAACACAGAATGAACCTAATTCTAGTTGTTTTAAAGGTGTGTAGAGGGAGCCAGTGATTCATAAACTCACCTATTCATAGAGTTCACCATCTAACTAGAAACGGAGTTCATGACTTGTTGATTATTTTTCCTAAAAACAAGTTAGAAGAGTCACAGGGTCTTGCATTTTATTATAGATGTTAGAACACAGAGTGATCACAAAGAACCAAAAACTGTAAAGGCTGACTTACTGTGAGTCATTTAAAATACTTGAGAACCTGGATTGAATATATCTCTGCTACCTCAGGACATTGAAAATATTGCAGATATTGTCATTTGTTTCCAAATCTTGCACAGTAATTTATAGTCAAGGAATGACTATTTTGGCTACTCCTTAATTTTTATCGTTTAGTAGTGCTTTTTCCCAGAATTTAAATACAATCTATTCTTAATAATCTGACTTATGATTGATTATAGTATCATCAATGTTAAGAAGACTAGTTAGTATTTTGGAAGTGCTTTCTTTTTCTATTCTATATATCATCTACTAAAAATAGAATATTTCCCAGATAGATCATACATACATTTTGGACTTTCTGAAATTGCTAGGTGAAATACTTTATGAAAGGATTTCTTCTTTAACAGATTCTGCTTAATTTTGAGTTTTTGATTTGGTGTGTGTGTGTTTATTTGGTATATGTTACAAATGTCTCATGGAATATATTCATTCTAAAAAAAGTTCATTGTTTCTCTGAAATTTACATTGAACTGGACATACAGTATTTTATCTCACAAACTTGTGTTAAATTGCTATGGTCCATAGTATATTCATGATTAAACCTGCTCTTATAGTTTTTAAATAAGTAAAATTATTTAAATAAGTAAATAAATACTTTAAATAAGTAAAGTATTTTACTTTAAATAAGTAAAGTCTATTATTTTCTACTAATTTTGTATAACAATAAAAAGATTGGTGAAAAGTCTTGATTAAATGGCAACATTTAGCTTTGATTCCTCTCGTGTCTCCTTTTAGTTCCGATAATATGTTAACTTACCCCTTCCCTAATTATAGATTGACTTTCTTTAATAATTATAAGACTATTGAGATAATTCAGTTAATATAGTTAAATCTTGGTGGTGTGTGATTTCCTTGCATTTATGTGTATAGTTTTTCATAATATTTCCTTTTAATCCTTTTAGTAGCCACAGAATCTGTAATGATAATCCTGGTTTTATTCCTGATATTGGCAATTTGTATTTTTTCTCTTTTTACCTTTGTCAGTTTTGCTAGAGGTTTATCAATTTGCTGCTCTTTTTAAAGAATCTTCTTTTAGTTTTGTTGATTTTCTTAATTGTCTTCCTTTTTTCAATTTTATTCATTTTTGTTCTTATTTCCTCTCTCAGCTTTCTCAGTGTTTACTTTGCTCTGGTTTTCTTAAAGTGAAAGCTCAAATTTTTGATTGGATAGATATTTTTCTATTATGAGCATTTTAATATATATATTTCTAGTCAGTATTTTCACCCTATCCCACAAAATTTGATGAGCTATATTTTCATTTTTTTGCAATTCAAAATATTTTAAATTTCCCTTGAGAATTTATTGATTATTGTTTTACATAGAAGCATGTTGTTAAATTTTCCAAGTATCTGGAGATATTCCTTTTATTTTTTCTAATTTACCTTCATTATGGTCAGAGAACATACTTTCTATGATTTCAATTATTTTAAATTTGTCACAGGTGTGTTATGAACTATGAAGTAGGCTACCTTGGTGCATACATTCAGGTACACTTAAAGAGAATAGTTTACTGTTGGTGAATGTAGTACACCTACAAATGTCAGTTAGATCCAGTTAAGTGATGGTGGTTTTAGTTCTATGCCGTTGCTGATATTCTGTTAGTTGTATCTCTGAGAAAGGAGCTTTGAAGTCTCTGACTAAAATTTGGATTATTATCTTGCTGTTTCATTTCTGGTGTGTGTGTATGAGTATGTGTATACTCATTTTGGACTGCTATGCCTTCCTACTGAACAACTCCTTTATCACTGTGTTATATGCCTGTTCATACTTGATTTTATTTTTTCTGAAGTCTAATCTGTCTGATATTAATAAAGCCACTACAGCTTTTTTTTTTTTTTTTTTGAGATAGAGTCTCATACTGTCGCCCAGGCTGTAGTGCAGTGGTGCGATCTCGGCTCACTGAAATCTCTGCCTCTGGGTTCAAGCAATTCTCCTGCCTCAGCCTCCCAACTAGCTAGGACTACAGGCCTGTGCCACCACACCAAGATAATTTTTTTGTATTTTTTTTTTTTTTTTTTTTTTTTTACTTGAGACGGGGTTTTATCATGTTGGCCAGGATGGTCTTGATCTCACGACCTTGTGATCCACCCACCTCGGCCTCCCAAAGTGCTGGAATTACAGGTGTGAGTCACTGCATCCAACCTATTACAGCTTTTTGATTAGTGTTTGCATAGCATATTTTCCCCATTCTTTTTGTAATCTATTTATTTCATTACATATGAAGATAGTTGCTTATAAATTGTATAGAGTTGGATCCTACTTTTAATCTAATCCAACAGTATCTCTTTTTTAATTAGCATTTTTAGACAACTTGCATCCAAAGTAATTACTGACGTGTGGATTTAGGTCCACTGTATTATTCTTTGTTTTATACTTGTCCCCTCCTTTTTAAAACAATTAGATTATTTCCTCTCCCAGTCTCCTTTTGTATTATTTGAACATTATGGTATTCCACATTGATATATCTATTGTGCTTTTGGTGAGATCTCTTTGATCATTTATAGCTGAATTTAAGGAAGAAAATCAGGACTCAGGCTTCAGGCCAGCCCTTTGCCACACTGGCTACAGTGGCCACGCCCTATTGATAGAGGCTGAAGAGAGCCAAATGCCTAGGCAGATAGAGAAGGGTCCATAGAGAATCTCCAACCTGCCCCACAAGTGTTTACACCAGAAGTTTTGTGCAATTAAGGGAACCTGCAAAAAGGAGACTTGCCTGGGCATGCCTGCAGAGAAATGAAGGTCGATATCCACTGGGGGAATAGGGTGGAGCCACTGAGAATTCGCACCTTACACAAGGGAGGAGCCTGGCCTCTTCAGCTCCTGTATGGTGACCCTAGTATTCAACTGGTGAGGTGAACACCTGCTTACAGGACCCCCTCTCTTTGCTGAGAGTTTTCCTTTCACTTAATAAATTACACCCTCCTCACCCTTCAATATGCCTTTGTGCCTGATTCTTCCTGGTTGTGAGACAAGAACCCAAATTTAATTGAGCTAAGGAGCAAAAAATCCTGTATCACTATGACTTCTAAGGTCTCAGCCATCTCCCTGCCCCAGATTTTAACTTCATTATCTTATGGCTTGTTCACACTCTGAGGATCTATTTTCATATGGGACCACCAGGACAAGTGCACCACCCATGAAGTTAGAGTTAGAATTTACCATGGAGATGAAAAATCCAGCATTTTTGTGATTCAGATAAAGCCTCAAAGGTCAAGTAAAATTGATTTCACCTGAAAAAAGTGACTTACTTGCCAGTTGTGGTCCCTTAGAAAGAACTTACTCTGTGACATCCATTGGCCAACAAGAAAAATAGCCCAAAAGACATAATTGAAGACCAATGTAAATGAAATGAGGTACACTACTCAGCAGAAGAAAAACAAGACTACCAACAAACTGAATAATAATCTTAGAATGGAAATATCTAAACAGGATATAGACATGTTGGAAAAAGTTGGCCATCTAAGGTAATGTGTATTGAGAAAAATCAAATCCCCATAACATGTCTAAATATAATTATTTTAATTAAAAACACATGATGAAATATGTGATAGGTATAAAATAAAATTCTAAACACCAAAGCCTGGGCTTGATTTTCTTAAATTTTCTGAGATATTATATTTATTATTTTTTTCCCTTGGAAATCCTCCCAACAATAAGGAGAATTTATCTGAGTGAGCAACAAATTGAGAAATAAATTCCAAAATATCTCAAAAATTAATGAACTCCTTAGTGTGATTCTAGATTATGAGTAGATAATAAAAGAACAATGACAGCATTTGGAGAACTTGGGTCAAAAATATTTGCTCTGAAGGAGTGTGTAGGGTTAAGTGAACAATAAAGGAGTTTTAGAATAATTTTCTAGTGGGAAATCTTCAAGTCAATTTGGATACAAAGAAAGAAATATTAAAATAATTGAAAGCTTATAAGCTTTTTTAGAGGATAATTTTAAAGTTTCAGAGGGAGAGTTCTATGTAAAGCTAACTCAAGAACAGAAAATGTTATAATCTCTCCAACACTGCAACCCAGGTAAGAGACCTGTCCACCACCATTTTCAGAAGGACATATTGTTCTACAGAAAACAGACTCCAGAAAAGAACTTGGAAAGAAAGACAAAAGAAAATATCAGATGTGGATGAGATAAACTAGTACAGAGTTCTAAAACTGAAGACAAGTACTACCAAATACAGTTAAACATTCATAAAACTCTTGCATTTCCAAAAGATAACCTATTGTAATAAACTAATTTGGATTAGCTTAACTGACTCCATCTTAGCTGCAATACCTGACAAGCTGTCTCTAGCCTCTCCTTCCCTGCTGCAGCCCCTCAGGTTCCTAACTGGATCATGCTGTACTCAGAGCCAAGAAGTGCTGAGGTTTGAAGCGTGCTGTTTTTAGCACCTGTAACCATTATAACTGCATCCTGCTTGGCGAGCCCACCTGCTATTATGAAAAACTCCCCTTTGATTATTGTATAGAAAGTACTTAAACATCCCCCTTAGTGATTGCATGGAAAGATCTCCCTGCTACCCCACTTAATAATTGTATGGAAATACCCTTAACACCCAACAATCCTGGGAACCTCCTGCCTGCTGGTTACCAGCTTCCTTATCTAACTTGCTTGTTCTGCTTCTGTAAAATTCTACTTCAGCTAGGCTCCCCCTCCCCTGCCTAAATCAAGGTATGAAGGGAAATCAAGCCCTTTGTAGGGGCACAGAGAATTTTGAGGGTTAGCCATGTCTCAGTTGCTGACAAATAAAGGACCTTAATTTGGAACTCAGAGCGTGGTGCTTTCCTTCTGACTTGCTCAGTTACAACGTTTGGAGGCCCCAGTGAGATTTCACCACTGGGTGTGGACCGGACTCGCTCCAAGTTCCCCTGGACATGGTGGTGAGCTATAGGGGAGGTGCCCCCTGAGACGTTCCAGGGCCCCATAGGTCACCATACTCTGGAGAAGATCGGATTGACCACCTGCTTGCCCACCAAATTATTCTTCCGAGTCCTTGGTCTTGCTCTATGGAAGAAGTCAGTCATGCCTGACCTGGTTAATTCTGGAAGTTACAAGAGTCAACCAATTACCGAGACACTGGAATTGACTACACTGGCTCCTGTATTCTAATTTCTGGCTGGGATGAGAAATTTCTCCTGTATTCTGGTTTTCTGACTCTGGGTTTTGGATTCAGGGAGGGGCAATGGTCCTAATAAGGGTACCCCTCAGGGCTTTGCCAGCATTCCAGAACGTTGGAGGACAGAGTCTTGGTTCTGCAGACTCTTTGGAGTCCCGGTCCTGCTTGGCTCTTTCAGCTGTCACCAGTTTTCCAAGTGACTTAAGTCACGGTTTTGTCTGGATGGTTCTGTGCACACATGTGTGAGTGGGAAAGAAAATTTCTACAGGATCCTGACTGGCTTATAAAAAGTACAAAACTGTCATAACCTCTGGGTGCGTGTGTGCATGCATGTGTGAATGCATGGGGACCTTAGAGGCTTGTGTCTAAGGATCTAGTTTGTGGCTCCACCGTGAAAGCTACGGAGTCTGAGTGGATCCTAACCTGAGGTTCCATGGTGACCTCATACAGCCTAATGACAGTATCGGACTAGTTTCACAGCATTGGACTAGTCCTGATCTGAGTCAGGGGTTTATACCAAACTGTCTATGTCAAGAGGCACCTAAGTCCCTGTAAGGGGAGCAGCCAGGCAGTCATCTGAGTGATCCCAATATGGGACCCCCCTTTCCCTTGTCTGTCCTTTTGAAACAACCACAATCATTTATGAGGTAGTGCCTGATCCACCTCAATGTCAGTTGTCCTATTTTGTTCCTAACATCTGGATTTGTGTATCTCGTGTCTGTTGTCCTGTTTGTCTCTAGCATTTGAATTTGTATGTCCCGTTGTCCTTATTGCCCAACATGATTGGGTGAAAACTTTCTCAAGGTCCTTAGTGCAGACTTCCTATCTGAGTAAGTCAACTCCCTCATTAGTCATTTGGGCTGGCTATCTCAGTCCTGTCTTTTCTGTCAAATACCCTTCATCTGACACAGCATAACATCTACCTTGGATCTGAAATCTGGGGCAGCTATGTTACCTTCTTTTTAGAGACAAGGTCTTGCTCTCTTGCCTGGCTAGAGTACACTGACACTAGCACAGCTCACACTGCAACCTCTGCTTCTTGGGTTCAAGGAGTTTTCCCATGTAGCTGGCACTACAGGCAAATATCACCATGCCTGGCTACTTTTTTTTTTTTTTTTTTGCTTTTTAGTAGAGACAAGGTCTCACTATGTTGCCCAGGCTGGTCTGGAACTCCTGAGCTCAAGGATCCTCCAACCTCAGCCTGTCAAAGTGCTGGGATTACAGGTGTGAGCCACAATGCCCAGCCTAGATAATCTCTTTTATTCTAAAAACTGATATGCACCAAACTTCTGATACTTGCCACATATTTCCTATATTAATTTTCCAGAGGATAAGTCCAACTCCCACCATATTAATTTAGACCACCTTCTCAACTATGGGGACCTTACAGGTTTCTACCCCTTATTCCAACTGAGCACTATGTTTAAGTCACCTCCCTCAGGCTTTTGCCTGGAGTCAGCGCTTGCCTGCTAATCTTTGAGTGTATTCCATACAGACCCATACTTCAAAGATTTGACTCTGAATTTTGCTGTTTAATTAAAGAAAAAGGCATTCACTACAACTGAAGACTAATTTAAGCTTGAAAATTCAGAAGATTTAGCCAGCTATTGTAACTTATATCCCATAATTCATATAAATGGTGAATGATTTAGAAATTACAATAAATACACTTTTAAATATGTACTTTTGTGTTATATATGTAAATTTTAACTTGCTTTAAAAAGTGATTACAAATCATACATTTAACTCAGAAATTGAACTTGTTTCTTTGAACATTAAATACAGCTATAAATATAGTTCTTAATTTATAAAGATCATTTACATTAAGAATCCAAAATTTAACTTGACTTGTGTACTTCAAATTAATGGTTGTAATCCAATTTTCCATCTAACAAATACTCTCAAACTATGACATTAACTATAGATAAATGACATTCTGCTCTTTTCTTAAAAATACATTATAATACATAAAATGTTGTTGTCTTCTGAACCATAATCATTTGCTGCTGAAAGTTAGAGTACAAAGCCTTAAATGGTGAAATGGTAGGCATAAAGACCAAATAATCCTTTAATCACCTAATTGTAAATGTTTACAAGAAAGATCACTGCAGGCCTGATATGTGAACCTTTTGTTCCTTCTGCTGCAATCTCTAGCAAAACTATCATTAAATGCTTTGCTAAACTGCCTCATTTAAAACACATGTTCTTGTATTGCTGCCATTTCTTAGTTTGCTGGAGCTATACATCCTGGATATGTGCTGAAAAAGAGCACATACAGCTGTATGACCAAGTTGTCAAATAATTTGTATACTAACCATTATAACATCTGAAGACATGTGTTCCTTTGAGCTGAACTGAGTCAGGCTATAGAATAACAAAATGAAGATTTTGAAAATAAGCTTGAGCTCCTTAAGGTTATAGACAGTATTTTATACTTTCATGCTAGAATAACAAAGAAAACAAGACCATCCAAAGAAGAACAATGTAGGGATTAAAGTTTAACTTACTACACTATCAAATGTAATAACAAATTCTGCTTGAGGATACATGCATATGATACAACTATGATTCTCTTCTGTCATTTTTACTCAGATATAATTTACAGTGATAACATCAGAGTCTTTATTGGTATGGCACATAAAAATATCCTATGGATATAATGTCTGAAGAACAACAAAACTCTGTATACTTTCTTTGAAAAATACTATTTCTATTTAATCTAAAATTTATTTTTCATATTATCTTTAGAAATGATTTATTTTAAACTTCTTAAAAAATATATATAAATTTTTCAAATAAAAGTAAATCTGTTTATATGCTTCCTTAAATATGAAGGTGTCAATTTGAATTCCATTCTTTATATTGACTCTGCAGTTTTTAAGGAAATTTTATCTACATAAAGGGCCATATCACGTCAACTAATTCATACTTATCTGTCAAAATTTAAATATATTTTTATTACATTCTTTTTGGTTTAGACATAACCCTGGTGTTGTAGATTCTCCAGAGGAAAAGAAAAGCACAGATGATTAATTCTAAACATAACCTAAGTATGTCTAAACACCAGGGACAAATAATCGTTCATAAGAATCAGTCTCAAGGTAGGGCTTGGAAAATAAATCTTTCAGAATTTATGAAGGAAGAAAGTTTGCACAAAGAAATAAAAGCTTAAAAACTGTTGTAAGGGATAGAGGCATGAAGTTCAGGGAAAATCATCCCCTACTCTTGGGTTTTACTCAAGCTTTCCAGATAAGGGAGTACCAATTGTCAGAGGTTGCTGCAGCCCCAAAAGGAGTAATTTCCATTAAAACCGCTGAGACCTCTGTAAAACTAGGATCTGAGAAGCTCTACCATCTATACCCTAGGTTTCAGGAGAAGAGGGACAGTTTTTGTTTTGCTTTTGCCTTCCAAAGCTCTTGCAAGAACTTCCCATTGGAGTAATTTGATTTTAAGACTTTGAGTCCCTGCAGGACAGGAGAAATATGAAAAGCAATGGAGATCAAACAAATACTGGAAACGTCTAAGTTTCCATGCCTCAAGTTCTTAACACAAAACTTGACAAATAATAGGTGTTGAAATTAGTAGTATAATGATGACTTCATGTTTTTAGGTCTCTGATGGGTTAACCACCCCCGCTTTTTCTAAGCTATCTAACCTATATTAAAGGTGGAATTATTGTCTCTTAAAGCTTTATATAAATATAATTATCTCTTTGGAAGCATCGTCTGAATATTTTTATTTTTTTGAGATGGAGTCTCACTCTGTTGCCCAGGCTGGAGTGCAGTGGCCCAATCTCTGCTCACTGCCACCTCCACCTCCCAGGTTCAAGGGATTCTCCTGCCTCAGCCTCCTGAGTAGCTGGGATTACAGGCATGTGCCACCACACCCAGCTAGTAATTTTTTTTTTTTTGTATTTTTAATAGAGATGGGGTTTCATCAGACTGGCCATCTGGTCTCAAACTCCTGACCAGGTGATCCACCTGCTCAGCCTCCCAAAGTGTTGGAATTACAGGTGTGAGCCACCACGCCCAGATGAAAAATCATTTTTAATTCTAGCTCTATCATTTAGTTTGAGAAACACGTTTATTTTAGGCCCATTTCTCTCCTACATGGTTAGTCTTTCCTGCCAGCAATTGGCACATGTTTTCTATATGGAATGTACGCAGTAAATACTTGTTGAATTGAATTTTATTTTATATAGCAATAGAGGAACCAACCCTAAAATAACTGAAACCTCAGAATATTTTAGGCTGGGTCTAAATACAGAGTTGTGTGGAATATTTATTGGGATAATTTGAACATTCCAAATATATTTGCAACAATATTTCAATTGAAAAAGAAGACTTTCTTCTGTTTTTAGTCTTAGAATTACTTCAGTTTTTTCTTTGTAGAAAACGTCTTTTTTTTTTTTTTTTTTTGAGACAGAGTTTCACTCTTGTTACCCTGGCTGGAGTGCAAAGGCGTGATCTCAGCTCACCGCAACCTCCACCTCCTGGGTTCAAGCAATTCTCCTGCCTCAGCCTCCTGAGTAGCTGGGACTACAGGCGTGCGCCACCATGCCCAGCTAATTTTTGTATTTTTTAGTAGAGACAGGGTTTCACCTTGTTGACCAAGATGGTCTCTATCTCTTGACCTCGTGATCCACCCACCTCGGCCTCCCAAAGTGCTGGGATTATAGGTGTGAGCCACCGCGCCCAGCCAAAAACGTCTTCTTTACTATAGCAAGAAGGAAGTCAATTCACACCCATTTTCTATGTCATTTTGAAAAATAAATCCTTTATTTCTTTTAAGTTTTATTGATTCAATAGTGCCCATGATTTAAAAGAAACTGTATTAAAGAAATAGGGAAGAAAATAATAATAGCAAATTTTACATAAAAATAGAAAGCATCACCTGGGGTGGCATGGTGAAACACCATTTTTACAAAAAGCACAAAAATGTTAGCTGGAAGTGGTGGTACACACCTGTAGTCCTGGCTACTTGGAGGGCTGAGATGGGAGGATCACTTGAGCCCAAGAGGTCAAGGCTTCAGTGAGCTGAGATCATACCACTGCACTCTAGTGTGATGACAAAGTGAGACCCTATATAGAAAGAAAGAAAGAAAGAAAGAAAGAAAGAAAGAAAGAAAGAAAGAAAGAAAGAAAGAAAGAAAGAAAGAGAAAAAGAGAGAGAGAAAGAGAGATAAAGAAATAGAGAGAGAGAAAGAGAGAGAGGGAAGGAGGGAGAGAGAGAGAGGGAGGGAGGGAGGGAGGCAGACAGAGAGACAAAGAGAGACAGAGAGTAATTTGTTCCATATATTACTTGTACCACCCTAATTTGCTTTTATTTTATTTATTTTATCTATTTTATCTGTTTTTGGTAATTCAAAATTTTAGTGCAGATGAATGAATTTGGGGCAGATACATAAATTTTGTTTATACTAAGAACAAACTGTCTTTAGCAGTGGAGAAATATATTTGCAACTTGCTATTGAGATTGGTTACAACAATTACTACTGCAAATAAAAGGAAATTTAATCTAAAAAAAATAGAACATATTAACTTTTTAAATAGTTACTTAAACTGAGAGTCTGAATTGGTAATCTAGCTAAAGCAATCCTGACAGGATTATGTTTAGATTGAATTTACGAATCATTGGAGATCTCTGGAAAATGAATGACTGTATTTTAATTACTATGTCTAAACAACACCATTTGGGGGTAATTACAAGATTTACTTCTGAAAGTAGAACTTAAATTTTACTTATCAACGAAAATCATCTAAGATAGGGAAACATTTCTAGCAAACCTAGAAATTATTTGGTAAATTATTGCATTGTTATTTAACATAAATTAATAGGAAAAATCAATAAGTGTACCAGAAAACAAAGAAATGATTTTTCTTTTACTATTTTAATCTATCCATGTTAAACAGGTTGAACATTCTTCACATTTTTATTACTTAAAAATCCATAGAAATGTTAATTTTTCAGAGGCAGGGTTTGCCATTGTCAATTTGTGGGTAGCCCACAGTATTTCTCAAACTGTTATCAAATAACTATCTTTACCTAAGTTATCTGGAATGTTTGTTTATTGTGCTGATTTCTGGACCCCTCCCTAGGCTTACTGAATTGATATTTTGAGGCTATGACATGAAATGCAGTCATTTTAGCAGACTCCTCTATGTTATCTTACCACACTGAGTTTTGAAAATTGCTGTTTAATGAGATGAAAGATAGTAAGTTCAATTACTGTCTATTACCTTAAGACATGTTTGTAAAACAGGAAAATTTACCATGAACATGATAAAAAAAAAAAAAAAGAACAACTTTAAAGTGGAAGAAAAAAAACCTCCACAAATTACAGATTGCATTACACACACACACACACACACACACACACACACACATACGCATATATAACTTTAGGTATAAAAAACTGTAATAGTAAAGTGAGAACAAAGGCAAGTACTACCTTCTCATTTATTGATCTAAAAATGCTTCCTAACCAGTCACTGAGTGGCAGTGTTTTAGAAACTGGGGATCAGCATAAAAAACATGTATACACTTGTGAAGCTTACAGTAAAGAGTCTAACAATAAACATGATAAACTAAAAAGTATGGTTGAAGGCAATACTCATATGGAAAAGAGAAAAAAAGAGAACTGGGTAAGGAGGACTCAGATTGCTAGAGAGAATTTGTAGTAGAATTTAAAATAGGATGGTCAAAGTCTTTTATATTGAGAAAACAATCTTTGAACAATTCGAATGAGTTGAGAAAATTAGCAATGGTGAACATTCCAAGTAGAGGAAACTGTGCAAAGGTCCTAAGGATTATACGTTCTTTTTGACCACATTTTCTTAAATATCATTCATTTTAGATATCTTCATTTGTATTTCTTGCCAGAGGCCTTCAAATACTAAGTAAATGTTAAATATGTTTCCCTGGAGTATAGATCAGTTAACTTATAATTATGGTGATAATGAAATATTTTAAATTACATCATAAACAATATAATGGATACTAACTTAGAAAATCATGGTGGAAATAGCAGGATAATTGTCCAAATAATGTAATTTTTTTTTTTTTTTTTTGGAGACAGAGTCTTGCTCTGTCACCCAGGCTGTAGTGTAGTGGTGCAATCTCAGCTTACTGCAGACTTCACCTCCTGAGTTCAAGTGATTCTCATCTCTCAGTCTCCTGCATAACTACGATTACATGCCAGTGCCACCACACCTGACTAATTTTTGTTTTTTTAATAGATATGGGATTTCACCATGTTGGCCCGACTAATCTCCAACTCCTGACCTCAAGTGATCTGCCCGCCTCGGCCTCCCAAAGTGCTGGAATTACAGCTATGAGCCACTACACCTGGCCCAAATAATGTAAATTCTTCATGTCTATTTCTTTTTCTTTTTATACTTTACTGGTTTTTCTTGCCACGAATTATAAATATATTTTAGTAAATCATATTATGATATGCCATTTTACTACTGGCTCAAGCCAAAGTAGATAGACCTGGTGCCTATGGATGCTAATGTATTAATCAGATCTCATAGAAAACATACGTTCAAATTCAGTAACAGATTTATATTTGGGACATAAAATCAGATATATCAAAAGTCTAAGAAGTCCAGTAGGATGGAGAAAAAAAAACAGATTAACTGTAGATCTTAAAAAACAGCATGTTGAGGTGAGGCCAGATGACGGCTTCAAGACAACTGACTAGAGGGGCCTAGCACTTATATCCTCCACAAAGAAGGACCAAAGCAGTTAGTAGATAATCATGGGTGGAACAGAGCACCTAAGAGAGAGCAATGGAATTCAGCAGGGAAATGACAGGAAACATCCGAGGCATGGGAGAATAGGGAAACAAAGCAGCTGGCCTGGTCAGGATCAGCTGACAGAAGAAACTCCTCATTATAGGGAAAAGGTAAGCAAGAGATTCCCAATGGTCCATATACCCACTGTGAACTGCAGTTCTAGGCACGGGAAGGCCCCTTGGCCCTCAAGGGCTCTGATGCCAGTAGTGGGAGCTGCCAGGAGTCCACATAATTGTTCCAGAGAAGGAGTTCCCACTGGGTCCCATGCACCCTCTTGAATCCAAGCAACTGCAGCAAAGCACCATTATGAGAGTCCAGCCCCTACTAGACTACATTTTTCCTGAAGGCTGAATAGCCCCTACATCTCTACATTCCTGGATCCCTGATGACATATCACAGTGTTCACCCAGAGGACTGTGGAAAAAAACAGGGAAGTGTCACAATATCTGACTTTAAATTATACTATGAAGCTATAGTAATCCAAATATCATGGTGTTAATATAAATACAGACTCATAGACCAGTGGAACAGGATAGAGAACACAGAAATAAATCTACATATTTGCAGCCAGGTGATTTTGACAAAGGTATCAAGAGTATATACTGGAGAAGGGACATCTTCTTCAATAAATGGTGCTTGGAAAACTGGATATCCATATGCAGAAGAATAAAATGAGACCTATATTGCTCACCTGTACAAAAATCAATTCAAATTGAATTAAATAAACATAAATCATCAAAGTATAAAACTACTAGAAGAAAATGTAAGGGAAACACTTCAGGGTATTGATCAAGGTGAAGGTTTTATGGCCAAAGCTTCAAAAATACAGACAATAAAAATAAAATAGAGAAATGAGCCAGAACAACTAATAGAGTGAAGAAACCACCTGGAGAATAAATGAAACTATTTGCAAACTATTTATCCAACAAGAGACTAATCTCCAGAATATACAAAGGACTCAAACAACTCAACAGCAAAAAACAACCCCATTAAAAAGTGAGCAAAGGATCTGAATACACATTTTTCAGAAGAAGACATATGGATGGAAAACAAGTATATGAAAAATAATGCTCCACATCGCTAATCGTCAGAGGAATGCAAGTCAAACCCACAATAAAATATCATCTCACCCCAATTAGAACTGTTATCATCAAAAAGAAAAAAAAATCAACACTGGTGAGGACATGGAGAGAAAGAAACTGTTACACACTGTTGTTGACGGAAATGTAAATTAGTACAGCCATTATGAAAAACAATATAGACATTCTCGAAAGCCTTAAAATAGAACTACCATACACTCCAGGAATTTCACTACTGGTTATTTATCCAAAGGAAAGGAAATTGATATATTAAATATTTATTGTAGCACTATTCATAATAGCCAAGATATGGTATCAACCTAAGTGTCTAACAGTGGGTGAATAGGTAAGAAACAAATGTGGTGTATATGTAAGTGGAATATTATTTAGTCACAAATAAAATGAAATCTTGTTATTTTCAGCAACACAAGTGGAATTGGAACTCATTAATTGAAATAAGCCAGACATAGAAAGACACATATTACATGTTCTCATTCATATCGTGGACCTTAAAGATTTGATCTCATGGAGTTAGAGAGTAGAACGATAGTTGCCAGAGTCAGAGAAGGGTTAAAAGGGGGGATAAAGAGACATTTGTTAATGAATAGAAACATACATTTAGAATAAAGGAATAATAATATGTATATTATTATTTATACATGTACAATATGTATATTTATACATATTGTATTATTCATATTCATATTATACAATATGAATAACCATATGTACCCTATACATTTGTACAATTTTTTAATGTATCAATAAAAAAATCCTAAATATAAAAAGTAGCATATTTTCACATTAGTCATTAAAATTACAAATTTGATGTTTTGCATTGAATTCTCTGTGCAATAAGAAAACCCAATATGTGTCCTCCATGAAAGTTTTACTTAAGGATTAATAGTGCTAATAGTACTCTAGAGAATATAAGGTAACAAACTAATTTTAATCTATGGCATTTATCCTCAATCTTGATTAACAGGACCATCATCAACTCAGAAAAAGAAAAGCAAATATTTCAATTTCCACTTTTCTGATGAGAACATTAAACCTAAAGGTTAAATAATTTCCTGGTAAAGAAAAAGTTAGTTTTCAAACTGAAGTCTTCTGATTCTAAAAGCTGTACATTATGTTTTTCAAAAATGAGTTATACTGTGACTTAAATTAAGGAAATATTTTATTTTGCAAAACTTTAAAGTAGCCATTCTCCAAGGAATCACTTCATGGTCACCATCTCCTGCTGTTTTTACCTATCTGTGGTATTCCCATATAAAATAGGGACAACTTGTATAATCAGTATAAAGTGGTATTGGAATGTGCCATCAGAAGCTGACCGATAAAAGATATGAAGCTTCCACGTTGCTCTCTCTTTTAATCTTTTACACTAGACCAAGCCAGCTGCCACGTCATAAGGACAGAGGCATTTTGCCATAGCCCTGTGAATGAACCCTATTGGAAGAAGATCCTCCAGTCCAAGTCAAATCATTAGATGACTGTAGCCATGTGAGAGACTTTGAGGTAGAACTACTCATGTAACCTGTCCCCAGATTTCTATACAGTTACCCACTGTGAGTTAATAAATTGTTATTGTTTATGCCATTTTGGGGACTAGAAAACTACTACACCCAATATATACAATATAAAAATTTAAATGAGTAAATATTTTCCAAAAATAAGTATTTGTCCTTAAAATGTGTGATTTACTTATTCTTCAATCCTATTCTTTTTTGTTAAAATCATTCAGCTTATGATTCTTAAAAATGCATTATTCTATAAGTTAATCCACGATTATTACTATTTTACAAAGAGAATCAGGTGAGTACAGCTTTAAGTCTTATTCCAATGCATTTGGTATTCTTGAGTTATTTCTTTAGAAAAATTTAGAATATTTACTGTTTTTCATTTACATCTTATTTTTGAAATTGTAACATGACTGATTAAATTTTATGTGGAATCTGAAACTAAAAGAGAAAAATTTTTCCCTCTGTAAATGAAAATATTCTATCTTGAGTTAATTTATTTCATGATCTTTTTAGAAATGGCATCATCCCTTGTAGGTCTCTGGAGTTTAATACAATAAAATTACTGACTGTCATTTAATATTAGCAATAACAGTTATATCATTAAAGAATATATCTAGGAGATAACAAGTTACTGAAGTCAAACAGATATAGTTACATCTAAATTCTATTTTGAAAAAATCATTTAAAGCCTGGAATTTGTTTTTCTCATTCACAAAATTAGTGACCCCTAATAAAGATTTAAGGGTCTGAGAAAAAAGGAATCTATTACAAGGAATGGCTCTCTGATGTCTCTTCTCAGCATGAGAGGAAGAATAAACCGATGATATCAGGAAATGAAGCATTTGCAGTTGGCTTCGGGCATTCCAGGTGATTGGGGCTGAACGAATCTTGGAAGGAATGTAAATTGTGTCTGACACTTTTCTTATAAATAACATAAATAAAACACATTTCTTAGAGATTTTTAAAAAGTTATTCCAAATTGAGTTATTCATAGGATTGGCTGAGGTTTTCCATATAACGTTCTTACTGCTTCACTTTATCCTCTGCCTTATCTTTCCTTCCTTTCTTTTACCCATAGATGATCTTAAGAACACTTCGAATGGAACTCCTGAATGCTAATCATCATTTTAGAGTCTGTTTCCCAGGAATTCCAACTGATTAGAGCAAGCTTATTAGAGTATATTTCCTCTCTATGCAAACCTTCTGCCAAACAAACTCTATTATCAAATATTTTATGGGCCGCCAGAGGAGTAACTGGATTATACTTGGAGCAGCACTTCACAGAAATACATTTTTGTTCCATTCTAATTTTCAGTATTTGTTTATGTATCAGTCTGGCTCAATTAGGCTGCCTAATGCTGTTTTTAAATATTTGGTTCTCTGAAGTTTGTTTCTGCTTGCAATTCTCGCTAATGCTAGATGACCAGACTTTTTGCATAAATTCTTTTTTTGGTAATTTCTAACTTTAAATGTCAGTCATCCATAAAAAAAAGAGAATTACTGAATCAATCTTTCTTGTGGTTGTATAGTAGAGGGACTTGAAAATGACAATGTTTACATCTCCTATTCCTTATATAAATATTAAGACATTGCAAATCTGATTTTGTTTACATTTCTTTTTATTTGGAGATTCCATTATATTTAAATCTAAGCTTTTAGTAGATGAACAATATATGCCTTGCTGTGGGATTTACGGTAAGTTATAAAACTCTCTTGTGGTCAGATTTTTCCTATTTCTTAATTACCTTTCTCTCCTATTGCATATATCAAGCCACCATAGCATGAAGAATTTGTTCTTACACATTTTGTGGTAAGGAGATTAAAACTGGACTTTAATGGTTCAACATAAGCAGAAGGCAAAGGCACAGTCTTCTGATATTCTAATATAAAGGCTAATTATGTGAAGGCTGGTGACTAGATATCTTCTCTTCCTCTTAGGTAAAGAAAAAAATAAGTAGTTTAAAGCTTAACATGTGTGATTCAGAAAATTGCATACAAGAGTCATCAAGCAGTCAGGCCAGTCTCAGAGATGACTGCATTAAAACCTCACATAAAAAAGCAACCAATTGCTTTCTGCTAACCCTATTTTTAAAAAGACTGTATATATGACATGAGACAAAATTTTTAGACAAGAGCTGATGTTTTGAAAAATGAGTACCAATTGTTTAGTAAAGCGTTACTGAGAAATTCTAAATACAGTTCATGATATAATATTCTAATAGTAATTAATTAGATATTTATTAAATTATATGCTAATGAAGGAAGAAAGAATAATAATGTAGCCTATTAAGATTTATTTTATACTTTGATGTTCAATTTCAGGGTTCATTTAAAAATCAAAGAGCCCAATTTTCTTTCTGCATATAAAGTCAAATAAACTATTGTCCAGAAGCCATATGGTGAAAGATTTCCATACTTGAATAAAATTTATTCTAAATTTTGATGTGAAAATAAATCAAAATCTCAATTACTAAATTATATAATGCCTGAAGTCTAGAATCAATGATCTAAGACTGAACTTATACAAATCAATAAAAACCTCAATAGGAAAATTGACAAAAAACTTATAAAACAGATAAATTGGTAAATTTCTGGCTAATATAAAAATATAATCATTATAAATAAAAATGTTTGCTAAAGAGTGATAGTAGCAAGATGACAGAATAGGACATCTTAGCCCTCATCTCTGCACATAAACACTAATTAAACAATGTTATTTGGGCCAAAATACCTTTATAAAACCTTTAAAATCCAATTAGGCATTTGAAACAGCCCAGAAAGGTACAAAACTTAGAAACAAATCTTTTTAAAGTGGATGAAAGAAACAATTTTACTTTATTTACTTTATCTATATCAACCTCTCCCACAAGTCACTCTGACTGAGTGACAAAAGAGATCTGCTAAGCGCATGATTTCTCCCTTGGAGGAAAGACTGAGGAAAGAGTCGGTCTGACATTCCCAGGCTTTTGGGTTCTCCCCAGTAAACCTAATTTTGCTTTACCTCAACTCCAAGCAGTCAAGGAACAGGTAATAGAATGCCTGGGGGAAGCTAACACCAAAGAAAGGTGCTGGGTCTCTCAGCAGCCTGCATAGCACTGTGGGATGGAAAGAAGAGGCAAAAATTTTAGATTTTGTATTCAGGAAGAAGGGAGAAAACTGGAGCTGCACCCAGATTCCCAGTATTGTAGTTCAGTCTCCTAGGGAAGAGGGCAGGAAGCATTCAAATCTGCATGGTACTGTGGCATAAAGAAAACATTTGCAATCCTGAGTCTTATCCTTCAAGAGGAAGGGAAAGAAGTGGAGCTTGCACCCAGCCTCTCACCATTCCAGTGCATTCAGAGAGAAAGAGCCAGAAACTTGTTTTTAAAAATAATGCCCCAAGACTTCTCAAATCTGGGGAGGAAAACAGACATCTATATTTATGAAGTTCAAATTTATTTGTTTAGGGTAAACCAAAAATGTCTACACTAAGATGCATTATAATCAAATTGTCAAATTCAAAGATAAAGACATACTTTTGAAAGCACAAGAGAAAATTGATTCATCATGTGTAAAGGACCTCAGCAGAAACTCTGCAGGACAGAAGGGAATCAGATGATTTATTCAAAGTACTAAAAGAAAGAAAAACCAAAACAAATCTGCCAACTATGAATACTATACTGAGCAAAACATTCTTTCAAAAACAAAGCTTAGTTTGTTCATTATCACTAAACATGTGTTCCAAGAGATGTGAAAGCGAGTCCTTTAAGTTAAAGCTAAAGGATGCTAAACAGCAACAGGAAAACATTAAAAGTGTAAAAATACCTTGTAAAAGTAACCATGTAAACAAATACAGGATATTGTAATACTGTAAGGATGGTGTAGAAATAACTTTTAATTGTAGTGGAAAAGTTAAAAACCCAAAAATATAAAAAGTAACTAATTACAAAAATGTCTCAATGGATTCACCTTGTTGAAAGGTATATATTGTGACACCAAAAACATAAAGTATGAGAAGAAAGGGAGTATATTGTACACTGTATATTATTGATAATTTGCTATTACTTTTAAATAGACTGTTACGTCTTATGGAATGCTTCATAATAACCACAATATAAAAATATATACAGAGAAAAAAGAAAAAAAAACATTGAAAAGAGAATCAGACCTAGAATAGCCAAGGCCATCCTGGGCAAAAAAATAAAATAAAATAAAATAAAAACTATAGAAGAATCACATTGCCTGACTTCAAATTATACTCCAAAGCTGCATAAACCCAAACAACATGATAATGGCATAAAAATAGACACATAGACTAATGGAACAGAATGAAGAATCCATACACTAATAGCAAGTTTCAACAAAAATGCCAAGAACATACATTGGGGAAATAACAGTATATTCAATAAACGGATGTGGATATCCATATGTAGGAAAATAAAACTAGATCCTTATATCTTGCCATGTGCAAAAACCAAATCAAAATGGATTAAAGACTTAAATCTAAGACCTGAAACTATAATACTGTTAGAAGAAAACATTGGGGAAACACTCTAAGACATTTATCTGGTTAAAGATTTCATGAATAATACCTCAAAAGTACAAGCAGCCAAAGCAAAAATGGACAAATAGGATCACAATGAACTAAAAAACTTTTGTACAGCAAAGAAACAACCAACAAAGTGAAGAAAAAATCCACAGTATGAAAGTAAATATTTACAAATTACCCATTTGATAAATTAATAACCAGAATAAAGAGCCCAAAAATCGCAATAGAAACAAAAAACAAATAATTTGATTTAAAATGGCCAAAATATCTTTTAAAAAGAGCTGAACAGATATTTCTCAAAAGAAGACATACATATGGCATACAAGCATATATAAAAATGCTCTACATCACTAATCATCAGAACACAAATTTAACAGTAGCAAAATATATATTCTTTTCAAGGGCACACAGAATAGTCTTCAGGATATGTCACATTAGGTCACAAGAGAAGTCTTTGCAAATTTCAGCTTAAAATATTCAATTTTTTTTAAATCAAAATTATGTGAAAGTATAGATCAATTACAGAAGGCAAATTGAAAAACCTGCAAATGTGCTAAGATTAAATAAGCTCCTAAAGAACTAATGGATCAAAGCAGTCAAAAGGGAAGTCAGAAACTATCTTGAGACAAGTGAAAATGAAATCACAACATATCAAGACATATGGGATGCAGAAAGAGTAGTACTAAGAGGGAAGGTTATGATGACAAAACCTATGTAAAAAAGAAGAAAGATCTCAAATAAACAGACTAACATTAAATCTTAAGAAACTAGAAAAAGAACAAACTAAGCCCAACATTAGTAGAAGGAAGGAAATAATAGAAATTAGAGCAGAAATAAATAAAACTGAGACTAAGAAAATGTAACATGGTTGTTTCTTGTTGAAACAAACAAAATTGACAAAACGTCAGCTATAATAAGAAAAAGTGAATGCAGTCTCAGTACAATCAGAAATGGAGAGGAGACATTACAAATAATGCCATAGAAATAAAAAATTATCATACCAGACTATTATAAATATTTACATACTGTGAAATTTGATAACCTGGAGAAAACTGATAAATTCCTAGATATGTTCAACATACAAAGATGAAATCATGAAGCAATATAAAATATGAACAGACAATAACAAGTAAGATTGAATCAGTAATAAAGTGTCTCACCAAAGATAAGCCCAGAACCAGATGACTTCACTAGTGAATTCTACCAACCATTTAAAGAAAAATTAATTCAAATTCTTCCAAAAAGCTGAAGAAAACACATCCAAACTCATTTTATGATGTAAACCCTACCCTAAAACCAAAGACAGATAAAGATATTATAAGAAAAGAAAATTACAGGCCAATATTCCTGATGAACATAGATACAAAAATCATAAATAAAATACTGGAAAACTAAAATCACCATAATTAGATGGGAGATGGGATTTATCCCTGAGATGTAAGGACAGTTCAGGATGTGCAAATGAATAAATGTTATACACCATATTAATAAAATGAAAGTTAAATATTACATAATCTCAATACATGCTGAAAAAGCATTTGACAACATACATTCAACATTCTTTGTGATAAAAATGCTCAACAAACTAGATATAGAAAGAATGTACCTCAACACAATAGAGGACACATATGACAAGTCCATGGATAACATCATGCTCAGTGTAAAAATTAAAACATTTTCCTCCAAGATCAGGAACAAGACATGGATGCTCACTCTTATGACTTCTATTCAGCATACTACTGAGATCCTAGCCAAAGGAACTAGACGGGAAAATAAAATGAAAGGAATCCAAATTCAAAAGGAAGAAAAATTATCTCTAGTTTCAGATGATGTAATCCTGTTTGTAGAAAATTCTAAAGCCTCCATAAAAAAATTAAAATATATGTGTATGTGTGTATAAATACCTATAAAGAAATAAATATTTTATATTTATATATTGTATATATTATAAAATATATAAAATATGTAAAATATATCTAAAATATAGTTAAAAAGCAAAATTATTATGTATTATATTTTTATTTTATAAACATAGGCACATGCCACCATCATGACCAGCTAATTTTTGTATTTTTAGTAGAGATGAGATTTCACCATGTTGGCCAGGCTGGTCTCAAACTCCTCACCTCAGGTAATGCACTAGCCTCAGTCTCCTAATGTGCTGGGATTACAGGCATGAGCCACCTCATACTTATATGACTATTAGGAAACAAATTAAGAAGGACTTGTACAGGTAAAATTATATATACTACTCAAAGTAATCTGTGAAGTAAATACAGTTTCTAAAATTCCAGTGGTGTTTCTTACAGAAATCGGAAAAAAATTCTAAAATTCATATGAAATTACCAAAGACTCAGAATAGCCAAAGTGATCTTGAGAAAGAACAAAGCTGGAGATATCAGACTCCCTGATTTTAATATGTATTCTAAAGCTACAGTACTGGCATAAAGACAGACATATATAACAATGGAAAAATAAGGGCCAATAAAAAGAACATTATTGTTTTGTAATTATCAATCTGATGAAGTTTACAAATTACTAGGATAAACCAAATGTTACCTATACATACAATGAAATATTATTGGCCTAGAAAGGAAGAAAATTTTGCCATTTGCTGTGACATACATGAATCTTGAGAACATTACATTAAGTGAAATAAGCTAGTCACAAAAAGACAAATATGTGATTCCACTTATATGAGGTACCTAAGATTATCACATTCATAGAAATAGAAAGTAGAATGATGGTTACCAAGAGCTGGGATAATCGGAAAATGGGGAGTTATTTCATGGGTATAGAGTCACAGTTTCACAAGATGAAAAAAGTCTGGAGTTCTGTTACACAACAATGTGAATATACTTAACACCTCTGGACTGTATGCTTAAACATGATTATGATGATAAATGTTGTGTTACATGCTTTTTACCACAATTGAAAATAAATTTTAAAAAGTCCTGCACATATACCAAAATTAAGATTACCTGATATGAAGATTTTAGAAAATAGATATTTTCTTATGTATTTCAAGCAGAAATTACTGCTGTTAAAATTCATCTTTGTACCATTATTTGTTAAAAAAAAAAACTTTCATGAAAATAATCTCAATATATATTTATTAATAAGATTGGCTGATGTAACAGTGAAACCCACTAATTTCCAGGGTTTAAAATAATAAACATTTATTTCTCTATCATGTAAATCCAACTGGTTATTCCCACTCAGCATTAGACAAGTATGCTCCATGCAGTCATACAGTGAGGCTGATAAAGTCTCTACCATATTAAACACTTGTTTTCCACAGTCATTTTCAGCTGACAGAAAGATAAGGAGGAAGTGAGGAAGTGGCTATTTGGGGTACAGAAAATGTATATGGTCCATGCTAGATATCGTATACCTCCTTGCTACATACAAACACTGTCTATAGAATAGCAGCAGTATCCCCCAGTGGGTTTTTAAAAATGCAACTGTCTAAGCCTCACTCCAGACCTACTGAATCAGAATCTGCATTTTAATACCATCCCTTAGGTGAATCATATATGTATTAAAATTAGAGAAGCAATGGTTTAGAGAAAAGACTGGTAAACTTGCCAAATAGGGCCTGTTATACTATAAAAGATTTTTATCTTTAAGAATTATTAACAATAGGCCGGGTGCGGTGGCTCACACCTGTAATCCCAGCACTTTGGAAGGCTGAGGCGGGTCAATCACCTGATGTCAGGAGTTCGAGACCAGCCTGGCCAACATGGTGAAACCACTTCTCTACTAAAAATATAAAAATTAGCCGGGCATGGTGGCGTGCGCCTGTAATCCCAATGGGAGCCTGAAGCAGGAGAAACTCTTGAACCCAAGAGGTGGAAGTTGCAGTGAGCTGAGATTGCACCACTGCACTTCAGTCTGAGAGAGCGAGTGAGACTCCATTTCAAAAAATAATGATAAGAATAATAATTAATAGTATAAAGAAAAGGGTATGGAGAACTTCACAAATGTAAGCTCTTAGAAATAATTTCATTTAATCTTCTGTGATCACATATGTGCAATAATATTCTAGATAGCAATATTTCTACTTTACTAATACTTGGATAAATTCTATATAGAATTATGCTAAGCCATGTTGAATAGAAGTCTGGCAAAATTGGAAGACAATTATTTCATCTAGAGGGAGTAAATTTACTTTTATGACCAGTTTGAAAGATTATAAACAAGTTGGCAATTCAGTTACTTTATTTTTAAATTGGAAATGTATACATATACATATATTCACCCTCACACATGTGTGTTCACATAGTTCTTGTAAGGTTTGAATAATCATGGAATCATAGTTTTCTAAAGACGCATTTGTGAAAATAGCTGACAAATGTCACTATCTGTTCTAATGTTACATTGGCATTTTAATTCAGCACACTCTTTTTGGTGGTGCTATGGTATTTGGAGGATTATACATTTAAATACTAATTTTCACAACTAAATTAAAAATTAACATGTCTCCTAAATCCATCGTGAACATAAAACAAAGCAGTATTAGAGCTCCCCCTAGTGTTATGTAACAGGTGCAGCTAACAAGCATGTGCAAATACCATGTTGGCCAGTAGTGTTGGTTGTGTAGGCTGACTTGTGAAATATATCTTACAGAAAAATAAATAAAACTGATTTGCTATAGGGAATAATAATCAACACAATTCTTTCCTCATCCATTTTAAAAGCCTCACCAATTTCATTAATAAGATAACAAAGCTTTACTACAGAAAGGGATCTTTATTTTTTCTTTTGTATTGTGATTATTTCAGGATCATTCGGAAAGGGTCATTTTCTTTTTCTTTTTTTTTTTTTTTTCTTTTTTTGAGACAGAGTCTGGTCCTGTCACCCAAACTGGAATGCAGTGGTATGAGCTCAGCTCACTGCAACCTCCACCTCTGGGGTTCAAGTGATTCTCCTGCCTCAGCCTCCTGAGTAGCTGACACTACAGGTACACACCACCACACCCGGCTAATCTTTGTATTTTTTAGTGCAGACAACGTTTCACCATGTTGGCCAGGCTGATCGCTAACTCCTGATCTCAAGAGATTTGCCTGCTTTAGCCTCCCAAAGTGCTGACAGGCGTTAGCCACCAGGTCAACCGAAAGATTCATTTTAGAGTAACAAAATATGTCTGTGTATGTATGAATGGTCAATAATGGTTTCATTGAAACTATCCTCTTCTTAGGACATAGAATAGCAGATTTGTAAACAAAACTACTTAAACCTATCATGATACCCAGGTCTGTGAAAAGTGACAAGAGAAATGTGTGACTGAGGCATAAGTCTCTATCACTGAGGCTTATTAAGCCAGCCTTAGGCCATTTGCAGGAATAACATGTGCCACAAGCACATCTGTGGCTGTTTTTCCCAAAGAGGTTTTCAGGTTTAGTGTTTTTCCATGACGCTTAAATGCCATAAACTATAAACCCTACCATAAACATTTCCTGAAGTGGGGTGATGGAGAGAGGCACGTAGGAAGAGGGACATGAAGGCAGTAAGGTCAATAGTCACATTTCTGTGAGACTTCAGTTGGTGCCCAGTAAATCCACATTTTACACAAATAATGTGAATGTCTGCAGAAGAAAAGAGAGTAAAGGAAGAGTCAATTATGCAGAAGTCTCAGAGTAAAGGTGTAGAAAATGAGCCTTGACTTTGTTCTGTACCTGGGAAGATAAGTGTGTAATCAGTGTGAAAGTCTAGGAGATAGACTTAGATTGCAGACCTAAAGTTGTGATTGGCATGTCTTTGTTAATGGGAAGCCAGCAAAGAATCTGCATATAAATAATCTGTGGGGGCAACTCTTCCCAGATGACTGAGATTTTTTTACCTTTCCATGGGAACCTGGTTGATGCATAATGTTACTAATGGCTATTCATTTGTAATGACTCAGCTTTAGGGCTTACTCTCCATTCTTGCATATATTTGAAGGGTCCTGAGATTTTTATTTTTGCTTGTATAAGCTTTCTTTATAATTGAAGATCTGTTTTTGACCAAGTGTGATCCTTTAAGGATGTGCTTTTTCAAAGCATTTAGCCAGCAATGTCAAGAAACTGTAATACAAGATTTCTAGAGCAATGTCAAGAAACTGTAATACAAGATTTCTAGATGAAACCTGCATAGTCATGTTATTATTATATTCATTAAGGTAAGTTTATGATATATATGTAAGTAGTTATCTAACAACAGTGAAAACATAATCTATCAGCCAAGAAGAGAAACTGGCTTTCCAACCCTGGCCCTGGACCCTACAGCCACCGAGATGTTGATGCCTAAGAAGAACCGGATTGCCATTTATGAGCTCCTTTTTAAGGAGGGAGTCATGGTGGCCAAGAAGGATGTCCACATGCCTAAGCACCCGGAGCTGGCAGACAAGAATGTGCCCAACCTTCATGTCATGAAGGCCATGCAGTCTCTCAAGTCCCGAGGCTACATGAAGGAACAGTTTGCCTGGAGACATTTCTACTGGTACCTTACCAATGAGGGTATCTAGTATCTCTGTGATTACCTCCATCTGCCCCCAGAGATCGTGCCTGCCACCCTACGCCACAGCCGTCCAGAGACAGGCAGGCCTCGGCCTAAAGGTCTGGAAGGTGAGCGACCTGCAAGACTCATAAGAGGAGAAGCCGACAGAGATACCTACGGACGGAGTGCTGTGCCACCTGGTGCCGACAAGAAAGCCGAGGTGGGGGCTGGGTCAGCAACCGAATTCCAGTTTAGAGGCGGATTTGGTTGTGGACATGGTCAGCCACCTCAGTAAAATTGGAGACGATTATTTTGCATTGAATAAACTTAAAGCTAAAAAAATCTTTTTAAAGAAAAAGAAGAGAAACTGAAAAGTCCGAAATTGATCCATGTTTGGTTTGCTCAGAAAACACTGGTTGATTTGTGCAAAAACAGTAATTGAATTAATTGAATTAAATAATGAATTGAATTAAATAATGGAATTATTAATGAATTGTTAATGAATTAAATAATGGAACACAAACTTGTTAAAAGAGACTGTAGCTTTTTGGTCAAAATAATTATACTACAGCAGTCTAATACACAAAACAAACTAAGGATTCTACTTCTAAAGCGCAAGAAGCTGTGGAAAGCATGTAGAAAGTGATCTTAACCAAATCAGTAAGTTATTACTACAGAGGAAATAAAAATATGGGCATTATGGGTTATTTTATGTGAAAGGAAAATAAAATCTTGGGACCTTAAACTCACTACATCACAGGGAAGAGTTAAGCTTGGGAACTGAGTCACACAAAAATGCCCCTGTCTTGTTCTTAAATGGATAGCTGCAAAGACAGAAGGCAGCATATCTTCCCAGACATCCTTTCCACAGTTTGCTCATGAGGAAATTCCTGGGGGCTCCAAGATCTTTAGCCTAAAACAGATTTCTTTTCAATTTTGCCTTGACAATGTAAATCAACAGCTTATCTTCATAGAGCAAAGGCAGGACTGGAAGTTATCCTTCCACTCCCTGAGACAAATGCATATTTGATTGCTTCCTATCCTCTATATTTACTTTATCTATGTAAAAATCCAGATTCAATGAGTGTGGGTCATGCATGGTTGACTGTTCCTGAAATCACTCTTTTTACATGTAAAATGTGAATTCAGTGAACACTGTTAAAAGCCTCAGAAGAATGTAACTGCTTCAACTGTTTTATTTAATCTCCCTTTTTTTTTCTTCCCTCTTTCCCTTATTTAAAGCTCTTTCCCCTTTAAGGACTGAAACTCTCAAATTCTTTGGAATAAGCATGGATCACAGATGTTCTTGTGATTTTGTGTTCCTTTTTCCCAGTCACATCCTCAAATTTGGCAAAATAAACCTCTAAATTGATTGAGAGTTGTCTCAGTCATTTCTTTTGGTTTCACAGTTATATGGGAAAATTTATTTAAAAAGCCAAGACAATATGTCTGGAAAATTTTTTTAAGCTTAAATTCGAATTGAAACATAAATCATATACTCTTCTCTTGGTTTGCTCTCCCATTGCTAAGACTATCCAGTGTATCAGTGATGCCATTGTAACCGGAAAGGGCTGTAGCTCCCTCCCCCTTCCAATTCCTCTCTAACCCCAAGAATGGGGAAAGGGACGCCAGAGGCTCAGTAAGCTTACCATTCTAATAAATATTATGGACCCAAAGAGTTTAGTAGAGAGCAATTTATTAGGCAGAAAGAAGAGAGAGAGAGATACCATGCTGCCATGGGAGGGGATCAAAGGAAGGAATCACTATAGGTAAGGAGCACTAGGGTTTTAACCCATTCCCTCCCCATTCATATTCTTATCCAATGAGAGACGTTCTTTCAAGCTTTCTTTTTAGTGATTGATGTTTGACTCTAATACCGGATTGGCTGTTTGGTCTGCAGCAGAGCCCCCTCCTCCCACAGCTTTCTGTGAGCTTTTGGAACTAAAGCTTACCTGGATTTTCCACAGGCGGGAAAGTTAGAAAAAGAACTTTAGATTCCCAGATGAGGGCGTGGTTGGAGGCCTGTCGCTGGGAAGCTCCTGCCTTTGAAACCACACCCCTGGTGGACCCAGAAAGAAAAGTATTTTCCTTAATACAGTGCCTCACCATGACATGTAGACAAAAAGAGACTCAGGCAGCTGAACGTTTGTCTTATATCTGAGTTTAAATGAGGGCCTCTTAAGCTTGGATACGATTTAGTTAAGTTCTTTGAACAGTGTCTTTGCGGAAGCACATGGATTAGAAAGTGATCTATTAAAAGAAGACATGTAGAAAAGGCTTTTTTTTTTTTTTAATGTTCCCAGAATAATAAAGAGATCAAAGTGCTACAGATCTCATTGGGAATTTTTATTCACTAACAACTGTTATTCTAATTTAACCACCTTGTCATCAAGAGAAGAAGGGTCAAGTGAGTTTCTGAAGATTTGGTAATTAGCTAAAGGTGTAAGCTAATATTGAACTCTACCTTTTTTCCTTTTAAAAATTAAATCTACTTTTGATATCAGGAGTTCTTATCTCTGATATGATCAAGACTAGTCATTTTAAATTAATTGAAAAAGGAAATTAATATAAAACATTATGATTCATAATGCATGAGTACTTTAAATGCTGTATTTTAAATTTAAACACACACACACACACAAATACAAATATACCATTTGATGTACAGCTGATGCCACTCTAGGGCTACAGTTCCCAGTTGGAGTGCTGCATAATTTTAGAGTTACTTATCATTTATGTTATTTTTTGTTTGTTTTTTATGTTTTGTTTTGTTTTTGGAGAAGCTAAAGAACACTGCAAAGAAATCTGGGGCAGAATCATTTAGAAATTTATTTATTCTTGTTCCCCTCCCTAGCATTTTACAACAAAGTTACCTATATGTTATTCAACAGAATTTGGTTTTTCAGCTATTTTCCTTTGGTCTGTCAGCACAAAGTATTGACTTAAATTTTCATGAAGCAACCCTCTTGGTGTTATATTTTCTTGGTTTGCACAACACTCAATTCAATTATGTAATTTCAAGTAGCTAGTATACACTGCTTTAGTGACTATGATATTTTCCATTATTTTTTAGCAAATATTTGTGTACCCCTGCCTTCCACTGTGGGCAGAGAATGCTTCCTTGTCCCAACAATGTTGGGTTTGAGTATTTGACTTGATTTGATCAATGAGAAGTTGGTGATGTGATTTCAGCATAGGCATGAAATATACGTGCTCTCTTGCTTTTCTGTCATCAGAACAAGAATGAAATGTTCTGTACAGCTGCTTCTCCCTAAAGAATGAGAACTACATTGAGCAGAGCCATCCAAGCTGACACAGATGTGTAAGCAATACAAAACGTGCTACTACTATGTATCACTGAGTTTAGAGGTATTTGTGATACACAAATAGATGATCACTCAAGAAATAAATCCAAATGAGCACCTTACAAAAGGCTGCAACTGAACTTAGGAGAACAGATATTTGTAATACACTAATAGATGATCACTCAAGAAATAAACCCAATTGTACCTTATGAATGGGTGCAATTGAACTTGTGAGAACAGATATATGCGGACTAAGATTCTTAGTAGCTGTAAATGTAAGGATATCATGGCACCAAAAAGTAAAACTAAGAAGAATCTTATTTTCATTTGCCCCAGTCTTTTGCATCCTCTGCTTGTTATCTTCTTCCTTCTAATCAAAAGTAACTTGACCGACAATGCTTATCACGATAGCATTGGGTCTAAAGATACTGCTCCATGACACAGTGTTATTTCAAAGTTAATGCATAAAGACCATATTTTGATTTTTTTCTACAGTCATTATTATACTGTCACTAAATTTGTCTTTTCAAAATCCTAATGATCTAGGGATCTTACTCAGAAAAAGGCCTGTTAATCTGAGCTGGTCAGCATTTTGTTTCCTTTTCTACTCACCATCTCCTCTTAATGCCTAACCTAGGTGTCTTCCGTATTGCTCTTGAACCATACTTCTCATGTTAGACTAAGACATTTCTAGTTTCTCACAGTGCAATGACATGAGGTATAATACTGATTAACTGCAGAGGACAACTGACATGACAAAAACACACTCACGTGATACAGTTCACATGGTCCATATTCCTGGCTGCTAGCTTTTAGCTTGCTTTGCTTCATGCCCAGTGATCCTGTTCAATCACTGTCACTTTTCACAGCTAACTGCCTCAATGAAACAAGTGAAAAAGGAAAGAGGAAGTTCATTTTAAAGTTTTTTTTTATGTGACCCTTTAGGAATATTCATAATTAAATAATTTAATTCATAAAGTACTAATTATGAATAATCATAACTTAATTAATTTAATCCATAATTAGGTTATCAATAATTATATGATGATGTTCAAATATTTTACTGAGTATATTTGTTTGCCTTTTTGTCAAAAGGATCCCAAATAAGATATAGATGAATATTCCTAAAATCTTTTTTTTAATTATGTTTGAGATGGTCTGGCTTTGTCACCCAGGCTGGAGTGCATTGGCACAATCATGGCTCACTGCAACCTTGAACCTCCTAGGCTCAAGTAACCCTCCCACCTCAGCCACTCTAGTAACTGGAACTACAGGCATGCACTACTACACCTGGCTAACTATATTTACTTCTTGTAGAAATGGGGTTTGGCTATGTTGTCCAGGCTGGTTTCAAACTCTTGAGTTCAAGCGATCTGGCACCTTGGCCTCCCAAAGTGCTGGGATTATGGGCATAAGCCACCGCACCCTGAATATAATTTACACATTTCCTTCCAGTTTTGCAATAAACTCCTACTTTTCAACATTTCACTACCTAGAAGAGCATTCTTGCCTTTATCCAAAGTTATGATTCTAATCTGCCTAAAAATAAGAAAAACATCAGAATCAGTCAGGGCCACGATGGCTGATCAGACGCAGCTATTGTGTGTGGCATTCACAGAAAGGGGCAAAAGGGGGTGAGTAAATGCAGCACCTTCAACTGAAACATCCAGGTACTTGCATTGGGAATGATCAAGGAAACTACTCAAGTCAAGAATAATGAAGAAAAGCAAGGCAAGGAATCAGCCCACCTGAGAGCAACACAGAGCCAAGGAAGCTCCTACCCTCATCCAAGGAAAGTGGTGAGTGAATGTAAATGTGTGACCTAAGAAACCACGCTTCTCCTATGGATCTTTACAACCTTGGATCAGGAGAGCCCCTCATAAACTAAGTCCATCAGGGCCCTAGGTCTGACACACAGAGCTGTGAAGTGTCTCAGCAGAGCCATTGCTCAGACATGCATAGAGACTTAGGAGCTTTACATACACCTGCCTGGAATGTCCAGCAAAGGTGACTGCAATTCAGGCAAAGTGGGAGGACTTATTTACCCCTAGGAAGGGGACTGAATCCAGGTGCCAAGCAGAGTAAGTCTGTTGGCTCACCTTCAGAGCACCTCACAAGATAAGACTGACTAACTTGGAATTTCAGCTAGCCACTGGCAACAGGGTAGTGACTACCTGAGACAAAAAGGAGCTCCTGAGGGGAGGAGCAGAGCTCCTGAGGGGTTTATTTGGACAACTCAGCCATTCCAGGCTGCAGGCTATGGACAGTCCAAACCAACTGGGGCAGAAGTGGTTTACCAGCACTATATAGCTTTGCCAAGGTCTGCCCAGACTGGTTCTTTAAACAGGACCTAGATCTGCTCCTCCTTGCTGGCTGGGATCTCTCAGCTGAGTTGTCCAGCTGCCCTGCCCACGTTCTATGGCCAAAAGAGTTTTGTTTTCTCCCTCCAGTGGAGTGCCTGGGGGGTGGGGTGTGCTGCTACCTTTGCTGTTTGGGCATCTCAGCTGTGGAGAACCCAAACTGATTGGGGGCTGAAGGAATTCCCCCAAAACAGCACAGTTGCTTTGCCAAATGCAGCCAGACTGCTTCTTTAAGTGGGTCCTTGATTCCTTTCCTCCTGACTGGGTGGGATCTCCTACCTATGGTCTCCAGTCACCTTCTACAGGTGCTTTTTGGCCAGCAACATTTCTGTAACCCCTGGCATGGAGCTCCCAGAAGAAGGGACAGGCTGTCATCTTTGCTGTTTTGCAGCTTCACTGGTGATACCTTCAGGTACTGGAAGATCCAAGGTGCCTAGGTCTTGGGGTAGATGCCCAACAAACAGCAACAGATCTATGGAAAAGTGGCCAGACCATTAAAAGGAAAACAAACAAACAAAATCAAAACACTCCCACAAAAACTCCATCCAAAGGTCAGCAACCTCAAAGATTGAAGATAGATAAGGCCACAAAGATGAGAAAGAATCAGTGCAAGAATGCTGAAAACTCAAAAAGCCATAGTGCCCTCTTTTCTCCAAATGACCACAACACCTCCTCAGCAAGAGTTCAGAAGTGGGCTGAGATTGAGATGGCTGAAATGACAGAAGTATGAGGCAAAATGTGGGTAAAAAGGAACTTCACTAAGCTAGAGAAACACATTGTAACCCAAATCAAGGAAGCTAAAAATCATGGTAAGACAATCCAGAAAATGACAGCCAAAATAATCAATATAGAGAAGAACATAAGTGACCTGATTTAGCTGAAAAACACACTACAAGAACTTCACAATGCAATCACAAGTATTAACAGCAAAGTAGATTAAGCAGAGGAAAGAATCTCAGAACATGAAGACTGTCTTTCTGAAATAAGACAGGCAGACAAAAACAGAAAAAAGAATGAGAAGGAATGAATAAAACATCCAAGAAATATGAAATTATCTAAAAAGACTGAATCCATGACTGACTGGGGTACTTAAATGAGACAAGGAGAATGAAACAAATTTGGAAAACATATTTCAGGATATCATTGAGGAGAACTTCCCAACCTAGCCAAATGGGCCAATGTTCAAATTCAGGAAATCCAGAGAACCCCACTAAGATACTCCATGAGAAGATCATCCCACAGACACATAATTATTAAACTGGAAGCATTCCCTTTGAAGACTGGCATAAGACAAGGATGTCCTCTCTCACCACTCCTATTCAACATAGTACTGGAAGTTCTGGCCAGCGTAATCAGGCAAGGAAAAGAAATAAAGGGTATTCAATTAGGAAAGGAGGAAGTCAGATTGTCTATTTCGCAGATGACATGATAGTATATTTAGAAGACCCCATCATCTCAACCCAAAATCTCCTTAAGCTGATAAGCAACTTCAGCCAAGTCTCAGGATACAAAGTCAATGTGCAAAAATCACAAGCATTTCTATACATAAATAAGAGAAAAACAGAGACACGGATCATGAGTGAACTCCCATTCACAATTGCTACAAAGAGAAAAAAATACCTAGGAATACAACTAACAAGGGATATGAAGAACCTTTTCAAGGAGAACTACAAGCCACTGCTCAAGGAAATAAGAGAGGACGCAAAGAGATGGAAAAACATTCCATGCTCATGGTTAGGAAGAATCAATATCCTGAAAATGGCCATACTGCCCAAAGTAATTTATAGATTCAATGCTATCCCCAACAAGCTACCACTGACTTTCTTCACAGAATTGGAAAAAACCTCCTTAAACTTCATATGGAACCAAAAAAGATCCTGCATAGCCATGACATTCCTAAGAAAAAAAAAAAAAACAGAGCTGGAGGCATCACACTACCTGACTTCAAACTATACTACAAGGCTACAGTAATCAAAACAGCATGGTACTGATACCAAAACAGAGATATAGACCAATGGAACAGAACAGATGTCTCAGAAGTAATGCCACATATCTACAACCATCTGATCTTGGACAAACTTGACAAAAAGCATGTTTGGGGAGCAAGCAATGGTGCAATGATTCCCTATTTAATAAATGATGTTGGAAAAATGGCTAGCCATATACAGAAAGCTGAAACTGGATCCGTACCTTACGCCTTATACAAAAATTAACTCCAGATGGATTAAAGATTTAAACACAAGACCTAACACCATAAAAACCCTAAAAGAAAACCTAGGCAATACCATTTAGGATATAGGCATGGGCAAATATTTCATGATGAAGATGCCAAAAGATATTGCAGTAAAAGCAAAAATTGACAAATGGGATCTAATTAAATAGCTTCTGCACAGCAAAAGAAATTATCAACAGAGTAAACAGTTTACAGATTGGGAGACATTTTTTGCAATCTGTACATGTGACAAAAGTATAATATCCATCATTTATAAGGAACTTAAACAAATTTACAAGAATAAAAACCAAACAATCTCATTAAAAAGTGAGCAAACAACATGAACAGACACATCTCACAAGAAGACATACATGTGCCCAATAATCATGAATAAAAGATCAACACCAGTGATCATTAGAAAAATACAAACCAAAACCACAATGAGATACCATCTCACACAGTAGAAATGGCTACTATTAAAAGTGAAAAAGTAATAGATGCTGGCAAGGTTGGGGAGAAAAAGGAACACTTATACACTGTTGGTGGGAGTGCAAATTAGTTCAACCATTGTGAAAGACAGTGTGGGGAAATCTCAAAGACCTAGAGGCAGAAATACCATTCAATCCAGCAATTCCACTACTGGATATGTACCCAAAGAAATACAAATTGTTCTGTTATAAAGACACATCCACGTGTATGTTCATTGCAGCACTATCCACAATGGCAAAGACATGGAGTCAACATAAATGACCATTGGTGATAGACTGGATAAAAAAGAGGTGGTATATATATACTATGGAATACTATACAGCTGTAAATAGGAATGAGATCATGTCATTTGCAGGGACATGGATGCAGCTAGAGACCATTATCCTTAGCAAACTAAAGCAGGAACAGAAAACCAAATACCACGTGTTCTCACTTCTAAGAGGGAGCTAAATGATGAGAACACATTGACACATAGAGGGGAACAACATATACTGGGTCCTGCTTGAGGTCAAGGGTGGAAGGAGGGAGAGAACCAGGAAAATTAACAAATGGATGCTAGACTTAACACCTGGGTGATGAAATAATCTGTACAACAAAGCCCCATAACACACATTTACATATGTAACAAACCTAGGCATCTTCCACATGTAGCCCTGAACTTAAAAGTTAAAAAAAAGGAAACAAATCAGAATCGTGAAGAATGATAGAATCATATGTCAAGAGAGTGAAAACGTCTTTCTATATGATGGAAATTTCTTCAAAATGTATAATTAATATACATTTAGTACATGAGTCTGATGACACCAGTTTTAATTACTTGGGGATATTTTGACTGTCTTACTAGCTATTTGCTTTCCTCCATTACATAATGTTGTAAGAGAATGCCTAGATAAGTGATGTATTACTTACTGTTTTACTATATGCTTTAAATTGTGTATTCCGAAATGGTTCTAAGAATGGAGTTTGAGTTGTGATTCTTTTTGCTTATTCACGTTAAACTATTAAGTTTGAGAATGTGGAGAACATAAAACTATTGAGTGCTTGAACATTTTTAAAGAAATCAATACATGATGGATATTCTCATAGAATAGCAGAATGGTAGAATAAAAGAACCCAAGTCTTTCCCTCAGCTGACCTAGATTTAAGTCTCAGATCTTCTACCTACTAACTGAGACACTGAGAAATATATTTTCTGTTTTTACATCTTAACTTTCTCCCTGTGAAATGGCGATGGGGTTAGCTTATTCCTTGTTATGATAACTATATGACAAAATAAAATAACCAATCTAAACAGCATCATAAATTTTGAATGTTCTTTTTTGTCAAATGATTTGTTAAACATTCTACAGAATAAACATTTCTCAAAACAGTTTGTAGCAGCACACTCCTGAATCTTTGGAAGATATTTCACTGCTTATCTCTTGTATATTATCAGCTTTTCTTTTGGGAAATACTGAATTTCTCAATGTTTGTTTTTTAATTAGAATCACAGACTGATGGCTGGCATTTACTGAGAACACTGCATCCAATTAATTAGAATGAGTACTAGAGAGTGACAAGCAGAGAAAATGTATTTTTTTTTTTATGCTGGCTTCAAACTCTGGAAATTTGAGTCACCAATGGATGATATCTTAGTTCTTTTCAGAAAGTAACACTTGAAATAATTCCTATCTGTTAAAGTGATACATGGATTGGTATTTGTGAAACATTCTTAAAATCTCAGTTTAAAGCATTTTATGAGTATCAAAAAATGATTGCACAAGCTTAGTTTCCAATTCCAGGAAAAGATATGCATGAGCTCCTTATTATTAAATAATTTTTGCTGGATGATCCAGCTTAGTGTCATTGCAACAGCCTACTGGTTAACATAAATTTTATTCTTGTAATGTTTGCTTTTATATTCCAACATGCAGAAACAGAACTTGGACAATAGAACTCGAGTTTGAACCAGACAGATCAAGGCAGTGATCCACAAAGTAATCTAAAAGAATTTCCACTAAAAATTGCAAGTGCCAATCCCATTTTCTTAAACTTAACTTTTAGAAGTAAAATTACTCCATATCACAAGTCTATCCACTATTGGAACTTGAAGATAATTTCAAATGCACACCCAGCTCCAAGCATCCATCTTGCCACTCACATATATGTTTAGTTCTCTATTTCTGTTTAAGTAAATATGAACCAATTTGGATGGAAAACAGAATTCACAATGACTATATAGATCAGAAAGCAAGAAGAAATTGTAGATGTACTAAAAGAAATGATTTTTATTTATGAAAAACCAGGATGATATAAAGTAAATTATAAAGAAAAAAACTGTAGAAACAGTAAGCTAGAGGAGAATTTCATAATAATGCATTGCAAACTGTATGAAAGAGTCTAAACCATTTCTTAAAGTTGGAGGTTGGAAATAAAACTTTACATTTATAATGATGTGAAGACATTATGAAAATAAGAGACAGCAAGCTTCGTGTGGAAATACATTTAATTTTACATTGCAAAGCAGAAATAAAAAAAAAATCAGAATATACTGGACAGCATCAAATAAAGTAAAAGTCTCACCCCATCATCTCTTGACCCCATCAAATTTTTTCTTGATTTTTGAGAGGGTCATTGTGATTTAAAAAGAATTACTTGAATGTTAAAGAGTCCTTCACTATTATTGAATCATTAACTTAATTTCAAAGATGATCTCCGTAGAAAGCACACATTTTCAGAAAAGGCCAAAGGTGGAATGTAGGCTGCATGATTACATCTCAGAAATGGTGAGCTGAATATAATGACTATTGAACAAAAAATCAAAGATTGCTGATGAGTAATATCATACCTTAGTGATCTTTGCTCATTCCTTTAATTTTGCTCTTACTCAGGTTCTTCATAAGTAAAATAGAAATTATAATTACTGTATTGTCTATTTGGCAGGATTGCTGTGATAAAGCAGTGAAATAACAGGTGAGAAATTACTTTGAAAAGTTAACAAATAAATTTTATATATGGGATCTAGATCAGGCTACAAGGTATGTCATAATGACAGCTCCTTAAAAGAACCCCTAATTAAAAGTCAGGGCCACTGTCTATAGGGACAAGTATTGCCTACTGTCCCTGCCTGCACTCAGGGCACATATTATCGGAACTATTGTGGGCAATTGAAAGATGGCAGCCAAGCTATGGGCTGGGCTGTGACCTGCATGGAATAAATACATTACAATCCAGTGTATTATAGGAAGTAACGGGAAAGGTGAGCCACCTGCATCTATTTTCCTCCACAACATATGAGTAAAGAAAAACACAAAAACCATGTTCAAATTTTCTGTCTTGATCATCATATTATCTCCAACTCCCAGCATTGAGTATGATAATTCATAGCCTCTTTGTAAGCATCAGTTAAAATTGGAGTCAGTTAAAATGGATGTATATATGAGTTTTCCTAAGTAATCCTTTGTGATTACTTTAGAAAGTGAGAAGACAGGACTTGAGTCTTAAGAAAATTTGGTTAATCATATTGGTCGATATCCCCAATCCCATTGCTATACTTCATGCATTCAAAACCTCTTAATTTTCATGCCAACTAAGTCAAAATTTCAACACTTACTTTACTGATCCCTGTCCTTTCTCATTAATGACTTTAAAAATATTAATCAATTCTTGTGTATCTTCAGTTGGGGAAATCTAGCAAACCAATTATAGTAAATATTTCTACTTTGGCTACTATATTCAACCAGTCAACCAGGTTTTAAATTCCTTCAGGGAGGGTAGGGTCCTATTCATTATTTTAATTAGTTTTTTTTTTTTTTTTTTTTAGAAAAGTTTTACGTTCACAGAAAAATTGAACGGAAAGTTCAGAAAGTTTTCATATACCGCCTCCTTCACCCCAACACACCTACACACTATCTTTCACTATGCACATTCTACACTGCAGGAACACATTTGCTACATTCAGTGAAGTTACACTGACATATCATTATCACTCAGAATCCACA
This sequence comes from Aotus nancymaae, assembly GCF_030222135.1. Classification (NCBI taxonomy): domain Eukaryota; kingdom Metazoa; phylum Chordata; class Mammalia; order Primates; family Aotidae; genus Aotus; species Aotus nancymaae. Next base: position 46,059,876 of record NW_026988421.1, on the reverse strand, counting down.
GTTCACTTTAAAGTTCACTTTTGGCATTGTATATTTATGAGGTTTGACAGAATTATAATGACATGTATCCTTTTCACTTTAGCTTTTTCCACTTAGTAAGTAATATGCATTTAAGATTCTTCCTATATTTCAAAGCCCGATAGCCAATATCTTTTTGGAGTGAAAACTGTACCACATTTTATGTATCTATTCACTTACTGAAGGACGTCTTGGCAGCTTCCAAGTTTTGACAATTATGAATAAAGCTGTTATAAGAATCCATGTGGAGGATTTTGTGAAAATATTTAAAATAGTTTGGATAAACACCAAGCAGTGTGATTGCTGGATTATAGCTAAGGCTATGTTTAGGTTTTTTTGTTTTTTTTTTTTTTTGAGACTGAGTTTTGCTTTTGCTGCCCAGGCTGGAGTGCGATGGCATGATCTTGGCTCACCGCAACCTCCACCTCCTGGGTTCAAGTGATTCTTCCTGCCTAAGCAGGAATTCTAAAATTGCTATATCCGGACACTGGCATTGAATAATCATGTTAATCTGTGTGTAACCAGGTGTTCCAGGCTCTTGGCCTCTTCTGCCCCAGGAATAGGGGAAAAGTCCCTGGAGGTGTGGTGGGCTCATTCAAGTAAATATGGTACCCAAAGAGTTTTAGAGAAAAGTGATTTATTAGACAGAGAGAGAGAAAGAGAAATAGACAGACAGAGTGAGCGAGCTCCCACGCTGTCGTGAGAGGGGATCCAGAGATGGAGTTGACACAGGTAAAGAGAGAGAAGACTCCCATGCTGCCTTGGAAGGGGATTCCAGAGAGGGAAATCCATAGAGGTAAGGGAGTAGGGGGAATATATCCCCAGAGTTACTCCCGCCCCATTCAAGCTCTTGTCCCATGAGAGGAGTTCCTTCAAACTTCCACTGGAGTGAGTGATCTTTGACTCTGATATCTGATTGGATGCCCGGCCCACAGTCCTCCCATAACATTTCTCTAGCTTTCTAAACGAAGGAAGCTCACCTGGGCAGTCTACCATCCTGTGCATGGGAAAGTTAGATGATGAACTCTAGGCTCCTGGATGGGGGGACATGGATAGAGGTATGACACTGGAAAGTTCTTGCCTCTGAAATCACACCCCTTGTGGACTTGAGAAGAGAAGTTAGACCTGGGAAGAGAAGTTAACACAGTCCCTCAAGTGGTGGATAGTGGGAACTGCATTTGTCACTGCTGAAATGAAAGGTTGCAGATAAATAGGAGAGAGGGCTAGCATAATCCATGTCCTATGAGATTAGAGTTAGAGACACCAGGATGAAGTCCTGTTTACTTTAATGTAGCTATAAATAGATATATGTAGAAATATTTACAGATATTTATGTCTATGTATATATTAGTATACACACACAGATTTCCTGTCTCTGCCAGCTGATAAGTATCTTTTAGTGTCAGAAATTAAGGAAGTACTGAAAACAAAAACAAAAACAAAACTCTACAACGATGGGATTATAACAAAGGGACACAAGTGCCAACTGAAAGAGCTCCCAGTGGCCAGGGATGGAATGACTTAAGCAACAAAACAGACAAATAGTAATGAATTATAACCAGAATGAAAATACATATCTTTTAGTAATTAGTAATTCTATTAGTTCTCACACTGCTATAGAAAAATACTTGCAACTGGGTAATTTATAAAGAAAAGTGGTTTAGTTGGCTAACAATTCTGAAGGCTGTACAGGAAACATGGCAGCATCTGCTTGGCTTCTGAGGAGACCTCAGGAATCTTACAATCATGGCAGAAAGTGAAGGGGGAGACTGCATGTCACATGATCAGAACAGCAAGGGAACGGGGGAGGTGCCACACATGTTAACAATCAGATGTCACAAGTACTGATAATTGCCACAACAGCACCAAGGGTGATCATGTTAAACCATGAGAAACTGCTCCTATGATTCAATCACCTCCCACCAGGTCCCAAGTCCAACACTGGGGATTAAAATGCAATATGAAATGTGTCTGGGGACACAGATCCAAATCATATCAGAAATATAAATAAGTGATCGGATAAGTAGTTATGTGGAAGAGCAGAGACGAGTCTCCTCTGCAAAAGAATTCCATAAAACTTGTAGATACTCTGCCTTCCCAGAAATGGAGTATACATTTTCACTCCTTAAGTGTGGACTACGAATATTGGCTTCTTCCCAGAAAGTACAGTATAGGTGGAAGGCAGAGGGAATAACTTACTGGAAAGGAAATTTGACAAGTGCTGATAGGAGATCAAGGTCAACATCAACAGAGATAACTCATGTTGATATTAGGTACTCTTGATATGCTAACAATGGCAATTTACCTCTGTGGTTTTCCTCCTGAAAACCAAAAACCACAGTCTAATCATGAAAAATAGTCACACAAATCTAAACTGAGAAACACCGTACAAAATATCTAATCAGTAATCCTTAAAGAGTTAAGATATCAAAAACAAAGGAAGTCTGAGACACTGCCACAGCCAAAGGAAGTCTAAGAAGGCATGAAAACTAAATGCAATATTTATACTGAGAAACTGTCACAGCTGAATAAGCCTAAGGAGGCACGAAAACAAAATGCGACGTGTATACTGGATGAAATCCTAGGACTTCATAAGGACATTAGGTAAAAACTAATGAAATCTGAATATAGATTTTAGTTAATGATGTGTCAATATTGGTCGGTTAGTACTCTTCTAATATCAGATGTTAAATACAGAACAAACTGCAGGATAGATGAGAACTCTACTGTTTTTTTAATGTCTTTCTAAATCAAACTATTCTAAAATGAAAAGTTTACTAAAACATTGATGGAAAGTTGATAAAATTATTATTAAGAAAGGTGATAATAATAATTAAGAATATATTTGATTGCTAATAAATATATCTATATATCTTTACTTGATTTTGAAGTATCAACTGTAATATTTGAATTTTATATTTATACACACATGTATGTACATAAACATATGTATATGAAAGATATAACTGGCTTAAAAATGTAGATATACAACTAATGCAAGTTGCAATCTTAGAAATTCTTTAAACTTGTGATAAACGGTTTTAGAAACAAACTTAAACTTAAGACAAGATAACCTGGATTTTTCAAAATATTTTTCAAGTTTCTGAAACAAATATATTTTGAATAAGCTGGTATATATACTAAAGACTTCATGATTTCAGAGTCATTTGAGTGTGCTAATCTCATGACATTTTTCAAGAAGACAATATTTTATTCTTAGTACAAGACAAGCCTCACATTTCTAGAAACTTTGCAACAGCTTTTCCCCTTTAACTCTGTATAAACATGATCAAGTTATTTATGCTTTTTTTTTATATTTTGATGTGACTGACAAGCTGGCCTTTTTGTTTTTAAGCAATGCTGTATTCAGTTTGTCTATCTAGTGCAGTATTAGCCATCAAATAAATCATATAGATAGCATCAAATACTTGGTGAAAAAGTAAATAACATTAGTGACGTATGGAGAAATGGAAACACAGAGCTTTCATGTTTATTCTAAGTTCTTGGATACATGTACAGGTTACATAGGCAAAAGTGTGTCATGGTAGTTTGCTACACCTATCAACCTATCACCTAGGTATTAAGCCCAGCGTGCATTAGCTATTTATCCTGATGCTCTTCCTCCCCATGTACCCACAACAGGCCCCAATGTGTGTTTTTCCCCTCCCTATGTCCATGTGTTCTAGTTGTTCAGCTTCTACTTATAAGTGATAATATGTGGTGTTTGGTTTTCTGTTCCTGGGTTAGTTTGCTGAGGATAATGGCTTCTAGCTCCATCCATGTCCATGCAAAGGACATGATCTCATTTCTTTTTATAATTGCAAAGTATTCCATGGTGTATATGTGCCATATTTTCTTTATATAGCCTATCATTGATGGGCATTTGGGTTGATTCTACATCTTTGCTACTGAGAATATGCTGCCATGAACCTATGCATGCACATATCTTTATAGCAGAATGATTTATATTCCTTCGGGTATATACCCAGTAATGGGATTGCTGGGTCAAATAGTATTTCTGGTTCTAGGTCTTTGAGGAATCACCACACTGTCTTCCACAATGGTTCAAATAATTTACACTTCCACCAACAGTGTATAAGAGTTCCTGTTTCTCCACAGCCTCACTAACATCTGTTGTTTCTCAGCTTTGCAATAATCGCCATTCTGACTGGTGTAAAATGGAATCTCATTGTAGTTTTGTTTTGCATTTATCTAATGATCAGTGATGTTGAGCGTTTTTTCATGTTTGTTGGCTGCATAAATGTCTTCTTTTGAGAAGTATCTGTTCATGTCATTTGTTCGCTTTTTAATGGGGTTGTTTGTTTCTTATAAATTTGTTTAAGTTCCTTGTAGATTCTGGATGTTAGACCTTTGTCAGATAGATGGATTGCAAAAATTTTCTCCCATTCTGCCTGTTTACGCTGATGATAGTTTCTTTTGCTGTGCAGAAGCTCGTTAGCTTAATTAGATCCCATTTGTCAATTTTTGCTTTTGTTGAAATTGCTTTTGACATTTTTGTCATAAAATCTTTGCTTGTGCCTATGTCCTGAATGGTGTTGCCTAGATTTTCTTCTAAGGTTTTTATAGTTGGGATTTACATTTAAGTCTTTAACCCATCTCGAGTTAATTTTTGTATTAGGTGTAAGGAAAGGGTCCAGTTTCCATTCTCTGCATATGGCTAGCCACTTCTTCCAGCACTAGTTGTTAAATAAGGAATCCTTTTCCCATTTCCTAAATAGTCTTAAAGCCATTTTTACTAACTAACTTGTGCATAGAAAAGAGATATGTACCTCCACATTTTTGAAACTCTGAGCTTCTGAAATATTTACAGTGCCATTGATTGCTAGAGTAGAATGGGTGCTTTGGGATGCTGCCTGCATTTTGTAAGTGAGTAAATTGAGGCTCAGAAATCTCGTCATGTATCTCCAGCCTCACAACTAGTTAGGAGGGCAGAGGAATCCATCCACTTCTGTCACTAGAGGCTGCCCTCAGCTCCTAGAAGCCACAAGTTCCTCTACGTATTGCTGTTTGTTTCATCAAACCAGCACAGGGAGTCTTATGAATACCCTATCATCTCTACCGTATTAGTTAGAAGCAACTTACTCATCCTATTCACACTCAAACAAAGAGAATTATACAAAATCATGAACATCAGAAGGTGGGGATCATGGAAGATGAGGGTGGTGGTGGCACAATAGTCTGTCCACCAAATTTTTGATACAATAGGTTTATGTAAGTATCTATTTTTAAATTAAATTTACTTCATTTAGACTGTACAACAGCAATGCCTTTCATGGATGAGAAAACTAGTTTGTAGAGTAACTAAGGCCAAATATCAAATATTCAAAATTCAAATACCCTTATGTAAATCTTGCTTTAAAATTAGACTGATACTTTTAAGAACACGAACTATGACATATACACCTTTGGCACTGCTGTGAGCATTTTAATATTCAATCGATGCTTTATGTTTGGTGTGTTTGTGTGAATAATGAGAAGCAATAATAACTCTCTGTGAGGTTAACAGTAATAGAAGTTGAATCCAGGTGTTTCTGGAATCTGATCAAGGCAGCCTTGACCTTTCAATAATCTCGGCTAAACTTTAGACAGGCTTCTTCCTGACTTGAGACACCTGACTTCCCTTTTCTTAGAACATTTATTTTAGAAAACTTACTACAAATGCTTCTCTGCTCTCTGAGATGTAAATATTTTCTAATAGTCTCTTGCCAGTTTTACAACGGATAACTGCCTTTGTCATGGACCTGGAAGACATATTTTTGAAATGCTGCCATGAAACCAGACAGTACTCCTATCTCCCAGTTTCTGTGGGAGGGTAGGAGCTCAACATCAGCAGGCACTTAGTTGCAAAATGACTTCATCTCTTGAAGATACAAGAACATCTACATTTTCTCTGGGTAAAGCCAATCGGTAAACAGAGATAGCCTATCTCCCCATCACCCCAGCTTTGGAAAGCCCTACTACCTTTGTTTTAGTGGAGTTTAGACTCAATTTTAGTCTTTTTCCCCTACTGAAATAGTCTTGAGACCAGATACAGTGGCTCATGCCTATAATCCCAGCACTTTGGGAGGCCAAGGCTGGCAGATCATGAGGTCAAGAGTTCGAGACCAGCCTAGTTAATATGGTGAAACTCTGTCTCTACTAAAAGTATAAAAATTAGCTGGGCATGGTGGTGCACATCTGTAGTCCCAGCTACTTGGGAGGCTGAGGCAGAAGAATCTCTTGAACCCAGGAGGCAGAGGTTGCAGTGAGCCAAGAATGGACCACTGCACTCCAGCTTGGGTGACAGAGCAAGACTCTATCTCAAAAAAAAAAAAAAAAAGAAAAGAAAAGAAAAAGAAAAAAAGAAGCAGTCTTGAATAAAGTCTTCCTTACCTGTGTTTCCAGTGTAATTTTTGCTTGACAAGTTTATTTTGCCAAGCTTGAAGACTTACTTGGGAAAAAGAGACACAAGTCACAGTAGGATCTGTGTCCCCTGCTTATTCCAAAGAGGGTTTTGAAGAATGCAATATTTAAATGGAAAAGAGTGGCTTGGGGGAAAAAAGGTAAGATGCTGTATGAGTCCATTTTCATGCTACTATGAAGAAATATCCACAGTAGATCTGTGGCCCCTGTTTATTCCAAAGAGGGTTTTGAATACTGCAATATTTTAATGGAAAAGAGTGGCTTGGGGAAAAAAAGTAAGATGCTGCATGAGTCCGTTTTCATGCTACTATGAAGAAATATTTGAGACTGGATAGTTTATAAAGAAAAAAGGTTTAGTTGACTCACAGTTCCACATTGCTGGAGAGGCCTCAGGAAACTTAACAGTCATGGCAAAAGGCACTTTTTCACATGGTGGCAAGAGAGAGAATGAGTGCCAAGTGAAGGAAGAAGCCCCTAATAAAACCATCAGATCTCATGAGAACTCACTCACTGTCAGGAGAACAGCATGGAGGGAAACTGTCCCCGTGATTAAATTATCTCCCACTGGGTTCCTCCCACAACACACCTGGGGATTATGAGATTACAATGCAAGATGAGATTTGGGTGGAGACCCAAAGCTAAACCATATTAGATACAAAAGGGAGGGTAGGTAGTAACTGGTCACATTCTTGTGAGGCTTTGATTAGTGCTCACGGAATCTACGTGAAAAAAGCAGAGGAACAGTCAGTTATGCGTTCATCACATGGCTCACTCAGTGAATCTGCATTTATGTAAGCTGAAAGGAAACAGAATAGAGAAAACAGTGAAATACGCATTTGTCTTGAGGTAGGCAGAGGGATGATTTCTAGTCTTGCCTTTGTCCTATAACTGTAAAGATGATCTGTTAATTCACATTATCAGGGTGAAATTCAACAGAACTCTCTTTTAGGATAATTATTTTGAGGCCCAAAAGGAATTTCCTTGTGAGGGAGGTCACCTGGGGAGATATGTGGCCTTCTATCTTTGCAGCTATCTATTTAGGAACAAAATGAACAATGTTAATGTTTCCCTTTGGTAGAGTGAGATTAAGGTCCTGAGATTTTATTTTTCTTTCACATAGTATTTCACTGCCATTGTATACCCCACACTACCCGGATATTGCAAAAGAAGTAAAAATGACACACAAAAGTAATTGCCAGTTGAAGTAAAGTCCTACATTAGAACAGAGAGTGTTCACTGGATATTTGTTCTGCAACCCTGGGCAAAGTTTATCTTTGTACCAGCACAAAGCATGCAAAACAGAAATTAATTAATTGTCACAGAAAACTGTAATTTAAAACATTTACATTATTTTTACTTAAATTATTCATGAGCAATAAAAGAAAATCAAACTTTTCTTCTTTTGGATTAATGTTTGTACTTAAATACACCCAGATTTTGTTGCTATTGCTTTTGGTGTTTTAGTCATGAAGTCCTTGCCCGTGCCTATGACCTGTATGATATGGCATAGCAATGGCAACAAAAATCAAATAGACAAATGGGATATAATTAAATTAAACTGAAGAGCTTCTGCACAGCAAAAGAAACTATCATTAGAGTGAACCGGAAACCAAGAAAATGGGAAAAAATTTTTGCAATCTACCCAACTTCTGGGTCAAGATGGCCGGGGTAGACCTATGTATGCTATTTCTAGTTAAATAATTATAAAGTTGTTTTGTTTATTGTACACTGAAGTGTATACCCTGAACCAAGCTATATTAAATATTGGTGTAGTAAAATAGAAATCAAGCAGCAACAGGAGGCCTAAGGTAAAGACCATCTGAGAGTGCTGGAAAACCATGGAACACTGAGGGGTGGTTGCACAGCAGGAAACACTGCTTTGGTCTCATGAATGCCTTCTCAACATAGAGTTTGCATGAGGGTCTTGTAAAGAGGGCTTATGCAAGATCTCCGAGAAGGGAGGTGATCTCTGCTCAGAAGATCCAGGAGGGTCTTCGCAGATGGGAGCTTGCAAGGAGGAAAACCCTTGTAGGTCAGAGATTACTGGAATGCCACAGGCTCTGCCTAGGTTCTCAGAATATGGAGTAATTTTGATTGCTCTGTGTCCTCAATGCTCAAGAGATAAAAGCCCCCTGATGCATTGGGTGTGATCAGACCTGGTGGCATCTTATCCGCTATGCTTCTGATGCAAGTGCACCTTGATAGCAACCTGTGGTAGAATGCAGTGTTCTAGGTTTGCATAAAAATCAAATCTTCTACTGAGTACTGCAGACCACACCTCTCTCCTGGCTATCTTACCCACATTAGTTTCAAGGCCTCCCCTGATTACCCCTCCCTGTTCCCCCACCCTTCAATTAACAAGTTTATGCACCTAATAAAAGCCTGTGGAAACCAGAACTCAGGGCCAACATGGTCCCCACACTTGCATTGGTCCCTTGGACCTATGCTGTAAAATTCTACTCTTGTGTCTTTATTTCCTCTTCTCAACCCCTCATCACCTCCAGGACTAAGGGCACCCATAAACAGGGTTGAGGCTGGTACCCAACGCCATCTGACAAAGGGCTAAAATATCCAGAATCTACAAAGAACTGTAACAAATTTATAAGAAAAAAAACAACCCCATCAAAAAGTGAGTTAAGGATATGAAGAGACACTTTTCAAAAAAAGACATTTATGTGCCCACAAACATATGAAAAAAAGCTCAACATCACCAGTCATTAGAGAAATGCAAATAAAAACCACATTGAGATACCATCTCATACCAGTTTGAATGGTGATTATTAAAAAAAACAGGAGACAACAGATGCTGGAGAGGATGTGGAGAAATAGGAATGCTTTTACACTGTTGGTGGGAATGTAAATTAGTTCAGCCATTGTGGAAGACAGCGTGGTGATTTCTCAAGGATCTAGAACTAGAAATATAATTTGATCCAGCAATCCCATTACTGGGTATATACTCAAAGGATTGTAAATCATTTTATTATAAAAACACGTGCACATGTATGTTTATTGTGACACTGTTCACAGTAGCAAAGATTTGGAACCAACCCAAATGCCCGTCAATGATAGAGTGGAAAAAGAAAATGTGGCACATATGCACCATGGAATACTATGCAGCCATAAAAAATGATGAGTTCAGGTCCTTTTCAGGGACATGGATAAAGCTGGAAACCATCATTCTCAGCAAACTGACACAAGAACAGAAAACCAAACACCGTATATTTTCATGAATAACTGGGTATTGAACAATGAGAACACATAGACACAGAGAGGGGAACATCACACACTGGGGCCTGTCGGGAGTGGGGGGCTAGGGGAGGGATAGCAGGTGGGAGGCTAGGGGAAGGATAGCTGTCGGGGTGTGGGGGGCTAGGAGAGGGATAGCATTAGGAGAAAAATATCTAATGTAGATGACAGGGTGATGGATGCAGCCTTAGTTTAAGACAAATGGCATCTGTTTTACATATGACTTTTTAAAAGTCTTCATTTTAAAGTATGTTCACCAATGTTCCCTAAAATATGCAGCCTCTAAGTCTCAATTTTATTTTTCTAGTTGTGATAGGGACTTTGTTACATAAACATATTTTCCTACCATAAAAATATACTTGTTCAAGAAAACGAGTAAATAATAACTGATTTTTGGCATCACTGCTGGAGAGTTAATTATTAAGAAATGTTGGAGAATGTTTGAAATGAAACGCACATTGAACTTTCACAAGAGATGGAAGTTGTTATTCATATTAAGCATCTTATACTTTCTGGGAATACGGGCCTAGTGATGCCAAACTCTGTGCTATTTCAGGAAAGACTAAAAATATTGATTTTTCTTAAAAAATGTGGATATCCCAGATTTATAAAATGTTCTCTCCACTTACTCTAAAACACTTTGAAAGCTAAGCAAAATATGTCTGTGCATCATATCTAGCCCTTGGGAAAACAAATTTAAGACACTGGTACTGAAAATACGTAATACAAAACAAATCATTATACCATCAGTTCACAGGCAGTTCCACTGTGTTCAACAAACCAGTATGTATTATTGAGCACAGTTGTCAAGCTTATAACTCACCAGTGTACACAATTCACCAAACCACAACTCAAATCCCTTCCAACGACAAGATAATGTGCAATGACTACTTGGGAGAATACTGCTTATAGCAATGTTGTGATTGAAAAGAGAGAGTTCTTGGCCACCTGTTGTGTTTCCACTTGTTAACTTATGGTGTTATGTTATAGGGTGTTTTATTTGCATGCACACAGAACTTAAGGTGCACAATCACAAAGTTTCTCAATTCATATAAAGTCTAATGGGAACATAGTAAATTGAAGCAGATGAAATCATAATTTTTTGGTCTATTACTTTGTGGGAAACCCAAAACAAAAACAAAACTGTATTAAGAACACAACTGTCTTGACACAAAAGTGTATGCCAGATATCTACATATTTGAAGCACTTTATTGACTTTTCATATTCATCAAGGGAGGGCACACTTGCAATTGTACACCCATGAAACAAGAACCCATTTTACTAGGAGCACAGAAACCTTCATTCTCCCTCCACACAAGATCACTACTATCCTGACTTTTAATACTATATACACCGCTTTCAAATGTGATGTAAATGAAATTATGCCAAATGTACTTATTTGTGTATGACTCCTTTCACTCAATATTGTGCCTATGTGTTTCACTCATGTTGTCAGTTTTAGCTGTAACTTGTTTATTCTTATTGCTCCATAATATTCCATTTGGTGAACATAAAACTTTATCCATTTTAATGTCTGTAGGCATTTGTCCATTTTGTTTTATGCAATTGCAAGTAGTACTACTATGAATATTCTTTAACTTGTATTTTGCTGAATATAAGTATACAGGCCTATTGAACATAAACCCAGGAATGAGATTTAATTCATAGAGTATGCACTAGCCTTTCACATCTGGTAGCTCTGCCATAAAGTTTTTAATTATAGTTGTACCAATTTTTATTTCTTACCAGAAATTTATGAGAATTCCAGTTGCTTTACATTCTCAATACCACGTATTTTCTCTTATGTAAGCCATTCTTCTAGGCCTGTAGTTATAATGAATTATAGCTGTAATTGGCATTTTCTTCTGATCTCTAATAAAAGAAGCATCTTTTTTTTTTGTTTACTAATCATTGGGTATCCTTTTTTGTAGTGTCTGCTCAACTCCTTTACCATTAAAAAAAGCTGGTTACCTGCATTTTTGTACTGTGTATAATTATACCTAAATCTCTATAATTCATTTCAAATTCTATTATTTTATTTAAAAATCTACAACATAAGAGTTTATTAGATTAGTAATCATGGTCTACTCTATTTCTTGCATAAAATGACTAGTAAGCACTTGTAGCTTTCTTTAAAAAATTACATTCCCTAGAATGTATTTATCCATAGGTGAGACTCTCTTAAAATTATTGGCAAGAGAAAACTAAAACTAGAATATAATAAAATGTATATATAATTTCATTTTTATTTATACAATTATTTGAGTGACATTTACAAGGCCTTTTTGTTAGGCATCAGGCACAGAGAAGTTTGCAACTTTTTGTCAATGCTATATGGAGAATAAGCTAATTCAATTAACATAGGGACTGTTAGTTTTGCATAGACATCAAAGGAAAATCATCACACGCCCTCAAAACCGGCCCCTAATAGCATTATAAAAAACAGAATCCTGAGCTGACTGAACCAGTATCTTTTACACTGTGATTCCTTTATTTTGCTGTGCTCGGTATCCCCAAGTCCTTTGTAATTCTTTTCCTGGGAGAAATAGACTAGAGAGAAGATTAAGGAGGTAATGGCTTGAAGACTGTGTTGATTTCTTGTGAACTACTTGTGATAGTTTGTGATGATGAATTATGTTCTGTTCAGAGAAAAAAATCTTCTATCCCTCTACTTGGTTGATGAGTATCCAATGTTTCAGAGGTACTGCACAGATTATTAGATGCCTTTCAACCAAATAAAACCTGTCTCTGCCTCAATGCTCAAACTGCTTATGAGAAAAGACAACACACGCAGAGTGAAGAAAATAAGCAAGGAGTGAATTTAAGCTGCTCTTTTCCTTGACACGATAAGAGCAAGATTAGTCACAGGGTTTTGGAATCATTAAATGTAATTAGTCTTGCCATAATAACTAGCTACTGTACAGCATGTATCTGAAAGAGAAAAAGAGTAACAAAATGGTAAAAATAAAAGAAAAAAGGCATCATTCTCATTCTAATGCATATTCACTTAGTAAAAGAATCACACTTGACTAGGACTTAGCTGTCAATTTCTTCTCTATGTCGGTGTTCTGTTGTTGTTCGTTGGTTTATTTTTTCAATGTAAAATAGGAAAGCTTTGTCTTGGGACTGGACTATTTGTCCAAGTGCTACTCACAGGTTGCCTGCTGTGAAAAAAACATGTATGCTATATGCTTTAGCTCATCTTTTTATGAATTCAGGTTGGATTTCTAACAGTAGGTTTGCTATAGCAAGATGATGCCGGTTTCTATGCAACTAAACTAATATACTTGCATGTGAATATTTTTAGATCTCTTTTCTCTTCTTTCCTCTCCTCCTCTCCTTTTCCCTTTTTTCTCCTCTCCCTCTTTTCTTTTCTTCCTCTCCTGATTCCAGTCCCTTCCCAGACCCTCTTCTCTGTGTTTTATCCACAACACTTCTTTAGACCACAGAGCTGGAACATTAAAAGCACTTTGTCCTCAGTATAAGGGTGTTACTTCAGAATCATCAAAGGAAATGAGTCCATTTGCAGCTATTTAATGTTAATTAGTTCACATTTTCTTTATGTATGGAAAACAAGTCAAAAAAATAGAAGTGGTGGTCCTCAGGTGTGACTTTAAGGTGCACTCTACTGGCAACCCCCATCCCAGTCACCATATTTATACAGACAAACCAGATTACTAAGCAGAGTCCACAGTAAAAGCTGTCACAAATGAATATATATTGTAGATATTTTACACCAAGCTAGCCACACCTATGTATGTAGGTATTGTGTAAGATTATTGTTGCCACTGAATATGGTCTAAACAAAAAGAGGGTTTTTTTTGTTTGGTTTTTTGTTGTTGTTGTTACAAAAGCTTGATTATTGCTCTGAAAAGTATAGCTTTGTAAAACATTAGGAGATAAACAGTAGGCATTTTTTTCCCTATATGTCTAGAAAAAAGAAGGGCAGGAGATACAAGTGGAGAGAATATAATGTACTGAGATAGGTCTTTAAAAATAATCTTGAGGGGCTTTCTAAGTAAAAGAGTCATAACAAGGGAGACAGGGAGTTATGAAAGCAGAGTGGATAAGTGCCTCAGTCTTTAGCTGGACCACACATTCTTGACATGGATCTAGAGTTTCCTGCAAGACTCAGTGCAGCAGAAATAGTTGAACATGCGAGGGCAGGTGAGTAGTGGCAGAATAGACCTGAAAAAGTCCACATATGTTGCTACATGTAGCTAGAGAACAGGTGCTTCTTAGGTTGGTGGGTAGATGTTTTTGTTCAAAGTTGAAAAATTCCTGCTCTTTTTCAATGATTTTCTGCTCCATTTTATTTCTCCTCTTTATATGAGTCTCTGGTTACAATTATATCAGACAGCTTGATGTTTTCCCTTATGATATTGATTCTTTTCAGTTTCTGCAATTTTTATCTCTCTCTGCTTGACTTAAGAAAATTTTCACTGATCTGCTCCTCACATTTTCTGTTTTCTTCCCTTGTATGTGCAAACTACTTTTAAGTTTATTCCATGATCTTTTTATTGATATTGTACTTGCCAGTTCTTTTTAGATTTCCTATTTATCTTTAAAATACTTATTTCTTACATGTCATATTGATTTTTCTGATATATTCCATTACATATTTTTTGGCAGTTTGATGGTCTTTATTAAGTGTGTAAATCTCAAATCACAACTATTGTGTATAAAGAGAAATTAAACTCTTCAACCTAATTGGGAAATAAATGTGCTTAGAAACATAGTTCAAAACCTGAAAATACATGGTATAGCAAAGATGTGTAACACCAAGAGAAGTGAGTTGTTTTTACTACTTGTATCTATATTTTACTTATCTACATTGTATTAAATTTTACTTGTATCTGTATTTTGTTTTCATTTATTACTTATATTTCTTTTTATTTCAATAATTTTAGGGGAACAAGCAGTGCCTGATTGCATGATAATGTTATTTGGGGGTTATTTCTGAGATTTTGGTGCACCCGTCACCCAAGCATGTACACTGTACCCAATGTGTAGTCTTTTAACCCTCACCCCTCCCACCCTTCCGCCAATCCCCGAAGTCAATTATATCTTTCTTATTCCTTTGTGTCCTCATAGCTTAGCTCCCGCTTTTAAGTGAGAACATACTATGTCTGGATTTCTATTCCTGAGTTTCTTCATTTAGAATAATGGTCTCCAACTCCGTCCAGGTTGTTGTGAATGCCATTATTTTGTTCCTTTTTATAGCTGAGTCGTACTCTCTGATTGATCTATCTATCTATCTATCTATCTATCTATCTATCTATCTATCTATCTATGTATGTATGCTACATTGTCTTTATCTACTCATTGGTTGATGGACATTTCAGCTGGTTTCATATCTTTGCAATTGCAAATTGTGCTGCTATAAACATGTGTGTGCATGTAACTTTTTCATTTAATGACTTCTTTTCTTCTGGGTAGGCACCCAGTAATGGGATTACTGGATCAAATGGTAGATTTACTTTTAATTCTTTAAGAAATCTCCACACTGTTTTTCATAGTGGTTGTACTAGCTTTCACTCCCACCAGCAGTCTCAAAGTGTTCTCTTTTTACCACATCCACACCAACATCTATTATTTTTTGATGTTTTAATTATGGCCATTCTTGCAGGAGTAAGGTGGTATTACATTGTTGTTCTGATTTGCATTTCCCTGATAATTAGTGATGTGGAACATTTTTTCATACATTTGTTGGCTATTTTTATATCTTCTTTTTAGAAGTATCTAGTCATGTCTGTAGCCCACTTTTTGATGGGATTTTTTTTTTTTTTATTGCTGATTAGCCTGAGTTCCTTGTAGATTCTGGATATTAGTCCTTTGTCAGATGTATAGTTCGTGAAGATTCTCCCATTCTGTGGGTTGTTTGTTTACTCTGCTGATTATTTCTTTTGCTGTGCAGAAGTGTTTTAGTTTGATTAGGTCTCATCTATATATCTTTATTTTTGTTGCATTAGCTTTTGGGTTCTTGGTCATAAATGTTTTGCCTAAGCCAATGTCTAGAAGACTTTTTTTCAGTGCTATCTTCTGTATTTTTATGATTTCAGGTCTCAAGTTTGATTCATCGTGAGTTGATTTTTATATAAGATGAGAGTTGAGGACCTAGTTTCCTTTTTCTACATGTGGCTTGCCGATTGTCCCAGAACCATTAGTTGAATAGGGTGTCCTTTTCCCATTTTGTGCTTTTGTTTGCTTTGTTGAAGATCAGTTGGCTGTATTTGGTTTTATTTCTGGGTTCTCTATTCAGTTTCATTGGTCTACATGCCTATTAATACATTAGTACAATGCTGTTTTGGTTAAATACAGCCTCATACTATGGTTTGAAGTTGAGTAACATGATGGTTCCAGATTTGTTCTTTTTGCTTAGTCTTGCTTTGCTTTTGTGAGGCCTTTTTTGGTTGCACATGAATTTTAGGATTTTTTTTTCTACTTCTGTAAAGAATGACGATATTTTAATGGCAGTTGCATTGAATTTGTAGATTGCACTTGGCAGTTTGGTCATTTTCATAATATAGATTCTGTGCACCCATGAATATGGGATGTGTTTCCATTTGCTTGTGTTGTCTCTAATTTCCTTCACTGGTGTTACATAGTTTCCTTGTAGAAATCTTTATCCTCCTTGGTTAGGTATTTTATTTTTTGCAACTATTGCAAAAAGGGTTGAGTTCTTGATTTGATTATCAGCTTGGTCACTGTTGGTGTATAGCAGTGCTACTGATTTGTGTATATTGATTTTGTATCCTGGAAGTTTACTGAATTTATTGATCAGATCTAGAATGGATAAAAATTTAAATGAGTCTTCAGGGTTTTCTACACATACAGTCATATCATTGGTGAGCAATGACAGTTTGACTTCCTCTTTACTGATTTGGATGCCCTTTATTTCTTTTTGTTTTCTGATTGTTCTAGCTAGGACTTTCAATACTATGTTGAATAGAAGCAGTAAAAGTGGGCATCCTTGTCTTGTTCCAGTTCTCAGGGGGAATGCTTTCAAATTTTCACTGTTCAATATAATGTTGGCTGTGGTTTGTGATGGATGACTTTTATCACATTGAGGTATGTCCTTTCTATGCCAATTTTCCTCAGGGTTATAATCATAAAATGATGCTGGATTTTTTCAAATGCTTTTTCTTCATCTATTGAGATGATCATGATTTTTAAAAATTTTATTTACGTGGCCACACTTTTTGACGTCTGTATGTTTAACGAACTCTGCATACCTTTCATGAAACCTACTTGGTCATGCTGAAATATCTTTTTGATATGCTTTTGCATTCTAATAGCTAGTATTTTGGTGAGGATTTTCGCACCTCTGTTCTTCAGGAATATTGGTCTGTACTTTCTGTTGTGTGCTTTTCTGGTTTTGCTATTAGGGTAATACTGGCTTAATAAAATGATTTAGTTTAGTGAGGATACACTCTTACTCTGTCTTTTGAAATAGTTTTGGTAAGCTTGGTACCAATTCTTCTTTGAATGCCTGATAGAATTCAGCTATAAAGCCATTTGGTCCTGGGCTTTTTTGTTGTTATTGGCAATTTTTTTATTACTCTTTCAATCTTGCTACTTGTTAGTGGTCGGTTCAGAGTTTCTATTTGTTTCTGATTTAATCTAGGAGGGTTGCATATTCCCAGGAATTTACTGATCTCCTATAGGTTTTCTATTTTGTTCATGTAAAGGTCTTCATAATAGCCTTTCATATATGTTTTTTTTATTTCTGTGTGTACTAGTCCATTTCATGCTGATGATAAAGACATACCTGACACTGGGCAATTTACAAGAGAAAGAAGTTTATTGGATTTACATTTCCAAGTGGCTGGGAGGCCTTACAATCATGGTGGAAGGTGAAAGCAAAAAGTAGCAAGTTATGTTTTACATGGATGGTGGCAGGCAAAGAGAGCTTGTGGAGGGAAACTCCTGTTTTTAAAAACATCAAGTCTCGTGAGACTCATTCACTATCATGAGAACAGCATGGGAAGACCCACTCCCATAATTCATTCCCCTCCTACTGGGTTCCTTCCACGACACATGGGAATTGTAGGAGTTGCAATTCAAGATGAGATTTGGGTGGGGACACAACCAAACCAAATTATTCCACCCCCGGCCCCTCCCAAATCTTATGTCCTCATATTTCAAAACCAGTCATGTCTTCCCAAAAGTCCGTCCAAGTCTTAACTCATTTCAGCATTAACTCAAAAGTCCACAGTCCAAAATCTTATTCAACACAAGGCAAGTCCCTTCTGCTATGGGCCTATAAAATCAAAATTAGTTAATTCCTATATACAGTGGGTGTACAGGCATTGGGCATATGGACGTTCCAAATGGGAGAAATTGGCCAAAACAAAGGGGTTACAGGCCTCAAGCAAGTCCAAACTCCAGCAGGGCAGTCAAATCTTAAAGCTCCAAAACGATCTTCTTTGACCCTAGGTCTCACATTTAGATTACACTGATGCTAGAGGGAGGTTCTTGTGGGTCTTAGGCATCTTTGCCCCTGTGACTTTGCAAAGTACAGCCTCCCTCCTGGCTGCTTTCCCAGGCTGGTGTTGAGTGTCTGCAGCTTTTCCAGGCACTCAGTGCAAGCTGTCAGTGGATCTATCATTTTGGGGCCAGGAGGACAGTGGCCCTTTTCTCAAAGCTCCATTAGGCTGTCCCCCAGTACGGACAATGTGTGGAGGCCCTAACCCCCACATTTCCTTTCTGCACTGACTTAGCAGATGTTTTCCATGAGGGACCCACTGCAGCAAATGTCTGCCTAGGCATCAACATGTTTGCATATATCCTCTGTAATCTAGGTGGAGGTTCCCAAATCCCAATTCTTGACTTCTGCGCACTTGCAGGCTCAACACATTGAAGCTGCCAAGACTTGGGGCTTGCACCATTTGAAGCCACAGTGTAAGCACTACATTGGGCCCTTTCAGCTACAGCTGGAGCACCTGGAACACAGGGCACCAAGTCTTTAGATAGCACACAGCATGGGTATCCTGGGCCTGGCCCATGAAACCATACTTTTGTTTTTCCTGCACCTCTGGGCCTGTGATAGGAAGCACTGCTGTGAAAACCTGTGACATGCCCTGGAGACATTTTCCCCCCATTGTCTTGAGGATTAACATTTGGCTCCTTGTTACTTATTCAACAAGGAGTCAGGTTGAATTTCTTCTCAGAAAATGAAATTTTCTGTCGCATTGTCAGGTTGCAAATTCTTTGAACTTTTATGCTCTGCTTCACTTATAAAACTGAATGCCTTTGACAGCACCGATGTCACCTCTTGAATGCTTTACTGCCTAGAAATTTCTTCTTCCAAATACCCTGAATCATCTCTCTCAAGTTCAAAGTTCCAAAAATCTCTAGGGCAGGGGCAAAATGCTGCCAGTCTCTTTGCTAAAACATAACAAGAGTCACCTTTGCTCCAGTTCCTAACAAGTTCCTTATCTCTATTTGAGTCCACCTCAGCCTGGATTTTATTGTCCATATCATTATCAGCTTTTTGATTAAAGCCATTCAACAGTATCTTGAAAATTCCAAACTTTCCCAAATTTTCCTGTCTTCTTCTGAGCCCTCCAGACTGTTCCACCTTCCGCCTGTTACCCAGTTTCAAAATCGCTTTCATATTTCCGGGAATATACTGAGCAGCGCCCAACCCTGCTGGTACCAATTTACTGTATTAGTCTGTTTTTATGTTTCTGATAAAGACATATCTGAGACTGGGCAATATACAAAAGAAAGGTTTACTGGACTTACACTTCCACATGGTTGGGGAAGCCTCACAATCATGGCAGAAGGTGAAAGGCAAAAAGTAGCAAGTCATGTTTTACATAGATGATGGCAGGCAAAAAGAGCTTATGCAGGGAAACTCTTGTTTGTAAAACCATCAAATCTCATGAGACTCATTCACTATCATGAGAACAGCATGGGAAACATCCTCCCCTATAATTAAATCACCTCTCACTGGGTTTCCATGACACATGGGAATTGTGAGAGTTACAATTCAAGATGAGATTTGGGTGAGGACATAGACAAACCATATCATTGTAGTATTAGTTTTAATATAGTCCATTTGGTTTCTAATTGAGCTTATTTGGATCTTCTCTATTCTTTTCTTGATTAGCATTGCTAATGATCTATCAATTTGTTTATCTTTTCAAAGAACTAGTTTTTCATTTTTGTTTCATTTATCTCTTTTTTTTTGGTTTTATTTCATTTATTTCTGCTGTCCTCTGGTTATTTTTCCTGCTGGGTTTGGATTTGATTTGTTCCTTTTTCTGTAGTTTCTTTAGGGATATCCTTAGATTGTCTATAGGTGTGTCCTTAGATTGTCTATTTGTACTCCTGCAGACTTTGTCATGTAGGCATTCAAAGCTATAAACTTTCTTTTTAGTATCACTTTAACTGTATCCAGAGATTTTGATTTCAATTAATTTTTAATTCCCATCTTGATTTCATTGTTGACCCAAATATTATTAAGGTGAAGATTATCTAATTTCCATTTATTTTTATAGTTTTGAGGGTTCCTTTTGGAGTTGACTTTTAGTTATTTTTCATGTGGCCTGAGAGGGTACTTGAATCATTTCAAATTTATTAAATGTATTGAAATTTGTTTTGTGGCATATCTTAGAAAATCATCCATGTTCTGATGAATGGAATGTATATTCTACTGTTGTTGGGTAGAATGGTCTGTAAATATCTAAGTCTATTTGTTCTATGGTATAGTTTAAGTCCATTGTTTCTTTGTTAACTCTGTTTTAATGACTTGTCTACTGCTTTCAGTGTAGTACCGAAGTCCCCCACTATTATTGTGTTTCTGTCTATCTCATTTCTTAGGTCAAGTATTAATTGTTTTTTATAAATTTGTGAGCTCTAGTGCCAGGTGCATATGTATTTAGGATTGTGATATTTTCCTGTTGGAAAAGTCCTTTTATTATTATATAATGGTCCTCTTAGTCTTTTTAAACTGTTGTTGCTTTAAATTTCATTTTGTCTAATATATAAATAGCTACTCCTGCTTGCTTTTGGTGTCCATTTGCATAGAATATCTTTCTACACCCATTTATGTTGAGCTTATGTGAGTCTCTATGTATTAAATGAGTCTCTTAAAGACAGCAGATACTTGGTTGGTGGGTTTTTATTCATTATCCCGTTCTGTATCTTTTAAGGGGAGTATTTATGCCATTTGCATTTAAATCATTACTACTGAGATGTGAAGTACCGTTTTAATCATAATGCTAGTTGTTGCCTAAATACCTTGGGTTTTTCCAGTTTAGATTATGTTATTGTTTTATAGGTCCTGTGAGAGTTATACTTCAAGTAAGTTCTATTTTGGTGTATTGTGAAGTTTTATTTCAAGAGTTAGAACTACTTTTAGCATTTCCTGTAGTGCTAGCTTGGTAGTGCCAAATTATCTCAATATTTGTTTATCTGAAAAAAACTTTATCTCGCCTTCTTAATGGAGCTCAGTTTTGCTGGATACAAAATCCTTGGCTGGAATTTATTTTGTTTGAGGTGGCTAAAGATAGGATCCCAATCCTTTCAGAGACCTGTAGAATTTCTGCTGAGAAATCTGCTGTTATTCTCAGTTTTCCATTATAGGTTACCTGATGCTTTTGCCTCACAGTTCTTAAGATTCTTTTCTTTGTCTTGACTTTAGATTACCTGAGAACTAGGTGTCTGTGTGATAATCTTTTCATGATGAATTTCCCATGTGCTCTTTGAGCTTCTTGTATTTGTATGTCTAGATCTCTAGTGAGGCCAGGGAATTTTTCCTCAAGTATTCCCTCAAATATTTTTTCCAACTTTTAGATTTCTCTTTTTACTAAGGAACACTAATTATTCTTAGGTTTGGTGATTTGATGTAATCCCACATTTCCTGAAGGATTTGTTCATTTTTTAAAAATACTTTTTCTCAAAACTAGTCATAATTTAAGTATTAAATTAATAAATGTATAAAATATAAAAGAAAATTATTGTTAAGTGAAATAATCAATACATTAAAATAATTTTTATGTAAATTAGAATGAAAAATGATTTCCTAATTCAGATTAAGATGCTCTTCTGAATTAATATGGCACTCAGCTCTTTATCTTAGAAACAAAAATCTACTGTTCCACAAAAGGAACAACTTTTAAAAGCATTAATTTGAGTGCTACTGAAGGTCAATTTTGAGAAGCAAAGGTTTAAAGTATGATCCATTTTATTCTTTAAAATATGAATATGTGAAAACTTTAAATTAAAAATGACCCATTAAAAATACCCAAACATAAAGTTTTTATTAGTAACTGGTGGTATTTATTTCTACACATGGTATGGAAAAGCACTGAATTAGTTCATATTAAAAAATAGTATCAATCTACTGTAAAATGTATATCTGCTTATGCAAAAAATTATTTAGCATGTACTGCTGAAATTATTTTGTTAGGAATATACAAAGTTAGGATTTTGAAATGTTCCTATTAGATTGATTTCATTATTTTTCAGAAATATTCTTTTTAATTGTTAATATTTCTTCTTGCTTTAAAGTACTCTTAACCTGATATTAATATTCCACTACCTGCTTTCATTAATTTAGTGTTTATCGGATACATCTTACTTCAGCTTCTGATTTCTTATACTCTCAAGATATGCCTCTTACAGTCATCGTATATTTTTAATTAATTTTTGTAATTTTAAATATTTAGTCTCTTACTTATAAATTTAAATTTAGACCATTTATATGTAATGTAGTTATACATACTTTGGAGTTTATTTGCACCTTCCTATTAGATTATATTTTTTATTCTTTTTTCCATTTTTGTAATAAAATTATTTTTCTTTTATTACCAGATTTTTCCTTTACCAATTTGCTAATTTTATTTATTTTGCTATTTATATAGTTTTTACCTTAAATTATAACATGCATCCATGACTTATGGCAATTTATAAATAATTATTATTTTGACACTAGCTTATAAGATGCCAAGTAGCTTACAAACATTTTATTCAATATATGCTTTCTTACTTTTTCATTATTGGGTCATATATTTCAATTTAAAGCAAATGTTTATACAAAACATTACTCAGACTTTTTTTCTATTCTATATTTACTTGAATTCATTCAAATGTATTTCTTTTCAGTGCTCTTTATTCCTCCATTTATATATTTTATTTCTTCATAGAATCTCTTTTTTTCTACTTCTATGTTCAGATGATGTACAGAAATTTAAGAGCTCCAGAGAGAATTATCCCCCAACAGCTTTAATAGGACATATAGTTGTGCATTATACCCTTTCTCAGCAGTTAATACTGTCTTTTTTGGAGAGGGTTTTTCTGCATCTCAACATCCATGTTGATAATTAGTTGTCAGTCTAATTGCTGTCTCTTTGAAGCAAATGTATCATTTTTGTCATTTTTAATATTTTCTCATCTCTCTTGATTTCCAGCAATTTGTTTATGATGTGCTTAGTTGTTAGTTTCTTTATACTAATCTTGTATATGCTTTTTCTTCTTTACTGCTGTTTAAACCATGTATTTCATTGTTAATTTTAAGTAATTAGTGTTCATTTCTTGAGTCTGATTCTGTTTTATAAATCTTAATATTAGGTACTTTTTTTGATCCTCTGAATAATTTTGTCAAACTTTTCCTCTATTTTATTGAACAAACTGACCATAATCTTAAAATCAAAGCCTGATAATTTTAACATGTAGACAATCTGTTGATCTGTTTCCATTGTAACTTTATTCTCCTTGCTATTGTTCCTATGGTCTTACCTATTTACATTTGTATTATTATTTTTGTATTGTATGTCATAAATCATGGATAACTAAACTGCAGAGTTTTCAGATGAAATTATTTCCCTCTCAAGAAAACAATATTTTTCTGTATTCACCTTAATGCTAGAGGAGCTGTAGTAGATAGATTAGGTTGCAGTTTTGGTAAGATTCAGTCTATGTCTAGTTTGTCTGTCTTCCTGGGATATGGCTTACATGACTTTCAGCTTAATTCCTGGTGGGCTTTTCTCTATATCTCTGAAAAGCATCATATGACTAAATTCTGTCTTAGAGGTATTTTAAGCTTAGCTTTTACCCTCGCTTCATTCTGTTGAAGAACTTGACCATGTGTTGAGAAGGATAATTACTTTCTTTTTTCTTTTTTTTCTTTTTTTTTTTTTTTTTGAGATGGAGTTTCACTCTTGTTACCCAGGCTGGAGTGCAATGGCGCGATCTCGGCTCACCACAACCTCTGTCTCCTGGGTTCAGGCAATTCTCCTGCCTCGGCCTCCTGAGTAGCTGGGATTACATGCACGCGCCACTATGCCCAGCTAATTTTTTTTGTATTAGTAGAGATGGGGTTTCACCATGTTGACCAGGATGGTCTCAATCTCTTGACCTCGTGATCCACCCGCCTCAGCCTCCCAAAGTGCTGGGATTACAGGCTTGAGCCACTGCGCCTGGCTGAGAATTACTTTCATTTAGATTCCTCTCAGCTTGCCAATTTTGTCAATTCAGCCTAGTGTGACCACCAACACTTGTTTATCTGCTCCCTAAAAGTTTCCCTGTATCTGGGCTAAGTCCAGATGCTCAACATCATTGCGCATCAAATATTTACAAATTTCCTCAGACAAATTTGGCTTGGGATAGAAAGAGTCACTGTTAAACTTATAAAATTCTAAAGAATTAGTTCCTCCTTTTCAGTTGTTTTGAATAACAATTTTTCCTACATATATGTATGTAGAATTCCAGCTCAACTAGCAACAGCAGCCTTTGTCTACCTGCATTTATTGTGCCTTTCAAGTGTTCCTTGCTTCAAAAGCTCTTTGAAGCTTTAACAATTAGTTTGTTTTGTAAATTCTTAACTTTTCCAGTTGAATTGGTGCAAAATTCATTTTATCCAGAAGCAGAATTCATCATACTCACTGATTTATTTATTTTTTATTATTACTATTATTATTATTATTTTGAGATGGAGTCTGGCTCTGTAGCCCAGCCTGGAGTTCAGTGGCATGATCTTGGCTAACTTCAACTGCTGTCTCCCAGGTTAAAACGATTCTCCCGCCTCAGCTTGCTGAGTAGCTAGGATTACAGGAATGTGCCACCATATCCAGCTTTGTTTTTTTGTATTTTTAGTAGAGATGAGGTTTCACCACTTTGGTCAGGCTGGTCTTAAACTCCTGACCTCAGGTGATTCACCCACCTTGGTCTCCCAAGGTGCTGAGTTTATAGGTGTGAGCCACCACACCGGGCCTACTCACTGATTTCAAATAATGAAGAAATATTTTGAAACAATACTGAAGAGAACATTAAGATTTAAAAATAATTTTCAGGTATTCTACACATATTTTGAAAATAATTAGGGGATTAATGCTTTTTTCAGGTGTCTCTGCTACGGAACAGTTTTGATTGTAATCCCCCTTATCTTCATTGGTATTGTTAATTATGCAGTTAATTGGATCCAATGTTTTTTAAATGAAATTTTGAGTTAGGCTATGTCCTACTTAATGATATAATCAGGTTGACAGCTACTGTCTTTATATTTTTGTTAATGAATATTATTATATTCTAGTTCATTATTCACCAGTGTTTCCATCAAACCCTAGATCTTAAAGATGGCCTTGGATAGAAAAAAGAGTCATTGTTAAGTAAGCTTATAAAATTCTAAAGAATTTGTTCCCCCTTTTCAGCTGCTCAGAATAAGATAACAAAGGCTTTTTAGAAATCTTAAAATAAATGAAGCTAATTAATTTGACTTCGACATTTCTAAATGAATTAATTCATAAGAACTAGTTTGTTAGGGATGCACAGCAAAGTACCACAGACTGTGGTTAATACAGAAATGTACTTTCTCAAAGTTCTAGAGGTTATATGGCAGTGTTCTTTCTTCTTAGGCCTGTTTGCCTTGGAGATGGCAGTCTTTACCCTCTGTCTCCTTATAGTCTTTCCTTAGTGCATGTCTGTGTTTTAATATTTTCTTCCTATAGGGATATTAGTCACATTTGATTAGAACCACCATAATGGTTCTCATTTAAACTTAATTACCTGCTTCAAAGCCCTAACTCCAAATAGAGTCATATCCTGAGGTAGTGGGAGTTAGGACTTCAACATACAAATTTTGGAGAAATATATCCCCCCAAAGCTCAGCCCTTCACGGGAGCTATTCAATTATAATGTCTGTTAACACATTCCCAAACCACATTTAGGGAAATGTGCCTGAGCTCTTTGAGCCTTTTGACTATACTTCTCTCATAATTCTTCTAAAAGAAAGTATTAGGACTTTTCTACAGCCTAAAAGCAGAATTTAAACAATTAGTTTTTATGTTTTATTAAAATCTACATTCAGCTATCTGATAGGTGTGTGGAGGGATCTCAATGTGGTTTTAATTTGTATTTCCCTGGTGACTAATGAGGTTGAGCAGCACTACTTTGCTAATTGGACTATTTGCCATCTGTATATTTTCTTTTATGGTATCTGTTCAAAACATTTGCTAATAAATATTAAAATTGGGATGATTTTTTTCTTATTATGAAATTTTTAGAATTTTAAAATTATATACTGGATATTAGGCCTTTATCAGATATGTAATGGATAAATTTTTTCATTTAGTCAATGGGTTATCTTTTTATCTTTACAGTGTCTTTCAAAAAGCAGAACATTTGAAAATCTTGATGACTTTAACTTACAAATGTGTTATTTTATGCTTCATGCTTTAGTGTTGTTTCTAGGAATTCTTTGCATAACCCAAGATCACAAATAATTTATCCTATATTTTCTTCTAAATGTTTTACTGAGGTTTACATTATGACCTAATCATGTATTAATTTATTTCAATTTTGTATTTGGCATGAAGTGATGATTTGTTCCTTTTTTTGGATATAAGTACTCAATTGCGTCATCATCATTTTTTTGAGAGATTATTCTTTCTTCACTGAATGGCCATTGCACTTTGCTTGAATGTCCTATGTGTGGATCTGCTTATGAATTTATTGAAGTCTGTATGTTCTTTTTATTTATAAAGAAAATATGCTAAACACAAGCACACATAAACAAAGTACCATGCATCTCAATTAAGCTTCCCAATATTAAGGAGTGCTCTGCCCTCCTCTTAACACAGTCCCTTTAAAGAAATGATTGTATAGTCAGATTCTACTTCTGTAAAAATTTCCAGATGTCTTTTACATGGAATAATATAAGATAAAATGGATAGTTACAGGTAATTCATATGTAAAGAACCCTTTCTACAGAAGAAATGGGAATTAGTAAAAAGCGTGTGAAAAGACCTTTTGCTCCCAGTTGTGATAAGTCAATGCAGCTGACACTGACTAGCAACAACTAGAAAGTCTACATAAAAAATTAAAGCAGAACAAAAACCTGCATCTCAAAGAAACTGGATAAGTAATGAAGAAACAGGAAATGATGAGATGACATTTCAGAGGAGGGAAGACTTTGTTTAGCAATGAGACAGCAACTTTTCCCTTTGGTGCATTTGCTGATGAGGGGTACACGACAGGAAGCTAAATATCTAGGCAAAGGGCCCAAGCAGGGGATTGTCTTTAGAGGTAGATAAACCTAACGAAGTTTTTGCAGGTCTCACAGGGATGAAGAAACAAAAATTAGAGATTCTAGTGAACTAAAATTATAGTAGTACAGAGGGATAGAGAAGTGAGATCAACAAGACACCGAATTTTTCCTTAATGGTGTTTACAAATATTCTGAGACTACTGGGAACAGATACAGACTTCTACATTAGAAACTACAATAATAAAGAGAAATTAAAATAGACAAGTAAATGAAGGAATTAGCAAGACTTTATATTACAGAGAGAAATTCTCCCCAAATTTATCTACACTTTTGAATTCCAACATAAATCCCATTAGATGTTTTTGTAAATAATCAAATAGATAAAATGTCTTTATCTCTAATTACAAAGTTTAAACACTAAGTTTAACAGACTTATAAAAAAATAATTCTGGAGGACTTATAACACCAGATAAATATCAAGAGGTATCTTAAATTAAGACAGTATGCTGTATGTGTGAGAATAGATAAATTGGCCAGTGGATTAGAATCCAGAAACAGATCTACACATGTATTGACACTTAAATTATTACATAGATGGCACTGAATAAGTGTAAGAATCAATAGATTTTTGTTTTTGTTTTCAATAAATGGTTTTGGGTCAACTGAATATCCATTACGGGAAAGAATGTGTCTGAACTTCTGTCTTACATTATACAGAAAACTTAATTCTTAAAACATTTTAAAATTAAAGTGTAATAAAAAAATAAAAATAGGAGAATGACAGAAAATTATGATTATAATCTTGGTATAGGCAAATATTTTTGAAGCTACAAATAGTTTTAACAATAAAGGAAAGATAATAAACTAGACTACATTTAAACTTCTACATTGAAACTTCTATTTAATCAAAAGGTATCACTGAAAGAATTAAAAAAAAAACCCACGAAGTTAGAGAGAATATTTTACTTATATTTTGAAATTCCAATATAGTTATCTAATAAGTATGTGTCTTAGTTTGCTGAGGATGCCATAATAAAATACCATAGACAGGGTGGCTTACATAACAGAAATTAATAACTCACAGTTCTAGACCATGGAAGGCTTAGATGATGGTGCCAGGATGGTCAAGTTCCTTTGAGGACCCTCTTCTTGCCTGGCAATAGGCTGCCTTCCAGTTTTATCTTCACATGACAGAGAGAAGTACTAACTCTACTT
The DNA here is from genome assembly GCF_030222135.1 of Aotus nancymaae. Lineage (NCBI taxonomy): Eukaryota > Metazoa > Chordata > Mammalia > Primates > Aotidae > Aotus > Aotus nancymaae. The sequence continues at coordinate 46,031,479 of NW_026988421.1, read as the reverse complement.
CTCTTCATTTAAGAGCACTAATTCTGCAAATATAGAAAATTTGACTTCCTCTTTCCATAACTGAATATCCTTTATTTCTTTTTCTTGCCTGATTGCCCTGGCCAGAACTTCCAATACTATGTTGAATAGGAGTGGTAAAAGAGGCACCCTTGTCTTGTGCCAGTTTTCAAAGGGAATGCTTCCAGTTTTTGCCCATTCAGTACAATATTGGCTGTGAGTTTATCATAAATAGCTGTTATTATTTTGAGATACATTCCATTAATACCTAGTTTATTGAGAGTTTTTAGCATAAAGGTCTGTTGAATTTTGTCAAAGGCCTTCTTGGCAGCTATTGAGATAATCATATGGTTTTTGTCTTTGGTTCTGTGTATGTGGAATTACATTTATAGATTTGTATATGTTGAACCAGCCTTGCATCCCAGGGATGAAGACAATTTGATTGTGATAGATAAGCTTTGTGATGTACTCTTGGATTCAGTTTGTCAGTATTTTATTGAGGATTTCTGTATCAATGTTCATCATGAATGTTGACCTGAAATTTTTATTTTAGTTTTGTCTCTGCCAGGTTTTGGTATCAGGATGCATAGCCAAGACAATCCTAAGCAAAAAAACAAAGCTATAGGTGTCACATTACCTGACTTCAAACTATACTACAAGGCTACCATAATCAAAACCACATGGTACTGGTACCGAAACAGAGATATAGACAAATGGAACAGAACACAGGCCTCAGAAATGCTACACATCTACCACCATCTGATCTTTGACAAACTTGACAAAAACAAGCAATGGGAAAAGGATTCCATATTTAATAAACGTTGAAAAAACTGGCTAGCCACATGCAGAAAATTGAAACTGGATCTCTTCCTTACACTTTAAAAAAAATTAACTCCAGATGGATTAAAGATTTAAACATAAGGCCTAACATCATAAAAACCCTAGAAGAAAACCTAGGCAATACCATTTAGGACAAAGGCATGGGCAAAGACTTTATGACTAAAACACCAAAAGCAAAGTCAACAAAAGCCAAAATTGACAAATGGGATCTAATTAAACTACAGACCTTCTGTACAGAAAAAAAAAAAAAACTATAATTAGAGTGAACCTGTGACCAACAGAATGGGAAAACATGTTTGCTATTTACCCATCTGACAAAGGGCTAATACCCAGAATCTACAAAGAACTTAAACAAGTTTACAAAAATAAAAAAACATCAAAAAGTGGGCAAAGGATATGAACAGACACTTTCCCAAACAAGACATTTATGCAGCCCATAAACATGAAAAAAAGCTCTTTATCACTGGTAATTACAGAAATGCAAATCAAAACCACATTGAGATACCATCTCACACCATTTAGAATAGTGATCATTAAAAAATCAGAAGACAAAAGATGCTGGAGAGGATGTAGAGAAATAGGAATGCTTTTACACTGTTGGTAGGAGTGTAAATTAGTTTAACCACCGTGGAAGACAGTGTGTTGATTCCTCGATGATCTAGAAGTAGAAATACCATTTGACCCAGCAATCCCATTACTGAGTATATACCCAAAGGATTAGAAACCATTCTACTATAAGACACATCCACATGTATGTTTATTGCGGCACTGTTCACTATAGCAGGCTTGTAACCAACCCAAATGCCCATCAATGATAGACTGGACAGAGAAAATGTGGCACATAGACACCATGGAATACTATGCAGCCATAAAAAAGGATGAGTTCATGTCCTTTGCAGGGACATGGTTGAAGCTGGAAACCATCATTCTCAGCAAACTGACACAAGAACAGAAAACCAAACACTGCACGTTCTCACTCATAAATGGGTGTTGAACAATAAGAACACATGAACATAGGGAGGGGAACATCATACACTGGGGTCTGTCAGGGGTCGGGGACTAGGGAAGGATAGAAGGGGTTGGTGGGCTAGGGGAGGGATAGCATTAGGAGAAATATCTAACGTAGATGATGGGGTGATGGATGCTGCAAACTATCGTGTCACGTATATACCTATGTAACAAACCTGCATGTTCTGCACATGTACCCCAGAACTTAAAGTATATTTTAAAAATTAGCTTTAACCAAGTATGAATAAAGAAATACCAGAAAATAATTAAAATGTAACTGTGAAACTTAAAAAAAAAAGAGCACTAATTCCATCATAGGGGATCCACCCTCATGACTTGATTGCCTAGACCTGATTGCCTTGTAATGGCTCCATTTCCCAGTATCATCAAATTGGGGAACAGGACTTCAACTTATGAATTTGAGGGGACACAAATATTTAGTCCATTATAGTATATAATAATGATTTTATAATTATAAAATTGTATACAACAAAATGGACAAATTTCACAAACATAATATTAATTGAAATAAGCCAAATTCAATGCAGTATATGATATACAATACCACTTAAATCAAGTCAAAAAGCCTGTAACACCTATTTACGCTGTTAGAAAAGTCAGAGTAGAATCATTTCAGAAGAGGTGACTGGAGAGGAGGCATGGGGCCTTCTAGGTGCTAGTAATATTCTATTTTTTTATTTAGATGTTGATTACAGAATATAATATATATAAAAAAATATGTGTATATAATATAAACATATATGTACATATTATATATATTAATCTATACATAATATGTACGCACATATATGTGTGTGTATATATATGTATGTATATACTGCCTATTCTGGCAGATATTTTCATTTTTATTAGAGAATGTTAATTCTAGTTCCATGTTAATAAATTGGAAAACTAAAATGGTGTCACTTCCAGCTATCTTTTGGCAACTCTTAACTACAACTTTTGTCCTGCTTAATACTAACCAAACACAGAGTCAGTGATAAATATAAGGATTACCTGTGTGACCTGAAATTTATCACTCTTTGTAAATAGTTTAACTTGTATACTTGTCTTATACCAGATGATGATATTTGTGTTCCGAAAAACCTATTTAGTGTTCTTGTTGACTGGATTTTATAAAATTGATCTGTGCTGCTCTACCAAAGATATACATCAAACAGTGTGTTGGCAAATAGCTTTTTGATATTGGTTTATGCATTTATGGTAAGAATTTTGCTGCCATTTTTACTCATGCCATAGCAGTCTATAGAAAATAAAGAAACATCTTATTTTAGATCTTTCATAGTCTGAGCAAGTTTTATTTTTTAAATTTATTTTCATTTTTGTTTTCACACTGTGGATCTTGTAAATCAATGCATTTTTCTCTTTTCTAAAGTGGCTAAAAAATAGAAAGTCAAATTTTGACCTACTGTTGACAAGTTACGTGATCTGACATGTACCTTGAGAGCTCAATTTTATCACTAGCTTCATCTAACACACCCATCTATATTTTCTTTAGCTTCATCTAATATACCCAATATACCCATCTATATTTTCTTTTTATCTCCCATATCTCACCTCCAAATAAAGTTTTCATACCTTGTTTTCTTTTTGTTTTTTACAATACACAGAGTAATTTTTGAAATAAAGGAGCAGCTGAAAAATAAACGTACAAACATACTATATTCACCATTTTTAAAAATAGTTAAAATATATAATTCAAGTCATTTCAAGTTTTAAATAATCCATTTACTTTCATTTTTTGATTCATATTGAGCACAGAAATGCATAGCAATCACCAAAATGATTTAAACATACCACTGATGTAACCTTTTGAAAACAGTTTTCCATATTTTTGCATTGTAATCTCTTTCTATAGATTGCACCACAGTATAAGGCAGCGAATACCAAGTGAAATACAACAGAAATAGATTGTTGTTCATAGGTTCTAGCCAAATGTGTTCTAATGTATGTTCGTTTAGTTACTCTAATGCAGCACTGCTCAATAACCACATAAAAAAGGTAAAATTGCTTTTAATAATGTATTTTTAACATCATAGCTCTATAATATTATTATTATTTCAACATACAATTAAAGTGAAAAATGTTGGAGTTTAAATTCTTTTTATTTTTCTGTTTTTCTATTTCACCTTTCAATTCTAACAGTTCTTTTACATATTTTTAAGATCCATCATTTGGCATATAGGAATTTAAGACTGGTAAATTTTCCTGGTGAACTGATCTTGTTACTAATATATATTGTCCCTTTTCATTCCTGGTGATACTTTTAATTCTAAGGTCAGGTCTACTTTGTCATATGTTAATATAGCCAATTCAGCTTTCTTTTGATTATTGTTAGGATGGAATCTTTTAATAATCTTCAATTTTTAACTTACTTAGGTTTTTAAAGTTAGAATAAGTGTCCTGTTGAAAGCATATATTTAACTTTTTTGAAAACGTCTTGATTTTTAATCAGGGTGTTATGTTTATATAGGAATTCATCTCATGAATTCTTATATAGTTGGATTTAATCTACTTTGCTAAAGTTCTTACTTATTTCTCTTTTTATATTTCTTCTTCTCTATATCTATTTGCCTTCCAGAAGTTCCCTTACATATGTGTTAGACCATTTGACACAGTGCCAAAGCTTGTAGCTGCTCTCTTGCTTGATTTTCACATAGTTTTGTTGTTTCAGTTTGACGGCTTTCATTAATACATATTTAAGATAAATGATGCTCTCCTTAGTGTTTTCCATTCTGCTGGAAATTTTATTATGGGACTATTCCATGAGATTGTGTGTTTACGTGTGTGTATAGGAATTTGTCTCACAGTGTGTATGTTTATATAGGAATTCATCTCATACTATGTGTGTGTGTTTTTCTGGAATTTCAGTGTGACATTATTAAATTACTCATCTCTATCAAAGTGTCCTATCTGTTCGTAAATGATTTTGACATTTTTCTTTAAATAGCTTAACATATTGAGCTTAATTATTGGAATGTCTGTGTCTGTTACTTCCAATATTTGTGAGAGGTTTGACTATGTTTTTCCTGGTTACTTATCTGATAGCACTGTTGGATTTTAGTTTGTTTTTTCAGTCTCTTTTATATATTTTAATTAACTGCCCCAAATCCTTTGTAGGATATCAGTAGTAACAGAGATAAATACTATTTATACCTGAACATAAGCACAGGACTTTTTCAATGAGGTCATTAGTGTTCAGAAATGAATTGTTCTAATCAGGAGTTGAGAAGGGTCTGGGTATTATTGTTATCATTATCTTTAGAAGAAAGTTGCTGTTAACTTATGCTAAGAGAGGGCATGATATGTTAAAGAATGGTTCTGTGTATTTCTGCCCCAGTCTCAGGATTTTAAACAGTCATTGTAGACCTGTGCAATGAACACAAACTCTTTCAAAACCCTTGTTCCTCCCTCAGGAGCATATGACAGCTGCTTGTTGCCCAGTATTAGGATGATGAGAGGTGCAGGGGATTCTCTTTTCTTCTGGATAGCCAAGTTTTAGGGAGGCTCAATATGTCTTTTCCTTAGACACAGGGTTTTTTCCAGAGAGTATTTATCACTGTCCTCTTAGCCAAAATCTATCTCCCATTTGTGGAAAATCTTTTATGAGCTGGTCTTTATTGCCCCTCTCTAAGTGGTAGCTAAACGCTGCTTTGATATGCAAAATCCTGGGTCCCAGAGATTTTCTTGACCCTTGCTTAGAGGTTAAATAATTTTTGCTTATTTATTTCCCCAGAAACAGTGAACCTTTTCTCTGTGTTGTAAGGATAATAAAGTTTTACCCTCATCTCCCAGAAGCAGAGGGGTTTTGCTGCTCCAACTTTTCACAAAATAATAGATCATTGCCTTGGACTTTAGAATGAGAGGTTTGCTGACACTTTAGCATTAAAAAAAATTGATCCATATGAAAGAAGAGTTTAGGGAAGTAGACTGTGTCAATACCTGATCTTTAGGAAGAGTTGATTACCTTCTGCACACGTGAGTCACCAAAAGAGGTTCTTTTTGTTCTCTAGCTCTGCCTCATTCTTCTTTGTGATTGAACCCTATGAAAAAAGATTTAGAGATATTTACAAACTTTACTTACAGATGTAGTGTACAGATATTATATACTAGCATAATGGTTCCCTAGTAAACTTTAAGAATGTTTTAAAATTTATTTTATTTTTTCTTATCCATCTGTGCTCTGCTTAGGTTTTACTCAACTGCTTGGATCTTTGAAATGATAATTTTCTTTAATTTTGAAAAATTATCAACCACTATTACTTCAAATGTTTCTTTACCCCATTATTTTTCTTCTTCTGAGACATTAGTTACTCATAGGTAGAAACATTGATATTGTTCCTCAGAATATGTAATTATTCATATGTATGGACATTGAGTCAAAACTCCTTTCCTATTTTTCACTCTTAGGTCTTTTTTCTTTAAGTGACACATGGTTCTTGCCCATATTTATAGGCTACCATGTGATGTTTTCATACAGGTACCCAGTGTGTAATGATCAAATCAGAGAAATTAACATAGCCACCATCTCAAACATGTATTATTTCTTTGTGGTAGGAACATTCATAATCTAATTTCCTGGCTATTTTGAAATATACCACATCTGTCACCTCACTGTGTGAAAGGGCATTAGAACTTAATCTTCCTTTCCGTTGTATCTTTGTACCTATTGACCAAGTTTCCTCGTCTCTTCTGCCCCATGTTGTCCCCAGTCTCTGGTAAACACTGTTTAATTCATTAATTGTATGAAAACAACGTTTTAAGATTCCATATATGAGTGAAATTATGCAGTAACTGTCTTTCTGTGTCTGGCTTATTTCACTAAACATCATGTTCTTCAGGTTTATCGTTGTCACAAATGACAGGATTCCCCTTTTTAAATGACTGAATAGTATGTCTTTGTATAGATAAATCATTTTAAAATCTATTCATCTGTTGCTGGAGACTTAGTTGATTCAATGTCCTGGTCTTTGTGAATAGTGCTGCAGTAAAAACATGGAGGTGCCGATGCCTCTTCAACATACTGATTTGACTCACTTTGGATATATAGCTAGAAAACTAGATTACTGGATCATGTGGTAGTTCTATTTTTTAGTTTTTTGAGAAACCTCTGTTTTCCTTAACTGTTTCCTTAGCTGTTTCCTTAACTGTTTCCTTAGCTGTTTTCCTTAACAGCTATACTAATTACACTCCAACTAACTTTTTATCCACATCCACAACAACATTTGTTATCTTTTGTCTTTCTGATAATAGCCAGTGTATCTGGAGTGGTGATACCTCATTGTGCTTTTGATTTGCATTTTTCTTATAATTAGTGATGTTGGCCGTTTTTTTCATATACCTGTTGGCCATCTGTATGTGTTCTTTGGACAGATGTCTAGTAAGGTCTTTTACCTTGACAAAAACATAGAGAAAACACTAAAAGACATTGGACTGGAGAAGGACTTTTTAGATGAAATTTCAAAAGCACAGGCAACAAAAGCAAAAATAGACAAATGGGACTGTAGCAAACCAAAAAGCTTTTGCATAACAAAGAAAATAATCAACAGAGTAAAGAGACAACTTATAGAATGGAAGAAAATAATGCAAACTATACGTCTGGCAAGGGGTTGATATCCAGAATAAATAAGGCACTGTTATGTCTTTTGTATTTTACTTTGGATTATTTCTAAAAAATCTCTATTTAACATCACTGATCTTTCCTCTGTTGCTAAGCAAATCAAATGAGTACTCCATTTCTTGTAGCATTTTTTTTTCCATTTCTACATTTCCACTTTGCTTTCTCTTATAATTATTATGTTTGCTGAAATTTCCCATTTCTTCACATATTTTCCGTCTTGATTCTTTAAAACATCTATTATAGTTGCTATAAGATTCTCTGCCTAATAATCCCAACATTTAGCCATTTCGAGATTTGCTTCACTGAATGATTTTTTTAAACAAAGGCAACATTTTACTTCTTCTTCTTGTGTCTCAGAAATTTTAACGTATGCTAAATTTTGTGTAGAAAATAATTGTGGAGACTGAAGTGAATGACATTCACCCCCAGACAAAGGCACACAAATATGTCAGGCTCTGTAAGGGTGAAGGGCTATAATAGAACTCAATCAGATTTTTGATGCAGCTTTTGTTAGCTTCACTATCACTATACCACTGGTTTCAAATAATTTGAGTATAAGGTTAGGAGATTTCTTCAGGAGAGCTCAGGATCTGAACACAGCAAGTTCTCACAGGTCTCTGTTCTTAATAGCCAAGTTATTATCTTAATGATAGTCTCTCTTTTTCTCTCTCTCTCTTTGATTCCCAGCCTGACTTCCAACTTTTTGGGTCACTGTGGAGTTGTCTTTGCTCTCTGGTCCCTCCAGAAACATTCTGCATATCAGAATATCTTTTCTCATCTAATTTTTCCCTTCTTCTTACCATTGGAGAGCTCATAGTGTACACTCAATGACTGTCTAGAGAACCCTGGAGTGATTTTTCACAATTCTCTTAGTCAAGCCTTATCCTCCACAGCCTCTATGTTACTATTGGCAAAAAAATCGTATGGGTTTAAGAGGAATTTTTCTCAGAACTTTTGGCTTCCTTCAAGGCTTCATCAGGCTCTGTACGACTTAGTGCTATGGCCCAGTGTTTGGCATATTAACCTAGGCAATGAAGAAAGAGTTGGTAGTCAAATGTAGTAAGATAGAAACATTGTGCCAGTCCACAAAAATCTCATAAAAGAGCGATTTTTCCTGACCTTGTCTATGGCACATTTCCCCTCATTCTACCACCCATCCATTTGCTTTGGGAGCTTTGTTGGTGTGATTGTTTTCCAAGGAAGTGTTTGTCACTTTCTGGGAATTTGATGTATTTAAAGTTCTTTACATCTAATAGGAAAAACAACAACAACAACACACACACACACACACACACAACTCATAGACAAAAATAAAACTGTGATTTTAAATGTTATCTATTAGGATGAAAGTGACAGACTCTTACAAAGTAATTTCTGTATCCTAACCCAAAACCAAGATAACTATTTCTTGAAAAAATTATTTGAATTGAAATTGGGTCATACAATATTACTTGAATTTCTGTGTGTAAAAAGTGATACTTTAATTCAGGAGATTAATGCAATGGTTGATTATTTACTGATTTATCTTTACATTCGTAATTGGAATCCTGTTGTTGTTATGAGGTTATCAAATGTATTTCCCTCTGAGTTCCTTAAATGTTTCTTCCCATTAAAATTACATTTCATATTAATTTTAGTTAGATAAATTAGCTTTCCTTTACTCTGCTTATTTTCCAACTCCTATCTGTTTCATCTCAAAGACTTTTGAAATGTGCTTTTATTTTTTAATCTAATATTTAATGGATTAAATTACTGTATTAGTGTATTACTATCTCTTCCAGCCAGCTTTACTTACAGAAAGAGAAAAACATATGACTAAAGGATATTCTTTTAAAATACATTATTAAGCATTTTCTGATGCTGTTATATTTTAGTTTTAATTTTTGTAGTATGTTATATATAAGTCGTATGTATGTATATATATACACATATATGTCTGTATAAATAATCATATAGTTGTTATATTTATTATTTTGAAAGTTGATTTCTAATGGTAAAATATTTCAAAGAAAAATGTCAAACTAAAGAAATATAAATTTGCAGAAAAAAATCTAAAAGAATCAGAACATGATTGCTTTACACATATCCAAATTCTGGTACTCATCATTATAGGTCTTTGGCCAAATCACTTTGCTGTCTGTTTCTTAATACCAAGAAATATAAAATGATGTATTCAGGGAATATAAATCATAAGACTCTTTCCAGATCTGAAATTTGATTAGTTATCTGACAGTGTCCTTACAGATCAAAAGTATATAGTTTATCCTCCTTTCTATACAAAAGAAAACGCCACTTAGAAAAGAATCCCTATCAGATTTAACCATTAGATAGTTCTTGATGAAACAGTCAAATTGTAAAATATTTCAAGAATTGTATTCTGAGCCAAATGTGAGGTCCATGACCCATGACACAGCCTCAGGAAGTCCTGAGAACATGTGCCCCAGTGGTTGGGTTAGGGAGACAGAAATTGCAGGTAAAGACATAAATCAATACATGTGAAGTATGCATTGCTTTGGCCTGGAAATGTGGGACATCTCAAAGGGCAGCCTGGGAATTGGTGGGGGCTGGGAGGTAGACTTCAGATCCTACGTGGAATTCAAGATTTCCCAATTGGCAATTGGGTTGAAAGAGTTTAGTCTAAAGAGGTGAAGTAAGCAGAAATAAATGCTTGGAGTGAAAACAAGGAGAATTCTGGAAGCCAATAAGTTTCTTGTTATGTAGATATGTAAGTGAGGTCTTCAGGTAGCGGACTTCAGAGAACAGACAGTAAATGTTTCTTATCAGATTTCTTTCTTTCTTTCTTTCTTTCTTTCTTTCTTTTTTTTTTTTTTTTTTGACAAAGTATCACTCTGTCGCCCAGGCTGGAGTGCAATGGCATGATCTCTGCTCACTGCAACCACTGACTCCCAGGTTCAAACGATTCTCCTGCCTCAGCCTCCCAAATAGCTGGGATTACAGGCGTGCACCAACACACCCAGCTAATTTTTGTATTTTTAGTAGAGACAGCTATTTCCATGTTGGCCAGTCTGATCTTGAACTCTTGACCTCAGGTGATCTACCTGCCTTGGCTTCCCAAAGTACTGGTATTACAGGGGCCAGCCACCCACCTGACCTCTTATCAGACCTTACAAAGTATCAGACTCTTAGTTAAATCTCTCCTATATCAGGAAGAAAACTAGAAAGGGAAGGGAGATTCTCTATAAGACATAAATTTTGCCCACGAGAGATGGCTTTGTAGGTCTATTCCAAAATATGTCAAATAAAAATATTTTGGGTAAAATACTGGTTTATTTTAGGGCCTTTCATCTGTCATATGATGTTATTCCAGAGTCAGGATGGGGTTGGTTTCTTATTGCTACAAAGAGTCTGTTATGTCAGTCTTAGGATGCATAATTTAATGTTAATGCTGCTCAGTTTTATCTAAACTCTAAAAGGAAGTGGGTATAATGTGGCATGTCTGGTCCCCTCTTCTCATTACAACCTGAACTAGTTTTTCAGGCTTCTTTGTAATCCCCTTGGCTAAGAGGAGGGTCCATTCAGTTGGTTAGGTGAATTTTATTAGAATTTTACTTTTGGTTTACATAGTGAAAATTGAAATACTCATTAATCTTAATTAAGGTTTGAAACAAAATGTTTTAAATTTGCTAACCTTTGAATACTCTATTATTGTATTTGTATTATTAATAGCAAGAACACAATCACAAAGCTAGATTGTGGCAAAAATATAAAGTAATCCTGGGATATTGAAATGTTTGGCTAAAATATTTTGGTGAAAAATTAAACTGTATTCCACTACAAAATACATGGTATGGTTGTTATAGTAGGTAGCTAGTCAGGCATGAGCAAGGCAGGAGAGGGCTCCCTGCACCCACCAGGAATGTCAGGCCACCATCAGATGATGGTTTAGTGGTTGTCACACTGCCCTTCTGAAAACAATAATTGGTCACAGCCAATGAGAGGGAGAGGAAATTTCTTAATAGATAAAAACACTTGAAATTGGTAATTGGCAGCTCCAATAAAATCTCAGGAATTGAATGAGTGGGCTTGAGCATGCATATTAAGAGATAAAATGGCAGAATATGACCTTCCAGGGGCCTTCCACCAGAAATGGGAAGAAAGCCTCAGGTGAGCATGGGCACAACATGCTTCCTAAACACACTGTGTATGCTCACCTCCCAAGTGCAAGAAGGGTGCAATGCATGTGGGCGGCTCATCCTAAGGGAAGAAACATAGGAAAAGGGATGCAAGACCTAAGAAATATGCCAACATACAAATCTCAAAGTCAAATACTGTACTTGACCTCCAAAGTGCCCACTTGGGTCTCTTCCAAGTGTACTGTCCTTTCTTTCCTCCTCTAAAGTTTTTTTTAACAAATAATGACTTCTGCTCGGAAATTTGCCTAGGTCTCTTTTTCTGCCTCATGCTCCTCAGTTGAATTCTTTCTACTGATGAAGCAAGAATTGAGATTGCTGCAGAACCTGTGCTGATTCACCACCAGTAACACAGATATTTGCTGCCCCAACATGGTGACAAAAAATATTAAAGAGGGAGTTAAAAAGAATGAGCAAATATGTTCCTTTTCCTTATAAATTCATTTCATTTTTCTGGAAGTAATTCTATGATGCACAAAGTAGGAGTTTTAACAACAACAACAAAAAATCAAAAGTGTTTAATTGTTTTAAACCCTCATGATCCATTTTTACAATGAAAACCAAAATCATCGAGGACAAATTTGAAGAAGACAGACATAAATAAAGGAAAAAATATCTCTAGCCTATGAATCAGAAAAATTAATATTGTTATAATGTCTATTATACCCAAATGACCTACAGAGTTAATGCAATCCTTATCAAATTTCCAATGGTATTTTTCTCATATTTTTAAATATACTAAAATTTATATGAAACCACAAAAGACCCCAAATATCTAAAGCAGTCTTAAGCAACACAGAACAAAACTAGAGGACATCATACTACCTGATTTCAAATTATTTTACACAGCTATAGTAATTGAAACAGCACAGTCCTGGCATTAAAAAAAAATCTTGGTCCAGGGAACAGAACACAGAGAGAAGTCAGAAGTTAATTCATGCATTTACAGTCAATTGATTTTCAGAAATGGTCCCAAGAGCACAACTGGGAAAGGACAGTTTCTTCAATAAAGGTGTTAGTAAAACTAGATATCTACATGCAAAATAATGAAATTGGACCCTTATTTTACACCATATACAAAAGTCAAATCAAAATGAATTAAAGTCTTAAATAGAAGAGCTGAAACTCTAAAAGTACTAGACAACATAAAGGAAAAACTTCCTGATACTAGTTTGGGTAATATGTTTTTCTGATATGACTCCAACAGCACAGGCAATGAAAGCAAAAATAGACAAATGAGATTGCATCAAACTGAAATGGTTTTGCAGAACAAAAGACAACATGAAAGAGTGAAAAGACAACCAACAATTGGAGCAAATATTTGCAAACCATACATCTGATCAAGGGTTAATATCCAATGTAAGAATCACATATAACTCAGTATCAAGGAAAAAATTCAAATGCAAAATAAGCAGAGGAACTAAATACATATTTCTCAAAAGAAGGCATGCAAATGGCCAACAGGTATATGAAAAAATGCTTAACATCACCAATCATCAGGGAAATGCAAATTAAAACCACAATGAGATATTGCCCCATACCTGTTAGAATGGCTATTACCAAGAACACAGCAGATAACAAGTTTTGGAGAGGATAGGGAGAAAAGGGAACTCTGGTACACGGTTAGTGGAAATGAAGATGAGTACAGTCATTAGAAACACAGTACAGAGGTCCTTCAAAAATTAAAAATGTAACTATCATATGATTCAGCATGATTCAGCACTCTCCCTATTGGGTATACAGGCAAAAAAAAAAAAAAAAAAATGAAATCAGTATATCAAAGCGCAGTATCTTTGCACTCCCACATTCATTGCAATATTATTGATAATAGACAAGATATGGAATCTGAATGGATAAAGAAAATATTGTACATATACACAGGGAATATTATTCAGTCTTAAACGGGAAGGAAATCCTATCACGGATGAATCGGGAGGACACTATGCTAAGTGAAATAAGCCAGGTACAGAAAGACAAATACCACATGATCTCACTCATATGTGAAATCTTAAAAAGTTTATCTCATATAAAGAGCAGAATGGTGGTTACCAGAAGCTGGGGCAGCTGGTGTGGGGTCGGGAAAGGTTGGGGAGATACTGGTTAAAGGATATAAAATTACACTTAGACAGAAGACATAATTCTAAAAGACCTGTTGTTCAGTATGGTGACTACAGATACTAACGATATATTGCCTTCTTGAAAATGCTGGAAGAAAAAAAAATACACAGAAAAAAAACAAAGAAAATGCTGGAAGAGTAAATATTAAGTGTTGCTATCACAAAAATGATAACTATGTAAAGTGATGCAAATGTTAATTAGCTGGATTTAACCTTCCCATAAACATGCTCCAAGATATCACACATACATACAATTTTTTCTGTCAATTTAAATGAATTTGGAAAAGACGTGTGAATAGGAAAGATAACCCACAATCTTAGAATAGTAATTTTCTCTGGGGAGAAATAAAATGAATCTGATAGAATGAGTGATCTCGCTGGTTTTTGTAATGATACTCTATCAAAAAATAAACAAAAGATCTGATGAAAAAATGAAAAAACTACTATCTGATACCACACATCCCATATTATTTTCAGGTATGTTTTTGATGTTCATATGCCTCTAACAGGAATAACATTGATTTTGGAATAATTTAAAAAAATGCTGTGTTCAAATGATAACTCTAAAACATTATATCCAACCCAAACTTGAATTTAAACTTGGCGATCTTCATTTTTCTTATTTTGGAATGGTGATAGTGAAATTGTGAAATTACAATTATTCTTAGATTTTAATAAAAATACAGAGCTCTCTATTTCTCTAATATCTCTTGATCAATCTTTACTTAGATTTTGACTGGGATTTTTTGCAACCTCATTTTTGACCATGTTAAATAATGGATTTTTTTTTTAAATACCCAGTAATTACTCTTATTATCTTAACATATACTTTCTCATTGTCTCTTCCACTTTAAAGAATTTAACTGTAATATAATCACAGGCAATCAGCAAATGTTTATCATCAGTCCAGACCTTTCCTCCTTCTCCTCTAAAACTCATTAATACACATAATGGGCTTACTGAGGTCACCCCTTGAAAATCTTGTTGGCATTGCAAACCCAGTATGTACAAACCCTAATTGCCATCTGTTCCTCATTATTCCACTTCAGGATTCATTTCTTTAGTCCAGTAAATAGTACCATTAAATGTCTAGTTGCACAAGCCACAGATTCATGAATCATGCTTAATAACTACACCTTCTTATAACTTAGGCCCAAAATATCCACAAAATTCCACCAATTTTACCTGTAAAATATCTCTAAATTCCATGTAGTTTCCTCTGTCGCTACCACTATACCCTAAGGAATTACTATCATCATTGTTACAAACATCAGAATAGGATATGACAGGACAGAACAGGATAGCACAGAATAGAATCTTTACTTCTTTTTTGGATCCCTTTTTACTTTTTATCCATTTTTATCACAGTCATTCCTATACATCAATAATAGAGAAACAGAGAGCCAAATCATGAGTGAACTTGCAATTACAATTGCTACAAAGAGAATAACATACTTAGGAATACAACTAACAAGGGATATGAAGGACCTCTTTAAGGATAACTACAAACCACTGCTCAAGAAAATAAGAGGACACAAATGGATGGAAAAACATTCCATGCTCATGGATAGGAAGAAACAATATCATGAAAATGGCCATGCTGCCCAAAGTAATTTATAGATTCAATGCTATCCCCATCAAGCTACCACTGACTTTCTTCACAGAATTAGAAAAAACTACTTTACATTTTATATGGAACCAAAAAAAGGCTCACATGTCCAAGACAATCCTAAGTAAAAAGAACAAGTCTGGAGGCGTCACACTACCTGACTTCAAACCGTAATATAAGACTACAGTACTGGTACCAGTACACACCATGGTACTGGAACCAAAACAGATATACAGACCAATGAAACAGAACAGAGGCCCCAGAAATAACACGACACATCTACAACCATCTGATCTTTGACAAATCTGACAAAAACAAGCAATGGGGGAAGGACTTCCTATTTAATAAATGGTGTTGGAAAAACTGGCTACCATATGCAGAAAACTGAAATTGGATCCCTTCCGTACAGCTTATACAACAATAACTCCAGATGGATTAAAGACTTAAACATCAGACCTA
Organism: Aotus nancymaae; assembly: GCF_030222135.1. Lineage (NCBI taxonomy): Eukaryota > Metazoa > Chordata > Mammalia > Primates > Aotidae > Aotus > Aotus nancymaae. The sequence goes on along the minus strand of NW_026988421.1, from coordinate 46,015,657 downwards.
AAACCACAAAAACCCTAGAAGAAAACCTAGGCAATATCATTCAGGACATAGGCATGGGCAAAGACTTTATGACTAAAACACCAAAAGCAATGGCAATAAAAGCCCGAATTAAACTAAAGAGCTTCTGCACAGAAAAAGAAAATATCAGAGAGAGATCCAAGATGGCCAATCACTAGCAGGTCGGGCTCATAGTTCCCAGTGAAAGCGCAAAGAACAAGAGGAGGCCACACTTTCAGACAAATATTTGTTGCTCACGGACCAGGAGATTCCCAGCAGAGGAGCCCCATGTGTCGCCAGGGCGACTCTTGTGGCCGGCGCAGTGGTTTTGCTGGTGCCTTAGCGAGCCAGTTTTTGGTGCAGAGCCCGGAGATTTCCGGGCAGAAAAGCACCATCCATCTTAACACCGCTGTTTTGGCCGGCACAGTGGATTGCTCAGATTTCGGCACTGGGAATCAACAAGTTGGACGTCTGCTCAGAGACCTAGTTAGAAAGTCGGTAATTACAAAGACAACAGATGGATAAATATATAATGAAGGGAAGAAATCAGCGTAAAAAGGCAGAGAATACTCAAAATCAGAATGCCTCTCCCTCTACAGGGGATCGCAATTCCTCATCAGTAACGGAACAAGGCTTAATAGATTACGAGTGTGTTCCAATAACAGAAGCAGGTTTCAAAACGTGGGTGATAAAAAACTTCTGTGAATTAAAAGAACTTGTTCTAACCCAATGCAAAGAAACTAAGAACCTTGAAAAAAGCTTTGACGAAATGTTAACGAGAATGGACAATTTACAGAGGAATATAAGTGAATTGATGGAGCTGAAAAACACAACACGAGAACTTTGCGAAGCATGCACAAGTTTAAACAGTCGAATTGATCAAGTAGAAGAAAGGATATCAGAAGTCGAGAACCAGCTCAGTGAAATGAAACGAGAAGACAAGAATGCAGAAAAAAGGATGAAAAGGAATGAGCAAAGTCTCCAGGAAATATGGGACTATGTGAAAAGACCTAATTTACGTTTGATAGGTGTACCTGAATGTGATGAAGAGAATGAATCCAAGTTGGAAAATACTCTTCAGGATATCATTCAGGAAAACTTTCCCAACCTGGCAAGGCAGGGTAATATTCAACTCCAGGTAATACAGAGACCACCACAAAGATATTCTTCAAGAAGACCAACCCCAAGGCACATAATTGCCAGATTTATTAGGGTTGAAATGAAGGAGAAAATACTAAGGGCAGCCAGAGAGAAAGGTCAGGTTACCCATAAAGGGAAACCTATCAGACTTACAGCAGATCTCCCAGCAGAAACCCTACAAGCCAGAAAAGAGTGGGGACCAATATTTAACATCCTTAAAGAAAAGAACTTTCAACCTAGAATTTCCTATCCAGCCAAACTAAGCTTTATAATCGAAGGAAAAATTAAATCCTTTGTGAACAAACAAGTACTTAGAGAGTTCACCACCACCAGGCCTGCTTTACAAGAGCTTCTGAAAGAAGCACTATACATATAAAGGAACAACCGATATCAGCCTTTCCAAAAATATATCAAAAAGAAAAGAACGTTAACACAACGAAAAATTTACATTAACTAATGGGCAAAACAGCCAGCTAGCATCAAATGCCAGTATTAAAGTTATATATATTCTAATCGGATAAAAAGTCAAAACCCATTGGTATGCTGCATCCAGACCCATCTCACATGCAATGATACACAAAGACTCAAAACAAAGAGAAGGAGGAAGATTTATCAACCAATCAGAGAGTAAAAATAAACAAATAAATAAAAAGGAGATGTAATTCTCACCTCTGATAAAGTAGACTTTAAAGCAACAAAGAGCAAAAGAGGCAAAGAAGGATATTACATAATGGCAAAAGGATCAATGTAACAAGAAGAGCTAACGATTTTATAGATCAACGAGACAGAAAATTAACAAGGACATCCAGGACTTGAACTCAGACCCGGAACAAGTAAACTTAATAAACCTCACACCTATTCCATAAGTGACTATATAATTGGAAGTAAATCACTCCTCAGTAATCGCATAGCATTTCATAGGTTTAAATGAAATATTGGTTGGCTGCTCGTTTGTTATTTTATTCCCTTATTCCTTCTTGTTTATATCAAGTATAATTATTGGTATAAAAGAGGTTTTCAATACCCATTACTAAACTGCATTCTAGCCTGGGCAAGAAAGCAATACTTCCATTCTCTCTCTCTCTTTCTCTTCCTTTTTCCTCCTCTTCTTTATTCTTTTTCTTTCTTTCTTTCAAAAAAAAAAAAAAAAGAAAATATCATCAGAGTGAACAGGCAACCTACAGAACGGGATAAAAATTTTGCAATCTATCTATCTTACAAAGGGCTAATATCCAGAATCTACAAGGAACTTAAACAAGTTTACAAGAAAAAAACAAATAACCTCATCAAAAAGTGGGCAAAGGATATGAACAGACACTTCTCAAAAGAAGACATTTATGTGGGCAACACACACATGAAAAAAATCTTGTCATCACTGGTCATTAGAGAAATGCAAATCAAAACCACATTGAGATACCATCTCACATCAGTTAGAATGGTGATCATTAAAAAGTCAGGAAACAACAGATGCTGGAGAAGATATGGAGAAATAGGAACGCTTTTACACTGTTGGTGGGAGTATAAATTATTTGAACCACTGTGGAAGACAATGTGGCAATTCCTCAATGATCTAGAACTAGAAGTACCATTTGAACCAACAATCCCATTACTGGGTGTATACCGAAAGGATTATAAATCATTCTACTTTTATAAAGACACATGCACACATGTGTTTATTGAAGCATTGTTCATAATAGCAAAGACTTGGAACCAACCCAAATGTTCATGAATGATAGACTAGATTAAGAAAATGTGACATATGCCATGGAATACTATGCAGCCATAAAAATGGATGAGTTTATGTTCTTTGTAGGGACATGGATGAAGCTAGAAACCATCATTCTCAGCAAACTAACACAAAAACAGAAAACCAAACACTGCATGTTCTCACTCATAATCGGGAGTTGAAAAATGAGAATACATGGACACAGGGAGGGGAACATCACATACCAGGGCCTATCAGGGGCTGGGGGGTTAGGGGAGGGATAGAATTAGGAGAAATACCTAATGTAGATGACAGGTTGATGGATGCAGCAAACCACCATGGCATGTGTATCTACGTAACAAACCTGCATGTTTTGCACTTGTACCCTGAACTTAAAGTATAATTTTTTAAAAATGTATGTAACACAGTTTTTCAAATGGTCAAGATTCAATACATATAACTTAATTTTGAGATTACAGCTTTCCTAGCCTTGTATGAAGGAATAATTCCTTTTTCCAAACAATTCAAGCAGCTATATATACAGTGAAAATAATTTTCCCCAGCACTAAGTCACTGAAGGTACCAATGAAGCCCAGAGTAGGGCTTCCAGCAAAGTGGAGACTGTGACAAGAACAATGAATGAATCTAAAGGGACTGTGTGGCACTTCAGTAATGAGAAGCAAGATTGTGTCTGAAGGGCAGTGAGAACAAGGAAAGTGGGAGCTGGGGACAAGAAACCACTAGAATTAGCACAGCCTACAAAGTAAGCCTTTAAACATAAGGGCTAAGATTTTTTTCATCTTAGCTGACTGCCTGGATTTACTTGCTATATTTCTCCTTCTACCACAGCGACTGGTTTCACAGCCATTGTTCCTTTGGCCATTACCTAGTAATTCTCATTGGATTTCTTTTGTTACTGGTTCATAAAGATTTCCTAACTCTTTCCTAAAGAAAACATGCAGTCCTTTCAAACTCTTCTAAGACTATGTTTTTGTAAAAATAAATAATGGTAATAATATAAAATTATAATGATAATTGCACAATTAACCTAAGATATATAATGTTTTTACGTGACAATTAAGAACTCAAAGGTCACACACATCTGCCAATAAGCAATAGGTATATTTAAGTAACAATAATTACAGCTGTCTGAATGAAGATTCAGTGGCAACTGAAACTGCTTTCTGTTTCTCTACTTTTGCTTTCCTAGAATTTCATCCCAGTGTCTAGAGAAAAAGTTGTGAAAGCGAGTTGTCCTAAAGCTGTGGGCAAGAACTGGAACTGGTTAGGGATGTAGACATAGTGAAGATATATGGGAGGAATGGTCCAAAATACACTTTACCTTTGCTACATTAATGCCACCATCCTGCCACTGTAGCTGTCATGGTATGATCATCTCATCTCAAAGTAGGAAGCAGGTAAGAGTTCAGGTTAAGAGGGCAGTGAGCAAAAGAGACCATAAAAGATGTAATCTAAAGTCATTTGAAATAAAAAGGAATTTTATATTTTCTGAGTGTCTTAGTCTTCTTCTTCTTTTGTTGTTGTCTTTTGGTCTTTTTGAGACAGGGTCTCACTTCAATGCCCAGGAGGAAGGGCAGTGGTGCAATCATCGCTCATTGCAGCCTGGAATTCCCAGGCTTCAGTGATCCTCCCACCTCAGCCTCTCAAGCAGCTAGGATTACAAGCACACACCACCACACTTGGCTATTTTTTGTACTTTTTGTAGATGGGATTTTTGCCACGTTGCCCAGTCTTGTCTCGAACTCCTGGGCTGAAATTATCTTTCCATCTTGGCCTCCCAAAGTGTTGGGACTACAGATGTGAGCCACCATGTCCTGTTGTCTCTTAAGCAGAGTCTTAGTCAAAGATTTGAGTTTAGGTAGTTTATATGACACTTCATCCAAAGAAGCAATAAAGAAAGAGCTGAGATAGTTAGGGAGAAAAGAAAGATGTATTACTGACTACACCATGGTAGGCAACCAACCACTATGCTTTATGGCAGGGCCTCTAGGAAATTTGCAGGATATCTCCCTGTATGATCCATCAAGCTGATGGGAAATTAAGAATTGCCCCTAGTTAACTGCCTCCCATTTACAATCTGTGCTTTTGTATATGCTGAGCCTCTACATGGCTTCCTCCAGAAAAGGCCCTGAGGCAGAAAAATGGGACATCAGGTGCAGACCCATGATGGAGTGGGCCACTGTTAATGACACCCAGAAGCATCTATCACAATTGTAGCTGAACAGAGAGATGAGCCAAGAGAATGTGACTCCAGCTAGGCTGAGCTTCCCTAAATATGGAATTGTGTGTAATGAGAATGCCAAAAGACTGTGAGGTACGAGAAATACAGCCCAATGTTATTGTTTATTTAACCTATATTTATCAAGACCTGTTATTTGTCAGACAGCATTGTTTGGAAATAACACAAGATGAGCAAGCTCCTATTTTCTTGGAGTTCATAATGCAATGGGCACAGTGGAGATGGATGACAGCAATTAAGTCACATTGGAATAAATGTCATAGTAAGGGCCATATAGAGTACAAACGAAACACAGGAGGAATTGGCAGGCACTGAAATGTGTGACACATGGTTGCTTGGAGGAATGATTTCTAAACTAAGCATGAAAATTTACTTGGAATTACATAAGCAATCACAGAGTGGAATACTTTTCAGTTAGGATTAAAAAAAGCTTTCTAATTCCTACATGACTATTTATATAGAAGTGTTTTTATATTTTGTATCCAGCTTTGAAGTGAACTTGGACCAATTTACTTCAGAGCTTAATATGCACTAAATGCTTAATATACGTTCACTTTTTAATCACCACATCATCATCATTGTCATCAGCATCATTGATATCTTGTGAGTTTCTCCATGGTTTTCTTCAAAAAAGACCTTGAAGCAGAACATAGCACCATTAGGTGCAAAGCCATGATGAAATAGGCCATTGTCAGTAAGACTCAGAAAATCCCCCAAAACGCCAATACCCCAGAATCCCTTTGCTAGTGGGATGTCCTAAGAAAATCGAGAGATAAGAGTTAGCAGTCATGGAAATTGATAAGGGCCAAAGAACTTTGGGAACATAATGCAATGAAATGCATCTGGTGACTTAATTTTTCATAAGAAGATACTATAGGCCGGGCACAGTGGCTCATGCCTGTAATTCCATCATTTTGGGAGGCTGAGGCAGGTGAATCACCTGAGGTCAGGAGTTCGAGACCAACTTGGCCAACATGGGGAAACCCTGTCTCTAGTAAAAATATAAAAATTAGCTAGGTGTGATGGTGGGCACCTGTAATCTCAGTTACTCAGGAGGCTGAGGGATGAGAATCGCTTGAATCTGAGAGGCGGAGGTTGCAGTGAGCCAAGATTGCACCACCACACTCCATCCTGGGTGACAGAGTAAGACTCAGTCTCAAAAAAATAAAAAAGATACTATAATATATCCAAATGCATTATAAAAGAATAGCCAAGAGTCCAGGGATCATCATCAGGGAGGTTGTGTTTCAGCTGAGTCTCCATTTTTATCAGCTTTGTAATTTTAACAATAAAGTCTCGATATACTTCAATTTCTGAAACCGCAAGATGGTTCTATTAATTACACCCAGTTCACAAAGTAGTTTTAAGAGTTAAAAAATATGATTCAGGCACAGCATTTAAGATAGTGCCTGAACCATCCTTAGTTCTAAATAAATGTTAATTATTATTTCCTCTGGTTTTAAATACTCAAGTGAGGTAATGACTCAAACAACTAAAAATATTTTAAAGGATGGTATTTTTCTCTGGTATTGTATAAGACCGACGCTCTATTCTAAAAGTTACAATATTAACAATTTTTCCTGAACATTGCTTTCAATAATTTTTATTCTCTCTTTTTTTTTTTTTTTTTTTTTTTTTTTTGAGACAGGGTCTTGCTCTGCTGCCCAGGCTGGAATGCTGTTGAGTTATCCTTGCTCACTACAGCCTAAAATTCCCAGGCTGAATCAATCCTCCCACCTCAGCCTTCCAAGTAGTTGGGACTACAGGCATGCTCCACCACACCCAGCTAATTTTTTTATTTTTTGTAAAGACAAATTCTCACTATGTTTTCTAGGCTCCTCTGGAACTCCTGGGCTCAAACTATCCTCCTGCCTTGGCCTCCCAAAGTGCTGAGATTACAGTTGTGAGCTACCATAGCTGGCCAGTAATTCTCATTCTCTTCATGTTTGTTTGTTTAACTTTTAAGTACTTTAGACATCCATAAAATTGAATTTTTGATGTGAGCTTCTCAGATTGAAGCAATTCACAATGTGACAGAAGCAGGTACGTTCAGTTAGCTTTGACCAAAAATATACTCAAAGCGCTTAGTCATTGGTCCTGAGTCAAGATTAGTCACTCGCTCTAATCACATCGAGAACGACCTTCCCAGATTAAAGATAGCAGACATTGTGTTCCTTGGTGCTAAAAGGTACACTGGAAATCAGGCAGCAAAATCAAATGATAATGCCAGCTCTACTCTCTACTGCCATTGTTGGGGGGTTAATTTTGTCATCAGTGTATACACGCTTAAAGAGAAGGGTACAAATGTGCTTATTAGATAACAGACTATGTGAGCACAGGACAGTCATTTAACTTTCATGTTACTCTGATATCAGAGAAAATGGTTTGGCCAATTCATTCATTATAGACCACAGATTAATTTGATATTTATTTTCAAATAAAATTGCTCCTTATGTCCTACTTCCCAGTTCTGCTCTTAGCAAATCTTGCCTAAACAGTTTCATCACAATAAATAAGTTTATGCAGCTCAATTTAGACGATGTCATTGTCCTGTTCAAACTCCTTTACAACATCCTGAAATAAAATGCTTATAATTCAGGCGGGTATTCACAGTCCTTCAGAATCTGACCATACCCAACCTGCCATTCTTCTCTTCTTAACCCTCATAGTATAATGAATATCTTATATCTTTCATGTTGCACTGCCCTATGATGTCTCAAATATGTTATTTAATTTCGCACCTTTCCAGCTTTTCACACACAGTTTATTTCCAACAAAAAACTTTGAACCTTAACTTTCTCCGTCTATAAACAGTCAGCTGATTTTTGCAAGCATACCTGAAAGGTAACCTTCTCCACATAAGTTGTGCTGACTGCTTTAGGCAAACAAGCAAACAAAAATAAACCTGCTGTTCCCCCAACACTGTGCCTATATCTTTTTATTACAGCATGAACATTTGCCCTGTATAACCAAATTTGGTGCATTTCAGTCTATATCTTTCATTTGCTTGTAAACTGTTGATATTAAAGGCCATATCTGCTTGCTTTTGTAAGCAGTAGCTCTGCCATCTAGCGTGATGCTTTGCACACAGTAGGCACTCCAACAACAATAAAATGTTTGCTAAAATGAGCTCATTTAAAATAAAATGCCAATTCAGATGATCTTTAGCTGAATACATTTAAATATTTACACATATTGAAAGGGATCACCTGAGATGTAATTGTACATTGGTGAATTCCTTCTGGCTTAAAGCAATTAGCAGCCCCTTCCTTGTCCAAGCAGGATACTAATCTTGCAGAAAGAAACTCTGCCCCCCAGGACACTGGCATCCAGACAGACTTTTCTGCATCCATTGCAGACAGACCTTTACAGACTTCAGCCAACAGAAGATTCCTGGCTATTATCTTGAAACATCTAAACATATAAATTTATGCTTTTATTAAAAGGGTTATTAAAAATGTTTATAGACAATGTGTCTAAATGGCCTTTTGTTAATTATGTGGGCTGCAGAAAAGCACATTTTGTTCTCTGAGTTTGATTTTACATCACTCATATTCATCTTAGTCAATAGAAGTTTCTCTCACACACACACAAAAATCTTACTAATGAGGTGTCAGTAAAATCAATACTGTGGTGCTTAGACTAAGAAGAGAATATTCTTTCATTTCCTAACAAAAGTTGTTATAAAATTTAGGCACCTGAGCTTTACCTAAACTATAGGATAGAAAAGAGGGATCAGAGGTTCCATTTCAGACTTTAAAATCTTTGTGCACCTAGATATTTGTAATGTATCACAATAACCTTTTTACTAATATCAAACTACCGAGGTTTACAAATGGTATCTCTTTTAATACCAAGAAACAATACTATCACCAAGTCATTTGTCTTGAATTTCAAGGGGAAAAATGCTGGTGTGTTTACACATAAAGAATTGTAAAAAAAACTCTTTACTTCTTCATAAAAAGTACTGAGAAATACAAGTCTTTTGAAATGATTTAATTCTTTTCAGGAGACTACTTAGGTATGAACAATCAAATTACCAGAAAATTGTTGAATATATACATTGTCGATATAATTATTTTATATGGAATTAAAAATAGTTTTTGATTCTTAGAATAGTTCATACAGTTGTCCCACAAAGTACAATGGGGTTATGATCTCAAAAACACATCATGAATGGAAAATATTGTAAGTCAAAAATACACTTAATACACCTCACCTACTAAACATCATAGACTAGCCCAGTCTACCTTAAACATGCTCAGAACACTTAATGTTAGCTTACAGTTGGGCAACCTTATTTACCACAAAGCCTATTTTATAATAAAGAATCGATTAGCTCATGTAACTTGCTGAATACTGTATTGAAAGTGAAAAACCATGATTGCACAGGTACTCAAAACATGCTTTCTGATGAAGGCATATCACTTTCATACCATCATAAAGTTGAAAAATTGTTAGTCAGGGACTATCTATATAGTGTCGAAAAGATGAAAAATCATATTACAAAATAATTTAAGTAATGCATAAAGGAATAAATTACATATGCTAGAAATACTATACAGGAACTTAACCATATATATACATATATATATATAGAGAGAGAGAGAGAGAGACAGAGAGAGTGAGCTGAATTAAATGAAATAGCACACTCAAGGCACCTGGGCTACTTTGGTCAGTGCCTACGTACGGTTTTGACCTATGGTCAGTAGGTAGGCAGTGACCAAAATGAACAAACAACAACAACAAACAAAATAAGAGGAGAAGGAAGGAGGGAAAAGCAACACAGAGTGTTTGTAAAAATAAATTTTATTTTCAAGTAAATTATCACTACTTTGGGAACATTTATTGACTCTATCCTTTCCAAATGAGAGCTTTATTATGACTGGGATAACAAATATTCTATTTTTTGCATGACTAACACCAAATATAGTAGCAGATAATTAATAAATCACTGCCAAACAAACAAACAAATTATTTCATTGACAGGCCCTCTCTATTACACTTGCTTTGATTTTTATTACACCTGGCCTAGCTAATATATAATGTCAAGTTTGGATTCTATCCTACCCAGTATGTTCTTTAATTCCATGCTACAGATTGGAGCAAGGATATATGTGGACATTTCCACTTAGACTGGAGGGTAGACTTCAAATTAGTTTACCGTAACTAGTCAATACACCTCCAAATGTAGTAGATGATTACCTCAGTTTGATTTTCCTCTGTTACTTAGTTTCTATTCTAAAACTAAAAATCTATATTTAATCATCAACTTCTGCTGATACTTAGATATAAACGATCTCACTAGTGATTTATATTTTCCATCACTATAGGCTTTCTTGTTTCATTGAATTAGATGATCATTTATCAAAAGTTCCATAGAAAGAAAAATAATGCAGACAACATATTGCAAGAAGTAGAATCAGGTACCTGCTTGCTACAGTGCACTGACCATCATTTTTGTAGTATTTTAAAATAGTTTCTTTTTTAAATCAATATGCATTTTGCATTGTAACTGTTTTAAAAATGCTTTAAAAATATGAATTTTTCATACATGATAACTATATTCTAAGCATAATAGCATTTGTTATAGGAAAGCTGAGGAAATGTTAGAAACAGTTTAACCTTTAAGGTTCTTGCAATATATTGCATATAAAAGACTAATTTTTGTGGCAAAATAAACAAGCAACATAAAACAGAATACATTATTTGAAAAAAAATCAAAAATTCTAAAAGAAAATGAAGGAGATAAATAGACATTAATTAAAATAATCCTTCGGGGGTTGTTTTAAGTGTGCAATATGTACTGATTAATGAATTAAATAAAGTTATTAATATGTATGAGAAGCTGAGATTAAAATAGTAAGAGAAAAAAATCATATATTACCATTCTCCCTGGAGATTATTACTTAATGAGAGTGATAAATTTTAGAACAGCATATAGACAAAGCCAAATTCACAAGTACAGTACATACTAAAAAGGACAGTGACCTGGTGCTATATTACAGAATGTCATAGGATTGTGACACAGGAATATCTAACAGGTTTTCACAGAAAGTATAACGGTGTCATACACTGTTACCTGACTGACATCTTTGTTTCACCCCCTTTCCCCTTTCTTTGCCTCTACAGTCAAGACTTCTTTGGGAGTTAGATTTTCTTGAAACTAGACTCTTGTATAGCTGATAGTTTCCGTTAATGAACTGAGAAGTGTCAGAATTCTAGACTTAAATTGAAGTTAAATTGACACAACCTATTCTTTTCTAACATCTATAACATGGATGTGATTCCTTATGCTACAACAGATATTTTTGCCTCCTCCTTGAGATAAACATACACACATAAACACACATTCTCTCTCTCACACACACATACACACATACACAGACACACATACACACATACAAAATGTCAGGGATGGCAACATGTAAAAAAATCCTAGCTTTCAGTATATTGTTTATCCCCTAAATCAGTCCCATACTGCCTACTTCCAGATCTTGTTATATGAGATTTTTGAATGGCCCAATTGCATAAGGCACTATTAACTGAGTTTCTATTATGCACAGTCTAAAACTTTGATTCACTGATGACACATTGATAATGAAGATGATGGCTAAAGGGTGAGTAGAAGTCAGCTAAATAAATAGGGTAAACCTGAATACTCCCAGGAGAGGGTATTTCTGCTTAAAAGTAAAGCTTTTTCCAATAATCATTGGCTTTCAATAGCACCCCAATCTTGCTTACAACATAATTAAATGTATTAAAATAATTATTTTATTATTAAATTTATAATTTTAGATGATACTAAGTTTGAAGCCTAAATTTGAAGTAATGAAGCAAACTTTAAAAAAAACTATGAAAATTATAGTGAATGCCCTATAGCAAGCATGTACATAGTTCTACCTGTTACAGCATGTTATTTGCACAATTATGCAGTATGTGTTTAGGTCCTGAAGAAGGGGAAATAAATATGGCAAATTTGAGGAGCTTATACTCAGGGAAGATGAGTACTGAGAGTAAGAGAACAATAATGTCAACTGACAGGTGAGATGGGTAGGTTGCAAGTGAAGAATTTTCCTGAAAGCTACATTAAAAGTTTGTTCTTCTTTGTGAAAAAAATGATAAATCAACAAGATCTTTTAGCCTAAAGAATGAAATGGAAGATTTATATTTTATAAAGATTAATCAGGCTGCAACATGGAATGCTTGTGATTTTTCACATTTATTTTGTATTCTGAGACTGCTGAAGTTGCTTATCAGCTTAAGAAGATTTTGGGCTGAGACTATGGAGTTTTCTAAATATACAATCATGTCATCTGCAAACAAAGATAATTTGACTTCCTTTCTTCCTATTTGAATATCTTTTATTTTTTTCTCTTGCCTGATTGCCCTGGCCAGAACATCCAATACTATGTTGAAGTTAGGAGTGGTGAGAGGCATCCTTGTCTTGTACGGTTTTTAACGGGAATGCTTCCAGCATTTGCCCATTCACTATGATATTGGCTGTGGATTTGTCACAAATAGCTCTTACTATTTTGTGATACGTTCCATCAATATCCAGTTTATTGAGAGTTTTTAGCATGAAAGGGTGTTTAATTTTATTGAAGGCCTTTTCTGTATCTATGGAGGTAATCATGTGGTTTTTGTCATTGGTTCTGTTTATGTGATGGATTATGTTTTTAGATTTGCATATGTTGAACCAGCCTTGCATCCCAGGGATGAAGCCAACGTGATCATGTTGGATATGTTTTTTGATGTGCTGCTGGATTCAGTTTACCAGTATTTTATTGAGGATTTTTGCATTGATGTTAATTAGGACTATTGGCCTAAAATTTCCCTTTTTTGTAGTGTTTCTGCCCAGTTTTGGTATCAGGATGATGCTGGCCTCATAAGTAAGGGGCGGGGCGGGGGGGGGCATCATTCTTTTTCTATTGTTTGAAATATTTTCAGAAGAAATGGTGCCAGCTCCTCTTTGTACCTCTGGCAGAATTTGGCTGTGAATCTGTCTGGTCCTGAACATTTTTGGTTGGTAGGCTATTAATTACTGTCTCAATTTTATAACTTGTTATTGGTCCATTCAGGGATTCCACTTCTTCCTGGTTTAGACTTGGTAGGGTACATGTGTCCAGGAATTTATCTAATTCTTCTGGATTTTCTCATTAATTGTGTAGATGTGTTTGTAGTATTCTCTGATGGCAGTTTATATTTCTATGGGATCAGTAGTGATATCTCCTTTATCATTTTTTATTGTATCTAGTTGATTCTTCTCTCTTTTCTTCTTCATGATTCTGGCTAGCAATCTATCTATTTTATTGATCTCTTCAAAAAAAAAAAAAAAAACAGCTCCTGGATTCATTGACTTTTTGAAGGGTTTTTTTCAGATAGTGGGGACCAATCTCTCCTTCTCTATCTCCTTCAGTTCTGCTCTGTTCTTAGTTATTCCTTGTCTTCTGTTAGCTTTTGAATTTGTTTGCTCTTGCTTCTCTAGTTCTTTTAATTGTGATGTTAGGGTGTCAATTTTAGATCTTCCCTGCTTTTTCTTGTGAAATTTAGTGCAATAAATTTCCCTCTAAACACTGCTTTAGCTGTGTCCCAAAGATTCTAGTACCTTGTGTCTTTGCTTTTATTGGTTTCAAAGAACTTATTTATTTCTGCCTTCATTTTGGATGGAGAATGAGTTTGATGAATTGACAGAAGAAGGCTTCAGAAGGTGGGTAATAACAAACTCCCGCCAGCTAAAGCAGCATGTTCTAACCCAATGCAAGGAAGCTAAGAATCTTGAAAAAAGGTTAGAGGAATTGCTAACTAGAATAACCAGTTTGGAGAAGAACATAAATAACCTGATGGAGCTGAAAAACACAGCACAAGAACTTCATGAAGCATACACAGGTATCAACAGCTGAATTGATCAAGCAGAAGAAAGGATATGAGATTGAAGATCCACTTAATGAAATAAAGTGTGAAGAGAAGAGAGAATGAAAAGGAACTAACGAAACTTCCAAGAAATGTGGAACTATGTGAAAAGACCAAACCTACATTTTATTGGTGTACCTGAAAGTGATGGGGAGAATGGAACCAAGTTGGAAAACACTCTTCAGGATATTACCTAGGAGAACTTCCCTAACCTAGCAAGACAGACCAACACTCAACTTCAGGAAATATCGAGAACACCACAAAGATACTCCCCAAGAAGAGCAACCCCAAGACACATAATGTCAGATTCACCAGGGTTGAAATGAAGAAAAAAATGTTAAGGCCAGCCAGAGAGAAAGGTTGGGTTACTCACAAAGGGAAGTCCATCAGACTAACAGTGGATCCCTCTATAGAAACCCTATAAGCCAGTAGACAGTGCGGATCAATATTCAACATTCTTAAAGAATTTTCAACCCAGAATTTCATATCCAGCCAAACTAAGCTTCATAAGCAAAGGAGATATAAAATCTTTTATAGAAAAGCAAATGCTGAGAGATTTTGTCACCACCAGGCCTGTCTTACAAGAATTCCTAAAGGAAGCACTAAACATGTAAAGGAACAACTGGTAACAGCCACTGCAAAAACCTACGAAATTGTAAAGACCATCAACACTATGAAGAAACTGTATCAACTGACAAACAAAATAATCAGCTAGGATCATAATGACAGAATCAAATTCACACATAACAATATGAACCTTAAATGTAAATTGGCTAAATGCCCCAATTAAAAGACACAGACTGGCAAAATGGATAAAGAGTCAAGACCCATTGGTGTGCTGTATTCAGGAGACCCATCTCACATGCAAAAATACATATAGCCTCAAAATAAAGGGATGGAGGTAGATTTACCAAGCAAATGGAAAGCAAAAGAAAAAAAAAAAAAACAGGCAGGGGTTGCAATCCTAGTCTATGATAAAACAGACTTTAAACCAACAAAGATCAAAAGAGACAAAGAAGGGCATTACATAATGGTAAAGGCATTAATGCAACAAGAAGAGCTAACTATCCTAAATATATATGCACCCAATACAGGAGCACCTAGATTCATAAAACAAGTTCTTAGAGACCTACAAAGAGACGTTGACTTCCACACAATAATAGTGGGAGACTTTAATACCCCACTGTCCATATTAGACAGATCAATGAGACAGAAAATTGACAAGGATATTCTGGACTTGAACTCAGATCTGGACCAAGCGGACCTAAAAGACATCTACAGACTTCTCCACCCCAAATCCACAGAATATACTTTCTTCTTAGCACGACACTGGACTTATTCCAAAACTGACCAAATAATTGGAAGTAAAACACTCTTCAGCATATGCAAAAAAACAAAAATAATAACAAACAGTCTCTTGGACCACAGTGCAGTCAAACTGGAACTCAGGATCAGGATTAAGAAACTCACTCAAAACCACACAGCTACATGGAAAATGAACAATCTGCTTCTGAATGATTACTAGGTAAATAGATACTTTTTCTTAAAGCATTTAATTACATCATGAAAACAACTTTATAAGTATTTTCCAATTTTCTAAATAAAATTTAAGTAACTAGATAAAGGTTTTATTGCTAATTTAAGGCAGAGAAAGCCTTAAAATTTATACACATTAAGAGGCTAAAAAAGAAAAAAGTGTCAATGTCTTTGAAGCTTATTTACCAAATGCAAAAAAAAAAAAAAGTTTTTTTGGAAAATAAGTACAAAAAATTCACAGTAAAATTTTTATAGCCAAAAATGACAAATTAGGTAACAGGTACTTAATCTCATTTATGTTGAATTAGCGGCCTATCTCTACGAATGTCTCTTTATTTAACACTGTTCTGTACTCATTTGTTTTAGACAAATGACCCCACTGTGTGTATATGTATATGTGATTCTATGAAAATAAATTAGCAAGGTTGAAGAGAGAGACAGTGCTAAAGTTGGAGCAGGATGAAGAGAAAAGGAGAGGAAGCGGCCGGGCGCGGTGGCTCAAGCCTGTAATCCCAGCACTTTGGGAGGCCAAGGCGGGTGGATCACGAGGTCAAGAGATCGAGACCATCCTGGTCAACATGGTGAAACCCCGTCTCTACTAAAAATACAAAAAATTAGCTGGGCATGGTGGCACGTGCCTGTAATCCCAGCTACTCAGGAGGCTGAGGCAGGAGAATTGCCTGAACCCAGGAGGCAGAGGTTGCGGTGAGCCGAGATCGCGCCATTGCACTCCATTCTGGGTAACAAGAGCGAAACTCCGTCTCAAAAAAAAAAAAAAAAACAAAAAAAAACAAAAGAAAAAAGAAAAGGAGAGGAAGCAAGAGAGAGAGAATTTGAAAACAACCAAGAAGGGAAAACAAAGATGTTAGGAAATAAAGCATATATGATACTGAATGGTAAGGCCAGGCACAATGGTTCCATCCTGTAATCCCAGCACTTTGGGAGGCCAGGGCAGGCAGATCACCTGAGGTCAGGAGTTGGAGACTAGCCTGGCCAATGGGGCAAAAACCTGTCTCTAGTAAAAATACAAAAATTAGCTGGACATGGGGGTGGACTCCTGTGATCCCAACTACTCAGAAGGCTGAGGCAGGAGAATTGTTTGAACCTGGGAGATGGAGGCTGCAGTAAGCAGAAATCATGCTACTGCACTCCAGTCTGGGAGACAGAGGAGCAAGACTCTGTCTCAAAAAATAATAATTTTTAAAAATTACATTGAATGGTGTATTATTAAAGGATGACAGAGAGAAGAGCATGGAGAGAAGATTCAGAGAATCTTATTTTGGAAAAATAAAAACAAATATAAATCCAAATATTGTTTTTATACATGTATTTAAAATTCAGAATAAATGTTCTGAGATTCATGTTTCATATTAACTGAGAGGAAGTAACAAATTCTATTTATTTATAAAGAATTATTTTTGAATTAACACTAATCGTTCACCATGTTTTGAGCAATATCTCTTCAATATTTGAAAAGATTAAACTCTAAAATTTGTTTATATTCTATGCTTTCTTAAGTACAAAGTGACTAGAAAAAGATGTATTTGGTGTTTCTTCAAACTGAAATGTGCCAGTTTCACAAAATTTTCAAATCAGACATGTTAATCTCTCCTTATTTATAATTTATAGAACAGTTTTCTAATGAGTAATTATCTACATTAAAATATATCTACTTATCAAAAATTATTTTTATCTTTTTCTTAATAGCTTTTTATTTTTCTCCTTTCAGCTTCTGTTTCTAATAAGAATTGTAAAAGGTGTTTATTTGATCTTCTGTGTGTATGCTTTTTAAAATTAGTTTTCAATTTTGAATTTTTTCTTGTTAGCTCTTTTCTGAATACTGACAGTTCTAATTTTTAATAATGCATGTCTTTGTTTATCTCATTTCTAATTCTGATTTGTGCTGTTTTTATAGTCTTAACTGTTTATTTCAGCTTGTTTGAAATACAGTATTAGTTTAAAATTACGGTTAATTACATGAACAAGTTTTTTGTGACTTCATTTTAAGACAGATTTATATATTCATTATTGTTTTTACTAGTTCTGTATTTTTACAAATTTCATAAGGAAAATACAGGCCCAACTGCTGACCTTATGGAGATTCAAAAACAGTAGACCTAGCAGAAGCATAATGCAGCTTCTGTGATCTTTAGCACATAATTGATTATTCCAAATGATAAGTTTTTGTTCTTTTCTCTTTTCTGAATATCATTTAATGCTAGCAATTACTTTTGTCTCAGCCATTTTGATATTAGACATCTTTTCCTCAGCTAAACAGCAACTCCTCCTTTTCCTTCTTTTGTTTCACATCGAATTAAACCATCAATTAACACTCAACATTCCCATCTGATGGCAGTTCATCAATATTATCTGACCACAGACCACCATGCTAATTGGTAAGTGACATGCTTTGGTAAGGGTCTTTATAAATTATCTTCAAAGTTCTTTGAAAAATGATGTAACTTCTAATTGGTCAAAAAATAAATGGAAGGTAAATTATTGGAAAAACATTTTAATGAAAGACATTGTCATTATAGTAAATACAGAAGTACTATGCACAAGTACATAGATATTACATAATATGTATCTTTTAAAATACTATACCCACATACATATATATTATATATATAATTCTATTTCTATTTACCAGTTTTACTCAAACTTGAACAATATATGGGTCACTGTAACAAAATAAAATCATGTTTTTCCTAAATAGTGACAAATTATATTTATTTTAACATTAATGTCATATGTAGAAATTTTAAACACCTTTTGCAGAGTGTTTATTCAGCTATAAAATCTACATAAATGTATAAGGGAATCATAATCATCATGGAAACAAGTATCAAAGTAATTTTTGTTTTTATTTTTACTACAACCCATAAAAGCTAAATACATCATGGTCTATGATTGTTTGGCTGCAAGCCATACTATTTCAACTAGAAACTATAAGAGCTCAAAATGTTAGATCTCTGAGTAAAGCAATTGCTGACATATATCTGTCAGCTTCATAAACAATTGATAAAATATAAAGGATCAATTCTGAATGCTAACTACAGGTATACAGGGAGTCAACATTTACCCAGAAAGCAAAATATTATAATGAGCTATTCTGAATGATAAACTGTAGTGATGATTTGAAAACTAAATCAATGTAAAATATCAAAGATTTCAAAATCTTTGAAATATGAACTCATTTCAGTAAAGCAGCTGTAATGTATGTGTATGCGTGTGTGATATGTGCATGTATTATATGGGAGCTTTTAAACTGATGTTGTTACTTAGCATTTTGGAATTCTAATGCATCACAGATCCTCTTATAAAGAGAAAAAATAATGTCAATGACAGGGAGATCCTGTTTTGTTTAACAACTAGGCCACATTTTGTTTTTTCCAAAGAGGATCAGTTAAACAATTTGTAAATAGTACAAATCCCTGTAAAATTGCTTTTGTTCTTTTTAAGACTCTTCTATTAGCAAACCAATGATAATAATCACCTCTTAAGGGTGATTAATAATTTAAGAATATAAAACAAAACAGAACAATAAAAAAAGCTTCAGCAAACATATGGGTTATTTTCTTTGCCTTTGGTTTCTGTTTTTATTTTTGTTTTCTCTCTTTTTTTTCATATTTTCCATGAATAACCTATAGAATCCATGACATGAATGTATTTTCTGCAAATATGATACAGAAATTTAGTGCTTTCAACTATCTGTCACTTTAAATAATTTTTTAGAGAGAAAAATAGGGAACATGAGAAATTGAGCAAAATTTTTATTTTACCATCAATAAACTTGGGCATATTGATCTTGCTCAAAGTCAAAGTACATATTTTAGAACAATGCCAAAAAAAGTGACTAATCACATAGTAAATTTTGAAGAGAAAATAATATAAAATACTATTTTTGTCAAAAATACTGTGTAAATATAATACACACACACACACACACATATATATATATCTGTAATCTATTTCTGTTCACCAGTTTTCCTCAAATGTAAACACTATATGGGTCATTTTAACAAAATAAAATCATATTATTTCCTGAATAGTGACAAATTACATTTATTTTAACATTAAGGTCATATGTATAAATTTTTAACGTCTTTCCAGAGTGTTTATTCAGCTATAAAATAAAAATAAATTTACAAATGAATCACAAACAAAACCACCAAAGCATGTAAAATTCTAATTAACAATATTTTAGCATGGTGGATGATTAATTGGAAATAAATCATAATTTTGAACATAAATTTTTTAAATGTTCATCCGTTAGATTTTTAATCTTTTAATTTCTTATCTTTTTGACTTCAATAATATTGTACTTTTATTCTTTTTACAGGATTCTAGGGCATTGCAACATAAAATTAATAATGGTAAGTTTATGGTTGCTAGGTAAAAATAAGTCAGACTTCAAACTTAATCAAAATCCCCTTAACAACTTACTGCCTCTTTTAATAGTGTGTGATTTAATAACACTGAAGTTGTATTTTCCACTTAATATAATGTCATTAAAAATTCATTGTTAATAAAAATGTATATTAAATAGATACCTAATTCAAATTTTCTCTTAGAAACAAAAGATCTATTGCATATGTTACATCACTTTGTAGGAAAATATAACAAATTGATACATCTAGGTGTGTGATAAAGTTTCAAGAATTCTACCAAATTAAAATGTAAATAAATTCTGTTATTTTTTAAATAAGCTTTATTTAAGCTTTATTGAGGTATAATTTTCATAAAACACAACTCACCAATTGTAAGTATACAATTTAATATGTTTGAACTTTATAGTTGTTTGAATACTAAAATAATTATAAGATGTTTCAATTACCACAAAAAACAATTCCACTGTACCCTTCTGCAGGCAGCTTTATATTTTGCTCTTATCTTCTGGCAGTCTCTGATCTGTGTTCTGTCATAATAGTTTGCTTTTCTTAGAATTTAACATACATTAAATCAAACATATGTAGTGGTTTGTATATGGCTTCTTTCACATAGCTTAATAAAGATTCAATCCTGTTATTGCCTGTCTGTTTTTTGTTCTTTTTTTTCCTTTCCTTTTTGCTGAATAGTAATCCATTCTATAACAGGATTTGTTTCTCCATTCACGTGTTGATGACTATTTACATTCTTTTCAGTTTTGATGGTAAAGAATAAAGCTGTTATTCACATATGCATAAACAGCTTTGTGTGATCATATTTTTTTCTGGATCTTAGGGTATGTTAACTTTACAAAAACATGCAAAGTGTTGTCAAAGTGGCTGGAGCAGTATGCACTCCCACCACAAACATAAGAGTTCCCCTTCTCTACTATCTTATCAGCTCCTGGTATTGTGAATTCTTTTGTATTTTTAATTTTAGACATTCTAGTGGATAAGAAATTTGGAGTGATTTTAATTTCATGAGAAATGATGTTCACATTTTCCTGATATTTGTAAATGTTCTTTAGTAAAATTTGAACTCAAATATGTACCCATTTTTATTATTGGGTTTGTGTTTTCTTAATATGGAGACATTTTTTATATATTCTGAAAGTAATTTTATCAGATATATATTTTACGAATATAGTCTGCATTTGTGGCTTGACATTTACTCTTCTTTTTTTTTTGAGACTGAGTTTCACTCTTGTCACCCAGGCTGGAGTACAATGGCATGATCTCAGCTCAGTGCAACCTCTACCTTCTGGGTTCAAGTGATTCTCCTGCCTCAGTCTCTGGAGTAGCTGGGACTTCAAGCATACGCCTCTACGCTTGGCTAACTTTTTTGTATTTTTAGTAGAGATGAGGTTTCACCATTTTGGCCAGGCTGGTTTCTTGACCTCAGGTAATCCACCCGCCTCAGCTTCCCAAAGTGTTGGGATTACAGGGGTGAGCAACGGGCTGTCATTTACTCTTAACAGCACCATTTTAAGAACAAAGTTTTAAATTTTAACAAAATACCATGTATTAATTTTTTTTCTGGTAAATTCTTCATTTTGTAGCCTATCTAAGAAAACTTGCACTTTTTTGGAAGTTTTATGATTTTGGCTCTTACTTTTCTGTCCGTGGTCCTCTCTAGTTAGTTTTTGTTCCTAGAGTAAGAGAAGGGTTCAGTGCCTTCCAGTTGAGCTAAAACCAGCTGTTGATTATTTGTTTCTCTTTGCATTACCTTGAACAATAATATCAACAGAAATATACACCTGAGTATATTTCTGGATTCTTTTTTCTCTTTTCCTCTGTGTATTTAAACCTATGTCAAAACCAAACTGTCTTAATTATAGTTTTTTTTTTTTTTTTTTTAACTAAGTCAAGTCCTATACTTGGTTACTTTTATTCAAAATGGTTCTGGTTAGTTTAGTTCTGAGGACTAAGCTCTGATTTTTCATCCTGTCCAAATTCCTATCTAAGGGGTCCAGGGAGTCATGCCCTACAAACCATAAATTCTCATCAGATGGGTTTTATTTGACCCTGTATATGGTGACTTGCTTTCCAATCTCACTCTGGCATAGCAAGGAAGAAAATCAAAATGTTTTACCCTAAGATGTATTTCCTTGCCATACCTTGAAATTGCCCTGCAAAGTCTCTTGTGGGAAAAATCCACGTTCTATAACCCCTTTCTGCTTTGTTTCCCCCCACCTCCTCCCTCCCCTCCTTTAACAACAACAAAAAAAAGGTTTTATTTTTTCTTTGTCTTTATGACTTAAAAAAAATAAATTCTCATATAGCACGGGCTAGGACCTGCAATGCAACAGTGAATGGAAGTGCTAAAAGTGGATATTGTTGCCTTGACTCTGATATTTGCGATTAAAAAAAGTGAGTATTCAACTTTGTATTATAATGAGTTATAAAAAATTAGTAGTTTTTAAAATATATGCCTGTTATTAGTTTGAAAAAGTTACCTATTATAATTAATTTGTTGAGAGTTCTTACCATAAATTTGTATTAACTTTTGTCAAGCTGTTTTCAGTGTATGTTGTGATGATCATATGGACTTTTTTTATTTTTAGTTTGGTAATAAGCATTGTGAAGTATATTGATTGATTTGCAATTGTTAGATATAGTGAACTTCCAGTCTATGTCAGTATGTTCAGCTCTCTTATTCTTTACTTCTCCGTTTTAAAGTTTAACTTCTTTGTAGTTTCAGTAAACAACCTTTTCCACCAGTTCTCATCAGTAGTTCACATCTGTTCCCCCAGTCCCCTGCTCCATCCTGACTTATCCTGGTCACCTGCTCAGGTTACCTGATCCAGTCACCTGCTTTGAGCCCTGGCTAACTGCTCTTACCAGCCCATAACTGTCCTTCCCACCAAACTACCCATGCAGCCACTCCAGCTCATACCCCTGCTCCCTTTAAAAATAGCCAACTGGGATTAATCTAGATGGTGTGGTCTAACTCTAGCCAATAGGGGAATGACACAGCAGCAGGGACGACCTCGGTCAGGAATAAGTACCACTTTCCCTCCCTGGTCCAGGTGTGCACTCGCCACTGTTTCATCTTTGAGCTGTACCCTTCTATAGAAGTAAATTGCCTTGCAGATGAAATTTATATTTGAGTACTGCTTCTTTTGAGTCATTGAAAATTTTACATATGACACAACATTAAACCAATTTTGCATTCCTAG
Organism: Aotus nancymaae; assembly: GCF_030222135.1. Lineage (NCBI taxonomy): Eukaryota > Metazoa > Chordata > Mammalia > Primates > Aotidae > Aotus > Aotus nancymaae. The sequence goes on along the minus strand of NW_026988421.1, from coordinate 45,992,500 downwards.
AGTAGTTACTAGTACTATTTGGTACTCATATATCATCTTACTTATTTTTTATTAATTGCCAGATTTGATGATTTAAAATGTTACTATATGTTTACCTAAGCTCATGTGAGATAATAGCTTATAGTTTTCTTCTAATGGCTTTGTCTAGTATTACTGTCAGAATAAAGTGGGTCTCATAAGATGAATTAGGAAATGCTTCCTACTCATTTCTTCAGAAACGTTTGTATAAAATTTATAATAGCACTTCCTTAAATATTTACTATGTCTTCATTTGTATTATTTATTTTTAAAATATTGTGAATTAGCATATAAAGCCATTGTGTTTTGAGATTTTCTTTGTGAGATTTTTAACAGCAAATAAATTTCTTAATTGATACAGAGTTGTTCAGACTATTTTTAAATGAACTTTGATAATACATGCCTTTCAAGGAATTAGTTCATTTCATCTATGCCATCAAATTTAATGTCATACTGTTATTTATAATATATTGTCATTATATTTTTAACTTCTGTAAGAAATGTTTTCATTTCTGATATAGGTAAATTTAATTTCTTATTTTCTTATTTTCTTCTGAGTTATATAGGTTTACAAATTTGATTCATTTTTTCAAAGAACCGTCATTTGATTTCATTTTATCTATTGGTTTTCTGATTTATATTTTATTATTTTTATAAGCTATGTTTATTATTTTTTCTTCTACTTTTTAAAAATTTAACTCACTCTTGTTTTCCAGTTTTTAAGGGAAAGCTAATTTATTCTTAGTTATTTTTCAATACAAGTATTTTTTACTTTAAAGCATTGCTTTTGCTTCATTAGATAGTTTGCTATGTTTTTCTTTTCCTTTCATTTTATTCAATGTATTTTCTAATATACATCCTAATTACTCCTTTGATCCATCTTCTTTTAATACTATGCTTTTAAATTTTCAAAAATTTGGGGATTTTAGAGCTTTTTCAAAAATTTGGAGATTTTAGTTCTGAAGTTTAGAGATTTTAGATCTTCTGATTTGTGTGATTTCTGACACCAATTTGCTATCATTTTTATAACTGTTCTTCTGCATGTCTTTTTTTCTGTTTCTGATAAGTTTTCTGTTTATCATTTATTTTCAGCAATTTGATTATGATGCGCTTTGCTAGAGTTCTATACACTTATTTTGTGCCTCAATCACTGAGCATCTTGTACTTGTGGATTTAGAGTTTTCTATTTCTTCACATATATTTGTAATCCTCTTCTTATGAAAGTCCAGAAATGTGTGTTAGTTTGCTGATATTTTTCCATATGTCACAGGATGCTCTAGTGAACTTTTAAAAACATTTTTGTCCTTTATTTTACATATGTTGTTTCTCTGTACTCAATTTTATATAGATTTTTCCTTCTGGAATATTCTTCTTTTAATCTTATCCAATATATAATTTTTCAGATATCATATTTTTCATTTACAGCATTTTCAGTTTTTACAAACTATTTATTTTTCATATCATAGTGATCAGGTTTTCCTCTATATTCTTTAGCATATAGAATATATGTATTTCTTGAACAAATAGAATATATTTATAATGATTCTACTAGCTTTTGAAATCTTTTGATTGCTAAATTCATCCTCTCTATGATTTTTGTGTCTGTTTCTATTAGTTGTCCTTTGATGAGTAGACATATGCTCCTGCTTTTTCACGTCTTAGTTCATTTATGTTGCTATAGCAGAATACCATAGACTGGATAATATCTAAAGAATAAAAATTTCCTTTCTCAGAGCTCTGGAGGCTGGAAAAGTCAAGACCAAAGTACTCACCTGTTTGTTTTTGGTGAGGTCTGGTCTTTGTTTTTAAGATGGCACCTTGAAAGCTATGTCCTCCAGATGGAAGGGATTCAGTGTCCTTGTATAGCAGAAGAGTGAAAAACAAAGGAACTCTCTCCATTAAGCCCCATTATAAGAGCACCTAATTCCTTTCATGATTACTGGGTCCTCATGGCCTAATCATTGGTTAAAGATCCCACCTCTTAATGCAGCAACACCTGAATTTTGGAAGAGACACATTTAAACCAAGCAACGGGGCTGGTAATATTTGTTTGGATGCTAAACATTGTAAAATTTACATTTTTATTTGCTTGATTGTGTTGAGTTTTTTTAGAGAGAGTTAGATTTTGTTCTGGCACAGAACTAAGTGACTTCTAAGTAGTTAGATATCTGTGAGGCTTGCTTTTTAAAGCTTTGTTGGGGTGGGTATACATTAGGCTACTTAGGCAAAGTTCTTTTGAAGACTATTGAATGCTTCCCTAGTTGGAATTTCTTCCCCTCTGACTAGTGGAAATATACAATATTTTCACTTTTCTGTTTACTCCAGAAATTGCTCTGCCTATTTTTTCGTGTGTGTGTGTGTGTGTGTGTGTGTGTGTGTGTGTGTGTGTGTGTTTCCCCACCTGGCCTAGAAGAGTTACCTCTTAACCACACACATGTCAATATACTCAGCCAAAGACTAAAGAGTATATTTACACAGATACCTGGAGCTTTCCTATGCAACGCCCTTTTCTTTTGTATTCTACACTACAAACTTTAGCATTTCTGCCCTTTGGAATCTTGGAGTCTCCTCAACTCAGAAATGGTGAGAGTATAAATTAGTTCAACCATTGTGGAAGAAAAAGTGGCAATTCTTCAAGGATCTAGAAACAGAAATACCATTTGACCCAGCAATCCCATTACTGGGTATATACCCAAAGGATTATAAATCATTCTATTATAAAGACACATGCACATGTATGTTTACTGCAGCACTGTTTACAACAGCAAAGACTTGGAACCAATCCAAATGTCCATCAATTATAGACTGGATAAAGAAAATGTGGCACATATACACCATGGAATACTATGCAGCCATAGAAAAGGATGAGTTCATGCCCTTTGCAGGGACATGGATGAAGCTGGAAACTATCATTCGCAGCAAACTGACCCAAGAACAGAAAACCAAACACTGCATGTTCTCACTCATAAGTGGGTGTTGAACAATGAGAACACATGGATACAGGGAGGGGAACAACACACACTGGGGCCTGACGGGGTGTGGTGGGTCTAGGGTAGGGATAGCAGCAGGTGGATGGACTGGGGAGGGATAACATTAGGGGAAATACCTAATGCAGATGATAGGGGATGGATGCAGCAAACCACCGTGGCATGTGTATACCTGCATAACAAACTTGCACAATCTGCACATTTACCCCAGAATTTAAAGTATAATAAAAAAAATTCATTTCTTTTTGGGTTTCACTTTTTTTTTTGCTTATTCTGGAAACTGCCTTTAGACAGTCAGCTGGTGCTTTCTTCAGGCTCACTTTGTTTTCCTGTTTTTTCCTAGGAATCAAATTCCTCTGCCACTTGTTTTCTAACATATGAAAATCATTTGTTTCATCTATTTGTCTATGTTTTTAAAAGACAGGAAGTTAAGTATTTTCCCTTTTACTTTATCTCATTCCAATGTTTGATTGGCTGCCCACAATTTTATATTTGCTTTTTGAACTAGTACAAAGCTTTGTTTGCACAGTGTACAGTGTTTTCTGGCCCTGGATTAGTATAAGTTTGATTATAGGCACACACATCTGAGAAATCATATAGATATAGTATAATTCCATAATGTAATGGTCTATGTCATGCAGAGTATTAATTATGTGAATACATAAAATTTTAAAACCTGGAAAAACTTCATGGAGCCTGTATTAGTCTGTTCTCATGCTGCTGATAAAGACATACCCAAGACTGGTCAATGTACAAAAGAAAGAAGTTTAATGGACTTATAGTTCCACATGGCTGAGGCCTCACAATCATGGTAGAAGGCAAAAAGGAGCAAGTTGCATCTTACATGAATGGCAGCAGGCAAAGAGAGAGAATTTGTGCAGGAAAACTCCTCTTAATAAAACCATCAGATCTCATGAGACTTATTCACTATCACAAGAACAGCAGGGGAAATACTTGTCCCCATGATTCAATTACCTCTCACTGGGTCCCTCCCGTAACACATGGGAATTCAGTATGAGAATTGGGTTGAGACACAGCAAAACCATGTAAGAGCTCCAAGAACATTTCTGTTGGGTAGTGAAGGGGAAGGCAAGAAGGTGACTATTTCATTAGGTGCTTTTGAACAGTAAACATAAAAACATTAATTTGAGCAAGACTTTTCAGAGAAATACTGAATCTCAATGGAAGAAATTGTTATGTTATACCTATCAATATGAAACAATTAGAATATAGTTTCCCCTAACTTGTCATTAAAGCTATTATCGTAATTTTGATACAGAATTACTTACTTTCAGGATAGACAGGATATCACGAAGAGATCTATTCTCAGAACAATCAATGTTTCTTGCTTCCCAAGAATCAATATTCTTTACGTGAATAATTAATTTTTTGCAATTATTTCTGAGTATATATATATTCTCCTAAAGATTTTTGGTAAAATAGAAGTAATTATTTGGTTTTAGAAGGGGCACAAAAATATCAAAAGATAACTTTCAGTAAAATATTGAAATATGGTACTCTTTCCCTCACTCTCTAAGGCAGGATTTTATAAGATTCTGTAAGATAAAAATTTATCCTATGGAAAAAGTGATGTAAAAATAATGCAAAGAAATAATAGGAAAAAGCTATTGTGCAAATAATACAAATCAGTTAAATGAGGTTTTTTTCAAGAACAGTTTTCCTTCCTAGGCTTTGCATTTTCAAAATCAGGAGAAAAGATGTATAGTATTTTTTAGGTAGAATAGAGAGTTGCAGCAAGTTAACAAAAATGGGTCATTTATACGGCAAATAAAATTTTCTAAATGAAATAAATAAGCATGTTAACCTAAATCATTAAGAAATGTTATGATTTATAATTAGATATACCATGGAGCCTAACATTATTACACAGTTTGAATAGAGTTATAAGTAACAATTACAAATTTTTAAAATTTAAATAAAAATTTCTACTTGCTATATGACAACATAAACAATGTTTGTCTCCCTGTCAAAATGATCACAATTGCTCTTTGAGGATACACAAGGCAAGCTCAGTTATATTCAACTTGGAACTATTGCTTATCATAATGACAATGATGCAGAATCTCCTTTCTGGGTCCATGACCCTGAGTGTCAGCTAATAACCCTGCAATGAAAGATAGCACTAATAAATACATAAAGTGACTTCTGTGCTCCGAAATACTCTCTTGATGTGTGACACTTGGCAGTATAGTATTAAAGAATTATTGTACCAGTGATGTATTGCAATAGAACATCACCAGAGAGTCATTTCCTGGGTGATGTATGGCGCCTTCTCAGGGTCTTGGAGATCTAAGAATGCATTTCAGAAGCCAGACCATGGGCCTATTTGAAGAATACAATGGATTTTTTCTAATAATTTTAAGATTGCAATGAGTATCTATGATAGCTGTAATCTCAGGCAATCCTAACTCATAAATAATGCATTTTGCCTGATAGGTATATCATATATCATATATCATATATCATATGTGTGATTATTGATGTGATTATGGTCCAGGAGATTTATGTAAGCAGTATCTATGAATGCAGGAAAAAGTTTTCATAGCAGTTTAGACTTACTGTGGGGGAGATATGATACAGTGTAGAATTTTTAACTTTAAAATAAGTTTTGAAGCTTCTCTTCCCAAACCTTAAAGCCTTACATATTTATTTTGAGGGTAAAACTAAGAATAGCACAGAACAAATAAGGACAAATGTGAACCATTTTGTATGCTTAGCAAAATATGAGATATATAAAGGTTGTGAATTCTGTCTGGGCTTTTCCACAGCTGCTCAGATATAACATTATTATACAGTCTGGATTTTTTTGTGCCAAGATAGCCAGAGTGTAATAAATTCAGTCAAACTGAATGCTCTGATTTAAATGGGTTCATCAGAATCTGTGAATAAAGGTATAAGCTATATCCTGCGTGGAAAAGACGGAGTTTCGCTCTTCTTACCCAGGCTGGAGTGTAATTGCGTGATCTCGACTCTAGGTGAAGGTTTAGTGGTGGTAGGCAGACCTCGAAATCTAGCCCATCCTCTGCTCTACGAGTTTCTGATATGGGGATCCAGCTTAGAAGAAGTTAAGACATTTTTCTAGTTTTTCTAAATGAGGGTGATTTTTGGTTTTTGACTCCCCCAGAAGGAGTAGACTTTTGTAATTTTAACAGAAAGCCAATCAACCCCTTACCTCTCCCTGTTTCTCCATACTTTCTATGTTTAATAATTTCATATATTCACCCATGAACTCTATTTTGAGCTGTAGCTTGGCTATTTGCCTGTGGGGGCCATTAAATTCGTAGAGAAGGGAAAAAACACAATGGTTATTTGCATTGGTAAAAAGCATTCAACGGATCCAATTTAACCTCCTTTTTTTCTTAAGACTCGTATTATTCAGTAACCACTTAGGAGTCGGAAAAGATTTGGATGTCTCAGTTCCTAACCTGAAAAGTTGTCTACATCTTCCCACGTATCTGTTACACTACTTCTTATGTGACTTTCCTCTAACCTTAATGATCCTTGAATTTCTGATGGCTATCTAAATTGGTTTATTTTCCTTTTCAGCTTACCTTAATACATGCCCTGTTTTAGAAGCCTGGATTCCCTAGGTGAACTGAACAAGGCCCTTGGTTCATAATGTAATCGGGGTAGCTACAGCCGGATTCCCTGGTTCCCACACCCTGAGTTAAACACCGGGCTGCCTGGGTGAAAACCAGTTCTAACCGCTAGGCCACCACAAAAGCAGAGTGGCTGCAGCCGGAAATTAGGCTCTTGGCCTTCCTAATCCCAAAAAGTCGGGAAAGAGGCCTTGGCGGCGCAGTGAGTGCTACAGCTCAAATAGAACTCGTGGAACCAAAGAGTGTGCAATAGTGCGATTTATTGGGCAGAGTGAAAAGACAACTTCCATACCCGTAGAAGGGGACCAGGAGAGAGAGTGCCGCGCATGATCCAGAGGCTTGGGCTTTTACTTCTCAGTTATTCCTTCCCCGTTCATGTTCTCGTCCAATGAGAGGGATTCTTTCAAACCTCCACTGGATTAATAGATCTTTGAATCCTTTACCGGATTGGCTCCTGTTTTACAACCCTGAGTCACAGAGCCCCCACCTCCAAGAGCCAGACACCGGAAAATGGAAGATAAAGCCCCTCCCTAGCCTGCCAGAGACAAGAAGGTGGGAACAAAGGGCCCTAGCCTGCCAGAGGTGGGAAAGCAGAAACAAAGGGCCCTAGCCTGCCAGAGGTGGGAAAGCAGAAACAAAGGCCCCTAGTGGGCCAGAGGCGGGAAGTCCCTCTAACACAGTTCCTCAGTAACTGTGTTTAGACTCAAGTGTCATTGCTTCTCATTTTAGGAAAATCTAGGATGGTATTCCAAACTTTAAAAATTTCGATGCATCATGGGGATGTGTCAAAGTGGTACAGAACTTACAGCTGGAGTTTGGTCTAGAGGCTTCTTATTTTGCAGTACCCCTCTCTTTGGATCAAAACAGGGTGTGTAGATGCCTACAGAAGATGCAGAGATACTGTAGCAGCAAGAGATTGTTAAAGACTGAGAGAACCGGTATTTTTTTCTTTTATCAAGAGTATAAACATATTTTAATATTCTTAAAACTACTACAATTGTTCCAGTGCATATGGGCTGGCTATCAGCCAATCTGGAACTGTGTTAGTTCTTCTACACCAGATCCTTCTCCTATGTATAGTTTACTTCTATTTATTTGCTAACATTCATCATTCTTCCATTTTCTTATCTTAGAAAAATCTTAATTCCTCTTATAATTAAAAATTGGGAGCCAATTTCTTTCTTTTTATAAACTTTTTTTAGATTTTTCATAATTTAATTTGGATTTTTCTCTTACACAATGGAAGAGCCCTAATACACATTCTACCCACTGAAGAATTTGATCTAGATTATATATTTTATCTTTACTATTCCAATTTCTCCCTGTACATTTATTTTTCTGTTCTGTACCGTCGTTTGTATCTTATAATTTTCCTGTATCCTTTCCAAGATCCTTTCCAAGCCCACAGCGTAGCAAGCAGATTCTGTGCATGAGTCATAATTTGCTGACACCAAGAATAAATTTGGGGACATGCAGCTAAAAGTAGGCAAGTTAGAAAGGTAGAATTATAGTCCATGTGATAAGTAGTAAGAACTGGTCATTACATTCCCTAGGATAGATTATATCTAAACTAGATACAGCAAACTGTGACCCATGACCTAAGTTTGTTCCTTGTCTGCTTTTATAAATAAAATATTATGGAACACAGCCATGCCCACTCATTTATATATCATATTTGGCTATCATTGTACTATAATGGCCAGGTTGAGTAGCTATGATAGAAACTACATGGCCTTCAAATTCTTAAAGATTCACTACCTGGTCTTTTCTAGGAAGCATGCCAGCTCCTGGTCTCTCCCTAAGGTTTCAATATTGTCTACATCTACCAATTTCATATATAGAGCCATGAACTCAACTTTGAGCTGCAGACTTCAGTATAAAACTGCTTATTTTATGATTCTATCTAGATATCATGTGAACATTTCAAATGTTGAATAAATGAATAAAAAAATCTTCACTCTAATATTTTCTCTCCCCCATCACATGCCTGTTTTCAACAAAACAGTCTTTTATAACTTAAAAAATAATATATAAATGCACTGATTATAATGTTCTCTATGACCAGGATTCAGCTTAAATATCATTTTTTCCATGAGCTCACCATAACTTTTACATTAAGATTAAAGACCTTTTTCCTACATCATCTTGCTGCTTTTATAAATGTTTTCATTGTTATATATTTCATATTCTCATTTTCACTCTTCTTCTATTTTTTTCCTGGCTAGGCTGTGAGCCCCAGGAGTAAAGGAAATCTGTTTAAGGTATATATAGATTGCATTATAATAGTAAATACTTAATAAATATCTGTTGCATGTATAAATATTGCTCAAAAGTATCCCATCTCTTAAAACATATTATTCAGCAGCTACTTATTGTTTTCACTGTTGGGTTTTAAAGAGTTGTATTTGAATTAAATCGTTTCTGTTATAATAAATATACTCTTGGGAAGTCTAAGCCTTAGTTACATAAAAACATAGGAAGTTTTATTAGCATAAACCATCCACACTGAAGCAAATTATTTAGAAGGAAATTATTTAGTTTCTGAAACAATCATCAGATAACTTTAAACAGTTATCACATATTTTCTTGTTAAATAATATAATAAGAGTATGATGGTCTACATATTCTGCCTTGTAGTCTTTAGAAAATTGAACTACAGATATATATTATACAGATATATTCCTCGACTTATGGTGGGGATATGATCCAATAAATCCATTCTAAGTTGAAAATGTATTTAATACATCTACTCTAATATTACACCTTAGCCTAGCCTACCTTAAATGTACCCAGAACACTTACGTTAGCCTACAATTGTGGAAAAGTTGTTGGCAACACAGCATACTGTATAGTATCAATTGTTCACCCTGGGAACTGAGGCTTAATGCTGCTGACCGGCATTGTAACAACTTAGCATACCGTATATCATTAGGCTGAGAAAATACCAAAATTCAAAATTCAAGTATGGTTTCTACTAAATGAGTATTGCGTTGCACCATTGTAAAGTGCAAAAATCGTATTAGGTTGGTGCGAAAGTAACTGCCGTTTTTTGCCGTGAGCTGCTGAAAAAAAGAGCTCAGTCAAGTAACTTTTGCTCTTTTTCTCATTTCTATTACCTACTTTTAAAAGTATTTCTAGGATGCATGCTAAACAATAATATTTGCACACACTCAAATAAACATGGCATTAAAGTTTAACATCAGGAATTTGGAAACACAGTAGTAAAGATAAATATTATGATAGAGGATATGATTATAAAAGGAATAAATGTGAGTTTATGAAAGTCATGTCAGTTCTTAACAGATGTATATTCAAATATTCTTTTCTGTTGTGGCAGGATAGGATACATTAAGAATAGATTATAATTCAATAAATTTCTTTTCTCAGATTTTAATCCCATGTTTCAAAATTACATTTTCATCTCAAGTTCCCTAATTTGACAAATTTACCATGCAAAATGAAAATAGATTATAACAAAATACTTTCTGCAATTATTGTTGCCAGTATTAAAAATAATTTACTGTAAATCTAAGATCTTGTACAAGTCAAATAAAAATATTTTAAATTATTATTTGCATTTGAAAAAATAGTATTGTGTTGGTGATGAATAAAACTATCTTAAACATTTTTGGGATTAGAATTATAAAGCTTAATTCTATTGGATGACTTCTAATAAAAAAGATGGAATCCCCCAAAAGTATTTATTTTTGTTGAAAAAAAATCTTCATTTAACAGCAAATTCTTACTTCAATGTTTGGTTATTTGAAAAACAGCATAAAACATCATCTCCTTTGCTTAACAGCATTTGATTTTGATTATCCCTTCTAAAACCTTGACTATTTTTACAAAATACATATATTTGAACAGAGATGTGACACAATCACTTTGATGCAAAAAAAGCTAAGAGTATCTGACATTCAGAAATGTTGGCATTAGTAATTTTAGTAGTTATATATTGTCATTAAATATTTACTATGTACCAGCTACTATGCTTGACATGAATCACAAAAGTAAAATACCTGACAAATCACTAATCTTCTGACTTAATAGCAGAACAAAGAAGAGACACTGTACAAAAAGTTGCAAAAACTAATTTATTTATGTGATAATAATAGAGCATTATTTTTTGTTAAAATTTCAAACCTCTTCTGCCATTTTTAGACCTTAAAAAGTCACACATATATTTTCATAAGTCAAGAAGGTTTTTAGTGAGTTATTAGTGTGACTTATTTTTATTAAAAGCAAAGACAACAAGGAACAAAATGCATGCCTCATTAGAGAATTTATAATTTACATAGTATCACATTCAAATGTCTTTCACCTTGTTCTAGCTTTTCTATTCTAATTAGATCTGAGTTATTCACATTAACTCTGTGTTGATGCTCTCATCACCATCTCAGTCTTTCTCTAAAGCTAAGCAAGTAGGCTTTATATCCTACTTCTTCCCTATATTTTCGTATGTTTTCAGAAAGAAGAGGTTGTATATGCCTAAATTTAAGAAATTTTACTTGATGAGGTGGTATTGTCATTGCTTTTCTAATGAAATCAAGAGCCAAAGGGGAAAGTAATGATTCTGCAAAACCACATTCAAGGCTGTATTGCTGTAACTTTCCTGAGTTTTAAGGATACAAGTGTCCCACAGATAGTATTACTATGCCAACAGTTTTCTCAGAAGGAAAAAAAAAGTTAAAGTGGCCATCATTGGTGAGACATTATTCAAGGCAATATATTTTACATGCCCTCTTAAACTAACAAAAAGGAAAATATCAACTCATCCAGACATCTGAATTAATTTTGATATGGGAAAAGTTATCAGAGGAACATTGGGGTAACCTTCTTTCATAAATTCCAAAGAAACACAAATAGGCAGAACTTGGTGTTCATACTAAAAAGCAAAAGAACCTTTAGTAATTAAATCTAGGAGTTGCCTCGAGGAGTTGTCAAGCTGGTCTAAGATTAATAAAATATTTTTAGATTGTCTAGGTTCACAAAATAGGCTAGTATTTAAAGAGACAATCCTGATTCCAGCAGATGGCTGTGAGCAAAATTAAAAAAAAAAATGGGAATGACATCAAATGTGGTATGACCTGAGCTGCCTTTAAAAAACTATATACCATTGACTAATTTAAACAACAAAAATTTGGTTTTCACAATTTTAGAGGATAGAAGTCTGAGATCAGTGGTCCAGTAAGGTTGGGTTCTGATGAGAGCTCACTACCTGGCTTAGTCTTTTTCTGGCTACTCTGTGTGCCCCAAGGGTTTTTTTGAATGCATGCACATGAAGAAAAAGTTCTCCCTCTTTTTCTTTTCTTATTAAGCCACCAAGGCTGGTACAGTGGCTCACACCTGTAATCCCAGCACTTTGGGAGGCCCAGGTGGGCAAAATATTTGAGGCCATGAGTTTGAGACCAGCTTGGCCAACATGGTGAAACCCTGTTTCTACAAAAAATAGAAAAATTAGCCAGGCGTGGTAGTGCATGCCTGTAAACCCAGCTATGTGAGAGGCTGAGTCATGAGAATAGCTTGAACCTGGGAGGTAGAGATTGCAGTGAGCCAGATTGCACCACTACACTCCAGCCTGGGAGACTCTGTCTCAAATAAAAAATAAAAATAAAAATAAATAAATAAAGCAACCAACACTATAAGATTAGGACCCCACATTTATAACCTCATTTAAACTTAATTACTTCATTAAAGGCCCATCTCTAACATAGTAATGTGCGATTTAGGGCTTCAACATAGAATATTTTTGTGGATAAACAATTCAGTAGAGTGAATTCCAGCATTAGAACCCCCAAAATTGTTCTTATTATATGCAAATTTTCCAACAGCCCAAAAAGCTTAACTTACTCTATATCAACTCTAAAGTCTAAAGTCCAAAGCTGCATCTAAACAACACCTAAATTAGACATTGGAGAGATTTGAGGTACAATTCATCTTGAGGCAGAATTCTCCAGCTGTGAACCATGAAACCAGTTATGTGTTTCTAAAATAAGTTATGTACTTCTAAAATACAATGGTGGACAGACCTAGGATGGACATTCCCATTCCCAAAGAAATAAGTCAGAAGCAAGAAAGAGGTGACAGTTCCCAAGCAAGTCAGAAACCTAGCAAGGTAAATTCCATTACATCTGAAGCCTCGAATGTAATTTTCTTTGGTTTGATGCTCCGCCCTTTAAGGCCAGTGTCCCCTCCATAAAACAAGGCAGGAGTCACACCCATGCAGCTCTGGCAGACCAGTGTCCCACATCCAAGGCTCTGTCAAGGAGTCAAAACCCCAAAGCTTCAGAAAGAGCCTGTCTGGCCTCTTGAAACCAAGGTGGCGGCCCTGATAATCTCTGAATTGCCCATGGGGACACTTTTTCCTCTACTTAAAAAATATCCATGTTTGTAGCTAAATAACTCCATCACCTTATTCTTCAAATTCCAGAAGTCTGACAACCTTTATTCGTATTATCCCATTTTCATCCACTTCAGTTTAAACTGACAGTGTTTCTGTTGATTTAACCCCATTAGTTCTTTATTGAGTGATAGTCCAGCCACACCTTTGGGGTTCTCTTCAAAACATGCTTTCTTTTTTCCCCCCCACCATAAAATTAGGCCGAGGATTTACCAACACTTTAAATTCTGATTCCCTTTTTTCTTAGCAATTCTTTCTTCAGTTCATATCTCTCCATTTACATTTTCCCCTATACGCAGTCAGAAATAACCAAGCCACTCTTTCAATACATTGCTGAAAAAAATCTCCTCAGCTAAATATCTGATTTCATTGCTAGCCGGTTCTACCTTTCACAAAATAGTAGAAAAAAGTTCAACCAAGTTCTCTGCTATATATTTTTAATAAGGATCACTTTTGTTTTAGTTTATTATCATGTGTGACTCATTTTTGTCTGAGATCTCAGTACAATCACCCTTAAAATTCGTATTTCTAACGTGGACCTCAAAACTCTCTCAGCCTTCACCCATTTACCCATTTCTAAAGCTGCTTTCACATGTTTACATCTTTGTTATGTCAACATTCCACTTCTCAGTGCCAAAATCTGAATTACGGCTCTCCAGAGAAATGGAACCACTAAGGGTGTGTGTGTGTGTGTGTGTGTGTGTGTGTGTGTGTGTGTGTGTGTAAAGAAATTTATTATCAGAAATTGGCTTATGTGATTATGGTGGCCGAGAAGTCTCAAGATCTGAAGTTGACAAGCTGAAGACCCAGGAATGCCAGTGTTTAGTTCTATTCCATGCCTGAAGACCGGAGAACCAGCAGAGACAATGGTATAAGCTGTAGCCCAAAAACAGACAGCATTCTTCTGGGACCCAGGGAATACTGAAGTTTTGATTTCAGTCTGAAGGCTAGAAGAGACCAATGTTTCAGCCCCAAGCAATCAGACAGATGGAATTGCCTCTTATTATTCAGAAATTCAGCCATTTTGTTCAAATAAGCGCTTCACATTGAGAAGATGGAGGCCACCCATATTAGGGAGGACATACTGTTTCACTCAGTCTACCAATTCAAATACTCATCTCATCCAAAAACAAATTCATAGGCAAACACAGAATAATATTTGAACAAATATCTGGACATCATGTTGCTTACTCAAGTTGACACATAAAAATAATCATAATAGAATGTATTTTTTTTTCTTTTTTATGATTCGGTCTCCATAGAGACTGCCAAAAATTGCCAACGCCGACTATATTTCAAGTCGTCATGGCGGGGGGTATTGGGAAAAGTTTTCAATTAGCAATAATCGCACCTCGGATAAACCTCATTGACTATAATACTGCCACTGCACAAAGCTGGAATGTATTTTTACCTTAACTTTTTTGGCTATCTTTTGCTCTTCTTTTTGTAGTTTCCTAAGGTGAAAGGTTAGGTTATAGATTTGAGATACATGTTTTTTTCCTAACATAAGAGTTTATAGCTATAAATGTCTTCTAAGCACTGCTTTCGCTGCATGCCATACATTTTGATAAGCTGTATTTTCATTTTTATTCAGCTCAAAATGTTTTCTAGTTGTTTTTGCTTGTGATCTTTAACCCATTAGTTGTTTAGGAGTTTGTTTAATTTTTACATATTTGTGTATTTCCAGCTTCCTTCTCTTCTTGATTACTATTTTAATTCCATTTTGGACAGAGGACATACTTTGCATGATCTCAATCATTTTAAATTTACTGATACTTGTTTTGTGATATAGCACATTGAACTACCCATAGAATGTTCAATGTGAAGATGAGAAGAATACCTATTTTGCTGTTTTTGACTGGAGTATTCCATAGATGTCAGGTTATTACTCTGATATTATTCAAATTTTCAATTTTTTGGTTGATCTTCTGCCCACTTATTCTATCCATTATTGAAACCAATGTCTTGAAGTATTATCATTGAATTATATTTGTATCTATTTCTGTCAGTTTCTGCTTTACATAATTTGATATATTGTTATTAGGTGCATATGTGTTTTTACTGATTATATCTACTTCATTAATATTTTATTAGTATAATGTAGTCCTCTTTAATTGTATTAACCTTTGACTCTTTTATTAATATAACGCAGTTCTCTTTTACTGTATTAACATTTACGTTTTAAAGTATATTTTTTCTGATATTATTATAGCCACACAAGTTTTCTGACAATTACTGCTGTATGGCATCTTATTTTCATCTCTTTGCTATAAACCATTTGCTGCTTTGGATTTTAAGTGTGTGACTGATAAACAACCTATAGTTGAAACTTTATTTATTATCCAGTCTGAAAACCCCTGACTTCTTGTTGAAGTGTTTAATGCATTCATATTTAAAGTTATTATTAATATGGTTGGATTTAAGTTTGCTCCTGCACTTGTATGTTTTATTGCAGCACTAATTATAAGAGCAAAGTCATGGATCAACCTAAGTGTCTATCAATGAATGACTGGATAAAGAAAATGTAGTATACATATAACACTGAATAGCACACAGCCATAAAAAATAATGATATCAGGTCTTTTGCAGCAACATGGATGAAGCTGGAGACCATTAGCCTAAGTTAAATAACTTGGAAACAGAGAGTCAAATGTCACATGTTCTCACTCACAACTGGTAGCTAAGCAATGAGTACACATGGAAATACAGAAGGGAATAATAGACATTGGAGACTCCAAAAGAGGGAGAGAAGGGAGAGGAGTAAGGGTTGAAAAAATACCTATTGGATACCATATTCACTATTGGAGTGCTGGGTGTACTAAAAACTCAGACTTTACTACTGTGCAATATATCCATGTAACAAAACTGTACTTGTACACTCTAAATATAAAAATAAAAATGGCAAAAAAAATCTTATGTGAGATTTCTTATGAAAATATTTCACAAAGCCAATTTTAAAATATCCTATATGGCCAATCACTATTCATGTTGCACTTTATGCAAATAATCACACCAATTCATAATAAGACTAAAACTTTTCTTGTAAATAAGTTGATCTTACAATGACTTCTTGGTAGAAATAGGGAATGAAAGAGAGAAAAGCTCTATCTCAAACAAATAAACTATAATACACTTGTTATTAGATTCTAGCACTTATTCTTTTTGAGTTTTTATTATTTGCCTAAAATCTGAGCTAAATTCTGAATTCTTTCCTAATAGTCTCAAAACTAAAGTTTTCTAAAATTCCTCTCATTTTTCTCACTTGGAATCACTAGAAATTAAAACTGTGCTTTTCTTGAAGATCTCCAAACTGAAGCTAGACAATTTAATGTAAACTTTGGAGAAAATCAACACAGCAACTTACAGATAAACAATCTTCATGACTTTCGATGTATGTGGGAACTACTTAGAAAGTTCACTTGAGCACCTGGATTTAAACCACAATCCAGAAAAATCTGGTTATATTTCTACTGCAATTTGAAGATGCTTTAAAGCCTCCAGAAAAACTAGCTTACAGATTACTCTAGACATTAATCTTTGTTTTCTTTTGTTTCCAAAGATATGATATTAAATCTCTGTGTGCGCTCATTCTACATAGAAGCCTAGCTCTGAGAGACCATATGGAATGCTGCCTCCTGGAATGGGACACACCGTTTAATCAAACTAATGCATTCTTGGAACTGAGAGACTGATTCAAGAAGATATGACTAAATATATTGAAATTTGTTCTTTTCTACTTATTTCAATTTGTTTTTCTTTCATTTGTGTCTATTATCTCACAACCTCTAGCTCAAATCTTTCCAAAGCTATCAACTGGGCTTTAAAAATGTGAAACTTTCTGAAAGAAATTTTCAAAAGGGGAGGAATGAAGCCAAAATATTTTATGTCCTAATATACTTCTTTGATATATTTTGAGATGCTTCTCAGAGGGCCTGAAAATAGAAGTAGTGCTGAAAAAAACTGTCTTTGGTAAGGGAGATCTGCATCTGTACAGAATATCTGCAGGACTATAGAGATTGTTTAACCACAGAGTGCATACCCATAAAATATTTTAAAGCAGAAAACAAGTACTAGAATTAATGATAAGATTAGCTTAAAACAAAAATTGGTATTCCACATTCCCAATGCACATTGTGTAATATTCAAGTAATTGTTTTAAATGGTTGTTTATGATTATTTTTATGTTTTTAAATCATAAGTGTAACTGCCAATACAAATATAAAAATAATGCAATACCATTTAATTTCTTAAATTAAAGTTTCTATTCTGTCATATGACAGAATGAGCAATAAATTCACTATGATACACCTTATTACTCTGTTGTAAAATAATGCTTGATTAAAATTTCTACCTAGAGTAGCTAGGATATAATATCACATAACATATTGATGTCTACATAATTCCTTTGACTAGAAATGAGAGAAAAATCACTGAATAAAGATTACTAGAGAAATATAACCTGTTAGGCAGCTCTAGTTTCTTAGCCTTTTTAAGTCATGTAACAAAATAATGACCCTGCTATTTCATTTAATACCATATAGAAGTAGCAATTCATTCAGTTTCCCTAAAGAATGTCCCTAGGTATATGGGAAATATTTTATTTTTGACAAAATGATGAGAAAAGTTTTGCACTGAAATATAAGAAATTAAAATGAGAGCAAGCTTTTTTGGTTCTATAAGGTTAATTGAAATTAATTATTATGAAAATAGAATCATGTAGGTGCCAAAATACTGACAATGGATATTTTAAGTGTTTCCTCAAACAACTGCTAAGTAAAAAAAGAGACGTATTTACACCCAACCCACTAAATAATGTGCAGATTAGTTTCACTTGATAGTCATCTCTGGTTTTCTCAGTAACAAATTTCAAATCTGTGCCAAACGAGATGCAACCATTTTATATTCCAGAAGTTCCTAACTTTGCGAGTAATTGATTTTTTATTCTCTGATACTAATGCATTCATGTCTGATATTATATCCATCACCAATTAAACACCTGTGCGATACAATTTTGTGCTGATCTAGTATAAAAATTTCCAAAAAAGATACATTATATTTTTATGGATTATACACACTACTGCCATTAAAATTAATGGGAATTACATAGCTAATTCCCTAAGTGCCAGAATGAAAATTGCCCTATTCTATTCAATAACCCTCAAAATTTCTCATTGCCTACCTGGTATGCCAAATGCTGATAAGTGGACTGTGCCACCTGCTTTGAGCACATATTTATCTAAATGGTAAGGAAAAAAGATCCATTAGGATGTCATTTGTCATATATGTATTTAGAACATTTTACAGACTAGAAATATGTAAGTAAAGTTTTTGTCTGGGGATGAATTAATATTCTCAAATTAATTTTGAGAAAATTCTCTTCTTAGAAAATTTAATTCTAAGAAGCACACAGATGACAATACTTTTCAACCAGATGATTCATAAAAATAGTAAAGATCTGGATCTTAATATGAAAGTAATGTTTGCCTTCACTACTAGCAGAGAAGCAAAAATTTGCTGTGTCAATTATTGAGACCCATTATTTTCATCTTCTTAGATTTTACATGAAAGCATTTTGTGAGAAATATTAAAAACTTTAATTTATAGTTTAAAAAATCAGGTTGTAAGTCCTAGTGTAATAAACAACCTCAAATAATAAATAACTGTAAAGCCAACAAGAAAATGAAGAAGAAAACAATAAAAGAGCATCTTACCTTAAAGAAGACAAAAAAATGAAAGAAAGAAGCAAAGAAACAAAGAGAAAGAGAGATGTAACAGGCAGAACAAATTTTAAGTGATTAATTTAAACCCAAACATATTAGTAGTTACATCAAATTTTGTCTTTTTTAATTTTAATGAGCCTATTACATGCTATGCCCAGGAAATCTATAAGGCTACAAAATATTGAAGCCTGGAAAGAGTTATTTCATGCAAACAGTAAACAAGTGTAGCTATACTGACTTCTGGATATATAGACTTTAAGACAATAAGCAAAACTAGAGACAAATAAATATGCTTCTTTGTCTCTACTTTAAGTAATAAGTGATAATGTATTAAAATGTAACAACCCTGCATTTAAATTCCCATTTGCTTTACAGTATAGATTCAAAATGTAAGAAGAAAAAAAGAAAAAAAAATAGATAAATGTTATGTATTGTCAATATTTTCACAGAGCCTTTTAACTTTACAGTTTTTAAAAAAACATAAACCTAATTTAAGTAGCACATTGCATTAAAAACTGCATAACCTCTAGAAAATCTATTTTCCTCTAAAACATTTACCAAAATTGACCATGTTCTGTGCCACAAAATATATAGTCTGAGTGATAATCAAGATGTTACATGTCACAACTTGTAGACTTTGCTAAAGTCATAGTTAGAGGGAGACTTGTAGCTAGAAAGGCACATATTTCAATAGAAAAACTGAACATTATTTGCCCTCATGGAGCCTATATTTTTCAAGATGTAAAAAAAGAAAGAAAAACTATCAAACAAACAAGTACCTTAAATATATTGTATGGCAGCTTGTGTTAATTTCTGTAGAGAAAATTAAAGAAAGATATGGGAAGAGCCACACATGAATCACTAAAATTTTCAGCACCTTATTCAGAGTAAGTTTCCATGTGATGTAACATTGTGCAAAATGTGACGAAGAAAGTGAGTGGAACTTTTACAAGAAAAATGTTCTCCAAACAGAGAGAGAATGAAATGTAGATATCCTAGAGTGGATACTTTCTTGGAATATTGAATGAACAACAAAGAGCCATTGTATTTGTGTGGAATCGGACAGAGTAGGAAATCATGGTCAGAGAATGAGCGGTAATAGAGTCAAGATCTGAAAAAGCATTTTTGGCCATTTTAGGAACTCCAGAAGGTAGGAATGCAACTGACAAAATGGGGACTGTGGAAGAGAGAGGAGGCTCAAGTATGACTTCAAGTTTAAGCAGTTAGAAAGATTGAGTTGTATTTTACTGAGATAAGCAAGACAGTAGAAGGGGAAATTGCAAGTTCTGATTGAGGTAGCAAATCTGATATTACTATTAGAGGCTACGTGTGGAGGCACTGGGGTGGCATTTGGATACATGCCTCTGAAGTTTAGGAAAGAAATCCTGGCTGGAAACATAAATGTGGGAGTTTCAAGAGTTTGTTTTAGAAACATAAGGGATCCACTGGAAAGAAACTACATGAGTAGAAACCATAAGCTTGACTAGACTAGCTCAAAATCTACTTTTTCCCAACACTTGCTAAATACTGTCTTTCGTTTCCCTTAATATTTACTGTTCTAATATTTTTCTTAATCATATGACAAACTGTATATGGCTTAATTTTCAGTATATTACTAGAGTCATCTGTTATCTTTCTTCTACAAATAAAATCTTGACTGTGATACATATAAAGTGTGTGAGATCAGTAAGTTAGTTGTGACTTGATTCTCAACCTGTAAAACATGCTAAGTTATAGTGTTGCTGTGAGGATTAAACATGTTAACACATGGAGACTAAACATCACAGTGCCTAGCTCAGCATAAACCTTTAATAAATTCTATTTCCTAATATAACTGGTCCTTGCAAATACTACTGTTATCACACTCTGGAAGTAAAAAGTCCCATATAGGCATAGTTACCTATAGGTACTGACCTAAAGAAGACCTAGGTGAACATTTTAGTCATAATCTGGGTTTTCAGATAAACAAAAACCAGGGATGAAGTGCCTCATACACAACAATGCCAATGCCAGGTATATCTCATGAAGAAAACAATGTTTTAAAGGTGATAAAACTTAATTAAAAGAATTTTAATTGGGATGGCTACAGGACACCAGTATACATTCATGCCTGACTTTTCCTACATGTGTCCCTCACCATTAAACTTAAGTTGCCAGTTATAGTCTAGAAAGATCAGTAAAGATCACATTGCTGTTATGGAAAATTATATTAGATATCTTAAGTAAGTTACCACATGAGGGAGATTATAAAAACATTCTCATTTTATAAATAAGGAAATGGGCATAGTTAAACAGAGGATAGTTAAATAGTTTCCTCAAGGTCACACACACACACACACACACACACACACCGCTAGAAATCATGTATTTGAAACTGTGAACAAGCAGTCTACCTTGAGAACATATGCTGTTAGTCATTAAAGTATAATGCTTAATAAGTAATTTGCCAGATGTCAAAGAAAAATTACACTCGGCAAATTAAACACCAAGAAAGACTTCATGAAAGACTAGCAGTAAGAGTCAAGGCTACTGCACTAGAAAAGGGAGACTGAATTCAGCTGTTCTGAAACAAAAGGCAGCAAAGTTATTAAGCACTGGGTGAGCTAATGGAAGAGCATAGGAAGACTTTATCGGAAGGTTGGTCAATTTCATTAAGCCATCTGTGTTTGATAATTGGTACTTTTAATCTGTTTGTTAATTAAGTAGGCTTCTGCCCACCCCACAGAGAAGAGACTGAGAGATAAGAGTGATATATATATTTATTGTTCATTTTACTATAATTATATTTTAAAGGAATGGCTCCCAGACTCATGAGAAAGGCATTACTGGGTTGTAAAACTGGGGAGAGACCTGGCAAAGATTTATACCTCAAAGGTACAGAGAAATAATTTGTAATTGCAAGTTTTTGACAATAAATTCTCTAAGAATAGGAAGGTCAAAGACCTATAGTCAGGAAGAAACCTATCCAAGATTTAGTCAAGCTGAAGAGAATGTTAATGAAGTCCATTTTGGTCACAGGTTGGGCTGATATTCATTTTTGGGGTATGAATACAATCTTTTTCAATTATAGAATGCATTTGGTTACTGAGGGAGGATCATTGATCTTCTGCCCATAAAAAATGAATTATGTGGTTAGGTAACATAAATAATTTGAATTAAATTTTATCTTTTTAATTAAACTTATTCTGAAAAAAGTTTTGTAATTTTTATTTTTTTGAGACTGAGGCTTGCTCTTGTCACCCAGGCTGGAGAGCAATGTCATGATCTGGGCTCACTGAAACCTCTACCTCCTGGGATCAAGTGATTCTCTCGCCTCAACCTCCTGAGTAGCTGGGATTACAGGCACCCACCACCACACCACACTTGGCTAATTTTTAATATTTTTAGTAGAGACAGGGTTTCACCATGTTGGCCACGGTGGTCTTGAACTCCCGACCTCACAGGTGATACAACTGCCTCGGCTTGCAAAGTGCTGGATTTACAGTCGTGAGCCAATGTGCCTGACCAATTTTTGTTAATTTTTAAAGATAAAATATATGAATGACAATGAAAAATGTTTAATTAAGTTCTAAGCATTTGAGTTATTAAAGGAGAGGACTTTCACTTACATTACAAATTTTAAAGCAGATAACAATATGTTTTCGCATTTTAAAACATATGACTACAATTAATCTGCAACTTTGATGTTGCAGGGTTATCATTTTTGCACAGCTCAAACTTTCTACATTGAAGTTCTTAAAATTTTACTTATGATATAGTAAAAGAAGAGAAATAATGCATAAACCTTGCAGTATGACTTACGATTTCTTAAAATGAAACAAAGTTTACACTGAGATCAAAATTAGCATCTGAATGTTGATACTGTATCATATACAAATTGATTGCTACATAGTTATTTAATGTAAAATTCTATTTTAAAAGATAAATTTATCAGAATTATACATCTCTAAAATAATCTCCCCTATCCACAGCTTGACTTTTTATGGTTTCAGTTGCCTACTGTCAACAAGGAGCCAACAATATTAAATGGAAAATTACAGAAATAAACAGTTTGTAAGTTTTAACTTGCGTGCTGTTCTGGGTGATGTGATAGAATCTCATGCTGTCCCTCTCTGTCTTGCCTGAACATGAATCGTCCTTTGTCCAGCATATCCACACTATATATGCTACCTTCCCATTTGTCATTTACTAGTCATTTTGGTTATCCAATAGAAAAAGACACAGCATATATAGGGTTCTTTAGGGGGTAAGGGAAAACTTCCTCTTTGTCCTCTAAGATTCACTGAAAACCCAATCCACAAAAGGTAGACTAACAGGAAAGATGGTAAAAAATAAATTATTAATAATGGAGATAACTACAGAGTGATTATTCCATTGATATCAATGGGCTGCAGTAGCTTAAATATCATTTTGAGGTTACAGAAAGAATGGAAGGCTTGGATCTTGGCAAAACAAATTATGGAAAGGAGAAAAGAGGAAGTCTGATTAGCAAAGGTGGTCTTTTTTTATGTAGATAAAACCTCACAGGTAGCAGCCTTCAGAAGAAAAGAGACGGTAAATATTTCTTTCAGACTTTTAAAGATGTCAGATTCTCAGTTACTCTTTCCTAGATCCATGCAAAAAAAAGGACCTCAGAGTAAGCTTGGTAGTATCAATGCAAATTCTCTACAGATGCAAATTTCCCTTATACAAGTCAGTTTCTGACTTCTGTTTGCTGGCTCCCTGAACAGTGATCTCAAAATATGTCAAAGTATACTTGGGGATGAAATATTATTATGTCCTTTAGTTTGGTACTATCAGAAGTTTCAGGCATCCAGTAGGGGTCTTAGAATACAATCTCTACCGATAAGGGAGGATGCTATAGCTTGGTTTCTTTGACCTCTCTAATTCTCATGTTGAAATTTGATCCCCAGTGTTAGAGGTTGATACCTATAGGAGATAATTGAATCATTAGGGCAGATCCCTCATGAAGGGATTAATGCCTTTCCCCAGAGTGGGGCACTAGGTGAATTCTCACTCCATTAGTTCTCTCTAGAGCTGGCTGGCTGTTAAAAAGAGCCTGGTACCTCTCCTCTGTCTTTTGCTTCCTTTCTTGCCATGCGATCTCTGAACATGCCAGCTCCCCTTTGCCTTCTTCTGTGAATGGGAGTGAGCAACTGTGTTAAAGAAACTTCTCTTCCTGGGTCCACGAGGGGCATGGCTTCAAAGGCAGGAATTTCCCAGCTCCATGCCTCCATCTGAAGATCAGAGGGGTTTCAAATGTGAAGTTCTTTCTCTGGGTTTCCTAAGTAGGCCAAGCAGGGAAAGCCAGGAAGGGCTCTTTTATTCCAAAATCCCACCAAAACTGGGGCTCCTTTGTCCCCAAATCCCACCAAAGCTCTGGGAGGAGGGTTTTCTGTAACTCAGGGCTGTGGACCAAGTAGCCAATCCAGTATCAGAGTCAAAGATTAATCACTCCAGAGGACGTTTGAAAGAATTTCTCTCATTGGACGAGAACATGAATGGGGTGGGAGTAACTCAAGAGTTAACACTTCAGTTGCTCTTTACCTGAAGGGATTTCCCTCTCTGGGTTCCCCTCCCATAACAGCGTGAGAGCTAGCTAGCACTCTCTCGCGCTCTCTCTCTCTCTCTCTCTGTGTGTGTGTATCTGTCTTTCTCTTTCTCTCTCTCTCCCTCCATCTAATAAATCGCTCTCCTGCAAAACTCTTTGTGATATTTATTCAAACAGTAAATTCGCCACGCACTCACCATGCCTCCGGGGCCTCTTTCCCCATTCTTCCGGGTAAGAGAGGCCAAGAACCTCCAAGCTCTGGGAGCTGGGGTAGGCTTCCCTGCCCACTACCACCACCACCACCACCACCACCAAGTCCTCTAAAGAAGCCATGATTTTTCAACAGCCTACATAAGCATAAACCAAATAAACCTATTTTTTAATAAATAAGTTACAGAGCCTCAGATATCCTTTTATAGAACGCAAACAGACTAAGACAAGGGACTACTGTATGTAAAATTAATTTACATTCTATAATCGTTAGTTTAAGTTATAATTTTAAATTCTCTCTAGTTTCAATAATGGTAATATAAAGCTCAAAGAGAGTACTTTCTAAGCTTGTATGTAACTGTTGTTTTTCAAATTACATTGTATTAGGGTGTCAGTATATTTTCATTTCTGAAGAGTAACGAAATCTCTTTAAAAATTCTAAAAGATATGCTTGCCTATTTTAAAAATGTTTTTGAACCAAAAAACGCAAAGAAAGCTAGGATAAAGTAAATACTCAGTGCCTACACAGCATTAGAATTTATAAGGTCTGTTCATATAACTACACTAAACAAGACCCTCTGGGCTTAGGTATCACAAGCATTTGTATCACCTATTAAGCTTTTTGTATTGAATTCAAGAGGAGAAATTTAAAATCCCCTTTGTACTTGATTTGGCAACACTAGGTTAGAGTTCTTCCTTTCCTATAGCTAAGTTCTCACTCAATGCAACGTAATGATGCCCCCTGTGTGTCTAAAAACCATACAGATAATGTAACATGGTAAAAGCCCCTTGAAACTGCATATCTCAACCATACCTCGGCTTTCTATTGAAACTGCTCTCTGTAACCCAAATGTGACAGGCAAGCAGTCCAAACCCATGCCATCTTGGCCCCTGCGACTTGTAATAAGTAATTAAGGACTGTAATTTCCACCCTACCCAGACAATGTGTAAACATATGCTAATCTTGACTTTTGTGAACCACTTAAGTAACAATCAGAATGTCAAAAGTCCCTTGGCCCTTGGAGTGTCCGGAGCCCCTCACCCTCATCTCCACCCAGGAGGTGATTTACAGAATCTACTAGCCCTCAGAACCTCTGAAGCCCCTCACCCCCACCCCTGCCCCTCACCCTCACTCCCGAGGTGATTTTACAGATATAAAAGGTCTTGACACCCTCCTTTCGGGGCCCCGTTGGAGAGACTCGAGTCCCCTGCAATTTGGCATACTTTTGTCTTGGTGTTGACTTTCTATGCTTGGGCCAGTACAACAATAACTGCCTACTGAGCAAATTGAGTCTAAGATACAGAATGGAAGAAAACTAGCATTATTGAATGCTAGCATAGAGAGTGAAAGCTTTTTTAATCCCAAAGATGGGAAAAATCTGTTGAAAAATGATGTAGTTCCTACTTCCTATGGCTTTAAGCAGTAGAAAAATTATCTAAAATATTAAAAATTGTACAGTGATATTAAGAATTTTACAACCTTTGTTATTCTTTCCATTTTTACTATATTTAAAGTATGCAATCCAAAGAAAATCATGTATTTTAAACAACATATAATGCAAACTAAGAAAATTGATTTTCTTATTGACTTCATGTTTCCTAGTATTTGTCTTTTGGATGTAGAATGTCAAAGAGGTCCTGCCTGTTGAGGCACAGGCATTCCTGTGATCCAGTTTTAAAGAGAAGAACAGCATCTCATATATTTATCTACTTTATTGTATGCCTTGAGTACATCACTACAACAATGGATATTGCTACAAAAATATCTTTTTTCCCACTCAGGTGACATAGCCAGGGGAGTAGCATTTGATGTTTAGAGAAACTCCAAGAAATTTTATGCATGAACCAGGAAGACAAGAGAGGGCCACTCTCCCCAAGGCACCTGTAGGAAATCAGATTAGAGGTTTAGTTTACATTAACACAAAATGAAACCAAAGCAAAGTCTTCTTCAGTAATCTATCAGGATTTGTTTCTTGAAAGTGAAGTGGACTTTGTTCTCCCAACTGGTGTACTGATTGTACTCTATGTCATTTGTTAAACATCTGTTTTCCTGAGTAATCATTTAGATTGTAATTGGTCCCTGTCACACCAATCCCATGTCTCATAAGAATACCTCTCCTCTTTGACTACCACACAATCTTTTGTCCAGTAAGAAGAGCGCGGCTCAGCTAGTACAGAATCATGTTCCAGAGACCAGATTTTCTCTTAAGCCTGTACTTGCCCAACTGTTTTAGTCCTATCATCCTAACCTTAAAAGTAGCTGAAAAGGGAAGAGAAAAAGCAGATGAAAATGGAAAATGGACCTCCTCCAGTGATTAGGCAAAGTTGTATCTTCCCTTTGAATAACACAAGTATTACCATTCAGAAAAATTTCCTCTATAATTCATGCAATGTAGAAAAAAATGCACAATAACTAAAGCTCCACATTTGAAAGTCAGTCTAAATAATTGACGTCACTCAAAAAACATTCAAATACTAAGTTTTTTCCATATTAATTTTTTCATAATTAATGTTACTTAAAAAGAACCAAAAGGAAAAGACTAGGATTGAGGGGGTTGGACGAGAATGGGAGAAGAAACAAGAGGTCAAGGAGAAGGGAAAACTGGAGGAGAAATTTATAGCTGAAATGAGACAAAACTATTATTCTTCATTTTTACTAAATGAAATTTCATTTATATATGTCATTTAAATAAAAATAATATAACTCATATTATGGGAACTTTTTTCCTTATAAATTATATAAATAATTATATACATGTGTGTTTGTGTATAATTAGCCCATATTCCACAGAAATAATTTGAAAAAAATGCCATGAGGAAATCACCTATTATACCTCTGCCTAACAAAAAGATTAATATGAAACTAGATTTTTTTCTATTTTTTCCTAAGATATCTTAATATAAAACTTGTATTTTATATATTCATTATATACTATGCTATGTATTTACTTACATACTACATATAGTTTGTATTTTATTCATTATGAAAAACCAATTAAATATATCATTAAAATTGGTCAAATATCATAATGACTTCATTAGATTTTATTATTTTTCAACTGGTTCTCTAAGGTATTTGTGGTAGATCATGTTTTCTGCATATAATTGTTAAAAAAATTTTAAGAGGACATTATTTTAGGCGGCGCTCACGCACTAGGCCCCAAAAGATCAGAACAACCAAAATGGAGTCATTCCTGCTAAATGCCGAATAATCCAATGGAAACTCTACGGAAGCAGAGAGATCTCAAAACAAAACTCTTTTTGTCCTCTGAAAATAGGAGATTACAGAATAATAAGGAAGTCCTTTCTGCTCTGACCCTTACAGAAAAGTGACCTGAAGTAACCAATGAGTTATTATTATTATTATTTTTAGCGTTGTTCTCTTTGCTTGTTTTCACCTTATAAAACCACAGTTTTGCTCTTTCCCAGCGGAATTAAGACCAAGTTAGCTTATTTACAATGGAAAGAATGACATCAATGCCTAAAGTTTTAATCAACTTCTTAATTTTGAGAGATTGACCAAAAGAGAAGTATTATTAAATTAAGTTTAGCCTAAAGCTACTTCCTTATGTATTTTAAGTTCAGCCTAAAGGTTTGTCCATACATACTGAACTGTAATCTAACTGGAAATGTGAATGTACAGCATCATAGCCTTGTAACAAGTAGGCAAATCTCCAACCATGTGGAAGTCCCAGAGTGTCTGTGAACCTGTTCTGCTTGGGAGAGGGAGGATTCCCCTATTAGCAATTCATTCTTTCTTCAATTGAAAACTTTCTTAAATTTAACTTGTCTAATGTTTTTAACATGATAATTCAAAATTCTCACTTTGAATAATTATAGCTCTTAATATGTTTTAGGTGATTGCATTGACTGGAATTTTCAGATCAATATTTGGCAATAAAAATAAAAATTTATTGATACAAAGTATGATATTCCTGATAGTCGATGTTTCCTGAGCTTTACTATTAATATTCTCTTATTTCTACAGAATTTATGGATAACAACCTGTTTTTCTCTGTTGAATATCTTCACCATGCATATGATTACAACATTGACACTTGTGTTATTTATGCTTTTGTCTAATATTTTACCAGAATTTTATAATTCTGAGATAAGACTTGCTTAATTATGTGTAAATATTATTTGAATATACATTTTGTTTTTAGAATTTAGACAGTGTTTTCAAAAGTTTATCATTTAAGAAAGCCAACCCTATGAACACTACATTAAAATCCTTTTTTCCCCACATGGCTTTGAAAATGCTGTATAAATTTAAGAATGCACACATGATGTATTTTAATGCAACAATTAAACCCACCCAATTTAACAAATAAAACCTAGGTTACCGCACATGTATTTGAATATAAACTTTTTTTACCCTGAAGTTATCTATTTAAATTCTGCAGATCTAGTGTTTCAATGAGAATACTTTGTAAAAACTGGCTATATTACTGTCCTAGGGTTGTGGTAAAACATTACCAGAAACGTGGTGGCTTAAAACAATGGAAATTTATTCTCAAAGACTTCTGAAAACTGGAGTTCTCAAACGAAGGTGTCAGCAGGGCCGTACTCCCACTGAAGACTCTAGGGAGGAATCCTTTCTTGCCTCTTAACCAGTTTCTGGCTGTTGCTGGCAATTTGGCAGCAAGTTCCTTGGTTTGTGACATCACTCCAATTTCTGTTTCTGCCTTCACGTGGCCTTCTTCCCTGTGCATCTGTGTCTCTGAATGTAAATATCCCTAGGGTTTCTCTTATGAAAAGCTTTGTCACTGCTTTAGAAACTACCCTAAACCATTATGACCTCATCTTATCTAGATTATATCCACAATCACCCTATTTCCAGAAGATATTGCATATATAGGTACCAGGGGCTAGGGTATCTTTCAATGTATCTTTTTGAATGACACAATTCAATCCACAACATGGACTTAACATGTTATTTTATTATATCATATTAGATATTATCATATCATATTACTATTATTCTCATTACCAATTTGGGGGCTTTAATTTCTCAGCTTCCCCCTCATCACAACCAAATTTCCCTTTATAGTGCTACTTTGTATTTTTACCCTTGTGAGGCTTGGTACACTATAGAGCTTGTCAGGAATGTAAAATGAAATCTCTCATATCAGAGAATAGCCTTCAATAAATGAATAAAACCTAACATAAATAAAACAATTAGGAAGATTTTAATTAAAAAGTCCCAGTTTAGGCAAAATAACTGACTTTATTATGGGTAGTATCATGTTGGTAGGAAGCTGATAATAGTAAAAAATATTCCGATTACACAAATTTGACGTGATATGGTATATAAATTGCTTTTTCTAATGATTAATATTTTAATCTCAAATTTTAAGATAGTTATATTACCTTTATTTTGTAGAATAATAACGTATAATCACAGAAAAACTGCGTTTTTCCAAAGTGAAATTTGGTCCCGCCAGGTTTTGCCAAGTGCTAAAATCTTTGTCCAACCTGCTTTTACCACAGGTAAAACTCCATGGTTGACTGCATGGCATTTATCCTCGGTGTATGGGGCTGCTGCTGGTTAGCAAAGCCAGCCATTAGGAAGAAGAGCTAGGTTAAAAACAATGTAGGTCTTAAGTACTTTTATATCTTATATCACTGTACTTGAACACAAATACTGCTTATACATAAATATCTCTGATTTCTCGTCCACTCCTGAATTTTGTACTAGCTTATCTTTTAACCAACTATAGCCCAAAAACACACAAAAAAACAAAAGAGTATAGGAAACTATTTCCAGTTTAACCAAGTTGATAATGAGACAATTAGCACAAAGGTAAGACTTCTAGCTACTAGATGTTGTTTCAGGTAACTGTTTAGGAGTTGAAGTTTCTGAAATTATTAAAATGGTAAGAGTAAGCAGTGGCTAAAGATTATAATAAAAATTACATGTAGGATGTAATACTATTCTCTTGGATTCAGAAAATCCTTTATTCTAAGCCATCAATGACATTGCCCTTATTATAATTATTATGACAATATTATTGAGACCATTTTAAGCTAATTTTATTAAGTTAGATAAAGATAACATTGTAGAATTGATATCTAAAAGTTAAATCTTTGTCACAGGAAGTTTCTGAAAAATAATTTATATAAATTAAGTAATTTGAAAAGAAATTTGGATAATAAAATTTATTAATGTTTTGCCACAGAGAAGTAACTCTTCAAATTAAAGACTGTATGAAATGCTTTCAAAATTATTTTTATTTGCTTGGGAAAGAAATATCTATTTTCTCATTCAAAATTCTGCATGATTTATTAAATCATGTTGGGAAACTAGTCACTCAATTTAAAAGATTAAATACATATATATCAAATAATGCAGCTGTACACATAGCAATACTTAGAAATATTACATTAAAACAGGAGGTTAATAACGTATTAATTTTCTGAAATGTTAATTTAAAAATAAGCACAGAATATCTTCAAATGGATGGACTAATTTTATATGTTTCCTACTGAGAGAAAAGAGGATCTGCACATGAATGGGATCGTGGATCTTTGAATGAGTTTTCCACATCCAGTAATAGATATTTTTAGCAAATCTCACTGAAATGAATAGGGGAAAATTGACTCATCTGGGTTTTACAAACTTAGCTTTAGTTACTTATATCTATTAGGAAGAAACTTTCCCCCCAAATACATGAATACAAATGCACATAAGCATACACATGTGTGCACATACACTAACATATCTGTTCGCTACTGCAACTTAATGCTTTGAAACAAACAAAAAAGTTGAAATATAGTGCACATAAACTAAAGAAGTAAATACATGTTTAAAAATTTACTAAAATTAAAAACTATTGATTTTATATATTAAGCTTCATGCCCATATCTATGAAGTCAGAAACATAAAAGACCAGAGAAATATTTCTTTTAAATATCAGTGAGAAAATGTAAAGTGCAATGCATCTATATTCATGTGTGACATGGTAAAAGCCCCATAAAACTGCATACTTCAACCATACCTCGGCTTTCTATTGAAACTGCTCTCTGTAACCCAAACGTGACAGGCAAGCAGTCCAAACCCATGCCATCTTGGCCCCTGCGACTTGTAATAAGTAATTTCCACCCTACCCAGACAATGTGTAAACAAATGCTAATCTTGACTTTTGTGAACCACTTAAGTAACAATCAGAATGTCCAACGTCCTCTGGTCCTCGGAATGTCCGGAGCCCCTCACCCTCATCTTCGCCCAGGAATCCACTGGAATGTCCAGAGCCCCTCAACCTCCTCTCCACCCAGGAGCTGATTTACAAAATCCACTAGCCCTCAGAACGTCTGAAGCCTCTCACCCCCACCCCTGCCCCTCACCCTCACTCCCGAGGTGGTTTTATGGGTATAAAAGGTCTTGACACCCTCCTTTTGGGGCCATGGGTTGGAGAGATGTGAGTCCTCTGTGGCCGCCGGCAATAAAGACCCTGCAATTTGGCCTACTTTTGTCTTGGTGTTGACTTTCTATGCTTGGGCCAGTAAAATACATGAATAATCACAACGTTTTTCTTCACATACTTTTACTGCTTAAAGATGACTCAGAGGAAGTGTTCTATATGTTAAATTTTAGGCTGTGACTAAATGAGATGTCCAGTGAGTAGATTTCAGTTTTACCTTAGATTATTAATCTCCTCTGGCCACTGAGAACTCCAACCCAACTAGTTGCCTTTGGAGACAAGCAGCCTGCTTACAGAATTTCTGTTGGGCATCTCCGCTATGTGATACATTATCAAATTCATTATGGTCCTTGAAATATCTCTAACTCACTGCTTCAAACATAGTGTACCCAGCATCAAAATGTCATGAACACAGCTAAGACTGTGTGCTACTATCTAAACACATCCTGTAGATTACTATAGAAAAGTTGCCAAATTTAGACAGAAAATCTGGGGGAGCTTCTGGAAAATGTACCAAATGCCGAAAGAAACATTCACAAGGTAGAGGGAAGGGATTTGGAAAGGCTTTCAACAGGCAGAGAAAGAAATTCAAAGGAGAAAGAAGAAGGAAGGGTCAGCTTCATAAAATGGCTTTGAGTCTGTCTTTGCATATATTTAGTAATTGTGGCTGGCATACACTTTTAAGTAGTATCTAAGCTCATTGAGGAATGTGTACTTTTAACAATATCGCTATCTCCTGAAAATGCAAACATCATTGTTTTCAAGTCGTTGATATAATAATGTCCAACTGGATTCAATGTCCATTTGTATTGTCTCAAAGTACTAACATGGTATTTGTCAAGCCACATAAAAAAGAGATGAATTGTAATCATTGTACCTATGGTCTTGGCTCACTGGAGCATTCACTGAGGTAAAGTTTGGATTCAAAAGTTTCCTGAAGGATATTCTTTCTCTGCTGCAAATTAAGAATACATGAAAAGAAATGAGCCCAAAATACTTTTTATCAAGATTTAAATAAGCATCTCTTTTCTGATATCAATAAACCACCAATATAAGCATAATCTAACTCTTATAAATTTACCATGTTTAGGGATCAAAAAAACAGACAGAGCATTTTGTCCTTGTTAGTAATTATATCATACTATTAAACATATCAACCTGTTACTGCAGCTTGGGCCTCCAAGGTCTCTGGCCCTCCTGTAAATAAAAATTAACACCAGGACAAATATACATTTTTCTCAGATGAGGTATAATAGGCTTGCTGCTTGAGAATTTTAAGGCAACAGCTGCAAACCTGCTCACATATTTACAGAAGCACAATTCGCAGTTGCAAAGTATGGAACCAGCCCAAAGACCATCAGTCAATGAGCGGATAAAGAAATTATGATATATTTATACCTATGTCTATGTCTATATCTGTATCTATATATAGTATGTATATATATAAACCATGGAATACTACTCAGCCATAAGAGGGAATGAAATAATGGCATTTTTAGTAACCTGAATGGAGCTGGAGACCATTATTCTAACTGAAGTACCTCAGGAATGGAATACCAAACATCATATGTTCTCACTCATAAGTAGGAACTAAGCTATGAGGATGCAAAGGCATAAGAATGATGCAATGAACTCTGGGGACCTGGGGGAAAGGGTGACAGCAGGGGCGAGTGACAAAAGACTACACATTGGGTACAGTGAGCAGTGCTTGGGTGATGGGTGCACCAAAATCTCAGAGATCACCACTAAAGAACATATTAATATAACCAAACATCACCTATTCCCCAAAAACCTATTAACAAATAATAAAACAGAGTAATGCAAAGGATAAACGTTTGGTAAACAACCACCACCAACAACTACTAGAAAAGAGATCCTGGTGTTAACTTCCTGAAAGGCTGAGCTCTTGCCATTTTAAGGAACCTAAGTCAGAGAAAAGAGTGATGTGTATTCATGTAGAGGTGGGAAGTTTTCAACTCCATTTGGTCAGCTTCTTATCAGAAATGCGAGTCCTACTTTAGCAACCCTGGGAGACATCACTCAAGGAGATTAATGATTAGCTTTTTCCCTTTAAGGTTAGGAATTGAGCCTAGTCAGCTAGGTTAGGAAGGGGTAGCTTTCTATTAGGTAACTTGGGTGAGCTTGTTAAGGGGCAAGAAGGCAGGGGAGGGAATATGCCCAGACATATGAAACTTAATGGGAGTCTGATCATGTCTTTTGTCTGCCAAAACCAAGTCTCTTCTCTATACTGTCTCAAATCCAAGGCTAGAATGCTATTTCTGTGTATTAGAACTAGGCTGATCCTTATATTTATAGTAGATTATTGTGTTTGGAAACTGTGCACTGGCTTTAAGAACAATATAACAATTAGTTGCTAAATGACCTGCAAGGGAGTTGAATGTTTTTGTGTACAAATAACTCTTCAATTTTACCACTACTAATTTATTTAAGCCTAAAAATTAAAACTTAGTTAATTTAGACTTTTAAAATTAAAAGATAATACCTTATGCCTATAAACTAAAATAAAATTATAAGCCCCTCAACCATCTAAATAGACCCCTCCTCTCTACCAAAGGCATTCCATAGTTACCCTGAAAAACTAGTTCAGACTATGATGGGACATGGAGGGTCAGACATGCCTCACAATTGACCAGCACTAAAATTAAAACAGAGATCTTAAGACTGATAGAACCTCTTTAACTCTGATAAGAAACCTTTATAATCTACTCTCTCTGAAGCCTACTTCCTGGAGGCTTCATCTGCATAATAAAACCTTGGTCTCCACATCCCTTCTTGTAACCCAGACATTCCTTTCTGTTGATTCTAGGTCTTTAGATAATAACTCTTTCAACCAATTGCCCATCAGAAAATCTTTTAATCCACCTATCACCTGGAAACCCCTGTTTTCCAGTTGTCCTATCTTTCTGAACCATGCCAATATAATCTTACATATATCGACTGATGCTTTATGTCTCCTTAAATTATATAAAACCAAGTTGTAGTCCAATCACCTTGGACACATATTCTCAGGATCTCCTGAGAGGTGTATTACAGGCCATTAATCACTCATATTTGGCTCAAAACAAATCTCTTAAAATATTTTACAGAGTTTGACTCTTTTCATCAAAATGCCTTGGTCATGTAACACTAAATTTATAAAATAATTTGGAGAGAAAATTATTTTATTTTGATAGGTATTGAATTGGCAGAATTTGTCAAAAATATTCTATGCATCTAGTATAGTGTTTTTATTAAAAGTATGTTTATGTACAAAAAAACAAGAAATTTTACATAAAACATTGATCTTTGCTTCTCTGGAAACATATTCCTCTTAATCAAATATGGAAGCATCTGAGCAAGGGTTTCCTGATTCAAATGGTACATTTATGTTCTTGATTTTTTTTATTGATGCAATTTTTATTACTCAGAAAGCACGCAAATATGTATATACTCTAGCCATTTTTCTTATTATTATGCACCTCAACTTTGTAGACATTTAGTTTGTCGCTCCTGCAGTATGACTAGGCACACACACACACTCACACAGACACATATACACATACACCATTATTGCTGGAATCACAAGCTACATGCATGACATACACAAGCATGCATGTATACAATCCATCCATATATATATACACACATAAAGATTTATATGTGTATTTCTGATGGTGTACAGGGACATAAAATGAAAATAAAAGCTCTGAAAGGAGAAGGGTGAGGGCTCTGGGACAAAAAAGTCTTTCTTCTTTCCATTAAAATTGTGTAAGTTGTACCTTTCATTTGTCAGGGACAAGCAAGCAGTACTGGGTTAGCTACTTACAGAAAGCTGATGCTGTTTCCCTTAAATGGGTTTAGATAGATTCTGTCAATGCTAAGTTGTAATATCATTTTCTGTTTGATCTGAAGTTGACATTTCCTTCAATCTCTGTCCTTTAAGCAAATCAAAGTGTGCCAGTGCAAGATCAAATGTAAGGGACTTCTACAGTATATTAAGTACTTTAAATATATGGTCATTTACAGCAGCCTGTTAAACCAGCTTGGCAACCATGTTATGGACTTTCACAGATGTATTTGCATTAAAGCACATTGTTAAAAACTGATAGCCACTTTTATTAGTACCAAAGGTACCCCAAAAAGAAGAACATATAAATTTGACAAATAACCCTACTGAAGAAGATAAATGCACAATATTTCTACATTTTTCAATTTTGAGGATTAATATATATGAAAAACTAGATGACACATTTTATGAGAAAATGAAGTGGGAGCAAGTCAATAAATGCCTCAGAGTCTGCTCTGTGTCAGCTTTACTAATTGGAATGCTGTATCTGTTCAATAAAGGGCAAAATGTCTCCCCCTGAAACTGATTTAATTTTATCGGGTAGTGTGTTTCCAAAGGCAGTATCTTTTCATTTACAAATCAAAGTACTGAATCTAACAGCTATTTTACAGTTCACAATTTCTATCAATACTTTCATTTAAAAATCTCCA
Source organism: Aotus nancymaae (assembly GCF_030222135.1). Lineage (NCBI taxonomy): Eukaryota > Metazoa > Chordata > Mammalia > Primates > Aotidae > Aotus > Aotus nancymaae. The sequence continues at coordinate 45,956,073 of NW_026988421.1, read as the reverse complement.
TTTTATTCAGTCTTCACAATCTTCAGATATCCATAAGCTTAAATTAAGGGCAACATGATATTTTCAAGTAGGCTGTATTTGAGTTTGCAAATTAGCATCTATTATTTTTTATTCCATAGGAGATGACTACTGGGCATTCTGTATATTCAGAACACTGATTGTTGAATCTATAGCACCTTTGAAACTTTTTGTTTTTTTTTTTTTTTTGAGATGGAGTCTCGCTCTCTCACCCAGGCTAGAGTGTAGTGGCACTGAGGGACTTCTCTTCCAGGGTCCACAAGGGGCATGATTTCAAAGGCAGGAGTTTTCCGGCTCCACAACTCCATCTGGGAACTTGAGGGGTTTCAAATGTAAAGTTCTTGTTTCCCATGGGCAGGGGTTGGGGGTTCTAGGTAGAGAAAGCCAGGTGAGGCTCGTTTGTCCAAAAAAAAAATCCACAAAAGCTCTGGGAGGAAGGGGGTCTGTAACTCAGAGTTGTGGACCAAGCAGCCAATCTGGTATCAGAGTCAAAGATCAATGAATCCAGAGGAAGCATGAAAGAACTCCTCTCATTGGATGAGAACATGAATGGGGAGGGAATAACTCAAGGGTTAAAACTCCAACTGCTCCTACCTATGTGGATTCCTTCTCTGGGTCCCCTCCCACTACAGCATGGGAGCTCTCTTCTTTCTCTGTCTAATAAATTGCTTTTCTGCAAAATGCTTTAGGTCCATGATATTTATTCAAACCACAAACTCGCTGCACCTCCTGGGCCCCTTTCCCCATTCTTTGGGGTTAGTGAGGTCAAGAACCGCTTCAGATCTGGGAGCTGAATACACGCCCCAGGTTAAATCTTCTGGCAAGTCAGCCAGGAGAATGTCGGACTTCAGAGCACTGAGTGATATTGGACCCCTTTCACTTGCTAATCTGTCCTTTCCTTTCTTTTAAATTTGTTAAGGAGGTAAAAACTGGGCATCTGCCAGCCATCTAAAAGCAGCAGAAGTGGTGGTGGCTGGGCCCAGGCAGCTTTAGCAGCAGCTGCCTATGTGAGCTCTGCCCAGTCTTTCAGACCCCAACCTCTTAGTTCCAGATTTCTATGAGGCAAACTTCTTCTTGGCTCTTTCCTCAAGATATTTCCTACACATGAGGCTATTACCCTTCTTGCTATGACTTTGAGGCTCTTGGGGTGGCAGTTCTTTGAGGTTCTTGCCCATGGGGCCCTCAGGCTTGTGCCTATGAGGACCTCCTACAGGATAAATACACGGGGCCAGTTTCCTTAGTCCACAGTACTAGGTTATGTCCTAACGGTGCCAGAGTCTATCATTGGGTACTGGAGGCTATAGGATATTTTATTTTTTTGTCACCCGCGATTTCCCAATCCAACTGAATGGTGCCATAATCTGATAACGTACAATTTGTCTTGCCTAGGATTGGCTCTCCATACAGCAGAACTTCTCCATCTAAAATACCGTAGTCAGGCCTGGTTCGAGGCTCAAATAGTTAATTACAAGCCCCACAACTCTAGGGCATATTTCTATTTTGGAAAGTGGGGTGGAGGAGAAGGCTCAGGTCCTGAGTGCATTGTTCTGGCCTTGGCCATGCGGTCAGCCATTGCCTTCTTTAAGACTGCTGTGCTTAGATGCCCTTCTCAAGGAGTTTATCTTCCTAGGGCAGTTTTATGGTCAGGCCTATGTTGACTGAATTCTTGCTAGGGAACATTGGCACCCATCACCCAAGCCACACTGGCCTAGTTCTTCAAGGATGTGCCGGTAAAGGGCCACTAACTTCGGCAGTCCCCATGTCCTTATGGTGGCCAAAGAGGACATTAGACAGTGAGAGTGTGCCCATGACACCGGTAAGTGTGATTCAACCCAGCACATGGGGGGTCCAGAAGATGATCACACACCTAGGGTGCAAGGAAACTGCAAGGTGCTATAACTGGGGGGACACCCCAGGGCTAGTGGTTGTAAGGAATAATCAGGGATGTGGGCATCCTTGTGTTCAATTTCAGATGGGTGCTACTCTTCCCAAGGCAAAATCACCCTTAAAGTGTATCCTGGATGACTAGAACCAATTTAAGCCATGATCTTTGAAGCAGCAGCAGCTCATTTCTCTCTGCCACACAGCATGACCATGATGTCCTCTGCTGAGTGAAGAAACCTGGCCTCCTAAGGAAAGTATAAATTATAACACCCTTCTATAATTAGAGGGAAGGGGAAAGGTTCTGTAAGAGGGAACGTAAATGGATTGAGTTCCCCTACGTGCAAGTTTTCTTTTCAGCTATGTAAGGACTGTACCCTATACCCTACTGACCCCTCCTCAGGACCACCCCCATATTTAGGACTGCCTGTGGCTCCTCCTTCCACTGATACTGACCAGGTCTCCACAGCTCCTATAACCCAAGAGGAGTCAGGGAAGGTTGAAATGGCCAAGACACCTCAGGCTACTAGGATGCCCCAACTCTACCCCCTACAGGCAGTAGGAGGAGAATTAGGCCCAACCAAAGTACATACTCCCTTTTCACTTTCTGACTTAAAGCAAATCAAGGTGGACTTAGGAAAATTTCCAGATGACCTGGACAAGTACATAGATGTTCTGCATGGCCTGGGTCAGTCCTTCAAATCAGATTGAAAAGATATCATGACATTGTTTGGTCAGACTGTAGCCAGCAATGAGAGACAGGCTGCTCTAGCAGCAGCTCAAAGGTTTTGGGACACCTGGTACCTTAGTCAAGGACAGGACCAAATGACATCAGAGGAGAAAGATAGATTCCCTACAGGTAGACAGGCAGTCCCCAGCATGGACCCTCACTGGGATCCTAACTCAGAACAGGGGGACTGGAGTCATAGGCAACTACTGACCTGCATACTTGAGGGATTAAGGCAAACTAGGAAAAAGCTCATGAACTATGCAATATTATCCACCATAACTCAGGGAAAGGAAGAAAACCCAACAGCCTTCCTTTAGTGGTTACGGGAGGCCTTAAGAAAGTATACTCCCCTGTCACCAGACCTAATGCTGGTCAGCTAATACTAAACACAAATTTATTATGCAATCAGCAGCAGACATTAAGAGGTAGCTCCAAAAGCTGGCCCTGGGTCCAGAACAGTCTAGAATCATTACTAAATCTAGCAACCTTGGTGTTCTGTAACAGAGAACAGGTAGAATAGACTGAAAGGGACAGGAGGGACATGAGAAAGGTTGCAGCACTAGTCATGGCCTTCAGGCAAGCAGACCCAAGGGGCTTAGAAGAGGGAAAGGCTTGGGTTAGCCACCAGTCTGACAGAGCTTGCTACCACTGTGGCCTAACAGGACACTTTAAAAAAGATTATCCCCAGAGGAACGGACTATCTCCTCATCCTTGCCCACTGTGCCAAGGAGATCACTGGAAGGCACAGTGTCCCAGGGGATGAATGTTCCCAGGGCCTGAGGTGGCTAACAAGATGACACAACAGCAGGACTGAGGGTGCCTAGGGCAAGCCACAGCACAAGCCATCACCCTCAACAAGCCCTGGGTAAAGCTGACTATAGAGGGCCAGGAAGTCAATCTTCTCCTGGATACTGGTGCGGTCTTCTCAGTTTTGCTTTCCTGTCCTGGACAGTTGGCCTCCAAGTCTGTAACTTTCCAAGGAGTCCTAGGAAGCAGTCTCCCGATATTTCTCCCAGCCCCTAAGCTGTAACTGGGGAGATATACTCTTCTCCCATGCCTTCCTCATTATGCCAGAAAGTCCCATTCCCTTACTAGGGTGGGACCTGTTAGCTAGAGTAGGAGCCATTATCTATATGAACATCATCAGGGGGGAAATCTGTCTCTACTGCCCATTATTTAAAGAAGGAATTAATCACGATGTTTGGGCAATGGAGGGACAACTTGGTGGGGGTGGGGGGCGGGCAAAGAATGCTTGCCCAATTCTAATAAGGCTAAAGGATCCCACCTCTTTTACTTACCGAAGACAGTAATCCCTAAGACTGGAAACCAAAAAGGGGCTACAGGATATTGTAAGGAACTTCAAAGCTGAGGGTCTAGTGAGGTCCTCTAACAGCCTTGTAATATTCCAATTTTAGGAGTACAAAATCCTAATGGACAATGAAGGCTGGTGAAAGATCTCAGGCTTATTAATGAAGCTGTAATCTCTTTATACCCAGCAGTACCCAACCCATATACCTTGTTCTCTCAAATACCAGGAGAGGCACAATGATTTACAGTCCTGGACCTTAAGGATGCCTTTTTCTGTGTTCCATTACATCCTGAATCCCAGTTTCTGTTTGCCTTTGAAGACCCTTTAGACCAGAATTGTCAGCTCACCTGGACAGTGTTACCCCAGGGCTTTTGAGATAGCCCCCCATCTGTTTGGCCAGGCTCTAGTTCAGGACCTTAGTCATTTTTCACATCCAGGTACCCTGGTTCTTCAATGTATAGATGACTTACTTTTAACTGCAAACTCAGAAACCCAGTGCCAGCAGGCCACCCAGGACCTTCTAAACTTTCTAGCCACCTGTGGATATAAGGTTTCCAAATCAACAGCTCAACTTTGTAAGCAAGAGGTAAAATACCTAGGGCTTATCTTGTATAAGGGCTTTCGGGACCTTGATGCAGAAGGTCTCCAACCCATACTGGCCTTCCCCCATCCACAAACCTTAAAACAGTTGCGGGGATTCTTAGGAATAACTGGTACCTGCCAATTGTGGATTCTCAGAAAAGGCAAAATAGCCAAACCCATATACTCTCTGATTAAGGAAACCCAAAAGGTTCACACCCATCTAATACAATGGGACCCTATAGTTGAGGCAGCTTTTCAGACCCTGAAGCAGGCACTACTGCAGGCTCTAGCTCTAAGCTTTCCTACAGGGAATTAATTCTCCCTATATTTTACGGCAAAGTCAGGAATGGCACTGGGGGGTTCTCACCCGGACTTGGGGGACCATGCCACCACCAGTGGCATACCTAAGTAAGGAAGTTGATGCAGTAGTAAAAGGCTGGCCACACTGATTTCAGGTCATAGCCATGGTGGCTATATTGGTCTCAGAAGCTGTTAAAATAGTGCAGAGGAAAGATCTAACTGTACGGACCATACATGATGTAGCTTGAATTCTGGCCTCTAAGGAGGCTTATGGCTGTCTAACAATCGCTTACTCAAATGTCAGGCCTTAATGCTCAAAGGGCCTGTACTTCAGCTGCACACATGTGCAGCCCTCAATCCAGCAACCTTTCTTCTTGAGGAAGGGGAAGACAGAGAACATGACTGTCAGCAGGTTATAGCCCAGAACCATGAAGCTCAAGAGGATCTCTTAGAAATTCCTCTAGCCAGTCCTGACCTTAACCTATACACTGACGGAAGTTCACTTATGGAAAATGGAGTTCGAAAGGCAGGATACGCAGTAGTCAGTGAGCAAACAGTGCCTGAAAGTAACTGCCTTCCTCCTGGAACTAGTGCCCAGCTGGCAAATCTAGTAGCCCTCACTCAAGCTCTACAATTAGGAAAAGGAAAGAGAATAAACATATATACAGATTCCAAATATGCTTACCTGGTTCTGCATGCCCATGCTGCCATATGGAAGGAAAGAGAGTTCCTAACCTTGGCAGGAACTCCCGTTTAATATCATAAGGAAATTTTAGACTTATTACAAGCTGTCCAAGAGCCCAAAGAGGTAGCAGTCGTACACTGCCGAGGTCACCAGAAAGGAGATGAGAAGGAAGCAGAAGGCAATTGCTTAGCCGATCTAGAGGCAAAAAGAGCAGCTAGACAAGAATTTATAGAAGGACATTTAATACAGGAAAACCCTCTCCAGGGAACTAAACCTCAATATTCATCAGAAGAGGTAGAGTGGGCAATCTCCCAGGGACATAATCTTCTTCCTTCAGGATGGCTGGCTACTGAGGAGGGAAAAGTACTCCTACCTGCTGCCAGCCAGTGGAAGTACTTAAAACCCTACATCAAACCTTCCATATGGGTATAGAAAACACCCATCAAATGGCCAAATCTGTATTTACAGAACAAGATCTCTTCAAGGCTGTCCAACAAATAGTTAAAGGATGTGAAATATGCCAGAAAAATCATCCTTTGGCACATTGCAAGGTTCCTCATGGGGAACAGCAAGCCAGTCATTACCCAGGTGAGGACTGGCAAATGGACTTTACCTATATGCCTAAGTCTCAGGGATATCAATATCTGCTACTACGTGTAGATATCTACACAAACTAGGTTGAGGCTTTCCCCTGTAGAAAGCCCAAGAGATAATAAAAGTCCTGATTAATGAAATAATCCCCAGATTCAGATTCTGTCACTGTCTTCAAAGAAATAATGGCCCTGCCTTCAAAGCTGCAGTGACCCAAGGAATTTCCAAGACATTAGGAATACAGTACCATCTTCACTGTGCTTGGAGGCCTCAGTCTTCAGGGAAAGTGGAAGAAATGAATGAAATTCTTAAGAGACCCCGAAGGAAACTGGCACAGGAAACCCACCTCCAGTGGCCATATCTATTACCAATAGCACTCTTAAGGCCTCAAAACACTCCTCAGAAAATAGGACTCAGCCCCTATGACATGCTTTATAGATGGCTCTTTCTTACTAATAACCTCATATTAGACAAGGAAATAGTAGATCTAATAAAAGGTATAACTTCCTTGGCTAAGTACCCACAGGCTCTTAGGACCTTACCTAAAGGACACCCTAGGGCAAGGTAGAAAGAGTTGTTCTGCCCTGGAGACCTAGTGTTTGTTAAGTCTCTCCCCTCAGACTCTCCCTTTCTTTGTCCATCTTGGGAAGGACCATTTTTGGTTATTCTGTCTACCCCAATGGCAGTTAAGGTGGTGGGAATTGACTTGTGGATTCATCATACTCAGCTGAAGCCTGGACACCTCGTGAAGAAAATCATAGGCCTTCCACTCCACACTCTGAGGTTCCAGGAGATAACCCTTCATACACCTGTGAGCCATTAGAGGATCTATGTGTGCTCTTCCAATGAGATCCCCTGGAAAGTACTCATGAGTCTAACTTCCATCCTGGCATTAACAGGACTATCACTCTTAGCAGTTGGACTTTCCTGTTCAGAGAGGGGACTGAGGGACTTCTCTTCCTGGCTTCACGAGGGGCGTGGTTTCAAAGGCAGGAGTTTCCCAGCTCCACGCCTCCATCCAGGAACCAGAGGGGTTTCAAATGTAAAGTTCTTTGTCTGGGTTTCCCACACATGGGCTAGGTAGAGAAAGTCAGGTGAGACTCCTTTGTCCCAAAAAACCCACCAAAAGCTCTGGAAGGAGGGGGCTTTGTAACTCAGAGTTGTGGATCAAGCAGCCAATCTGGTATCAGAGTCAAAGATCAATCACTCCAGAGGAATGAAAGAACCCCTCTCATTGGACGAGAACATGAATGGGGATGGAATAACTCAAGGGTTAAAACTCCAGCTGCTCCTACCTATATAGATTCCTTCTCTGGATTCCTTCTCTGGGTCCCCTCCCATGACACCATGGGAACTGTATTCTTTCCCTCTCTAATAAATTGCTTTTCTGCAAAACTCTTTGGGTTCACAATATTTATTCGAATGGCAAACTCACTGTACCTCTGGGGCCCCTTTCTCCATTCACTGGAGTTAGTGAGGCCAAGAACCTCTTCAGAACTGGGAGCTGAGTATGCTCCCCCAGTTACAGCATGATCTCAGCTCTGCCTCCTAGGTTCAAGCGATTCTCCTGCCTCAGCTTCTGGAGTAGCTGGGATTACAGGTGTGCATCACCATGCCCAGCTAATTTTTGTATTTTTAGTAGAGATGGGGTTTTGCCATATTGGCCAGGCTGGTCTTGAACTCCTGAACTCAAGCGATCTGCCTGCCTCAGCCTCCCAAAGTGCTGGGATTACAGGCATGAGCCACTGTGCTTGGCCTTGAAACTTTTGAAAAATAAATTTACCTCTCTGGATTTCAGTTTCTTCAACTATATAACAAAATATTTGAAGAAACCGTCTGTAAATTTCTTCCCCATTATAATTCTGTGATTTAATTCTTCTAAGGAAGCTATCACAAGGTCAAAAGATCAAGAACATCCTGGCCAACATGGTGAAACCCTGCTCCACTAAAAACACAAAAATTAGCTGGGTGTGGTGGTGCAGGCCTGCAGTCCCAGCTAGTTGGGAGACTGAGGCAGGAGAATCACTTGAACCTGGGAGGCAGAGATTGCAGTGAGCTGAGATAACACCACTGCACTCCAGCCTGGAGACAGAGTGAGACTGTCTCAAAAAATATATAATAATAGATTAGTCATTAATGAAATGCAAATTAAAATTACTATTAGATACCAGGCATAGCTTTTAGGATGGCAAAACTGAAACAAAAACAACAAACAACAAAAATCTAGAAAACAATGCCAAAAATTAGGGAGGATGTACAGCACCTGGAACTTTCATATGTTGCCAGTGATAGTGCAAGATGTGAACACCATTTGAGAAACTGGTGAGGCAATTTCTCCCATTCAAGTACTAACCAGGCTCTGTCCTACTTTTAAAAGCTAGCCCACAGTATGTCTGTGGGATGTTGGGGAATTTCTTATTAAAATACTGACTATGCAATCTGTTACCCCACTCCTAGCTATTTGCTCAAACAAAATTAAACTATATTTGCACCCAAAAATTGTGTTAGAAAAAGACCCAATGGCCATCAAATTGTGGATGGGTGAACAAATGTGGTGTATTCCTAAATGCAATACTACTCAGGAAAAATAATCATCATCATCATAAAACAAACAATGAACAAATAAATAATACTATTGAAACAATTGACAAAATTGGTATTTTTCAGATGAATTAGGTGAAGAGAAAGAAGCCAAAGATAGGAGGATTTATACTGAATGGTTTCATTTGTATGATATTTTGAGGAAAAAGGCAATATTCAAGAGATAGAACAGTAGTTACCAGGAACTGAGGGCGATCAGAAGGAGTTGAGTAACAGGAGCCTTAAGCAACTCTTTGGAGTAATGGAAATATTCTATATTTTGATTCATGGTGGCGGTCACAGATGTAAATGTTTGTTAATACTCAGAATAAATCTAAAAAGGCTTATTTGCATTGTATGTAAATTATACCTCAAATCCTAGGAGAAAAGGCGGTGATGTATAGTGGTCACACATTTTTCAGTGATAAGAACATAGATATCTATAAAAAATATATATTGCCATTTACATGGTATATACTACATACACTTCTATCCAATGTGACATGTGAGAAACTTTCTAATAGACCTGGCTGGAGGTGAGGAAGGTGCCTTTCTAAGAGATGTGTTTGGGATCTCATTAATTTCAGTTTGTATCCTTGACAGCAGAAAAGATGCTGTTCTATCAGAAGAGATGAGGGACAATAATAAAACAGATTATTATTATTAGTGTGACCTATGTTTTTTTTTAAAAAAACTCCTAAGTTACTAAGGACTGGGTGAGCTAAGATTACATTCACAGCAGAAGGACAATGACTTAGTAATAGCTGAAAATTATAGAAAAAATATATTTTTCCTCTATTAAACTTTCATATTCTTCTGTATGTAATATATCTACCTATAAGAAAGCCTCCAAACAACTGAAGATTGACTCCTGCTTTCATAATTACCAAGGCAAACAAGAGTGAGAAAACAGGTTATATAGAAAATCCCGGTCTGCGTTCTACAAATGGTTTCCATTACAACAATTAAAACCACCTTGTAAACATTCCATGGCCTAGTGATGGCTCAGCACACATTTTCAGGCAGATGCATTTCTGTAGTAACAGAAAATGTAGTAACAGAAAATTTCAGCCTGAGCTATTGCAACTCTACAAATAAGCATTATTGAGGAAATGTCAGCGTTTGTCAGGGTAGTGATGAATTGAAGGCAATTGGATTATTTCAACCTTTAAAAGCTAGCCAAGGCCCGGTGTCATGGCTCACACCTGTAATCCCAGCACTTTGGGAGGCCAAGGCGGGTGCATCACCTGAGGTCAGGAGTTCAAGACCAGCCTGGCCAACCTGATAAAATCCCATCTCTACAAAAATACAAAAATTAGCTGGGCATGATGGCAGGTCCTGTAATCTCAGCTATGCAAGAGACTGGGGCAGAAGAATTACTTGAACCCGGGAGGCGGAGGTTGCAGTGAGTTGCACTCCAACCTGGGCGACAGAGTAAGACTGTCTCAAAAAAAAAAAAAAAAAAAAAGTTAGCCAATACAGAATCATACTTGATTCTTTCTAAAAATCTTTCAAATATTCTCCCTGCAAAGTCTTCTCTACAGTTTCTATCTGCTAAAGGACTGCTCCTGAATATTTCAAATATTACTCTTTAACTTAAAATCCCACAATCAAAGACTTCTTCCAGATACATCTTTATTAAGGCACTAAATACACCATGATGTGGTTAATTGTACCTAATTCTTTGCCATATATTTATTGTTGTCTTGTTAATATATTTATCTTTTGAGATTTTATTGGCCATTAGGTACTAATTGACAAATACATTTTCATATGTACTCCATTTCAAATGTCATAATTTATCTTAATATTAAGCTTCTAATCTAAACATTTCTACTCTTCCAGCAAAAATATAAATTGATTCTAAGAGAAAAATATGGAAGAGACATAATTCTCAGCAATTTTGACCTGACTGGGTTAAAAATATATTTAACACAAACCACACCAAGGATCTTATTACATATCTTATATAAGTCAGATATTACTTATATATATGTGTTACATTTTCATATAAGTAATACATTACTTATATACATTTTTTATTCCAAAAAGACCTGACTAAGGTTTGAATTATATTCACACAATCATTGGACTATAACTACAAAGTCAATTTCTCTCCATTTATATGTCATTATCTCTTCTGTAAAGGGATTTTCTTTCGGGGTGGAAAGAGGCAGATGTTGGAGATATTGCTGAGTTGATTGTTTGAACTCATTCAAGCATCGTGATACAATTAGAATGTACATCATAGCAAGACTTCTTGAAAGTCATGTTGCCTTAATCATTAAGCTAAATATATGTAATATATACAATTTATATATATACAAATATATATATATGGGGGAGGGTGTGCGTGAGTATGTCCATAGTGAATGCCTTTATACTGGCACTGTATAATTAGGGTATCATCCAAGATAACCGAGTATCTGTTATTATATATAATATTAAGTAATTTTGCAGTTTCTAATTTTCCCCCGGAAGGAAATCATGAACCACTTTAAATAGCCATTGTGAGCTCGCCTAAAGTCAACAAGGTTGAATTCCGCACCACACCTTTTCAGGAATTTTCCATGAGCACTATTATCCATACATCCTGAAATACTCAATATCCTCCATCCTCAACCAACATTTGTTGCTCAGTTATCTTGGATGATACTTGAATTATACAGTGCTAGTATCTGAAACATTTTAGGTATAAAGGCATTCATATAAACACACTGTTAATTAAATTACCTCTAATTTAATAATTAACAAAGTTAGCAAATGCTTACCAAACCCTCTGCTCTAGTTATTACACTATTACTATACAATGTAGCAAAGATACATAAATGTATGTACTATCTCTGATAAAAATTACTATAAAAACAAGTTCTTCAGATTCTGCTGGTAACAGCTTTCTTGAAAGGTTCACACACAAATTCCTAAGGCCACAGATGTCATGCTATTCTTAACAGTATTATTGATTATGAACCCAAATATAAGCAATACACAGGCACTATCTATCCAAGAAAATTTCCTCAGTTAACTGAAAGCTGTAGGAAGCCCACCCCAATTACATATCAAATTTTTCCAGAGATTTCAGAATCCTAGAAATAGACAAATATTTATGTTGAATTTCTATCTATTGGTTCAAGTGTTGCCTGTTTACAAATTGTATATTTCTTTTGTATAAACAAATATTTTAGCAGAAATTTTCCTCATACAGTTTTTACAGACATAAAAATAAAAAAGCAGTTTTTAGAATATAATAAAACATTGTCAACTCTGAAGAGAAACAAGAAAAAGCATTAAAAAAAAAAAATTCCAAGGCATGCTTTATGAGAGTAGATTTCCCTTCCAGGCATAGATTTGATTTTTTTTTTTTTTTTTTGGTATTTAAAAGAAACAAGTGTACCCAGAGGAATTACCATCTGTTGCAGTAACAATTCTCTAAGCTATTGACATTAATATAAACATGTGTTTTGATTGTTAGTAATAGCACAACAAAGTTATTACAAAAAACTAAAACTGTAAATAGATTGTATTTGCATGGGTAACAGACATTTCTCCAGAAACTATGAACAGTATTTCTCCTATTATAATATTTTAGAATGAGAATCCCATCAAAATTCTGTAGTTTGTATCACAATGAAGATATTGTCCATACAAATAAGTCATAATATTCTTTTAATAACCTCCGTGAATTATGATTTGTAATTAATTTAATGAAGGTTCTGTTTAATAATGTTATTTGGAAAGAGAACCTTGGAAGGAAAGCTCAGACCTAGACATTGAACTATTACAATTTATTCATTAGAATGGAAAATATATAAATAAGATAAAAAAGAAAAATTAAGAGGATTTTAAGTAAAGTACCTGCTTGCCCGTGCCTTTTATTAATACGACAGAAACCCCATGCCTTTTATATTAATAGAATACTTGAGGAAATTTAATTCTGTGGACAGGAAAAGGTTGCATAATGTCTTCTTTTTTATATTACATAGAACTGATCTGTTTATCAGTTATTGTATTTGAGGTCACCCCTTGCTTCAGACAGACACATACTCTGTGGTTCAATAATTGTTCCAATTGCTGTTAATAATAAAAATATCTTCCCTAATTAAAATGAGCCAAATTGCCTGAAAGATAAGCCAACTTGTCATATTAAGATGCTCATTATCATTAAAAGTATACTTTTTAAAAAACATAAAAACCCATTTTATAATAGCACAACTACATACTGTATTCATCTTTTTCTCTAATGGAAACTTCTCTTACAGTTATCTTGTTTATTTAATGTTGGAGTTGACGTACAAATATAAAATTGCTAGTATTTTTTATAGAAACGTTTTCAGTATGTTAAATGCAGGCTTTCAATTTGTAATGGGAGAGTTTCTGCCCTACACGCTTTTTTTTCTTGTCCTTTCACTCTGTCCTGCCTTAGCATGCATAAGAAATGAAAAGTGACCCCTATCTATAGGCCTAGGGTTAATCAGCGAAAACACACAAGTGCCTCTTCTAGTAAGACATGAAGCAAAATTCTTCTATGGTCAGTGTAAGCTATTTTGTCAAGTTTCATCACTCCTGATGTTTTAGATTTCTTTTTTTGAAAGGGTTTAAGGATGTGTGTGTGTAGTCCAGAGAGAGAGAGAGAAAAGGTGGCAGACTCACAGCTAAAGTTTAACAAGATAAAGGCAAATAATTTGGTCTTCTAGGATGCGCTTGTATTCCATCTTGTTCTTAGTGCTACGTTTCAATGGCTGGTCATAGCATCTTACTAGGTCAATCCAAACTACCACCAACCTTTGTCTAATACTTCTGAGATAACAAGAAAAGCCTTTAAAATGAGGTTTTTAGTTCAGATGTGAGCAAGGCTAGGGAAAAATTTTCTTTCCTTAAGAAAAAAGATCAGTCTTCAATGATGTGCCCTGTACAACAATGGGTTTTCACTAAATGTACATACTTTCCCTCTTTTAACATAATCATCTTCTCCCTGATTCCTGTGTGACATGATTTTGAGCATCATATTAGTTAGATGAGAGCTCTCTCAAGTCATTCCAGCTTGCTCCAGCCTACTAAGAAAAAAAGGAGGATTGTGATTACCCTTGCACTTAACATTTTAGTTCTTTAATACGGGCTCACTTTGTATAAGCTTTATGGGTTTGATAAAGAGGCGGTGATGACTGATTATTTTGAATGGCTGTTTTACACCATAGCTTTATACATTTTAATAGGCTATTTCTTCTTGCAAAATAGCTGTATCTACTGTGCAAATAAGGAAATGGGAATTCAGAAAGATTCTGTGAAATAGCTCTGTCCTTTTTTGATCTGAATTAATCTTTGCTGATGCAGGAGCCCATTCTCTCAGAGTGTTGAAGTGTGCAGCATATAAAACCTCTACATTTTCATGGAGGTGCCTACTAAGCCATGCCACATTATGTTTTATAGTCATGTATCTAGATGCACATAAAGAACTTTATGCTTATTTTGGTTACATCGTTCTATATTCAACCTTGATATACTCTACCCATAAATCAACTCTGTTAAGAGTACTCTCCTGATTTATTAATATTATATTCAGCCTTATTACTTAAAATAATCTGAAACATTGTGCCATTAAATTCTTCACAAAAGTCATTAACAAGATGGGAGAGCTTACTATGCTTACTATCATTGTATGATAACACATCATACAATGGACAGTAGGGAAAATTCTCCTGTTCTGCTTATGTTCTGGACCATTTAAGACAAACCCTGCTAAGACTAGTGCCTTCAGAAGGCGTGAGCAGGGAAATAAAGATAGAGAATGTAGAGGAGATTGCAGGCCTCAGGCACATCACCGAGCCTTCTCCAGACTCTGCCTTTACAGCCACACTTTAGGGGCAAGAAATGGTATTGGTCAGAAAATTTCAAGTATTCAACCATAACTTTCTCTGGCATGTCTATTTTTACTACAATCTCAGGCTCCCTAAAAGAGGTACTATAAATTTAAAGTCTAAAACATTTCAGACTTCTGGCTAAAGAAGTAACCACCAATCCAAAACATAAACAGCAACATCAGCAACAATTATTTCCATCTTCTTTTAATGCGATATATCGTACTTTTTAGGAGCGTAGGCTTTTGAATCTGACAGCTTTCATTAGCAGTCGTGCAATCTGATAAAATTCACCTAATTTCTAAGTGCCAAAGTGCTCAATAAACAGCTACTGTGGATATCAGCAGTGACAGTAACAGAAGTAGAATATCTGTGTTATTTTTTACCACTAATCAGCACACAGAAATTGACCCTGGTTTCACATTGGGACTCACACCTGGTAACTCAGATTGTGTATTGTACTTGTTGGTGCTGACCTAAGAATCTTAAGTTCTGTTTCTTTCAGCATAAGGTCCTTCTTCACTTTGAAAGAGAAAGTAAAACAGATAGTAGAAGGGATATAGGAGGGAAAAGAAGGAGAAAGAGAAGAAAAAGGAGGAAGAGATAGAGAAGGAAGAACAGTTAACATTTGGCTTTATTATCTAGTGAACAATGACTGCCAGACAAAGCAGTCAGTCTGTTTCTGCCCAGTTGCTATTTTTATTTGCTTAATATACTTAATTTTGGGGCTTTTACAATGTATCTAAGGGCACTTATTTCTCTTTAATATTTTTGACAGTAATTTTATAACTCCATACCTCTTTGTATTTATTTCTATCTGCTTGAATTCCATCCCACAGTTTGTACATCTTCTAACTTATCTCTGGATCAGGAGAAAGATTTCTGTTTGGCTTTATCACTTTCTGGAACTTATCCTAGTACTATATCCAGGACAATGAGGAGAGGTCTGTTATTCTTAATGAAAAATTAAGTTAGAAAATATATTCACCCTTTTTACCAAAAATATGTGTTCATCTGCCATTCATCTGTCCTTTCTAAAAGAAGTTAACTAAAATACTTCCCAATATTTTGTTCCCCTATCTAGAATATGACAGACATTCAAATTAATGTCTCCTTTCATAGTGTTAATGGTTTGTGAAATTGAGCTCAGTGTGATAGTCTAGCTAGCCATATAAAGTTTTCGTTACCATTCTCATTTTGTGAATGATAGACAGGCTTTCCTCTGTTTAAAAGATATGTTATATGTATTTCATAAGGATCAGAGGACTACATAAAGGCAGAAAAATAAAATCTAAGTAGGACTTTTATTACTTCATTGAAAGAACTTAGATTAGCATATTGAATGAAATGAAGAAAATAAGGAAGATCAAAATCATGATAACTGTAAAGAATGCACTCTCATTGCAATAATACTGAAAATCAGCAACAACTGAAACTGGCATTTTGAATATGCCCTCTTACAGTGAAGAAAATGAAAGTCAGATGTTTCTTATTATTCAACATCAATATGATCTGGGAAACTGTATGTAAAATACATGAAAATATATTTTCATGTATTGAATAAAATAAAGTACCAGGAAGTGCTTTCAGGAGAAAAAAAATTAAACGCTACCCCGCAACATCCACATTAAATTGCACTGTGCAAGAAGGAAGTTTCTTGTTTCCACAGCATCAGGCAAATCAAATAAATATAGATCAAAGGAGCTGATATTTGCGAATTTCCTAATAACTAGAAGATTGAGAAGATGAAATATGATTTTATCTGAATTAATAAATTCTATAAAAACCATTTTGCTATTCATAAAATATCTCACAATCTACCAGCTAATGAAAACCTTTTTTATGAATGGGAAGCATCTCTCAAATAAGAAATTGTCCCTAGTTATAAATAATATGGTTAGATGACTCTATTCTTAAGAATGCAAGACTCAACCAAATATAATTTTTCTGGAAACAGCTTTAACCCAATCTGTCAAGTTTGAGGAGGGAGGCAGCCTGTCACTGTTTGTCTTCTATCAGGACACTTATATCTAACTCAATTCAGGTGAAAAATAATGGAAATATAATAAATACATGATACTGTATAGATAGCTGTCCTTTCATCAATATCATGTTGAATTGTAATCCCGATTGCTGGAGGTTGAGTCTGGTGGGAGGTGTTTGGATCATGGGGACAGATTCCTCATGGCTTGGTTCTGTCCTCAAGATAGTGAGTTCTCAGGAGAAATGATTACTTAAAAGTGTGTGTACCTTTTTGCCCACTCTCTCTCTCTCTAGTTCCTGCTTTTACCACACAACATGCTGCATCCTCTTCACCTTCTGCCATGACTGTGAGATTCCTGAGGCCTCCCAAGAAGCAGAGCAGATGCCAGCACCATGCTTCCTTTAAGTCTGTATAACCATGAGACAATTAAACCTTTTTTCTTCATAAATTACCTACTCTCAGGTATTTCTATATAGCAATACAAGAACAGCATAATATACTATTGAAAATTGAGAGGGATGTTGCTATAAAGAGAGCTGAAAATGTGAAAGCAGCTTTGGAACTGGATAATGGGCAGAGTTTGGAAGATTTTTAAGGGCTCAGAAGACAACAGAGAGATGAAGGAAAATTTGGAACTTCTTAGAGACTGGTTAAATGGTTGTGACTGAAATGGTGATAGTTATGTGGACGGTGAAGTCCAGGATGACAAGGTCACAGATAGAAATGACAAACTTATTGGGAACTGGAGCAAAGGTCACGCATGTTATGCCTTGGCAAAGAACTTGGATGCATTCTACTCAGATTCCCCTAGGGGTCTGTGAAAGTTTGAATGAAATAGTGATAATGTAAGGTATCTGGTGGAAGAACTTTCTATAGTATGAAGCATTTAAGATACTGATATGGGAGATAGAAATTACGTAGACAGATAATAAGGGCATCAGAGTCATGGCAGAATTTCCCTTTTAGCAAAAGGCAGCCCCCAAAATCATTTCTTTTCTAACAAAGAAGCAGCCTGAAAAATCGAGCTGCAAACAGAGATAAGCAAGCTGGAAAACTGCACAGTTGAATTCCAGCATCGTTCTAATAGAAAAGAGCTAACTGGAAGCCAGATATGTTCAACATGGAGGCTCCATCTTCCCTTTTGCCATCACACATACAGTAAACAAGCAGGCAACATGGTGCCGGCCAGGTAGAGAACCAATCTGCATAATAAAAAATTAGGGTACAGGTGGCTAGATTTTTGTGCACTATGCAAATGGCACACCTAGTCCTAACCAGTTTTTTATGCCTTATGCAAATGGCACACCTGGTCCAGCCAATCTTTTGTGCCCTATGTAAATCAGACACTGCTTCCTCAAGCTCATCTGTAACACCTCCTGCACTTCACCATGGACTGAAAGACCCACTCAGGACTTGAAGGAGAGAGCTTTTCTTTTTCTTTCACCTATTAAACTTCCACTTTTAACCTCACTCCTTGTGTGTCTGCATGCTTGATTTCCTGGGCACGAGACAATGAACCTTGAGTATTTACCACAGACAAGATCCCTGCTTCAATATGACCTGGGCACTTTTAACAACCTAATTCAGAAGCAGAAGCAAAGGAATGACTTAAAGTAGGAACTTAAAAAGGGTAGCAGAGAATAAAAATTTGGAAAATTTACAGCCTTGCTCCTGATTTTACTATGTGATGTGCCTCCTGCCCCCAACTTTTGCAAGCTTCCTGAGGCCTTCTCAGCAGCTAAGCACATGCTAGCACCATGCTTTCTTAAAGCCCAAAGAATCATGAGCCAATTAAGCCTAATTTCTTTATAAATTACCCAGTCTCAGGTATTTCTTTATGGTAATACAAAAATGGCCTAATACATTATGTCACTGAATTACTTTAACTATTTTATGGGTTCTGTCTAGCCCTGAATCTATTTGTTTGGACAAACATTAAGGAATAAAAAAAATGATATGAAAATAATTCCCTTGACCATAGGAAAGTATGAAATCATTCTTAGGGCTCCTCCTTGCCTCCTTCATTCAGTCCAGTCTGTACATTCAACAGGACCCATAGGATTCTAAGTTGATTCTCAATACTATTGAATGAATATTTGTATCTTCCAAAATTAAAATTTTAAATTGTAACACCCAATGTCATGGTACTTAGAAGTGAGGATTTTGGGAAGTGATTAGGTTATAAAGACAGGGGACATATGAATAAAATTAGTGACTTTATAGAAAGGATTACAGAGAGCTCCCTTGCTTCCTTCCCCCACATGGGTACTCAGTGTGTAGATGGCCCTCTGTTCCCTCATCAGACTCTGAATCTACCAGCACCTTGATCTTGGACTTGCCAGCATCTGGAACTGTAAGAAAAACATTTCAGTTGTTTATAAATTGCCCGGTCTATGCATTCTGTTATAACAGAATACAGCCAACAGAGCCTGCCAGATACTTAAGAGTTCATAAATGTAAAGTCCATGACTATAAATGATCTTGTTGTAAATGCTGGCAGGAAATTAACAATAGCACTGCAGACTTCTAGGTATCATTCAGCAGGAGTGCATGAAATGAGATGACTTAAATATGAGGCTGCTGGCTATTTTCTAAATCTTATGAGCACCTTGTTATCACCACTATCATTTTTTAAAATCATTTAAATTATTTAAAAAATTATAGAAATTAACTCATATCTTTAAATTCCCATTGGTTCATATATTATCATTAAAGACATTGATGGGTTATGATTAAGGACATAAAAGGAGAGGAATAGAAAGTAACCATGAAAGATATTTGCCATGATTAGAGAGCTTATTCCCGCTAGTGAAATTGTTACAACCAAGGTTAGTTGAAATTTTTATTGCTCAGACTGAGGTACTTACTTCTGCTTGGTAGACACACACACACACGAATACACACAGCCCTGTAACTCTTTACCTAGGAAACAATTGGTGAGCACCTTACATAACTCAGGCATATTCCTAGGTTCTGTTGTGGGAAACAAATGAGTATAAGGCAGGGTCATTTTTCTCTGGACATCACAGTTGTTATCTGTTACTTTACTCCACAGGTTAAATAACTTAGACTATCAAGGATCACCATCTTAAAGATACATTTTATGAGAGTTTTTCCTTCTACAAACTTATTTTAAATAAATGGGGGACACTTTTCAGCTTCATGTAAGCTACCTATTCTAAATTATATTTTGCCTGTGAATTATTAATAGCTTACATTAAAACATACCTGTTAATAAACATAGAAACTACTATTCATTTAATATTTATAGTGTTTAAATTCTGTAAACATGCATTATTCACTCATTTAACAAACACTACATGTTTAATGATAAAATTAGTCATCCTTTTAACTATGGGAGAACTGTGATCATGCTGAGATAAAGATTTTCATCCTGAGTCTTAAGAATAGAGCTGCCATCTTTAATACTTTCCTAAATTCAGGCAGGAAGAAAATTATTATCTTTTCAGAACTTTCTCTCTCTCTTTGTGCATGTAGGTCGGTGTTTCTATCTCCATCTCTTTTCTTTTTCATTTGCCCATCCCTTCTTTCTTTCTTTTCTGCCATCCTACCTTGCCACCTGCCTTCCCTCTATCTTACAAACAAAATAAAAAGACAATTAAAATTAATAATTTTCTTACATTTTTATATAATAATGGATAAAATTTAAATTACAAAGCATACCCTGGGGAGATAACATTTTTTAAAAAACTCCAGTATAACATGTATATTTTTATGGTTTATCTTAGGTCATTTAAACACGAATCAAGTCAAGATGCTTTGATTCCATTTTCTTGTTTTTGAGACTATTTGCTCTTCCTCTCCCTGTTTTTCCCTCCTCTATTTTTCAAAGATTTCTTTCCTCATCTAACCCTCTTCTTTTTCTGATATCCTTGTCCTTTCCTTGTCACCCCACCTCCCCTTTCTCTATGCCATATTTCATTCCATCACCCTCATCTTGTTCTCTTTGATTAAAAATAAATTACTTAGCAATTTTGTGAATAAGCCTAAGAACCAATAACAAAATTTATGAATTTTTAAAAAATTCATAATGAATGTATTCAGTGAAATTGTAAAATAAGAGTTGTAAATAATACTTGAATTTCCTCTGTTCTAAAATTAATTACATATCATAAAATGTTCCTATCAAACTTCAGTTATGAGAAATTGCTTTAGGTATAAGTAAGGGCCAATAATGCATATAAAACATACGACTGCACTTGAAATGCACACATTAAACATGTATTATGTCACAGTTTCTTAAATTGGGAATTCAGAAATAGGTGGATTTTTACAATTTGGTGTCTCAGGTGGGTTGTTTTCAAGATTTGAGATGGCTACAGACATCTGAAGAATTAACTGGGGCTGGAGGCTCACTCACATGTGTGCCTGTTGATGCTGGTTGAGGTCAGGGGCCCTCCTCTTCTCCATGTCCCTTTGTGCTGCTTGAGTATCTTTATCACATTACAACTGGCTTCCCACAGAATGAACAATCCAAAGGATGGGGTCTATGTATTGTTTGATGTCAACGTCATTAGTAATACCAATAGGATACTTAAATCGCCTGAAACCCTACTTAACAAATAGTTCCCTCCTTAATTCTGTGAGGAAGGACAGTGATGTAACGGCATAGGGAACCAGCGTGTGGGGGATGGTTTTTATAACAGCAAAGTCTGTTCCTTGTGGATCATTGTCTCTCCTTTACAATAAAAGCATCTGAATGTATATCATATGTATAATAAAGAATGTAACGCCATATGAGAGAGTTCAGTTACATGCGGGCGAATAATTGATTCAAATGAGTAAAAGCTGCAGATATGTTACTGTGGGCTGAACTGTCTCCCCTCAGTGCTTGAGACCCCAGTGCTTCAGACAGTGAATATGTGTGGTGATAAGGTCTTTAAAGAGGTAATTAAGGTAAAATTGCTTTGTATGGGAAGGCTCTGATGTACTGCGACCAATAGTCTTATAAGAGATTAGGACATAATGTGTATGCAAGAGGAAAGACCATATGACAACACATCAAGAAGACAACTATATTTAAGCCAACGAGAGAGGCCTCAGTAGCAGTTACTGTACTCAAAAATGGGGCAAGATTTTAACACAAGTCTGCAAGCTCTGAATCTCATGTTCATAATCATTATGTTAGCAGATCTCCCTGGAAAACAAAAAGGAAAGTATTTCCACCACCAAACTGTGTGACAGTTTACCTAGCCTTGTTATGCCAAGTTTTCTTTTCTATAAACAATCTTAGTTATCAAGCTTACCTCAGAGAGTTGTGGTATGAATTAAGTGAGGTAATGTGTATAAAGCCTTCTGGAACAGAGCCTGACAAGTGTAAAATGTTCGACGTATATTAGGTATTGCTTTTATTATCATATCTTCATCTTTAGCAAAATCAGCGATATCCAAATCATATAAATGGTGGAAAAATGTACTTTCCCATGAAACATCTCACAAGTATACCTCACTTGGAATGTAGGCATTACTCAAACAAGTAAAAGATAAACTTGGCAAACTGAGTCGCAACTCTGCTCTACACTCGTAGCCATCAGTCTGCAGACAATGCCCATCTTTCAGGCGACAAAGAATCTAACATGGACAAAGATTGTGCAAATAAAAAAGGAAAGAAATGGATGATCTAAAAATTATTTAGGAAGCAGATATGACAGGATTCAACAACTACTGGGATTCCTAAGGCTGAGAGAGCGATCCATTGCATTAGACAGAGGTAATCCAGTGTATAACTCAAAGATGAATATTAAACCAAGTAGAAATTCAAGTAGTGATATGGAATACTCCATACTCCATAAAAAAACCTCTGATTATAATATGTGTGTTAAAATACAGTAGCCTTTTAAACAATGAAAAACATTTAAACAAAACCAAAAGAATACTTATGCTTTGGGCCATTTGGTTGAACACTTATTTATTTCACTAACATTTTGGATGTTTTACTGTAATCTTTAAAAAAAAAATTTGGTACGATGGTCTGAATTAAGATATTTTATTCAACATTAGAAAACCCATTACATTTAATCATTTTTGGAGAGCATTTTAATAATTTATGCTCTTATTCATGTAAAAGCTATTCCTCTTCACTGAAGAGAATCCCTATGCGACCTCCTTCCTAAGTGCCTGTGCATTATGCAACAAAGAACACTTTTAAATAACGCTGCATATCTGACCTGTGTTTCAGAACATTTGCACATGCAAAATGCAGATGTAAATCAAAGGTGCTTTCTTGTTAAGTATTAAGAAAAGCTATCAAAGAGAATGAGTCAATGCTCATAGAAATAGAGCCCTAATAAAAAAGTCCAAGTAAAATCTAGACAATAATTATGTAATGGCATCACAGGCTAGGCTATTCCAGTTACTTTAAAAACTTGACTGGCAAAGGGTATTGAGGAAATCTGTCCTAAGGGGTGAGGGCAAGGTTTTGGGTGAGTACACTGATGACTGTGGTAGTAACTTTAATAATTGAGAAAACTGTTACAGAAAAGTGTCACAAGCTATAAAAGCAAAAAAAAAAAAAAAAAAAAAAAAGTGGGAAAAAGAGAAAAGTCCTGTTCTCTGATGAAGTCAAATACGTCAGAAAAAGGGAGTTATAAATTGCTGAACACTCACTCCAGTACTCTTGGAGAGACACCTAGACTTACTAAATATGTAGTTCATCCACTGACTGTCCAGCCCTGAGCATATCTGCATCTCTTCATACTCCTCTTTCTCTCTTAAAGTCTCTTGTGATTCCTGACAGTGACATTAAGTGCTCTTGCCAGAGGTCAGGGGTCCCACAGCATCGTGTTAGCTATACTTCCTCTATTGTCATCCCATTAAAAAATCTGGTTATTACTAATATTATAATTATCAGTTTCCATCTCATTTTTACTTAAATGAAAGCTCCCTTAAGGCAGACAATGTCTTTTTTTTTCACTGCTATATCCCCAGTACGTAACAAACCATCTGACATTTATTGGTAATTTAATAAATATTTGTTAATTTGAAGCAGAAACAGATTTCTATCTACTCTGAAAGAAACTGTCATTCCTTCTCACTGGCAGTTTAAATTCGCTACATTCTTTCTCACTCCTTCCAGCCCCGTTCAACATTCACAGTAACTCATAGAGATTTGGTTCTCTAGTTTTCTACAGTTAATTATAGAAACCATGATTACCAAATTTTTCAGGACAGACTCCAGTTCATGTAAATTAATTACTTATATGAACAGATGAGTTTCAGTCTTTCTGTCTGCTACAGTATCCTTCAAAAGTGGTTAATGAAATTTCCACCAAATTTGGGATAGGCTACATGTACACGTGCACACATGCACACACACACACACATGTGAGCACACACACACACAAACACACATTTCACTTTGAAAGACTATGAAGGGACATCGAGGAATTATTAACTCACCAAAACAACTTATATGAACTGAACTGTGTAATAGCTGTTTCATTCATGAGCAATTCTTTGTAGGACTCCAGAGCAATAACAGCAGGATCTCCTTATTCAACAAAGATTAATAATTCTATTGAGGAACAGAGGGAAAGTCACTTTGCTTTCACTATAAGGATAAATACATATGACCAATGTAAACTGTGCATTTCACATTGGATTATTCATGCCAGGATCATAATGGTCTAGCACAGTGCCTGGCACCCTGTGGATGATAATTTATTTAACTGTTACTGTGGGCCAAGCAGTGTACTATTTATCTAATTAGCCCTAAGCCTTATATTGCTATCCCCTTGTACAGATGAGGAAACTGAGGTTAAACAATGTTAAGCTACATTCCCTATAAGATATAGCTAGTAAGTAGTACAGCCAGAATTTGAATCTAGGTCTATCTTGCTCTATGACCTTTTGAAATCTCTAAGACAAATATTTTGAGTTTCAATAAATCTTTTGCAAATTATAAATAATATAAAAGCCCATGTTTAAAATGTACAGATACTGCAACTAGATTTCTAAATGATTAATTCGATAAATATTTGTTGCTTATCATTATTTCTTTTAATGTGTCTTATTTCCCCAATTACTTTGAAAGCCATTTAAAGGTTTATCTTGTCTTATGCCTCTTTATTTCATCCTGGTTTCTAAGAAAGAGACATCTACTTATTATTCTCAAATGGTATTTGTTTACTAATTGATATCCAGCTCAACTATGCAAAACTTAAAACATCTTTGTGAATATTCAAAATTTTAGGAATTATGCTATGATTTCATAACAAAATAATTAGTAAAAACTAAATATCTTGAGATTTATAGTCCAGGCATTTAATATACAAATTTGCAGTCCAGGTATTTAATATACAAATTTACATCTCTTTTTAATGCAGATAGGTAAAATACTTGTAATGAGCTGATCCATTTTTCTAATTGTAAGAAAAGATTATTTCATTTCTATCTATTTTTTGGAATAGTAGTTTTAAAGTGTCTCACTACAAAATTTTATTGTGACTTCACAATACCATTTTAAAAATCCTTTTGGGGACATTCTTATTTCTAAATTCAGTAAAGAGTACAAATAGTGTGTCTAATAATAATTAAAAAGAAAAAAACTGGGATGAGGATAGATTTGGTGCCTCAACTCAAGACACAGACATAATAATCAGTACGTTGAGCTGTCAAACACCAGCAATCAACTCCTGGATCCACACTTCATAGTACGATGCTAAGGAGAATTTTCCAAAGTGTCACAGATGAGGGGAGGCAGATGTTTGATCTTATGGAAACTTTATATACATGTTCTGAATGATTATCAAAACAATTTGTTATAAGATTAACCTAAGACATGCACATGGTTTCTTTTAAAAAATAAAAATGAGTTTTTGCTTAATTAAATAAATCTATATATTCCAGCGAGGATGCTTTTTAACTGTGTTTCTATTAGATTAACTTTAATAGAAATGGCTTAACGTGAGGAGATAAATGTTCAATTGAAGTGGAAAATCAATGTACAGAACAAAAGATGACTAGTAATTATGAAAATATTAGAGGGGTGAGTACTGGGGAGTTGTTTTAAAAAGCACATGAATTTAGAATTTTGTAAATATAAATCATCTTAAATTAGAGTAACAGGACGTAGATAAAAAGAGATATAGGTGGACGCCACTGAAGAAGCATCATTAATTCTCTCTTCTCCCTACAATCATGTCTAAGTCAGAGTCTCCTAAACAGCTGGAACAGCTGAGGAAGCTCTTCAATAGAGGGATGAGCTTTGAAACAACCAACGAGAGCCTGAGGAGCCATTTTGAGCAATGAGGAATGCTCACGGACTGTGTGGTAATGAGAGATCCAAACACCAAGCACTCCAGGGGCTTTGGGTTCCTCACGTATACCACTGTGTAGGAGGTGGATGCAGCCAGGAATGCAAGTCCACATAAAGTGGATGGAAGAGCTGTGGAACCAAAGAGTCCTGTCTCAAGAGAAGATTCTCAAAGACCAGGTGTCCACTTAACTATGAATAAAATATTTGTTGGTGGCATTAAAGAAGACACTGAAGAACATCAACTAAGAGATTATTTTGAACAGTATGGAAAACTTGAAGTGATTAAAATCATGACTGACTGAGGCAGTGGCAAGAAAAGGGGCTTTCCCTTTGTAACCTTGGATGACCATGACTCCGTGGATAAGACTGTCATTCAGAAATACCATACTGTGAATGGCCACAACTGTGAAGTTAGGAAAGCCCTGTCAGAGCAAGAGACGGCTAGTGCTTCATACAGCCAAAGAGGTCAAAGTGGTTCTGGAAACTTTGATGGTGGTCGTGAAGGTGGTTTCAGTGGGAATGACAACTTTGGTCATAGAGGAAACTTCAGTGGTGGTGATGGCTTTGGTGGCAGCCATAGTGGTGGATATGGTGGCAGTGGGGATGGCTATAATGGATTTGGTGATGACAGAAGCAATTTTGGAGATGGTGGAAATACAATGATTTTGGAAATCACAACAATTAGTCTTCAAATTTTGGACCCATGAAGGGAGAAAACTTTGGAGCAGAAGCTCTGGCCCCTATGGTGGTGGAGGCCAATACTTTGCCAAATCACAAAACCAAGGTGGCTATGAAGGTTCCAGTAGCAGCAGTAGCTATGGCAGTGGCAGAAGATTTTAATTAGGAAACAAAGCTCAACAAGAGAGGATAGCCAGAGACATGACAGGGAAGCTACAGATTACAACAGATTTGTGAACTCAGCCAAGCACAGTGGTGATAGGGCTTCGCTGCTATAAAGAAGACAGCTATAAAGTTTAGATAAATACTTATGTGTATGGGCAAAAAACTCGAGGAGTGTATTTGTGACTAATTGCATAACAAGTTATTATAGTTTCTGTTCTGTGAAAAGTGTAAAGCATTCCAACAAAGGGTTTTAATGTAGATTTCTTTTTTTTGCACCCATGCTATTGATTGCTAAATGTAATAGTCTGATCATGATGCTGAATAAATGTCTTTAAAAAAAAAAAGAGGTACAAACTAATGTAACCTTGTTCTAAGCCTTAGGTGCAATACAGTCTAGAGAATTTGGTGAATAGTGTTAAGCCTGGCAATTACATGTGACCTAAAACACAGTGTCTTCGAAGTGTCTTCGAGTGGGACTGTTAAATCCAAGTTTGTTTTGTTTTGTTTTCAGTAGGGGAGACAAATATCATCTAACCATTTTTTTTTTAAACCTAGGATAGAAACAGACTTTTTAATACATTACCGATATTTAAAAATACTTACTAATTGATCTCTCACAAAAGTTATATTTTAACTTTATCATCCATCTGGTTTCTGTGGCTTAGAATTAAAACAGGGAAATAAGTTAGTCTGCAAAGTTAACTTTTTTTTTTTGGTCACAAAATAAAGGCTAGAGCTAAGCAATTATTTAAGATTTTCAAAGTGTCCAGAAAGGTTGTCTCTGAAATTGTGGAGACTTCTGAATGAGCTTGGAAAATCCATGATGCCCTTCTATGGGATGAGTCATTTTTAGCAACCAGATCATGAGAGAAAAGAAAGGAGAAAAATCATCCCATACATTCATATATGTGAGTCATTAATATTTTATTCATCTGTAGAAAGAATACATTCTAAGTAAATCAAGGAAAACTTGATAGACATTGATCAACATAGGAATTTCTCTAGTTAAAGCCATTAAATGGTGATGTTTATTTCTCACTGATATTTTAATGTATGGAGATTAAAGCTACTTGTGTCTATGGGAGTCTTTTCTGAAAATCACATGACTAACATAAAAAATGAATAGACATAAAGAAGTATAGAAAATAAGTGTGCCTTTACTTTTGTTTAAAATATAAATTAAGAACCAGATAATCCAAGTGCTTTCCTTTAACCACAATAGATTGAACTTCACAGATTGTATAATGTGTTTTTCTAAACAAATTTAATCCAAAATAGCATTGTCAGACTTGTGTGTGTGTGTGTGTGTGTGTGTGTGTGTGTGTGTGTGTTTTCTTTAATTTAGAAAATTCTTTGGAATATATTATTTTTAGTTGAAACTATAAAAAACTTACTAGAAAAGGACATATTTATGTTCTGAAAAATCAGTCTGATAATTTGTCTGTCCTACAGAGGAATTCTTCTGTCTAATAGAAATACAGGTATTAGTTCCTAGCAGAGTCAGACTGGAAAACATAATAAAATTTGAATAGCTCAGAAAGACATATCTAAGAAGGAACAGTAAGCAATGACATGCAGGTCATTTGTAATAATTAAGGTGCCATTATCTGTGAAGTAAACTGATAAAGCAATATTAGAGCATGAACTCCTGACTCCCACACTGCATTTGCTTTGCACAGATGGTGGGTTTAGTATGATTGCCAGGGATGAAACTAAGGTCAGTTCATCTAGTAAATGAAAATGAATGATACTTCAGCTCTATTGGTTATTGCTCTCATTCTCTCCTCAGCCAGGTGACTACAACAGACTGCAATGTCTCTTGCCAGGTCACTATGTGTCTGTAAAAGTGACCCTCTAAAAACACAATCTATTTTTTTCCTTTCTCCCTTGTTTTATTTCAATAATTTAACTGCTAGCTACAACTCCACAATCCCTTAAGATCTTAAAAATAAAAAGAAATCAATCAGCATTTCTCCTATAACTCTCCTTACCACAGCTTAAAGAAATCCAAAGATCTTTACATTTTTGCAAATTTCTATTTTTTTGCATTCTCTTAATTGCTTCAAATGATAGAGTCTTGCTTCAACATATAATGTTTTCATATTTACTCTCTGGCATCTATATGAGGGTTAGCCCTTTCTATGATTTTATATAAAACTCGCAGATTTTACTGACATTTTGGGAGCAAAAAGGATGTGTTCTCTAATGGAATCACTTTCAAAACAGTAGGCATCACCTTTCTTAAAATTTCTTTTAGCTACATCATCATTTCAGGGTTTCCTAAGCTTCTATTGCTTCCTATATCAGTCCCCTGCTTTATAAACTCTGTTTGCTATTCCTCAAATTTATGAATGTAAGTATGTGTGTATGTATGCTTATCAATCTCATTTAATTTTTAACCGTAAATATAACTGATTATTTGAATAGCATGTGTATATATTGGCAAAACAGACTCTATTATGTGTGGCAAACAATTTCTCAATCTTCGTGTTTATGCACAAGGAAAATGTTATTTCTCCTTTCCATAAAGATTGCTGTCATTTCCTGTAACTCTCCCTAAGGTAGATTTTTCTCATACAGTGACTCAGAACCCCATTCATAAAGGCTGTATTTATGGAAGAAAGAAACTAGAGGACTTTCCATGGACTTTTTAGTACCTCATACCAACTCATTTGATATTTATTTAGCCATAACTCATCACATTGTCTACCCAAAAGCAAAAATGTCTCCCCACTCTGCTCAAAGAAAAAAAAAAAAACTTCAATGTGACAAGAAGGGAAGAAAGAATTCAATATTGGTGAAGATTAGTGGTACCTGCCAAAGTCTATAGCTAATCTTTTCTCCACTGATATTACTTTTTGTATGATACGCAAAACCTCACAAATGTTTGGGTCTGAAACTGAGGATTACTTGGTTTTCCTTTTGGTTTTTTCTTTTAAATATAATTTTGTATATTTATCTCTCCCCCAACAATATACTGGCTTATTTATAACAATTTTTGACATTATAATTTATAATAAGTTTTAATAACTGGTAGTGCATTAGTCTTCCTTCCTAACAAATTTTTTCAGGATTATTTTTACTATTTTTGGGCATTCACTCAACCCTCAGAGATTTGAAAAATTGTTCCAGTTCAAGAAAAGTAAAAACATGGTGAATATAATAGCTTTGTTTTATAGAATAAATTAAATAGAATTGATGGCATTTGGATATTGAATTATCTTTAAACATGGTATAAATACAGTATATTTTGCTTTTTTTCTAGCATACACTTTTATTATCCAAAAAGATATTTTATAAACTACATTTTCGCACATTTTTAGGAACACCGAAGAATTTATTGTTGGTATAACTGCTTTTGCTGATGAACAGAAATGCCATTGATCAGTAACTTTTTTTATTTCCAGCATCATATAAAGTTTTAGAAGGCATCCAAACTTTTGGTTTCCTAGTCATATTGGAAAAAGAAGAATTGTCTTGAGCCACACATAAAATGCACTTACACTAACAATTGCTGATGAGCTAAAGAATAATTGCAAAAAAAACCAACCAAACAAACAAACAAAAAACACAGTGTTTTAAGAAAGTTTACAAATTTGTATTGGGCTGCATTCAAAGTCATTTTTGGCAGCTTGTTGCCCACAGGCCATGGGTTGGAGAGCTTGCTTTAGCTGTTGTGCATCTTTGATGCTTTTTCTAAGTTAACCATGTAGTGCCTTTGAATAACAATACTTTTATCTCTTCCTTTCTGTTCTTTAATTATTTCCATTCAGTGTGTAGGATCCCTAGGAAAATACTAATAAGAGTGTCTTTGTTGCTCCTCTATTTAAAATAAAGTGTCTCTAAAGTTTCTTTGCTTAGTATTTTAGTATCTGTAGGTTTTTGAGGTAGATTATCAAGTTAAAGAATTTCTCAGTGTTTGTAGTTTGTTAGATTTTGTTTAAATCATTAAAAATTTTTGAATTTTCTTGAATTACTTTTTCTATAATCAATAGAAAAAAAAAAGATGGCAGAATTTTCATTTCAGCCCAACCTTCTAATAAAGACCTTAAATAAAATAAGGCTAGAAAAAAACACAATAGCCGGGCATAGTGTCACATGCCTATATGTAATTCCAGCTACTCCAGAGGCTGAAGCAAGAGAATCACTTAAACCCGGAGGTGGAGGTAGAGGTG
This sequence comes from Aotus nancymaae, assembly GCF_030222135.1. Taxonomy (NCBI): domain Eukaryota; kingdom Metazoa; phylum Chordata; class Mammalia; order Primates; family Aotidae; genus Aotus; species Aotus nancymaae. The sequence continues at coordinate 45,925,263 of NW_026988421.1, read as the reverse complement.
GAGGTTGCAGTGAGCCAAGAAGATCACAACACTGCATTCCTGCCTGGGTGACAGAGTGAGACCCTGAAAGAACGAAGGAAAGAGAGAGAGAGAGAGAGAGAGAAAGGAAAAAAAGAAAGACAGAAAATAACATCTACCTTTTATTTTAAAGAAAAATTTCTCTAAGTGACAACTAAAAGTATTTCAGTTAATATCTAGAAAAGAAAGGATGATTTAGGTGACTATTATTGCTCAGCCTTGTCTTGAGTACACTAGAAAATGTAGTAAGTCAAGGATAAGTGACAATTGAAAAAAAAGGAAATAACAATTTCACTGAACATTCTATATATTTTTTAACCTTGCAAATATTCTAGGCTCTATTTAAAAAATTAAGTAAAGAGGTTAGATAAAATTTAATACGAATTTAATAGATTTTAAAAAAATTTCCTAGAATTAAAAAACCCACAAATTCCCAAGAATGTGAATGCTAAAAATTATTCACAACATCTTTTAACAACTTAAAATATTGTGTAACGTGTTCAATAAGAAATTTTATGATTTTATTATAAAAACTATGAGATTGAAGAATCTGAAACAAGATATAAATAATTGAAAAGCCATCATGTTTTAGAATGGAATAACCTATAACTTCTAAAATAAACATATTTTTCACTTTATATATATATTTCAGTATATATAAATATATAAAATTCAAAGTACACACACACATATACACACATATATCTTGTGAAATTGCCAGCTTTTTAAAAGACTTAAATGAAATGTTCCTTAAAGTCATATGGAAAAACAGATGCCTAAGAATATTTAATGAATTATATTATTTTCCTTTATTTGTTTTGAATTTTTTTAAATGATGTTATAAGAAGCATATAGCTAATTTGTAAAACTAATCCAGCTGTCTATACTTTTTAATAGCTTTGTTTAATCTGTCAGAATTACATAACTCCTACTTTAACTTATACCACTATCACCTTTTGCGTTTCTGTTGACCATATTTTACTTTTGTTCTATTTATCCTCCCTCCCGCCCTCTTTCTTTCTCTTTTTTTCTTTCTCTTCCTTTCTTTCTTCTCTTCTCCCTTCCCTTTTTCTCTTTCTCTCTTTTTCTTTCTTCCTCTGTTTTATTGGCAAATTTCTTTCATCCATACTCTTCATTGTTTATAAATTTTGGGAGGAGATTCAAAAGCAATTCATTGTAGTCCTAATATTTATTGGTTACCTTTCTAATCGATACATACATTTAATTTCGAAGTCTAAATTATTCAGTAGCATACTTCCTAAAACTAAGAAAAATCATTATTTCATTTACTAGTCACTTAAAGTTCCTTTCTCAAGCCATTATACACTCTTTATTGCTATTTTAAAAATTAGAGTTACATATTTTTTAACACTCAATTTTATCAGCATATTTTATCATTATAGATGCATCCATTCCACTGTTTCCTTAATGGTGCACTTTGTTTATTACAGTTAATCACTTAATACTTCTTTCAGAGAAATTCTGTATGTATTAACACTTTGCCCATTAAAAAAAGAAAGTGCAGCTCACTGCCTGCATTTATTTAATTTTACCTAAACATGTTCTATGAGACTGAAGCAAATCTGACTGAGTTTTCCATGTGAAAAAATTAAAAAACTGTTCCTGGAGTTATTTCTAAACAGAAGTAACATTAGAATCACCTGAATCATCAGCACTGTCTATGTGGAAAATTTTAATTCATCAAATGAATCATTAGCCAATGACTGTTTGATAATGATGTTAACATCGCACATAGGAATGCTATATTTTCTAGGATTTAACATTTTCAGAGATCAAGAATTAGTATATTTCGTAAATGGAAATATTACTAAAAACAGAATGTTATAAATAAAAATTATATCTTTTGTTTCCAAAGTTGATATACTACAGCAATGCGAAAATTATAATAAAAGTGAGCTATTTTGTGGCAAATTTATCTCTGGGTAAGCACTGCAGTCACAAATGCTATTGGTGAGCATTCTCTGAGTAAACTGGAAAAGGCATAAAATCAGTTATTTTGTGCCTTTAAGTTTGCTTTAACTCTAGTCTGCTACCTCTCCAGAATATAGATTTCTAACATACTTCAGTCCTTTGGATTAATCAGTGTTCCTTTGAAACTATTGCTGATGAGAAGTCTGTGGTCACTCAAATTGTTATATTAATATAATATCTTCTTCATGCTGATAATATTCATGACATCACAGTTTCACTTCCCTGTGACTATGAGTGGATTTATTATGCTTTATTTATACTCACTGGAAACTGACAAATTACTGTTATTTTTGTTTTTTATTGAAATGATTATATTTTTCGTTTTGAGATCTGTATTTACTTTGTATATTCATCTAATCTTATATTCTTCCTTTCGTCTCTTCCTTCCTTTCATTCTTTCCTTTTTGTTCTTTATTGTTATATTTTACAGCTTGATCTATTTCATTGCTTTTAGAGCCTACATATACTGATTTAAATTCATTTTCAAATTTCACAATTATTTTCACATTTCCTAGAGTAAACTAATTCTCAGAATGTTGTTTTCTTGCCTATCGGTCTTCATTTCCTTATGTAATTTGGGTATTTTTTTTCTCTTGATTGTATAGCTTGCCTTCCCTATTAAAGTACTCTTTTGGATTTTTTTCCTACTCTGAGGAAAAAAAGAGTTGGATTTTTTTCCAACTCTGAGAGGCCCCCAAAGGTCCTCTCAGGTTGATGGCTTAGAAAGTCTTAGTATCACAAATGTGATACTGAGTCAAAGTCTGATCCAGTATTTGAGTCAAATTGGTCCAAATTTTTTCTATGTATAACAGCTTTCTAAAGTTTCTTCGAGTAAAAGACTTCGTGGAAATCAAAGCCTTTTAGGTTGTAAATCTGAACCTTACTTCATTAAGTGTGTCTGGCTTATGTTCTTTGCCTGCAGTGGGGCATTTTCTTTAAATAAGACTCTGATTATGCCCTTTGGATTCAAAATCCAAAAGCTTGTTGCCAATTCTCATCCTTGGCGACAGACATGATTTTTGTGATTATGTTTATTTTTTAAATTACCTATTTTCTGTTTTCTATTTATGTATTATACCTTTTGGATTCAAAATCCAAAAGCTTGTTGCCAATTCTCTTCCTTGTTGACAGACATAATTTTTGTGTTTATGTCTATTTTTTAAAGTATCTATTTTCTCTTTTCTACTTATGTATTTTCTGTCATTGCCATGTGTTGGATATATGCAGTTGGTAGTTCTGTAAGCATCAACACTAACAAAGTAGGGAGCATAATTTTTTAAAAGTGCATTTAATGAAATACAGATTGAGCATCATCTTTTCCATAATTCTCACTTTCACTCTAACATATGTAATGATTGCAAAATGGAAACATATTTAATTCAAGTTCCAAAGCTTGAACTGCCACAGTTTGACTCACTCGGGTACATTTAGTGATTGTAGAAAACCCCTCTATTACTGTCTATATCCAGATGAACAAACCCTGCATGTCACACACACACAAGCTTACGCATAGTAAACACTGCTTTCATTCTTTGCCAGGTCTGTTGAATTGAAGTTTATACTGCAATCAAAAATTATTTAACTAAGGAATTATTTTCTATTTAATTTTATATTTCAAAAAGGTGATGTTGCAATTTCTCAGAATTGTTTACCTTCCAGATACGAAAGGATTAGCAGCACCCTACAGCTGGAAACAAACAGGCAAAATGGGTGCAAGGTATCAAGCAGAGCTAACAAATATCACTATTTACTCTAAAGCAAAAGCATCATTTACCATTCCATTTCACCTCAGTCAGTTTAGGCAGCCACCATACCCTGATGACTACAGTCTGTTGTGATGTTTTCTCATCTGTGAACTAGTCACAATACTATGCATAAAAGAATTCACTCCCTAATCTAAGACCTCTGCCAGTGAAGGAATATTGTTGACAAATTCCCCTTGTTCCCTCCCTCCCAGCAGATTATCTCTGAAGTTCCCATCAATCCTATACTTGTATAGGCTTTAGTAAATGCCCCTGTGTTTACAGCTGATGTCTCACTTGGCCTTCCATTATTTTAATTGCCTGGAAAGCCACATCTCTAATACGGCCACATGCCCAGTGTTGTTGAGTATAGATCAGAAATGGCAGAGTCTTTTCATTTTCTAGCCAAAAAATAAAATTGCCACTCCAGCTGCCATATTCCTGGGTATTTTATTCCATCAAGTTAAAGAAAAATCTATTACCCCCAATACCGCTTTGTTTCCTGTTTCTGAGTTCTGGCTGCATAAGCTAACTGCAAGGGTTTCCACACTCATGACAGGACTTCCTTCCCAACTTCATTCGTTTCCAGGCTTGTAAAAGTAAATGGCTTATCTACATGTGAGATTCAGTTCCTATGATCTCTCTGTAAGAACAGGGAAAAAATGTGTGCCCTAGTCAGGGAAGAAAAGTATATGTCTCTTTAGTATCTTCAATTCAATATTCTTTCTAATAATATCACTCATATAATATAAGCTCAATACAAGTATTGGAATTTAATCCACAGTACAAAGCAAAACACACACGGGAAGTAAAATATAAATACATTTCAACATTAACTTTTTAAATTTATGGCCTTTATCTTTGTGTTTAAATAACTGTGTTTTTATGTATCATTTAAGTTAAAAGATAGATTTCTTCACTTATAAAATGGGAATAATACTATTTATTTCATTTTGTTGATGTGAAAATTTTATGAAATAATATACCAAAGTTTTTTGAAACTTAGTTTCTTAAGAATCACCTGGACACATGTTAAAATGCAGAATAGATATCCATTAGATATTCTCATGCAGGATCTGGGACACAGACAAGATAATGCATTTTTTTTTTTTTTTTTTTTTTTTGGAAAGGATCACACTGATTTGAATGTTAGTAGCCAGTGGGCAACTTGAAAATCATTGATAAATACAAATTAACTATCACCGTACTGCCACATATTAAGGATCCTATAGATGCTAATGATTATCGTCTTTTTAATACACTATGGATTGAACTATAGTGTGAGATTGGTGGTACCTATAGGTACTCCATCACTAGAGAGCAGGTAAAGCTATTAGCCAGGAATGACTGCAAAGTAACCCTGCCTGATTCCCATCTTGTTCTGGATCCCTTGATAAGTCATTATCCTTGTACGGAGTGTCGACCAAGTTCTAAAATTATGAATCTCACATTCCACTGGTGTATAATATTGAGGTGTTCAATGAATAAATCTCATTTTATTTGTAGTTTTTCAAATTCTGCCCTTAAATATTCGATTAGATTGCACAACACAGAGTTCCACATTTGAATGCATTCTTCTCTGCTCTTTGTATTTCTGAATACTTGGAACAAATCTGAGTGGTTTTAGAAGTTAATCAAACTTCTACACTTCTCTCCCTGATGTCTTGTTTTAATTTTTTTCAATGCCTGAGAATGGTCTCTATTCTTTGCTTCATCATTCAATTTTATTTTCTCACAGCAGTCCCATTGATAAATAAAAAAAATAAATAAACCTCCTTTCACTTAGAGTAAAGTAAATCTAGCCTGTTTTAGGTAGTTGCCTGATAGCTGCTCATTTTTCGCTAAAAATAGTTTTAAAATTAAAATATTAAAATAGCTAGAATCATGAAAGATATAAACAAAGTGCTTTTTAGGCAACGTAATATGCTATATCCTTGATTTCCTATTAATATCAATGGTAATTATTGGAATTGTGGAACTTGGTTTGATTTCAAACAACTGTTTTAATGAGCCACTTAAAGGCAAAAGTATAATCAGATACTGCCAACCTTATGTGATTCGTAGGAATCATGACCACAGATCATTCTACATGTGACAGCACAAACCAACATGTAGATAACTGATTCTTGGATTGCAGGTACAATGACTTACTAAGATGAAAATAAGAAAATAAAATAACTAGTTGTTCCTTGAAATTTTTATTTCTGAAAATTTGCCTTATAGCAATTATTTATCATTGGAAGACAGTACAGGAAAGGGTGTTTTGCAGCTGTTGGCTAAATTTCTCAGGATAGTAAAGGCTGAGTTGCCAAGTTTCAACATGTATCTGGAAGGAGAGAATAATGAACCAAAAATACAGAGATGAATGTTGAAAGAAAAGGTGGAAAAAATCGAAAGGAGATGTCAATGACTTTACAGTTGTGTCCAGGCTTGTCTCCACCCCTAAATAATCTTACATGACAGATTTGACTCTGGGTTATGCCTAGGAGCTGCTAAGTAGAATTACATTACTCTCTGGTCATTGTATTATGCACCTGTACCTATAGTCCTATAGGACTATAGGACTATAGTCCCAGCTACTCAGGAGGCTGAGGTGGGAGAATCTCTTGAGCTAGGGAGATGGAAGCTGAAGTGAGCTGAGATCAGGCCACTGCACTTCAACTAGGCAACAGAGACCCTGTCTCAAACAAAACAAAAGAAAAGAAAACAAAAATAAACAAACAGAACTTAAATATTTTGCTGGAGTTACCTAATGCTCTAAATTTTTTTAAAAGGCAAGTTTCCCAGGACAATTACATTTTGGTCATTCAATGTAATTGATGAAAAGAGTGATTTAAATATTTTATGAAAATTATGATTTATTTTCTACCTAATTATTATGAACTCCATCTACTTAGGAAGTTTCTAGAGATATTTTAGTGATAGACAATTGTGTTTGATCCTAGAAAGTAGAGTTATCTACTCAAAGCAGTTGCCAAAATATTAACCATAAATATCCTTCCTCTCTCAACCCTTAAAGAAATAAGTGTTATTTTAATGTGTTCATTTATTTTTAAACAATTTATCTAATGACTGCTATGTATCCTACTTGATGTTCAGAATAGGGATGAAGTAATGAATATGTGATTTATTAAATAAGCATTTACTAATCTATTGGACTAAGCACAAAAGAAAGAGCCCAACAGATCACAATTTCTGATTATCTGTTGATTCAATAAATAATTCCTCAAAGAAATGCAATTCAATGACGAACTTCTCCCTGAAAAAAGAAAAACAATGCTGTCTTCAGTTTTCCTAAGTTTATAATTTATCTATATGTACAAGAGCTTTTTTGAAGAGCATGTCTTAAATCACTGATAATTAGCCGAGACACGGAAAGTCACACTCCTGTTGACTGAGATTTGGTACCTTCATGAATGGCTTACTTTTAGGTAAAAGTAAAGGAGGAAAAAAATAATCCAGTTTTAGCGGAAAGCCTAGCAGATTTAGTGATTAATTTAGTGAGCCTGGGTAAAAAAGACTATTTTATGCATTTGAGGGGCAAGTTTTAAATTTATTTTATTAAGGTAGTAACTGAAAAATGGGCATGTCATTTATACTTTAAAAATTTTTTTTGAAATTTCTACTTTATAGGCCAATATACTCAATAATTTAGACACTTTTGTTTTGTTTTTTCCTTCCAGCATTAATCAAATTAACTTTTCTTCAACTGAGCAACAAAAGAATTTGTTGAATGATGTTCACTAGACATGCTAAAGCAAAAAATTGACCATCAGGTTTCCATGAGCCACCCTGCAACTCTACACAGTAATTATAATTAATCTATTTCTATTCATTTGTCTGTTTTGCAATATTTCATATTGCTGATAAAGCCTAAGAGGCCTACATCATTCCATTAAATATCAATTCCTTGATGAACTAATGAAAGGCATAGCTCAGCATGTTGCAGTTTCACAGTTGGGTAAAAAGTATAACAATTTCAGATACACTCAGAATAAAGTAAAATAGATCAAGAAGAGTGAAAAAGAAAGCCACACATGAAATTGGAATGCACTGTCAAACTAAGTTCAAAAACAATAAAAAACTATTAAAAGTATTAAATTCTCTATCAAACAAAGGCAGTGCTGAATGCTAAGGAAGCCACACACAGAAGATCAGAATAGTTTCAGAAAAAAAAGAATAGAAAAAAATAGATAGGAGGCAGAACTTAGTTGCAGCTCCTACTCAGACAGACAGAGCATTGTGTGGAAACTCAAATTGTTGTGAACTTTTGCTCCAAGAACTACCCCAGGAACATACCCGAAAAGCTGAGAAAATCCACAGACCCTTTGAAGGAAGTGGCTTGCTACTGCAGGCTCTGTGAGACACCTGAAAATCTCAATGTCCAACGTGTTAAAAGGGAATCAACTGCCAGTGAAAACACATTCTCACTGGGGAATCTGAAGGTTCAGATCACAGAAGGATCTGACCTTACCTGGAGCTGAGATGAATTTAGAAAGCTGAATAAAATAAAAGGGTAGAGGAAGCCGCAGAAAAGCCTTGACGGCACTCTCAGTCCCCAGCAAAGCCATTCCTGACTTTGCCTGGAGATGTCCTTGGGGAGGGCTTTCAGTGGAATTAGGAAAAGACCACAGGGAGAAGGAAACCTCCAGCTGAGCTTTTAACTATTTTGACTGAACTCAAAGTTTCCTGGATAGAATCTGCAGGAGAGGGCAAACTGGGAGTCCACACACAAACACAAAAGCCATGGCAGGTATGGAGGTCAAGAATCTGAAAGTTCTGCTTGCTTTCTCAGTGGGAAGTCTTGTAGTCTGGGGCAAGTTCTCAGCCCTGCTCACTGGCTTCCAGAAAATAAACTCAATGCTGCTGGGGGAGCATAGTGAGAGGAAGACTGGCCTTTTGGACTGTGTAGGAGCTGGGTGAGGCCTGTCACTGCTGGCTTTCTCTCACTTCCCAGGTAATCTGTATGATGCAGGAGAGGCAGCCATAATCCCTCTGGCAACATACCCTAATCAGCATGAAAAACACCCTCCCATCTCCCAAGGAGAGTCTTAGATCAGACATACCTAACCCTGCCCCTACCCTGGTAGCCAAAAACAAAGGACATAATCTCTGGAGAGCTTTATGGCCCCACCCACCACCTGGGAAACCTGAATATTTATCCAGGCAACCCTAGGGCTAGCTTGTATCCACCCCCCACACTACCGCAACTGATGCTCTCTTGAAAGCACCACCTCCTGGATGGAGCCCAGCCAACATAAAACCAGTGCACTAAACAAAACTATGACTAAGGACCCACACAGAGTCCACTTCACTCCCCTGTTACTTCCACCAGAGCAGGTGCTGGTTTCCATGACTAAGAGACCTGAAGATGAATCACATCACAGAACTCTTCGCAGACACTCTCCAGTACCAGCCAGGAGGCCAGAAGTTCTGCTGAGTGGCCAGATCCAGAAGAGAAATAATCACTGCAGTTTGGCTCTCAGAAAGTCCCATACCCAGGGGAAGGGATAGAGCACCACATCAAGGGAGCACCCAGTGAGATAAAAGAACCTAAACAATAGCCCTTGAGTCCCAGATCTTCCCTCTGACACAGTCTAATCAAATAAAAAAAAACAAAAACAGAAAAACAATTCTGGTAATATGACAAAACAAGGTTCTTTAATACCGCCAACAGATCACACTACCTCACAAGCTATGAATCCAAATCAAAAAGAAATCTCTGAATTGCCAAAAAAAAAAAAGTATATATATTTCAGAAGGCTAATTATTAAGCTACTCAAGAAGGCATCAAAGAAAGTGAATATCAATTTAAAGAAATGAAAAAGTAATAATAATATGGAATATGGACAGAAGAATCTCCAGAGAAATTGACTGGAGCATAAATAAAAAACAGTCATACCTTTGGAAATGAAGAACACACTTAGAGAAATGCAAAAGACATTAGAAGTTCTCAGTAATAGAATCAAACAAGTAGAAGAAACAACTTCAGAACTCATAGACAAGGCTTTGAAATTAACCAAATATAAAAAAGACAAACAAAAAAGAATTTAATAAAATGAACAAAGCCTCCAAGAAGTCTGGGGTTATCTTAAATGACTAAAACTAAGAATAACTGTTGTTTCCTGTATGTTCCCATTCATAAATGGGAGATGAACAATAAAACATGGACACAGGGAGAAGAACATCACACACCAGGACCTGTTGGTGAGGGGCAAGGGAAGGCAGGGCATTAGGACAAATATGTGGGGCTTAAACCGTAGATGGCAGGCTGATGAGTGCAGCAAACCACCAGGGCACATGTGTACCTATGTAACATTCCTGCACATTCTGCTCATGTACCCCAGAACTTAGAGTATAATTTTAAAAAAGGAAAAATCTTTACTGAGATATTAGGAGTTAGATTAAAAGTTCTTGCTAGGATTATAAGAAATGACAGATACAGGATATTTTTAATATGCTGGCAGCTACCAGGTGCTGTTTAGAATACTCTTGTCTGGTTAGAGGTACAGTAGTGCAGTATGTAATAAAAGATGGTATATTACATGAGGATTTGAGTTCAGGCAATGTCACGTGTAACTGCATGATTGTGAATTCCCAGATTTAAAAAAAAAAAAAAAACTTTTATAATAAACAGTACTTCTACAAAAATAAAAGAGAGAGAGAGAGAGAGAATAATTGGTGTTCAGAGTAAAAAGAGAGATCTAAAAGTTTAGAAAACATATTTGAGGAAAGCGAGTAAAGCACCTCTGGTCTTCCTGGAGATCTAGACACTCAAACACAAGAAGTTCAAAGAACACCCAGAAAATTCTTCACAGAAAGATTACTGCCTAGGCACAGTCATCAATTTATCTAAAGTCAAGATGAAGAAAAGAATCTTAAGAGCTGTGAGGCAAAAGCACCAGGTGGCCTATAAAAGAAAACCTATCAGATTAACAGCAGATTTTTCAGCAGAAACCATACAAGCTATAAGGAATTGGGGACCTATCTTCAGTCCCCTTGAACAAAAAAACATTTATCAGCCAGGAATTTTGTATCTAGAAACTAAGCTTCATAAACGAAGAAAAGATACAGTCTTTTTCAGAAAAACAAATGCTGAGAGAATTCACTACTACCAAGCCAGTACTACAGGAACTGCTAAAAGCAGCTCTAAATCTTGAAACAAATCTTTGAAATACAGCAAAATAGAACTCCCTTAAAGCATAAATCTCGTAGGACCTAACAATAACACATTTAAAAAAAAACACAAGACAATAACTAATGAGATAAATAGAATAATACCTCATTTTCCAATACTAATATTGAATGTAAATGGCCTAAATGCTCCACTTAAAAAATAGAATGTTAGAATGGATGTGTTGACCAACCAAGTATCTGCTGCCTTCAAGAGGCTCACCTAACACATAAGAACTCACATCAACTTAAGGTAAGAGGGTTGAAAAGATATTCCATGCAAGTGGACACCAAAAGTGAGCAAGAATAGCTAGTCTTGTATTAGACAAAATAAACTTTAAAGCAACAATAATTTAAAAAGACAAAGAGGGACATTATGTAGTGATAAAATTACTAGTCCAATAGACTATCACAATCCTAAATATATATGCACCTGATGCTGAAGCTCCTAAATTTATAAAATGATTGGTACTAGACCTAAGAAATGAGACAGATAGCAACACAATAATAGTGGGGGACTTCAATATTCCACTGGCAGCACTAGACATGTCATTAAGACAAAAAGTAAACAAAGAATAGACTTAATCTAGATCTAGAACAAAGACAAGAGACTTCTAAAAACTGTTTTTATTTCCATAGGTTTTTGGGAACAAGTGGTATTTGGTTACAGGAGTAAGTTCTTTAGTGGTGATGTGTAAGATGTGAATGCACCCATCACCCAAGCAGTATACGCTGAACCCAATTTGTAGTCTTTTATCGTTCAGCCCCTTTCCACCCTTTCCCTGAGTCCCCAAAGTCCACTGTGTCATTCTTTTATCTTTGCATCCTCATAGTTTAGTTCCCACTTATGAATGAGAAGATATGATGTTTAGTTTTTCATGTCCACATTACTTCACTTAGAATAATAATTTCTACTCCCATCCAGGTTGTTGTGAATGCCATTAATTCATTCCTTTTTATGGCTGAGTAGTATTTCATTTTATATACACACACACACACACACACACCCCAGTTTCTTTATCCACTCATTGACTGATGGGCATTTGGGTTGATTCCACATTTTTGCAACTGCAAATAGAACAAACAGACTTCACAGATATTTATAAAACATTCTACCCAACACTGCAGAATACACATTCTATTTATCAGCACATGGAATATTTTCCAAAGGAGACCATATGATAGGTCTCTTAACAGGTCTCAGTAAATTTAAGAAAATCAAAATTATATCAAATACTCTCTTAGATCACAGTGGAATAAAATTAGAAATCAACTCCAAAAGGAACCCTCAAAACCACAGAAATACATGAAAATTAAATAACTTTTTTCTGAATGATCATTGGGTCAGCAGTGAAATCAAGATGAAATTTTAAAAATTCTTAAACTAATTGATAATAGTAACACAAACTATCAAAACCTCTGTAATACAGCAAAAGTCGAGTATTGAATGCCTACATCAAAAAGTCTTAAGGAGTAAAAATAGGCAATCTAAAGTCATATCTAAAGAACTAGAGAAACAAGAAGAAACCAAACTCAAACCCAACAGAAGAACAGAAATAACAAAGATCAGAGCAGAACAAAATTAGATTGAATAAAAAAATATATATATATATAAAAGATACATAAAACAAAAAGCTGGTTCTTTGAAAACATAAACAATATTGATAGACAAAGAGATTAACCAAGAAAAGAAAAGGGAAGATGTGAATAAGCTTAACTAGAAATGAAATAGGAGACATTATAAATGACACCACAGAAATACAAAAGATCATTCAAGGCTACTATGAACGCCTTTACTCACACAAACTAGCAATCCTAGAGATGGATAAGTTCTCAAAAATATGCAACCATTCCAGATTAAACCAGGAAGAATTATATACTCTGAACAGACCAATAACAAGCAATAAGATTAAAATGGTAATTAAAAAAAACTGTCAACAAAAAATGTCCTTAACAGTTGAATTTTCTCATACATTCAAACAATCAGTACCAATCCTATTTATTCCAAAATACAGAGAAAGAGGGAATTCTCCCTAAATCACTCTATGAAGCTAGTATTTCCCTGTTACCAAAACCAGGGAAAAACAAAGCCAAAAAAAAAAGAAAACTACAGACCAGTATCTCTAACAAATATAGATGCTGGAATCGTAAACAAAATACTAACTAATCAAATCCAACAGCACATCAAAAAGAAAATCCACCATGATCAAGTGGGTTTCTCACCAGGGATGCAGGGATGGTTTAACATCCACAAGTCAGTAAATGTTATACACCACATAAACAGAATTAAAACCAAAAATCACATGATCATCTCAACAGATGCAGAGAAAGCATTTGACAAAATCTAGCATCCTTTTATAATTAAAACCCTCATTAAAATCGGCATAAAAGAGACTTACCCTAAGGTAACAAAAACCATGCATGACAAATCCACAGCCAACTTTATACTGAAGGAGAAAAAGTTGAAAGCTTTCCCCCAAGAACTGGAACAATACAAAGATGTCCACTTTCACTATTCCTATTCAACATAGTACTGGAAGTCCTAGCCAGAGCAATCCCACAAGAGAAAGAAATAAAGGGCATCAGACTGAAAAAGAGAAAGTCAAACTGTCACTGTTTGATGATGATATGACTGTATACCTAAAAAACCCTAAATTAGACTCCTCCAAAAAGCTCATAGAACTGATTAATTAATTCAGTAAATGTTCAGGATATAAAGTTAATGTGCACAAATCAGTAGCACTGCTATACACCAATAGTGACTAAGCTGAGAATCAAATTAAGAACTCAACCCCTTTTACAATAGCTGCAAAAAAATAGAATACTTAGGAATATACCTAATCAAGGATGGGAAAGATCTCTGCAGGGGAAAACACAGTACACTGTTGAAAAAAATAGATGACACATACAAATGGAAACATATTTCATACTCATGAATGGGTAGGGTCAATATTATAAAAATGACCATATTCCCAGAAGCAGTCTACCAAATCAATGAAATTCCCATCTAAGCACCTCCATAATTCTTCACAGAACTGGGAAAAAAACAATGCTGAAATTCATATGGAACTAAAAAAGAGCCCACATAGCCAAAGCAAAACCGAGCAACAAAACCAAAACAAAACAAAACAATCTGGAGACAACACATTACGCAGCTTCAAACTATACTATAAGGCCATTGTATTAGTCCATTTTCATGCTGCTAATAAAGACATGCCCAAGACTGGGTAATTTATACAGGAAGAGGTTTAATGGACTCATAGTTCCACATGGCTGGAGAAGCCGCACAATCATGGCAGAAGGCAATGAGGAACAAGTCACGTCTTACATGGATGGCAACAGGCAAAAATAGAGAGCTTGTGTAGGGAAACTCCCCCTTATAAAACCATCAGATCACATAAGACTCATTCACTGTCACAAGAACAGCACAGGAAAGACCCACCCCATGATTCAATTACCTACTACTGGGTCACTCCCCCAACATGTGGAAATTGTGCAAGCTACAATTCAAGGTAAGATTCAGGTGGGAACACAGCCAAACCGTATCAGCCATTGTTACCCAAATAGCATGGTACAGATACAAAAACAGGCAAATAGATCAATGGAACAGAATAGAGAACCCAGAAATAAAGTCAAATGTTTACAGCCAACTAACCTTTGACAAAGTAAACAAAAACATTAAGTGAAGAAAGGGTACCTATTTAACAAATGGTGTTGGGATAATTGCCAAGTCACATGTAGAAGAAGGCAGCTGGATACCCATTTCTCACCTTACACGAAAATCAACTCAAGATAGATCAAAGACTTAAATCTGAGACTTGAAACAATAAATATTCTGGAAAATAACATTGGAAAAACATCTTCTGGACAATGGCTTAGGCAAAGACTTCATGACCCAAAACCCAAAAGCAAATGCAACAAAAACAAAGATAGATAGATGAGATTTAATTAAACTAAAAAGCATCTGTACAGCAGAAGAATTAATCAGCAGAGTAAACAGATGACCCACAGAATGGGAGAAAATCTTCTCAAACTGTGCATCCAACAAAGGGCTAAAATCCAGAGTCTATAAGGAACTCAAACAAATCAGAAAGAAAGAACAAACAATGCCATTATAAAGTGGGCTAAGGACAAAGACAGATGATTCTCAAAAGAAGATATACAAATGCCCAATAAACATATGAAAAAATGCTCCACATCACTAAAGATCAGGGAAAAACATCAAAAATGCAATGAGTTACAACCTTACTCCTGTAAGAATGGCCATATCAAAAACTAATATATATTGGCACGGAATTGGTGAAAAGGGAACACTTTTAAACTGCTGGTGGGAAGGTAAACTAGTACAACCACTATGAAAAATAGTGTGGAGATTCCTTAAAGAACCAAAAGTAGATCTACCATTTGGTCCAGCAATCCCACTAACAGGTATCTACTCAGAGGAAAAGCAATCGCTTAATGAAAAAGATACATGCACATTCTTGTACACTGCTTGAGTGATGAATGCACCAAAATCTCAGTTATCTCAACTAAAGTACTCATCCATGTAACCAAACACTTTTCAAATGATCAATAATTCTCTAGAGGTAAACCACATTGTTTTTAGACCCTGAATTCTGAAAATAAAAAATAAATATTTGTTTAACATTTTAAATAAGAAAGTGTATTTGTTTGAAATAATGGTAGAAACACATCACTTTATTAATGTTGTGGTCAGACAACATAAAAGTTAGATAAATACTTAATCAGTTTATGATATTAATAAAACTTAACCTCTTAGTGATAACATAAGCATCCTTGCTCAACAGATTAATTTTCAAAGCAGATGCTGAATTTTATACATATATATTAAATTCAGTATATCTAGTAATTTCAATGCAGTGTACATAAAGATGGATGTCTTATTTTCATTCTCATTGAAAGAACATGTCACTTGCTTAATCTCCCAAAGAGTGTTTGTAATTTGAGTAACATATGATTGGTTAAGGATATATATTGACATATGATGTCCTTTTCTGGTTATTTAATCTGCCCTAGTTGAGTTTTTGAAAATATTACATTTTCAAGTGTGTTTTTGTAATTTGTGCCTATTGTGGATTTTTCACCTTAGGACTATATTTGCTGATCTCATTAATGTTGTTATTAATCCTTACTAATCTCTGGCATTGCCTATCTTTTGCAACCACTATTACTACCTAACAAATGAATTTATGCTTAATGGCTCAAAACAACCATTTTATTTTATTATAGTCACACATTCTATGGGTCAGGAATTCAGACTAGACCCAGCAGCAATGGCTTCCTTCATTGCCCCATGATATTTGTTTGTCAGCTGAGAAGACTGAATTGCTCAGGGTACTGCAATAACTGGGAAGTATATGACCTGGTGGCTTCCTCCCTTCCTTATATGTCTGGTGGTTAATGTTAGTTGTTGTTTGGAAACCAGGGCACTTGCATGTGGTCTCTCCATCTGTCCTGGGTGAAGACATCATTCTCTGTCTGACATCTTAAATGACAATTCAGAGCTCCAAATTTGCATGCCTTTGCAATTAAGGCAAATAATTTTCCTATAACAAATTAGACAAGCATCTAAATCAATTCACACACACAGAGTACACATAGTAACTTAAAACAAAGGCCAGGCGTGATGGCTCACACTTGTAATCCCAGCACTTTGGGAGACTGAGGCAGGCCGATCAGGAGGTCAGGAGTTTGAGACCAGCCTAGCCAATATGGTGAAACCCTGTCTCCACTAAAAAATGCAAAATTATCCAGGTGTAGTGTTGCACACCTGTAGTTCCAGCCTCTTGGGAGACTGAGGCAGAATTGCTTGAACCTGGGAGGTAGAGGCTGCAGTGAGCTGAGATCACAACACTGCACTCCAGCTGAGCAACAGAATGAGACTCTATCTCAAAAGAAAAAAAATTAAACAAGTGATTTCATAATCTATTTTTTCCAAGTACCAGCCATGGGAAAGAAATAAAATTTTCTTAGGAAAATTAACTTTCTTATTTTCTCACTATCCCAAAGCCATCCACCCCCAACAACTGACTGAACCCCACTTATCACTCTACTCTTGAGCATAAGGTAAACCATAGTGAGGTTAACAACATACTTCAGTGACACTATGATTCTCTTACAATTCCTTGTAAGTAAAGTCCAAGGAAGCCCCTTTTATCTCTGAGACTTGAGCAGCAGAATGCAGAGGTCTTCACTCAGAATAGGACTGTGGTGGCCATGGCTTGGGACTGAGATGAGTTTGGAACTCTAAGTCTTTTCTGTTAATCAAAGGCTGCACCACAAATTAATTGAATCCTGGGTAGATGTAGGGGTTACTCATGTCTCATTTTTCCATTCAAGTTGCTCTGCTTATATTGATATTCTAAATTCATATATATATATATATATATATATATACATGCAACCCTGAAATTATGTATATGTAATATAAAATATTGATAACAGCTACATTGTTTTAAGCATTTCTATATCTACATTGTTCTAGAGCTTTATAGTATAGTGATTACGACAGTATATGGAGACATACATAGTCTTAATGTAGAGACAGAGTGTCTAGGGGGGAAACAAAACTAGTGATGTGAAGAGATAATGCATGTAAGTTTCTTAGAAAAGTGTCAGCAGATTTCTCATCACACCTATCAGTAGATATTTCCAGCAAGTGTTCAGGAAATTTTAGCTGTTAAAATTTTATGAATGATGGAAATTAGAGATCAGTAAGTTTAAGACACAAAGCTGAAAAACCATGCAGTCAGCACAAGAACTTAGGTTTTTATAGCCCTAAAACCGTATTCTTCTATTTTGCTCTTTCTCTCCAATGTCAATAATGCTATTGTATTTTAAATTTCAGGCAATGAACAGAGTCCAGAGCCAGGCTGCTTGGGTTTAAATCTGAGCCTGCCACCTAATCGCTGTGAAGCCTTCAGAAAATTAGTGTTTTTCCACTTCAGATGACTCTAAAGTGCGGAAAATAATAACCTCTACACTTGTAATACTCAAATTAAATAATGTAATTGAAGTGCTTAAGATATACCTGGTGCATAGTAAGTTCTTCGTAAACTTACTATCATAATTATCATTATTTACCACTTATTTTTAGGTATTGGTCTAATCTCAGTCATGTTTTATCTTCTTTAAGAGCAGAGATAATATCTCACATACTGTAACTTACAAATTCCTGATCACATCTACCAGTAGATATTGAATAAATATTTATCAAATAATATTTTTGATGCCAGACAAAAACATTTCTGAGTATTAATTTTTATTTATTGACAATAAAATGATTACAATATGGTTTTTAATATTATTTGGTAAGTCTATCTCTAGTTTACTGGGCCTTAAAAGTGACATCAATTTTCTGATTACTCACATTAAAATCTTAATGCTACTTAAAATCCTTATCATCTTACACTAATTATACTTTGGTCCCTAAGGAATTTATAATGCAACTTTTGAAAAAGAATTTATAAATTCTACAAAAAGTTTCTACTTTTAAATGTAGAAATTGCTTAGATACAAAAGAACATGATTCAATAAAAATTCATAGGAATATTAAGTAAATTTAGACTATATATTTTTTTCTCATCTACACAGAAAAATCAGTAAAGAATCATTTATCAAGGATGCAATTAGAGTCAGTTTTGTCGCAAGAACTAGCCACTTCAGAAGCTCTTAGTAGTGAAGCTGGTGAGTAGCCAAAACTAAAGGCAAGTCAAACCATTTAGGATGCGATGACAAATACATCTCTACATCTAAGGGAAAATTTTACAGTTATAACTAGAGCTTCCTAAAAGTTTAACAGCGAGCTGACTCAGACCGGAGAATTTGGGCAAGTTCATACACAACAATTTCGGAAGAAGTAAAAAGAAACATTCATAAGAAATGCCTTAAGCTGTAAAATCAGCTTCTGCCTGAGTGGTATTGCTCTTCTTTTTATTTCAGATGAACAAGCATAATGATCTCATTTCTTTTCAGGTTTATTTTACATTTGCTAGGAAAAAAGAAAGAGAAAAGAATAGGAGCTTAGAGATTCTGAGTATGGGAAAATCCATTTAGAGTTGGAAAACAAGCCTTCAGCATGGAATTTAACTATCACATCTAAGAAACACATGGTGCTCCATTTTACTTGTGGGAAGAACAACAGATGCCCATGAAATGGCAGTTTATCAACAAATTGGACAATTTAGGAGACAAGATGAGAGACTATGTCTGAATTTCTTTATAACTTCCAAAAGCATTCAGGCTATTTTACATATTCTGAAATTATACATGTATAAATATAAAACATCTAAATGATGTAAGAAAGAGTACTTAGTAATGGACAAAGACACTCTCTAGAGTAAACTGAATAAGCGAGGCCATTTTGGGATATCTGGGATATCTCAGTTCTACACTTAAAGAACTTTTTTTTTTTTTTCCCAGACAATTATTCTTCCATTTTCCAGTATTGTTTTTATTTTTATTTCTTTTTTAAAATACCTGAGAAATTTTCCTACTCGCTATCCTTATTTTTTTGTGCTGAAGGAAACATTCATTTCCAAGCAATTTCAGTTTTTTCATTGCATTGTTTTTTCCAATATCGTTTGCCAAACAATAATCATTTTCTTTAATCTCTCTATTTTGTCTTCAATCCTCAATAGGCAATGTTCTCACATGATTTCCTAATGTAATGTCTACATATGTTGGTCCTTTAAGTATGTCTTATTAATTAGTAAGTGTTGGATCAGGAAAATACACAATTAAGGAATGAGTCAAGAATTACTGATACATATTTGTTTAAAGAAAACAGTGCCATAAACTAAAATGAGATATCCACTAACTATGAGGAATTAGCCAATTGCAAAGTTAGAGCAAACAGTCCACGCAAGACCACCTACTGTTCCGACACCAGTTGGAAGTTTAGGGAAGTTCCCAAAACAATCTTCAGGTTTCATAATTTACTAAAATGACCTATGGAACTAAAATAAAGCTGTTATATTCAGAGATATGGTTTATTACATGGAAAAGAAATATCAAAAATCAACCAATAAACACATAGGTCAGAATCGAGGAAGGTATCAAACATGCAGCTACCAGTTGCACACTCCTTATGGATTCAGTACAGTTTTACTCTACTGGTATGGATGTGTGACAGTACACAGGAAGTATTGCCAACCGGAGAAGCTCATCCACTCCTTGCTGTTAGAATTTTTCTAGAGATTTCATCACATAAGCATGATTAACTGCCCATATGACTGATATCAGCCTCCTGCATCTAAAGTTGAGTTTATACTGTATGACCCACTCCCTCCCTGCAAAAAAATCACATTGAATAAATGTAAATGTAGGGTAAATGAAATCACTGAATTAAAATGTTACTTGAGAAGACAGAAATACAAGATTTTCAGGATAGAGGATTAAATGCACAAATATTCTACAGGAAATCTTTTACTATATTTTTGCATGCTTGTGAGTGTGTTTGAGAGATCTTTAGAAGTAAAAATAAATATGCATGCAGCAGTGGTAGAGAAATCCTTTTTAATGGAAGAGGCCACAAAATGCCCAGGTATCTTAGAAGATGGTAATGTGTGTGTAAATGGGTCACAGATAAGACAGTCATAATTAATAGAGTTACAAGAATTTTGAATATTAAAAATTTTTATGGACATTTGGCTGTCTTCTTAAACTAGCACAGTTAAACCAAAAAGGATCATACAAGCAATTTTATAATGTCTATTAGGCATTTTAATTAAGTTGTCAGTAGCTATTGTTTGCTAGATGATGAATGATGGCCCTGTAATTAAAAAATGGCTTTTTACAAAATATTGTAAGTTATCTTTCAGAGAGTATTTGAATCCAGACAATCTACCTCTTGCTACTGTTTCTATTATACCAAGATGTCTTTTAGAGGCAGCCATTTTCAGATTGCTTTAATTACATTTTAGGTTAATTTTAATTTGATTAAGATTTATGGAATCTAATTCACCACCTTTCAAAGAAATTAAAGACCCAATAGAGTGACCATTAAACCTAAAATCAGAGAGAAGACAGAATCTTTTGTTACTATATCCACACCCACTTGGTAACTTGCAGATCCATTACAAGAAGTTTAAGAAGAGATATTTTGCATTACTATTACAGAATTATTTTGTTCAAAGCAGTATTTGCTATGTTTTTAATAAGGGAGATGAGAAGTAAAAAAAAAAAGCAGATTTATTTATCTTATAATAACACAGATATGTCAAGTAGCCATATTATATAAGGAGAAAACTTATATTTAAAAAATGAAGCTAGGGATATCAAGGTTCAGAGAAATAGGAAAGACTTAACAATGTATATTGGGCTCCACATGCAATTTCTCTTTTCATTGGAAACTAAACAGCCTGATGCTGGAACAGTCTCTGAGAGATTCAAGCATAGGTGGCCTTGAGTTAGAAAAGTTACATGAAACAGCGTTTATGAAAAGTCGATTGATTTTTCATTTAAGCAAAGTTTACAGGTATATGTGTGTGTATGTGTGTGTGTGTGTATATATATATACACACACACACATACATATATATATACACATATATATATACCATACACACATGCACACACACACACACACGATAGTATGTCACTAGAATAGTTCTCCTAGGTGCTTTAATAAACCTGAATTTCATCTCCACAAGTGAAAAATGTTTTGGTCAGCAATTTTAAGATTCAGTTCTGGAAAGAAAAATACTGACTCAGAGGAGAGTCTGCATCTCAATCTGCTTCTAATTTCTTGCTGCAATGATCGTATTGTGTAAGTAAAAACTCTGCAGCCAGAGGTTCTTGCATAGCCCCTGGATGGACAGAGAATACCCTGGTATGCAGTATATAAATGTACACCCCAGGGACCACTGTGGTAACTATCCTGCCCTCATATGTTATGGAGGCAAACATAGGCTGAGAATTTGACTTGACAAATCTGCTCACTCAGTTCTGGGGTGTTTTAATTGTAATCATCCAAACATTTATAAAGCATCTTTACAGTCTTTCCCCCATGCCATATTAATACTTTTACATTAAGAAAAATGAGCTGCATAATGGAAACTATAAAAGAATATGTAAGTTGTATTTAGTTATTTTTATTAACAGAAGATGAAAATATTTTCTTTGGTTTGGAGATGCGCTCATAGTAGAGGGCAAATTATTTACCTCTATTTTTTATACCAAGATGAGCCAAATCACATTTAGTAGAATGTGACTATAGAAGAAAAGCTATGATCAAATAACCTGGGAAATGCTGTCTCGATTTCCTCCAACTAATATGCAAATTCATATGCACATCAGTCCTGTATTTGTAAAGACATCTGTTAAACTTTTCATAATCCAGCTTTTATATGTGTACTCAACTACATGTCTGTTTTTAACTTTGTATTTACAATCTATTTTGAAAATGTTTTCCACTTTCAAAAAACATAATTTGAGAACTTTATTTTGACATTTATCAAATAAACTATATAACAGACATAATTTTATTCACTTGTTTGGATGTGTGTCCCTTTCTTGCCTCTACATCCAATCACATGAAATAACAAAAATGAAAAATTGTTTTCACAACCAGCTAGAATCCATCGACAAATCCTATTGGGGTAATCTCAGTATGCATCCCAAGTCTGACCAGTTTTCAGTGCTCTCATTGCCACTACCTTTGTTCAAGTTACAGATGAACTTGAAATAATGCAATAGCTTTCTAACTGGTTTGAGTTCATTCATGGTTACTCAATCATTCCTTGTAGTCTGACTTGATTCCTGCTGTGAATATGGCAGGTTTATTCCTTCTTCAGAGTTGCTGTATTTATTACACAACACCTACAGCACTTAGAGCACCTCCTCCTCCAGAGTTTTACACTACCTTCCCCTGTCTTGATTTTCTGCCCAATTGCCTTTTTTAATTCACCTCTTTCTCTTCCAGTCACTCTTGAAGTTGGTATCCTAGGTAACTGTTTTCAAATCAATTAACAATTTTTGACATTATATATATTAATTTATTTTTATATCTTTCAATCTTTATTATATAACAGTAATAGAAAAAGGTTTTTCATTTGCTGTATGCTCCAAAGTATCCTCCTTTCTCTTTCATACACACATACACAAGCACACACTCAATGAATGAATACATGAATGAAAGCCAAGAGGTGTACACAAATTCCAAAAGTATTCTATTCAAATCCATATTTGGTATCATCTTCATTCTTGGAATTATTCAAAACTAAGCAAGAGACTAATTTTGGCATTCAAAAAGAAAAATAAAACTGCAATAAGAAATATTGCATTCAGACTCAGAAAATTTCTATGACACCTATTTGAGAGCAATTGAGATTTTCTTTTATTAGCTAATAGTATGTGGCTTGACATAGTTTGATTAATGAAACAGTAAATTATATTGTGCATTAATTAAAAGATAAGGCACAATTTATGCAGCAGTCAAATTAAATTAGATACACTATGAAGCAGTTTAGTCCTGGTAGGGAAATGAAACATTAATGATATTAACTAAAACCATCATTGTAAATGGATTAATTTTTAAGAAAACTTTGTAGCTGTCAGACATAATATTTTGAAAATCAGTTGTATTATAAGTAGGACAATTGTAATAATACCATTGATTTTGAAGAACTGGTTTAAAAAAGAGACAGTCCTCATAAGTATGTTTTATATACAATCATGGGACACAAAAATGAAATAAATAATCATACACAACTTAAAATGGCATCTGTTATTTCAGGGTACAAATTCCTATATTCATACTTTTTTTAAGAGACAGGGTCTCAATCTGTTGCTAGAGCTAGAGTGCAGTGGCTCAATCATAGGTCACAACAGCCTCAAACTTCAGGGTTCAAGGGAACCTCCCATCTCAGCCTCCCAAGTAGCTGGGACTACAGGTGTATGCCACTGTGCTTGATAATTTTTAAATTTTTTGTACAGATGGGGTCTCACTATGTGGCCCAGGCTGGTCTCAATATCCTGGCTTCAAGTGATCCTCTGACCTTGGCCTCCCAAAGTGCTGGATTACAGGCATGAGCCACTGTGTCTGGCCATAGCATAATATTTTTTTGAGTTCTAGTTTTTCTTGTTGCCTATCTCACTGTCCTCCAATCATTCCTTTTTTTCTTAACTATTTTTATTTATTTCAATAGCTTTAGGGGTAAAAAGCGGCTTTTGATTACATGGATAAATTATATAGTGGTACCAGGTGCAGGGGCTCAGTACTGTAATCCCAGCAATTGGAGGCCAGAGGCAGGCAGATCACAAGGTCAGGACTTAGACACCAGCCAGTTTGAGATCAGCCTGACCAACATGATGAAACCTCATCTTTACTAAAAATACAAAAAATTAACCACGTGTGGTGGCATGCTTCTGTAATCCCAACCACTTGGGAGGCTGAGGCAGGAGAATTGCTTGAACCTGGGAGGCAGAATTTGCAGTGAGCCAAGATTGCACCACTGAATTCCGGCCTGGGCAACAGAGCCAGACTTATCTCAGAGGGGAAAAAAAAAAACTTGTATAGTGGTGAAGTCTAGGATTTTAGTGCAACCATTATGGAAGCAGTGCACACTGTATCCAATAAGTAGCTTTTAATTCCTCACCCCCTCCCACTTTTCTCACTTCTGAGACTCCAGTGCCTACTGTATGACTCTGTACTTCTGTATTCCTTTGCATACCCATAGCTTAGCTCCCACTTATAAGTGAGAACCTACACTACCTGGTTTTTAATTTCTGTGTTACTATACTTGCAACAACAGCCTCCAGTTCCATCCAAGTTGCTGCAAAAGATATTTCATTTTCTTTGACCCAGTAATATTTCTTGGTATATATGTGCCTCATTTTCTTTATACACTCATTGGTTGATGGGCAGTTAGGTTGATTCCATGTCACTGAAATTATGAGCAGTGCTAAGATAAACATACACATGCAGGTCTTTTTGATAGAGTTACTTCTTTTCCTTTGGGTAGATACCCAGTTGTTGGATGGCTGGGTTGAATTGTAGATCTCCTGCTAGTTTTTTGAGAAATCTCCATACTGTTTTACATAGAGAAATCACACTGTTTTCCACAGAGGTTGTACTAATTTACATTCCCACCCACAACCATGTCAATATCTATTATTTTTTGACTTTTTAATAATGGCCATTCTGTCTTGGATAAGGTGATATCTCACTGTGGATTTAATTTTCACTTTGCTGATCATCAGTGACATTGAGCACTTTTTCATTTTATTGCCACTTGTATATCTTTGAGAAATGTCTATTCATGTCATTTAGCTGCTTTACGTGATTTAGACTTCAGAAGGTTAACAGTTTTCTATTTTCCATATTAAATGCATGTATTCAATTTACTTTGCAATTAATTAAGCTACCATCTACGGTATGTATTCGTAGATACCTACTGCTTGATGGCTATTAAACAGTTTTTAGAATCTAGTTGACATTTTGTGCTATTTTCTCCACTTATAATTTCTGGTAAGCTTTTGACTTCCAGCATTTTGGTTTTTTTTTTTTTTTTTAGAACCTTTTTACATTATTGTATAACCTCTGCAATATGTCTTCCATCAGTTCTCAAACCAATCAGCCATATGAAAAACATAAAGCAAATCTATTTAAATAGCACTGTATTAGTATGAATCAATTTTTGCTGTATGTTTTTAAATTACAGCATCCTTTGTTTCTTCTCTCTCAAAGTGTTAAAGATGAAACTCTAGCCTGTAATCCCAGCACTTTGGGAGGCCGAGGCGGGTGGATCACGAGGTCAAGAGATCGAGACCATCTTGGTCAACATGGTGAAACCCCGTCTCTACTAATACAAAAAAAAAAAAAATTAGCTGGGCACGGTGGCGCGTGCCTGTAATCCCAGCTACTCAGGAGGCTGAGGCAGGAGAATTGCCTGAACCCAGGAGGCGGAGATTGCGGTGAGCCGAGATCGCGCCATTGCGCTCCAGCCTGGGTATCAAGAGCGAAACTCCGTCTCAAAAAAAAAAAAAAAAAAAAAAAAAAAAAGATGAAACTCTAATTTGCAATGTTTGGTTAAATGCCAGTTGATCACATTTGGTTTGTTTTCATATAATTATGATATAGGGAAGGGAACTTCCTTGATTGTTCCAGTGTTCCTTTAGTTAGGGATCCAGCACAGTCAGGTAAGTAGTATGTTTATTATACAGATTTATCCATTTTTTAAATTCCTCTTATATACTATATATTTTTAAAGATCATATTTTAGTGTTATTTGTGATTTTACCATATTTCACATTATTTTCCAAGACCTACTTAAAGAAAAAACAAGTGACAGTAAATACTACTGATTTGTTGCGATAACAATTTTTGTTTTAGTCTGTTGTCCCTTATAACAGTTGATATATTTTAGGCCTTGTCTTGATAAGTGGACCAGCCTGGTCAGTCTTTTCTAATATCTTTAGTTTATCTTTTAAATGTGATTTTTACTTATACTTAGAGATTATACATTAAATAGGTTTATTTATATTTTATTTTACTCCTCTGAATTTACTCAGTGAAAAAGTTAGTATAAATACATGAATACTATCAATTTTACATAATAAAAGATAAAAATACATCTGAAAGCAAACTCAGTTTATTATTCTGCATTTTAAAGAACACATGAAATTGAAAAAAAATTTTTTTTTTTTTCAGGGAGGCAGATCCAAGATGGCTGAATAGGAACAGCTCTGGAGTGCAGTTCCCAGTGAGAACAACATAGAGGGTGAGTGATCACCACTTTTCCAAATGAGTAATTACTGCCCACAGACCAGGAGATTCCTGGGCTGAAAAGTGCCATGAGTTTGCAGCACAGCTGTTTCAGCCGGAGCAGCAGGTCTCCACACAAAAACTCACACAAATTTGGGCAGCCATTTCAACTGGCACTGGAATGCCTGGGATACAGAACCACCCATTCAACTGAAAAAAAGGGGGCTGAAACAGGGAGCCAGGTGATCTGGCTCAGTGGGTCCCATCCCCACAAAGACCAGCAATCTGAAATGCTCTGGACTGAGAGTTTCACAGCAAGCACAGCTGGATCTGGGATGGTCCAGTTCTGTGGGAGGAAGGGTGTCTGCCACTACTGAGGCAGTCCACCACTAATGAGGCAGTCTGCCACTACAAAGGCAGTCTGCCATTACTGAGGCAGTCCAAAACAGGCAGTCCTCCATTACTGAGGCAGACCTCCATTACCGAGGCAGTTCTAACTATACCTCTATAAACAAAACCACAAGGAAGTTCACATAGCAGCTGGGCAGAGCCCACTGCAGATCAGCAACGCCTCTGCTGGCAGACTGTGCCAGGCTACCTCCCAGTTGGGCAGGGCTTCTTTGAAAAAAGGGAGCAGCACATCAGGAACTTATAAATAAAGGCCCACCTTCCCAGGAAAGAGCACCTGGGAAAAAAGGCAGTTATAAGTTCCATTGCAGCAGACTTAAACGTACCTGCCCAGCAGCTCTGAACGAAACAACGGAGCTCACAGCTCAGCACTTGAGTTCCTATAAGGGTCAGATAGTCACCTCAAGCAGCTCCCCAACCCCCAAATATCCAAAGAGACACTTCATAAAGGAGAGCTGAGGCTGACATCTGGTGGGTATCCTTCTGGGACAAAGATAACAGAAGAAGAAACTGGCAGAAACCCTTACTGTTCTGCAGCTGCTGCAGGTGATCCCCAGGCAAGCAGGGTCTGGAGTGGACCCCCAGCAGTCCTACAGCAGAGGGGCCTGACTGTTAGAAGGAAAACTAAAAAACAGAAAGAAATAACTTCATCATCAACAAAAAAGACATCCACGCAGAGACCCCATTCAAAATTCACCAACTACAAAGACCACAGGTAGATAAATCCACAAAGATGGGAAGAAACCAGTGCAAAAAGGATGAAAGCACTCAATACCAAAATGCCTCTCCTCCTCTAAGGGATCACAACTCCTCATCAGCAAGGAAACAAAGCTGGATGGAGAATGAGTCTGATGAATTGACAGAAACAGGCTTCAGAAAGTAAGTAATAACAAACTTCTCTGAGCTAAAAGATTGTGTTCTAACCCAATGCAAAGAAACTAAGAACCTTGAAAAAAGGTTTGATGAAATGCTTATGAGAATAAACAGATTAGAGAATATAAATGACCTGATGGAGCTGAGAAACACAATACAAGAACTTCACGAAGCATACACAAATTTCAATAGCTGAATTGACTAAGCAGAAGAAAGGATATCAGAGATTGAAGATCAACTCAATGAAATAAAATGAGAAGGCAAGATTAGAGAAAAAAGAGTGAAAAGAAATGAACAAAGCCTCCAAGAAATATGAGATTATGTGAAAAGACCTAATCTATGTTTGATAAGTATACCTGAATGTGACAGAGAGAATGAATCCAAGCTGGAAAACACTCTTAAGGATATTATCCAGGAGAACTTCCCCAACTTAGCAAGGCAGGACAATATTCAAGTCCAGGAAATACAGAGAACACCACAAAGATATTCCTCAAGAAGAGCAACCCCAAGGCACATAATCGTCAGATTCACCAGGGTTTAAATGAAGGAAAAAATGCTAAGGGCAGCCAGAGAGAAAGGTCGGGTTACCCAGAAAGGGAAGCCCATGAGACTCACAGCGGATCCCTTGGCAGAAACCATGCAAGCCAGAAGAGAGTGGGGGCCAATATTCAACACCCTTAAAGAAAAGAACTTTCAACCTAGAATTTCTTATCCAGCCAAACTAAGCTTCATAAGTTAAGGAGAAAGAAAATCCTTTACAAACAGGCAATTGCTCAGAGATTTCATCACCACCAGGACTGACTTATGAGAGCTCCCAAAAGAAGCACTCAACATAAAAAGCAACAACTAGTACCAGTCACTCCAAAAACGTACCAAATGGTAAAGAGCATTGACACAATGAAGAAACTGTGTCAACTAATGGGCAAGATAACCAGCTAGCATCAAAATGGCAGGAACAAATTCACACAAAACAATATTAACCTTAAACGTAAAGGGGCTAAATGCCCCAATCAAAAGACACAGACTGGCAAATTGGATAAAAAGTCAAAACCCATTGGTGTTCTGTATCTAGGAAACCCATCTCACATGAAAGGACACACATAGGCTCAAAATAAAGGGATAGAAGATTTGCCAAGCAAATGGAGAACGAAAAAAAGCAGGAATGCAATCCTAGTATCTGATAAAATAGACTTTAAACTGACAAAGATCAAAAGAGACAAAGAAAGTCATTATATAATGGTAAAATGATCAATGCAACAAGAAGAGCTAACGATCCTAAATATATATGCAACCAATACAGGAGCATGCAGATACATAAAGCAAGTTCTTAGCAACCTACAAAGAGACTTAGACTCCCACACAATAATAGTGGGAGACTTTAACACTCCACTGTCAATATTAGACAGATCAATGAGGATCTAATTAAACTCCAGAGCTTCTGCACAGCAAAAGAAACAATCATTAGAGTGAATGGCAACCAACAGAATGGGAAAAATTTTTTGCAATCTACCCATCTGACAAAGTACTCATATCTAGAATCTTCAAAGAACTAAAACAGATTTACAATTAAAAAAAGAAAATCCATTCAAAAGTGGGTAAAGGATATGAACAGACACTTTTCAAAAGAAGACATTTATGAGACCAACAAACATATGAAAAAATGCTCATCATCACTGGTCATTAGAGAAATGCAAATCAAAACCACACTGAGATACCATCTCATGCCAGTTAGAATGGTGATCATTAAAAAAATCTGGGGACAACAGATGCTGGAGAGGATGTGGAGAAACAGGAACACTGTTACACTGCTGGTGGGAGTGTAAATTAGTTCAACCATTGTGGAAGACAGTGTGGCAATTCCTCAAGGACCTAGAAATAGAAATTCCATTTGACGCAGCAATCCCATTACTGGGTATATATCCAAAGGATTATAAATTGTTCTATTATAAAGACACAGGCACATGTATGTTTGTTGCAGCACTGTTTACAATAGCAAAGACCTGGAATCAACCGAAATGCCCATCGATGATAGGCTGGACAAGGAAAATGTGGCAAATATATACCATGGAATACTATGCAGACATAAAAAATGAGTTTGTGACCTTTGTAGGAACATGGATGAATCTAGAAACCATCATTCTCAGCAAACTGACACAAGAACAGAAAATCAAACACAACATGTTCTTACTCATAGATGGGTGTTGAACAATGAGAACACATGGACACAGGGAGGGGAGTGTCACACACTCAGGTCTGTTGGGGGGGAATTGGGGAGGGACAGTGGGGGTTAGGGAGGTTGGCGAGGGATAACATGGGGAAAAATGCCAGATATAGGTGACAGGGGGATGGAGGCAGCAAAACACATCACCATGTAGGTACCTATGCAACAATGCTGCATGTTGTGCACATGTACCTCAGAACCTAAAATGCAATAATATATATATACACACACACACATATATATACATATATATGTATATATATGTGTGTGTGTGTGTGTGTGTGTATATATACATAAAGAAATTTTTCATTATTTAGGATATTTGCTTTGCCCTCATTTTTGTACTAAAAGTAAGGATGTACAGTTACTTTTTCCTCTGTAAATTTCAAACAATACCCAAGGAACTCTTTAAAAGTATTGTCCAAATAATCGTTTTTTCAAAATAATAAGGTCCTTGAAACTGTATAGAAAATTTCTAGTATTAATTCGTAATATTCCACTGACATAAATTTTTATATAAAATATGAGCAGAAATTTGCACAGGCAATCAATAGACAATTTGGAAATGAATTTGCACCTGTGAGAAATGTGGGAAAAAATAGCTACAAATTCACTGCATCTCCTGTATTACTATGGATTTTTACCAAGTGCATTTTATCTCACCTTATGCTCTGGTACCAACACTAACAAGCAATTTAGAGTTTATGTTCTATCCCAAGTGGTTGATTAGAGCGTATTACAAGAGGTCTGAAATAGTCATTACACCTGGGCTTTTAGCCACACAATCTGCACTGTGACTTGTCTAGAATGTTGGCTGATGGATAAAGTGTTCTAAAACGTTAGTTCCATCTAAATCATTTCTTTTTCAATCCTCCAGTGCTCATTTTATTCACTGGCTTTGTTCCCCAATCTGCTGCATAACGCTGTCTAAATCCTTGGTTGAAAATGCCATCCCACTTTTCTCCTAATCAGCTCCCAAACTGCAAATTCAGAAACAAGCCTGGACCCCCGCTTCCCCTTACTGAACCTAAGCCTTGGACTCTGAAGGCAGAGGGTCTGTCCTAATGATTTAGGGATGTCTTGGAGTACTGCTAGGGTGTGCATGACTTTGGTAAACCTCAAATCTATCTGTCTCTCTGAATGATATTGCCTTAGCAAAAAATGCCTAATTCAGGCTCAAGGTATATTATACAACTGATATCAAAATCCAAGAAAAAGAAGATAAATTACATTAGGATAATAGGAAGTGTCTGACAACTCTGAGCAATAATTTGATGAGAACAATCCAACCCTTTCTCTTTGCACTTTCTCTTCACATTATTGCTGTTCTCCTTGGATTTCCGTTGTTTTTCTATTATTTTGTTTTTCAAAGACTCAGGTGAGAGAAAATTTTTCTACTCTAATCTTTGATTAATATCACTTAACAACACCCACAGCACAATTTCAATTTAACTAGTTACGATTTTGGAGACTTTGTCATCTTTGAAATGTTTTAGGGTTTGGTTCCCTCAAGGGCGTGTGTGACTTTAAGATTATTTTTTGACATTAATAACTTATTTTAAGAGATATTTTCATAGTTTTCTGTAATCACTGACTTCCTGAATTGATGTTATACTGGGTTTGCATGAACTAAAATCACTCTTGCATACAGTCAAGGGACCATTTATGGCAAGGTCATCAGCTTCCAATCAGTTATTAAACAAATGTGTTGAAGACGATCACATCATATAGTAGGTACTGTTCTAGATGAAACATACTTTCCCTAGTAGTGTAGGGAGCGTAACTACAGTGTAGGAAGACCTTATACTGTAGCATAAGCTCCATTACACTACAGTGAAAGGCTGACAATTTAAGAAAAAATATGCAAAATAATGCAAGTAATATTTAGAAACTATGAAGAAAATATAGTGAAAAGTGTGTAAAAGGGTCTATTTAGTTAATATATTCATGGTTATTTAAGGAGAGACATAAAGCATAGTGACTGGTACTGTTTCAAACTGAGCAAAGTACATACAGGAAAAATGAGGTTGGAGGAAGAGGAAAGACAGCCCCTATTCGGTCTTGTAAACTAAATCAGAGGGATCCAAGATGGCCGCTTAGGAGGAAGTCGGGATTGCAGCTCCGAGAGAAGGCGCAGAGGGTGAGTGGACGCCGAATTTCCAGACAGATTTTTACTGCCCACAGACCAGGAGATTCACAGGAGGAGAAGCCCCACGGGTCACCAGCGCCGCTGGTTTGAGCAGCGTGGCCGCTCAGCCTATGCCCTGGGGCAGGGGGCAGTGGCTTCTTATGCAGAGCGAGAGAGACAGTGTTCCCTCTGAGCCAGCAGGGGGAGCTGAAGCAGGGAGTCAAGCCAGGAGACCCCCGGGCAAGTGCGCACCACGAATCTCAGAGCCGCTGCTTCGGCTGACGCAGCGGCACACAGGGCAGCGGATTTTAACTGCCCACAGACCAGGAGATTCACAGGCGGAGAAGCTCCACGGGTTCCCAGCACCGCTGGTTGGACCGGAGCAGCTGCTCGGCCTGCACCGGGGGCAGGGAGCAGCGGCTCCTTGAGCAAAGTGAACCAGACTGTGTCCCCTCTGGGCCAGCAAGGGGAGCTGAGGCAGGGAGTCAAGCCAAGAGATTCCCGGGCAAAGAGGGCACACTGGAAACACGGCTGAACTCGGGAAGTTCCAGCACTGTGGGGGAGGGGCGTCCTCCATCGGGAAACACCCTGCAGTTCCTGGGGCAATTTGCTGTAACCAAGACAACCCGCCACTACAGAGACTCCATCACTACAGGGGCGGGCCAGCATAGCGGAAGCAGTTCTAACTACACCCATATAAACAGGACTGTAGGGAAGCTCACACGGAAGCTGGGCAGAGCCCACAGCAGCTCAGCGAAGCCTCTGCAGGCTGAGTGTGACTAGACTGCCACCTTGTGGGCAGGGAAAACGGTAGCAACACAGCTGAAAAGCATAAAGCCCTAACTCCCTGGGCCAGAACACTTGGGGGGAAGAAAAGGGGGTTTATGAGTTCAGCTGCTGCAGACTTAAAATTACCAAAATCAGAAAGACAGCAACTACAAAGTCAATAGGCGGATAAATCCACAAAGATGGGAAGAAACCAGTGCAAAAAGGATGAAAACACCCAAAACCAGAACACCTCTCCTCCTACAAGGCAGCATAACTCCTCACCAGCACGGGAACAAGACTGGACGGAGAATGAGTGTGATGAAATGACAGAATCAGCTTTCAGAAAATGGATAATAAGAAACTTCCGTGAGCTAAAAGAACATGTTCTAACCCAATGCAAAGAAACTAAGAACCTTGAAAAAAGACTTGATGAAATGCTAATGAGAATGGACAACTTAGAGAGGAATATGAGTGAATTGATGGAGCTGAAAAACACAACACGAGAACTTCGCGAAGCATGCACAAGTTTCAACAGCCGAATTGACCAAGTAGAAGAAAGGATATCAGAAATCGAAGATCAACTCAAATGAAACAAAACGAGAAGGGAAGATTAGAGAAAACAAGGTAAAAAGGAATGAACAGAGTCAACAAGAAATATGGGACTATGTGAAAAGACCTAATCTACGTTTGATAGGTGTACCTGAATGTGACGAAGAGAATGCATCCAAGCTGGAAAATACTCTTCAGGATATTATCCAGGAAAACTTCCCCAACCTAGCAAGGCAGGCCAATATTCAAGTCCAGGAAATACAGAGAACACAACAAAGATATTCCTCTAGAAGAGCAACCCCAAGGCACATAATCATCAGATTCACCAGGGTTGAAATGAAGGAGAAAATACTAAGGGCAGCCAGAGAGAAAGGTCGGGTTACCCACAAAGGGAAACTCATCAGACTCACAGCAGATCTCTCAGCAGAAACCCTTACAGGCCAGAAGAGAGTGGGGGCCGATATTCAACATCCTTAAAGAAAAGAACTTTCAACCCAGAATTTCATATCCAGCCAAACTAATCTTCATAAGTGAAGGAAAAATAAAATCCTTTGTGAACAAGCAAGTACTCACAGATTTCATCACCACCAGACCAGCTTTACAAGAGCTCCTGAAGGAGACACTACACATAGAAAAAAACAACCAGTACCAGCCACTCCAAAAACGCACGAAATGATAAAGAGCAGCAACACAATGAAGAGTCTGCATCAACAAATGGGCAAAACAGCCAGCTAGCATCAAAATGACAGGATCAAATTCACACATAACAATATTAACCCTAAATGTAAATGGACTAAATGCCCCAATCAAAAGATACAGACTGGCAAATTGGATAAAAAGCCAAAACCCATCAGTGTGCTGTATCCAGGAAACCCACCTCACATGCAAGGATACACAAAGGCTCAAAATAAAGGGATGGAGGAAGATTTACCAGGCAAATGGAGAGCAAAAAAAAGCAGGAGTTGCAATTCTCATCTCTGATAAAATAGACTTTAAAGCAACAAAGATCAAAAGAGACAAAGAAGGACATTACATAATGGTAAAAGGATCAATGCAACAAGAAGAGCTAACGATCCTAAATATATATGCACCTAATACAGGAGCACCCAGATACATAAGGCAAGTTCTTAAAGACTTACAAAGAGACTTAGACTCCCACACAATAATAGTGGGAGACTTCAACACACCATTGTCAATATTAGACAGATCAACCAGACAGAAAATTAATAAGGATATCCAGGACTTGAACTCAGACCTGGAACAAGCAAACCTAATAGACATTTACAGAACTCTCCAGCCCAAATCCACAGAATATACATTCTTCTCAGCACCACATCACACCTACTCTAAAATTGACCACATAATTGGAAGTAAATCACTCCTCAGCAAATGCAAAAGAACGGAAACCATAACAAACAGTTTCTCAGACCACAGTGCAATCAAGTAGAACTCAGAATTCAGAAGCCAACCCAGAACCGCACAGCCTCATGGAAATTGAACAACTTTCTCCTGAATGTTGACTGGATAAACACTGAAATGAAGGCAGAAATAAAGATGTTCTTCGAAACCAATGAGAACGAAGACACCACATACCAGAAGCTCTGGGACACATTTAAAGCAGTCTCTAGAGGAAAATATACAGCAATAAGTGCCCACATGAGAAGAAAGGAGAGAACTAAAATTGACACTCTATCGTCAAAATTGAAAGAGCTAGAGGAGCAAGATCAAACAAACTCAAAACCTAGCAGAAGACAAGAAATAACTAAGATCAAAGCAGAATTGAAGGAGATAGAGACACGAAAAACCCTACAAAAAATCAATAAATCCAGGAGCTGGTTTTTTGAAAAGATCAACAAAATAGACAGACCACTAGCCAGACTAATAAAAAAGAAAAGAGAGAATAACCAAATAGATGCAATAAAAAATGATAAAGGGGATATCACCACAGATGCCACAGAAATTCAAACCATCATCAGAGATTATTACAAACAACTCTATGCACATAAATTAGAAAACCTGGAATAAATGGATAAATTCCTGGACAGTAGCCTCCTCCCATGCCTAAACCAGGAAGAGGTCGAAACCCTGAATAGACCAATAACAAGGTCTGAAGTCGAGGCAGCAATTAAGAGCCTACCCCCCCAAAAAAGCCCAGGCCCAGATGGGTTCACAGCCGAATTCTACCAGACATACAAAGAGGAACTGGTACCATTCCTTCTGAAACTATTCCAAATAATCAAAAAAGAGGGAATCCTTCCCAAATCATTTTATGAGACCAACATCATCCTAATACCAAAACCCTGCAGAGACTCAACAAGAAAAGAAAACTACAGGCCAATATCCATGATGAACATAGATGCAAAAATCTTCAATAAAATACTGGCAAGCCAATTGCAACAGCACATCAAAAAGCTTATCCACCATGATCAAGTAGGATTCATCCCGGGGATGCAAGGCTGGTTCAATATACGCAAGTCTATAAATGTAATTCACCACATAAACAGAACCAAAGACAAAAACCACATGATTATCTCAATTGATGCAGAGAAGGCCTTCGACAAAATTCAACAGCCCTTTATGCTAAAAACTCTCAATAAACTAGGTATCGACGGAACGTATCTCAAAATAATAAAAGCTATTTATGACAAACCGACAGCCAATATCATACTGAATGGGCAAAAACTGGAAGCATTCCCTTTGAAATCTGGCACTAGACAAGGATGCCCTCTCTCACCACTCCTATTCAATATAGTACTGGAAGTTCTAGCCAGAGCAATCAGGCAAGAAAAAGAAATAAAGGGTATTCAATTAGGACAGGAGGAAGTCAAATTGTCTCTATTTGCAGATGACATGATTGTATACATAGAAGACCCCATCGTCTCAGCTCAAAATCTCCTGAAACTGATAAGCAACTTCAGCAAAGTCTCAGGATACAAAATCAATGTGCAAAAATCACAAGCATTCCTATATACCAATAACAGACTAAAAGAGAGCCAAATCAAGAACGAACTGCCATTCACAATTGCTACAAAGAGAATAAAATACCTAGGAATACAACTAACAAGGAACGTAAAGGACCTCTTCAAGCAGAACTACAAATCACTGCTCAACGAAATAAGAGAGGACACAAACAGATGGAGAAACATTCCATGTTCATGGTTAGGAAGAATTAATATCGTGAAAATGGCCATACTGCCCAAAGTAATTTACAGATTCAACGCTATCCCCATCAAGCTACCAATAACCTTCCTCACAGAACTGGAAAAAACCACCTTAAACTTCATATGGAACCAAAAGAGAGCCCGCATAGCCAAGTCAATTCTAAGCAAAAAGAACAAAGCGGGAGGCATCACACTACCAGACATCAAACTCTACTACAAGCCTACAGTAATCAAAACAGCATGGTACTGGTACCAAAACAGAGATATAGACCAATGGAACAGAACAGAGACGTCGGAGGTGACACAACATATCTACAACAATCCGATCTTCGACAAACCTGATAAAAACAAGCAATGGGGAAAGGATTCCCTTTTCAATAAGTGGTGTTGGGAAAACTGGCTAGCCATATGCAGAAAGCAGAAACTCGACCCCTTCCTGACACCTTACACTAAAATTGACTCCAGATGGATTAAAGACTTAAACATAAGACGTAACACCATAAAAACACTAGAAGTAAACCTAGGCAAAACCATTCAGGACACAGGCGTAGGCAAGGACTTTATGACCAAAACACCAAAAGCATTGGCAACAAAAGCCAAAATAGACAAATGGGACCTAATCAAACTCCACAGCTT
Organism: Aotus nancymaae; assembly: GCF_030222135.1. Lineage (NCBI taxonomy): Eukaryota > Metazoa > Chordata > Mammalia > Primates > Aotidae > Aotus > Aotus nancymaae. The sequence continues at coordinate 45,887,867 of NW_026988421.1, read as the reverse complement.
CTGCACGGCAAAAGAAACAGTCAATAGAGTGAATCAGCAACCAACAGAATGGGAAAAAATTTTTGCAGCCTACCCGCCTGACAAAGGGCTGATATCCAGAATTTACAACGAGCTAAAACAGATTTACAAGACAAAAACAAACAAGCCCATTCAAAAATGGGCGAAGGATATGAACAGATACTTTACAAAAGAAGACATACGTGAGGCAAACAAACATATGAAAAAATGCTCATCATCACTGGTCATTAGAGAAATGCAAATCAAAACTACATTGAGATACCATCTCACGCCAGTTAGAATGGCGATCATTAAAAAATCTGGAGAAAACAGATGCTGGAGAGGATGTGGAGAAATAGGAACACTTTTACACTGTTGGTGGGAGTGTAAATTAGTTCAACCACTGTGGAAAACAGTGTGGCGATTCCTCAAGGTCCTAGAAATAGAAATTCCATTTGACCCAGCAATCCCATTACTGGGCATATATCCAAAGGATTATAAATCGTTCTACTATAAGGACACATGCACACGAATGTTCACTGCAGCACAGTTTACAATAGCAAAGACCTGGAACCAGCCCAAATGCCCATCGATGATAGACTGGACAGGAAAAATGTGGCACATATACACCATGGAATATTATGCAGCCATTAAAAATGAGGAGTTCACGTCCTTTGTAGGGACATGGATGAACCTGGAAACCATCATTCTCAGCAAACTGACACAAGAACACAAAATCAAACACCACATGTTCTCACTCATAGGTGGGTGTTGAACAAGGAGAACACATGGACACAGGGAGGGGAGCACTATACACGGGGGTCTGTTGGAGGGAGGGGGGACAGCGGGGGGGTGGGGAGTTGGGGAGGGATAGCATGGGGAGAAATGCCAGATATAGGTGAAGGGGAGGGAGGCAGCAAATCATACTGCCACGTATGCACCTATGCAACAACCTTGCATGTTTTTCACATGTACCCAAAAACCTAAAATGCAATAAAAAAAGAAAAAAAGGAAAAAAAAAAAAAAACACAACTAAATCAGAGACGTAGATTTTAATCTAAATGAACTTGGCTCCAGTGTTAGAATAATAAAACCATTCTTGTAACTGTGCAAATGATAACATATGTGGATTTTACTCTGAAAGACTTTGTGCTACAGTAAATGGCCTAAAGCCTATAAAAAAGGTTGCTCTTTAGGGCGTGAGGTAAACGGATGAGTGCCATAAGAAAAGACCAGATAATAAAGGACAGAAAATCTAGCTGAAAAGAAACAACACTGAGACCCTCCACAAAATGATCTAAATGATTTTCAGTGAAGAGCTGTCAGCTGTATTAGAGATTATAGAAAGGAGTATCTAAAACAATAGATACTCCTAAAACAATAATAGGAAGTAATCCACGTAAATGAAGAATCCAGGTTATGGCAGTGGAGCTGTTAATATCATCAGAAAAATGGGGGGAGGTATTCAGCTTAGTAAGACCGGAGGCAAGAGCAAAATAGAAAAGTAAGTTAAAATCAGAGGAACACCAAATACCAGGAAAACATGATTATTTTACAGATACTGAAAGGTGGTAATCTGGAATTTTAGTAGCTCTTATGAGTGTACAATATAAGTAAGTTTAGCAGTAATAGTAAATTCTTGCAGTGGTTCACAGAAAAACCTCTGACTTGAAAGAGTACTATGAATTCAGAGGAAAGAAGAGTGTCAATGATATGTCACAAATAAATTCCATATAATTTGATGATAAATCAGATTAGAATAATGAGAAAAGAGACAATCAAGACTCCATCCTATAATCAGACAGAATGTGGGATGTGAAGGACCTCTTCGAGTAGAACTACAAACCACTGTTCAAAGAAATAAGAGAGGATACATACAGATGGAAAAACATTTCATGCTCATGGTTAGGAAGAATGAATACCATGAAAATGGCCATACTACCGAAAGTAATTTATAAATCAATGCTATCCCCATCAATCTACCATTGACTTTCTTCACAGAATTGGAAAAAAAACCACCTTAAATTTCATATGGAACCAAAAAAGATCCCACACAGCCAAGACAATTCTAGGCAAAAAGAATAAAGACGAAGCATCATGCTACGTGACTTCAAAGTATACTATAAGGCTACAGTAATCAAAACATCATGGTTCCAGTACAAAAACAGAGATAGAGACCAATGGAACTAAATGGATTAAAGATTTAAACATAAGACCTAACACCATAAAAACCTTAGAAGAAAGCCTAGGCAATACCATTCAGGACATAGACATAGGCAAGGACTTCATGACTAAAACATCCAAAGCAATGGCAACAAAAGCCAAAATAGACAAATGGGATCTAATTAAACTTAACAGCTTCTGCACAGCAAAAGAAACAATCATTAGAGTGAAACAGCAACAAACAGAATGGGAAAAAATTTTTGCAATCTACTCATCTGACAAAGGGCTAATATCCAGGATCTACAAATAACTTAAACAAATTTATAAGAAAAAAAAAACCATCAAAAAGTGGGTAAAGGATATGAACAGATGCTTCTCAAAAGAAGACATTTCTGCAGCCAACACACATATGAAAAAAAGCTCATCATAACTGGTCATTAGAGAAATGGAAATCAAAATCACATTGAGATGCCATCTCATGACAGTTAGAATGGCTATCATTAAAAAATCAGGAAACAACAGATGCTGGAGAGAAGGTGGAGAAATAGGAATGGTTTTCTCCACATGAGTTCATGTCCTCTGCAGGGAGGAACCTGGATGAAGCTGGAAACCATCATTCTCAGCAAACTGACACCAGAAAAGAAAATCAAACTTCATATATTCTCTCAGTGTTCAACAGAGTAGGTGTTGAACACTGAGAACACATGGACACAGGGAGGGAAACATGCAGGTTGACAGTCAGGAATCCCGTTAGAAAGTGTTTTTAAGGTAGTAACAGCAAGAAGTAGAAACCCGGTAAGTGTAAGCTTCTTTGACCTGTAAGATATCGGTAATTTATGTGGTCTGACTTTGAGTACAGCAGGGTGTAAAGTAATAAATTATAACTGGCTCTGGCTGGATGATATTTTTTTGGGGGGAGACCTTTTATGAAGGAGAGAACCCATATATATTATTAAAACCTGTATCCTCAAAAGTATCACATTGATACATGGTAACAGCTCAGATTTTTATTTTTTGAATGGAAGAATGGATGTTTAGATAGAGGTGTGCATATAAAGATAGATAAATGAGTGAAAATGTATAAATATAGATTGAGAGGATTTTCCAAAGCATGAGTTTAAAGCAGTTTAAGAATAATTTAGTTTAATTTCAAACATATGGAAATAGTCTTAGGGTGATGCAGGTTACAGATTGAAGTTTACCTATGAACTAGTAGTGTCACTTTGGGAACATATTTGTACTTTGAGATATTTGAGATATTGAGACAATATAGCTGTCTAGTCTTAAATACTCTTCATTCCAGCTTTTCCAGGGTTGAATATCTTGGATACGCTTTGCCTGTTCCTGATTTCCTGTTCTCTTGCTTTACATATGTCAAACTTCTTTCACCTGTGCTCCTTTCCCCTAATTATTGTCTGAGTTTACAATGCAGTGCATATCATTTTTGCCTTTGTCAAGTGTGTGCTAAACAACTGTGACCTAGTTGAAAGGCTTAGGGATGTTTCATCGTATTTTTTCATCCAAGCAGCTAAGCCAAGCAATGCACTGTCAGAGGCATTTCTCTTACAGAACTAATGCTTAATCTCAACCTTTCCTGTAATAATATAGCTCAAAGTGAAATTATGAAATGGAATTACTTGGCTAGTTTTCCTCTACAAGCTGTTAAGAATGAAGTCATTTTCAACTTAAAGGGAGTTGGTGTTATCCCCAATGGTCAGATTAAATAGAGGATAGTCAACTTTCCATTCCAATGCATGACAGAAGGAACAAGATATATCAAATACTGCATTTCAAATTTTTCAGAACAAGGTTTTTACTGACTTTCAGCTACTTTAATGTCAGTGGCCTTTTTTGAATTCAATGGTTGTGATTTTGAAATTAAGAGTACTAGGGTCCTGTACTTGAACCACAGGGTGACTTTAGACTGTACTTACTAATATTTGGGTTGGTGTAAACGTAATTGCAGTGTCTGCCATTACTTTTAATGAAAGACACTGGAATTATGTTTGCATCGGCCTAATAACTCTGAGGCTCATATTCTTCATCTGCAAAGTAGGAGTAATATTGTTTGCCTCATAAAAATTGTTTTGTAGGTTAAAGGTCTTCGAAGTATAGTAACTTATCCAGCACCGTTATCACTTGGGAACTTGCTAGAAATGTACATTCTCAGATCACAACCCGAACCTACTGAATCAGTGGGGTTTCAGTAGGGACCTACTGAATCAGAGGCTATCAGTTTGGGTTTTAGCAAGACCTCAAGTTGATTCTGACTTAGGCTAACACTTGAGAACTGCTAGCCTAAAACATATAAAGCTTAGTAAAATGCGTCTCACATTTTGTTGTTCTATTTGTCATCATCATTATCTGGCTAGACATTCTATGAGTACCCAAAACTTAGGTTTTCTTCTCTCCTTATGTTTTCAGGACCTAGAGGAATGGTTTTGGTGGTGGGAGTTACCTGGAAGAGAATTTTGGACCTTCAAATTCCCTGGATGCTTATCACAAAATTATTAAGAACAGGAAGCCCAAGATTTCTTCTCAAATCAACTTTGTGATACATATTTAAGAAGTCATAAATTACCTAATTGTTTTATTTACTTAATAAAAATTTCTTAGGTGCTTCCTGCCATCTTACCATAAAAAATAGATATTTAATCAGTGGAAAGTAGTTTAATTTCAAGAGTATACATGTTTTGTTAGTTTTTATTGCTACCTGAACATACCATTTCTTGCATAAAAACTGTAAAATTACATAAAGGAAATGGTAATATTACAGTCAAAAGAAGCATTAATGTCATTTTAAAATTTAGGTTAGTTATATTAAATTTTAAATCCAAAGGATACCTTTTAATTGCTTTATTTTAGACATTATATTTTTAGAAGATTTTAAAATAATGTGCATATCTATATTTTAATATAAACATAAAATTTTCAGATACTACAGTATATGTTTACTGTAGATGTTGAAGTTTTACCAAGAACCCAGTTGGTTTCCTGTGACTTTGTTTTCACATGTGCATGTAAACAATGAAGATACATCTTTTGTAATGATGTACTGATTGAATACCTTCACAATTGCTCTTGCTGGGTACCATCAGTTTCTTATTTTAGAGCAACAATACAATATTTGGTACCTAGTGTAAAAGACCAAATGATGAATGCAAAATAATGTTTCTGTTGTTTAAAAAAACTACCTCGCTTATCTACATTGTCTGTTGTAAGATCCACCTAAATAGCAGATTCAAACAAAACAAAATGCAAACACAGTGGTCTTCAGGAGAACTCCAACTTTCAACAGAATTATAACCTCCAATTCTCCATATATAAGGAAGGGGCACAGGACACTTTTAAGAGTTCAAGAAAATGCTTAAAAATGCTTAATGATGGGAGGAAACACTTCCAAAGAAACTCTATTCAGCCTAAGGGAAAGGAGGTGCAAAACCCATTAAACCTGCAATTCCGTTTAGTTCTGTATACCTGGTGCTAAGTACATTTTACAGCACTGATTAAAATGGGTAACCTGGCCAAAGCACACATAGCATGAAATTTGTTTGAACTCTGAAAACTCTTTTCCTAATTATGAACTCTAAACAAAGCTATATCCCTTTCTTAAGAAAAAATAACTTTACGATAAAAGATTAACCAGAAACAAAACACACAATTCATAAATGTGCACTCAGAATATTAGAATTAAAAATTTTAGTTACAATTAAAGGTATCTGATGCTTTCTTACTGATGACCAAATGTTCACGCTATGGTATTTGTGCTATGATGAATTCAAAAGGACTAAGTTTTTTTAAAAAGATTATCCTTAAAGGAAAAATAACCTTTATACAATAGTATTATTTATCCAAGTTTGCAATTTCTTAATTTTACCTATGTAATGGATTTAGAAACAATACTATCAAGAGAAAATATACTATTTATTTATTCAAAAGCATTTTATTTAAAAATGGTCTCATATATTTTTATTTAAAAATCCATACCACTATGCTATGTAAACCAAAAATGACTGAGGCAGACAGATCTCAAATGATTTAGAGGTTTATCTTACCAAGGTTGAGGATACATTTGGGAAAAAAGAAACACGAGTCACAGTAGAATCCATGTACTATGCTTTTTATAAAGAGAATTTTGAAACTTCAGTATTTAAAGGTTAAGAACAAGTAGGAAGGAAAGAAAAAGGAGTGAAATATGAGAGACGATAAGCAATGAAGCAAGTGGTTACATTCTGTGTGTGTCTGATTGACTCTCAGTGTATCTACAACTTAGATGTAAAAAGAAGGAGTGGAGGGTCAATTATACTTTCATCTTATACTCAGTAAATCTACATTCTATACAAGATAAAGTAAGCATGAGAATTACAGCTGTCAGGGAACAAACAGAAGGCAGTTTTTGCATGACTCAGTTGACAAAGTTAACTTTTCCCTTTGACAAGGTTAGTTTGGAGTCCTGAGGTTTTATTTTCCTTTTACAGCTAAATGCCAGCATCTTTGCACACCTAGCTCAAAGGACTTCCATACAGATACATTTTACAGAAGTGGTAACAACCTTACAGCCACAACTTTAATCTATTTCATGCCTAGTAAGTGATACAGATGAAATCCCACCTCATCTTTTTCTAAAACAGGAGGTGGTTTCTTCACCAAAATTAAGAAATATGCAACATACAAAATCCCTACTGCCTCCATGTACCACCAGAGAAGTTTGAAGTAGGCATTAACCCATAATCGTTCTTAAAATATCAATTCCCATCTCCAAGGTCATTTGCCCTTTCAATTTACATTTAACCTTTATTTATTTGACTACAGAACTGTATTTTAGGGTCTGTTTTTCTCAAAACATCACAAACAGGTAGCATTTTCTTATATCTGCCCACTATTTAGGAAATGCTAATCTAGATTAAAGATGGTAAACATAATAGTGTATGGTTAAGATTTGGAAGGTTACTTCAACCAAAGGGATTCACTTTACTTTCAAGATGAATGTCTAAAACTTCGAAATGTCCAGCAGGGTAAAATTAACAATAAGGAAAATACAACTTCTCCTACATATATAGCATTGGAGAAATTATATCTATATAAAATAAACCACTTGCTGTTGATTGCTCAAGTCCCACCTTTCCACTAGCATCTCCGGGTTAATTATAGTATAATAAGTGAGTGATTTTCTGAGCAAAACAGTATAAATTGCCTTTTGTTGCTCAGAGCAGAATATATCCACTTAAAATGCCAACTGTAGACTCAGGATAGACCACCAGGATAAAGCCCAGCTGTGCCACAGCACAAGTATGTGGATCTATTTTCTTTTCCTTTATTCTTTTAACTCTAATGAGAAGAAGAATGCATTCCTACTAGATAAAAAGAATAGCCCTATGGTTCATTGACTCAATGTAGTAGCAAAAAAAAAAAAAAAAAAAAAAAAAAAACACCAACAAAGAAATAAAACAGAAGCATAAATTCAAAATAAATACACAGAACAGACACACACACACACATCATCCCTAGCCTTTAAGAAAATGTGAGTGAACTGGGTTAAATTTGTCTTAGTTTGTGTTGCTGTTTGTTCAACTTTACTTTCTCAGGAATATCCTGTGTTAGTACTTTAACTTTAGAGTATCCATTTCTAACTCCCATATTCACTCATTCTGTCAGCAATAACACTAGAGTTTTCTCTGGAGTGGTAGAAGTAGGTAGATATCAACCTGTTTGCATGGTCTATACATACTTTTATAAAAAACAGTAATGGCAAACATTGTATTTTGGTCCCCAAATGAATCACCATTGTTTTGGAATCAAAGTAATTTTTAAAAAATTAAATCAAGCACTTTAGGAGGCTGAGACAGGTGGGATCACCTAAGGTCAGGAATTCGAGACCAGCCTGGCCAACATGGTAAAACCCTGTCTCTACTAAAAATGCAAAAATTAACCAGATGTGGTGGCAGACATCTGTAATCCCAGCTATAGGCAGGCTGAGTCAGGAGAATCACTTGAACACGTCTGTAATCCCAGCTACTAGGCAGGCTGAGGCAGGAGAATCACTTGAACCCAGGAGGCAGAGTGAGCCAAGATTGTGCCATTGCACTCCAGCTTAGGCGACAAGAGCAAAACTCTGTCTCAAAAAAAGAAAAAATTAAATTGAGCTCTATTTTTACTCCTTCCAATAACCTTAACAAATACATTTAGCACAATTACAAAATCAATTATGTATTATTAAAAATCCCAAAAGGTCAATCAGCTTAATAGTCCACCCCAAAAAGTCAATTAGCTTAGTAGCCTACACATTTTCAGATGTGGCTTCTCAAAGCTACCTTTGGTTTTTGGAAAAATTACTAAGTCAACATATATTGAAATGATGTTTGAACATGGCCCACATTCATGTACGCTTGTGGATCTGGAGCATTATGATTTGCAGTCTTATGATTAGTACACAGAATTTCTATTTCAGCTCTACTTCTATTCTTATGTTTTTAACAATCAGCATTTCAACATTCACCCTGTCAAAGTTCAACAGTGTCCGTGTCCTACTGCACTGACGGCATTTGAGAAACAAAATTACTTCCCTCCTTCATGTATAATAAGTATTCTACTAACTTCAGAATTCATTTAGGAAGAAGTCGACATGCATTTCTACTACTTACTGTCTTTTCCTAGGTGAGGTTTTTGTGAACCTCAATTTATTTTTCCACAAGGTGGGCTAATTCTCCCATTGTCACATTGACAGACTTATTTATCATTATGATCTAATGAAATGCTATGTTGAGTATATGTGTAAATACTGTCATACAAATGGCAAGATACGCAGGTTCATGATACTTTAGAATGGTGATCCACTCTTGTGGATCTCTGAGGGAGTTTTCCTACTTAAGGTAGAAATAGTAGATATAAACCTGTCTGTCTTGCCTACACATGTTTTACTTATTAATGATACACATTGTAGTCTGGTTCCAAAATGAATCACTACTGTTGTGGAGTTCAAGTGATTGCAGATGATTTCGACCTCTGGTTAGTTTGAGATCTTATGGCACGGACAGTGCCACATCTTCTTGACTTCCAGGGCTCTATAGGGCAGAAATCACCATGGACCTGTTCTGTCATGGATGACTCTCTAATTTTCTTTCCCCATACCCAAGAACCCAGAGACCAATTTGATCTTTATAAACTGCTGCTATAGAATGATCAGCTGTGGGCATAAGAAGGCTATCCCTATACCTGCAGATTTATTTTCTTACATAGTAATAATAATAGGTATTTTTATTTTAAACATTCTAGATTAATATATAGCTATTACTACTCAAAACAATCATGCAGTAGAGTTATGATTATAGTTCACGTTTTACCAAATAGGACCATGAAGCACAGAGAAATGTAATCAGTTGCCTCAGATCACATGGCTGGTGAAGCTTCAGCTAAGTTTTGAACCTAAGCACTCCAACTCCAGAGTAAAAGTCCTAACAAAACTAGCACGTTGCTTTGTATTTTCTAAGATCCTGAATATAAAATAAGTCTGGTTCCAAGTCATGTCCTTGAGAATTAGAAATACTTAAATAAAAATGCTTCTCCTAAAAACAAATAAACAAACAAAAAAACTCAGTTAATTTGTATGTCTCAACTATGTAGTTTCAATTTTTTTTCAATTGGGAGTAGCAGTCCCCTTGTATTCTGCACCTATAGGTGGTAGTGTTCATGTTACATTGCATTCTAATAGCAATAGTAGTAAGAGATTATTACATAAATATTAAACAACAGAAAAAATAAATAAGAAAGGGAGTCTGAAAACCTAACACTCAGTAAGAACCCAGTGATTGTACAAATTAGTGGCAATTTTATCTGGATTTTGTGACTAAAAAATAATTATTCTAGAAAATATTTCTAAATCAATTGCTTAGAGAAGTATACCTAAGTCATTTCTAAAGGTAAATCTTCCATTATTAATTTTACCTTTAAATAGTTTTTTCTATTTCAATCATATATATCACATATGTTAATACTTTAATTATATGTAAAATAAAGTTTTAATCATATATACATTTTAATTATATGTAATATAAATTTCAATAGACGTTCAAAGGTATTTGTTTATTTTGTTCTGTAGATACAGATTGCAGTAGTGCCTAGAATGAAGCACGTGCCTGAAGTACTTCATCTTGGTAGAAGATTATATCATTATATGTTTCATCTTACACATCATTCAATACTTGAATATAAGCATTATATAAGATCTTATGCAGTTTTTCCTTTTGTGTTTCTCTTAATATTTTCATCAAAAGTTTTGTGAGTTTGGAAGGTGATAAAACTATTTCCTCTGTAGAAATGATTTTAAAAATAAGATTGTGTTTTATATATATACATATGTGATAATATTAAAAAAATAAATTAATTAATTAAAGGAAGCATCCAGTTTCAAAAAGACTAGAGGATTCTGGTTGCCTGCCAGTTCAGTGAGTCCTCTTGAATGACAAACTCCTCCAAATTAAAAATGTAATCACAGATGGCACTAGTAGAAGTGTATTCCTCTAAACAAGGGAGGGTCAGATCCTTATCAACTGATCAGATCATGGCTGCAGGGGACTTTTTTTCTGACTCCTATACTTCAAAGGCAATAAATAAAATGAGGAAGTGCAACCAAGATGGTTTATGATCTGGACACCACAAAGCTACAATTTTGAAGAAACTGAAAAGGTTCACGTTGAAGAAAATAGTTGTCAGTGTATTTGTACATTTAAGGTGTCGTTAAATACCGGAAGGCATTTTCTGTGTGTATAGGTAGCAGAAATCAACATATAAAGAGAAATTTTAGGGAAAAATTATGTGACCTCAAATATGGCAGGACTCTTGGGTCTCAATTTCTATATAAGCAAAATGCTAGGTGTTATACATTTGTTATTCCATTTAGTGTTTCAACAATGCCATGAGATGTTACTGTTTTTCCTTTACAGAATAGAAAAAGTATGGCTCACAGAAGGTAGGTAACTTTTTAAAGGACACATAGCATTTACATATTAGAGCTGAATCTCTATTTCTTAGACTATATTGTTTTGCTTGGTTTTCACTGTACAAGGCTACCTCCTTATGAACTTCTTTTTTCCTCTGAGGTTTTGTTGTTGTTTTCTTAACTCTATAGGAAACATTTCAAAGTCTTTTAGACTGTTCATATTAATTGAGATTGTTCGGAATCATCTTCCAAGATATATATTTTTATATCAATATTTAGGGATTGGAAGAAAGAAAAGCCACTCTTTTATTTATTCATGATATATCATGATTCCATCTTTTGACAAGATGAATTAAGAGATTGATTGAAGTGTATCATTCACTCTTGCCTGTACGGAAAATACCTTGTCTCAGGATTCTACCTTAGAGAGCTTCAATAAGTGAAATAATTATTCACATCTATTTGCTGAATATAATAAATTGGTTCTCATTTCTCATGTGTTTTTCAAGTACACAGTTCACCAATAGAATGTGTTTTCTTGTCATACTTTTTAGCCTACAACAGACTGAAATCATTGTTTTGCCCCCTTATTAAGAGTCTGACAGCCTAACATTTGATATCAGTGTATTTGCTTTCAATGAACTATAAAGACTTGCATTATTTTTTATTCACTGAAAATGTTTCTATATTTATTACTGTTGTTTTGTTTCTTAAAAACCCTGGTTTATTAGTGTGCATTTGTATAGGAACCAAAAGAAAGACAGGAGCAGTGTTTTAGCAGTAGTAGAGTTGCTCAAAATAATATAGCTATACCTGAAGGTTTGAGCCAGCCTGGAGCAAGTATACTGAGCTTTCATAGTGTGGCTATGGATTGATTAATTGATCATGTTAGTTTATTCCTTGTTATGTTACACAATGGTGGCAAGCTTTGCATAATAATTTAGTCTATGCTCCTGAACTTACTGAATCTCATTCTTAGTTCTATAATCTACAGAGATCCTACACTCATGATGTGAAAGAAAAATTGCTTTGGACACCAGAACAAAAATGTGGCAAGCTGGAGGAATGACAGATATTCAGGCTACTGCAGTAGGAGACAAAGACTTCAGTACAGGACTGAGCTCTACTCCACTCAAACAAAAGGCATGAATGTTTCATCAGTAGGATGAGCGAATAGAAAAATAATGGAACACATTAGGAAGGAGGCTGGACAATGTGACTAGGCCATCTCTGTTTGCTAATTGGCGCTTGTGGCAGCTAGGTTTCTAGCCTCTCAGAAAATTCCAGCTAGGGGCACTATTTTTCTTGATTAACACATTTCAAAAGGAAAGATCTTGTGTCCTGGAGAAACACATTCCTGGTATGAAATTAGCAAAAGGCTGGGATCTTGGGTCTTGAAGAAACACATTCCTGGTATAAAAATAACCAAAGGCTTTATATCTCAAAGGGATGAAGAGTCTACAATGGAAAGTTTTCTAAAAGAAATGCTCTAAGAAAACAGAACTTTGGGGCATATAGGCAGGAATAAACCTAATATTTAGTCAAGCTGAGGTGGACATAAGGCCATCTTAGTCAATAGTCTAACAATTCATTTGCTTTTTTAAGAATCAACCTACCACATTCCCATAAAATGCTATGTAAACACCATGACATTGTATGTTATAGAGTGACTAAATAAGGCGATGCATTCCTGTGTAGCTATGATGTCTATTTTGGAAGAAAACAAATTAGACACATAGAGATGATTCAATAGTTATTATAAATCTGACCAAAAATGCACTGATTTTTTTCAAAATTTGATGAAAAATAAACTGATTCATTAAAAATAAATGTGTATATATGTTTTTAAAAATCCAGTTAGAAAAATGTATAAATGTAGTGTTCGCTCTTAAAATGCAGAGCTGATGGAGAATCGACACTGTGCTGTAACCACACTTTTGTGCCACTTAATTCTCATTCTGATTTTTTATGCCATCTTGAGAAGATGCATCTCAGGTCATCAGGGCACATTGTGGCAAAAATTACATTGAATGTGCATGAAAATATACATGTAACAAAGCTATGGATTTCAGATTTTCTGACTGTCAGATTAGCTAAGTCATTCTTTTTGAGTGTTAATACATAATCAGATACTTAGAAGTGTTTAATATATACATAAAGATGATAATATAATCTTAACTTATCAAAACCAGAGTAAGTTACAGCTGCTTATAAAAATTTTCTTGGGAAAAGCAAATAAAAACTGCAATTTTCATCTCAGAATACTTAAAGTCAAGGTTCTGAGTTATTAAATGCTTTCTCAAATCAATCAAAACAACTATAACGCCTTAAGTTTAGGACTACTATATGTTGCAGCTAAACTTTGACTCACAGCAAATATTGAGGCAACTTACATTTTATATATATATATATATATATGAAAATGTAATTGTCTTAAACACAAGTACCCCAGAAAAATAATTTTGTCTCCATATCTTTATTAAAATAAGCAAAATATCCTTACTCATGATATTTTGATGTCTAGTTGAAACTGCCCTATAGTTTCCTGATCACAGAACAAAATAGTCTATTCCCTGATTAAGTTAAAAATCCATAAGGAAATTGGAAGAGTATATACCTGTCTAACCACTAAAGTAAATTCATGGATATAACTTTCAGATATAAGAAATGAAGAAATTAGTTTGAGGATGTCATTTGCTCAGAAATTGACTTACAAAATTCCATAATCTCTATATATGTTTAATTTCAATTCTAAGGAATCTGGACTCTAGTTAATAGCCTGTGTATAATTTTTCATTCATGACCACAGGTATTTACAAAAGCTTTACTTGGCAGGCCTCAGGGGTTCTCAGTGTTCAGCTGCTCTCCCCAGATCAGACTTGGTGCACATTCACTGCACGTAGTGAAGGACTCAGAGTCCCCTGACCCATCACATTCTCCTCTATTGGCATTCTTAGTCCCAAAGTCTTTATTCTTAGACCTCTTTATTTGAAACCTTCATCAAGGTCTTCTTTAGGCATTTCTGTCAAGGCATCCTTACAGGGAAGGGAATGCAAAGGAGGAAATCATGAAGACATTTCTCTCCACTCTGACTCAGCACCCAGTATTTATTAACTCCTAGCCCTTTCCCCTTTACTCAGGGGCCATAAAACTGCCAGAGACTTTTTTTTTCAGGGATCCCTGAATAGAGACTTCTATGTCTAACTGATTCACCTGACCTTACACTAGTGCTCTAGGCTATGGAGAAAGACGGAAAAGGGAGGGTGGGGACTTATTCTGGTTTTAGCCTTTGTTTTTTTACCATTGCAGTAAGCAATTAAAGGCTTAAAGACTGTAACTCTCATTTTCTTTCTTTGTTGTTTTAATCAGCTTCTCTGATACCTGATATCTCAGTTTTCTTTACAGCTCAGTTGAGCTCCTGATGATACATTCTTTACTCAAAAAGAAAAATATGTGTGTGTGTGTGTGTGTGTGTGTGTGTGTGTGTGTGTAGAATTATGCTAGTCCTGAGAGATTCCATTTTAAACATTATATTAACAGTAAAAGTTTCCGACTTATTAGTTTCTTCTCCATATTTTTAATTGACGAGTCAAATGTGGTAACTGTAACCTTTCAGGAATTAGATGATAATTCTTCATGTGTATTTCTACTTGTGCATATCTGTATGGTAATCATATGAGCTTGAATATAGCTTAATTTGTGAATTTACATGAAAAGCTTTGGGACATCCAGGGATATTATTTGGAAATAGAAAGGAATGTGTGATCCTAGAGAATTTTATGGGATCAGACATAAATCCTTTGACATCTGAATTTCAAACAAGCTACAGGTAAATGATGGGCTTCATGCAAAGCTCTTAAGAAGAAACTTTGAGAAATATGAACAAGGACATTTTTGTTATTTCACATCCTGATGCAGTGTACAAAATAAGAACAAGAGGGGTAAGAATCTGCTCTATTTCAGGATGTGATGATTTATGGTTACTTATAAAAAGAAAGAATGGGATTGCTTCAGTCAAGATTTAGAAAGAGAATTTGGGGATATGTATTTATTTCCTATTGCCACAAAGTTGAGGCTTAAAACAACATACATTTATTGTCTTACAGCTCTAGAGGTCTAAAATGTGACCGCACTCTCTCTTGGAGGCTCTGTAGCAGAATCTGGTTTTTTCCCCTTTCCAGCTTCTAGAGGTCACCTGCATTCCTTGACTCATGTCCCCACATCACCCCACTCTCCGTTCCCATTGTCACAGTCCTCTTTGACCCCAGTTCTCCTTCCTCACTCTAATAAAGACCTCAGTAATCAAACTGGGAGGACTCAGACAATTTAGGGTAATTTCCCTATCTTGATTTCATCACATCAGCAAAGTAACTTTTGCCATAGGAAGTCGCATATTCACAGATTTCAGAGATTTAGATGTAAACACCTTTAGAGAGCCCATTGTTGTACCTACCACATGTAGAAAAAGACAATTCACATGCCTGACTAAGGAAATTCTGGCTTATAAGGTACAGCTCCTTTGCCAACCTATGCCACCCGTGTATAACTGACCTAAATGGGGTGGAAAATCAAAAAATGATGATAGTAGTAGTAATAACAATAGTATTTATATCTATGAGTTTCTTACTATGTACCAAGATCTGTAATGAAATCATGGTCTACATGTTGTTCTCAATCCTCATAACAGTACTTAAGTGTTTTATGCCTTTAGTTTTAATTGAGCATCCTAAGCCATAGAGAGGTAACTTGTTTTGCCTGAGAGTAAAAACAGGAAGAAGAATTTGAACACAAGGGCTATACTGCTTACCTGTGCCCTTACTCACAGTTTCAAAAAATATTCCGTTAAAAATGACTACCTGTACTGGTTTCTGTATTTATCTCCATCCACAGGCACTCTGATGTGCGTGGCAACCTCTATTTTATCAATTAGACTCTTAAGAAGGTTAAAAAGGCCTCTTATCTGGAGGGATGCTGTAGCAGATGACAACCCTTCCTCTGGGTAGAGGCAGCTCTGTGCCCTGGTGAAGGCCTCAGTGCTAGGGGCACAGGCTGGATTTCAGAGGCCATTGGCCCTACTGTTGGGATTCACCCTGGCCTTAGATATGTGTGTCTAACTAGGTACTCATTTAAAAGTCCCACAGGCCTCCTATAGTCAGTGTGCTACAGCCAGAAATAGCAATTTTCCCCTTCAAACATGCTTATCCTCTTCAAACCACTCTCAAAAAGTGGTAACTTGGGTTATAAAATCAGAAATTTAAGACTCATCCTATTTTTTTCCTCTATCAATACTTCCCATCAAGCCACTAGTAAAATTCAGATTCTACTTCCTTAATATGAACCACAGCTGCCCCACTTTTCATTCCCATGACCTACATATCTTAGTATTTACCGATTACAATTCCTCAGTGACCTAACTAAATGTCTTCTCTCCAAACTGACACCTCTAATTTATGCCTCATGTGGTTGCCAGGATGGGTTTTCTGAGACACCAGTTTGAGACAATCATGCTTTTCAAATTATTATAAGACTAGGTTTTACTTGATTGTTTTTCTAGACTCATATTCTCATTCACTTACAACTCTAGGTGAACCTAAATACCTGCTGATTTTGGAAGGCTTTATGCTTTTTCATGAGTCTGTACATTTGCATATATTGTTATATGTGCAGGAACGCACTACACCCCTGTTTTATTTCTATTTATCCTTCAAATCCCCACATAATCATCCAAGATTGATTTCTTGATTCTTGCTTTGATTTTTTTGTTGCTGAGATAGCACCACTGCATTCCAGCCTGGGCAACAAAGCCAGACTTGGTCACAGAAAACAAAACAAAACAAAACAAAAAATTAAAAAAAGAATGTAATTGGTTTAGCATATAAATAGGATATTGATCAATTTTTACTTGGTTTACAGGCCATTTCAGATGTACTTTTGTTTTCTGTGTTTTTGTTATAGAATTCTCTTTTATGTGCATAAAATTATCTTGATTATACTCTTTAAAAGAAGTCCTCAACTTCTAACATTGCTGAGCTCATTTTTTAGTAATGTGCACTGTTAATGAAATGCCTTCTATTGATTTTTCACAGTATTAAGTGTTTACAATTAAGTATGTGATATATTCGTGACAAACTTCACAGCCTGGCTGGTGTCAGCAATCTGTAACTGTTGAACTACTAGACCTGTGGCAAAATAATTCTTAGCCCTGAGACCTCCTCCCAGTTCAGTAATTAGAATTTGAAGGACTATCAAATTATAATTATGTCATAGTAGTGTTTGATTTTAAACCTTTACTTTGCTGCCTTTAATACTTTTCTTTTTTAGTCATTTTCCTACTTCCTACCATCTGCTGACTTTATTCCCTTATTCTGCAGCTATTGCCACTTCTGAGCTCCCTCGAAATCTAGCAGTCCTTTAGTTGTCCTCTGTGTTTTTACCTTACCATTCCTTCTACAAAGGCCCAGCTTCGTTTAGGTAAATGCAACATAATTCACTTGAGTCAATAAATATGTTGGGTAGTCCTTTGCTGTGCTAGACACTGTATTAAGCTTCATTGATATAAAAGTATTTATTTTGACTCTATGATACTGCTGAATCCAAGATCTATTATTGTTTTTAAACTGTTCCATAAACTCAACATTAGCTTTCGGAGGGAGAAACAAAGACACACCCATTATGTTAAATGTGTTTGTTGATATGATACTTTCTGAAGACATTAAATATAAAAACATGTTCAGAATATATAAAACATCATCTTATTTTCTGAAGAAGTTTGATGTTCAGTGTAAAGGCAGACCTATACAAATTTGGGTGTGATCTTAAGAACATTTGGTTGGTTTTGTCAATGTCAGATTAAAATCTAGAGACTAATCTTTAAAGTAAACATTTAATTTGGAATCACAGAATTGCAATTCAGGACGAACACACAGACCTGGGATGTCTTCAATATGTTTCAAGAATAAAAAGAAAGTTGAGCATTTTATTATAAAGAGGTATGTTATATATTGTTTTGAAAGAAAGCTCACTGACTCTCTAGGTAAGTTTTTGGGAGCTGGCAGACCCCTAGAGTCACTGTCATCTCAGGATGTTTCAGCAGCTACTAGCAGGCTGTTACAGCAGCTGGGCTTGCAGAAAATTCAATTATTGAAGCTAGTGCTATGTGATTTTTCCCTCAGCTTTTTGACTCTGATTTAATTGGATATTAACAAGAATGACTCAATTCATATAATCAACTTTCACAGTTTTAAAGGAAAAAAATATGATTAAATTTACATTGGTAAACTTACAATGGCAGCGGCATTACGAATGATGGATAGAAAAAGTTGAAACCGATATGAAGAACAGCACCAAGACTCTAAGACTTCTCTCCAGCCTGCTCCCAGCAGAAAGCAGCCGTTACTTACAAATTAATTGTCACTTATAAGCCTGGTTATGGGAGGTGTGGGCATTTTCTATCATTTGGATTTTGTCTTAAGTAAGCACTGTGTATTTACTTGGGTCTTAGGAATGGACTCTTCTTAGTGAACCTGTCCAGCCTTAGCTATCAGTCTGGGTCCAGCATGTGGAATATTTTGTTTTAATATGCCATCATTCCAGCTGCAGTGAGTTTCCCCAGTGACCTATTAAAAAAATAAACACCAACAAAAATGTTTGTTGTGCTTCTCCCAGCAGTCTGAGGCTTTTATCATAGGATAGGAAGAAAAATTGAGCCAGGTGGACCACAAACCTTTCTTGCAAAGCCTGCTACTTCCCTCTTCATGCCTAAATCTTGAAAGACTCACTTCTCACAGCTGTCAGTTGCTTTCAATCTTTCTTGAGCATGTAGTTATATCTGTAGAGAAGGGCCTGTGAATGCTTGAGAAATCTTTTGTCCACCACCCCGGGGGTTCTTTATTCTTATGCTAATCCAAACTCAGTCTTCAGCACTCCATCAAAATTTTAGCTCTTTTTTCCTTACTAATATCCTACAGTGCTTGCCCCAGATAAGCCAGTGTCCCTATCCCATCTATCTTTGGAAGCAGACATCATTCCCTAGATTTCAGGTTAATTGCTCATCTATGACATCAGCTCTCTCACTGGGTCAAGAACATTTATATATTTGAGATTGTTGTTTGCATTTTTAAGTGCAGTAGCTATGCTTTTTCAGCTACCAACATTGTAAGCAGGAGCTAGAAATCCCTGGTTCATCATTTTTAACAAGTACCAGAAAGTGTTTCTTACAACAAAGTTAGAAAATCAAGAGCGTAGAGCCACTGCCTTCCCAGATAGTGTATTTGCCTCAAATACAAAAGAGAAGGTCAATCAAAACATCACAGTGAAAATACCTTGCACATACACTACTAGATTTTAAACAGCGAAGCAGAAAAACAATTCCCGCCCATATGAGACAGGTACTACATATTATTTTTGTAATTTTACAATTAATATAGTATAGGCACAGAGAGGTAAAGTAACTGTTCTGACATAACTTGTGAATGATTAAGAAAACACTGGTGAGTATAATTAAAAATCTCTTAATGGTAGCAAATACAAAATCTCTTGTGTTTTTTAACATTAAAATCTTAATGTAACTAAACAGTTCTATGTCCTCTTCTCAGGGCCTCAGAAGTCAGAAAGCAAGCATCAGCTGTGTTGCATTCTCATTTGGAGACTCAATTAGGAAATCCCTTTCTAAACTCCCTAGGATGATTGGCAGAATTCATTTCTTTGCAGCTATATAATTCATGATAGCTTGCTTCTTCAAAGCCAGCATTGTAGCGAGACGATCTCTGCTGCTTTGAATGTTAACTCTTAGAATGTAGAACTCTCTTATTTAAGGCTCACACTGATTAGGCCAAGCCTACTCAAGATGATTTTCTTCTTGATTAACTCAAATTTAAATGACTGGGGATCCTAATAACATCCCCCAAATTTCTTCACCTTCATTATGTTCTTTCATTTGGATGAAAGTGGAAGGTTCAACTCAGACTCCAAGCAGGGGAATCATATCCCAGGAGGCAGTGAGCATGGGGCACATCTTAGATTTCTACCTGTCTCATAGCCAAATATTTTAAGTTGTGCTGCTATAAGTAAAGTATACATAATTTTTCTCATATTTTGTTGGAACATTAGTCACTTCTTTAATGATAATTTTGTATTACAAGCACTAATAATGGGTTACACATATATTGGGTAAGACTGAGTGAAATATGTTAATTTGCCTATGTCTTTTTGAGAATATCTGAATAGTTTTACATACAGTTTGAACATTGTATTTCCCTTCAAAGAATGGTTCTTCAAAATCCACTTAAAACTCATGAACCAATGACTGAATAGCATGAGTGAGGCAAGTAATCTACATAAAAATATGGTATAATTATATCTATTAATTCTTAGCTTGTAAATATCCTGGAAAACCTAAAGAAAATGTATTTTATATTTTTAAATTTAAACAATTGTTTAAAATAAAAACTTTCCACAAATGAATGGAATAGAATTTGATTATTGTACCTTGGTCAGGTTAAGACAGTTATTTCTAATTTTGAAATAAAAACACCGTTTCAGGTTTTTGAATCAAAAATTAGAAAAATTGGGCTTTTCTGCCAAGATGGCTGAATAGGAACGGTTCTAGTGCACAGTTCCCAAGGAGAGCAATGCAGAAGGTGGGTGATCTCCACATCTCCAGCTGAGCTCCAAAGGCAGCGATGGATCATCCAGCACACTGCTCAAGCTCTGTTAAGGGACAGACTACCTCTTCAAGTGGCTCCCTGACCCTCGTGTATCCTGCCAGGGAGAAACCTCCCAGCAGGGGCTGACAGACATCTCATAAAGGAGAGCTCTGGCTGGCATCTGGAGGGTACCCTTCTGGGAAGAAGCTACCAGAAGAAAAGACAGGCAGCAAGTTTTGCTGTTCTGCAGCCCCCACTGGTGACTCCAAGGAAAGCAGGGTCTGGAGTGAACCTCCAGAGTTCACTTAGGAGCAAACCTAAGGCAGAGGGGCTTGACTGTTAGAAGGAAAACTAACAAACAGAAAGAGTTTCTAGATCAACAGAAAGGACGTTCACTCAGAGATCCCATCTGAAAGTCACAAACTTCAAAGACAAAAGGTAGATAAATCCAGGGAGATGGGAAAAAAACAGTACAGAAAGGCTCAATTCTCCAAAAACCAGAATGCCTCTTCTCCTCCAAGGGATCACAATTCCTCACAAACAAGGAAAAAAAACGGGATGCAGAATAAATTTGACGAATTGACAGAAGCAGGCTTCAGAAGGTGGGTAATAACAAACTACTCCAAGCTAAAGGAGCATGTTCTAACCCAATGCAAGGAAGATAAGTACCTTGAAAAAGGTCAGACAAAATGCTACCTTGAATAACCAGTGTAGAGAAGAATATAAACGACTTGATGAAGCTGAAAAACATAGCATGAGAAATTTATGAAGCATACACAAGTTTCAACAGCCGAATTGATCAAGCAGAAGAAAGGATATCAGAGACTGAACATCAACTCAATGAAATAAAGAAGGCAAGACTAGAGAAAAAAGAGTGAAATGAAAGCCTCCAAGAAATATAGGATTATGTGAAAATACCAAATCTATGTTTTGATCAGTGTACCTGAAAGTGATGGGGAGAATAAAACCAAGTTGGAAAACATTCTATGTTTTGATCAGTGTACCTGAAAGTGATGGGGAGAATAAAACCAAGTTGGAAAACATTCTTCAGGATATTATCCAGAAGAACTTCCCCAACCTAGCAAGGCAGGACAACATTCAAATCCAGAAAATACAGAGAACACCACAAAGATACTCCTCTAGAAGAGCAACCCCAAGGTATAAAATCATCAGATTCACCAGGGTTGAAATGAAGGAAAAAATGCTAAGGGCAGCCAGAGAGAAAAGTCAGGTTACCCACAAAGGGAAGCCCATCAGACTCACAGCTGATCTCTCAGCAGAAATCTTACAAGTCAGAAGAGAGTGGGGACCAATAATCAACACCCTTAAAGAAAAGAATTTTCAACCCAGAATTTCATATCCAGCCAAACTAAGCTTCAAAAGTGAAGGAGAAATAAAATACTTTATGGAAAAGCAACTGCTGAGAGATTTTGTCACCACCAGACCTGCCTTATGAGAGATCCTGAAGGAAGTACTAAACATAGAAAGACATAACCAGATCCAGCCACTGCAAAAACATAACAAATTTTAAAGACCATCAACACTATGAAAAAACTACATCAACTAACAGGCAGAAAAACCAGCTAGCATTAAAATGACAGGATCAAATTCACACATAACAATATCAACCTTAAAGGGAAATGGGTTAAATGCCCCAATTAAAAGACACAGACTGGCAAATTGGATAAAAAGTCAAGACCCACTTGTGTGCTATATTCACGAGACCCATCTCACGTGCAAAGACATACATAGGCTCAAAATAAAGGGATGGAGGAAGATTTACAAAGCAAATAAAGAGCAAAAAAAAGCACAGGTTGCAATTCTAGTCTCTGATAAAACAATCAGGCAAGAAAAAGAAATAAACCAACAAAGACCAAAAGAGACAAAGAAGAACATTACTTAATAGTAAAGGGATCAATAAAACAAGAAGAGCTACCTATTCTAAACATACATTCAACCAATACAGGAGCTTCCATATACATAAAGCAAGTTCGTAATGGCCTATAAACAGACTTAGACTCCCACACAATAACAGTGGGAGACTTTAACACCCCACTAAAAATATTTAGATCAATGAGACAGAAAATTAACAAGGATATCCAGGACTTGAATTCAAATCCAGACCAAGTGGACCTAATAGACATCTACAGAACTTTCCACTCCAAATCCACAGAATATACATTCTTCTCAGCACCACACGCACTTTCTCTAAAATTGACCACATAATTGGAAGTAAAACATTCCTCAGCAAATGCAAAAGAATGAAAATCATAACAAACAATCTTTCAAACCACAGTGCAATCAAATTAGAACTCAGGATCAGAAACCCACTCAAAACCATACAACTACATGGAAACTGAACCACCTGCTCTGGAAAGACTACTGGGTAAATATGAAATGATGGCAGAAATAAAGATGTTCCTCAAAACCAGTAAGAATGAAGACACAATGTAACAGAATCTCTCGGACACATTTAATGCCATGCCTAGAGGGAAATTTATAGCACTAAATGTGCACAAAAGAGAAAAGATCTAAAATTGACACCCTAATGCCACAATTTAAAGAACCAGAGAGGCAAGATCAAACAAATTCAAAAGCTAGCAGAAGACAAGAAATAACTAAGATCAGAGCAGAAATGAAGGAGATAGTGACACAAAAACCCTTCAAAAAAAGTAATAAATCCAGGAGCTTGATTTTTGAAAAGGTCAATAAAATAGACTGCTAGCCAGACTAATAAGAAAAGAGAGAAGAATCTGATAGATGCAATAAGAAATGATAAAGGGGATATCACCACCTATCCCACAGAAACACAAACTAACATCAGAGAGTACTGCAAACATCTCCACGCAAATAAACCAGAAAGTCTTAAAAAGATGGATAAATTCCTGGACACTTACACTCTCCCAAGATGAAACCGGGAAGAATTGAATCCCTGAATAGACCAATAACAAAGACTGAAGTTGAGACAGCAATAAATAGCCTATCGACCAAAAAAAGTCCAAGACTAGGTGGATTCACAGCCGAATTCTACCAGAGATACAAAATGGAGGTGGTACCACTCCTTAAACTATTCCAAACAATCCAAACAGAGGGAATCCTCCCTAACTCATTTTATGAGACCAGTATCATCCTTATACTGAAACCTGGCAGAGACACAAGCAAAGAAATTTCAGGCCAAACTCCATGATGAACATTGACGTGAAACTCCTCAATTAAATGCCAGCAAACTGAATCCAACAGTACATCAAAAAGCTTATCCATCATGATCAAGTTGGCTTCATCCCTGAAATGCAAGTCTGGTTGAACATATGCAAATTTATAAATATAATTCATCACATAAACAGAAACAAAGACAAAAATCGCATGATTATCTCAATAGATACAGAGAAGGCCTTTGACAAAATTCAACAGCCCTTTATGCTAGAAACTCTCAACAGACTAGGTATCAATGGAATGTATTTCAAAATAGTAAAAGCTATTTATGACAAACCCACAGCCAATATCATACTGAATGGGCAAACACTGGAAGCATTCTCTTTGAAAACTGGCACAAGACAAGGATGCCCTCTCTCACCACTCCTACTCAACATTGCTTTCTGGCCAAAGCAATCAGGCAAGAAAAAGAAATAAAGAATATTCAATTAGGAAAAGAGGAACTCAAATTGTCTCTATTTGCAAACGACGTGATTGCATATTTAGAAGACCCCATCATCTCACCCCAGAATCTCCATAAGCTGATAAGCAACGTCAGCCAAGTCTCAGCATACAAAGTAAATGTGCAAAAATCACAAGCATTCCTATACACCAATAACAGATAGAGACAAAAATCATGAGTGAACTCTCACTCACAATTGCTACAAAGAGAATTAAATACCTAGGAATATAACAAGGGGTGTGAAGGACCACCTCTTCAAGAACTACAAACCACTGCTCATGGAAATAAGAGAGTACACAAACAGATGAAAAAACATTCCATGCTCATTAATAGGAAACATCAATATTGTCAAAATGGGCATACTGCCCAAAGTAATTTATAGATTCAATGCTATCCCCATCAAGCTACCGTTGACTTTCTTCACAGAATTGGAAAAAAATCACTTTAAACTTTATATGGAACCAGAAAAGAGCCCACATAGCCAAGACAATCATAAGCAAAAAAAATCAAACCTTGAGGTTTCTGCTCCCTGACTTCAAATTATACTACAAAACTACAGTAATCAAAACAGCATGTACTGGTACCAAACCAGAGATAAAGATGAATGGAACAGAACAGAGGCCTCAGAAATAATGCCATACATCTACAACCATCTACTCTTTAACAAACCTGACAAAATCAATGGGGAAAGAATTCCTTATTTAACAAATGGTGTTGGGAAAACTGGCCAGCCATATGGAAAAAGGTGAAACTGGATCCCTTCCTTACACCTTATACAAAAATTAACTCAAGATGGATTAAAGATATAAACATAAGACCAAACATCATAAATACCCTAGAAGAAAACCTAGGCAATACCATTGAGGTCATAGGCATGGGCAAGGACTTCATTAGTAAAACATAGAAAACAATGGTAACAAAAGCCAAAACAGACAAATGAGATCTAATTAAACTAAAGAGCTTCTGCACAGCAAAAGAAACTCTCATTAGAGTGAACTGTAAATAGTAAAAGCTATTTATGACAAACCCACAGCCAATATCATACTGAATGGGCATGTGGGAATGGTTATAGGCATGGGCAAAGACTTCATGAGTAAAACATAATGGGAAAAAATTTTTGCAATCTACCCATCTGACAAAGGTCTAATATCCAGAATCTACAGAGAACTTAAACAAATTTAAGAAAAAAACAAACAACCCCACCAAGAAGTAGATAAAGGATATGAACAGACACCTCTCAAAAGAATGCTTTCATGCAGCCAAGAAACATATGAAAAAGTGCTCATCATCACTGGTCATTAGAGAAATGAAAATCAAAACCACATTGAGATACCATCTCATGCCAGTTAGAATGGCCATCATTAAAAAAATCTGGAGATAACAGATGCTGAGAGGATGTGGAGAAATAGACATGTTTTTAAACTGTTGATGGGAGTGTAAATTAGTTCATTGTGGAAGACAGTGTTGCGATCCCTTAAGGATTTAGAAAAAGAAATACCATTTGACCCAGCAATCCCATTACTGGGTATATACCCAAAGGATTACACATCATTCTACTATAAAGACACATACACACATATGTTTATTGTAGCACTGTTCACTATAGCAAAGACTTGTAACCAACTCAAATGTCTATCAATGAAAGACTTGATAAAGCAAATGTGCCACATATACACCATAGAGTACTATACAGCCATAAAAAAGGATGAGTTTATGTCTTTTGTAGGGACATGGATAAAGCTGGAAACCATCATTCTCAGCAAACTGACACAAGAACAGAAAACCAAAGACTGCATGTTCTCAATTATAAATGGGTGTTCAACAATGAGAACACATGGACACAGGAAGGGGAACATCACACACTGGGGACTGTCAGTGGGGGCAGGGATGGGGAGGAATAGCATTAGGAGAAATACCTAATGTACATGATGAAATTATGGATGCAGCAAACCACCATGGTACGTGTATACCTAGGTGACAAACCTGCATGTTCTGCACATGTACCCCAGAACTTAAAGTGTAATTAAAAAAATACAAAATTGGTAGTATCATTGCCAAGGGTGATATAAGCACCTACAAATATAGATTCTATTCATTTTAAGTTCCTATATCTTCTGATTATTGTTTAATTTGATTAAATACTAATCTAGAAGTTATATTGTTTTAAAATGGCAGCCAACACTATTTTACTAATTGATATGTTTGCTTTCCTATCAATTGTTCATATCAATGACTTCATTATTATTAGTACAAGTATTTTTTAATTATAGATGAAGGCTTTTAACTTTCATTTTTAATTTTCAGTCACTGAAGCCTTGAGAAGTAAAATGTTATACAGACCCAGTTAAGGATTCTGCACTGCTGAAAATGCTTCCTAATTTGTGTCCTCAGAAAGTCAATTCATGAATCTTTCCTGACTAATACATTGTGTAGAAAGAGAGCTGTGAGCACAGATGATGGTAGTCACAACTTCCACTTGGAATGCATATTTGATTGGGAATGGTCACCATCCAGTAATGCTAATGACACTAAAACTCCTTATAGATTATTTAAAAGGGTATCACATGAAGCTATTTATAATTACCATCACTGTATAGTTTCTATTTTTAAGAGGACTTGGAGTGGATCAGAATGAAGGCTCAATTTCAGAATGTT
Source organism: Aotus nancymaae (assembly GCF_030222135.1). Lineage (NCBI taxonomy): Eukaryota > Metazoa > Chordata > Mammalia > Primates > Aotidae > Aotus > Aotus nancymaae. The sequence continues at coordinate 45,860,818 of NW_026988421.1, read as the reverse complement.
CCCTTAATATCGTGTCTAATTGTCTAAATTGGTTTCAGCTTTTTAGTTGCTATCATTATTGTAAATTCCAATAATAAGCAATGATTACTCAGGGATATGTGTTTATCTCAGGAGAATGAAAACATTTTGTACTGCTTTTCAAAAGTGCATTCTGTCCAGAACACAGAAATGTACTCACCAAGACTTTTGTAGCATTTTACAGTTGATAAATGTAACTGGAGTCAATTGGCAGAGTAAAAAGGAATCTGAAGGTCCTATTACTACTATCATCACTTTTTAGTAGGCTTCCATGGCTCCCAGAATAACCATGGGATAAAGATACATAACCCATAACCATCCCCATAACCATCAGGAAAAAGACACAAATTTTCTGCAAACAGTGTGTACCCATAGCCTCCCTCATATCCCCATATGCAGCTTTCCAGGGCTACTTGCATATATGAAGCTGCCAGGTTATATCACTTCGCAAACTTCATTGGTGATGTTCCCTCTGCCTGGGAGAAAATTCCTATTCTTGGTGACATCAAAGCTCTCTCTTCCCTAGCTCTTATGAATAATGGCAATTTATATTTATAGTATTTATAATACTATAGTCATTTATTCATGCTATAATTTATAATACTAAGTCATTTATTCATAGATTTGTCTTTCCTATCTCCAAGTACAAACTTAGCTAAGGCAGGAGTATTGCCTTAATATTTTTCATCAGCAGCACATATCTTTATGTCTTGACACCTAACAGTCATGTAATAATTGTTTTCTGAAATTTACTTTGCACCTTTTTGAGGATGTGTGTCTTTTAGCGCTCACAGTCCTTTCCATCATAGTACTTATATCTGATGGTGATTATTCATTTATTTATTTGTAAACTCCTCTATATCAGGTCCTGATGAAATGTGAGAGCTCACTTATTCCCCTTGCAGGACGTGGGGCAGGTGTGTGACTGGCTCCTTCAGTTGCCCCGCTGCTCAAACCACTAGAGGGAGCATGCAGATGGCCAGGTGCAGAGGCCTTGGGGAGGTTTTCTGGGCTCCAGCCCTTGACAGCTTCTATAAGTGGGTGTCTGCAACTCCTGAAGACCAACTGGGCATGTGTTACAGTGTGCTCTTTCAGCTTTGCCGTCTGCAGATGGCTTGTGTTAATCAGCTCAACAGACCCTCTGCCTTATTCCAAGGGAAGAGGGCCAGTGTGACAGCTTTCTGTATCCCAAATTCTTGTCCAGTGTATGAGAAGAATCTCATCACACACAGACTTGAAGGATGAGTGTGAGGTTTTACTGAGTGGTGGAGGTGTCTCTCAGGGAGATGGATGGGGAGCTAAAAAGTGAGATGGAGTGGGAAGGTGGTCTTCTCCTGGAGTGGAGACTGGTGTAGATTTTATAGGGCTTGCTCTGTGCCTTGAGTAGAATCTATCTCTTATATAATTGTTACTTGATGCCTTTTACCCTGGTGTATGGGATTAAAGTTGGAGCATTGTCTTTTCTGTTTCAATTAACCCTCAGTCTTTGGCAGGTATTGTGTCTCTAAACCTAAGACACACAGAATTTGATATAAATTGACGCCAAGTAATACTTGTATTACTTATCTGCCCTTAGCAATACCAGACAAACTAACATTAAACATCTACAGTACAGATCCTCAGATATAGAAAGAGAGATTCGAAAGAGACTGAGATGGATTCTGAAAAAAAGAAAAAAATATATAGCATTAAGTTCAGGGGAGTTTAATATCCATTTTAAAACACAACATAAATAACGTAGGATATAGTGTGTTAATTTGGAATTCTCACCTATAATGCTTCTTTCTCTTACTCTGGCATTGATAGTTGACATTAAAAGTAAAGTTTATTGCTTATACCCATTACAGGAAAAAATAAAAAAAATAAAGCTTAAATATCTAAATATTTACAAATGAGCTATCATGGTGTTAACTATAATTTATTTAGTTGTTTTAGATTATCAATGCCATGTCTGCCCTCAAGTTATTTATTATATACAGCTTTCTAAAGCCCTGGTAGGAACTAGTAGTCAATGTTAGTATATTAAAATGTAGTAGCTTGGGTGGACACAAGAATTCATGTTAAAATTTTTTAAATGGCTGAAAAACATTATTTAATCTATTTGTCATTAATGTAGCAAGAACATACCGAACTAGAGAAAATAAGTGTTCTAGCTTTTCTATATATTGTGAAGAAGGGATTCCTATAACTTACATAAGTATAGTGTAAATTTACCACTTTAAAATGAACTCAATAATAACATTGATTTCTCTGTAAATTGTGTGAACCTCATGCAAAAAGTAAAAATCTCCATGATATAACTGTCTTCATCTGTAACCTCAGGTCTTGGCAGCCAGCAATAAAGAGAGCCCAGATATGTCTATGAGGTTGTAGAAACCTGAAAGATGGCTATCTTTGGTGAATGAACGTAAAGTTTATTTGTCTTTCAGTGGAACAAGCAAAAGCTCTAAAACATGGCTTCATTATAAAATAGAGAGATAGGCAGCTTCACAGTTTGTGGAATTCTCAAAGTAAGTGGTAGAGAAAAAAGAATTCTGCTCATGTGAGTCAGATAAGGTTTTCTGCTTGATTCCAATATAAAGTAAATGCTCTCTGTGAAGGCTAGCTTTGAGAAATAAGAGAGCTACTTAGTCCAGTAATTATATTTTCAGGGCAAAGCTGGAAAAGGATAGAAATGAGCCCAACAGTAAATTTCTAAATATTCTGGAGAATAAACGTAAGATGGGGGGCTGGTGTATATGTGCCCTGCCAGACCAGTATACACATAAAGTGTAAATTGTTCAAGTTTTGTGAACATATTTTCTTAATCAATTTGATTATGAACTTTTATTATCAACTTTACAATATACTTTCTTCATTATGGATTATTTTGTAATATAGTAAGTCCTCAATTAAGGTCACCAATAGGTTCTTGATAACTGTTGACTTTAAGTGAAATAAATAACAAAGCTAATTTTTTAGAAAATGACTTTGAGGACCTGCTATACATTATTTCATTTAAAGTCACAGTTTACAAAAACCTGTCAACAATGTTGAGGGCATAATGTGTTTATTTTTTTATTTAGGTGTTTGATAAAAGTTAGTAGAAAATTTTCTTAAGTTGAGATATTCTCATGAGTGCTAGGGATGGAATTAGGCCAAGTGCTAAGGAAACAGGCATATGATGAACTAAGCAAATACATGTGTTATATATATTATATGTGGAATGTTAGAGTTAAACACAACATTAGGAACCTGAATTTCATCATTCTAAGTTGTGGGAACTGAGGCCTAGAGGTTGAGATATGATCAGATTCAGTTATTCCCGTCTTCCAATATACTACTTCCAAATTAAGCAAATCTGCATGAGACTGTTATCTGTATCGGAATTTATAGGTGGCAGTTGTGAAATATATCATGACTTTTCTACCCACTGATGACCCTGAAGCTCATGAGGAGAGATGGCAATTCCAAATATGTGCAGAGATAAAACTAGGAAACAGACCTGAAATAAACCAGGCAGGGGTGGGGGGCTTGGCCTCATGTATTAGGAATTGGCACAGACAGTAAGATTTGTGTTCAGGACTTTCCATGCTGCCCATTTATACAAAAATTTATAAACTGAAATGGCTTGAATAGGTGGAAGAGAAACACATGTCACGTGATAGGCTCCAATCACCAAAAGAGATAGGCAAAAAAGAAAAAAAAAAAAAGAAAAAGAAAAACATCACCTGTAGAATGAGTTTATCATTTCCAACCAATTAGGCATTTTTCCAGGAACTAGGAATTAGGACTAAGCAATTTTAATCTCAGTCTAGTTCGCCTCATGAACAGAAGAAATGTGAATCTGGAAAATATATACAACTCTTTTGTACTGTTGGGCAGATCTTTTAAATTACGGGATTGGCAAGCAGAAGAATCCAGCATTTAGTGGCAGAGAAATAACAAAGATTCCCAAGAAAGGAGGAGGAGGAAGAGCAGCTCAAAAAGGGAGAGACAAAGGGAGACAGAGGAAAAAGGAGATAGAAGAGGAGAGAGTGAGAGATACAGAATGATTTAACATAACTGTACATATGAGAGAGAATCTATAGCTTTCAAGAATATACAAGTTCAGAATTTAAAAAGATCTTGGTTCAAATCTCAGGCATTGTTATTACCTGTTTTGGCATCTTAAACAAGTGAGATAACTTTAACACCATTAAACTTTAATTCCTAGCATTCCAAATAACGCTGGCATTCCAAATAACAGATCTATTACAAAATAAATACATATATCACATATAACTTTTATTATATTTCTGACATACAGTAAACACTAAATAAATGTTAATATAAAAATAAAACTGAAAGGCCAGCATCATGAGGAGTTAGGCAGACCAAATTAGACCCATGTAAGGAAACAGTAATCAGCAAGAGGAGGGAGAAAGAAAGTCAAGAACACTGGATCTCACGAGAAGAACTGCAAAGAGAAGGAAAGATTAGAGTACAATTTTAGTTTCTTCAGAACTTTGTTCAGGATAACCTACTTTCTGTAGTTTGCCAAAAATATGATTGTCCTTTTAAATAGCTAAGTTTGACGTTCAACACAATTACTTCATCTCAATTCCACCTCTTTCTGCTCACAATTTACCCAAATACTGTGGCTCATAACACACTATTTAATGACTTGGTAGTTTTCTTTCCTGGCATTCAACTGAATGAGATGTTGGTCTCAATTCACATTTCATTTTCTACTTCCTAGCTGAATAAAAAAGAAAAAATAATCATGAGTTAGCATCACTACACATGAGCAGTTGTGATCAGATTAGACTTAACTGCCCATATATTCTTGTTTCTCCATCTTTCCCTCTCAGCAATAAAGATTAAAAAAGCAGGAAACTGTGTCAACAAAAATGACTTCTGACATGAATAATAATAACTGAATTTAAACTTGAAGAAACTGCGGAGGCAACTTTGGTTAGGAAGCTAAGTTGTGTGTGTGTGTGTGTACGTGTACCTAAACATTTTATAAGAGAAGTGACTTGCTCGCAGAAGATACATGCAGCAGAAATCTCCTCTCCAGGCTCTGAAATTTATTTGCTGTTAGTTCCATGTTGCCACCTAAAGAAACTTTCTTTTAGTTATTATTAGCCATGTCAGGAGTCATTTCTGTTGACACAGTTTTCTGCCTAAAGAAAGTTTCTTTAGGTGGCAACATGGAACTAATATCAAAAGTACATTTTTACAATAAGGAACTTTCTGGTAATTCCTGGTAACTGGAAGAAGCTACCCCACTTCTGTGTGACACTTCCCAGATTTTGAACAACATTAATTTTTGTTTTGAGAAAAAGTACGTTATAAATACTGCTCAAAGAAAATCCTTCTCTGCATATGGTTGGTCTGGATTTCTCATTCAGGAATGTATGCTGAGACAATTAGTAGCAATATTCTCACTCATTTAGTATGCTAAAGTACGTGACTTTTAGGCCAAACAATCATTTGTTAAATAAGTGTGTATCTTGTTCAATGGCTCATGGCACATTGGAGGCAATATGGAGGCTAAGTTGGATCCATGTGGTCAGGGAGTCAAGTGGTAGTTGGAAAATATACTTATTATAATGATCAAGGCTATTTAAAGATGTGTTAATGGATCTGTAGTTCTGATTAGTTTTATTTGTAGCTTGTATCTTCAGATGCCTTAATACCCAAATCACATCTGGAAGTAATAACTCCTATACCTAAATAACCCTTGTATTTGCCTCACTGCTAGCCAAAACTGGGGATAATACTTACAGCACAATGGTAAATATACATCAAAGACATGTGTATTGACAAGTGATTAAAAATCTTCATTTTTTTCTCTTTTAGGCTTTTAAATACAATTTCATTTCATTATAGTACAAAAGATGTTTCTTCCTATTGAGTTCAGCTACATTGCATGACGTGTTTTCTAGCTATGTAAAACAGCATACATATACAAGCCTGAGTTCCATGCCAGACAGTTTTTTTTTTTTTTTTTGCATGCAAAAGTAAGTAACAAAAGCACCAGTAGAAAGAAAAGTTCAAAGCACATAATCAAATCTCTCTAGATGCATTTATTCAGGTCATGTTACAAAATAATAGCAATTTTAAATATAAAAATGATATTAAAATTTGCTGTCATTTTTAAAAACTTTTTTTAGTGTATGATAAATCAGAAATTTTTAATTGTTTCTCATTTTTCAAAATATTTATTCTCTTACTACAATCAAGAAGCCTTGAGGACAAACATCAAAGTACTTTGTTAATTCTTAGTGAAGAAGAAAATGAAAATACATTAAAGAATATCCTGCTTGAAGACTATTTCTTATCCTATATCTATTTTTGGTAAAGTGTCAATAGCTTTAAAAACTGCACAGTAATTGCTGGGCCATCATACCTTTACAGGTTTCAAAGGATGCCCATAGTTTTTCTCTATTTTTTTAAAAAGGTGTTGAAATAGCTATGTAGTCTCTTTTTAAAAAATGAATTGTCACCATATGGCAGTTAAAAGTTGCTTGTTCTGTTTAAGTAAACTAATGTTTCAATTTTATGAAGCTTAGTAGAAGTCTTTTAGAGCTTCTTATCAACAAACTACAGAAGAATGGAGCTTCATTTTATACCTCCCAGATTGATGTTTCTTCCAGAGATATAATAAGAATCAAAAGTGTCTTCTGAACAACAGAACTTACAGCTCAAGCATTCAGAAATTGTAAATAATTATCTAAGACTAAGTTAGCAAAGAAGAGAAGTTCTTAGGACAGAGTTATGTTTTATGTTAAGATTTTCAGAAGTGGTAAAATAGCAGGCAGAAAAAGGGTATGAGAATGTGAATAGCTAAATTTCTTACACAATGTATTTGTTATATACAATTAAAAATGAGTTTACATGTATATGTATGCATAAATATCCATATCCACACATATATGAAAAAAATAAAATCTCATGGCCAAAGTAGAGATTTTAAACATGTTTCTATTTTCAAAAGATAATCATATTATCAAGTCAGAAATGCCATTTGTAAGCAAATACAAACAGCCATAGCATTAGAATAAAGTGTTCCTTTACAATGCATTTCAATAGTCCTAGATTTAATCAGTTCTCTTAACTAAATGAAAAACTATAAAACTTGTAATTCGTGAAATACATTTTCAACAAATTCTTCTTACTGCACAGGAACATACACCTCATTTATTCTTGTGAAATGGCATTTGACCTATAAACTGTAAATTATCATCTAGACACAAATATTATTCAAAGCCTGGATCCATTATAACTAAAGACTGGAAAAATAAGACACAATAGGTTGTCTGCCTTTTACCATTGTTAAAGCTAATTTTCAATACCTTTAAAATTCATAGTCAATGTATTTCTTGAAGATGATGATAATACAATAACGCAAACTAAAGTTTTAGAAAGGCTAAAACACAACACAAATATACAACATTACTGCTAATAACATTATACAACAATCAGAGTTTCCTCTATCCAGTCTAAAACAGATAGCATTATTGACATATGGTTATGTTTGCACAGTTCAGTAAAGATTCAAAATTGGAGTCCAAGTAAAAAAGTGAGATGACAGGGTTTACCACAAGGCAAAGTATATGAACAAGTTGAAAAAGCACTGCTCTTAATTATTTTGCCTTTTTAAAATAACCTCCTCCCCCAACTCCCCATGACAATTCACTAGATTTTGTCCACTTTCCCTTTTTATAAATTTTTGACCTTGGCTTGATTTCCTCATCAGGTATCTTTTTTTTTCTTTTTTCTTTTTCTTTGAGATGCACAGAATCCATTTCTCTTTTCCTATCAATTCCGGTCAAAGGAAGAGAATTGGATATAACTTTTAAATCTAAAAAACATAATATATGTTTATAAAGACACATCAATGAGAAAGTAAGTCCTAAATCTCTGATGGACATTTTACAATTTGCAATACTATTTTTTTTTCTGCTTGAGAAAATTTGAGTGTAACATTTTGAGTTAAAAAACAAAGAGTGCTTTTATGCACTGATCCAAAGACCCAGTACTCACGACTTATGTATTGCACATAAGAGTAAAGAGAATCAATTCACAGTATAATATGCATCACCTCAAGGTAGAAATCACTTTTGCAAAAATTCCTCTTTATAAGGGACATTGTGTGAAATAGTGGATTAACAATATTAGGCAATAAGACTCATGAAAGTCACTAAGTACGACCTATAGGCTCATGCAAATAAAGGTGGTATGTAAACTGCTGTAGATACTTACAAGAAGACATATACTTACTTTGATAAAAATGTAAGATACATATTCATATATATGCTATGATATATATGGATATCAATGTAGATATAGATCAAATACTAGGATCACCTGTATGACTTCTTTCACTCAAGACTTCAAGACAATCACAAAAATATCTTCTTGAGAAAGACTGGAGATTGAGCAAATAAGAACTAGTTATAACTTTAACCTTAGAGTGGCATTTTTTTACGTGTATGGGCAATTTATGGAAGGAAGAGCAGGTATCTGTTCATCCTGTTGTTTCTCACTTTCTGGGATAGTGGACCAAGATCTAGCAGTATTGAAAACTGGATTTTAGAAAATAGGCCATATAAAATAGGGTTTAGAATTTTGTAATCAGGGAAGTAAAGGCCCTGTATATGGTTAATAACATTGTAAAAATCCAACCATTAGGTGACCCAGAAACAATTCATCTTTTCAGAGTCCACAGTGGAGGACGAACCAGCTCCCTGCCCCCATAATGTGAGTGGGCTAGGGATTAAGCTGGCTGTTACCACTCTAACCAACTATGAACCTGTCTATCTCAGCTGACCACTAGGATTGATAATCTAAGCACTCATCCATGGCTAACTTCCGTACAGGTTTATAGAAATTCGATTCCCACTATAGGAGTCCAGCTTGTTGACATTAGTTTTAGACAAGTTAACCCTAACCTCTCACTGTACTACAAGCTTGGTATGTTAAGGAGCTGCGTTCAGCAAATTAATGAAATCTACTTATTAATTAAAATATAAATTATACTATTATGTATTAATTATATTACATATTATTCAAATATGTATATCTACGCATATTAATTAAAATTTGTGTAAACAAATTAGAGAAATTATATAAATTGGTCTCTAATATCAAAGTCTTTGTGAAACTAGTGAACTTAGCCAAAGATCTAGAAACACTGCTCTAATGTTAGAGTCTTTCTGGCATTGCCTCTGTTCTACTAAGCTTCAGCTAAAGATTCCAACTGTTGAAATATTTCCCATGCTTTTTTTTGTGCACTATTTACAGATAATGCTTAATGTATTAATTAGCTAATTCTACAAGTTAACTTTAGTACAAGAGTTTATTTTGTTTTGATTTTTGGATGACAGTTTTTCATTATAATTGTACCTTTCTAATTAAGTCCCCATGATGAGGTTCAAGGATAATCTTATTTTTTATGCAACTTATATGGAAGCACTCCCAAATTCAGGGTATTGGTTTGAATGTCAATGATTACTTGAAACTCTTAGATAAATAGTCATGCTGTGTTGTGCCATTTTGAAACATTAAATCACAGCCATACAGGAAAGCCTGAATAATTTGCACAATTAAAAGGAAATAAAAAAGACTAAGCAATCATCTTTAAAATATATTTTTTATGATTTCATGAAGCACTTCCAAATTAATAATTCAGGAAAATTTTAATACAGTGATATTATTTCCAAATTTATAGCTACTCTAATAATTTGTTTTTTAGAAAATATGTCTTAGTCTATCTTCTTATCAAATTTGAAATGAAAGGGGATGTATCAAGTTTCTTCTGTCTCATCAGAATGCCAAAGTTAAATGTCATAAGTCTCCAACAATTTAATTACTAAAATGGCTGTGTCAATTAAGAGTAGTTTTCTGCTCGAAGTCATTGACTGTGGCATACTACCCCTGCCCCACTCAATGCAATGCTTCAAAGCCTGCCGGGTGTGGGAATTTTTAGGAAATACTTAAGATCCTGCTGCATCAGACATTAAGAAAACCGTTAATATAAGTACTCAAGAATTATGTAGATCTTTGGGATCCTGGTAAGACTGAGAACCAGGAAGCCTTTCTTTCTTCAGATAAGTTTCTTAGAACTCTCTGATTTTATATATATATATAAAATCATATATATATATATAAAATCAGATATATATATAAAAAATCAGATATATATATAAAATCATATATATATTATCAGAGAGTTCTAAGAAATAAAATATAAATATATATATATATAAAATCAGATATATATATATATTATCAGAGAGCTTAATCCGATACTCTCACTTTGTTAAAAAGGGAGCAGCCCAAAATCTTATTTCAATTAGATAAACAGAGTTAGAAGAAAGGATATAACATGTAGACTATGTTCACACTGATAGAGTTAAAAAGTTGGCTGGCACACATTTTAAATGTATTTTTTGTTTATGTTTTTTCCTCCATGAATCTGCAAGAAAATCTGATCCTGTTTTGAAAACATTCAGAGGAAAACTGTTCCAGTGTTTAAAAAATACTGACAGTAAACATGTAACAGTGGTCCATGTTTTCAAAGAAGACAAACTAGAGCAATTTCTGCCTGATCCAGACATCTATTTAAAACTTTTATTGGAACAAATAAATATTTATTAATGCCCATGGATTTGTTACGTGTTTTACATATGTTTTCTCATTTAATTGCCGCAGAACATCTGTGAAGTAACCTATATCCTCCTCAATTTATATGGGGAAAAACAGGCCAACCAACCTGCAGCTCAGAGAGGTTACGTAACATAAGGAAAGTCACACAGCAAGTAAGTACCAAATCTAGATTTAAACCAAAGTTCCTTCTTCTATTTTACCCTCAGAGTACAGTTAAAACTGAGGAGTTTCAGTGGTAAAATACTGTCTTTATTGAAAGTGAAATGTCACTTGTCTTGTAATCACCAACTGTCACTGTAGTTGGCTTTAAATACAATTTCACAGATTTAAATTTCCTTTGCTACTGCTTCTGCCTCTCCTTCCCTTTGTTCTTCGTCCTCTTCATTTTTATCTTCCCTGAATCTATACTCCATGATAGTGTCATGTCTGCATGTATTCTTATAGACATCTGAACCCTGGAGAGGTTTAGGCAACATATTTTACAAAGGAAGTATTTGGCTATAGGTGGGCATTTAAATAATCTTTACACCATTCTAATAGCTAGCTTCTGTGTGCACTTCAAGCCAGGCCAAATGTTTAAATATTTTATGGCTTCACCATTATTTTCCTAATGTGTGCACAGTATGGAGGGTGTGAATGGGAAAGAATTATACTAATTTATGGTCTCTGTCCTAATGCTGTGAACTAATTCAGACAGCATTACAATTCACTGTACTAAATAACATAGTTTATAACACCCACAATACATAATTCCAAGTACACAGATAATTTGTTAGTTTGTTTTGTCTTTTTTTAATATATATATTTTTTTCCCCTTATTGTAATCAGGTATACTTTCTAAGGAAAATTTTCAAGCAAAGTTTTGAAAAAGGCAGAATAGAAAATGCATTTCTGGTAATTAAAGACTGTCCTTGTCTAAGCAAGGCATACTTCGAGTCGAAAATAAAATGATTTGATAGACTTAATAGTGAAAAGTAGATTTTCCAGGTCACTGTTTATGTCCCACTGCAAAGCACGCACACTCTGGAAGTATGACCTGGGGCTACTTACTTGCTCGCAAACATTTTTTTCTCATTTCTCAAATGAAGATAAGGAAGATGTGCAAGTTTATATTGAAGAATGAAATAAACTAACATTTTAAAAGTGTTTTTCACTGTATCCCACAAATAGTGGGCATTTATTCCATTTTAATCTCTTTTCCTGTCACTCGTATTTTGAAGTCACAGTTCAATATAATTAGAACCTAAATAGTTATAAAACTACTTTGAAAATGATTGTTTTAGGCCCCCAACATTCGCTTGACAGAATACAACTTAGAGTGAATTTTTTCCAATCCCATGAATATCAGAGAATTGTATTCATGCTAAGGATAATTTCTGGACTTTAATTTTCAGTTTTAAAAGTTTATTTTAGTTGTTGACTAAGATTATATAATATAAAAATTTAGGTAATATTTTATTCAAACAAAATTTGAAGAGAAATATCCATGCTAAAGACAATGTTTAGCCATAAAATCTACGACCGGTCTCTTGTGAACTATATGATTCTAAACCTGGCTCTAAAATACATCAGCTACCACTGTGCTTCCCTGGAATTTTCAGGTCACAGTATTGTATATCTCTTAGGAAATTTTACTATATCTAAATTGTAGATCACAGGGCAATGCTTGCTTTGGTTGGCTAGTTCCAGGTGAATAGATTCTCATTTGCAAACTGCCTGATTTCCCACAACATCCAACCAATTTGGATATAGAGCTTCTGAAATAAACTGCGGGATTATTGTGAGAAAAAGATTTCTTTCTCCTAACAAATTTCCCTGAAAACCAGTGACTCTTTAATAATTATGATCTAACTCTCTAGGTATTTGTATCTTTATTTTCTAAGTAATGAACCAAAACACCAACATGAAAGCAAGGAAGCTATAAAAGATTATTTTTTAAGCCTCAAGCTACTTTTCAACTATTGATTGCACTCAATATCATGCTGAGATTTCACGTTGTTCCCATTGCTTTGGCCTAATTTCCAGGGAGCTAACCGTGTTTTGTCTGCATGAGTCTTTCCTTTCCTCTTCAAAACCAACTAAATGTAACTTTCATAACTCAAGCTAAGTTCTAAGTTGATTTGGTTTTTACTACTCAAAAGCTATTGAATTTTACCTAGAGGCAGCTAGTATTTTACAAGTGAATAAAGAAAGAAGCATGGAAAATTAGGCATAGAGTAAAAAGATAAATTCGAGATTTTTTTTCACATGCTATTCTTTTCCAAATTACTTTGTATTTCGGAAATATTTTTCTTAGGCATAAAATTGTCAAACCTTCATCTACTTCATATTTTTATGAAAAATGCTAACTGTATTGAATAATAATTTTTCTTTAAAATGATGATATAAGATAAGAAAAAGATCCTCAGGTAACTTTATATCAGACCCAAATAGTATCTCAAGATTACTGATACAATGGTGTTTTTTTGGCGTGATTTTCAAGTATTTTTAAATGTAAGGAATCTGAATCATTTATGTCATAGAATGTTAAGAGAGCTATTTTTTGGTTTAAAATAACAAATCAAACACAATGCACTTTAAAGTTATTGTCTTCTGACCAACACCCTTCCAAGTTATTGAATGGCTATTTTAATTCATATCCCATGGGTTATCAGTTAGGTTGGAAATCATGTCACAATTTTATTGATCATTTCTATTTCTCTGAGAGCCAGTTTGAACCTCCATTTACTTCAAAGGTTCCTGACAAAAGTATCCTAAGAAATAAATTGCAGGGAAAGGGCTATCTTCAGTGTACCAGAAGGAAGAGCAAAGGGAGGGGACATGTTCCCCAGCTCAATCCTATTCTACTTTCTAGCACCAGACATTATTTTTCCCCCCCTTGCTAGTCTGTCTTTGGGTCAGACTTATTATTTTGAGCCCACATCATCTACCCTTGAGATGTTCTGTTTTAATCAGGTTTTTCTTCTCATATTTCCTCTAGAAATAGGAAAGGACAGAGGAATGTTTTCCCAGACTCTTCCCTTCTTTCTGGTAAAAGAACATCTGGTGAAAAATGTAAAAAAAGCTAGTTTGTCACTTTTTAAAAGTAAACTACCAAGATTTTAATATTATGTAATATCAAGCTGAAGCTTTACAGTCACTGAATCAAAAATTTACAACTCATTCTGTTTCATTAAACAATCAATTAATTTAGGTAATAAGATAGTAATTATTTCATGTACTAAGATACCTGACTTGACCTGATTATTCCTGTTGTAACAATCAGGTAAGATGTTTAATATATTTTGCTCATATAAAGATAAGCTCTCATTTATCAGCTATTTATTCATATTTTCCTACTTGATTCTTACAGCTGTATGACAATAATACTGTTGTTTCCAATAACAATTTCAGAGATGGCTAAACTAAGGCTGATTAAATAACTTCTTGAAGGGTGAAAATCAGTATTACTAAATGCTAGATGCATTTTTGAAACTATGTAGCCTAACTTTAGTGCCCAAATTTTAAACCACAGTATAATGCTGCCACCCTGAACCAAAGACAGATTTACATTAGATAATAGTTTGACAGTATCTTTTCATGTATGGCCAGAGTAGCTAGTTATGAACAATATACAGTAGAAAAGTTTAAAAAAAAAGAAAACCAATATACTATGACAGTCAAGGCTTATTCCAAGAATACAAATTAGGAGACACATTGAATATTCAAACATGATCCATTATATTTATAGAAATGAGAAAGAACATATGATAATTATAAGAGTTTTAGACAATCTACTAAATTCTGTCACTATTCATGGTCAAAACTGTCACCAAACTAGGAAGAGAAGGAAACATCTAATAAAGGGCATGTTCAAAAAACCTACTTCTGGCATCATATTTAGTAGCTAAGTATTAGATGACTTTTATCTAGGATTTAAAAGCAAAGGCTTTTTACTTTTCTATTGAAAATATTTTTACTAAAGGTCTAGCTATCAGTATCACAATAAAATAAAATCTTAAAGATTTGAAAGGAAGAATTAAATCTTTATTAGAGTTTCCTTTTCTCTATATCCTCATTAACACTTGTTTTGATCATGTTATGCACAATAAATACACACAATTTTATCTGTCAATTTTAAATAATAAATGTGAACTATCAGGTAGCATGACTGTTTATACAGGAAGTCCCAAGGAATCTAAAAAACAACTGTTACAATTAATAAGGGAGTTTAGCAATGGAGTTGCCAAGAACTGTGAAGGGTTTTGAATCTTATTCTACTTACATGCTAACAAGTTAGTCTGTCACTTTTTTTTTTCTGTTTGGCAGAAGGCCCAATGCTCAGGTCACAGACAAAGAATGTATTACTCATGATAATAGCTGTACCCAGAGTATCACCGTTTCCTCAGGAGCCACAGAAGAATACCAAGACAACTAGGAATCACCAGCACACATAGTGTGTTGAATCACAGCGGAGGAACAGAGAGCGAGACTACCCTTTGCATGGGGATAGGATCCTTCACATTTGCTTGCTGCAAATGTAATGCTAAGAAATGGCTGGGGTAATGGTCAGAGTCTTGTACTCTTGGTACATTTCAGCAAAATGTGCAGGGATGTTCAGGGCCCATGGTAGACTGGTACTTCTAACAGTCCCAGGGTATAAGGATGGCATACCAAAAAACACAATTGCATATTTGTTTGCTGGCAATAAAAATTTAACAATAAGTCTAAAAATTCAAATTATGATAGAATCTATAAAATATATAATTTTTGATATAAAATATAAAATGTACCAGAACTCTCCATTAAAAACTACAAACTATTGCTGAAAAAAATTAACTGAGACTTAAGTATATGGAAAAATATACCTTATTCATGGCTTAGAAAACTATTTTTAAAATGACAGTTCTCTGCAAAATGTCTCTATTCAATGGACTATCAATTATATTGCAAGCAGGAATTTTAGTAGAAACTGACAAGCAATTTTTAAATTTATACAAAATGCAAAGAACCTTCAAGGAATCTTGAAAAAAGGGGAAAAAAAGTTGAATTACTTACACTGCCTGATATCAAAACTTCCTGTAAATTTATCATGTGAAGACAGTGTACACAGTGGTGAGCAGACTGGCAAGAAGATCATGGAGCAGAATGGAAAGCTCAAAAAAAGACCCATACGTTTACAGTCATTTGGTATTTTATCAAGGAGACAGATCAATCCTTGGGGAATGAGAGTCTTTTCCACAAATAATTTTGGAGTAACTGATATTAATAATAAGAAAATAAACTTTAGTTTCTACCTTATTTAATACACTAAGATTTTTAAGAGATGTGTTATGGATTTAAAGATAAAAGCCAAAATTCATAAAGTATGTGGAGGAAAATATTAAAGCATGTATTCATAATTAGGGGTAAGCAAACATCTCTTAAGGCATTTAAAAGCAATCATAAGGTAAAAAAAAATTCTGCAAGTTATACTTTATCAAAAGTAAAAACTGCTTATCAAATGACACCATTATGAAAAAGAATAGGGAAGTCACAAACTTGAAAAAAAAATTCAGAAAATATGCATCTGACAAAGGACTTATATCCAGGATATATAAATAACTCATACAACTTAATATTAAGAAAAGAAAAAATCAATAGAAGTGGGAAATATTAAACACTAGATAAAATATATAACAATAAGCACATGAAACTGTGGTTAGCATCATTAATCATCAGAGAAATGCAAACTATATACACATACATAAGTATTTTTTTTCTTTTTTTTTTGAGACAAAGTCTGGTTCTATTGCCCAAGCTGAAGTGCAGTGACATGATCTTAGCTCATTGCAACCTCTTGGCTCAAGCCATCCTCCCTCCGCCTCCCATGTAGCTGGGACTACAGGCACCCATGACCATTCCTGGCTAGTTTTTTGTATTTGTTGTAGAGAGAGAGTTTCACCATGTTGGCCAGGATGGTCTTGAACTCATGAGCTCAAACAATCCTTCTGCTTCGGCCTCCCAAAGTGCTGGGATTACAGGTGTGACCCACAATGCCTGGCCAGAAATGCAAACTGTATTAAATTAAATTAAAGCCATCTATAAAAGAGTACATATGGACTGGCCAATTACATAAAATTCAAGGCTGGAGAAACTAATTTCTGGAAAAACTCAGAAGAACTAGTCTCTGGTAGAAAGAGAGTCAACAAAGATTTACTGGGAAGGAGCTTGTGGGAAATGTCTAGGGTAATACATTTTACATATTCGTTGAGATTTTTGTTACCAGATGTATGTATCTATTTAAACTCAGCAAATACACAAGATTTAGCCATATTCTGTTATGTAAATTTTACATTACAGGCAAAAGAGCTGTAAATTAATGTTGATATATAACGTTCTAAGGTCTGCAATTAGCTTTAAGATACATCAAAAATTAGATGCCTAGAGGAATGGCTAGATGTGTGATAAATCAAATATAATAAAGTACGAATGATAAAATCCAGGTAGTAGATGTACACAGTCATTGTAAAATTTTTTTCCAATTGGCTGTATGTTTAAACTTTTATGATGAAATATTGGGAAAAAAATATATATCTTGCCAATACTATCTTAAAAATATAGCACCGTCTTATCCTCACTTTAACAAAAAGCAAGGACAATTGCAGCTACTCAAAATGTAATGAAAACACCAAACTCCTCTGTGATACTTCTGAGCCACCTTACCATTTGGCTTCTTTCCTACAGTCTCAGGATAGCTGCAGAACCTACAGGTATTATGTCTGCATCATGAGCAAGAAAACAGAAGAAAATACAAAGGCTGGAGTTAACATACTGAAGGAGATATTGGCTGAGAAAAAAAAAAAATTCTGGAAGACTTATCGGGAAAATTCTGAGTAAAAGAGGATCACATGACCTAAGCCGCAAGGTATCCTAAGCAACTTCCACATTATACAAAGAGAAGGGAAATGAAGATAGAACGGATTTTGAGTAGTTAATCCTCGGTGTGCACCACATGAGTTGCATCCGAATATCTGATAATCTCTTTTTAAACTTTTACATTTAAAGAACAGAACCCTAAAGAATGTGACTGGACTCTCTCTGCAGGTTGGGGCTTCTCCACTAATAGATATCACCACAGGGTGACAAAGTAGGGACTTGGCTGTTTTGTTGAAAACCTCTGAATGTTAGTATTGGTGGCACTGAACTCTAGTTCAGTCTCTCTACAGAGTAATCCTCTAAGCTTCTGCAGTGGTTCGGAAAATGAGGTCAGGAGTAATAAATCTAGCAGCCAGCAATAAAAAATGCAAGCAGGCAATAGCTTTGGATATCTCACTCTTGTTGCCTTAAAGTGAATTCTCCTGTTCCCAAGAACAAGAGAACTGATCCTTCATTCAGAAGCATAGCTCAACTCAGTGTCCTTGAGCCCAGGACTTCAGAGAGTAAAATTCTGTTGGTACTGAAGAAGACACAGTTATTGGATGGCATGGATTCTTGGAACGTGTCTAAAGATCTGATTTTCTTAAGGCGCAAGGTATGTCTCCTATAACTCTTCCCCAGTCTGGTAGCTGTTATTGGCTTCCCCAAGTCCACTGAGGTTTCAGCATCTCTGTTTTGCTAAATCAGGTAGCACAGCTCCACCTGCTTTCTTCTTCCAAAATTTTGCTATTTCTTGTTATCTACTACTGTTGGCCTTCTCTGTCTCTGCTGCTTCTTAGTGATGCAAAACTTCTTTAGATACCTCACTCTGAGGCTTTGTTTTCATTTTCTGGAGCACTGATAATTTTCTTTAAATCAAGAATAGTTGGAGTTTTCTGACTTATGAGGAACGTAAGCCTCTCTTTTTAACTGTCCTGTTCTCTTTTGTCTGAGATGCAGTAATTCAAGACATTTTATTAAATAAATTATTTGAGAACCTGACCTCTAAAATATCCACAAATAAGTGGAAAAGCGACTCAATCCTGTTTACTTGGTATGTCAAAATACATGATTAGTACCATCAATTAATTTTGGGATCATACATATTAATGTTCAAGCCTGGGTCCAGAGCCCCTGCTGGCACATTTAGCGTCTTTGTGCAAATTAGCCAAAGACATTCCCCCTGAGTGAAGGCACTACCGAAAGAGTCCAGCTTAGGAAGAGGAGTATGGGTGGGATGGAGCTAACCGTCCACATAGCACAACATGCCAGTACATGTTAAAACCTGCCCAAACAAATGTAGGGACCTGCTGGGTTCACATCTCTTACAGCTATTAAATTTGGGCAAGTGATTTGATTATAATGGTATTCAATTAATAAATATGAAAATTTTATGAGAATCAAATGAAGTATTTTTAATAATAAATACTGTGTGGTATTTAGTATTAGCTCCTGTTGATTTATCATTTACACAACAAACAACAATTCAGATTTTTTCACATTTTCTTCAGATGGACCCCTATGGAGCATAAATGTGTACAACCTGTTGAAAGGAGGAGGTAAGAACCAGTATGAATACTTCCATAGTTGTGGATAATCTAAGATAATAATTTATTGTACTGAACTGTGATTAAGGGATTAATTTATAATTTTTAAGTCTGTATTTAATCATTTTGAAACAGAACATAAGTATATAGCTTTGAAGTATCCATCATTTTCTATTCAGATATGCAGAAATCACATTTTCATAAGTAACTGGTAATGGATTATATCATTTTTGCTTTGTTTACAACATTTTATTGTGGTAGGGTTTTCCTATAGAATATAAATTGTTTCTTCTTATAGATTATTTTCATGTTTTATCTCCTTGCCTTATCCAAAAAAATGAAATATGGAGGGACATTATATTTTAAAAAATCTGTTTAACTGATAGGTTGTATATTATATTAATACTGAAAACATGACCTGTACTGTCAATTTTTCTCTTTCATCTTCTATTCTTTTTAACCACACATTCTCAATTGGAAAGAAGCAAAAGAAAATTTGAGATATGTGATATGGACATGCATTTATTTCCACATATATTTTTAAAAAGCATGTTTTAAGTCACGAATTTTTAAAAATCTACATGAATTATATTTTAATACATTTTGAACTTCATTATGTTTTTCCAATGAACATTTTTGATCTGCAAAACAAGCAAATTGATCTGAAAATGGACAAAGACAAAAGATGAAGATCCAATATGGATATTTTAATTTTTGGAACACTGACATTTAACTTGTCATTATTTGCTGCAAGCTGGTAAAATTGTTTAACCAAAAGAATTATATTTTTGATAATGTAAGAGTTATTCCAAAATAACAAAAACAGATTTTATATGTGATTTTATCTTAACATCTGTCTCTGTAGTATATGAAAATAAAGAACAATTTGAAGAGATAAATACAAAGTACAAAATGTTTAAACACATATAGATCAGAATCAATTCGCATGAGTTAATTTTAAAGACATGGATTCAAAAAAGGACCTTCCCTAAAGAATGTCACATTGGATAAACATACATATATTTTATAACTTGTTGCACAAAACATTTGAAACGTAATAATGCTTTTCAGAGCAAGTGAAAATATAAATAAGAATATAATAATAAGAATAGAGTAGGAGAGGATAGTGGAATATGAGGATGCTTCTGGCAGAAAGGAGTACATTAAAATAGCACTGTGTAGCTAAAATAAGGTGTTACAGATTACGATGGTCAAAAAATAACCTAACACTCAATGAGTGTCATAGCTTTAATTGTTCAAGATTATCTCTATTATGTTATGCGTTATGGCATTCTAGTAGTAAACCTGGTTTATATGCTGACTCTAAATTATTTGTAATACAATAAAGTCATAAGCAAAAATGTAAAAGCAGAGTGAAGATCAGACAGACAAGACTTCAGAACTCTCATAACAGAAGACAGGATCACCTGCTTCTAGGACATTCACAATCTGCTTCTATGAAATGCAGAAGCAATGCTTCTAGTGATGATATTATCTTATCAGTGTCTTTAAACAGATTCAGGCCCTGTCATTCTTAAAAGGAAACATAGCTGGAGCAATGGCCCTGCTCTCTCCCACTCACATGCCATGGCTGTGGATGAACCACTTTATTTCTGCAGGCTGAAGCTTCTGAAAGAGAATCGGTGATTATTTTGAAGCACTTTAGTCTCTAGCAACTGAGAATTCAAGTTTTCTTTTCTTTTTTTCCATTATGTTAGCATTTATCCTTTACAAGGTCAGACCATTTATAGATAATCCTGTACAAAACACATTTTAAAATTGGTGGAACACAGAACCCTAACCATGGAGAATAAATTTCCAGCTAGAAAGTTTTCCCTCCAGCAATGCAATCCCAAACAGACATTTCAGACCTTTAATTTCCACCTCCCTGAAAAAATGTTTTTTCTTAATAGTTAAAGAAATCCAGTAAATCATTCCAAAGTTCAGAAAAGAAAGTCAGTGCTTGATACTTTAATTAGCAGTAATCGTCAGTCATCTGTAAAGAATAATGTCATCGACATAAAGAAGTATAGATGGTCACCTAGGAGAATTCGTAAGCAATTGCGGCCATTTTCAAAATGAAAAACACTAGATGCAGTGTCTCATTTTTGCAATCTCTGCATATGCTGATTAACTAGTGAAACACTTGTAGTCTTCCTTCCTTCAACAATGGCTAGAGACTAAAGGAAAACAAGGCTTCCTGTCCCAATTTTGCTTCTAATACTTATTTATTTATTTCGTGAGCTCTCACCTTGCATGTAATTTATAATTTATGCAGTAGTTACCTCCCTCATGAATATCTCACAAAGATTAATGAGTGTTGTTTTTAAAGTTATTTCTTCATTATTATCTTTCTGCATAGTGGGAATTAGGTCTTATCTAAGTAGAAATACATATAAGCTTTGGAAACATGACACTTAGGGAAAAAAGGATTTTGTACAACAAGGATATGTTTCATTAGCTGATGGCTCATAATATTTCTAAGATACTAGGAATATTCTACCTTTATCCTTTTTGAGAGCGATAGGAATACAAATATCAAAAAAGATGTTTATTAATACAAATTGATATAAATAATTGCACAAAGCTCCCAAAAGTATAATGCAATCATATATGAAATTATAATGTTAAGTTATAAATGTTAAAGTAACTCCTTCACCATATTGTGTGACTCTGAGCTTTTCTCAAAACAAACAAAAAAATTGAATGTTCATTTATTCTCTCAATATTCTGTTCATTCATTCATGAATTTATATTTTGTGCCTGGATTATGTTTTCTCTGTTTCTATCCAGTCTGCCCTTTTCTTTGATGAATATCTAGGTCCCCTATATTTTCGATCATAAGGTTTAATCCTTGTGTTTTCTGGTCGATTCCTAAATCATGGTCAATATACTTGAGGTTCTCTACAAGATTAGGAATTGCTGCTTTTGCTTCTTTTGTTTCTTTCTACCTCATCTTGTATGAAATAAACTGCTTTAATATCATTTCAGTATCTTTCTCAACAGAAAAACTGGCTTTTAGCTGGGTGCATTGCCTCTAATAGAAAGTATTTCTTAATATCCCTTGTAGCGAGTTGTAGCATATGATTATGTGCTAGCCAATAAGGTATTTATGAACAAATTATAACTTTTTTCCCAGAAAAATTCCTTAAAACGAAAGGAATTTTTTTCAATAAACATTCTTCCATAGGCTATTTAGAATATTATTGATTGTCTGAAACTGAAGCAACCATGTTGAACTATTTGGAGATCTTACATATGGAGCAGTAAGATAGAAGAAGCCTGCTTCCCTGATAGTAGCCATTGACTGTCTACTTATTTTTTTCCATGATAGAGGAGTAAGCTTTTACTTTGCTTAAGGATCCATTTTTGAAGGTTCTTCTTGGCTCATAAACAAATGTAATTTTAACTAATACAACCTGGTGAATTGGTAAGCATATATTATATCCTAAATAAAAACATACTGATTATTTGACTTCAGTTTTTTAGGGTGATGAACATAGGGTTTAATCCACGTACTCCACAGATAAAACAGATATGACTCATATAATAAGATGCTAGACCTAATTATTTTATGATTGTTAAAATTATGATTTTAATAAATAGATACTCATACTTGGAAATTATCAATATAAAGATATAATGAATGAGAAAACATATAATAAAACAAACACAAAAATCATCCTAACAAAATAATCCAAATTTAACCTCACATTATTTTAGAGAAAAGAAAATATCAGTATCCATCCAATTTAGTTTCCTGATTTTTCTTACTTGATATGATTAGGATTATCTTATTAATATATTTTCTCTTTCGATGTTATTCTTTTAAAATGATTTATGTATTCAGTCAATAAAATTATTTTCAGCACATATTAGGTACCATGCACAATGGTAAACACTGTAGAAGGAGGTAAGCAAGATATCATCAGTCTATACTACCATAGAGTTCCAGTCTAGTAGAGATATTAAACAAGCAAATCTATTCTAATACATTTATCTGTCTTCCTTATAAACATATGGCCTAGCACTCCAAAGTTGTCAAATTCACCAGTTCTTTCTTTGCCCAAAGATTCTGGCAATAGTTAAATACAAGGGCAGATTGTAAAAGCATTTTTTGGGGGAAATGTCTTACTTCAAGAAATAGAAATTATCTGATAAGGGTATATACCAGTATTATGGCATCAGTATAATGATAAAGAAGCACACACGTGTCCCTATTCCCAGTTACTTGAGTGATATGGACATTCTTCTTTCCTCACTATCTTGCATACAAATTGTATTACTGTATCACAGGCAGGGGGCCACTTACAGATGGTTGATTTACACAGATTTTTTTTCACAGTTCATTTATTTAGATCTCAAAAGCTTTTCTATGGAAGCAAAGAAAGGAATGTTTTGTGATAAGAGGTGGTAGAGGCCAAAATTTTATCATACAGATGAAGCTTTTAGCCAGCAGTTCTCATAGAGAACAGGGTATAAAGTGTTTCTTATCAGACCTGAAGTCTGTTGGTGCTAATGCCAGAGAGATATAATGAGGCATATATGACCCCACTTTCCTTCATGGCCTGAATCAGTCTTTCAGGTTGAATTTCAAGAGCCCTAGCTGAAGAGGAAGCTTGTTTAGATGGATGGGGGTCCTTAGAATTTTATTTTTGGTTTACAGTTTCAAAAGGAAAGAAGAGAAAGAGGAAAAGAAGAAAGAATGAGACTGTGGGAAAAAGAATAGAAAAGACGACAAAGCAAGAAAAAGGAAAGTATCTTCCATGTTATTTTGAGTAAAAACATTCTTCTCTTAAGAATGCAAAGTTTGTCCCCAATATACTTATTTACTGAACTCCTTATTTAATGCTATTTTCCATTGCTCTGATATTTCTCCAAGTCCTCTATATGACATATCCTCCAGGTCTAGTTAGGAGTAGTCAACATCAGTTTGCCCAACAGCTACCGTAAATTTCATTTATTTTATTGCATCCGATTTCAGGTAAGAGTCATTAGAAAAGTAGTGAAAGTGGTGCCTTTTAACAAATATGTAATGGTGCCTTTTTATACATCCAATTATTATTGTGATACTTAAATTTAATGTAGAACAATTTGTCCAACACAACAATTTTACAAGCAAAAGAGATGCTCTTAACAATTATGCCAAGACAACAAGCTAATCCAGGACTATCTCAGGCAGACTGGAAATATTGATCTCTTATGATCTCTTATGTAAAGGGATCCTTGTTAACTCAAATGAATCCATAAATGGTAAATGCTGAGATGAGTGAGGTCATGCAATGTTAAGAATTTGGATCATGGGCAATAAAATCATCTCTCCCTTAAAATGTCTTCTATAGGCCAGTACGTCTGAATTATTCCTCATTTCCATAACTTTCCCTGATCCCCAGATTCTCATTGACTTACTAACCTGCATTTACCCAGAACTTTACTTTTACATACTTTTTCCTCCACAGTCGCATATTGGTTTTAGCTGGAAAGTGTAGAAATTATGGGTTGAGAAGAGAGAATCTGGTCAGGTTGTCAGAGGTGTGTGAACCAGAGCAATTCCATCTTGGGCAGGAGCTGAGTAAAATGAGGCAGAGACCTACTGGGCTGCACTGTCAGACAGTTAAGGCATTCTAAGACACAGAATGAGATGGCAAGTCAGCACAAAATATGGGTCATAAAGACTGTGCTGATAAAAAAGATTGCAGTAAAGAAGCCAGCTAAAACCCACCAAAACCAAGATGGCAATAAGAGTGACTTCTGGTCGTCCTCACTGCTACACTCCCAACAGCACTGTGACAGTTTACAAATGCCCTGGCAATGTTATGAAGTTACCCTATGTGGTCTAAAAGGGGGAGGCATGAATATAATCCATCCCTTGCTTAGCATATAATCAAGACATAACAATAAATTTGGGCAACCAGCAGCCCTTGGGGCTGCTTTGTCTATGGAGTAGCCATTCTTTTATTCCTCTACCTTCTTAATAAACTTCCTTTCAGTTTACTCTATAGACTCACCCAGAATTGTTTCTTGCACAAGATCTAAGAATCCTCTCTTGGGGTCTGGATCGGAACCCCCTTCCCGTACCAAGGTGATGGCCAAGCAAGAGTATCTGTTTATACAATGAAGCCTTGTAAAGGAACCTGGGGAAAAGGCTGTTTGTTTTCATCTAAAATATGTAAAAAAAAAAATAATAATTAGTTACACACACATTGGTGGTGTCTGTTAGGTTTAGAGATGGAGCTATTACAAGCAAAGCTAAAGCAAAGGACCTTGTGTATTGGAAGAGAGATTATAAAAAAGCATCAATGTTGTAGTGCTTATTTTTCACTTGAACTTAGGTATTTAAATTGTTAGAATGACAACAATAACATAAGGGCTATCAGCAAATTAAGTGAGCAAATTCATGCCCACCTGATACTAATGTTATGCATGTGCTAAACTATTAACTATATAGTATGTTTTAAAGTATCAGAACTATTTTCTATACACAGTTAGCATAGTGTCTGAAATTCCATCTTCAGATCCAATTGATTTAGAACAAGTATGGCTTTCCCTGGTGTCCTTTGTGTCCTCCCAAGCCAGTGCTTCCAGGAAGGGAGGGCACAGTTATCTCCAGGATCTGTACTAAGGAACATAAATGCACATACGGGTTTATGCTAAAAAAGAAATAGTGGGTTTATGTTAAAAAAAAAATAGATGAAAGAGGAAAATATCTTTCATTAAAATTAATTGCATTTTAGAGCCAATAAATCACTCTAACCATATACAATTTATTTTTTCACTGATGTCATTGAAATTTTAATTAGAACTATGCAGATGTACTTTAATTGTAACATATCAGTCTTATAAAGTACTCTAATTTTCAAAAAAAACTTAGCACTGATTCCTTGGAAAGACTGCAATTCAAGAAGAGAAGCAGTTTAATCCAACTTTATTTTAAATGAAAGATTGTAAGAAAATTAAGAGGCAAGGAGAAGAAGGAGGCATGATTACAGGCCAGCCTCTATGATGTGTAGCCTAACACAATAATATGGTGGTGGGAAACCTGAAGAAACAGATGTTGTCCCAGCCCTGACATTCACTTCTTTCCCATGGAACTGGGAGATAGTTACCTACCCTGTTTGAGCCTCAGATTGTTTAACCAGAAAAAGGAGACATTTATATTTCATTTTTAATGTTATAACAAAATGAAAACTATGTATATAAAGCATCATGAAATTCTTGATAGCATCTAGTAAATTGTATTTGATATTATTTTATCACTTTAGTATAGGACAAGGTAGCAGATTAGAATACAGTTAGCGGCCGGGCGCGGTGGCTCAAGCCTGTAATCCCAGCACTTTGGGAGGCCGAGGCGGGTGGATCACGAGGTCGAGAGATCGAGACCATCCTGGTCAACATGGTGAAACCCCGTCTCTACTAATACAAAAAAATTAGCTGGGCACGGTGGCGCGTGCCTGTAATCCCAGCTACTCAGGAGGCTGAGGCAGGAGAATTGCCTGAACCCAGGAGGCGGAGGTTGCGGTGAGCCGAGATCGCGCCATTGCACTCCAGCCTGGGTAACAAGAGCGAGACTCCGTCTCAAAAAAAAAAAAAAAAGAAAGAATACAGTTAGCAACTAGACAATGACAATTCAGAAACAAAATGGTCAGTTAGGTTTGCATAGGAAGTCACAGTATTAGTACAAGAGGTTAGATACAAATTTAATAGATTTTTCAGATTCTGTGAACAAAGTATTAATTTGATGAACAGTTATTATAGCAGCATGTCAATAATATCACATATACTAACTCTACCTAGTACTCAACACTCCTTGCACAGAAGAGAGGAAAATGAATATGTGAGAATTAAGTTAACTGTTCTACTGGTATTCTTATTGCTTTTCAAACTTGAGTATGTATATTAATCACCTTTGATTTTTCTTGAATTTCAGACCCTAAATTAGTAGATTTGAGAAGAAGCCTAAAAGCATGCATTTCTAAAATTTGCCAACTGGTGCCAATTTAGGGTGGCATATTTAGCAACTATAGATGCAGGCAGCCCTGTTAAATTTGGATTTCAGATGAACACTTGTATACTTGTTTTCCATGTGTATGTCCCAATGGCTATATGTCTACTAAAAATGCTTCTACTAAAAATCATTTTTTTATCTGAATTTATAATTTAACTAGGTATCCTGTATTTTATCTAGTGACTATATATCAATGTCACTGCTCAGGAGATCACCTTGGAGTATCAAGATTTTCAACCTTAAAACTCAGATTGTGATTTTATAAAAATAATGATATGAAATATTAGCATATTGTTTAACTATTCCAGAAAATTTAGAGCAATAGGACAATAAACGCGTGCTTGCTAACTGCCTGACTTTGTGTTTTTTGGAACAAAAGGCTTATTAGGATTTGATTTGACATGATATTAGCATGCAAAAGGGAGAGCAGAAGATTTAACCTGAAACACAGGATTTGGGAAGCCAAGGACTACAGAAACTAGTTCCTGTCCTTTCTCTTGGCTCTTTCATCTGATTCCTCTGGAATAAACTGGAATTTGAGTGATGGCGAGGGATCTAGGAAAGTGACAAGGGTAGAAGGCCTCATTGATTAGCTAATTATAGTAAAGACATTTTCTATTTCTGGAAAACTTCGTTTAATTAAAAGCTGATAAACACACAAGAAAAGGCAGATAAGATGAAATATATCTCACATATCAAATTCTTCAACATGAGGCTGCATCTGTGTGAGGGAACTGGAGGAGGGAGACAGAAACCCGAGAAGGTACTTTTTTTTTTTCCCTGAAAGAAACTAACATACCAAAAAAAAAAAAAAAAAAAAAAAAAAAAAAAAAGCATATTGTAATATATTGCACTTATCTGTTTCATGAGGATGCTAACAAGTACATGATTGTGGGTCTGTGTGTATGTTAGCTTCAAACATCAGTGCTTAAGAAAAATCTGTATTTATCAAACATGTTCATGTTTGCAGCAGAAACAATATTATGGAATGAAAGTCCATCAGAGGTTTTGTGTGATGAATTGTTAAAGTTGGGTAACTTAACATACAGAACGGTTTAGCAGTTCAGTATACTCCCTACTACAAATAATTTGTATTCTGTTACCAAAGCTTTGTTAGGGAGGTGATAAACAGTTTTAAATCAGTTGAAATTGAACATATTCTTATATTTTTCTTATATTGAAGAATAAAGAGTAGACTTCAGCTGAACACATGCAATGATTTAGCATAGTTACATAAAACAAAAGAATTTCATCTATGTTTGAAAACCTTGTAGGTGCAATAATTTGTGGTTGAAATACAATGAATGAGAAAAAGAATAGGAGAGAATTAAGGCAAGAGAGAATGCAAGATGAAGAACAATAAATTATAAATACACAAATTCAATGCAATCCCTATCAAAGTTCCAATATCATTTTTACAGAAACAGAAAAAACAATTCTACAGGCTGGGCAACATGGCGAAATGCCATCTCTACAAAAAAAAAAAAAAAATCACACACAAAAAATAACTGGGTATTGTAGCACACCTCTAGCGCCAGCTCCCCAGGAGGCTGAGGTGAAGGATCACCTAAATGCAGGAGGTCAAGGCTGCAATGTCCCATGATCATGCCACTGCACTACAACCTGGTGACAGAGTAAGACCTTGTCTCAAAAAAAAGAAAAAAAGAAAAAAGAAAAAAACAGCTCTGCAATTTTGTAGACCCACAAAAGATTCTGAATAGCTAAAGTAATCCTGAAAAGGAAAAGTTGGAAGCATCACACTTCTTGATTTCAAAATTATAATTTAAAGCTATAGCAATCAGAGTGTGATGCTGGCAAAAAATAGATGCCTAGACTAATGGAACAAAATAGCCCAGAAACAAACCCAAGCACATATAGCCAACCAACTTTTAACAAGAGCATCCAGAAGACACAATGGGTAATGATAGTTGCTTCAATAAATTTTGTTAGAAAAACTGCATATCCACACACAAAAATGAAACTAGACCCTTATCTTAATTCATACAAATCAACTCAAAATGCACTAACAACCCAAATGGAACACCTGAAATTGTAAAACTCTTAGAAGGTGGCACTGGGGAAAAGCTCTTAGACATTGGTCTTGGCAATAATTTTTTGGATAGGATACCAAAAGCACAGGTAACAAAAGCAAAAATAAACAAGTGGGACTATATCAAACTACAAAGCTTCTGCACTTGGAAGGAAACAACAAAATAAGGCAGCCTATGAGTTGGGAGAAAATATTTGTCAATCACATATCTGATAGGGGGCTCATGTCCAAAATATGTAGGAAACTCACACAACTACGTAGCAAATAATAAGCTGATTTAAAAATAGGCAAAGGATTTTAATTGGTATTTTTCCAAAGAGACACAAATATGGCCAATAGGTATATAAAAAGGTTCTCACTGCCACAATTCATCAGGGAAATGCAAGTCAAAATCATAAGATATCATCTTATACCTGTTAGGATGGTTACTATCAAAAAAACAAGAATAACAAGTGTTGGTAAGGGTGTGAAGAAACCCTTGTACACTGTTGGAGGGAACAGACTGATAAAGCTATTAAAAACCGTATGAAGGATTCTCAAAACTTATAACTAGAACTACTGTTTAACCCAGCAATGTTTCTTCTGGATTTATACCCAAAGAAAATTAAATCACCTTCTTGAAAGATAAATTAATTTCCATGTTACTGTAGCATTATTCACAAAAGTCCAGATATAGAAAGAACCTAAGTGTCTGCTGATGGATGAATAGATGAAGCAAGCATGGTATTGGCCAGGGGCAGTAGCTCACACCTGTAATCCTAGCACTTTAGGACGTCGACGTGAGCAGATTGCTATGATTTTGTGTTCGAGACCAGCCTGGGCAATATGGTACAACCCTGTCTCCACAAGGAAAAAAAAATAGCTGGATGTGGTAGAACATGTGTCCCCAACTCGCGGGCCACAGGTAGGAACTGGGCCACACAGCAAAGGTGAGCAGGAGGTGACTGAGAAAATCTTCATCTCTATTCATAGCTGCTCCCCATCACTCACATTACAGCCTGAGCTTCTCCTCCTGTCAGATCAGCTGCTGCATTACATTCTCAAAGGAGCACAAACCCTATTACAAACTATGTATGCAAAGGATCTAGGCTGCACGTTCCCTAGGAGACTCTAATGCCTGACAATCTGAGGTAGAGCTGAGCTGGTGATGCTAGCACTGGGGAGTAGTGGTAAATACAGATTAACCTTAGCAGAGAGGTCGGACTGCATTGAGTTGATTGCTTGCAGACTCATCTCAAAACCCTATGAGTAAGTGGCAAGTGACAATTAAGCTGCATCTCATGGCAGATTTTATAGTGGCAAGTAAGTTGATGTACTTCAGTTGTACAGCTACATCTAGTGGCAGTCTTTAAGGCAGAATTGGACACTTACTTCAGTCCATACATGGCCCACCCATTATTTCATTTACCACTTCCATCTGCGCCTCTTTCGTGCACTGCGCACCTCTCCCAGTCAGTTTCGGTAAGCCCACAAGCTAAACCTAGTGAAAATGAGTGAAAAGCAAATCTTACTGGAGAGCGTTTTTGAAAAGGGTGAAAGACTCAACAATGGGAAAGTGAAAAACTTTTAGACTGCCAACAACAACAACAAAAAAGTTGCATTTAAAAGAAAATATTTAAATTATAGGTTGTATAATAAATTATGGATTTTTCAAAAGAAAAAACGTGAACATAAAGAACAGAAACAGTTATTGAAGGCCACCACTCAAATGTGTCTGCACTGAGAGCATCCTTCTTAGCAGCTAACTGCATTGCTAAAGCTAAGAAGCCCTTTACTAAGGGTGAAGAGTTGATCCTGCGTGCTGCTAAGGATGTGTGTCATAAACTTTTAGGAGAGGCAGCAGTTCAAAAAGTGGTACATGTTCCTCTTTCTCCTAGCATCATAACTAAACAAATTGATGAAATAGTAGAGGATACTGAGGCGAAATTGTTAGAGAGGATTAATATGTCACCATCATACACAATCCAGGTTGATGGGTCTACTGATGTTGACAATGAAACAATGTTATTTCTGTGCAATATATTTTTCACAGGAGGATATGCATGAAGATGTGTGCTTCTGTTTCCAACCACCACCACAGCTGCAGAACTATTCAAGCCTCTGAATAATTTCATATCAGGAAAACAGAATTTGTCATTTTGTGTTGGTATATGCTTGGAGGAAGCGGCCACCATGACTGGACAGCTTTTTAGTTTTACTACTTGCGTCAAAGAAGTAGCTTCCAAATGTGAGTCTATGTACTGTGTCATCCATATGAAACTGCTGGCTAGCCGAAAAATGTCACCTGAACTGAACAACATTTTTGCACGATGTGATTAAAATTATCAGCCACATTAAGGTACATGTCCTTAACTCATGTCTGTTTGTGTGGCTTGATGAGAAGATGAATGCAGAGCACGTATGTCTTCTCATATCCTGAAGTAAGATGGCTTTCTGAAGGCAGATCACTGGCCAGAGTTTTTGAATTATGAGAGCCACTCCAGAGACTTTTTTTTTAGATAAACAGTCACCACTGGCAGCAAATTTCAGTGACACAGAATCGGCAGCAAAATTTGCTTATCTATGTGACCTATTCAACCTGCTGAATGAACTAAATCTGTCACTTCAGGGGAGAATGATGACTGTGTTTAAGTTGGCAGATAAAGTGGCTGCATTTGAAGCCCAATAGGAATTATAGGGATAACAGAACACTGAAATTTCTGACAGGCTTAAAACATAGCACAGATTTTGAAAGAGACTTAGCCAGGTCCTTCTTTCTCCCAGATTGTGTATAATCACCTATCTCAGTTTTCCAAAGAGTTTGAGCATCACACACAGGGGCCTGTAGGGGGGTGGGTAGATAGGGGAGGGATAGATGGGAGTGGGGGGATAGGAGAAGGATAGCATTAGGAGAAATATCTAATGTAGATGATGAAGTGATGGAAGCAGTAAACCACCATGGCACATGTATACCTATGTAACAAACCTGCATGTCCTGGACATGTACCCCAGAACTTAAAGTATAATTAAAAAAAAATTCAATAATGAAAATAAAAGTACACTTGAGGTAACTTCAAATCTTCAAACATTCTGGATTAAAATCAAGGTGGAATATCCTAAGATTGCCACAAAAGCACTGAAAAGCCTGCTTCCATTTCCAACATCCTATCTTTGTGAAGCAGGGTTTTCTGCAGTGACAGAAACCAAAATAAGATTACAGAATAAACATAGGAAACACACTTTGGGTGTCACTGTCCCTCATCATCCCCAGATGGAACTGTCTAGTTGCAGGAAAACAAGCTCAGGAATCCCACTGATTCTACATTATTGTGGGTTGTATAATTATTTCATTATCTATTATAATGTAATAATAGAAATAAAATATACAGTAAATGTAATATGCTTGAATTACCCTGAAACCATCCTCCCATCCCACATCCCCAGTCTGTGGAAAAATTGTCTTACAGGAAACCAGTCCCTGATGCCAAAAAGTTTGGGGACCACTGCTACAGGTCATAATGTTATATTTTATACTGAAAATTTGCTAAGAGAACATATTTAGTTACTGTTACATTAAAAGATAACTATGTGAGATTATAGCCACATTAATTGGTTTAGAGACAATCATCATTTCATATGTATACACAGAGCAAAACATTATGTTGTACAACTTGAATATATAGACAATACATTTTTATAAAAAAATTTTAAAATCAAACAAGAGGGTCAGAGAAAAAGTGAGAAACAGAGACTGATGTTTTCATAAAATTGATTTCTTGTTATGTTCTCCACAGAGCACTTACCAAGCCTGGGCAAATACTTCCCAGAAGCTCCCAAGCATGAAAAGCCATTAACAAAATTGTTTCTATATTTTTTCCTTGAATGAGTTGTCTTTGACAGATGTAACATATCTAAATATAAAGCCTTTTTGGTTTTTTTTTAACTGAAATATCAAGACTCTTATTTTCAAGATGATACATAAGATGTTTATTTTAGGGAATGTAAGGTCCTAATTATTGTTCCATCTAAGGAAATGAGAAAAAAAGTAAAACAAATATATATAATTCCATATATATTAGTATACGCAGTATGTAATTACATACAATTCTTTTAATAGCATAGATTATAAAGTAATACAAAATATGGTAAAATTTATTTCAGACTTTTATATTACACTAATTATAAGAAAATAATTATTTTTCAAGGACATCAGAATGGGTAGAAGTGGCTATATTTTATGAGATTTTCATTTACAAATGCCATACTTAGAAGTCACCATGTAATGCATTCTGAGATCTTTTTTATTTGAGAATACATAAATAATTTGAGAGCTGTGGTTTCACTGTATTTTAGGACTAAATCTTTAGTTAGTATTCAATCAAGGGAAACATTCAGTTAATTAATATTCTCAACTGAAACTATGTTTGACTCCTTTATATTATATCACTGTTACTTCATAGAAAACTAACTCTTAGATTATTTGTTGTGTATTCATTCAAGTCTCCAAGAGCTGTAGTATTTGTTGCACCAAGTATATTAGAGTTAGGTTTTAACAAATAATTCTATTTTTGTAACTTTTATTTTAGGTCCAGGGACACATGTGCAGGTTTATTATATAGTACACTTCTGTTATAGAGGTTTGATGTACATGTTATTTTGTCACCCAGGTACTAAGCCTTAGAACTCAATAGTTATTTTTTTTTATGTTTCTCTCCCTCCTACCACACTTCACCTTCACAATTCTTGATAAGTAGATTTTGTGTTAAAATATTTGGGTAATATGAAAATGAGTAAGTTGTAACATTTTAGATGCTCATGCATTGGGAAACTACATAGACCAAAACTGATTACAATAGCAACAAAAAAATTACTCTTGACCATTTTCTTACTTTTTCTCAAAATGAACTTCTGTAGAAAACATTTTAGTGAACTTTCATTATAAAATGCTCATTCCAAATTAACACAGTTCAGTGAATTTTTGCAACTACTTAGGCTAAGCTTATGTGGACAAGAAGTGTTTGGCACAAAGTAGGCACTGAATAAATGATACCTGTAATTTTTATTTATGTGAATGTTCTCGATTCCAAGGGAAAAAATGAATTGTCTGGCTCCTCTTCTAAAGTATTTCTCAATACACAGATTGCTGCAAATATATTCCCTAATGTATAACCACACAGTAAAAGTAAATTACTTAAAATTATATTTGAAGTTGATTCACTGACTCACCAAGTAAATATATTTACAGAAAAAAAAATATGCAAATAAGCAATCACTAGCCATAATGATTGTAAAAAATATTTAGCTCTTTCCTTGAAGGTAAAAAAATTAGATCATCTGAAGGTCAACAGACACGTATAAAAGATAAGAATACCAAGAAAATTGTTGGCTAACTTAACGTTAGTCACACACAACGCACAGCATAACCAACTCTGATATTTTAGATGTTAAATGGAACACAATTCATTTCTACTATTGTCAATCCAAATCACATTTGATCTCCAATTTATATTGAGATGATGCAGAATGAATTTCCTCAGTTTTTTGGTTTTTAGCATATTGTACAATTTTCACAGATGTCTGACCTTTGGATTTTAACATGATAATGCAGCCTCTTCTGAACAAAGACTGTTATATAAAAAAAGTTGTTCTTTCAAGCAAAAATAATTTCAAAAGGAATATAAAAAGGTACAATGTACTTTTTTTCAAAAATAATGTCTAGGACTATCAAATATTGTTGGCTGCAGAGGTATTTCAGAATTGATAGGTAAACACATAAAAGGCTGACTATTGTTAAGTGATCATTAATGCTTTCTTTTAACTGATTGAAAAACATGCTTAATGATTTTAATCTTAAAATATATTGTGACTGTCACCTTCTGAAACAGATACAGAGACAGACATCCAAATGGTCAAGAAAAAGATGACAGTGGCCCTCTTCCCACAGTTCCACTAGGCAGTGTCCCAGTGGGGACTCTATGTGGGGACTCCAACCCCGTATTTCTCATCTGCACTGCCCTAGTAGAGGCTCTCCATGAGAGTTCTTCCCCTGCAGCAGACCTCTGCCTGGACATCCAGGCATTTCCACACATCCTCTCAAATCTATGTGTAGGCTCCCAAGCCTCATCTCTTGTCCTCTATGTACCTACAGGCTTAACACCACATAGAAGTCCCCAAGGCTTATGGTTGGGACCCTCTGGAGCAGATGCCTGAGACCTATCTGGGGCCCTTTTAGCCACAACAGGATCTGGGGCAGTTAGGATACATGGAGCAGTGACGACACATGAAGCAGTGACTCAAGGTTGTACAGAACAGCAGGGCCTTGCCCAACCCACATAACCATTCTTCTCTCTTAGACCTCCAGGCCTATGATAGGAGGGGCTGCCACAAAGTTCTCTGAAATGCCTTCAAGGCATTTTCCTCGTCTTGGCCATTCGCATTTGGTTTCTCTTTATTTATGGAAATTTATGCAAGCAGGTTAAATTTCTCCCCAGAAAATGGGTTTTTCTTTCCTACCACATGGTCAATCTACAAATTTTTTAAACTTTTATGTTCTATTTTCCTATAAGTTCTAGTTTCAGTACATCTATTTACTCACACATACGGCATATGCTTTTAGAAGCAGGCCACACCTTGAATGCTTTACTACTTAGAAATTTCTTCTGCCAGATACTGTAGATAATCACTCTAAAGTTCAAAGTTCCACAGATCCCTAAAGCAGGGTCACAATGCTGCCAGTCTCTTTGTTAAAGCATAGCAAGATTGACCTTTACTCCAGTTCCCAGTAAGTTCCTCATCTTTATCAGAGACCACCTCAGCCTGGACTTCACTGTCCATATCACTATCAGCATTTTGTTCACAACCATTCAACAAATCTCTAGGAAGGTCTAAACTTTCTCTTATCTTCTTATCTTCTTCTAAGCCCTTCAAGCTTTTCCAACCTCTGCCCATTACCCAGTTTCAAAGTTGCTTCCACATTTTCAGATATCTTTATAGCAATGCCCCACTTCCTGGTATTAATTTTCTGTATTAGTTCATTCTTGCACTGCTGTAAGGACATACCTGAGATTCGCTAACTCATAAAGAAAAGAGGTTTAATCAGTTCATGATTCTGTGGGCTATACACGCTTCTGCTTCTGGGGAGGCCTCAGGAAATTTCCAATCATGGCAGAAGGCAAAGGGGAAACAAGTAAGTCTTACATGGTGGGAGGAGGAAGACAGAGTGAAGGGGAAGGTGCTACACATTTTTAAACAACCAGATCTCATTAGAGCTCTATCATCAGACAGCACTATGTTGCTAAACCATTAGAAACCATCCCCATGATCCAATAAACTCCCTGTCAGCCCCACCTCTGAAACTGGAGACTATAATTGGACATGAGATTTGGGTGAGAACACAGAGCCAAGCCATGACAGTGTCCTAAAATTACGCTCACCCTCTCCTGGTACCACAAACCTAGGGCAAGGGGGTGCCCTTGTCAAGTGCAAAATGCAACTCTTCCTGTCACACTTGATTTTTCTCTTAAGATTTAGATAGCTCACCATTTTACACCTACTATGAGCAGAATGGCAATGGTGTTCATTACTTCTGTTGCTCATTTATTCTTTTATCTTTATTTTCCATACTTGCTGGTAAGCTTGTTAAAAATAGTGTGTCTACTTCTTCACTGTATTGTTTCTCTGAAACATAGAGTGTCTTTCACCTAGTCAATGTTTTTAAATAGTTTATAAATGTGTGAACTGTAAACTATCTTTGGCCCCATCACATAACTGCATATGTAATGAGAAGTTAACACTTAAGTTAAGATGTAGAACTACTATCAGTCTTCTAAGTTACCTTTACAAAGAACAAAAATAAAAAGAAACAACATTTTATTTTGCTTGTATTTGTTTAGAAGTTCTGGAAGTAAAAACAAAGTTACTGATCTCTGCTTAAAGATGGATATTTTTTCTTTCAACAGAGAATAAAAATAGTATATAATCTTGGGATAATCCCCAAATTATATAATATCAAATATGAGAAAATGGAAACTCTTTGAATTATACATGTAAGAAAATAACATTGAACAAAATAATAATAAAGAGTAAAAACATATAGAGGAAAATTATACATAATTATTTTATTCTTCTACTCAGGCATAAAATCTTTAGGATAATCCAAGTTGAATGACTTAATATATTAATCTAAAATGTCATTTGCATTCTAACTAATTTCCATGGCTATACAGAAAAGCAGCAAAAAACTCATGTAACTTTCTTAGACTTCTCATATTCTAATTCTTTCATTTTTTTTCCAGTTAATTTTCTAAAGTTATACAGACTGCTGAGAAGTGAACAAAATGTTTCAAGGCTGCAGATAAAAATATAATTGTGAATAAGAAGCAAGCAGCTTTTTCCTGGATATTTTAAAAGAAGTCAACAAGGATGTAAATTTAAAATTCCATATTTCTAGACTGCTTGAAGATTTCATAACATGGTGCCTCCAACTTTGTTATTCTCTTTTTCATATCAAAGTATTTATATGGTATTTTAACATTTCTTAAAGTATATTGACGGGTTTCTAACATAAGTGAGATTACCGGTGTTGGATCGATAGACAATTATTTTTTATCCTCTTCTTTTTATTTTCTTTTACTCTTCTGATATGGGTTAATATTTGTAATAAATTTATAATCTCACCCTCGAGGGAGAAAATACCCTAACTAGCTATGTCTTTTAAGCGGTGTTGACTTTTGAAGTGGACACAACATCTAGTTTCCAAAAATACTGATTTCCATCTAATAAAAATTATAATTCTATCCTATTCTTGGTTGAAGTGGATATTACTCCAATTTATTTCTAAAATAGCATTTTATCCCTTTCTGCTGTACAAAGTAGCTGATAGCTAAGCAATATTTTTGCGTTTTCACATGTACTCAGTCTCAGCAAAGAAATCAGCCTCAAATTGTAACATCACTTTCTACTTATTTTCTTAAGTAACAAGGCCTCCATTTCATTTTGAATGTAATTTTGTGATTATTTTGGTTATATTAATAAAAGTATTTTAAAAGTTGAATATATGTGAAATGCATAAATGCATAGTAACTTAATTATTTGATGAACTTGAAATCTTACATATCTAAAGTGGAAGAAGACCATTAAGATCATCCTCTTTTTGTTTTGGTTTTAGATGGAGTCTCACTCTGTCGACCAGGCTGGAGTGCAATGGCACAATCTCTGCTCACTGCAATCTCTGCCTCCTGGGTTCATGAGTTTCTCCTGCCTCAGCTTCCTGAGTAGCTAGGACTACAGGTGCCGATCACCACACCCAGCTCATTTTTATATTTTTAGTAGAGACATACCATATTGGCCAGGCTGGTCTCAAACTCCTGACCTTGTGATTCACCTGCCTTGGCCTCCCAAAGGGCTGGGATTACAGGTATGAGCCACTGTGCCCAGCCAAAACCATCCTCCTATGCCACTTTTACTCTATACCTTGAAGCCTACAATGGCATTTATATACGTGTTCTGATGTAGAGTCAAGTTTATATCTGGCTAGAAAAATAATGCTTGTTTTCTTATTGAAGTCACTATACACGAATATTTTTTTCCTATTAATTGATAGGCTAATATTTCTAGATCTTTTAATAATTTTGCTTTATTGAAGGAAGTTCTTAGAGCTATCAAAGCAGAGCTTGAGATAATTTTGAAAATGTTAAATTAATCAACCACTAATATTTATAAAATCATGTCCTGTGAATAGCTACGTTTGGTACAACCAATTTGCATGTAGATATCATTATAACTAAATGATATTCATAAGACTATTACTAGTTCCAAGACACGCAAATGAAAAATCTGGATAGTTACTTAAATGCTGATTAAAAGTAAGTGTTGTAAATTGCAATATTTACTAAGAATGTGTCATAAAAATTCAATTCTTTACATTACAAATACTTTTCACCATTTATTTTAAATGATGTCCTTTTCTCTGGTTATACTTCTGAAGCTAAATAACATGCTTATAAAATTTCACGTCTGCTGCTGCACACTCTTAATGTCTTACATTTTCAAGACTTTTTAGATGTAGCAAATATGTTTATGTGCATTAACTTCTGAGTATATTGCATTTTGTGAAATGTAATATACATACCAATGGCCAAAATGAGCTGACTTTTGTTGTTGTAGTACAGAAAATTTTTAATATTAATGTCTATCTTTTTACATAAGTTATATAAATGTAGGAAATATACATAGTAAAATATTATATAAAACCAATAATTTATGTATTGATATACTATGTCCTTTTAACAATAAAGTACCTAAGTAAATAAAATAAGTTGATTCAAATAGTTTATGAACTAAATAACAATATAATAGATGGTATAAAATAATGGTTACGGGAATGACTGGAATTTAGGATACATTGATTAGAATGGCAACCTACTCTAAGACAAATCTAACATAATCCTACATTCTTAGAAAGATCACAGAATCTGAAAAGCCAGATTCTCTGTTGAGTGTTTGAACAACACTAATGCCGTCTTTATATTTTGAAGTAATTCAAATAGCTTCTGCAGGACTTGACTTAGAAACAGCTCTCAATTTAATTTCTAAGAAAGTTATTGAATGTTATTTTTGTCTATACAAGTATTTGAATATTAATTTTTTTGGTAATTGTTTATACTGTAATATGTTACAAGTGTTCTTAGCTCCAGATCAATGATATGCCAATAACTAGGAATGTGTCATGAAAATCCAATTCCTTACCTTATTAGTTCTCTCACAATGTATTCTAAATGGCATCTTTTTTCTAGTTATACTTCTGAAGCTAAATAACTATTGCTAATTCCCCAAGTGTAATAATCCTGCAGCCTTAAGTTTGCATAAAGTTGACACTGTGTAAAACACTTTGAGAGAAAATTTAGAAACCTTAAACAGCTTTCAGATATACTAAGCAGATTTTTCCTCAAAGTCTCACTAATATATTTTTTCAAAAGATTTTCTAATGAAGTATAGAATTTATCTTATCTTTGTATTTCAGCTCCCTATCTAGGTTGTGTAGGGAGAAGGATAATATAAGTTCTACTGATTAAAAGTCCAGATAAACTAGAGTCATTACTCTCCTTGCTTTCTGCTGTCCTCCAGCACAACCTGATTCTCACAGGACCCAAAAAACTTCCAAGATCATTAGTTAACAAAACACTACAAAGGTCACTAAAAAACACCAGGACCAATTCCCTTTTAGCTACATTTAACTGCTCAACTAAGAGTTACAAAAATGAATAAATAATGATTCAATCTTATCATTTGGTTTGAGCCTGTGGTTCTATGTAAAGACTATTTTTGATAAATTTTAGAAAACCAGATGGAGGGAAAGTTTTAACCTTCTTGTACTACTCGGTTAGAAAAGCACACATTTTACTCCACATATGCAGTGTTCATTTGTATTAATTTCAACTCTTACGTGTAACTGAGAGAAAAGTGTCTTGAAAAATTTTAATCAAATTGAAATTTCTTATGCGTATCTGAACATCCTAAGGAATCCAAATGCAGAAATGGGAAGAAACTAAATCAGAGACCCCAACACTGCCAGGAATTTTTCTATCTTTCATCTATGCCTTATCATACATCAGCTTTGAGACAGTGCTTGAAATGGTGACTGCTCAATATGTGATAGTCATTATTTCTATGCATTTGTAAGTTTGCATATTGAAATAATTTTCAACTCAGAAAAGAGTTGTAAACATACTACAGTTGAGTTATTTATTTTTAATACTTGCTGTGTTACATTTGTTATTTGTGTGTGTGTTTTGTAGGGGAAATATTTTTCTGCTTTATTTTTGTCAGCCATGTTGCTCAAAGTTTCTATTTAAACCTTTTCTTTTCCTTTGAGAAATATCTACCTTGGTGCTCTCATGTATGGTTTTTTTTTTTTTTTAATCCTCATGTTTTTCCTTAAGCATAAAGGAAGAGGGAAGTGAAATAAAGGGAAACAGAAGCATGTCCGTGGATGTACTGCAAATTCTATCTTCGGCTTCAGTTGACTCTGAAATTGTCAGCTGGGATAGTCATCTATCTAAAATTTGACTTGAAAAATTTCAGTCTTCAAATTTTTTTTTAACTTAAAAAGCCAAGTGCATAGCTCTGTCAATTTGTGTGCCTGGCTCTTAGTATTATGTTTAACGATGTAAAAGCTGTCTTTTACCATTTTGCATGTCAAGCAGGCACCCAGAAGGTTATTTTTTAGAGTACATCAGACATTTTCTTATTCTAGTAAAGAGTAACATGACCTTCTGTAAATAGTTGGTCCATTAAATTATTCCATTAAATTACCAATAAATATTTCCCCAATTTTGGCCATTTTTCAAATTATGGTTAGGAGTTATATGTCTTTGGCCTCTCCTTCTCTATCATTCCTCAGTGACTTGAGAATAATTCAAACGGATTGTGCTTATCTACAGAAGAGCACTGAATCATAGAAATAGTTCTTTTTTTTTTTAAGAAATGCTAATGCTAGAAAGGTATACAAACCCTTGAACACAATGAACGTTTGATTAGTTGTTCTGGCATATAAATACATCACAAAGAGAAGTCTGATTTGAAATTCAATTACTCTTAACATCATACCTAAAATTGATAAAGTACATAATTGTTTTCATTAGTTTGAACAACACTATTTCAGCCTTTATAAAAGTAAAATTAAATAATATCAGAGCCTACCACTATGTCTTTGGCAATGAAACAAACTGTGCTATTTTTTCCAACTAGGATTTTCATCAGAAAACACAGAAACAGTAATCTGATGACTTACAGCTTTGTAAAATATTCAGTCTTTAAAAATAAAAAAGAATATCTTTTCTGAGTACTGGCAATGAGTTAAAAGAGAAGCTCATTTTTCTGACATATATGCCACTTGTTAATTGACCAGATATGAAGAAATTACAGTTGAGAAAAATATAAAATAAGCAGCCAGGCACAGTTGATCATTCAAGCCTGTAATCCCAGCACTTTGGGAGGCTGAGGTGGGTGGATCAGATCGAGACCATCCTGGCCACAATGGTGAAACCTGTCTCTGCACAACAGAGGCAGCCATACTGCCCTCTGAAATGTAATGCCATTGGCCATTCTCCCATAGGCAAAAGACAAACTTATCCTCAGGAAAAATATGTGCTTATGGCAAATAAGCACATGAAAAGACTTTCAACATATTTAGCCATTAGGAAAACACAAATTAAACCCATGAATATATATCATCACATAGTTTTTAAGAATAGCTAAAATTAAAAAGACTGACCATATCAAGTACTGGAAAAATGCAGAGAAGCTGGAGCTTTAATACACTTCTGGTTGGGATGTAAACAGTTCATTTGTATTAATTTTATGAGCATTAACTTCTGAGTATATTGCATTTTGTGAAATGTAATACATATATCAATGGTCAAAACCTTTGACAGTTTCTGGAAAACCTTTGGCAGTTTCTTAAAAAGTTAAGCATATACTTACCATATGATTCGGTTATTCTACTCCTAGGTATTTTTTCAAAAGAAATGAAAACATATGTAGAAAGACTTGTACACAAGTATTCATATTAGCTTCCTTTATATCAAAAACTGGGAACAACTCAAATATCCTTCAAAGAGTGGATTAAACAAACAAACAACACCTGGCACATCCATGTCATAGAGATCCAGGAAATTATGCAAAGTATGAAAAGCAAATATAACAGATTATATACTCTATGGTTCTATTGATAAATATTTATAGAATATGCAAACTAATCAACAGTGACAGAAAAATGATCAATGGTTGACTGGAGTGATGGAAGGCCTGAGCATCAGGAAGGTAGGAAAAAGACTGATTACAAAGGGTCATGAGGGAACTGTTAGAGTTGATAGATATGCTTATTAACTTGATTATACCAATAGTTTTATGAATGTAGTGATATCCCAAAAGCTATCAAATTGTATTTTTAAGTGTGGTATATTGTGTGTCTCTATTACACCTCAAAAAACCTATTACTTCGCCAAAAAGCTGTTTTAAAAGTCATTATATTCAGTTAGAATTATTGTGTGGCTATTTAATATGATAAATGAATGTTTAATTTTTCCACAATTCCTTCTTACATCTTGTTTTTCATCTTGGCCTGCTTTTGTTTCACTGAAGATACATCCTCTTTAAACTATTGCTGAACTAA
The DNA here is from genome assembly GCF_030222135.1 of Aotus nancymaae. Classification (NCBI taxonomy): domain Eukaryota; kingdom Metazoa; phylum Chordata; class Mammalia; order Primates; family Aotidae; genus Aotus; species Aotus nancymaae. The sequence continues at coordinate 45,817,532 of NW_026988421.1, read as the reverse complement.
AATACACATTTCTAAAAGCTTCTTCAGTTTCCAGAAGCAAATCCATTTCTGAGGAAAGAATTCCATGTAGATTTTTAGAATATGGACCATTCCTCTTCTTTAGAGCAAACGGTTTATTCAATAGGTCTAAAATCTCCAGTGCTATTTTCCTCTACGAAACTTCTTTTTTAATATAGAGAGATTCACCACTCCTGTTTCTAAATAAATAACATATTCTGTTTATTTTCATTACATTGTCAGACTTCAAGCTTAAGGGAAGGCTATTTTCCCTGAATTATCTATCAAGCTGTTATTCCCTTCCTGTTCTCTGCAGTGCAAAAAATGTCCACTAAAATGTTGGGGACCACAAGATTGGTCTGAACATGGGCAGGATGAACAGTTCTGGGTTATTATTTTCTAGTCATCTCCTAAAAATATTAGGGTAGTTAATAAAGGTATATTTAGGGTAAAATTTCTGATGGCTTCTCATGGAATTCTGGTACCTTTAAATAGTAATTTTTTTCTCCTATTCATTTTTTCTCCCACTGCAAGGGAACTGAATTAGTTTTTCTCACTAGGTATAATATATTTAGGGAGGCCCTTCTTCTCATTTTCCCCACGTTCCTTCTGGAAAATCCAAGTTCACTTCTATTGTCTCATCATTATCATCACTACTTTTTACTCTTAGAAATGTGATGCTTTGGATGATAAATTTCAGGGACGCTGCCAGAGTGAAGTGAGTGAGGCACTCGCCCCGGGCTTAAATTTAAGGCAACAAAGAAAATTCAGAAGTTAAATAATATCATTGCAATATATGCAAATAAAAATGAATGTCCAAAATTAATTTAAAAAATTGAAAAATTTTAACTAAGAAAGGGATAATTTGTTACCCTAATTGCATTTCATAACATATATACAAGAATGCAAAAGGCTACTTGGTAACTTATTTTAGCACAAAAAATATGGTATCCCTTATTTGAATTTGAAGTCAGATGCCAGTGGAATGAATTTCTAGAGGCAGTTGCCTTCTGCCCAGTGTCTAGGCAGAAGCTTCTCTTCTTATTCCTGCCACATGAACAATGTAGAGTAGGCAGAAATCTACCTCTGTTATCTGTTTGCATACAGTGAAAAGGGAGGCTAGATGTTAGTGGAGTTCCCCTCCTCATTAGTGTGTTTTCATTCCTTCTGAAACTATTTCAAACAATAAATAAAGAGAGACTCCTCCCTAACTCATTTTATGAGGCCAGCATCAACTTGATACCAAAACCTGGCAGAGAAACAACAAATAAATAAAATTTCAGTCCAATATTCCTCATCAATACTTATGTGAAAATACTCAATAAAATACTGGCAAACTTAATCCAGCAGCATATCAAAAAGCTTATCTACCATGATCAAGTCAGCTTCATCTCTCGGATGCAAAACTGGTTCAACATACATAAATCAATAAACGTAATCCATCACAAACAGAATCAATAACAAAAATCACATGATTATCTCAACAGATGCAGAAAAGGCCTCTGATAAAATTCAACACCCCTTTATGCTAAAACTCTCAATAAACTAGATTTTGATGGAAAGTATCTCAAAATAATAAGAACTATTTATGACAAACTCACAGCCAATATCATACTGAATAAGAAAAAGCTGGAAGCATTCCCTTTGAAAACCAGCACAAGACAAGGATGCCCTCTCTCACCATTTTTGTTCAACATAGTATTGGAAGTTCTGGCCACAGCAATCAGACAAGAGAAATAAATAAAGGTATTCAAATATGAAGATAGAAAGTTAAATTGTCTCTGTTTGCATATGATATAATTGTATATTTAGAAAACCCCATGGCTTCAGCCCAAAATCTCCTTAAGCTGATAAGCAACCTCAGCACAAACTCAAAATACAAAATCAATGTGTTAAAATCACAAGCACTCCTATAAACCAATAATAGAAAGCCAAATCATGAATTATGAGTTAGCTCCCATTCACAATTGTTACAAAGAAAATAAAACACCTAGGAATACAGCTTAGAAGGGATATAAGGGACCTCTTCAAGGAGAACTACAAACCACTTCTCAAAGAAATAAGAGAGAACACAAATAAATGGAAAAAACATTCCATGGTCATCAATAGAAAGAATATCGTGAAAATGGCCACACTTTCCAAAGTAATTTATAGATTCAATGCTATTCCCATCAAGCTACCATTGTCTTTCTTCACAGAATTAGAAAAATACCACTTTAAATTTCATATGGAACTAAAAAAGACTCTGATAGCCAAGACAATTCTAAGCAAAAAAACAAACAAGCAAACAAAAAAAGCTGGAGACATCATGCTACTTGACTTCAAACTATACTACAAGGTTATAGTAACCAAAACAGCATGGTACTGGTACCAAAACAGATATATAAGGAACAGAATAGAGGCCTCAGAGGCAACACCACACATCTATAACCATCTGATCTGTGACAAACATGACAAAAACAAGCAATGGGGAAAGGATACCCTATTTAATGAATATTGTTGGGAAAACTGGTTAGCCATATGCAGAAAACTGAAACTGGACCCCCTCCTTAGACCCTATACAAAAATTAACTCAAGATGGATTAAAGACTAAACATAAGACCTAAAACTATAAAAATCCTAAAAGAAAATCTAATCAGTACCATTCAGGACATAGACATGGGCAAAGACTTTATGACTAAAACACCAAAAGCAATAGCAACAAAAGTCAAAATTGACAAGTGGGATCTAATTAAACTAAAGAGCTTCGGCACAGTAAAAGAAACTATCATCAGAGTGAACACACAAACTACACAATGGGAGGAAATTTTTGCAATCTACCCATCTGACAAAGGGCTAATACCCAGAATCTACAAAGAAAAAATTTACAAGAAAAAGGAAACAACTCCATCAAAAAGTGGATGAAGGATATGAACAGACACCTCTCAAAAGAAGACATTTATTGAGCCAACAAACATATGAAGAAAAGCTTATCATCTCTGGTCATTAGAGAAATGCAAATCAAAACCACAATGAGATACAATTTCACACCAGTTAGAATGGCGATCATTAAAAAATTAGGAAACAACAAATTCTGGAGAGGATGTGGAGAAATAGGAGCACTTTTAAACTGTTGGTGGGAATGTAAACTAGTTCAATCACTGTGGAAGACAGTATGGCTATTCCTTGAGGATCTAGAATCAGAAATACCTACTTGACTCAGCAATCCCATTATTTGGTATATACTCAAAGGATTATAAATCATTCTACCATAAAGACACATGCATTCATATGTTTACTGAGGGAGGCATGTTTACAATAGCAAAGACTTGGAACCAACCCAAGTGCCCATCAATGATAGACTGGATAAAGAAAATGTGGCACATATGCACCATGAAATACTATGTAGCCACAAAAAAAGGTTGAGTTCATGTCCTTTGCAGGGACATAGATAAAGCTGGAAACCATCATTCTCAGCAAAGTAACACAAGAACAGAAAACCAAACACTGCATGTTCTCACTCATACGTAGGAGTTGAACAATGAGAACACGTGGACACAGGGGGAGGAACATGACACATCAGGGCCTGTCAGGGGGTGGAGGGCTAGGGGACGGATAGCATTAGGAGAAATACCTAATGTAGATGACAAGTTGATGGGTACAGCAAACCACCATGGCACATGTACACCTATGTAACAAACCTGCAGGTTTTGCACTTGTATTCCAGAACTTGAAGTATAATATAAGAAAAAAAAAAAGCATATTTTAAAAATATTATTTGAGTAAGAGTTAAAATTTTGCCTTTATAATACACTTAGTTAGAAAGACCAAGTTCCTTAATGAGTTGGATTTTGGTTTGTCATCTACAGACTTAGCCTTTTTAAACAGAGTGAATGGCCTAACATCTGTCTCTTAATAATGTAATTAATAAACTCTATTTTATGCCAAATTTTAAAATTAACTGGTTATTGACATAACATTTTTTTTTTTTTTTTTTTTTTTTGAGACGGAGTTTCGCTCTTGTTACCCAGGCTGGAGTGCAATGGCACGATCTCGGCTCACTGCAACCTCCACCTCCTGGGTTCAGGCAATTCTCCTGCCTCAGCCTCCTGAGTAGCTAGGATTACAGGCACACGCCACCATGCCCAGCTAATTTTTTGTATTTATAGTAGAGACGGGGTTTCACCATGTTGACCAGGATGGTCTCGATCTCTTGACCTCATGATCCACCCGCCTCGGCCTCCCAAAGTGCTGGGATTACAGGCTTGAGCCACCGCGCCCGGACTGACATAGCATTTTTATAAATGGAAATTAGAATTTTGAATATAATTGGTTCTTATTAATTTACATAACTGTTAAAAAGTTTTTTACTTCTGTATATTCAATAGTTAAGAACATGGCCTTTGGAATCACACACAATTAAGTCAATATTCCAGGTCTGCCAGATGCCTATGTATCTTCAGGCAATTCAATCTCCATGAGTTTCAATTTCATCATGTCAAAGGATTATTATAAAGAGTAAGTAATGTAGGCTAAAAATCCATCACAATGCTAGGTACATAGTAAGCATGTTACTAATATTAATGTATATTTTAATGGGAATATAGACAAAAGGATTCCCGGAATGTTCCCTCATGACAGTGACTTCCCAGAAGTTATAATTTTCTTATGTGGAAATGGCTCAGATTTCACCAAAGTATAATGACAGAATTTTTATATATTCCCAGGAGATGAACAAGCAGAATAAACCTTGTAATGCTCACAATAGTTTCAATTACCTTGATGTGACAACCCTACATTATTTAACAGAAGGGAAATTTGACCTTATGTAATCTTAAGTGATATGGGAAGGCATTGGGAAAAGGTGAGTTGCCAGTAAGGAGTCAGTGGTTAAAGAGTTCTTACTTACACTATTACCCTCTTATTACTGTTAAAAGTAAAATGGCATTTGCCCTCAAAGTTGACAAACTAAGATTCTTCTAGATCAAGAAAAATAAGAAAATTATCCACATGCTTTGGGATAAACTGAAAAGATGACTTATTTCTCAAAGTTTTAATAATTTAACAGTTAATTTGGTAATTAATAATTAATATGTGATTAATAATGAATTTAACTTAATCACAAAAGTAATTTAGTTTTCCAGATCTACTTTGTCTGCTATCCTCCTAGCAGGGCATGTGAAGTATGAGATGTTGCTTCATTAATTTTGTTGGAAGTTATTCCTATGTTGGTAAAATCATTTATTTGCAAAGAATGAGAATTTTGGTTTGCTTACTCAAATGTTCAATGTTTCTAAAAACAAATCATTGTATGACCTTTTTTCTGAGTGATAATCTGAAGTGCAAGAGCTGCTAGTTAATTTCACCCAATTTGTGACATAATTTAGATTTTTGTATACCACTTAATTCATAAAATATATGTTTTTAATTATCTGGATTTCAACAAAGTAAGAGTAACCTTACTTATGATAGATTTTTAAAAAATTAATTTGTCAATTATTAGTAGAAACAAAGCATAAAAAAATCAGATGTATGCCATAACATTAGCACTTGGTATTGTCTGAAGAGATTTGATAGAATTTTTTAACACAGTTAATATATTTGCCATCTGTAAAAATGTCAAACTACAGTTCTTGTCAGTAAATATGTCTTTACCACATACTGAATACAGGACTCCAGCAGTAATCACATTGCATAAGACAAAGCCTTGATTTATACATGAATACAAATTTTGAAAAAATATATACATGTAAGAAAAAGTAAATTTCAGCAATTATGAGAGCCAAAAGAATGCTTTGACTAACTTACATAAGAACTCATTTTTAACTTATTTAAGTGCTGTAACAAGCAAAGTCATGATGATATGGACAGAACTATCCCAGACGAGTTTGTAATTGACACTAGTTTGTAATTTTTATTTCTAAATCTGTAGCCCTGAAACTTCATGGAACAGAAACTGTGATTTCTGTATAATTAATCAGTCATCATCAGACATCTCATTTTCTGCAAAAACTATTGTTGAACTAGAATAGATTAATCCATGTAACACTTGCATCAGTTGAAGCACATGTGTTAAATGCAGAGACTGGACCTTACCCCAGACTACTCAGGAATCTTTTGTGTGATGGTCCATATTTTTAAATAAGCTCTACAAATTAATGTTATGCACACATATTTGATAACTAATGCTCAAAGGGTTTTATTGTACACCCTCTACAAACCTCAAATATTGACCTAGTTACCTATGAGAAAAATAAATTTCTGAACAATCACAATCAACTTTAGGAAATCTAGTTCTAGTTAAACTTTACAGTATAAACCATGCCTTTTTGAATCTAGCCAACAGTTAATTCTGATGGTTTTATTCACCTTGTCTTACACATCCCTGACCTTATGTTTTGGTTCATACACTCGTCTCTCTTGTGTGCTAAACACTCTCCACCTCACCTCACCTCTTCTCTTTTCCCTTCCCTCCCTTACTTTTCCCTCTCTCTTCCTATTTTTCTTCTCTCCAGATTAATCATTCTTAATTTCTTATTAGAATCGCTTAGAGATCTTAAAAACATATCAATGCCTGACCACTTCTCAGATGAATGGAGTCTAGAATCAGTAGTAGCATAAATTCCAGATGCAGAATATATTCCACTTTATCTCAGCCCCTTCCCTGGCCACCTTAGATGGAAGTCTTTCTCCTTTGAAGAACTTGGAAGAAACTACTATCCCTTTTACCACTCACAAATGGTCTTTTCTCGCTCCCCGGCTCTTGTCTATTGACCTTAAATTCTCTCTTAAAAAAAAATAAAAATAAAGTAACTTATCCCTACACTGCTAATACCATTATTTGCAAAGCATAAATTCTTGATAAATATATATTTTTGGAACAAATATAAGAGTGGTTATATTTTTTAGGAGAGGGAAAAGATGCTGATACAGGACTTTCTAAGTAAAATAAACATATTATTTTAATATCCATATCTTAAAAGTAACTTTTAGGTAAACATTATTTTTATATCTAGATCTTAAAACTAACTTTTCTTTCAGTTTTCTCTGTAAAGGGAAGTTATTTAGCATTTTAAGCAAAGAAAGGACAATACTGAGATATGTGATTTATATAAAAATGTGTACCAGACATTGCCATTCTGTAGTTTGTTTCCTTTCTCCTCTATCTGCTCTTCTTTTACACAGGTAATTAATCAGACATTTCAGAATCACCTTCAGCATGAGACATAATCGTTTATATTTAGCACTAAAATTCTCAGGGACCCAAGTTTTGACCACCCTCATCAAACTATTAAACTGAGAAGTGAAGTAAAAACACAGTTCTGTGGCCTTTTAAACAACTCCATGTTTTTGGTGATTTTAAACATCTGGAGCTTTGGTTTCATGTAGGAAAAGCATATAGGTCTCTGCATTTTTCTGTTTATAAAAATCATGGTGTTTTAGACAGCACTAGCATCTACTGAAGATTATTTCCATTATAGGTTCTGTATTAGGTGCCATGCTTCATTTTTGCGAATTGTATGATATTCTATATACTAAAAGGATAATATTGATCGATTTTAAAATCTATATTAACACTAGCCTAGGGATAATTACATATTATATTTATAAAATGAGAATGGGTTAGAAAAATATCATTTATATAAGTTTGATGTTTCAGATGAAGCAAACTGATAAATTTTATTGTTTTAGAAATTTGTTTAAATTTAGGTGCTTGTGGAATTTCACTAAGAAGTTGGCTTACAGGATTGTTAATATCACAGACTGTGCACACAAGAGACATTGCTTTGAGCCTCAGCAATACCAGAACTGGCCCCATCAGTTGAATCTGTATGTGGCCTTTCAATATGAAAACAGAGTGCATGTCTAATAGGTGTGTGCTGAGTAAAATGCTAAAGATCCTTTTGGCTGAAGTTAAGTTTTCTTCTTTGCTGTTAAAGGTATTCTACTGATACAATTTTATATTTGTATTCTTAACGTCTGGTCAAGTAAAATCATCTCAAAGGAACAAAATAAGTTTGAGACACAAGTGAATTTTTCTCAAGTCAGGCCATGTTGACAGTGGCCATTTCTAAACTACATTTTTTAAAGTTGAATTTTGTTTCTATTATGTTATAGAAGAGAAACAGAGTCAGTGGAGCAGAGTAGAATGTATGATCACCCTATACCAAGCCTATTTTCTACTCCTTATGTATTCATTCTGCAGTTCTGTTCCTTAGAGAATACCAAGAGTAGTTCTGAGTAAAATTTAATTCTTACATCTACTTGTATGTTAGGTTCCAATTCAATTATAGACAAGAGTCATTAGAAAATAAAGTGTTCTGAGGCTGGGACAAGAAAACCGAAGTTGGGTGTTTTCTATTCCTCATTTGATACTTTCTCCTTGTTTTGAAAAAACAAAACCAAAACATTTTTCTTGTTATAATTTTCCCATTCTAGGTTTCTCAAGTTTAACAACCTAAAATATATGATAAAACTAGAACGATTTTGTGATCTCCTAATCTAGAGGTCCTTCTGCTGGAGCATCTCTAGGTACTTAGCTCCTGAAAGATTTGCATTTCTCCTGAAGTTCACAATCAAGACTAAGAGAATCTGGATAAAGGGCCCATTTTACCACACTGTGAGAAAGACTCTGCTAGCTTATTACACATGGATAAAGTGGGTCTATAGGTTCAACCATTTTAGCCTTGTTAATGCTCAGGAGAACGGGAAGGGTATTCCTACTCAACTGTAGGAAGAAAGGCATCCATGGCTTGGCCACAGTTACTACTCTTAATGATTGACTTGAAGATATTTGGACACAGAGAAGACAGAAAATTGAGCTCCTCTATGCTGAAATGCAAAAAGAATAAGCAATAACTGTTCTTTACTTTCAAATGACACTGCATCTTCTCCAACCTCTTGTTCAGTATCAGATTATTGAAGAGTGCATTGAATGTTCAATTGAATTAAATATAAAACATGCCTGTAACACAATACCTAACAGAAAGAAATCTGCTCAAGGAAACCAGAAATTTGGTGAACTCCTTTAAGCTTAGAAACTTGCATAATAATCTCTTATTTCTCATAACAGCTCTATGAGAGAGAAATGGCTTTTATAAGCCTATAAAAAAATGAGGTCCCGACAACTTAATTACAGAGCTATTGTGAGCCAACCCAAGATTGCAATAGAGATCTGTTCAATTTCAAATCTAGATTTTTTTTCTATTAGGTTTCAATGTCTCTAGTCTTTTTTATTTTTATTTTTTTAGAAATTATTTATTTTAAACTACACCAAATTATACTGACTAGCTCTATGATTTTAACTGCCATATTTTGTATAAAAGAAGAACTGTATTAAAATGAGATTAACTTCTAATCATATCTAGATATAAGCTAAAGAAAAAATTTTTAATGGCTATTATAACAAAACCAATGTTTAAAAACCTTATGTAAACAATTTGGACTACTCTCCTTGGGAGCACCTAAAGTTAGTATCATTGCAAAGTCTGAAGCCAAAACAACGTAGTTCTTTTTTAAAACAGTTACTTTCTACTCAGCCATCAAGTTTGAGGGTACAGAAAAAAAAACAGTAATAATCTGAGCTGTTGTCTTAAAAGTAATTGTACCATGTTCTCTTTTTTTGAAACTTGATCCTGCATAATTGGAGTAATTTATCACGCAGATTGGAAAACTTGTGAGAAGAAAAACACATGCAGTGAGGATACTGGATAATATTCTAAACCAGCACTTTTGTAGCAAACTAGAACGTATGACCATCCTATACCAAGTCTATTGTCTTTTCTTTTTATATTTATTCTGCAGTTATGTTGTTTATAGCATATCAAGAATAATTCTGAGTGACATTTCATTCTTAAATCCACTTGTATGTCAATCACTTATCTTCTTCTCATTATCATCTTTATTTTTCTTACTAGGAAGCCCTATCACAGCATCACAACAGTCATTCAAACATGGCAGCAGATGACATTTTCATTTCTTTTCCTCTCAGTCAAAGGGACTGAAAATCTAAAAGTATATTCAATTTTAATGCACCCAGTGCATTTGATCACAGATGTTTCAACTTTGTCAACTAAGGGTGTCCCAGCTTTTAGTATTATATACATCCTCCCTTGACTGACTCAATCTATTTCTTTACTTCAGCTAGAATTATTTTTCTATAAGTATTACTTTTCTTGTAATCCTTTTGTAGCATTTAATTACCTATATAGTTCAAACATTTTAACACCAGTAACTAGCTTCTCCAGTCTTATCATGCTAAGCTCTTTACCGTTCCCTAAATGCCCATGCTATCTATTACCTCCGATATTGCTGGTTACCTGATACACATTCTCTGGAGAAGTGTGTAACCATCACTTCATTTATTCACCTACTCGTAGAATATTTACTTTGAATCTACAAGGGCCAAAGTGCTAGGGTCGATGATACAAGCAGTGAACAAAGCAGATCCAGTTCATGCCCTCAAGGAGTTTTATACACTGCATTACAAATTTACTTTCTCACATTGCATTAAACATTATTCTGTGTTTCTGTAGCATTCTGTATGTGGTGGGCAAAATAATAGTGTCCACCTCCCAATCCCTGGAGCCTGTGAATATGTTATCTTACATGGCAAAAGGTACTTTGCAGATGTGATTAAGAACAGACTTGAGAGGTGGAGTTTATATCAGATTATCTATCTGGGTCAATCTGAGAGACAAAAAACTGAAGAAGCTTTATCTGGTGCAGAGAGACAAAGAAAGCAATGCGATGGTAGAAGAATGGTGAGAGACTGCCGCCAGAGAAGAATTTGATGTCTTGTGGCTGATTTTGAGATGTAGTGGGCCTTCTGCAAGGACTGCAGATAGAGGCCAACCCTCAGCTGAGAGCTGAAAAGGAAATCATGGGTCAGTCCTATGACCACATGGAACTACATTCTGATCATCCTTGCTGAGTGAGAAAACAGACAGACTCTCCTCTAAAAACTATAGAAAGGAACACAGCACTGCCATAACCTTGATTTTGCACAGTGAGACTCAGTAAATTTCTGACCTACAGAACTGTAAGGTAATAAATTTAAGTTGTTTTAAACCTCTATAAATGTGGTAACATGTATAATATATATAATAAATATGGCAGGTAATATATATAACAAAATAGCAATTAAAAATAAGTGTAATGTACATACCTCTTTTTTAACTTAAAAGGATATAGAATTTGTTTAGTTGCCCGATTTCTGTGCTACCTGAGCACAATTTCTATAATTCATGTTTTTATTCCCAGCACCTGGCAAATTTCCTATGATATGGCAAGTGTGCTATGAAATCATGATAAATTTAGAATTGCCTACTTTTTCAAAAAAAAAAAAAAAGTTAGACAGTAATAAATTCTATCAACTAAAATGTTTATACTTAAACTGTAAGCATCAAATACACTTCAATATCTGTAAAATCAGAATTAAATTAAATTTGAATGCAAAATAAAACTTAAGAAAAAATGGGAAATATTTAAAAAAAGAAAAACTATCAAATGAATCTATTGAAATAGTTTAAATAAGATCAGAAATAAAGTGAGGTGAATGTGGAACATGAACAACATTATGGAACTAAGAAATGAAATAATTAGACCATAAACCACACTGAGAATCAAATTATTAAGTGAAACAACTGAAAAAATTGAGACAAAAATTAACTGAACCAGCATGCTGGTGACAAACACTATTGCAGAATCAGTCAGTGTTGGAAAATGGTGGTAACTTGATTCAGAACACTGAAGTGACAAATTCTAATAAAAATGGAAAACTGGATTTTCTAATAAAAATGTAAAATTGTTAACTTATATACACAAAGAGTAGTGTTTAAGGTAAAAATGGATTTTTTTTGCTGAAGTGTTTAACTTCTGTATAAAGCCAAGCCAATAAAACTTGTGTTTAATAAGCAACTTGAGTGGTAGGTATTCTAGGTTAGAAATCTGAAGCATTAGGCAGTTATTGAGAGTCAGGTAGATACAGAGCAACAGATAAGTCAGCATTAACTAGGGTTGGCTTTTATGAGCCATCAAGATATCTTATGGGGCAAAGCTATGTGGCTAGTGCAGGAGCAGGACAATGTAGCATTAAGATGTCCGACCGGAGGGAGGACTTTAAGCTAGATCTTTCCTAGTTTAAGGTGTGCAACCAGAGGACAGAAAGCAAAAGGAAGTTAGTTCCAAAATAAAGTGCAATTTGGCAGAGTCACCAGTCCTAGATTGCTGAGGCAGATACTGGCCTCAAGGAGGGGTCAACTGGCAATTTCAAAGAAGATAATGATCAAAGCTGATTACTGATGGTTGGCTTTTGAGTTTTGTCTTTGATCATAAACAAAAATTAAAAGAATTAGCCACTAAGAGTGAGTAAAAGTTGTCTAATTATAACACAAACTACATCTGAACAAACAAGAAATGGATCAAAAGAGAAATCATCAACAGAAGTAGTGGAAAACATCCTCAAAATAGTTGTAAGCTCCCTATGGAAAGGACAGACATTCAGTTTATGATTTCCTTAAACACTGCACTGTCAATATTAGACAGGTCAATGAGACAAAAAATTAAAAAGGATATCCAGGACTTGAATTCAAATCTGGACCAAGCGGACCTAATAGACATCTATAGAACTCTCCACCCCAAATCCACAGAACATAGATTCTTCTCAGCACCATATCACACTTACCTTAAAACTGACCACATAATTGGAAGTAAATCACTCCTTAGCAAATGCAAAAGAACAGAAATCATAACAACCAGTCTCTCAGACCACAAGGCAATTAAATTAGAACTCATGAATAAGAAACTCACTCAAAACCACACAACTATATGGAAACTGAACAACCTGCTCCTGAATGACTACTGGATAAATAAAGAAGGCAGAAATAAAGATGTTCTTCGAAACCATTGAGAATGAAGACACAATTTACCAGATATTCTCACTGGTTTCAAAGAACATCTATATATCTATATTGTTCCTCTAGACATTTAAAGCAGTGTCTAGAGGGAAATTTATAGCATTAAATGCCCACAAGAGAAGCAAAGAAAGATCTAAAATTGACACCCTAACGTCACAATTAAAAGAACCAGAGGAGCAAGATCCAACAAATTCAAAAGCTAACAGAAGAGAAGAAATAACTAAGAGTAGAACTGAAGGAGATAGAAACACAAAAAACCCTTCAAAAAAGTCAATAAATCCAGGAGGTGGTTATTTGAAAAGATAAATAAAATAGATAGACCGCCAGCCAGACTAACAAAAAAAAAAAAAAAAAGAGAAAAATTGAATAGATGCAATAAAAAAATGATAAAGGGGATATCACCACTGATTCCACAAAAATACAAACTACCATCAGAGCTTACTACAAACATCTCTATGCACATAAACTAGTATATCTAGAAGAAATGGATGAATTCCTAGACACTTAACACCCTCCCAAGACTAAACCAGGAAGAAGTTGAATCCCTGAATAGACCAATAACAAGGTCTGAAGTTGAGGCAGTAATTAACAGACTAACAACCAAAAGTAGTCCAGGACTGGACTGGTTCACAGCCAAATTCTACCAGACATACAATGAGAAACTGGTACCATTCCTTCTGAAACTATTCCAAACAATACAAAAAGAGGAAATCCTCCCTAATTCATTTCATGAGACCAACTTCATGCTGATACCAAAGCCTAGCAGAGACACAACTGAAAAAGAAAATTTTAGGCCAATATCCATGATGAACACTGATGGGAAAATTTTCAATAAAATACTGGCAAACCAAATGCAACAGCGTATCAAAAAGCTTATCCACCACGATCAAGTCAGCTTCATCCCTGGGATGTTAGTTGTAAGGCCGGTGCCTCCTTGGGAGCCGAATGGACATGCCCTTCTCTCTCCGTGCCTAAAAACTACATCATCATACCGAGCACATTGCTCAGCATTTGCCCTCTCCACGCAGGCTCCCCTTGCCCATTTCCGCATTCCAATCTCAGCCCTGCACCTGCCATAAATTTTGAAAAGGCCTGCCAAGAGCCTGCCCTATGGTAGCTCCCCCGTACATCCTCGGCCAGCCCCTCGTCCGTGCTCACTCCCTTCATACCCAATGGAAATGCCCCCGCTTTGTTCACCTCACCTGTCCCCAGTCTTTTAATACCCAATAGAACTACCTTGTCTTTGTTTCCCCCGTAGTCAATCAGCCACTTCTACTCCCTATAAAACCCCACGCCCCAAGAAGAGAAGCGCGACTTCTCTGGCCCCTTCCCGGACCATAGAACCTCGCCCGGGAGCCAAATAAATTGGCTTTTAATTTCCTCACTCTGGTCTCTGTTTCCTCATTGAACTCGGCGAAAAGTCTAACACTAGTCTGGTTTAACATATGCAAATCTATAAACATAATCCATCAGATAAACAGAATCAAAGACAAAAACTACATGATTATCTCAATAGATGCAGAGAAGGCCTTTGACAAAATTCAACAGTGCTTCATGCTAAAAGCTCTCAATAAACTAAGAATCAAATTTATGACAGACCCACAGCCAATATCATACTGAATGGGATGGTATTCAAAATTGGAAGCATTCCCTTTGAAAACTGACATAAGACAAGTATACCTCCTCTTACCACTCCTACTCAACTAAGCACTGGAAGTTCTACCAAGGGCAATCAGGAAAGAAAAAGAAATAAAGGATATTCAATTAGGAAAATGGGAAGTCAAATTGTCTCTATTTGCAGACGACATGATTGTATATTTAGAAGACCCCACTGTCTGAGTCCAAACTCTCCTTAAGATGATAAGCAACTTCAGCAAAGTCACAGTATACAAAATCAATGTGCAAAAGTCACAGGCATTCCTAGACACCAATAACAGACAAACAGCCAAATTGTGAGCAAACTCCCATTCACAATTGCTATGAAAAGAATAAAATACCTAGGAATACAACTAACAAAGGATGTGAAGGCTCTCTTCAAGGGGAACTACAAACCACTGCTCAAGAAAATAAGTGAGGACACAGATGGAAAAACATTCCATGATCATGGTTAGGAATAATTAATATCATGAAAATGGCCATACTGCCCAAAGTAATTTATAGATTCAATGCTATCCCTGTCTGCACAGAACTGAAAAAAAAAAAAAAAAAAAAAAAATCCTTGAGGCATTCCACTCCCTGACTCTAAACTATACTACAAGGCTACAGTAATCAAAACAGCATAGTTCTGGTACCAAAACAGAGATAAAGAACAACGGAACAGAACAGAGGTCTTGGAAGTAACGTCACACATCTACAACCATCTGATCTTTGACAAACTTGACAAAAACAAGCAATAGGGAAAGGATTTCCTATTTAATAAATGGTGTTGGAAAACTGGCTAGCCATAAGCAGAAAGCTGAAACTGGAACCCTTCCTTATACCTTATACAGAAATTAACTTAAGATGGATTAAAGATTTAAACATAAGACCTAACCATAAAACCCTAGAAGAAAACCTAGGCGATAGCATTCAGGACACAGGTATAGGCAAGGACTTCATGACAAAAACACCAAAAGCAATGGCCACAAAAGCCAAAATAGACAACTGAGATCTAATTAAACTAAAGAGCTTCTGCACAGCAAAAGAAACTATCATTACAGTGAACCGGCAACCAAGACAATGGGAAAAAATTTTGCAATCTACCCATCTGACAAAGGGCTAATATCCAGAATCTACAGAGAACTTAAACAAATTTTCAAGAAAAAAACAACCCCATCAAAAAGTGGGTGAAGGATATGAACAGATGCTTCTCAAAATAAGACATTTATGCAGCCAAGAAATATGTGAAAAAAACCTCAGCATCACTGGTCATGAGAAAATGCAAATCAAAACCCCGTTAAGATACCATCTCAGGCCGGGAGCAGTGGCTCACGCCTGTAATCCCAGCACTTTGGGAGGCCGAGGCTGGTGGATCACGAGGTCAAGAGATCGAGACCATCCTGGTCAACACGGTGAAACCCCATCTCTACTAAAAATGCAAAAAAAAAAATTAGATGGGCATGGTGGTGCGTGCCTGTAATCCCAGCTACTCAGGAGGCTGAGGCGGGAGAATTGCCTGAACCCAGGAGGTGGAGGTTGCGGTGAGCCGAGATTGTGCCATTGCACTCCAGCCTAGGTAACAAGAGCGAAACTCCATCTCAAAAAAAAAAAAAAAAGATACGATCTCATGCCAGTTAGAATGACAATCATTAAAAAATCTGGAGACAGATGCTGGAGAGGATGTGGAAAAACAGAAACACTTTTACACTGTTGGTGGGAGTGCAGATTAGTTCAACCACTGTGGAACACAGTGTGGCAATTCCTCAAGGATCTAGATATTAGAAATGCCATTTGACCCAGTAATCCCATTACTGGATATATATCCAAATAATTATAAATTGTTCTATTATAAAGACACATGCACACATATGTTCACTGTGCCACTGTTTACAATAGCAAAGATTTGGAACCAACCAAAATGCCCATCAATGATAGACTGGATAAAGCAAATGTGGCATACATATACCATGGAATAATATGCAGACATAAAAAAGGATGAGTTCATGTCCTTTGCAGGGACATGGATGAAGCTGGAAACCATCATTCTCAGCAAACTAACACTGGAACAGACAACCAAACACTACATGTTCTCACTCATAAGTGGGAGTTGAACAGTGAAAACACATAGACACAGGGAAGGGTACACCACACACCAGGGCCTGCTAGGGGGTGTGGGGACTAGGGGAGGGATAGCAGGGAGTGGGGGGATTGGGGACAAATAACATTAGAAGAAATACCTAATGTAGATGACAGGGGGATGGATGCAGCAAACCACCATGGTATGTGTATGCCTATGTAACAATCCTGTACTATCTGCCCATATACCCCAGAACTTAAAGTATAATACAAAAATAAAATAAAAAATAAAAATAAATGGTAGCAGATCCAGTAACACATACTTTCATTAAAATGTGTTTACGTAAGAGAAAAATAAGGAATCTCTTTCCATATACTATATGATTTGTGTAAATTGTCTAGCATGGACAAACTCTTGGACTGAGAGCTGATTAGTGGTTACCAGGGGCTATGTGAAGGGGTTGTGTGGAGAATGACTGCAGTAGGTATGTGGTTGATTTTTGCATATATTTTTGGTGATCTAAATGTTCTGTAAATGAGACAGTGGTGATGGCTGACAAACTGTGAATATGCTGAAAAACTACTGAATTTCATACTTTATTTTTAAAGGAAGGTAAAATATATTTAATATTCATTAACGGCAAGTGGATTATCAAAAAGGTCAGCAAACTATTTATTTTTTATTTCAATAGTTTTGAGAGAACAAATGGTTTTTTGTTATATGTACAAGTTCTTTACTGGTAATTTTTGAAATTGTGGTGCACCTGTCACCCAAGCAGTGTACAATGTACTCAATGTGTGGTTTTTTATCCCCTTCCTTTGAGTCTCCAAAGTCCCCATTGACTCATTCTTATGACTTTGTAACCTCACAGCTTAGCTTTCAAAGTGGCCTATCAAACTGTCTATCTTGGAGAATGTTCCACGTGCTAATGAAAAGAATGTATATTCTGCAGTTTTTTGGTAGAATGTTCTGTAAATATCTGTTAAGTCCATTTTTTTCTAGTGTATAGTTTAACTCCATTGTTTCTTTGTTGCCATTCTGTATTGATAACCTATCTAGTTCTGTGGGTGGAGTATTAAAGACCTCCCACTATTATTGTGTTAGCATCTATCTCACTTCTTACATCTATTAGCAATTGTTTTATGAATTTGGGAGCTCCAATGTTAAGGTACATATATATTTAGGATTGTGATATTTTCCTGTTAGACAAGTCCTTTTATCATTATATAATATTAACTGTTGTTGCTTTAAAGTCTGTATTGCCTGATATAAGAATAGTTACTCCTGCTTGCTTTTGGTTTCCATTTGTATGGAATACCTTTTTCTACCTTTTACATTAAGTTATGTGAGTCCTTATTTGTTAGGTGAGTCTCTTGAAGGTAGCAGATACTTGGTTGGTGGATTTTTATCTACTCTGCCAATCTGCATCTTTCAATTGGAGAAGTAGGCCATTTGCTTTCAATATTAGCGGTAAGATTAGAGACACTGTTCTATTCATTGTGTTAGTTTATTGCCTAAATACCTTCGTTTTTCCATTGTGTTGTGGTTTTATAGGCCCTGTGAGATTTAGGTTTTAAGAAGGTTCTATTTTGGTGTATTTTAAGGTTTTGTTTCAAGACTTAGAAGTTCTTTAGCATTTCTTATAGTGAGATTTGGTAGTGGCAAATTCTCTTAGCATTTGTTTGTCTGCAAAAGATTTTATCTCTCCTTCGATTATGAACTGAGTTTTGCTGGATACAAAATTCTTGGCTGACAATTATTTTGTTTGAGGAGGCCAAATATAGGATGCCAATCCCCTCTGGCATGTAAGGTTTTTGCTGAGTAAGCTGATGTTAATCTGATAGGTATTCCCATTTAGGTTATTTAATGCTGTTATCTCGCAGCTCTTAAGATTCTTTCTTTAATCCTGACTTTAGATAACCTGATGACTTTCTACCTAGGTGATAATTTTTTTGTGATGTATTTCCTAGGAGTCCTTTTTTTTTTTTTCTTTTTTGAGATGGAGTCTCACTGGAGATCTAGACATCCAAATATAAGAAGCTCAAAAGACTCCTGGGAGGCAGAAGCAGGCAGAGTACTAGTAGCTGCAGATCTCTCAATTAATTGTGCTGAGGTTTTATCAAGGTGAAGAGTGGGAGCTACCTCAGCTCCCCTGCCAGGTCAGCAGGAAGGCTATTCATCTAATAGCCTCATTCCTGTCCTAGTATTTCAGCTATTCAGATCAGACAGCCACCTCTTTTCATCTATAGGAATGTCGATGTTCCAAGTAGGGAGGAACCGTGACTCTGCCTTTCATGCAGGCCTAAATCTGGGGGGTGCTCCTCTTGTTGGGCTGTACTCATCCTGGATTGTTCCAGAAAGGCTGTCCATAGATGCCTCCATGCTACGTTCCTGTGGAGGAAGCCCCAGCTGTATCTGCAATGAGTACCAGCAGGGACAAGGACCCCTTCTTCAAGGCCCTTCATGATTACAGGGGCTGCCTGCCTTTTGGGATATAGGTGTAGACTTTCCCTGCTGAGCCCAGCACTGAAATTGTTTCTCTACTTGAGAAACTACAAACCACTGGAAAGGTCTGCTACTCAAAGCCTTCTGTTCAGATTCTTTTGTTCCACTGGGTGATCCTTTGATGTGGTGCTTTCCCCCTTCCCTAGGGATGAGGCTTCCTGAAAGTCAGACTGCAATGATTGTTATAGCTTTTCTGGGTCTAGCCACCCAGTGGAGCTACCACGCTCTGAGCTGGTGCTGGGGAATGTCTGCAAAGAGTGGAGTGATATGATTAGTCTTCAGGTCTCCCTGCGATGGACACCAGCATCTGCTCTCATGGAAGTGGCAGTGGAGTGATGTAGACTCTGGTTGTAAATAGGTTAGTGTGCTGGTTTTCTCAAATGCTGGTTATGTTATTGGTAAAGTTGTCACATGGTCAGACTCAGGACCTCTGGTTAGCCAGGATATTGCAGGCAGTGGTATTAGGTGTTGTTATTTCCTTCCTGGGTACAGTGTAATTCCATCATGAGTTGCTGTAATGGCCTGAGTTGGTTGGCCTCCAGCCAGGAGGTAGTGCTTTCAAGAGAGCACCACCTGCATATTAGTGGTGGGATTTGAGCTTGCCCTAAGTTGGCCAGGGAAAGTAATCTGGTTTCTTAGGCAATGAGTGGAGCCATAAAGCTCACAAGAGTTTGTCTTTTGTTTTAAGCTACCAGGGTGGGTAGGAAATACCATCAGGTGGGGGCAGGGTTAGGTAGGTCTGAGCTTGGACTTGCCCTGGGTGGGGCTTGCCACAGCCAAAGCCACAGCCACAGTCACTGTGGCGGATGGGAGAATGGCCAATAGGTTTATGTTCCAGAGGGCAGTATGGCTGCCTCACTGTGCAGTATAGTTCACCAGGGAAGTGGGGTACTGCCAGTTACGAGAGGCCTCACCCAGCTCTGATGCAGTTGGTGAGGCCAGTCTAACTTCTGCAAAGCCTGGCTAACAACACCAGGTTTAGATTCCGGGCAGTCTACATCCAGAACCCAGACCTGCCCCAGGCCATAAGCTTCCCCACTGAGAGCAAACACAGCTTTCAGAGGATGCCCCTCCCTGTCTGTGTGCATCGTCAGCAGCTCCTGCACCGTATCTGCAGCACTCCCTGGATTCTGCTCGAGGAGTTCATGCCCACTCAAAATTATTCCAAAATTCAGTTGAAAGGTTATTTCACCCTAGGACCACCTCCCTAATTCTGCTGGCTCCTTCCCTGAGGGGCCCTGTGAGATACCGTCAAGAATGGCATCTTTGGGCTCGATATCAGGGGTGCCTACAAGGCTCTTCCTGCTGTGGTTTCTACTCTAAATCCATTCCAGTTCTAGGTAAAGTTAAATCCTTCTCTTGTGACTGGATTTTCAGATTCTTTAGTGGGGATATGTGTTTGGGGTGAGTTTTACCCGCCTCACACTTTGGGGACTCATAGTTTTTCCCCTGTCTTGTGGAGTTTGCATTGGCATGCTGCTTTTTTCCAAGTATATGGGAATTCTTTTTGTTTTCCTTATGTGTTCCTGTGTTGGTTCTTGGAACAAAAGTTCACAGTGTGAGTCTCCACACAGTTCTGTCTGTCCAAGTGAAAGATGCATGTTAGCCCTGCCTCCTATCCACCATCTTCCTTCTGCATCTGAAGGAATGCAGTTTATGATATGTGAGTTATTTGTCAATAAAACTTTAATGAAAACAGAAATGCCAAAATTATTTCATATGTGTTGATATGGCTCCAATGACTGGAGGAACAGCAGGGTCATTAGCCTCATGATGATTTAGATAAAACAACAGGGACACATGTAAAGCTGTTTTAAAGAGCAAAGAGTTTAACAGGCCAGAAAGACAGAAGCTCCCTCATACAAAGACAGAGGGAAGAGGACTCCAAGCCTAGAGAGGAAACCTCTAGTGTAACAGAAAACAGCCAGCTATACGAGGGGGCTGAAGGAGATGGTGTCTGATTTGCATAGGACTCAGGGGATTGGTTTGACCAGGCATGTCATTAACATAGCTCATAAAAAAACTGGTCCTCACAGCCTAGCCTTTTAATCTGCAAATGCAGGGCACCATGATGTTCTACACAGGTGGGGATAGGTAGGGGCAGCCATGTGGCCAGGCACAAGTGGGGGCAAGGAAGAAAATGGTGGGCATCACCATGTTTGGGTGAACCAAGTTTCTAATGGCTGGCATTCGCATGTAAAGCTTGCCCACCCAGCTCTAAGAGCCTGGGCTTTCCTGTTAGACAAAAAACATTTCTGGAGCTTCTTTAAAAGAAACAAAAACTTCCTGAGAACCTCCTTTCCCCTCTATCTGCCTAAAATAATCTCTTAACAACTCCAAAAACAGTATAATTCACAATAAAAAATTATTTAAGTTATTAAGATGTAGTCTAATCACACAGGTGAAAACACATCAGTTACAATATATTCAATAAAATTATAATAATGTCTTTTCTTTCTTTGTTATTTTCATTCATTTGGAAATCTATAAGAAGGAGACTATCAAAAATCAGCAAAGGTTAGCAATCTGTAGGAAAGTCTCAAAGGACGTATGAATGCTGTGAAATACAGTAGACCTCCCTTATCCAAGATTTCTCTTTCCATGGTTTCAGTTACCTGCAGCCAACCACAGTCCAAAATTATTAAATAGAAAAATCTAGAAATAAACAATTCATAGGTTTTAAGTTGCATGCAATTCTGAGGAACATGATGAAATCTCATGATGTCCCACTTGGTCTGAGATATGAATCATCCCTCGGTTCAGTGTATCCATGCTGTCTATGCTATTCTAAGGTCTGACCGCGTCATGGATGGCATGGTCACCCCCACAAACCACACATAACTTCTGGAGGGCCTTCCGGAAATAGAAAACCTCAAGTAACTGGAAGATCATGAAAAGAGGAAGAAATTATCAACCCCTGCAGAGCCTACTTAACTCTATTGTTTCTTATTCTGGCCTCAATTGACAAGGCCATTGGACTTTGTAACTGACCTTGGCCAAACTCAAGACTCCACACCCTACGGCCCCCTCCCAGCTTGGCCAAACTCATGATTCCACACCCTATGACTCCCTCCCAGCTTGCAAACCTATGACCCATTCCCAGCTGGCAAAAAACTGCCCCAAACTGTAACTTTTGTAACTTTCCACTGCCTCTCTCACAACCTATAAAACCAACTCCTATTCCACCGCTCTTCACGGACTCCCTTTTTGGCCTCAGCCCACTCACACTCGGGTGAATAAACAGCCTTGTAGCTCACACAAAGCCTGTTGGGGGGATCTCTTCATTCAAAATGCTCGTTTTAACACTACTAGCTGTTTATGAATAATCATGAACTTGAAACGGTTAACACCATCTGCTGCCAGCCCATTATATGTCACATTGTCTGCTCATGACATCCAGTCATTGACATTATCACTCCATGATCCAGGATTTTCCAAAGCATATGATCTTCATTCTAACCATAGTTAGAATCATCAATAGCCTAAAGCTGCATTACCATGCCAATATTTATTTCACTTCATGTCATCAATAGGCTTATTATTATCTCACATCATCACAAGAAGGCTGTGTATAATACAATGAGATATTCTGAGAGAGAAACCATATTCATCTAATACTGAGCATATTTTATAAACTAAACTGTATCACAGGGATGTATGTATAGGAAAAACTGTAATATATAAAGGGTTTAGTACTTTCTGAAAATTTAGGCTTCTACTGCGGGGGTCTTAGAATATAATTCCTGCAGTTAAGGGGAATAACTGTATTTAAGTTTCACACTTGATTTTACCTACCCAAATTTCTAAATTCTCCACTTGTTTCTGAATCCTAGTACCCAGCTCAAGGCTTCCTGGGTTAACAGACTGCACTGGGTCATTATTACCCTGCACCCATCCAATTATGCTGTTTCAGAATAATTACAGACTTGAAATGGTTGACTCCATCTGCTGTCAGGTCTACCCAGAAATATACAGGCAGTCTTAAAAAATATTTATGGCAAAGAAAGGTCTACAGACAATTTGACAGTTATATTTTCAATGTATACACATTAACTTTAATAGGCTCATTAAAAAAGTCCTAGCTAATAGTTTACTCTCAGTTTTGCAGTTTTGTGCCTATGCTTTATTATGAAATTTTATAGTTCAATTTAATAAAATGTAAACATTATAAATGTTTAGATGACTATCTGCTTAATTTTAGTTACCCACAAACTTGATGGAGATTTTGTATGTCAAATACCATTATTAACGTGTATGTGTCTGTATTTATGTATGTGTAGAATTTATACTTTTTCAGCTCCAAAGTAGATAAAGTTATTGCTGAGCAAACGAAAAGAAAAACGATGCCTGCAAAGATGTGTTTCTCATCATATTCTATAAGCCTACAGCAGAAAACAAAAACAAAAAACACCAAAGCACAAAACCTTCCATTAACCTTCCACCGACTGATCGACCTTCCTTCCTTCCCTCCCTCCCTCCCTCCCTCCCTTCCTCCGTCCTTCCTTCCTTCCTTCCACAGTTGTGGCTGTTTGTCTAAAGAAACATTTTATTTTCTGTTGGTGGTAGGGTGGCAGTGAAATCTAAGCTTTAAAATAACATACTTTTTTTTCTCAACTTTTATTTTAGAATTAGGTAGTAGAAAGACACATTTATTACATGGGTATATTGTGTGCGGCTGAGGTTTGAGGTATGGATCCCATCACCTAGGTACTGAACATGGTACCCAAGAAGTAGTTTTTCAATCTATGCTCCTCTTTTCTCTGCCATCTAGTAGTTTCCAGTATCTATTTTTCCCATCTTTATATCCATGTGTACTCAAAGGTTAGCTCCCATTTTTAAGTGAGAACATGTAGTATCTGGGTTTCCATTCCTGCATTTGTTTGCTTAGGATTATGGTCTCCAGCTCCATCCATGTTGCTGCAAAAGACATTATTTCATTGTTTCTGTAGCTGTTTACTATTCCACAGTATATATGTACTTTTTTTTTTTAATCCAGTCCACTACTGAGGAAAACCAATGTTGGTTCTATGTTTTGCTATTGTGAATAGCACATCAATGAACATACAAGTGCGTATGTTTTTTTGGTAGAATGATTTATTTTTATTAAGGTATATACCTGGTAATGGAATTCCTGGGTTGAATGGTAGCTCAGTTTGAAGTTATTTGAGAAATCTACAAACTGCTTTTCCCAGTGGCTGAACTGATTTTCATTGCCATCAACTGTGTATAAGCATTCCCTTTTCTCTGCAGCCTCACCTGTATCTGTTATTTTATTTACTTTTTAATAGTTTGGCATTTTTTGACTGATGTGAGATGGTATCTCATTGGGGTTTTGATTTACATTTCTCTGATAATTAGTGATGACCAGCATTTTTTCATATGTTTGTTGGCCACTCGTATGTCTTCTTTTGAGAAGTTCTGCTTATGTTCTTTGCCCAGTTATTAATGGAGTTGTTTTTTTGCTTATTAAGTAAGTTCCTTATATAGATTCTGGATATTAGGCCTCTGTCAGGGGCATAGTTTTCAAATATTTTCTTCCATTCTGTAGGTTTGTATACTCTGTTAGTAGTTTCTTTTGCTATGCAGAAGCTCTTTAGCTTAATTGGGTCCACTTTTCTTTTTTTTTTTTTTTGGTTGCAATTGCTTTTGGGGATTTAGCCATAAGTGCTTTGCCAAGGCTGATTGATATTAAGATGGGTATTTCCTTGGTTTCCTTCTAGGATTTTTATAGTTTGAGGTCTTACATTTAAACCTTACATCTAATTCAACTTTAGTTTTTGCATACTGTGAAATGCAGGAGTCCAGATTTATTCTTCTGCACATGGCTAGCCAGTTATTCCAGTACCATTTATTGAAGGAGTCCTTTCCTTGTTGCTTATTTTCATTGGCTCTTTTGAAGATAAGTAGCTGGAGGCGTATGCTTTTACTTCTGACTTCTCTATTGTTTTCCATTGGTCCTTGTGTATTTTTTTGTACCAGTACCATGCTGTCTTGGTTACTGTAGTATTATAGTAGAGTCTGAAGTTTGGCAGTGTGATGCCTACAGATTTGTTATTTTTGCTTAGGATTGCTTTGGCTATTCAGGCTCTGTTTTGGTTTTATATGAATTTTGGATAATTTTTTTCTTATTATGTGAAAAATGGAATTGGTAGTTTGATAGAAATAGCACTGAATATGTAAATTGCTTTGAGGCAGTATGGACATTTTAACAATATTGATTCTTCCAATTTATAAGCATGGAATGTTTTTCTGTTTATTTGTATGGTTTATGATTCCTTTCAGTAGTGTTTTATAGTTCTCCATGTAGAAATCTTTCACCTCCCTGGTTAGCTGTATTCCTATGTATTTCAAAAAATAATATATATAAAGTTAGAATAATAAGGGGCAAGTTTTATATTGAAGGGAATATTTTTCCCATAAACACACAGACAGTCACATTTAGTAAGATTTTAAAATGACCATTAGGACGTTACCAATGTAATGTTTTATTGCTCCTACTTTCTAATTTAAAATGTATTTTGTGACAAATTTAAAACTGAGATTATATGTAGTCAAAAGATGCCATCCATGGCAAGTGGCAGAGTTAATTAAGAATAAAGAAATATATGGCTATTAGTATCATGACAACACAACTTACAGAAGTACTGCAAATTAATATTTCTGAGCAAAAGCACAACAAAAGTGAAATGCATTAAGAAGTACTTGGGCAAATATTTCCATGTAACGAAATCTTGAGAAGTCAAGATTGCTATTAAAACTGTAATTTTATCCAACTATCAGCTGAATTTGACCTTTCCAGTTAAAGATTCCCCCCTCCATATTTAAGCTATGTTCAACCCATATCTCCATAAGAAAAATATATTCCAACTTTCATTTTTATCTTCAACTATGCTAATCTTTTCTCCATTTTTTGTAGTTGCTCTTCTCTGACTTAAATGCTCTCAGAAGACCTTCACGTAGTTGCCTTTTCTTCATCTTTTATATCTCAGATCCACTACCTCTTTCTCAGAGGGTCATATCTTATTACTCTATTCAGAGACATCATGCCTTTTTTTTCTGATGAATATTCTGAATCACAGCGTCTACCCATTATTAGCTCAAACACTTGATGTATTTTCTTCTTAGCTCTTAGCCTTACCCATCTCTGCTATCTCCAAGAGAATGCAAGTATAACAAGAGTAAGAATCATACCTGTTGTGATCATTCAACCTTGTCTTGTAGATAAATAAAATGTACCCTCAACAGTTACTGCTGGATGAATTGAATGAACCATTCTGTAGTCCCCAGAAGTCTGAGGAGGTTAATGTTTACCTTCCCCTTGCAGATGCTTATTCTGTCTATATAAAAGTACACCTTCAAATACATTTCAGTAACCTCTTTTACTCTCTGGGATCAAGTGCAACACTCTGGTGTCTGTGATAATGATTATCACTTACACAGGCTTATATAGCCATGCAGGTTATTTGGGCAAAAGTCAGAAAGACTATTTTAGAGACTATATAAAAACATATGAGTTATTTGACACCCCTAAACACTGTCACATTTTGTAAACTATAGACAAATGGTTCTAAAGATAAGATGAAGGATAACCCAAACTCGGAGTCAGCCATTTTCAAGATACTCTCTTTACTAGCAGAGGAGAGGTATTTTATTCAATGGTTAATAGAACTCAAAGGCACTCAAAAGGAATGTTCTCATTTATTCACATTATTTTATTTCACATACCACCAAGCCTTTCATTTTTTGTATATCCAGTATTTCATGTGATCTTCAAACAACATTTTGAAGTCAGATATAGAAGCTACTGATGTGATGAGAATCTTAGTGAATTCAAGAGGTAGATTTTAATAAAGTCAGGCCTTTTGGTAAACAAGAGCAGTAGAAACTGGAAATTTAGGAACTGAAGACTTTTTATTATTATTAGCTACATATTTTCATTTTCACTTCTTGTTTCCTTCTGTTCCTTCTCATGATTTATCTTCAAATCTCAGATATTTTTCTACCTCTAAGCAATGTTGTTTCATGTTCATTTTCTCAAACAATGAATTTTGATTAATTCAAAATAAGTCAAAGTGTCTACGTTTATGTAAATGCTGTTTTCACATTAAATATTTGCAAATTTTTAAATAATTAAGATATCTTATCAAATTATCAGAGAATTTATTTTGTGTTGTATTCTTTCCTATTGCTATGATATGACACACACTTACTTAAAAACTTTTCTTGAAAGTTCTATGACTCGTTTGTACAGATCTATTATAAAATCCCCTTGGTTTTGTCTCTTTGAAATCATATTTAAATATTAATTTTATTTAGTGTACTCCTTTTAACATGGACTCACTGAACTCAAAGAGCAAGAAAGCCTATTTAAATGCATTGGAGTGAATGAGAATGAAATAATAATGAGCCCTTACTGCTTTCCAATTAAGGTAGAACATTTAAATTAGTTATAACATCTCCTGTCAAAGACCTACTCAATTAAGATTCACATTAAACAAACGCCTGATTGTTATATATTTACCTTTGTTCTTAAATGACTCTTTCATAGTCCAGCTAATCTCTATCTCAGAGTCCACTGCCAGGAAATTTCAAATTATGAAAAACCTGGAGTTATTCTAACTAGCAAAAGACCATTTTTATTTTCACCAAAGACTAGAAGAGTAAGAAACTAACAAAAAAGTAGGCTGTAAGGGGCCAGAGATTACACATGACTTACCCAAACTATCCAGCTAATGACAAAGCCAATCCTATAAACTAATTTCCTTTGTTCAGGACTAGAGTTTACAAAGAGATGCTCTCTCTGAAGCAGTATTGCAAAAGAAAATATTACAATTAAAACTTCTTGTCTTTTAGCTAAAAGGAATAGATCTGAAAACTGTCTATATTTTTAACATTTTTATACTAGTTGTTACATGAACCCAAGTGGAACTCTGAGTGACATAAGAGAGAAGAATGGAACTTATCCTGCTCATTTCTGCTGCATGAGGGTAGTGTTAGAGAAAGAGACAAAAGAAGTGGAATAGAGTTTCACGTGAGGTAGAGGCTTGCCAGGGGAATCAGTCAGAGGGAGGAAGCAGTACATTCCTCTGGTGTCTGAAAAAGCAAACAATAAATGAAGGCACACGTGGAAGCCTCCTAGCATCTTAGTGTCTGGGAAGATGGGGAAAAAACCCTTCAGTACTGAATAAGATCTTTATTTTCTTTCACTGCTTCAAAAGTTGGTCAAACTTTTTCAATCTTTTCACTGAGTATGTATTACTACTGCAGAAGTACTACAGATTCTTCTGGTAGCAAGCGAACACACCAGAAACAGTTAAGCATTGTCTGCATTTACAATTTGCTCACCTTCTAGATGCCTTTAAGGATTTTACAGGCAGGACAGAAATAAATGAATGAAATGCACATTCTAAGAATCCATCAAAACACTTTGTAAAGACGCCTTAAAGCAACCTCCACTGGGGCAATGATTAACATTTTGAAAAACTTTTTTTTATTCAGAGAGAAACATCCACCTAACACTGCATGTGCTTCTATATTCTTGTTAAGAAGGATAATATCTAAGATTCACTAATTTTAATGAAAACTTGATTCCTAACATCCAAATATTTTCTGACTCAACCTGTATTTGTTTTTTATTGCTGCATTGCCACAAACTCAGGGACTTAAAACGACACAAAGTAATTATAGTTTCTGTTTGTCAGAAACCTGCCATGGCAGGACTAGGTTCTCTGAGTAAGACGTCACAAAGCTGAAACCAATACTCAATTCTTTCCTGGAGGCTGTGGAAAGAACTCTGTTTCTAATCTCATTCAAACTTTAGGCACAATCTAGTTTCCTGTGATTGGGATTTTTTTTTTTTTTTTTTTTTTTTTTTTTTTTGCTGGTTATGGGTTGGGCATTTCTCTTAGTTCTTACAGTTCATTTGCATGTTCTTCCCATGTGAACCCTTTCATCTTCAAGTCAGTCAGCAAAACACATTTAGTCCTTCTCACTTTTTGAATTTTGAATAGTCTCTGACTTTTTCTGCTACCTGCCAGAGCAAATTATTTTAAGGGGCTTGGTGATTAGGTCATCCCCACCTAGAGGTCCTCCCTTTCTTAAAGTCAATTATACCATACAAAATAAACTAATGTGAAAGTAAAATTCATTAACGTTATTGTCTTGGAGATTATGCAGGGTATGGACACTGGAGGAGAGGGTTACTAAACTGTGCGGGTCATTTTACACCGCCATACACACAGTCCATAAGGCACAGACTTTGTGCTCATGCCCATACTGAAGATACATTTTTGGAAAAACCAGTAATTCTTAACCAGATATCACAATGACATGACAAATGCAAATGAAGGTACTAACAAGTTCTTTTTAAATATTTAAAATGAAATATATACATAAGTATCAGAAAATATTTTACCCATTGATTTTTAGCTTTTTACAAAGAGAATGTGTCTGCCATATAATAACCCATACCTGAAGCATACCTGAAGATCTCTTATTTTTTATAAGGCTCATCATCCTGGGAGATATAGGCCAGAAAAACATTCCCGCTGCGCTGCAGTAATCAAAGGAAACCAAATTTATCAATTCAATTCCCATATAACCCTGGGAGGGCTTTAAATTTATCAATTCCCATATAACCCTGGAAGGGCTTTCTTTAGTTGAGTTAAGGAAGAGCAAATCATGCCAACTAGGGCTTTCTGTCATTTCCTGACATAATCCCATCACCAGCTGACTACTATATTCAATACCTCCTGGAGACCTAGCCTTAGCATAAATCCATATATTATCTTTTATTAAAAAGATAAAGTATTCACCTATGGTACATATTAAGTCTAAATTTTATTCTATATATATACATAGCTATATTGGCCTCTTTTCATGAACTATATAGTAATAATTAAATATGTCATAGTTATATTTCCCATACAACAAAAGCATTGATGTTGATCAAATTAGCAATCCATGAAATTTGCTTGCTACATTTTTAGACAATGTTCATTCAATCATTCATTCTAATATTTTGTGAGATAAAAGCATCAGTCTCACCAGTCTACTATATCTTGACTTTATATAACTGACTAAAAAACAGTATTCATTTATAGATTAGTACCACCCTGGGACAAGGGCAATAGAAACAGAAAATGTCAACTGATGCATCCATTCAACAATGTGTATTGAATGTCATTTGTATGCTTGCTAGACTCAGAGGTAATGATGGTCAACAAGAGTCCTGTTCTCAATTCACTTTTCATCTTCTTAAAGAAATGGACAAGCAGAGACTTCTGCCAAGATGGCCAAATAGGAACAGATCGAGTCCGCAGTTCCCAGTGACAGCAAGCCAGAAGGTGAGTGATCTCCCCATTTCCAACTGAGTTACCAGGTTCATCTCACTGGGACTGATTAGACAGTGTGTATAGCCAAAGGAGGGCAAACCACAGCAGGGTGGGGTGTCGCCTTACTCAGGAAGTTCAAGGGGCTGGATAACTCCCTCTCCTAGCCAAGGGAAGCCATTAGGGACTTTTCCAGACACTCCGGCACTCTGGCTTAAATACTGCGCTTTTCCCGTGGTCTTCACAACCAGCAGACCAGGAGATTCCCTCCAGTGCCTACAACACCAGCACCCTGGGTTTCCAGCATAAAACTGGGCAGCCATTTCAGCCTCAGCCATTTTTTTTTCTCATACACCAGTGGCACCTGCAATGCCAGTGAGACAGAACTGCTCATTCCCCTAAAAAAAAAAAGAAATGGATAAATTCCTAGACACTTACGCCCTCCCAAGACTAAACCAGGAAGAAGTTGAAACCCTGAATAGTCCAATAACAAGGTCTGAAATTGAGGCAGTAATTAAGAGCCTACCAACCAAAAAAAATTCCAGGACCAGACAGGTTCACAGCCGAATTCTACCAGACATACAAAGGGAATCTGGTACCATTCCTTCTGAAACTATTCCAAACAATGCAAAAAGAGGAAATCCTCCCTAACTCATTTCATGAGACCCACATCATCCTGATACTAAAACCAGGCAGAGACACAACTAAAAAAGAAAATTTCAGGCCAATATCCATGATGAATGTTGATGCAAATATCCTCAATAAAATACTGGCAAACCAAATCTATCAGCACATCAAAAAGCTTATCCATAGTGATCAAGTTGGCTTTATCCCTGGGACGCAAGGCTGGTTCAACATACACAAATCTGTAAACATAAGCCATATATAAACAGAACTAAAGACAAAAACCACGTGTTTATCTCAATAGATGCAGAGAAGGCCTTTGACGAAATTCAACAGCCCTTTATGCTAGAAACTCTCAATAAACTAGGTATCGATGGAATGTATCTCAAAATAGTAAGAGCTATTTATGACAAACCCACAGCCAATATCATACTGAATGGGCTAACACTGGAAGCATTCTCTTTGAAAACTGGCACAAGACAAGAATACCCTCTCTCACCACTCCTGTTCAACATGGTATTGGAAGATCTAGTCAAAGCAATCAGGCAAGAAAAAGAAATGAAGTGTATTCAATTAGGAAAAGAGGAAGTTAAACCATCTCTATTTGCAGATGACATGACTGTATATTTAGAAGACTCCATCATCTCAGCCCAAATCTCCTTAAGCTGATAAGCAACTTCAGCAAAGTCGCAGGATAAAAAAATCAATGTGCAAAAATCACAAGCATTCCCATACACCAATAACAGATAAACAGAGAGACAAATCATGAGTGAACTCCCATTCACAAGTGCTATGAAGAGAATAAAATACCTACGAATACAACTAACAAAGGATGTAAAGGCCCTCTTCAAGGAGAACTACAACCACTGCTCAAGAAAACAAGTGAGGACACAAACAGATGGAAAAACATTCCATGCTCATGGTTAGGAAGAATCACTATTGTGAAAATGGCCATACTGCCCAAAGTAATTTATATATTCAACGCTATCCCCATCAAGCTACCATTGACTTTCTTCACAGAATTGGGGAAAAGAAACACCTTAAATTTCATATGGAACCAAAAGAGAGCCTACATAGCCAAGACAATCCTAAGCAAGAAGAACAAAGCTGGAGGCATCATACTGCCTGACTTCAAATTATACAATGAGGCTAAAGTAATCAAAACAGCATGGTACTGGTACCAAAACAGAGATATAGACCAATGGAACAGAACAGAGGCCTCAGAAATAATGCCACACATCTACCACCATCTGATCTTTGACAAACCTGACAAAAACAAGCAATGGGGAAAGGATTCCCTATTTAATAAATGGTGTTGGAAAAACTGGCTAGCCATATGCAGAAAGCTAAAATTGAACCCTTCCTTATATCTTATACAAAAATTAACTCCAGATGGATTAAATACTTAAATATAAGATCTAACACCATAAACCCCTAGAAGAAAACCTAGGCAATACCATTCAGGACATAGACATAGGCAAGGACTTCAAGACTAAAACACCAATAGCAATGGTCACAAAAGCCAAAATAGACAAAATGAGATCTAATTAAACTTAAGAGCTTCTACACAGCAAAAGAAACTATCATTACAGTGAACTGGCACCCAAGAGAATGAAAAAAAACTTTGCAATCTACCTATCTGTCAAAGGGCTAATAACCAGAATCTACAAAAAACTTAGACAAATTTACAAGAAAGAAACAAACAACCCCATCAAAAAGTGGGCAAAATATATGACAGACACTTCTTAAAAGAAGACATTTATGCAGTCAACAAAGCTATGAAAAAAAGCTCATCATCACTGGTCATTAGAGAAATGCAAATGAAAACCACATTGAGATACCATCTCACACCAGTTAGAATGGTGATCATTAAAAAATCTGAAGACAACAGATGTTGGAGAGGAGGTGGAGAAATAGGAATGCTTTTACACTGTTGGTGAAAGTGTAAATTAATTCAATCATTGTGGAAGAAAGTGTGGCGATTCCTCAAGGATCTAGAAATAGAAATACCATTTGACCTAGCAATCCCATTACTGGATATACACCCAAAGGATTATAAATCATTCCATTATAAAGACACATGCACAGGTATGTTTACTGCAGCACTGTCTACAACAGCAAAGACTTGGAACCAACCCAAATGCCCATCAATGATAGACTGGATAAAGAAAATGTGGCATATATACACCATAGAATACTATGCAGCCATAAAAAAGGATGAGTTTGTGATCTTTGCAGGGACATGGATGAAACTGGAAACCATCATTCTCAGCAAACTGACACAAAAACAGAAAACCAAACACCGCCTGTTCTCACTCAAAAGAGGGTGTTGAACACTGAGAATACATGGACACAGGGAGAGGAGCATCACACTCCAGGTCCTCTCAGGTGGTGGAGGGGCTAGGGGTGGGATAGCAGGGGTGGGGGATTGACAAGGGATAACATTAGGAGAAATACCTAACGTAGAGATGATGGAAGCATGGATGCAGCAAACCACCATGGCACGTTTATACCTATGTAAAAAACCTGAACAATCTGCACATGTATCCCAGAACTTAAAGTATAATTTAAAAAATATAATTTAAAAAAAAAATGGACAAGCAAACCATCACTTACAATTAAAATATATTACTAAGGAGCAATTAAAGGCTGCACTGGGAATATATATAATGGACACCTAATGTTATCTTAGGGGCATTGGGAGAGTATTGAGCTAAGAGTGAAAATATAACATTCTGTCAAGAGCCCTGATGTCTTAACATTTATTTAGTAGATTTAAATAAAGACATCAAAGGCATGCACATGAAACTTGTGGAGAATTCGAAACTGAGATTACTTTTTTAAAAAATTATTATACAGCAAAATAACTGTATAATTAGCTGAAATAAATTCCAAGTTTCCAAAAAAAGACAGAAAAAAATATAATTATATTTATATTTTAGAAAAAATAAAATAATGACTTGTTAAGATTCAGTTGATGAGTAAGGCAAAGAAAAAGAGAAGACTGGATTGATAAAAAGAAACAAATAATATCTACGATCTATTCAATATATACCCCATATGTACCTCAACACTTTACAGGTAAGATAAATTGTTTTCTTCAAGTTTACTCAGTTCACTTGGGTAAGAAGAGGAACTTAATTCCAAATCTTATCAGTAAGGGGTCTGAATAAGTAGTACAGGTCAGGAGGTAATTCATTATGTTGAAATAGAGAAAAATTATAGTTTTAGTTATTAAAATAGATAATGTATTTGATAAAATATATTTTTAGAGAAAAATACATGGTGTTTATGGGATATTTTATGTAATATATATAGTTAGTTAATATGAAACAACATTAGGGCATTTATTAGAAAGTATTTGTTTCAGTACAGGAGGAAATGACAAAAACAGGCCTACTTTGAAAGAGAAGACTGTGAATCACAACCAGAAGAATCAAGTGAGCTGAGATTATGGCTGAGAGTTCAATCATATGAAGCGGATGCTCCAGCTAAAACTAAATCCACTTAAAGATGCCCCGGAAGTGAGAACCTCTCTTCATAGTTATGATATCATAAGTAGAAAATCTACAAAAATTAAATAAAAACTATTTATCACTAGCTCCTACTCAGGAAAATGCCTGGGAGGAGTTTAACAGTTGTTTGTGTAGTGACGCAAGATAAATCAATAGAGGAAAGATACAGTTTGCCTATCAAAAACACCACACCTGTGCTATTGAGAATTTCTTGAGTAATTCAAAGATGTTTTATCTTTTAAAGTCAATGTCATTAAGTTTTAGTACATATCCCATTGAATGAAATTGCTGCATGGAAGGATCCTTGCCTTAGGAAATAGTAACACTCATTTTCATAATGTCTTTTTGTGAAATGGCTTATGTTGCTACCAATATGGCAGCTTACAGTCTTGATTGATTCCTGCCCTTTACTGACAAAAAAGATGAAGCTGACTGAGAAAAAAAATAAAGTTGACTGAGAGAAAGTTGAACAGTAATGAAGAGAACATTGGGGAGACCTGTAACAGGCTAAATAAAGGAGCCTTAGGTGGTGTATTATGAGCCTGACAAACGTGTAATTGCTATCTTTGAATCCATAATAGGATGTTCTAAACAAACATGTGGGAGAAAGTTGTATGAAGAATAAAATTTCGGGGCCGGGCGCAGTGGCTCACACCTGTAATCCCAGCACTTTGAGAGGCCGAGGCGGGTGGATCACGAGGTCAAGAGATCGAGACCATCCTGGTCAACATGGTGAAACCCCGTCTCTACTAAAAATACAAAAAATTAGCTGGGCACGGTGGCGCGTGCCTGTAATCCCAGCTACTCAGGAGGCTGAGGCAGGAGAATTGCCCGAACCCAGGAGGCGGAGGTTGCAGTGAGCCGAGATCGCACCATTGCACTCCAGCCTGGGTAACAAGAGTGAAACTCCGTCTCAAAAAAAAAAAGAAAAATTTCAAGATAAATGTTGAGTTTGATTTTGAATACTTTAGTTTTTCAATAAGACTGACTTCTTTGACCTATTCAGTTCTCTTTCTCACTGAAGTAATTAATCAAAAGTAGAATAGTGCTTTGTCAGGATACTGCAGGAAATTTCTCCCTTGGATATAGAATTGCCTCAATTGAGTTAAAGTGCCTCCTAACTACAGATAACATTATTCTAAGTGTATTTTTTCATAACAAAAGAACAAAGTAGACAAGTTTATAAATAATTTGATATAGAATAATGTGAGTAAAAAGTAAAATTATTAGTTCTGTAAATAAGGCTTGTAATAAAATCTACTTTACTTATGATTATATATTGCCAAGGGGCTTGGATTCATTATTTAAATTTAAAAAAAAATTTTTTTCCTCCAGTTAAATATCTCTCATAATTATTAGGCAGAGAAATGAAAGAGTGTATAATATCTTTATACCACAGAAGAACCTGGGAAAAATAAAAGAAAGATGTGCTACATTAATCAAGTTAATCAAATTACCAAAGCAACCAGAAAACAGAAGAGATGTTTATCTATAAGAATAATTGCATTTAACTCATTCTTATAAAGGCTTTTTCTAATTAAATAAACAACAACAATGGTTTACATCTCATGGAAAGACTTGCGCATTCCATTAGTAAGGTATTTGATTTTCATTAAATTTGTCTACTGGTGAAAATCATTCAAATACATTTTGGAACAGGATAAAAGATAAGTGATGGGCTGAAATTGAAGAATTCATTTGAGGCCATTGTTTGGTTTAACAATGACTTGAAACAAAAGTAAAATTATAAATTATAACATTTATTTAAGTTGAAATTTAAGTATTTCTCTATGGTCTAAAACAACTATTCATATCATTTTAATTTTCGCTTAATAACATATCTATTTAAACTGCTTTCTAGTTTTTAACTAAAAATTAATATACAGTTTCAAATTAAATATTTATCTACATGTACCTATGTGTATCACATATACACATAGAGCATACATGTATCTACATACATGCACAGAGTTTTATTTTTATTATTTTCTGGATGTTCTGAAATTTTAATATAAATTCCCATTTTCTTACTCAAGATTTTATTTTTAGTAAATGTACCCTTAAGCTTTATGGTCTTTATTTTTCTGTAATTTTAAAAATTAATTTTGGTTTAATTGCTTTTTGCTTATGAAATGTGTTGACATGTTCTTTCAACCAAATATGGGCTAAAATTTTCAAATATAGAAATAAAATAAAATAAAGGCAAAAATGATCACATTTTAAGAACATTTAATCAACAATCTAAGAAATTGTGTACTAGCAGTTTTTGTTGTTCACACCATTAAATTTCAACCCATTAAATCAGTCTTATTAATTACATTATGTCTGGACATATTTATATACCATATATCTTCATTATGAGTCATAGAGTACAACATTATATAAAGTGCTGTTCTATATACTATTTAATGATTTCAAGGCTTGTATTCAAAATTGTTTTATACCAAAATCAGAGCCACACTTTCTTATTTCAGATTTGTTTCTAAAAGTTTTTCACTATGTGGTGTACTTTACATTTATTCATCTCCTTGTTATCTGATTAGTCTCTTAGATACTTCCTTACTTTACAGTCTAGGTCAGTTGTCTCAACTATAGGTGATTTGGCAATGTCTGGAGATGTTTTTGGCTGCCTCAAGTAGGGGAAACTCTACTTGCACCTAGTGGGTAAGAGCCCAAAACAAAGAATTACCTGGGCCAATACCAATAGTGCTAAGACTGAGGAACTTGCCCTAGGGTATGCCTAGTACTTCTGAATCAATGTGTCTCTGGTGTCTGAGGTAGCTTCCCAGATATACCTAATGTCACTATGTCACTAACCCCTTGCTAGTATAGCCACCAACACTCCTCAGCATTGCTTCGCCTCTAGTATCTCTATTTTTGCTCTCAACACTGAAGCACCTTGTCTCAGGATAGTCTGGGTGCTATTATTGTGAAAATGTTGAGTCCAGAATTTGGTCAGTAACTTATGAAAAGCCCATCCATAAATGTATAGTGATCCTGTCTCCATAGCTCTTCCTATCTCTTGTCCTGCCCTGCATAGTCTAGCACTTCACTTGTACCAGATTCTGATCTCTGCCCCCAAACCTCAATGGATTGACAAGCTGCTTGAATTTCAGTTGCTGGCACATAATCCAGATTTACCTGAGGCTCTGAACTCAGGATTAACATTTAAAAATCAATCAGAATTTTTTATTACCACACAAAATGATGTTTATTTTTCCTTTTATTGTGAAGTTTCCAAATCAGTTTGGTATTTCTGGGTGCCATACATTTCACATTCTTCAGAAAATACCAGATAATTTTCTGTTAACTCTCTAATCTTCACTTTTATGAAGTTCTGAACTGAAAAAGAATCTGGCTTATTCAAGAACCATTTTTAGTACATGGGATGATTTATTCACCCCTCAGAGTAATTTGAGCCCCATTAAGACAGGAATATGATCCAACTGAATTCTCTCTGTTAATAACTCAAATATGCTCTTTGGTTTATTTCCAGCTATAACAGAATAAGAAGTTAGCTAATGGGAGTCACTTCTCATTCATAAAAGTGTCATCTCTCTTTTTAACATTCTTACAGAATTTTGAGCATTTGGATTAATGAGGAGACACTAAAAATTCCTACATTGCAATACTCATTATAAACAAATTAAAGCCCATTATTCCAAAAATGTGTGGGCATTTAATAAATAGTGTTGATGGAACTAAGAATCAGAGTGCTTCATTTCAACTTCTGTATCTAACACTAGCTGTCAGACTTTGGGTACCCTTCTTAAATATTAACCCCTTGCTGGTATGGCCAACCAACATTACTTGGTGCCTTAGTTTTCTCTTCTATAAAATAGGGATAGTATTAGCATCTACACAAAAAGATAGCTGAAAATTAAATGAGTTAATTTAAGTCACTGTGTTCATTTCTCTCTTCACACAATACTAAATCAATGAAAATTACTTGCTGTTTTTTCAATTGATCTTATTTATTGGAGGTATTTTGTAATATTCTTAGTTTGATTTATACTGACATTTAATAATTACACATACTTATGGAGTATAATGTGACATTTTGGTACATGCACATATGCCATAATGATCAAATTAGGGTAATTAGCTTATCTTTTATGTCAAACAATTATTAGTTCTTTTTTTCTGGCTATTTTGAAACATACATTATAGTTAACTGTAGACACCCTACTATGAAATGGAACACCTGCACTATTTTCTTCTAACTGTAACTTTGTATCTGATCCCTAATCCCCTTCTGGAGACTTCTAAATGTGGGATTTTATTATCAAATTCAGGAATCCACATCCTCTTGGCTCTTTTGAGAAACCTCCTAATGGTATGGATCTCAATCTCTGCTTCAATGTTTAATCCCAAATTAAATTTACCTTGATTCGTATTTGTACAATAACCACTGCAATGATCATTGATGGCTGAGTAAATACCTCTCAGACTTTCCTCTGACTGTTTCATTTATACCTAAGACAAGACATAAGATATGCATTTTGTCATGACTCCCTATTACACATACAGTGAGAAGCCTCCAGAAAGTGTGGACATAGGAGTGCAAGTAGGAACTCAAACCCTACTTGCCTTTTTCAAAAGTTCTTAGCTTTTAATTCTATTAGCACTGCCCACCAAAATCTACACCATTCTCTAAGAAACCTTCCCTTGTCTTTATCATTAGAGTTAATTAGTACTTCTCTTAGTCTGTTTAGGCTGCTGTAACAAATTACCATAGAATAGAGTATTAGGTCGTTCACACCCTGCAATAAAGAACTACCTGAGACACGACAATTTGTAAAGAAAAAAAGTTTGATTCACCATTCTACAGGCTGTACAGGAGGCATGGCTAGGGAGGCTTCAGGAAACTTAAAATTGTCGAAAGCACAAAAGGAAAGCAAGCTCATATTCACACGATGGTAAAAGAGAGAGCAAATGGGAAAGTGCCACATGATTTAAAAAAAAAAAAAGCAGATCTCAGCTGGGCGCAGTGGCTCACACCTGTAATCTCTGCACTTTGGGAGGCCAAGAAGGGTGGATCATGAGGTCAGGATATGGAGACCATCCTGGACATGGTAAAACCCCATCTCTACTAACATACAAAAAATTAGCTGGGCTCAGTGGTGCGCACCTGTAGACCCAGCTACTCAGGAGGCTGAGGCAGGGGAAATCACTTGAATCTGGGAGATGGAGGTTGCAGTGAGCCGAGATTATGCCACTGCACTCCAGCCTGGGGAAAGAGCAAGACACTGTCTCAAAACAAACAAAAAACAAGCAGATCTGATGGGAACTAACTATCATAAGAACAGCAAGGGAGAAGTCTACCCACAGGGTTCAATCACCTCCCACTCAGATCCTCCTTGAACACGTGGTGATTACAATTTGACATGGGATTTAAGTGGGGATGCAAAACCAAACCCTATTTTTCTGCCCCTGGCCCCTCCCAAATCTCATGTCCTTCTCACATTTCAAAATACGATCATGCCTTCCCAACAGTTCTGCAAAATCTTAACTCATTAAGCATTAACTCAAAAGTCCAAGTCCAAAGTCTCATCCAAGAAAAAGCAAGTCCCTTTGACCAATGAGCCTGTAAAATAAAAAAAAAGTTAGTTACTTTGAAGATACGATGGGGGTACAGGCATTGGCAAAATGCTCCCATGCCACAAGGGAGAAATCAGCCAAACAAAGGGGCTATAGGCCCCATGAAAATCCAAAATCCAGCAGGAAAGTCATTAAATCTTAAAGCTCCAAAATAATCTCCTCTGACTTCATGTCTCATAGATAGGCAACTTTGACACAAAGAATAGGCTTCCAAGGCCTTGGGCAGCTCCACTCCTGTGGCTCTGCAGCATAGAGCCCCTGTGGCTGCTTTCACAAGGTGATGCTGAGTGCCTGCAGCTTTTCCAGGCACATGGTGCAAGATGTTGGTGAATCTAACATTCTGGGTCTGGAGGACAGTGCCCTAGTGGGGACTCCCTGTGGGAGCTCCAGTTCCTCATTTCCTCTCTGTACTACCCCAGTAGAGGTTCTCCATGAAGGCTCTGCCCCTGAAGCAGACTTCTGCCTGGACATCCAGGTGTTTCCATACTTCCTCTGAAATATACTCAAATGATGGCAGGAAGTGAACAAACTCTCTAAGGCCTATTTTATAAGAACTTTAATCTCATTCATGAGCTCTCTACTCTCATGACCTAATCACCTCAGAAAGACCACACCTCCAAATACCGTAACATTGGGAATTAAGTTTCAACATATAATTTTGTAGAAACAAAATCATTCAGTGTACATCAGCACTCATGTGAAATTAAAAGAACTCTGTATTTTCTCTGGGGTCATATTGTACCTCTGCCAGGAACTTTAGCTACTTGTATCATTATTTTCTTCTACTCTTATTTATTCATCTTCTTGGGTCTAATAGGTCTCTTATTTATCTTTATTTTCCTGTGATGAGCAAAAATCTACTCATAATAATACACATTTATTAAATTAAATATACTAAAGTTTGCATAGCCAAATATGGCACCTCACTTCTTGTAAATGATAGGATAGGTTGAGTGCCTAAGGAAGAGGAGCTTATCCGGACAGGAGAGAGATCATGAGGAGGAGAGAACTGTCACTGACTTGGTCTTTGCACCTTTTCAGAACAACCAGACTCTATTTCTTCATTCAGTGGAAAAACAAGTGTGCATTAGATTATGGGAGAAATACCAACATAACTAACTATGGCAGCTGCATGACTCTTTTCTCAGTCAGTTTGGGATACTATACCAGAATACTATAGACCTGGTGGCTTAAATAACAAACATGTATTTCTCACAGACTGGAGTCTAGAAAGCCAAAGTTAAAGGTGCTAGCTGATTCAGATCTGGAACCTCTTCCAGCTTTGCATACAGCTGTGTTATCTCTGAGAGAATAATCTCTGATATCTTTTCACCTTTCTCATAAGGGCACTGATTCCATCATGGGGGCTTCAGCCTCCAGACTACATCTAAACCTAATTCCCTAGCAA
Organism: Aotus nancymaae; assembly: GCF_030222135.1. NCBI lineage: Eukaryota > Metazoa > Chordata > Mammalia > Primates > Aotidae > Aotus > Aotus nancymaae. Next base: position 45,775,941 of record NW_026988421.1, on the reverse strand, counting down.
AGGCCGCAACTCCTAATACAATCACTTTGAGGATTAGGTCTTCAACAAATAAATTTGAAGAGAACACAAACATTCAGTACATTACAACTCTTTTCAATATATTTTGTTGTTTGCATTATAGTAGATAACAATACAAATAAGGAAAAACCCCATCACAATTTAAAAATAAGTAAGATGTTGTGGTTGATAATGATTAAAAAATTACATCTAACTAAGGCCACTAAATCTCCTAAAATGATATAAATTTCTATTGAAATATGAGAGGCATCATGATGTCAGTCTTATAGAAGTTTATTTGTTGAAAATGAGTTTATACCTCAACATGTGTTTTTTCCTCTGGGCTATCTTAGTACATCATATTACATTAATAATAGTTAGATACAATGAAGAAAAAGATAAGTTAATATAGACATCTTGTTCATAGATAGAGCTTACTTCTTATTTCAAAATTTTACTAGGGCCTGAGTATAGTGGCTGATGCCTGTAATCCCAGCACTGGGAAGCTGAGGTAAGACTACTGGTTGAGCCCAGGAGCTTGAGACCAGCCCGGAAAACATGGTATAACCCTGCCTCTACCAAAATAATAATAATAATAAAAGAATAGACAGGCATGATGGCACATGCTGTAGTCCCAGCTACAAGGAAGGCTGAGGTGAGAGGATCACTTGAGCCCAGGAGCTTAAGGCTATGGTGAGAGCTATGATTGTGCCTCTGCACTGCAACCTGGGTGACAGAGCCAGATCCTCTCTCAAAAAAAAAAAAAAAAAAAAAACCTGGACTAGGTTTCTAATAAATCCACTTTCCAACATGTTCATCACAACCACTTGTAGTTGCATTAGAAATGTTTGATTACATATTCACTGCTGTTTTACTTTTGTATCTCCATAAATTTACAGTGGCTGCTGTGTATGCTTGCTTCGATAAATTAGTGTTCAGCCAGTTTCCTGATTCACCGAGATTATGGTTCATATGTAGCCAAAGACATAATTCATAATGTTTGCTTATTCTGAAATTAGCTTCTATAATGAAAGTTCTAGAACCACTCAAACTGAAAACGTAAATATAAACCAAAATATTGCATACCATTTTTAGTGATTTATTTGCCCCATGAAATCCATGAATTCTCCAAGCCACTTCTAAGCAAAGCAAAGCCAACAAGCAAAAGGGTTTGGTCTTCACACTGCATTTGGCTAGATTTACGCAATCACTTGAGATGAACAGAAGAACTTTGGTATTTCTACTGATGATCAAAGACATACTCAGAAAAATGGCTGCAAACCAGAAAACCCAACCTAATAAGCAGCAGCTGACGCTGGGTGTAAGCCTTTTCCTACTACTACATAGGAGTGTACTTCAAAACATAAAGGCATAGTCACTAAAGGCAAAACACAAAACCAGTTAACATATCCTTGAGATGGAGTAATTTTGCATGTACCTTCTTCAAAAGATCTCAGCTGTCTTCACCCTAATACTTATTTCAACAAATTATTATTATACATAGCTTTTTTTTTTTTTTTTGAGATGGACTTTCACTCTTGTTGTCCAGGTTGGAGTGCAATGGCATGATCTTAGCTCACCACAACCTCCGCCTCCCGGTTCAAGCAATTCTCCTGTCTAAGCCTCCCTAGTAGCTGGGATTACAAGCATGCACCACCATGCCCAGCTAATTTTGTATTGGGGTTTTGAGATGGGGTTTCTCCATGTTGGTCAGGCTGGTCTCAAACTCCCCACCACAGGTGATCCGCCTGCCTCGTCCTCCCAAACTGCTGGGATTACAGGTATAAGCCACTGTGCCTGGGCTTTAGAATTCTTATTATGCTGAAGCACATTATATTTCAATACTACAGTTGACATATTGGTAACATCTGTCATTTTATATTAATCAGGATAGGCTTACCTATGATGTAGAAACAAATTAAACCCCAATCTCAGTGGCTTAACTAAAAAAGAATGCATTTAATGCTTATCTTATGGATCCACTGAGTATCAGTGGGAGGAAAGAGTGGTACCTTGCTCCACACAGCCACTTAGTAAACAAGACTGAGAGATGCTACCCATGTTGTAGCTATATCATCAGGAATACATAGTCAAGAACTGAGAGGAAAGAAATGAAACAGTGAAGTATCTTGTGGTCTATTTCAAGAGACAGGTGTGGGTATTACACCTGCTCAAATCCCACTTGCCAGAGCCAAGTTACTTGGCTCCAAAAAAAAAAAAAAGAGAAAGAAAAACTGCAAAGAGGGCTAGGAAATAGCATATGTGGAGGAAGAGGTAATTGAAAGAGCTAGGTGAGCACCTATTGTTCCCTCTAAAAAGATATCTATGTTCAATGCTAAATTTTAGAATGCATAGTTTTAAAAATGATTTCTGATACCTACTTTTGGGTGGCTGACGTTTATGCTTTCTACAAGCATGTTCCTCTTTGGATTACTTGTGATATCAAAGTGCTGTTGAGCCAGCACTGAAACTGACTAATAATAAAATTTGAAGATGATTGTCTAATGATGTTAAAAAAATCAGAAAATACTTTCAATTGCTGGCAGAAAAATATTTTTATTCAAAAATTAAGCTTGTATTTGAAGTGTAAATATTGCCCAAATCCTATTGACCAGAACCCAGATAGTTGGCCTCAATGTAACTGCCGAAGAAGGTGGGAAATGTCTTCCTGTGCTCAAATAAGAACACTCAAAGGAATTCAAAGAATTTACCGTTTAAGAAAAACAGGTACCTTTTGGCATAGGTAAGTAAGGCAATCAGCTCAAAAGTGACTTACCATAACTTACTATCAAATGTCCTCTTACAGATCTGTATAATTCATAACATTTTGAGGTCCTTTTATTTTCAGTAAGAGAGGTGATATATAAATGATTCTTCTCTGGAACATACTTTAATTATTTTTAATAGCATGTGTTAGTAAAATAGTCATTGATTGGACTGATTGATCTAGTTGTAGTATCCAAGGAAGCAAAGCCTTTAGAAGAACTGATAGCCATATGGACAGTACCCTTTATCAAACAGATTAATATCCACTTTTCCTACAGAGCAATCTGAGCAAAGGCTAAAAAATATTTACTTTCCAAAATAATTTTTGTTTAAAATTTTTCTCTTATCAAATTTGAAATAATCCAATTATTTCATTAACACTAAAATGCATCATCCACAATGTAAAATATCAGCCACTTAGACATGCAAACTTTCTTTCTAATTAGTGCACTTAGCAAAATATAAATTAAGTTGAGAATACTAACATAATGAGAAGTCATCAACTTTCCAAAGAGAAAAAAAGAAGAACTCCGTCGCATAAATGGTTTTCTATTGATCTCCCTCTATGATACACTTAAGCAACATGGCAGTAAGACACCAGAGGAAAGGACTGACTGTATTTACAGTTCTGCCAAAAAACTAATTGTGCTCAACCATCTGTTTCACCAACATGGAAATGTTTTGTGGAGTTAGGATAAGTAGAATCTATATACAATTCATTACAATAAATGTTTTAGAAATCTCTGATCTGTACAAAAACAGAGCCTCTGAGCAGAGATAAGAGCATTGGAAACTGAGTTTCTATCACCCTGAAGCTTCCAAGAACATTAGTGTTCTTCAAATACTTTCCGTACTTTCATAAAGGAAAAAGGGATATAGTGATGTGTTTTCTTGTCTACTTTGGGAAAATAATTTCTTGTTAACTGTACACTTTTTGTTAGTTTTTCTTTTCCCCTGGAAAGCAAATGAAAATATTTGCCAATTTCATAATGAGAGACAAACATAGTCACATTTTTTTCTAACTAAATGAAGAATTTTTTTCTACTGGGAACATATAAACAAAACAAAAACAAAAGCCTTCATATTTCAACTGCGTAAAATCACGTAGCCTGATTTTCTCATATTTGCTAAGAACCAGAGTCCCAACAAGAGGAATTCTTATGGAATTGAAAAACTTATTCTGAAACTAGCTGTAGGCCATTATCGTAAAAGAAAATGTGTTACATATTTTCTTTACATTTAAATTTTCTTAAAGGTACAAACTAGAATTTTTGAATAGCATAAATTGCTTCATTTTTGACAAGTTTATCCGACACTACTATACTTCTAGGATGACATCTAGAAAAAGCAAAATAAGCCTATTTATCCTAACAGTGGAAGAAAAAGAGCTAGTTTCCAAAGTAGCCTAGTGAAATTATCCCCATAAAAATAAAACTTTTTCTGTCTTTCCTTTGGTAAGTATAACCACATTAGCTCTGATTACCTTCTTCTAGCACTTATGAATTGTTTTTCTGCCTTATCTGGAGGTATGTTTTTTGAGAAACCTTCACTATAACAGTCCACCAGTCTATATCATACATTTCCTCTACCTATAATGACATAAATTAACCATTGGCAAAATTGGGATCTCAGGCTTATGCTTGAAGATTTGAAGTTCTGCACAAACACCATCAATATAATCCCCTCTGGCCTTGAGAGGCACCAGTAGCTAGCTACCCTTCTTTTCCTTCAGGACTATGGCATAGCTAGATGGCCTAAACCATGATTTAGCATCATATGTGCCTCAAGGAAGAGTGATATGTCTCCTGCTATAGTTGTGGGTAAGTTCTCTTACTTGACATGTATTCTCTTAATTGAGAAATGTTGGATCATGATATGGTTTGGCTGTGTCCCCACACAAATCTCATCTTGAATTGTACTCCAATAATTCCCACATTTTATGGGAGGAATGTGGTGGGAGGTAACTGAATCATGGAGGTGGGTCTTTCCTGTGCTGTACTTGTGGTAGTGAATAAGTCTCATGAGAGCTGATGATTTTAAAAATGGGGTTACCTTGTACAAGCTCTTTTCCTGCTGCTATCCATGTAAAACATGACTTGCCCCTTCTTGCCTTCCACCATGATTGTGAGGCCTCCCCAGCCACATGGATCTATAAGTCCATTAAACCTCTGTATTTCGTAAACAGCCTTATCTCAGGTATGTCTTTGTCAGCAGCATGACAAGAAACTAACACAGACCAAGACAACTGTTGGCCAAGTGACTCAAATGTACTAAATCACTTCTATGCATCTAAACTTTTTTTAGTCACATTCTATGTAATTGCAGTGACAGAACTCTATTACAGATTCAAGCTCAGTTTTTTCCTTATAAAAGTCTGCAGAGAATGGGAAAAAAATCAAAATTTTATTTTTACAGTGAAGCAATTCACATTTCAGAATGTTTAGCTATACACACTGAGATTATTGATAAAAAACAAAACATTCCCAATCAAATCTAAGAATAAAAAGTGGTAAATCTCTCCTCCCCATGTCCACCAAAATCCCAAGTTCTAAAGAAAAGACTAGCAAGGATGTAGCCAAGACTGTTCTTGCATTTTTTACCCTTTATCCTACCTTAGATTTTATATGGAAAAACAAATTTTTTTTAAAGAAAAATTTTTAGCAAGAGCATTGTTTATTTCATAGTGAGTCTGTGCATTTCTCTTATCACTCAGGAAATACGTGGGTTATGTAGAGAGAAAAGGGGGTGTCTTCCTATCACCACCTGGAGACTAAGTTGAATAAGGGACTTGCCTTTAAGAAGGGAAACAAACATCTATTGCCTGTCTAGATAATTGTTGAGACACAAAATTCAACAGCTAGGCTAACTTTATGTCTAAAGATGCTGAGAAAAAAATACAAGTCTCCAAGTGTTCAGCACTTGGAGAGCTGGTAACAACAAGGATGCATGCAATTTCAGATGGAGCATAATAAACAACACAAATGGCAGCCAGGCTCCAGGTGTTAGGAACAACCTTACCTAGGAAGACTGTGTGGTGAATTGAGATGATTCTGGCATTAAAAAGCTAAGAAGCTCTTGGGTTTTGGTGGGAGATTGTAGTAGTCAGTCTGCATTAAAGAATTCTATAATTTAAAATTATCTTGAACTTAATTAAAATCAGCTAATTTAAATCATGACAATGAATTGGGAAAAATCCAGTAACCTATCCCAATGTTTCTTGATGACCAAACATATAGAAATATTAATCGGAATTACTCCCTTTTCCTTTAGCTATTTTAAAGATATGTAGGCTGCTTGTCTATTAAGTACTTTAGGGTAAAATCTATGTCCAATGTGTTTATACTTTAAAATGCTTAATACAATATTTCTAATCCGGTAGCTTCTCACTTAACACTTATCGAGATAATTTTCTATTATACATTACAGAAAAGTTTGCTTACGTCAGCTATTTTTGTAGTTATACACAATCTACAAGGCAAGAGACTGATTTGAACTACCCTGCATAATGCCTTATGTGTGTGTGTGATTATGTGTATCTGCATAGTTGTGTGCACACATTTGTGTGTGTGTGATAGCATTTCATCATTTATCAGTCCTGAAGAGTGCTAGTCCCTCTACATCCAGATCTACTGATCCACATGGGATATTACAATTCTTTTTCTAAAAAGCTTTAATAATTGAATATAAGCCTCATGTTTTTAGTACATAAATGTAATGCAGTGCTTTTATCTATGGAATTACAGTCGTGATGGGACAAAATGAGCCGCTACCTACATATGCAAAATGCCTGGCACAGAATGTGTCTATTAGGGGAAGAGAGAGAAGGATGACTGCAATGAGCTATAGAAAAGGGGCACAGATAAGTAGAGCTGTAGTTTTATCCTGACCTGGTAATCAGAAGTAGGAGATAAACCAATAGAACATAGTTGATTCTCATTATTCCCAGGATTTGTGCTCTATATGGTTGCTGTGAATACTGCCATAGTGAATATCAAACCACTTTTCTTGGGGGAAATGTAATTAGTTTCCTAAAAGTCTATCATCACAGTATTTATTTCAACCAGTCAATGAATAACCTCGCTTTATATTTGTTTGTTTTTTAATATACTTTACTTAATATACATGTTGGTTCATTAACATTGAATTCACAACCAATAGTACTATAGCGCATGCCTACAATGTACTGTAAGGCACATTGCAGACTTCTTGCACTTAGCAATATCAGCTAACAGTTAAGCACTATGCTTGGGAGCAAAATCAACAACAATCACAAAAACATGAAAAATGTAGCACTAAATAAACTATGAAAATAATATGTTTACAGTATGAGAGCTAAAATAAGAACCATTTACCTTGTACATCATCAGCTGAGAATGTGCCTGCCAGGAAGCTCAACTTTTCTCCAATCCTCACACATCCATGAACTGCAAAAATGTCAGTGTACTGACTGTGGAATTCCAAATAAATTTAGCAAGTAAATATGCAAATATAGAATCTACAAATAATGAGAATTGGCTATATTTTCTTTTCTTTTCTTTGAGATGGAGCTTTGCTCTTCTTGCTCAGGCTGGAGTGCAATGGCACAATCTCGGTTCACTACAACCTCTGCCTCCTGGGTTCAAGCGATTCTCCTGCCTCAGCCTCTTGAATAACAGGGATTATAGACATGTGCTACCACACCCGGCTAATTCTGTATTTTTAGTAGAGACGGGGCTTCTCCATGTTTGTCAGACAAGTCTCGAACTCCTGACCTTAGGAGACCTGCCCGCCTTGGCCTCTCAAAGTGCTGGAATTACAGGCATGAGGCACCGCACCCAGGCGGCTCTATTTTCAAAACTGCAAATTCCTTTGTTGGTAGATAAATCAACAATGAAGGCCTCCTTACATTTTATTTAATGTTAGAATGTTCAGCACAGATATATTTGCAAATATCTTATGAAAAGACACATTGAAATATGTCTTCATTAAAATGAAAACAATTCTCTAATTTTAGGAAGCAATAATGTCACTGATTTCAGAAATTTAGACTTCAATTACAATTGTTTGAGTGTGTGTGAGACAGGATCTTGCTCTGTTACCCAAGCTGAAGTGCAGTGGCATCATCATTGCAATCTAAAAGTCCTAGTGTCAAGTGATCTTCCCACCTTAGTCTCCTGAGTACCTGGAAATATAGGCATATACTACCATGTCTGGCTCATTTTAAAAAATTATAGAGATAGGGGCTCTTGTTACGTTGCCTAGGCTGGTCTCAAACTCTTGGCCTAAAGAGTTTCTCCCACAGCACTAGGATTATAGGCATGACTCACCACACCTGGTCTCAAATTACAGTTTTAAATAACCAAGCCACAGTTTCCTAGATGATAGTGTGTTAATCTTTAAAATGAAGAAGAAAGCTTTTCTGAACCAGGAAATTTTACGCTGTAGACCACAAGAAGATATGGAATAAGACAATATAAAATAATCTTTTTCTTCAAAAATAAGTATAAAATTTTTTATACTTATAATTAAATAATTACCTATTTATTTAATTATAAAACATTTTATTTAATTACAAAACATTAAACTTCAAAATGAAAATTGAAAGGTCTTACTATTTGACCACCTTACCTCCTCATGCTTCCCATTCAAAAGGTCTCATTAAGCCTGCAAAGGTCTCCAAGGGTTGTTCCTGGGTTTTACTTGTCCATTATTTATTTTTAATAAAACATGACAATTGAATTGATTATACAGATTATTTGAATTTGAACCTTCTCCTAATACCACAGTCAAAAATATGTAAATGATGTTTAAGTACCACATTGGCTTACCAACAGCTGTACTTACAATATATTCTATGGAAAGTAAGAAGAAAATTAAAGTCATTATCTGCTCTCCATTACTTTCAAAGAACATTTATTTGACTATACATGTAATACCAAAAGTCATTCCAACACAGTTATCCACAATAAAGTACACTGCTGACCATTCAAAAGCACAGCTGAATCCACAACTAGACAATTAGTCTAATGACCCTACCACCTGTCCAACTGTTAGTGAAAGTAAATGGCCCTTAATAAGCAGTTAGAAAAGTTCATTCATGGGAAATTTTTGCTGCTATGTGACTTTTATCACATAATTCATGAGAATGAACCAACTAAGCTTTGGAATTCAATTTGACAGAATACTTATTGCACATCTATTGTTTGCCAAACCCTGATACAGAAACTAAAAATCATTCAAAGCTGAGTAGGCCATGTTTCTTCAGGAAACTCATTTTCCTGTTATGGAGATCAGAAACATACATAAAACACTAAAATGCTGGGCAACTTAAGATAATTACCATAAAACAAGTACATACAAATTACTGCAGGATTTCAGAGAGGAAGGAGCATACCATTCTAGGAATCATAAAATGTTTCTTGGGGCAAGGGTATGTGCACTGAAGCCTGAGTAGTCGGAATAATCACTTTAGCTGGGAAGGCAAGATAAGGAGAATTTAGCTAGAAGTGAAGGTTTCAGCCTGTGTGTTAGAGATATGTAACAAGAAAATGCTTTGGAAGAACCTGCAAACTAAAGAGGTGTTTTATGAAAGACAAGGCTCTGTGTGTGTGTGTGTGTGTGTGAGAGAGAGAGAGTGTGTGTGTGTGTGTGTTTGTGTGAGAGAATGTGTGTGTGCATGTGTGTGTGTGTATGTGTATGTGTGTGTGTTTGTTGGGCATGAGTCAACAAGATTTATTAAAAATGTTACTATGCAGGAATGAAAAATTCAAACATAAATCCTAAGAATAAAGGAGGCCATTTAAATAGGGAAATGATATAATGAATGGGAGCAGTGTCTTTAAAGTATCCAGCATGGGGCAGGTACAAGCAAGTTTAAAAGAGAAATATGGGAATGAGGAAATTAGTTTTAGTGCCTTAGTGAATAGTATGTGCTTTATATGTATTTTCCCATTGTGTGTCCTTAATTACCCTTTTAAAAGTTTCAACAATTTTTTCTATTTTATAAAATCTTAAAGACTTTAAAAAATTACTTAAAGTAACAGAGCTACTTATGAGCTAAAATATAGAATATAACATAATACTATATAGTACAATGTTATTATGAGCTAAAATATAAATTATGTAGTCTGGCTACAGAGCATGGAAAGCAAATAGTTGAATGACTGAATAAGAAAATATTTTGTAAATGGCTATAACACTTTAATAAGGTCACTACATGTTCCCACAAAATTTGTAATTAATTCACCTTGAACATTCTTTCTCTTGTGCTTTTCTGATATATGAAACTTTAAGAGAGATGGCCAAGAAAATAAGTGACTTTACAGGATCTCAGCAATTTTTATAGGTACACTTAATGATTTTATTATGCTTTGCAGAAATTATTTTTATCTTTAGTTTTACACATGGTGATTTCTAAGAAGTACTTGTATTTGACATCCTTTGATTTCCTAGGGAGTAAATGTCCTGGAGAAAGACGAAGGTAGAATTCAGACTCCTGAACTGGGCTTCACTTCAGTGTAATCAACAAGTCTTGGATATGCAGTCCAAACAAAACTGGAAGAATCACTAACACAGTAAAGAAAAAAAAGAACTAAAAAAGTTTCAAATGTTAAAAATGCAATGAACAGTTAAAGATAAAACTAATACTTCATTGAAGATCTCAACTCAAGTTCCTAATGCTGCACTTTGAGGCATGATACAGCCTAACAAAAATCAGATGCCTAAGATAGAGTTTAAATATATATATATTTACACACACACACACACACATATACATATGTGTACATATACATATATATGTATATACACTTATATGTTCATGTGTGTATACACACACACACCCCTATATATGTATGTGTGTGCATGTGGCATGTGTGACTTTTGGAAGTCCCTTACTCTGCATGTATCACCTATGGAATGGGGAGTAATAAAAATACTATATTAGTCTGTTTTCATATTGCTATGAAGAAATACCTGAAACTGAGTAATTTATAAAGAAAAAAGGTTCAATTGCCTCACAGTTCTTCAGGCTGTACAGGAAACACAGTGGCTGTTGCTTCTGGGGAGGTCTCAGTAAACTTACAGTTATGCTAGAAGGTGAAGGGGAAGCCAGAGCAGGAGGAAGAGACAGAGAGGGGAGAGGTGCTACACACTTTAAACAAGCAGATCTTATAATAGCTCACTATGGCAAGAACAGCACTGAGGGGATGGTGCTGAGCCATTCACAAGAAACACACACTTGTGATCCACTCACCTCACACCAAGCCTCACCTCCAACATTGGCGATTACAATTCGACGTATGATATAGGTGGAGACCCAGAGCCAAACCATGTTGTACATCCTCTGAAATCTAGGTGGAAGTTCTCAAGCTTCCTTTACTCTTATATTCTGAGCCCAGATCCAAATCATATCAAGTACTAACTTCAAACCATATTAAATGAGTGAATATAAACTACTTATACAGTGACTGGCCCACAATAAATGCTGTAAAAATATTTATAATTTGCCATTATTTTTGCGGGTTTTAAGGCAACTGGATTCTCCAGAGCTTTAAAAATTAACTAATAATCATGGTAATCACAAATATTTATGCCCCAATCTAGAAAGGTGGAGTGGAGCACTGTTTGGAGTTGTTGCATAGGTTTCTATTTTCAGTTGCTTGCATGAGAGCTAGTGCCTGAGAACAGACTTATTTAGGAACTAATTTCCCCCAAAGGAGCCCACATCAGCTACATAAGCTAGATTTTATGGTTTCTGATAAACACCAAATCAGTTGTTTTTTACAGAAATAGGAACTTGGACCAGGCAATGCAAACAAACTCAAAGTGAATCTCTGGGAGGTTGACTAGTTAAGATTGTTACTGTGACATGGTAAAAGCCCCATAAAACCGCGTACCTCAACCATACCTCGGCTTTCTGTTGAAACTGCTCTCTGTAACCCTAATGTGACAGGCAAGCAGTCCAAACCCACGCCATCTTGGCCCCTGCAACTTGTAATAAGTAACTAAGGCCTGTAATTTCCACCACTACCCAGACAGTGTGTAAACTAATGCTTATCTTGACTTCTGTAAACCACTTAAGTAACAATCGGAGTGACAAAAGACCCCTGGCCCTCAGAATGTCCGGAGCCCCTCACCCTCATCTCCACCCAGGAGGTGATTTACGGAATCCACTGGCCCTCAGAATGTCTGAAGTCCCTCACCCCCGAGGTGGTTTACAGGCATAAAAGGTCTTGACGCCCTTCTTTTGGGGCCACGGGTTGGAGAGACATGAGTCCTCTGGCCACCGGCAATAAAGACCCTGCAATTTGGCCTACTTTTGTCTTGGTGTTGACTTTCTATGCTCGCTCCACTACAACATTACTATTCTTTATGGTAACTATGAAAAAAAAAACCAAAAAAACTACTAAAAAAACTAATCCTCAGGGGAAAGCAACAACAGCAGCAACAAACAACCTCCTTCTAGTTTAGTCCATTGTCTTAGTCATTTTTATTGCCATTGTTTTGTATGTTGTTGCTGTTCACCAAGTTAGAATTGCAATTTCACTTAAAAATTTGTTTTGGAGAAAACTAAAACGTTACTATAAAAGATGTATTACATCCAGTTTAGGCCCTCTACGACCTAAAGGAAAATATGTAGTTGGTAAAATTTCTTTGCATTTTACTGCAGAAAAAAAAAAATCTACTTTAAATCTTCCTTAAAGGAAGGAATGGGCCAAATGATGTTAATGTAACTGTCTAGCATAGCTGTTGAAGTGCAGAGATAGCACACATTGAAGCATTCATGTTTCTAATGAAATTTTTTTAAATTATTTTACTCTTTCAGATTTTTAGTAAAATCTGGAAAAAACAAAGAGCCATCTTATGTGGGAGATAAATGTTTATACCACTTTCTTTAAAATATGCCCAATTTTTTGAACACATCTCTAATATCTAAAATAAAGATTTAAAAAATTTTAAATCTTATTTTGACTCATAAGTAAAGTAGACAGAAATTCTATGAAAGTTTTACCAGAACACATCAGTTGAAGGAATGTCCTGTCAAAAGTGATAGACTCATTGCCACAGAACATAATTATGTAATTAAAAGTGGATCCTATGGTAGGCAGGATATGAGAATAGGTCTTCTAAAATACATACTAGTGATAGTAAATCATCTCACTCACTGGGTCGAAGCTATCCCCTTTTCAAATGCAATAGCCAATAATGTAGCCAAGACTCTAACTGAAAATATAGTACTCAGGTTTAGACTAATAGAAAATATTTGCTTAGACAATGGAACTCGTTTCATCACACACATCATTAAAAACCCATCCCAAACATTAGACATTAGATGGGAATGCTATAGTCCCTGGCACCAACCCTCATCAGTAAGAGTAGAAAGAATGAATCAGACTTTAAAGAACCACTTAACCAAATTGGTTCTGGAGACTCAGTTACCATGGACCAAGTTCCTTCCTATTGCCCTGCTGAGAATCTGAATTGCCCAGTGGGAAGACATTAGTCCTTCTTCTCCTTATGAGATGCTCTATGTACTGCCTTATTTACACTCCACTATTGACATTCCTACCTTTGAAACAAAACATCAATTTCTTGAAAATTATATACTGGTCTATCTTCTACATTCTCTTCCCTTAAAAGTAAAGGTCTCTTAGCACAGGCACTACCCCTAGAGTTCCCAGTGCAACAACATCAACCTGGGGATCACATCCTCATCAAAAGCTGGAAAAAAGAGATGCTCAAGCTGGCCTGGGAAGGACCTTACTTAGTCTCCTCAATACTGAAAGCTCGGTCTGGAAGGCAGAGAGAGGACGGAGCCATCACACAGGAGTCAAGAAGGTGCCACCCCCTCCAGAGTCATGGGCCATAGTCCCGGGAGAAACGCTACCAAACTAAAGCTAAGGAAAGTTTAACCTTCCTTCATTTATTTTATTATTCCTTCTTTCCTTGTTCTGCTGCTGACCACCTCATTATTAATGTAACCAGGTCACCTTTTCCTCAGACAATCACATTTGATGACTGTCTCACCATACCTTGCAGGGATCTCCAAAATCAAAGGAAACTGGCCTCCTCAGAAAAATATCTCTGTCTTTCCAAAGTAGCTTCTGACCTCTGTGACCACCACTTCATAGAAACCAAGTCCCTCACATTTCTCACATTTTGGGAACTAAACGAGGACGAGCTTCCAGGATGTCACTGTCCCTCCTGGGATAATGTCCTATGGAACACTGAAGAACAAGCATGGACTTCTTCAAAGGGCTGCACCCTAAAACCATACCTCCGTTTCACCAAAGAAAGCATTCCCTCTAAGTGTCAACAGTACCAATGCAATCCAGTGCAGCTGTCTATTCTTACCTCTACCGATCGTGATCCCACTTTAGGTTGATTCTATGGCATAGGACTTAACTTGGCCAGCACAGACCTCATAGGGTCTTTTGAAATGTGTTTTATTAATCCCTCAACCTCTTTGCCCCCTTCCCCCTCTTCTCTGTTTGGACCTTCTTCTGATCAACATCCAATGATAGGACCAAAGTAGATGCTGTATAAGTTAATGATTTAAAACAAACTTTAGCAAAAGAGACAGGATATCACGATGCAAATGCCTGGTTGGAATGGATAAAACATTCCATCTGCACATTACACAAAAGTGATTGCTATGCTGTGCACATGGCAGACCAGAGGCCCTGACTGTCCCCTTTCCACTAGGATGGTCCTCCAGTTGACCAGGCATGGGTTGTATGGTAGATCTTTTCCAAAATTCCACAGCCACAGCCCGGCGTATCAAGTCTGCCAATCTCTCCCTCTGCTATATCCTGAAGTTCGACACCCTGCAGGTCAGCCCCCGTGGGCAATCCAGCTTCCGTCTCCCAACACGAAGTTCACTTCACATCTTCACGACAAGGAGAAAAACTTAGCATTTCTTGGACACCTGAAGGGAGGCAGTGAGCTTAAGATTTTTCAAGAGCTTACCAATTAGTCAGCCCTTGTTCATCCCCGAGCAAACGTGTGGTGGTATTGTGCTCAACCTTTACTGGACACTCTGCCAAGTAACTGAAGCAGCACTTGTGCTCTAATCCAATTGGCTATCCCCTTCATCCTGGCATTTCATCAACCAGAGGAAAGAAAAATACATCAAAAGCAAGAGAAGCCCCTTATGGTTCTTTCAACTCTAATGTCTATTTAGATGCAATTGGAGTCCCATGAGGAGTACCAGATAAATTTAAAGTCTGAGATGAAATAGCTGCAGGATTTGAGTCAATATTTTGGTTTGTGACAGTTAATAAAAACATAGATTGGATAAACTACATCTGTTACAACCAACAGTGGTTTATTAACTACACCAGAGATGCTGTTAACGGAATAGCTAAGCAATCAGGGGCTACTAGCTGGATGGCTTGGGAAAATAGCACAGCCTTAGACATAATACTAACAGAAGGAGAAGAGTTTACTTCATGATTAAAACTCAACGTTGTACCTTCATCCCAAAAAATATCACCCCTGATGGGAGTATAACAAAGGCCTTGCAGGGTCTAACTGCTCTGTCCAATGAGTTAGCTAAAAACTCAGGAATAAATGACCCCTTCATAGGATGGCTAGAAAAATGATTTGGTAAATGGAAAGGAATCATATCCTCAATTCTTACTTCTGTTGCAGCTGTTGTAAGTGTACTCATTCTTGTCAGGTGTTGTGTCATACCATGCATCCGTGGGCTGGTGCAAAGACTCACAGAAGCAGCACTCACTAACGTATCCCTTAGTCCTTCTCCACCTTATTCAGAGAAGCTTTTTCTTTTAGAGAATCAAGTAGAACAATTAAGCCAAGATATGTTAAGAAAGCTTAAAGAGAAAGAACTGTAAAAATTCAAGATGGGAAATTGTTAAATATAGTAAGCTCCAAGTTTCTCTTCAAAGAATCAATATGTCAGTATGCTCAGCTCTCTTATTCTTTGTTCTCCATTTTAAAGTTTAACTTCCTGGTTCTCTTTGCTCCCTTGCCTCTAGTTTCAGTAAGCAACTTTCCCACCAGTTCTAATCAGTAATTCGTATCTGTTCTCCTGGTCACCTGCTTTGATCTGAGTCACCACTAGTAACGTTCCCTGACCCAAGTCACCTTCAGTCACCTGTTCCCTAAGTGTTCTTCCTGACAAACTGCTCACCCTGCCACTCTGGCTCATACTCCTGCCCCCTTTAAAAGGGCCAATTGGAATTAGCTTAGACTGTGCAGTCCAACCCTTGCCAATAGGGGAATAACACAGCAGCTGGGGCCACCTGCATCAGGGATAAGTACCCCTTCACCTCCATTGTTCAGGTATGCCCTCGCCTTTGCTCCATCTATGAAAGGCACCCTTCTATAGAAGCGAATTGCCTTGCTGAGAAAATTATTTGTCTGAGTGCTAGCTCTTTTCAGCACCAAGGAACAAGCATTTGTTTCTAACAATAAAGAACCTTTTAAGTTGGAGTTTTCTCACAATTAGGAAAAAGCTAGTTAATTTTACTTAACACTTATGTGTATCAGATTTGTCTTAAATGTTTCATGATTATCTTGCTTCCTGACAATAAAAACCTATAGGGAAAGGACTATATTATCATCTTTTTACAGAAAAAAAACTTCAAGTGCAGAAAGTTTAATTAAGTTGTTCAAACATCACATGGTTGTAATAGCCAGTATTTCCACATAGGGTGATTCCAAGGATACTGAACAGGTACACAGTTTTGCCTCTGAGAGCTTAGACGAGATGCATTAGTCATAAAGGAGCCATTTTGCGTATGTGTGTGTCTGTGTGTGTGTGCACGCGTGCTTTTTTTTTTTTTTTTTTTTTTTGAGACAAGGTCTCCCTCTGTTGTTCAGGCTGGAGGGCAATTGCCTGATCTCGGTTCACTGCAGCCTCGGCCTTCTGGGTTCAAGTGATCCCTCCACCTGTCTCCCAAGTAACTAGGACTGCAGGCACCCACCGCTCCCACACCCAGCTAATTTTTTTTTGTAGAGATAGGTTTTGCCATGTTTCCCTGACTGTTCTTGAGCTCTGAGTCAATCAACTGACCCTGGCACAGCTTCTCAAAGAGCTAGAATTACAGGTGTATGCTGCTTATAAACAAGTCTTCTATACAAATTCCTAAAATGACAACCAGCAAAGAAAAAAAAGACTATTCTGGAATGTTGGTGTGCAGAAAGGATGGACAGAGGAAGACATCTTAGGGTGCAAATGAGCATTACTAAAGCTATGCTATGATATAGGAGTGAGGAAATACTAAATAAAGTTACTTTGTATGCCAAAGCGAAATTTTGATAGCATCTGTTACCTCATCATAACCCTGTGGGCTAGGGAATTTTCCCCACTTTACAAATAAAGAAACTAAAATTTTAAAGAGATTTAGTAATTGTTCAAGGCTACATGGTTAGTGAAATACAATGCTAAGGTTCAAAGCCAAGTCTACCTGATTATAGAGCCTGAGTAAACACCAAGATATATGGATTGCATTATTTTATATGCATAAATTGTTCTGAGCCTCACAACATCCTTATGAGGATGTGAGAGAAAGGGGGCCTTTCCTTTCCCTTGTGAAAGGAAAATATCTTGAACCCCCAAAATCACTAAGGAAAACTCAAGCTGGAAAATCCCTAGGGCAAACTTGTCTCCCATTCTATTCAAATCAGATGCATATCTTATTTGCCTCCTTTGAAAAGGCTATTAAGAACTCAAAAGAATGTAACTATTTGTGTATTACCTATACATGACCTGGAAGCTCCCTCCCCGCTTCCAGTCTTCTTGTCCTTGCTTCAAGTTGTCCTGCCTTTCCAGACCAAACCAATGTACCTCTTACACATATTGATGTCTCTCATGTCTCCCTAAATATGTAATATCAGGTTGTGCCCTGACCACCTTCTGTACATGTTGCCAGGACTTCCTGAGGCTGTGTCACAGGTGCATCCACGACCTTGGAAAAATAAACTTTCTAAATTAACTGGGACCTCTCTCTGATTGTCTGAGTTCACAAGGTACACTGCTATTTGCAAAGATTAAGAGATAACTGAGTGTGATACAGTGGGGATTCAAACCCAGGCTTCTTTACAACGATGGGTCAAGTTATGTAAAGCATACAATTGAAGTAAACTAACTTCAAAGCAAACAATTGACCCAAGATAGTATCTAATTAATGCTTCTTGGAAGAATGGTCTCAGTTCTAAGACCAAAAATTCTTTAGGGTGCTTTTAATAATGAAAAAGTTTTTTTATTTCCCTCTAAGATCATTTTATACTCATCTGGAAGCTCCCAGTTACCATTTATTGTTGAGTTCACTGAGGGTACCATTTCTGAAATGAGGACATTAATCAGTATTTGATGTTTTCTTTTGTTCCAAAAAAGGAAAGAAAAAGATCCTTAAAAACTATACTGTGTTTCTTATGCTCTTTTTCTATGAATTACATTAAGAATTTCCTCAGAGAAGCCACAATGTCACTACCAGCTCGGTTCAAATTCTACATGTATATGACATCCTTCACATTTTGTAAAATGAAGTAACTTTGTCATATTGTAGCAAGACCCAGTATCAAAGTTAATAAGTTTACATATGGAAGAAAGAGGAGGGAGCCAAAATTAGATAACAGTTTATCAGTAGTAGAAAAAAGAAAAATGATCACACATGTTCATCTTGGACATTGATGGAAATTTTCTCACACTTGTGCACTTGGGCCTTTCTTCCTATTTCTGGATTTGAAAGTTGCAAGGCAATATTCAGTACACCATGCTGTGTCTGACGGATTGACATGTCTCTCACTCAGATAATAATTGGCTTTGGCTTCCTGCCTACTAACAGCTGCAAGAACAATTTAGAGTCTGACCTTGACACTGGACTCCATGTTTCTTTGATTTACTTTTTCCCAGAACAGTAGGAATTTTTATTGTTGTTCTTAAATTCACATCTCAAACAGTGTATGCAGGGTTAATTGATTTTACCTCCTAATTTTTAATGTCCTGTTGAACATTATAAAATGTCTATAAAATGTATATATGTATAAAACTTATTGAAGTTATCTTTCCTAAAATATCAGTTCTTCTAAATTTCTACTGGATGTGGATAATGCTCTCAAGTTTCCCGTTGCCCTCCAGAACTCTGGAATACATCACAACGGATCCTGACATTCTTGTTTTCTTGAGCAAAAACGTGGCAGTCATGCCTAAGTGGCTAATTCTGGGCCTATTTATTATCTTTGCTCTAGTTCATGTATATAGTCAACACCCATAATAGAACTGACATAGCTAGACTGAAAAACCTCTGGTTTTGAAATCTTGGAGAATTAGCTGTATACCTTGAATCACCTATAATTAATGAATTTTACATTAACACAGTTATACCAAAGATTCCTCCTTCAAAACAGTGGGAAAGTGAGAAAAAAAATATTCTCAGGCACCTGCAGCATACTTGCAAGATATGATTCCGTGACATATTCAAGCAAAAATATTGTAAGTTGTGTCAGGGTCATATAAAAAAAGAAAGCAAAATCTCTAGAGAAATCACTATTAAATACTCAATGGATACGAAAACCCATTCTCTGAGCAACTGCACATATAAAATCAAAATCTGTGTGGAACCTAACTAAAGATTCTAACAAGATGATTGAACTATCTCTGGTTAGACTATCTGTGGGAAATTAAGCTATAGTGAGGATAAAAATAGACTCCAATGTAGAACTGCTATTTATCTTTTTATTTCATTTATATAAATAACATGCAACATGTGCATAGTTATTCAGGGTAAGATCATTTATGAGTAAGAATAAATTTAAAATCTCTCATGGAAAATTCTGTAAAACAAGATTTATTTCTAACTGTATACCACTCAGTACAAGTATTTTATGAATTGGTATAATAAGTAATAGATATCCAACTAGATTGCACTATATTAATGAGTGAAGTCTCTTTCAAGTATTAACTTTTAGGAAATACAAAGACTGAACACTATGAGCCCTGAAGAAAGGAAAACTGTTGTTTTCCTCTTGTCACCTTTAATTCAGGCATATCAGTATTGGCAGATGAGTTGCAATTGCGTAATTACACTGACTGTATTTAATTCTTGCTCCATTTAAAAGCCATGTGATAGCAGTCAAGTTATTTATTCTTTATGATTATCATTTTCCATTTTTAAGTGAGAAAATACCAACTCATAAATTTGCTATGAAGTTTAAATAAAGTAATTTTTAAAGGGGATTTGGACAAAGGCTGGCACGTTAAGTGCCCGATAAATGTCAGCTCTCATTAGCTAACAATATCTACTATAGAAAATTTGCATCAGGCTCCTCATTCATCTGAACCCAGATACTTCATATCCCATCAACTCTTGGAATTCTGCATTTGTTCTGTATTTCCAGACAGTTTTATTTTCCTATTCTGTTTAATGAGTCAGAATCCTCCTTCAGTTCCACATCTGCTAGCTCCTGTAGATGCACAAGGCCAAAAGTCCCATATATTCTTACCAGCACATAGCAGTTAATCTGTATTCCCCAACTCATGTAAGTGTGAGTGTAAAAATTTGAGATGGCAGATGGAGGCATGTAATGCAAACTGGTTTGTGACATAGAGGTGCCTAGAAATCAGAAAAGAGTTCTCATAAAGACCAGATCAATAAAAAAGGGGGGAAAGTATATACACAATCAGGAAATTGAGACCTATGAGAGAATACAACAGTATCTTGGTGAAAAAGAAAGAGAGGTGAAAACAAAGAAAAAATAAAAATGTATGCATACACGTACACACACAGACACGTATGACATCAATTTTAGTTCTGTCATAGACACTCTTAATCAATCAATATATGCCCTTTATTGATTTAAAAAAATTTCCTTCTATTCCAACATTGCTGACAATGTTTGCTGACAATGTTTTCTTTTTTTTCCTAATAAATGGGTAGTAAATTTATAAAATTTGCCCCTACATCTAATGACATAATACAGTATCTCTTCTTTAGTTCTGCTGACATTATGAATTATATTGTTTTTCATATATTGAAATAATTTTATTTATTTTTGAGACAGGGTCTTGCTCTGTTTCTTAGGCTGGAGCGCAGAGGCGTGATGACAGCTCACTGCAGCCTTGACGTTCCAGGTAGAAGCAATCCTTCTTCTTCAGCCTCCTAAGTAGCTGGGACTACAGGCATGTACTACCAGGCCAAGCTATTTTTTAAATATTATTTTTGTAGAAATAGGGTCTTTCTCTATTGCCTAGGCTTGTGTTGAACTCCTAGGCTCAAACAATTCTCCCACTCAGCCTCTCAAAGTGCTGGGATTACAGGCATGAACCACAACACCAAGCCTTGCAATATGTTTTTTCTAATTCTTGGGGAAAACTTAACTGTTTATGATGTATTATCCATTTTATTATCATTATTTAGATATAATTCATATGTTACACAATTTATACATTTAAAGTACATAATTCAATGTTTTCTAATGTTCACAAAGTATGCAATGATCACTGCAAACTATTGTAGAATATTTTCAAAACCCTCAAAAAAAACCTCATACTAGTCATTGTAGGAGATCTGTCAGGGTGATGGGAAAAATTACAGGAAAGATAGAAACCTTCTTGGAAGGCCAGGAGGTATTTCAAAAGCTTTGGGAAAAGGTTATGGCTGAAGGCAGCTTAATCCTCTTACCTTGAGCAAATGGCAGAAGGCAAGTACAAGGGAGTGCAAAGGAACTTATTTAGATACATTTGTTTACCTATTTCTCCAGAAACCAACCTTTGCTCATCCATGTGCAGGACTGCCCCCTACAGTGGGGGACTGACAATGTTAATTACTCACTAATGTTGTTTGCTCTAGGCCTTTGTGATTAAATCTGTACTAAATAAATGTGAGTGTCTCCAGTTTATCAGGGCCACACTTTCTCATCTGTTATGCTAAGCTGAAGTCCCCTAGCTGCACTCGCAGGCAAAATACCTGTGGACTGTGAACTCCTTTCATCTGTCACTACTCAGCTAGAGTCTGCGGGACAGACTCAGCAAGTTAGCAGCCACTGTCCATTACACCTCAACCTCCCCAGACCTAGACAACTACTAATCTACTTTATATCTCAATTGATATTCCTATCCCTTTCATATAAATGGAATCATATGTGATCTTTTGCAACTGACTTCTTTCACTTAACATAATGTACTTAAGTTTCATTCATGTTGTAGGATCTATCAGTAATTTATCCCCCTGCTCTTAAGACTGGCAATGTTTCTTGTTCTAAATATTTAATAAAACTTTTAGTGTAAGAGTTTTCTGGTATAAGACTTTTCCTTATGGAAAATTTGATGACAGATTTAAATACATTAATAGATATGGAGATTTTCAAATTTTCTTTTTCATCTTGGCTTTACAATTATTTTTCAAGAAATTTGTCCATTGCATTAATGTTTGAATGCATCAGCATAGTTTTTTGTATTATTTTTATATCACTTTGATCTGTAGTGATATCTCATTTCATTCCTGAGATTGACAATTTATGTATTTTACTTGTTTTTGGTAAGTATTTCTAGGACTTAATTTAGTACTAAAAACTGGCTCTAATTTTCTCTATTGTTTTCTGTATTTAGTTCATCCATTTCTTTTATCACCTTTATTATCTCCTAATGTGGTTTTAATTTGTCCCTTTTAATCTTAGTGCAGAAGTTTAGATAACTAAACTATTTTAGTTTTGAATAGGACTTGATTTTAAAGTTTTCATTTTATGAGCATCACCAACATTTTATATTATGTATTATTACTTAGTTTAAAATAATTCCAAACCAATGGTTATCTAGACATGCACTATTTAATTTGCAACTATCTGAGGCTTTTCTATTTGTTGTTTATTTCTAATTTAATTTCACTTTAGGCAGACAGCATGATCTGTATGTTGTCAAAGTTTGAAATTTAATTCTAAAATACATCAGTCTATTTCATAAGACAGAGAATATTTTCTTATAAACTCAGAGTATACTTTTGTCAAAACTGATAAATCATTTTTATCACAATATTATCTAATCTTAAGACCATATTTATATTTACCAGTTATCACTTCAGTCTCTTAAATAACAAAAACAAACAAACAAACAAAAACTCGATGCAGGTTCCATCTAGAATCATGTTTGTACTTAGTTGCCATCGTACTTTATCATTTTCAAGTCTGGAATACCCTCTCATTACATCATTAAGTTGTTTATCATTAGGATGTTTATTTGCAGTCTTTCTATTTTTTTTTGATGTAGGCATCTACTGCCATGAACTTTCTGCTTTGTACTGTTTTTATGATATCCTACAGGTTTTGATATGTTGTATTTCTATTTTCACTTCTTTCTATAGATTTTTAAGTTTTCTTGTTAATTTCTTCATTGACCCACTGGTCATTCAGAAATAGTACAAATACATAGAAATTAAACCTATTTCTAAGTAGCACAAATAAAGTTCCTCTCATTATTGATTTCTATTTTTATTCAATTGTGGTCACAAAAGAAAACTGGTATAATTTCAATTTGGTTGAATTGTTTTGTTACGTGGACTAACATATGATCTAACCTAAATAATATTTCTTGTGCTACAGCTGTTGGATGACATGATTTATAAATTTCAGTCAGGTTCATTAGGTGTAGTTTAGTTTAACTTAGATATTTCTGTTGATTTTCTCTCTGGATGATCTGTTCGTCACTGAAAGTGGGCGGTTGAAATCTACTATTATTCTATTGCAGTCTAACTTTCTCTTGAGATCTATTAATATGTGCTTTATATATTTTGATGTTCTGATATTGACTGCATACACATTTTCTTTTCTTCTCTCTTTTCTTTTTTTTTTTTTTTTTTTGAAGAGAGGGTCTTACTCTGTTGTGCAGGCTGGAGGGCACCTAACTGCAGCTCTGATCTCTTGGGCTCAAGCAATCCTCTCACCTGAACCTCACAAGTAGCTGTGACTACAGGCACATGCTACCACACACAGTTAATTTTTAAAATTATTTTTAGAGATTGGGTCTCACTATGCTGTCCAGGCTGGTCTCGAATTTTTAGGCTCAAGTGAATCTGCTGTCCTGGACTCCTGGGATTACAGGTGTAAGCCACCACGCCAGCTCACATATATATTTACATTTGTTATATCCTCTTGCTGAAACTACCCCTTTTACAGTGCATAGGCACCTTCTCCCTCTCTCTTACAGTTACTTGATGTCTATTTTTCTGATATAAATATAGCTACTGCTACTTTTTTTTTGCATAAAATATCTTTTTCTACTTCTTTTCTACACTTTTAAGTGTCTTCATAGGTCAAGTGAATTTCCTGTAGGTAGCACATAGTTGGGTATTTTTTTAATCCATTCAGCCATTCTATGTCTTTTAATTTGAGAACTTACTCCATTTACATTCACTATTATCATTTTTACACAAAAACTTTCTACTGCCATTTTGCTGTTTATGTTTCAGTTATTTTTTAAGTCCTCTCTTCTTACTGTCTTCCTTTGTGAATAATAGATTTTTTTTTTTGGTAGTATGTTTTAATTTCTTGCCTTTTATTTTTAGTGTATCAGTTTTAAGTTTTGCTTTATATTTACCATGAGGCTTACAAAAACACATCTTGAAGTTATAAGAAGTTATTTTGTAAAAATAACTTTGATCACAACGAATTAAAAAAACTAAAAATATTTACACTTAAATCATCCCTCCACATATGTTGAATTTTTATCATCTGAATTTCCATTGTTGCCTATCTCCTAATAAATTGTTGTAGTTATTATTTTTGATGTATTTATCTTCATACTAGAGATGTAAATGGTTACTCAACTCATTGCAATAGTATTCAGAAATTGTGCACTTACTTTTACTAGTGAGTTTCTTACCTTCTGATATTTAATTGCATATTAGCATCCTTTTTTTCCACATTAAATAACTACCATTAGCATTTTAGAAAATATAATTCTAGTACTAATGAGTGTTTTCAGCTTTTGTTGGTCTAGGAAATCTTTATCTCTTCTTGTTGGAAGGACAGCTTTACTGAGGGACAATATTTTTGACTGGCACTTTATTTTTATTCAGGATTTGAACATGACATCCCATTCCCTTCTGGCCTGTTTGGATTCTAGTGAGAAGTCTGTTACCAGATGAATTAGTGCCCCTTTACGTCATTTGCTTCTTTTCTCTTTCTGCTTTTACGATTCTTTCTTTGTCCTTGACCAGTGAGAATTTTATTACATTTTGGAGTAGTCTTACTGTGAAGAATATTGTGATCCTGAACTTTTCTGTATTGGATATTTGTATCTTTCCTGGGTTTTAAAGTTTTTATTTTTTAAAAAGCAGATCTACATTTTGTTTTTCCTCAACCCTCTCTAGAAGGCCAGTGACTCTTAGATTGGCTTATTTGAGGTTATTTTCTAGATTTGTAGGCATTTCTCATTCCTTTACGATGTTTTTTTACTTCTCTCTGACTGTGCAATTTCTTTTTTTGAGACAAAGTCTTATTCTGTCACCTAGACTGCAGTCCAGTGGCGTGAACATGGCTCACTGCAGCTTTGATTTTCTGGGCTCAAGTGATCCTCCTGCCTCAGCCTCCCAAGGAGCCGAGACTAAAGGCATGCACCATCATGCCCTGCCCAGCTAATTTTTAAATTTTTTCTAGAAATAAGGCCTCACCATCTTGCCCAGGCTGGTCTCAAACTACTGGGCTCAAGTGATCCTCCTGCCTTGACCTCCCAAAGTGCCACCATTACAAGTATGAGCCACTGGGCCTGACTGTGTATTTTTAAATAGCCTATCATTGAGGACTAATTCATCTTTATTAGTTTTTTTGATGAGACTCTCAGATGCATATTACAGTTCATCTAATGTATTTCTCAGTTCCTGAATTTCTATAACAAAATTATTTCAATCTCTTTGTTAAATTTATCTTATAATCTGAATTGTTTTTCATATTACTGTAAAGTTCTGAGTTTCCACAAGAATGCTATATTGAATTCTTAATCTGAGAGCTCACTGGGGTCAGTCACTGGCTTCTTGCTTTATCTAGTTAGGGAGATCATGGTAACTTGTTTGCTGCTGTTATTTAAGGAGGCATTTCTATGTCTTTAAGTTGAAGGATTAATTACTTATTCCGGTCTTTACTGTCTCTCCAACACAAATGTATTTAAAGGTTCTGTGCAGTAGGCCTATGGATTCCTTTAACACCATATCACTGCTTTCATTTTGACATCAGAAGACATCTTAAGGCCAGGTTTGCCATGGCTCTTGCAAAAAGTCCCAAGTAAAGGAATTAGAAAGGGTTTCTCCAGCTGTGTGGAGAAGCTGTCTAGGGGTGCATCCACAGAGGGCCCGTGAAGACTTCTTTCTATTACATAGTGCAGCTGAACAACCGCTCTGATTTGGATTCTTTTTTGTCTGAGTTGGAGAGTAGCCTGTGAGTTTTGCACTGGTGCTGCTATTCCCCATCTCTACTATTCATATTCAGCTGCCCACAGGAGTCCCTCTCCACTCAGGCAGTTACAATGCTCTCCATGGGTTGAGGCAGAAACAGCTTTTCTGTGTAGAAACCCAAGATTATGGGGAAGCTGGCTGTATGCCTCATTGCCACTTTTTCCAGTGCAGAAATCATCAGTCTGGGAGACTTTTCCACACAGTGCCTAACAGTATAGAGGGTGGATATCACAGATACAGAAGTCCTTCTCTCCTAATTTCTACTCAGATTTGTTTTTTTAATATATTTTTTATTGTATTTTAGATTTGGGGGTATATGTGGAGAACATGCAGGATTGCTGCATAGGTACATACATGGCAATATGGTTTGCTGCCTTCCTCCCCATCACCTGTGTCTGGCATTTCTCCCCAGATTTTTACTTATTTGTGGTGCTAGGGTTTCTCACAACCTCAGTTTTGAGTTTCAGGATATTGGTAATGATAAACTTGGCATTAGATAATATTTTTTTCATTTTATCTGTGGGAAAGTGAAGCCCGATTGATGACATTACTGCTTGACCTAGGCGTTTTTGAGTAGTACAGCTGTTATTTTGCAGAGTATCACTAAAATTGCATTATTTTTGATAATTCTCATGACTATATTCAAATTACTGATTTTGGGTAGGAAAACCATTAATGTCTCTTTGTTAGTTTATTTTATCAGTAAGAATATGATAGTGATGGCAGCTGCAGCCCATCTGGAGGGGCTGCAGCCATGACACTGGCTGCAGCGGGGGAGGCTTGGCCAGGGCTGTATACATAGAGCCAGCGGGAGCAGCAACAGGCAGAAATCCCTCTCCCTTCCAAGTTGGAAGGCAGGAGCCCCATCCTCCTGGGCACAGCTGTAGCCACCCAGCCATGAATCTGAACCTAGCCATCTCTGTACTCTTCGGGGCCCAGGAGACCCCCTGCCCCTGCAGACTCAGAAGTACCTACTTGCACGGCCTGGCCTCTCTCCACTCCTGGTGCCTACTCTCATTTCAGAGCAAAGTTGTGGCTGAGCCTGGACACTCTAATGACATGGTCAGATGTGCGCATGCACAGGGAAGCGCTGACATGCTAGATCCCTGCCACCTTGGCCCCCTCCAAATTTTGGACACCAATGAGCATGGGAAGGAGGCCAAGAGGGGGCTAAGGGTGGCTCAGCATGGGCCTGTAGGTGCCCCTTGTCATAAACAGCTTGGGCATCACGGGCACTGTGGATGGCAGGTTAATGGCATCAGGAGGCAGACAGGCTCCTGGGCAGCAGGAGCAGGACCCTGGTGAAACCCCACATTTAGGCCAGGGATGGCCTGAGGCCTGGGGACTAGGCTGCCAGTTCCGTGGACTAAAGTGAGAACTTACAGTGCTTTTTCCTGGCCTGCCCATGGCTACCCATGGACCAATGAGCATGTACTTCCTCCCATCTGAATCCCATAAAAACCCTGGACTCAGACAGACTTGAGCAGATGATTGGATGACCTGTATGTGGAGAGGAGCTACCCATTGTGGGTCTCCTCTCTGCTGAGAGCTAAGGAGACAAAGGAACAAACTGCCTATGAAGAGCAGCTTCTCACTGTGAGTCACCTCTCTGCTGAGAGCTGAGAAGACAACAGGACAACCTGCCTGCAGAGAGGAGCTACCCACTGTAAGACCTCCTTTCTACTGACAGCTGGACACTTATTGGGATGACCTGCCTTAGAAGAGGAGCTAAGTCCCCTTAGAGCTGTCTATTGCTCAGTAAGGCACCTCTTGCTTTGTTCACTCTCCACTTGTCCACATACCTCATTCTTTCTGGATGCAGGACAAGAACTTGGGACCCACCAAATAGTGGGGCTGAAAGAGGCATAACACCAACAGGGCTGAAAACTGCCTGTTGCTCACCACATTATAGGTGACAAGAAAAAGAGAAGAGAAATGGACAGAAGAGCTGCAGTCTTTTGGGGAGCCCAGACATAGGAGTTCCTCAAACCAAACTGTGACACCCTCTTTGGGACTTTGCAGTTCCTGGCATCTCCAAGCTTCTGAGTACCACCACATTTCCAGTGCCAGCTGTGGAAACTGCCTGTGGTACACCTGGTCCAGCTGCAGTCTCACAGGAAACTGGCATCCATGCTGGTACCTAGAGCTGCTTCACCCACCACAGCCAGTGGCCACTTGTCAAGGTCTATTTCAATTACCATCTCTCTGATGAAGTTGTTTTAAAAATCTTTCTAGCAAAATCTTTTTTCTTTAACTGTCATACTATCTGAATCTCTTTATAAATACTGTATAACAATATTACACAATCTACCATAAATTTTTATTAGACTTGGGTGGGGGCAGTATGTATAGAATAGTGTTTAAGAGAACGTGGCCTAGGGTCAAATTGCCTGTGCTCAATTCCTGGACTACAACTTCTACTTATGTAATTTTGCCAGCTCTTTTACCTCTTTATGTCTCATAGAGGTTGCCTAACTTACAATCTTAATTCTATTATAAAGATTAGGTATAAAAACTCTTGTAAAGAAGTTATCACATGGCCTGAAACAGACTAAGTGCAATAAAAATGGACTGTCATTTTTATGTGGGTTTTGCCTTCTTAGCATCATCCTTACATGCTCTCCTCTCACTATTATTTTCTTTCTCCTCTCCTTTCCTTCTCTCACTTTCTTATGTGATAACATATTCTCAGCACAGTTTATGTAACTCATGCTGCCCAACTTAAACCTTAATTTTTATTGTTGTTGGAGTGGTCTTTCTCAAACCTAATTCTATATCTAAAGTACCCTCCTGCTTAAAATCTCTCAGAGCATCCAAATGGCTCATAGCACAGGGGTAAATTTCCTTACAGTGACTTAAAATATATTTTTAAGTTTTGATGCTTTTTTTGCAACTATATCACTTTATTTTCAGATTCATAAACTTCCTGTGATGTTTCACAAGACTTGACATGCTAATGGAGCCACTTTTGTCTCCTATATTCCTCCTTTTTAATAAATCCAATGAAGGAATTTTTCCCTCATTCAAGATTTTAGCTGAAGCGTCATTTTTCTGATCAATTCCTTTCAACTGTGTGAAGCCAGTCACTTAGGTCATATGTTTACATGCCGTGCAACATACTGATTGCTAACAGACAAGCTATAACTTTATTGTTTATTTGTCTATCTATCATTATTAGCCAGTCATCAACTTTGTATCTCTGATATTTACAGCACTTAGTATGGTGGTTTTAAAAGAATGCTCAGTAAATATTTTTTGAGCCGATAAACAGGTAAATGTTGTTAGTGATGTAACAATTATTGTGTTGATCAAGACAGATCTAAGGCATTTGATTTTCCTTTGGAAGAGGACATGCTTGATGATGTCCTCACTTAAAGACTTTTACTGTTGGACTCCCTAGATTTAGAACATCACTTGATATAGTCAAAGAGGAAGCATAATAAAATATTTATGGGAGTTTATAAGCTATCATGGGAGGTGACAGGCATCACCACTGCTCACTTGTAACCAGGATGGTGCAATTCCACCATGTCCTATAAGAGATCTAAAATATTATGGATCAGGACTATTTATTACAATATCAACACCTGTGATAGTAAACTGTGAGCTCTTTAAGGGCACAAAATTGATTTCATAAATTTATACATATTTAAAACACACACCCAAACACACATAGTTACCCATAGCAACTATTCAGCAAATACTTCATAATGAGAGAAAGTATAATCTCATATTCTCGATAAACATCAAATAAGGATTACGGTCTTAGGCAAAAAATATATGTATCAATCAAAGTAAGTAGTTCTAAAATGAGTTCATTTAGCTAAAAGTTTTGTTTATTCACTTTTTCTATTTTCTTAAATCTCAACTGTTTCAACTTTGGAAACAATTGTATTATCTGGAGTTCTTACTTCCAGTGTGTAATGTATATCATCCTTGGGACTTTGCCAAAGCTCTTCCTCTGTTATTATTCCATTTTTAAATCTTTTAACATTCTAAAGTAAAACACTGTCATCTACAAACAGTTATGTGTGCAGTGGTTTAAGAACACTTTTTTATGGGAAATTAAGTGTCAGTATTTTCACACCAGGCTAATTATTTTCAGTGTGAATGTTTTAAATCTTTTCTAGTCCCCCTGAACACAACTCTCCTTCTGACCTAACACAACCTTTGTGCACTCAATTATATTTCTTTAGAAAAATTATTGTCTTTGAATTTCCACTTTGGAAATTCTGATGGTTCTCAGAGTTATATTCTTGACCTTACTGAACAAGCATGAGCGGGTGAAATCTTACTAAAAGAGTCATGAAAGATATTCCAAAGTATTAATCATAAACTTTGATGACGTATAACTACTGTTTGGTGATGAGAAGCTTCTTGATTTTGAAACCCTAAAACTTTTTAATTTATTTGGAGGATAAGTACAATTTAAGAAAGAAAAATAGAACTTTTTCTAAACATCATATGTAAGTATCCTACATTAAAATATAATTGTACAAAGAGTAAAAGAATATAAACACATTGTTTCCCTAACATAAGGTCTATAGAGACTGGGAGAGAAGACTGCTTTGTTTAACGCAGACACCAACGCAGAGAGACAAGGGAAATAATGACCTAGGCAAAGATGTTCCAAACAAAGGAGCAAGATAAAATTTCATAAACCAATCTAATGAAATTGAGTTGTATGATTTACCTGGCAGATAACCGAAAATCAACTCCTAAAAAGATGCTCACTAAGGTCCAAAAAACAATGCATGTAAAAAAGTGAGAATTTTAACAGAGACCGAAAATATTAAAAAGTACCAAACTAAAATAATGGGGCCAAAGAATTGAATATCAGAACTAAAACATTTACTAGAGGCGTTTAAGAGGAGATTCAATCAAGCAGAATAAAGAGACAGCAAACGCAAAGCCAGGTCACTGCAAATAATTCATTTAGGAGAGTAAAAAGTAAGAAAAAAAAAAGAATTAAAAAGGGTGGAGAAATTTTAAGAGAATAATGAGACATAATCAAGCAGACCAATAAATGAATTATAGAATCTCAGAAGAAGAAAGAAAATACAAGAAAGATTATTCAAATAAGTAACAGCTGAAAACTTCCTAAATCTGGAAAGACAATGTACATTCAGATCCCAAAACCTGAAGTACATAAGTTGAATCCAAATGAAGACACATTAAAAATCAAACTGGTAAAACATAGATTTTTAAAGCAGTAAGGGAAAACCAATTGGCACATATATCCCCATAAAACTCTTAGTAGAATATATAGCAGAAAACTCTCTGGCCAGAGTACATAA
The DNA here is from genome assembly GCF_030222135.1 of Aotus nancymaae. Lineage (NCBI taxonomy): Eukaryota > Metazoa > Chordata > Mammalia > Primates > Aotidae > Aotus > Aotus nancymaae. The sequence continues at coordinate 45,744,494 of NW_026988421.1, read as the reverse complement.
GATGTTTTATTCAAAGTGATGAAAGAAAAACATAAATATTATCCTAGAGTATTACATCTAATAAAATTGTCTTTTCAAAATTAAGAAAATATAAAGAACTTCTCCATCAAACAAAACCTGCTCGATATAACTGCTAGATCTCCTTACAAGAAATGCTAAAGGAAGTTCTTCAACTTGAAAATAAAAAATGCTAATAGCACCACAATAACATAAGAAAATCAAAAATTCATTGTTAAACATGTAGATTAATATAGAATACCATATTACTATAGTGGCAAGCAAATCACTTAATTCTAGTATAAAAGTTTAAAAAGTATTACAAATATAAGTAAAACTATATTAAAATATACAAAATAAGAAGAGGTATACACTGTGATGACAATAGTATTAAAAGTGTGCGGGGGGAAAGAGAAATAAAATGTAGAGCTTTGTATTCAATTGAACTGAAGTTATCCTCACCTTAAAATAGACTCTTATAACTATGAGATTTCATATGACCCATAGGTAACCACAAAATAAAACCTATACAAGTTACACAAAAGAAAAAAAGAAAGGGATGAAAGCATATTAATATAAAAACAACAGCACACGGAGACAGCAAGAGAAGAAATAAGGTACTAAAAGACACTCATTAAACAGTTAAAATGGTAATAGTACCTATATCACTATCAATAATTACTTTAAATTTCAATAGACTAAACACTGCAATCAAAAGACATATGTAGCTGAGTAAATAATTTTTAAAAAAGACCCAACTTTCCTATCTGAAAAAATCTCAGTGTAAATTTAAAACCACACATAGGGTAAAAGTGAAGAGATGGGAAAATATATCATATACAAATGGTAACAAAAAGAGAGCAGGTATAAATATTCACTATACACAAAAAATTAGCTCAAAATGGAAACTTAAGTATAAAATCTGACAATGTAAAATATATGAAAGTAAACATAGGATAAATTTTTTATGACATGTGACAATATATCAGATATGGGATTACTTTTCAAAATATATAAGGAACTTCTATAACTCATTATCAAAACCACAAAAAAAAATCCCACAAAATTTAGGTCAATAAAAATGGACAAAGTACTGGAATGGATATTTTTCAAAGAAGACATACATTTGAGCACATGGGCTCAAATTCTCACACTTTGAGAGGTCAAGGCAGGAGAATTGCTTGAGGCCAGCAGTTTAAGACTAGCCTGGGCAATACAGCAAGACCTTGTCTCTACAAAAAATTAAAAGTTAGCGAGGCATAGTGGCACATGCCTATAGTCCCAGCTACTCTGGAGGCAGAGATGGGAGAGTCACTTGAGCCCAGGAGGTTGAGGCTGCACTGAGCTATGACTGCACTATTGCACTCCAGCCTGAGTGACAGAATAAGACTGTCTCACATACACAAAAAAGAAGAAATACAAATGACCAACAGGTATATGAAAAATTCTTTGACATTACTGATCTTTAGGGAAATAAAAATAAAAGCTACAGTTGAGTATCTCCTCATATCTGTTAGGATGGATATTATCAAAAAACCTAAAAGATAGCAAATATTGGCAAGGACATGGAGAAATTAGAATCCTTTTACACTGTAATGCAGATGTCAAATTGTGAAGCCACTATGGAAAACAGCATGGAGGTTTCTTAAAAAATTAAAAACAGAACTACTCTATAACCAGCAATCCTACTTCTAGATGCTCATCCAAAAAAAAACTTGGATTCAGAATCTCCAAGAGATAATTAGTACTTCCATGTTCACTGCAGCACTATTCACAATAGCTAAGATGTGGAAACAATTTAGATTCTCATTGATATCTGAATAGGTAAAGACAATGTGATATATACAACTACTGAAATAGTATTCTGCCTTTAAAAGGAAGAAAATTCTGCATATGTGACAGCATGGATGAACTTGGGACACATTATATTAAGTAAAACAAACACATGCACAGAAAGACAAGTACTGCATGACAGAATTTACATGAAGAATTTAAGTTACTCAAATTCATAGAATCGAAACGTGGAATCATGATTGTCAAAGAAAATGGGTATAAAATTTCAAACAAGTTAAATATAAATCAACTCTAGCGATCTGCTGTATAACATTATCCCTGTAGTCACCAATAATGTAAACTTAAGATTTGTCAAGATGGCAGTTCTCATGTTAAGTGTTCTTATCACTATAAAATAACAAAAAGAAAAAAAATTTTTTTTTAAAAAATTGAATATGTTAGAAAATTCTTAAGATACATAATACTATTTACTGTTAAGTATTAAATGCTAAAACTGATCAAACATAATTACAACTTACTTGGTATACAAAGATGTATGTATATGCAAGGCATATTTAAACAAATTAGAGTCATATTGCCATGGCAGTCTGGGTAATTTCTATAAACCATTTCATTAATAAAAACTAGATTACATGGACAATGTTTTTGAAATCTAATCAAAGATATTGGAGGGACATCAAGACAGAAAGGATCATTATTTCTAGATATGAGCAGCTGAAAGATAACTTTAAACAAAATGAAATAGGCAAATGACAAGGGGTTGCAAAAAACCCAGAAATTTGCAATCTTTAAGAGACAGGCATATAGCACTGCAAAATTTAATTTGTATCTTTGAGAAGGAAGCATTGCCAGTTTGACTATGGTCCTGATCAAGCTACAATCTGCTCAGAGGAATGCTAGACAGCTACCCTCAAAAGATCCAGGGCCAAAGACAGTTGGACAGATGTATGCTGGTCCTCAGGCCAAGTATATCTGCAAGACCTCCAGACTGGCAAACTTGTTTCAACAGCAATGGCCACTCCTCAGCGTAACTTTGCAACCATGGAGAGGAGGCGCTACCCATTTCTATGGCTCCATGCACTGAGAGATGTTCTAAACATTTTGAAGATAAACAAAATTTGCCAGTGGCTTCAAACCACTACAATAGAATCTCACCAAATCTATTTCTCTAACAGAATCTAACTAAATGCTACCTATATTGAAACTTTACCAAGTAAAATGCCTTTACTAGAATCTAATGAAAGTTCTCTTCTTCCATCTAGTGACAAATTTGCAAAACGCACTTACCTTTCCTAATATGACAGTTAAATAACAGACTGTAAGGTCGACTGTGGCAGACATCATGCTTTAAAAGTTCAACCCGAAAGTATGCAGCCAGAGCAAAAATGTTGCAATGTTTTTGTCTCTCAAATACACAATCAAAATTACTCCTCAGCAAAATGTTTGCCTGACATTGGATATACTAGAAATTATTTACAACAATCATTGAAAATGCCTGTACATACCACAAAGAGCCAGTTTAGAGACAAGCCTGAAAAGCTCAATGTAATATATACAGTTTTTTATAAACTTAAGATTTTTTTTATCATTCAGATTTTCTTGTTTAATAAAATAGAGTCTTGCTGATGATGAACCCTATGCAGTGCACTCTAGTTGATTATCCTCAGAAAGGCTAAATGTAAAGCTTTCTTGACCATGAATTGGTCTTGCGCATTCCTTCCATATCTTCTGAATCTTCATGAAAACTGACACTTAGCTCAGAATTTAAACTTTTTCAAAAGTTCTTTCTAATTAAGTGGTATCCTTTCATCTAATATTTTCCTATTACTGAATAATAAGATATGAACTAACATCAATATGGAAAGATTTTCATCACAGTCTTTTGTAATTATAAAAAATAAAAGCTAAGTAATCAATACCTATGAAAAATCAATTATACTTTCTATATATGAATCAAATCACACAATTATATTTTAGTAACATGAAAAAATAACTGTACTCTTATGAGTGATTGTAGTTTTTTAGTACTTCGGTTTTCAAGTTTTACAGTCATTTGTATATATTAACTTTAGAATTAAAAAAAAGTACCATATTTCATTCACTGAAATCAACCCATTTATTATGAGGTGGAAATTAAAGTTCAAAGTCACACTGGTAATTATTGACACAGCCAGCACTTGAATCCGGGTCTGGTAAGTCCAGTGCTTTGCTGGTTCTCCAAAGCCATGCTGTGAAGTGTTAAGTTAAAATGTCTGACATTTTTATCCTCTTCTAATCTATTTCCAATTGGTCTTTTTCCTGAAATGGTGACAAATATTGCTATTGACTATTGACTATTTTTCAGAGGATGGAATAAAAACTGCAACTCACAACTTTTCAAGAGGCCACGAGACATTAGATACTGACATCCCTTAGAACTGCTGCACACTTAAATCAAATACAGTCACCTGGAAGGAAAAGGTCTCTGGAGACTTCCCTCTAGCTTTGAGATCTATATTTCACAATTACTTGAGGTACTGTTAAAAGCAGAGAGTAAAACACTTGGAAATTCACTTGCTGTTTTCAATGTATTATTTATGCAAGAGAATTTGGGGAAAAAAAGTAATGCTGAAAACCGAATAATTTAATATACGTGTCTTTGTTAAATTTTTTAACTTTTTTTTTCCATTCTAACCATTATTAAATAGAGAACTATGGGATCGACTGACAAGGCTGGGCAGATATAGAGTGGAAACATGTACAAATGTCCTTTCTTTTCATCCTTCTATGAAACAAAATATCTGCTTTGATGTTGCAGTGAGTACTTGATTCTATAAATTCTAAATGTATGTAAGTGTTGGTACTTTGTGTTTTCAGGAGTAACTGTCTTGCTACAACCACCCTCTCCTAAGCTAAGATTATCGATCCAGGAGCTAAGTGGCCACTCAAGATATATTGTAGTCTCCACCTCTAGTTTAAGGCAAGTAATACAACATTTTGCAGAGGAGATAACTCAAGTCCATAAAGATAAAGTGAAATACTTAATGCATATAGAAACAGTAAGTAGAGAGGAAAATAAAAACCCATGTATTCTGTCTTCTCCAACATTATTGTTTGCAGCAATATATTCTGTTTAATACATATTTATATACTTTTTCCATACTAAAAAAAGCAGAAATGCAGTATTAGTAAAAAAGGGTGAATATAGGCTGGATAGAGATAATCTGTAGATAAAAACCTTTAAAATATTCAGATTCTCCTCCTTTCTCTCCTCAATAGTATCTTTTCTTTTCTTTCTTTCTTTTTTTAAAAAAGCGATTACAGCATGCTTCCACGGCTAGTCAGACTTGTCTACATATTTGACAGCTATGCAAAGGCAGAGCAAACTGGGATGTGTATGGGAAAAGCCAGCAGCTCACAAGTATAAGCTTAGAATTACTAAGTTGTTCATAAGGATTCCCTTCTATTTGGGCTTGTGGAAGTAACCTGATATGGGATGAGAGAGCAATAAAAACTGCATTTGCATAAATATGGAGATCTACAAAGTGACTAATGCAGTCATGGTCCTAATGCCAGAAAGCTGGAGAAAGTAGATATGAAAAGGAACCACTCACTGTAATAACAAAGTTTGACTGATTAAGGAAATTATTAATAATTAAGGGAACTAAATTTGTCTAGTAAATGTTACAATTATAAGCTCTACTTTAAAAAAAAGAGATTTTTCAATGATAATATCACATTAATTAAAACACTCATGCATTTGTATCATGTATACCTACTATAATTTATGAATATATGTATTCATTTATCAATTAATTCTTCCAATATTGCTTGGCCATGTACTACCTACTACTGTGTTAGTCAGGGTTTTCCAGAGAAACAGAACTAATGGGAGATATACAGATATAGATACACATACACACATGGATTTTAATTATGTGAATTGGCTCATGAAGTTATTAAGTCTCACAATCTGCCATCTGTAAGCTAGAAAACCAGGAAGCTGGTAGTATAATTAAGCCCAGCTCCAAAGGCCTGAGAATCAGAGGACCAGTTATATAAGCATCCATCTGAGTCCAAAAGCTTGAGAATCAGAATCACCGAAGTCAAGATGATGATGTCAGCTCAAGCAGAAAGAACAAACTGTTCTTTCTTTATTTTTTTGTTCCATTTCAGGCCCTGAACTAATTGCATGATGCAGACCCATATTGGGAAGTCAATCTCCTCTACTCAGTTCACCAATTCAAATACTAACCTGTTGCAGAAACACCCTCACAAACAAACTCAGGAATAATGTCTTACTAGCTTAATTAGGCCATTATTGTGTTGCTATAAGGAAATACCCAAAGCTGGATAATTTATAAAGAAAAGAGGTGTAATTGGTTCACAGTTCTACAGAGAGTATAAGAAGTGTGGTATTGGCATCGATTTCAGGAGAGGCTCAGGAAGCTTATAATCATGGTAGAAGGCAAAGGCAGAGCAGGTGTTTCACATGTCAAGAGTGAGAGCAAGGTGGGAGAGGTGCCATGCACTTTTAAACAACTAGATCTTGTGTGAACTCACTGTTCACAAAGAAGATGATGTTAAGCCATTTATGAGTGATATACCCTCATGATAGAAAAATGTCCCAGCAGACCCTGTCTCCAACACTGGGAATTATATTTTAACATGAGATTTGGAGGGAACAAACATCCAAACTATAGTACTTCATCCCTGGACCCCCAGGTTTCATATCCTTCTCACATTGCAAAATGTGATCATCTCTTCCTAACAGTCCCCCAAAGTCTTAACTCATTCCAACATTAAGTCCAAAGTCTTAAGTCTCATCTGAGACTTCTCTCCTTCTACCTATGAGCCTATGAAATCAAAATCAATTATTCACTTCTAAGATACAATAGGAGCACAAGAACTCGGTAAACATGCTCACTCCAAAAGAGAGAAAGTGGCCAAAAGAAAGGGGCTCCAACCCCACACAAGACTGAAACCCAACAGGGCAGTCATTAAATCTTAGAGTTCCAAAATAATCTCCTTTACTCTATGTCTTTCATTCCTGTGTGAGTGGTAGCCTCCCAAGGCCTTGTACAGCCCCCTGCACTGTGAACTTTCTAGCCACAGTTGATGTGGCTGCTTTCATGGGTTAGAATTGTACATCTGCTACTTTTCTAAGCTCAGTATGAAACCTCCCAGTGGATCTACCATTTTGGATTCCGAAACACAGTGGCCCTGTTCCCATAGCTCCCTTAGGCAGTGCTCAAGCGAGGGCTCTGTGGGAAGGCTTCAACCTCACGGTTCCCCTTGGTTCTGCCCTAGAAGAGGCTCTCTGCAGGGACTTTGCTCCTGTGGCAGGCTTCTGCCTGGGTACCCAGGCTTTCTCATACAATTTATTAGTTCATTCTCACACTGTTAAAAAGAACTACCTGAGACTGGGTAATTTATGAATAAAAGAGGTTTAAGTGACTCACAGTTCTGCAGGCTTAACAGGAAGCATGACTTGGGGGCCTTGGGAAACTTACAATCACACCAGAAGCAAAAAGGGAAGCAAGCACCTTCTTCATGGGGGGCAGGAGAGACAGAGAAAGCAAGCAGGGAAGTGACACACACTTTTAAACCATCAGATCTCATAAGAACTCACCATCTTGACAACAGCATGGGAGAAAAATTCAGCTCCACAATCCAATTACCTCCCACCAGGTTGCTCCCTCAACATTGGAAAGTACAGATGGACATGAAATTTGGATGGGGACCCACAGCCAAACCATATCGTACATCTTCCGAAATCTAGGTGGTAGCTGTCAAGCCCCTCTACTCTTGCATTCTGAGTACCTTCAGCCTTAACACTACATCAAAGCCACCAAGGCTTACAGCTTACATCATTCAGAGTTGCAATCTGAGCTGTACCTGGAGCCTTCTGAGCCAAGGCTGGAGCTGGAGCAGCCTGGATGCAGCGAGCAACATCACAAGGCTGAACAAAGGAGTGGAACCCTGAGCCTGGCCCACAAAATCATTCAGCCATCCACAGACTCTGGGCCTGAGGAGGAAGGAAAGCTGAGGAGGAAGAAAAGCCAGTACGAGTCCAAAAAAATGAAGAACTTGGAGTTCTATGTTCTGGGGCAGGAAGCATCTAGCATGGGAGAAAGATGTAGCCTGGGAGGTTAGGCCAGTCTAACCTTTTCATATTTTTTTTTTGCCTGCTTTATATTTGCTGGCAACTGATCAGATGGTGCCCACCAAGACTAAGGGTCTGCCTTAAATGTTAATCTTTGGCAATACCCTTACAGACACACCCCAAATCAATACTTTGCATCCTTCAATCCAATCCAGTTGACATTCAGTATTAACAATCAGAGTTGGTGAGAAAGGGTAAGCTCCTTAAAATTGAATAGAAATTATGCTTTGTAAATAAAATAGACTTTATTTAGATTTACCGTAAACCTCCTCCCACCACACTTGCATAGCCTACCCTACTATCAACATCATCCTCCACAGTGGTACAGGTGTTAAAATTGATGAAACTACATTGACAGATTATTATTACCCAAAGGCCATAATTTATATTCAGGTTCACTTTTGGCTTTGGACAAATGTATTCCACCACTTTGGACAAATTTCAAATCACATGTATCTCCTATAACTATCATACAGATGTTTCACCAGCCTAAAAGTCCTCTGTGCTCTCCCCATTTATCCTTCCCTGTCCCCTAACTCCTGGCAGTCACTAATCTTTTTATTGTCCCCAGAGTTTTGCCTTTTGCAGAAAGCTGGAATCTTACAGTATGTATAGTTTTAAGACTGGCTTATTTTATTAGTAGTATACATTTAAGGTTCTTCCATATTTTTTCATGGCTTGACACTTTATCACTTTTCGTTGTTGAATAATAGACCATTCATTGTGTGACTGTATAACAATCTATCCATTAACTTACTGAGCTCTTCATCTTGATTGCTGAGTCCAACCATCTTGACTGCTTCCAAGTTATGGAAATTAAGAAGAAGGGTGCTATAAATATGTGTGTGCATTTTTTGGGTAGACAAAAGTTTTCAACTCATTTGGGTAAACAAACAAAAACTGTAATTGCTGAATCATATGGTCACAGTGTTGTCAAGGTTCTGGATTTGTCCATTTTAATTATTGTGTGGTGTTATCTCATTATTTTAATTTCTGTGATGTAAAATATCTTTTCATATGTTTACTAGGCATCTGTTTATCTACTTTAGTGAGGTATCTGTTAAGGTTTTTGCCTGCTTTGTATACAAGTTGCTAATTTTCGTAATGTTGAGTCTTGAGCTATTTGCCTATTATGGATAATGGTTCTTAAATGAGTTGTTATTTTGCAAATTTTTTTCACTCTGGGGTTTGTTCTTTCATTCTCCTGACAGAAATTTTAATTTTTATTAATTTTTTGTCTACTTCTGTAATCCATTTTGGTGTGTGTGTGTGTGTGTGTGTGTGTGTGTGTGTGTGAAGAATACAGTCTGTGTCCAGATTCCATTTTATTTTTTTGCATATGGATTTCCAGCACCATTTGTGGGAAAGAATATCTTTGCTTCATTTTATTATCAGTTTAGCAGTGAAAACCCAGTTGATTGTATTTATATGAATCTATTTTGGGGCTGCTTTGTTTCATTAATCTATCTGTATATTCTTTTGTCCTATGATAATTTTATTGTAAGTTTTGAATTTGGATAGTATCAATCTTCCAACTTTGCTTTTATTACTTCAAAATTATGTTAGATGTTATGATTTTTTTTATCTCTGTATAATATAAAATCAGTTTGTTAATATCCACAAAAAATAAAAATAAATAAAATCTTAGTATTGTGGTTGTGATTGTGTCAAATCTATAGAGATGTGAACTGACATCTTGGCAGTACTGAATCTTTCTATTTATAAGCATGGAAAACTCTCCATTTATTTTATTCTTATTTTTTTACTAGCATTTTTTAGTTTTCTTCCTAAAAATCTTGTACTTTTCAAAATTTTTTCCTAAGTATTATAATTTTTGGTGCTAATGTAAATGATTTTGCTTTCTGATTTCAAATTCCACTTTTTTATTGCTGCTATATAGAAAAACAAGTGACTTTTGTATATTAACCTTAGTGTTTTTTTAAGACTTTCTTTTTGACTCTTTTGGATTTTCTATATTAAAGTTTTATCATCTGTGTACAAAGACAGGTTTGTTTTTTTTCTATATTAGTATCTCATTTTAGTTTATTGCATTAGGTAGGACTTCCAGGTTGATGCTGAAAACAAGCGATGAGAGGAGACATTCTTGCCTTGTTTCTAATGTTAGTGGGAAAACAGTTTCTCATCAATAAGTATAAGGTTAGCTAAGTATTTGTTTGTAAATATTTTACAAAGTTGAAGACGTTCTACTCTATTCCTAGTTACTGTAAAGGAGGGTTAAGCTAATTCACAGAATAGCTAATTATAGTAGTGCACATACAGAATTATCATGGAAGAGAATAAAATTCCTTAGCAAGTATGCAAATCAGAGAGAAGTTTAGAAAATAAGCGGCCTCACAAATCACTTCACTTAAGGAGAAGGAATCCAACCCAATTGCAAGGCACAACTTGTCCCTATCAGCCATAGAAACTTGCTGCAAGAAGCTTTGATTTATCAATCACATTAGTAATTATAGTTCTGTTCTGCTCAATCCATCAATAACATAAAGTGTTATGGGAGAGGAAACAGAAATATAGAAATACAGAATTTTTATATGTGACAAAAGTTACATTTTTATCAGCTTATAATGGACTCTTATAAGTTGGTTTATGTAAGCCCAATAGTAACTGCAAAAAAGGCTTACAACATAAAAAAGATAAATAGATCAATGCAGAGTGATAAAAAATAAGAAGATACAGAGAAAGACAGAAAAGAAAAAGGGGTACAAAAGAAATAGACAACACCCAGAAAATGATGAACAAAATTGTGGTGGGGCAGAGTGGCTCATGCCTGTAAACCCAGCACTTTGGGAGGCTGAGGCAGGTATATCACCTGAGGTTGGTAGTTCAAGACCAGCATGAAAACCCCATCTCTACTAAAAATACAAAATTAGCTGGGCATGGTGGTGTATGCCTGTAATCCCAGCTACTTGGCAGGCTGAGGTAGGAGAATTGCTTGAACCTGGGAGGCAGAGGTTGCAGTAAGCCAAGATCACCCCTTTGCACTCCAGCCTGGGAAACAAGAGTAAAACTTCATCTCAATAAATGGTCTAGAGTGCAATTTAACTCTGATGTTTTGCGGTTGATTTCTAGATCACCCGTCCATTGTCACAAGTGGTGTGTTGAAGTGCCCTACTATTGTCACATTGCAGTCTACTCTTTTTAGATACATGAACAGTCATTTTATAAATTTTGGTGTTCTGGTGTTTTGTGCATATTTCTAACTTTTATATCCATTTTATAAATTGACTCCTTAATTATTACGTAATGACCTTATTTTTCTCTCTTTACAGTTTCTATATACTAACAATAAATAGTCTGAAGAAAAAAATCAAGAAAGCAATTACATTAACAACAGCTACAAAAAAATTACCAAGAAATAAATTTAACCACCAGGTGAAAGACCTCTACAATGAAAACTATAAAACACCAATGAAATACATTAAAGAACCATGAAAATGGAACAATATTTCATGTTCATTAATTGGAAGAATGAATATTACGATGTCTATACTATCAAAAGTGACTTACAGATTCAATACAATCCCTGTCAAAATTTCCAAAACATTCTTCACAGAAATAGAAAAGGCAATTTTAAAATTTCTGTGAAACCACATAAAACCCCAAATAGTCAAAGCAATACTGAGCAAACAAAACAGATATGGAGGCATCATACTACCTGACTTCAAAATGTACTACAAAGCTATGCTAACTAAAACATCATGGTATTGGCATCAAAATACACAAGGAGCAATTAAACAGAATAGAAAAACTAGAAACAAATCCACATACTTGCATCCATCTAATTCTTGACAAATACACTAGGAACATGTATTGTGGAAAGGACAGTCTTTTCAATAAATTGTGCTATGAAAACTGGATATCCATATGCAGAAGAACTGAAACTATACCACAATATCTCACTACATACAAATATCAAATCAAATTAAAATGGGTTAAAATATGTAAATGCAGTACCTGCAACTATGCATCTTCTAAATGAAAACATTGGAGAAATACTTCAGGACATTGTCCTTGGCAAATAATTTTTCAGCAAGCCCTCAAAACCACAGGTAACAAAAGCAAAAATAGGCAACTGAGGATATGTCAAGCTGAAAAGACTCCACACAGCAAAGGAAACAACAGAATAAATAAACTCTAAACAGAATGGGAGAAAAACATTAGCAAATTACCCATTCAACAGAGGATTAATAATCAGAATATATAAGAAAATCAAACAACTCAATAGTAAAAAGAAACAATAATCTCATTTTTAAAACTAGCAAGTTTCTCAAAAGAAGACACATATATGGCCAAGAGGTGTATAAGAAAATGCTCAAAGTCACTAATTATTAGGAAAAAGCAAGTCAAAACCACAGTGAGATATTATCTCACCTCGGTTAAAATTATAATTATGAAGACAAAAAATAACAAATACTAGTGAGGATGTGAATCAAAGAGAACTCCTGTACAGTGTTGGTAGGAATGTAAATTAGTACAGCCACTATGAAAAAGAGTACGGAGTTTTCTCAAAATCTAAAAACAGAACTACCTTATGATCCAGAAATCCCAATGCTGGGTATATTTCCAGAAGAAAGGAAATCAGTATATAAAAGAGATGTCTGCACTACCCTATTTATTGCAGCACTTGTCACAATAGCCAAGATATGGAGTCAACATAAGTATTCATTAACAGATAAGAAAATGTAATATAGATATGCAAAGAAAAATTATTTAGCCTCAGAAGAATAAAATACTGTTATTTGCAACAACATAGATAAAACAATAACATTCAGTTAAGTAAAATAAGGCAGGCATAGAGACAAATATTGCATTTTTTTTAACTTGTGGAAGATGAAAAAGTTAACCTCATAGCTGTAAAAGTGATGGTTACTAGAGTTTGGAAAGAGAAGGAGGAAAGAAGAGAAGAGAGGTTGCTTAATGGGTACAAAAATACAATTAGAAAGAATACATTCTAGTGTTTAATAGCACAGTAGCATGAGTATAGCTAACAATAATTTATTTTATATGTCAAAGTAGCTAGTAGAAAAGATCGGATACATCCCCAAGACAAATAATAATAGATGTTTGAAGTGATGGACCCCAGTTTCCCTGATTAGGTCATTATACATTGTATGGATCTATGAAGATGTCACATGCACTCTATAAATATGTACACTTACTGTATATGAATAAAAAACTAGATAAATAGCAGAAAATTTGGACAACCATATTATTTAGAGGTCTCTTCAAGAATCTTCTGCAACCTGTGTATGTTAACAGTGAAAAATTATCATTTGATTCCTTGAAAAATACAAATTAGCTTCTAGCTTACTCCAGGTATACAACAGAATAAATTATAAATATTGTTTGCTTTATTAGCCTAGAACACTCTTAAATATATTGAGTTTTGAGGTAAAAATTTAAAGGTACACAGAGTGTGTATGATGATAAGGAAACTATTTGCTTTACCTATGAATAGAATGACCACTAGTTCCGATTTACATAAGAAGTTGTCTGTTTATACCTAAAGTCTTGGCATAATTATTAATAAAAGAAATGTTTATTCCCCAAATTTCCTAGTTTTTCCCATAAATTGTATGGCGGCTATGATAGTAAATTTTATGTGTTAACTTGGCTAGTTTATTGCATCTCTATCTGCATATCTATATCTGAGTGGTATATTGGTTTTACAACTCTGGAGAAATCTGACACATTTACCACAGTTATAAATTGTTGGATAATGATAACCAGTAACTATAGCTATTACTACTAACTAATAATCCAAAGCTGCCAAAGTTCTCATTTATAAAATTAGGAAAATAATTTCTACTTCATAGTCTGTTTATTATGAGTGTTCGATATCTGTTTTGTGCTGGCCAGAGTAGTATTCCAAAAATGAAATAAATATTATTTTAGAAGAAACATTAGTTCTAAAAATGCCTTTCTTCTTAATCTCTATAGATACTGATTTACTTTTTCTTAAATCAAAGATCAAACTTTAGAGTCTCCTCCTTACATGGGCTTCTTTGTTGTAGAGTTTGGCTTTTCCTACTTTTGGTGGAATTGAGGTGGTTCCTTCTGCTTCAGGTTTCTTCACCGAAGTTCCAAGGAAAAGGGTTCCCATTAATGAACTGACTGAGATGCAGGAAAATTAAGGATTAAGGCCTGCTGAACGATTGCGTGGACATTTTCCCTGAAATTCATTTTCTTTGTTTCTCTTCGTTTTAAAAACCTTAAGTGCTACATTCACCATTAAAAAGCAAGTCTGAGAAAACGTCTATCTCCAAAAGCTTCCAAAGGTGAATTTGACCGCCTAATAGAGTTTGATCCAAAAATATCAATAAAACTCACAGCTAATAACTCAAACATAAGCCAAAAGTAGTGTTTTCTTTAAACTATAAGCACTTAAAGCTATTTCTACCAAGTCTACATTGTAGAAATTTAGCCAACCCATGTATTTAATCTCAATGGGTCAATTTCATATAAAGTATTCATTTTTTAAATAAGTATTCATTATCTACTCCTTGAAAGCACTCTACTTAACAATATGGAGACAAAAAAAAGTTCAACTTAAAGTGTGGTTCCAAACTTTAAATTCAAATAGCGTAAAAGACTGATGAAAATCACTGTGATGTAAAATAGAGGAAATGAACATCATAGGAACTGCAAAGATAAAATGTAATGGAGTTCAGAGAAAGGAGAGATTGTTTCTGTTGGAGGGTTATAACATTAAGAAGATGGCATTTAAACTGTATCTTAAAGAATGAGTGAGTTTCAACATGCAATGATGAAGAAGAAAGAGATTAGAAATGGAGGGTACTCGTAATCAACTCTAAGAGTTGAGAAATGAAGGGGACTTGTTGGTAGAGCTACAAGAAGGTCAACATCATTTAGAATTTGGAGTGTGAGACAGTAGTAGCAAGGCTTAAGAATGGATTGACCTCTGTTTTGGCCTAAATTGGCAGGCTAAGTTTTTAGGAGGTGATAGATATTCATTTCAGGTTTTGTTTTTCTTCTTTATTGTGGCTGATGTTATTAATGCAACTTTTTGTATTAGCCCATTTGTGTTGCCATAAAGAAATACCTGAGACTGGGTAATTTATAAAGAAAAGAGGTTTATTTTGGCTCATCGTTTTGCAGACTGTACAGGAAGCATGGTTCAAGCATCTACTTTGGTGAGGGCCTCAAGAAACTTACAACAATGACAGAAAGCAAAATGAGAGCCAATGTGTCACAGCATGAGAGAGGAAGCAAGGGAGAGGAGAAGGTGCCCAATTCTTATAAACCAGGAGTCATTTGTTTAAAGCAGTAATAAATTAATAGAGTAAGAACTCTCTCATCATCACGCATGAACTAACAGAGTAAGATGAACTAACAGAGTAAGAACTCACTCATCACCAAGGTGACAGTCCTAAGCCATTCATAAAGGATCCACCCCATGATCCAACATCTCCCACTTGGCCTTACTTCCAACACTGGGTATCACATTTCAACATGAAATTTGGAGGGGACAAATATCTAAACTATATCACTTTTAAAAAGATAAATATAGCCTGGATATGGTGGCTCACACCTGTAATCCCAGGACTTTGGGAGGCCGAGGAGGGCAGATCATGAGGTCAGAAGATCAAGACCAGCCTGGCCAGTATGGTGAAACCCCATCTTTACTAAAAATACAAAAGTTTGCCAGGTGTGGTGGCAGGTGCCTATAATTCCAGCTACCTGGGAGGCTGAGGCAGGAGAATTCCTTTACCCTGGGAGGTGGAGATTGCAGTGAGCCAAAATCATGCCACTGCATTCCAGACTGGGTGACGGAGCAAGACTGTCTTGGGAAAAATAAATAAAGTAGTAAGATAAATATGGCAAAATATGTTCGGAATGCCTTAGACATTTGAATTTGTTTTAAAAAGTATGAAATAAAGATAATCTGAAATAAGAAAATACCAGTGGAATGGTGAGAAGGGCAGCAAGTTTTATAATATCACAGGGATAGAATAAAAAGGATGTGAAAAGGAAGAGGAATTCAAAGATGATTTCAAACCTGAATGACTGGAGTGATCTTATTTGAAAGAGGGCAGTCAGAGCAATGAGCAGAGGTAAGTTTTTCCAGAAAGCTGGAGGTGTGCAGTGTTTTACCTGTTGAGGTTAAGGTGCTTATCCAACAGGGAAGTCCTCCAGGGAGAAGAATGTCCTCCAGGCTATAGTATTTATTTTTTCTATTTCTATTTTCTTATGATCCAGAAATGTCCAAACATCACTCAATAGCAACTTGCCTAGTTTTTTATTTTAAGAGAAGTACTTATAAGTAATCATTTTCTATAAAGTTTGCCATTTGTTTTTTTTACTGTGGTGGCTACCATATTTTAGTATTTTTCCTTTTAGGCTGACTTCCTCTAGAAATATATTGGTGGATCTCGACTTCTCAGGGAGGTCCTGGTGGGTACATGAGTTTTATTCACATGAAAGAGGAAAAACTTAACTTATGAGATGGAATGCGACAGAGTATGATTCTTGTGGGTATATGGTAGCAAGTGAAAAAAAAAGCCTAAGGAAAGATACTTTGATAATTATTGCATCTATGAAGGGGAAGAATAAAGACAAGGAAGAGAGGCAATAAGACAACATTTTAAAAGAAGGTAACAGATATGCAAATGTCTACAAGTAGAGAGTTTCACAAAACATAACTCCCTAATTAGCATATAGTTAGATGGAAAGCGAAGTCATTCTCTATCATGAATTAAATAGTATCTTCAGATGGTTTTAGATATATAAACATGGAGCTATGTTTGCCTCTTTTTTCCAGTATGTATATATTCTTTAATTATAGAATCTAGAGCTTTCTAAACAATGTTAAATATCAATGGTAATAGTAAAATACTTTCCTTATTTTTCATTTTAATAGTTTGCTACAGGTCATTATTTTCTAAAAAGTTTTCTCTATGCCGTAGACTTAGTTAGAAATTTTATTAGAGATGGTGGCTAGTATTTAATATTTTAAAATCATTTTTGGTTAAATGATTTCATATATTAAATTGTATCATATCACACTATATAATCTATTTCATATTAATTATGATTCTATTTTGATGGATTTTGGTATGTCTTTCCCATGTACACACTTCATATCACACCATTATTTCCACATTCAAGAAATAGTATGGATGTTTCATCTGTACTGCTATTTTTTTTTTAAGAGAATGAAAGAACCAAACATAGAAATCAATGAAGACAACAGCTTCCACCAGTATTTCAAAAGCATAAGCTCTGAAAGACACAGAGAACAACAAATAGATTTCAAAACATACAAAAAGAGACAATATACCTCACTTTTCTGGCTGAACAAAATTCTCCATAATACGGGAAGTAAAAGATTTGCAAGGAAACCTTCAATGTGCCCTTGGGGAAAAGTTCTGCACTTTGACTTATCCCTATTCACTGGGAAATCAATGTGTGTGGGGGAGGGAAAAAGAGCTGGAGAACTCTCAGAACAGTAGACAGCCCACAGGGGTTTTAGCTATACCATAGCAGAATACATGTCCTATTTCTGGGAAAGTTTCTGAATATATATCTGGCTATCCATATTTTTTTTTTTATAAACTTCATACACAAAAGCAATAAATAAATAATGGTTGAGAAAAATTATATGCACATGAGAAGGGAAAGTCATTATGAATACAGAAAAACTTGTCTAGAAATTGGTGAGGTAGACAAACAATTCATTTTTGAAATGATATAAGACTTACATAGACAACCAACATTAGATGAAGTGAAAATGATCAATAAATATATGAAAAAAGTACTGCCTCACTAGAAGTGAGAACAATGTGAATTAATCAACATGAAAGATTTTTTTCACCTACAGAATCAATGCAAATAAAAAGAACTAAAAAAATATGATGAGTTGTAATTCTGGCAGAATTGGAAACTAGATAAACAAAGAGGCTTCCTACATAAGCAAAGAAAAAGCCTGGATAAAAATCAATTTTGAGGCATGGTCATTTCACAGTATCTTCTGAAAATCTGTTTCCCCTTGCATCAAAATATATTTTTATTTTATTTTATAAATAAATAATAAAGTATATGTATTGGTAGTAAATAAAAGATGTAATAAAATAATTGTCAAGCAGTAAAATATTATCAAAATAATGAATACAGGATAAAAAATATAAACTTCTAAAAATAACAAAGATTTGAAATTTAACAAAACTTAATAAAAAGAGTCACCATTAAATCAAACACCATGGAAGAAAAAATTATAAATCACAGGAAAGATATACATATTTTCTCATAATTAATCACATAAAGACAGATGAAAAATAAAGGGAAAAAATGAGGCTATAAGAGGAACAGAATGAGGAAATGGTACAATACTGAAAGTCTGCTGTGCTGCTTTTCAAAAGATAGAGAAAGCAAAGATCCACTGAATAAAGATCTAGAGTTACTATGGGAGACAGGGGAAGAAACCGATTAAAAATCCACAGAGAAGTATATAGTAAAGTAGACATGCCACCCACGGATGACTGCTATTCACAAGAGGGCTTGTCCAACAACTCTGTTTAAGCAAACAACAAGGAAGGTGCTTGTGAGAAAGGCACACTGAGAAGCTCAGTGGTGCCTAGGTCAGAACTAAAGTTAGGAGACAGCATATTGAAATGGACTTGCTGAATAACCGAAAGGACAATATTCAAGAAATAAGAGTCCAGGTGGCAATGCTTAATAACTAGAATAAAGCTCTGTGCAATTACTATAAATGTATCAAGATTAGAATAAGTATCAGGGGCACTCGACCCACATAGAACTCTAGAAGTGGTTATTAGAACATGGCATCTCTATGGGCAAGATGATATTTGGACAAAAAGGGAATTTTTCAATCTATATTACCAAAAGAAACGATGATTATATGATCACATGGTTGAAGAAAGCTAGCCCCGCTAACAGTCATAATCTCTTGCTGTTCGGTTCCTCGACTGACTTGATAAGAGATATGATGATGGGAAAAGTCAACTGGAAAACTTTGCAGCAAAAAAAAAAAAAAAAAGAAAATCTATCTTGGAAAAAACTGCAGTTTAGCATTATACTTTAAAAGGTGAAAAATGTAGGGATGGTGATCCTAACCATACCATTATTTAATGCACTAGTCTAGTTCCCACAAACCCAGACAGATCCTGGAGGACAACAGTGATCTTCCATACATGGTAAGCCCTATAGAAGCATATGCTTACACAAGAACTTTGCTGAACCATATGAAGACTGCCTCTGTTACATGACAGGTGGCTGCTGATCTAGGAAATGCATTCCTTTCCATTGTTACCATAATTTTTTTTTTTTTTTGAGACGGAGTTTCGCTCGTTACCCAGGCTGGAGCGCAATGGCGCGATCTCGGCTCACCGCAACCTCCACCTCCTGGGTTCAGGCAATTCTCCTGCCTCAGCCTCCTGAGTAGCTGGGATTACAGGCACACGCCACCATGCCCAGCTAATTTTTTGTATTTTTAGTAGAGATGGGGTTTCACCATGTTGACCAGGATGGTCTCGATCTCTTGACCTCGTTATGCACCCGCCTTGGCCTCCCAAAGTGCTGGGATTACAGGCGTGAGCCACAGCACCCGGCCCGTTACCATAAATTTAAAAAGAAACAGTTGGCATTCACTTGGAATGGATAAAAGTATACATTGATGGTAATTTCCTAGGCCTTTGTTACTTTTTCAATCTCTAATAATAGAAACTAAAGGGATCTGGACCCTCTGGCTATGCAACACAATACTAAAGACTGTTCAGTAAGAATATAACATCTTGGTAATCAAATCACATGAATAATAAGTGGAAAATAAATTGGAGGCTATATCAGTCTGTTCTCACGCTGCTAATAAAGACAAACTGAGACTGAGTAATTTATAAAGGAAAGAGGTTTAATTGACTCATAGTTTCATATGCCTTAGGAGACCACACAATCAGTGAAAGAAGAGCTAAGTCACATCTTACATGGTGGTGGGCAAGAGAGCATGTGAAAGAAAACTCCCCTTTATAAAACTATTAGGTCTCATGAGACTTATTCTCTAACATGAGAACAGTACAGAAAAGACCTGCCCCCATGATTCAATTACTTTCCACTAGGTCCCTTCGATGACATGTGGGAATTACTGGATCTACAATTCAAGAAGAGATTTGTGTGAGGACACAGCCAAACCCTATCATTCTACCCTTGGCACCTCCAAAATCTCATGTCCTCATATCTCAAAATGAATTGTGCTTTCCCAACAATCCCTCAAAGTCTTAACTCATTTCAGCATTAACTCTAAGTTCAAAGTCTCATCTGAGACAAGGCAAGTCCCTTCTGCCTATGCGTCTGTAAAATCAAAAGCTATTTAGTTACTTCCTAAATACAATGGGAGTACAGGCACTGGGCAAATACAGCCATTCCAAATGGGGGAAATTCGTCAAAACAAAGAGGCCACAGGCCCCATGCCAGTCTAAAATCCCACAAGATAGTAACTGAATCTTAAAGCTCTGAAATAATCTGCTTTGACATCATGTCTTACATCCAGGTCACACTAGTGCAAGAGGTGGACTTTCAAGGACTTGGGCAGCTTCATCCCAGTGACTTTTCAGGGTACAGCACCCTCTCCTGGCTATTTTCATGGGCTGGTGATCTGCAGCTTTTCCAGGTGCGTAGTTCAAACTGTCAGTGGGTCTACCATTCTGAGTCTGGAGGATCGTGGCCCTCTTCTCATAGCTCCACTAGGCAGTGCCCCAGTGGGGACTGTATGTGGGGGCTCTTACCCAACATTTCCCTTCCACACTGCCCTAGTAGAGATTCTC
Source organism: Aotus nancymaae (assembly GCF_030222135.1). NCBI lineage: Eukaryota > Metazoa > Chordata > Mammalia > Primates > Aotidae > Aotus > Aotus nancymaae. The sequence continues at coordinate 45,723,740 of NW_026988421.1, read as the reverse complement.
CATGAGGGCTCTGCCCTTGCAGCATACCTCTTCCTGGACATTCAGGAATTTCCAGACATGCTCTCAAATCAAGGTGAAAGTTCCCAAACCTTAATTTTTGACTCCTGTGAAACTGCAGGTCCAACATCACGTGTAAGCTGCCAAAGCTTGGGGTTTGCACCCTCTGAATCAACAGACTGAGCTGTATATTTGCCTCTTTTAGCCATGACTGGGATACAAGGCACCAAGTCCCAAGACAGCACAAAGCAGCAAGTCCCTGGGTTCATCCCACAAAACCATTTTCTCCTCCTAGGTCTCTGGGCCTGTGATGGGAGGAGCTCCATGAAGACTTCTGAAATATCCTGGAGACATTTTCTCCATTGTCATGGGGATTAACATTTGGCTCCTCACTACTCATACCAATTTCAGCAGCCAACTTAAATTTCTCCTCAGAAAATGGGTTTTGCTTCTCTATCACATCATCAAGCTGCAAATTTTCCAAACGCTTATGCTCTGCTTCCCTTTTAAACATAAGTTCCAATTCCAAACCATATCTTTGCTAACATATAAAACTGATGCTTGAACAGCAACCAAATCACCCTTGAATGCTTTGCTGCTTAGAAATTTCTTCCGCCAGATACCCTATATCATCTCTCTCAAGTTCAAGGTTCCATAGATCTCTAGGGCAGGGGCAAAATGCCACCCAGCTCTTTGCTAAAGCATAACAAGAGTCACCTATGCTTCAGTTCTCCACAAGTTCCTTATCTCCATATGAGACCACCTCAGCCTGGACTTTAATGTCCATATTATTATCAGCATTTTGGTCAAAGCCATTCAACAAGCCTCTAGACTTTTCCACATCTTCCTATCTTCTGAGCCCTCCAAACTGTCTGATCTCTGCTTTTTATTTAGTTTCAAAGTCACTTGCACATTACAGCAGTGCCATGCTACAAGGTACCATTTAGTGTATTAGTCTGTTCTCACACTGTTGATAAAGATATACCTGGGTATTTTATAAAGGAAAGAGTTTTAATTGACTCACAGTTCCATGTGGCTGGAAAGGCCTCACAATCATGGTGGAAAGTGAAGAAGGAACAAAGTCACATCTTACATGGTGGCAGGCAAGAGTGTGTGTGCAAAGGAACTCCCCTTTATAAAACCATCAGATCTCATAAGACATATTCACTATCATGAGAACAGTACAGGAAGGACCTGCCCCCATGATTCAATTACCTCCCACTGGGTCCCTCCCACAACATGTGGGAATTATGGGAGCTACAATTCTAGATGAGATTTGGGTGAGGACACAGCAAAACTACATCAGAGGCTGGTAAGACAGATGCATTTCAGAAGGTAATAAACAAACCTTACAAAAATTCATTGCTGCACTATATTAATAACACATTTAGGAGTAAAGTTTTCTAGGGCATGCTGGTATACCCTCTTCAAGGTAATACATAAAATACTGAATCTCGCAACTCTTACTATTAAGAAAGGAGCACAATATCTTTGTCTTAGTTCATTTTCTGCTGTATAACAGGATATCACACTCTGGGTAATTTATAAAAAACAGAGCTTTGTTTGGCTCATGATTCTGAAGGCTAGGCAGTCCAAGAGCATGGTGCTGTCATCTGACAAGAGTGGTGGAGGAGTGTGTGCAAAAGTGCAAGACAAAGAGAGGCACCAGGGACCAAACAATTTGTAACAACTCACTCTTGCAATAACAATATTAATCCATTCATGAGGGGTTTGCCCTCATGACTCAAGTATGTGTTATTTAGCCCCACCTCTAAATACTGATGGATTAGGGATTAGGTTTCCAATACATGAACTTTTCAGGGACATATTCAAATCATAGAAATCTTGTAGACTTCTTTAACTAATTAAGGCAGAATATTAGTGGGAATGATAATCTGATCCATACACAGAGTAATTATTTTTTTAAGCCTTTCAGATTTAAATGGGGACCAAAACAGTACAAGATTTGGCTGCAGGTCTAGGCTGTGGTATAAACACTTTTGCCACATGGGGCATATTAGTTTACAAACTTATGGTATCTGTTGTAAAAATAAAAAAGGAAATAAATAAGAAGCCACTCTGGAGTTCATAGCAAGTCCAATCAGAACATCGAAACATAGATACCTATGGTCCTGTAGCTAGTCTGTGACATTTGTGTGAAAGACTTAAACATTTTTCAAAGAGCAGCCCTTTGAGAGCTATTGGATCCTGGCAGAGATGGAGAAATCAAGGGACAGTGTGAATGAAACTGCCTACTATACGCTGGGTTCTGCCAGACCCACTATGTCTTAAGGCTGGCCAGTCCCAGCATCAATGAGTTACAAGATATAAACAATATATCCAGGAATAAGAACAAGCAGGGAATTCCAGATCTCCATGTAATCTAACAATATTACACTAGTACTTATTCTCCAGCTCTCAATTATGACCATGTGGGAAGTTTTTCATCATCAGCTAATGGAGGAGCAAAAAATGTCAGAATTTGTTCCTAGATAGGTTGGCATAACAGCTGGATATAACTGGGTACATGGGTTGTGGCTGCACTACAGCCTCACTCAGGGGTGGTTCTAAAATCATTATTGAAGAAAAAATTCTTCCCATTGGGCATTTCTTCAAGCAATGCATGTACTTATCCACTTAATGTAAAGTAAGATGGGGCCTGAAATTACCATAGGTACATGACCTTGCTTACTGGTCAGAGGCCTGGAAGGAGAATAACTGAAATATCAAAGACAAAGAAATCTGAGTTGGAGGGAAGGGAAGCATGGGGATGAATCTGTAAGAGTGGGCATGAAACGCAAATATGTTTTTGCATACCCCGTGTTAATGCTAGCCAGAGTTCATCCACTGCAGAATAAGGAACGAACAACCAAGGAGATAAAAACAACTGGGCCAGTTGACATCAGCCATCTGCTCACCTCAGCATCACAGTACAAGCATAATTGGCACATGGACAGTGTCCCTACAGTGACAGAAATGGAAGTAAGTAATAGACCCAACAGCTTGGAGCCACACTAGCTAAGCTGATCTACTTTCTCCTGCAGGCAAATGCTCAATATAATGTTAATGAAAATCAATCCTGAGCCCTTGATATAGCAATATTCTTCTGAAGACCAACCAGACACTTAGCAGCAAGTTTACTTTAATGGACACTTTTCTTCCCAGAAAAGATAATCATTTATTTTAACAGCAGTAGATACACATTTTAGGTTTCAGTGTGTTTCTCTTATCTACAGACATCCTCTTATTACACTACCCAAGGCTTTTAAGAATGTTTCTCCAATAAAAAGAGATACACTTCCAGCAAAGACGGCATAAAATTGGTCCAATTAGTCACCATTCCTCTTAATGTCTCATTAACCAGAAATTGCCAAGCTGATAAAATATAATCACCTGTTGACTGTATAGCCTTAGTGTCAGCTTGTATAGGATACCTGTAAGGATGCTTCTCTAACTCAATGACCCATATATGGATTTATAACCTAAATAATTAAAAAACATTGTTCTTAAACCAAGAAATAAATTAGGAGTCATCTTACTTTCCATCAGTACCATTGAGCTATTTGGAGAATTTGTTCTTCCTCTTAACCCACATTTAGGTTTTGTAAGTTTTGAAATCCTGTTTCCCAAAGGCTCATACAGTATAAGGAAAATGCTTCCAAGAGACACTGAAAGGGACCCATTAAATGTCAAACTACAGTTGTGGCTTTGTCACTTTTAACTTCTAGTGCCAGGAGCCCAGAAAAACAAACAAAAAAGATAATCTGGATAAAGTAGTGTTTATACTAAAAATGAGGTAGATAATAATATGATTGCAATCTGGCAATTACTTTAGCAACTCTTCAGATCAGCAATCCAAATTTCATAAGAGATGAATAAACCATAAACTGAGAAAGGCAAAGTGACTAGCTGCTCATAAAGATCAGAAATGTCAGTCTAGGTCACCTTATCAGATAAGCCATTTAGACAAACATCAGTGCTCACCAAGCTGGAGAGGTTTTAGAATAATTGGTGAAAGAAGGAGAAAATAATGTTATTAATAAATTAATAAATGTTAAAATATTTAAAATAATTTTTTATGTATTAAACTATTTAAAATCATGTAACATTTATAACTTACATTTATTAAAAAAACAATTTAAAAATCACTATCTGATAATGATACTTTAGAATGGCATATTCTTACTGAAGCAAAGTATTGGGATCTAATTATATTCTTTTTTTTTTTTTTTTTTTTTTACATTTTATGTAATGTGGTAATCGTAAGTGTTCTTACCATACTTAACATGAGATTTGTTGTCTCAACAAATGCAATACAGTATTATTAACTCTAGGAGCAATGCTGTAAATCTAGAATCTCTTCATCTTGCACAATTTAAACTTTATCCATATGATTAGCAATTTTCTCCCCACTCCACCCATCCTTTAGTGACCAACATTCTACTCTTGGTTTCCATAAGTTTGAATACTTTATATACCCGATTTAAGTTGAATCATGAAGTATTCTTCTATTACTAGTTTATTTCTCTTAGCATGAAGTTCTCAAGGTTTGTCCACATCATGGTATATTGTAGAGTATCCTTCTTTCATAAAGCTGAATAATATTCCATTGTAGTTTATACAACATGTTCCTTATCCATTCCATTGATGGAAATCTAAATTATTTCTATATCTTTGCTATTTTGAGTGTTGCTGCAATAAACATTGGATACTAATATTTATTTGAGATCCTGCTATCACTATTTTGATAAATAGCTTGAGTATGACTACTAAAACATAGAGATATTCCATTTTTAGGTTTTTGAAGACCCTCCCTTGTTTTTCATATCCTCTGCACCATTTTGTATCCCTATCAATCATGTGAAAGGGTTCCAACTTTCCACATCTTCATCGATGCTTATTATCTTTTGTTTTCTTTTGTTTCTTTGCAATAGTCATCCTAACAGGTGTGAGAAGACATGTCATTATAATTTTGATTTGGATTTCCCTGGTGATTGGTGATATTGAGCACCTTTTCTTTTATTTGTTGGCTATTTGTATGCCTTCTTTGGAGAAATATCTATTAAAATCCTTTCTCCATTTTTAAACAGGTAATTGTTTGTTTTGTTTTTGCTGTTGATGTAGAAGTTCCTAGCAGATTTTAGAAATTGACCCCCTATCTAATAAATGACTTACAAATATTTCCTCTTATTCTATACACTGTCTTTTCTATCATTTCCTTTGCCCTGCAGAGCTTTCTGGTTTGAAATAGTTCCACTTCTCTATTTTTGCTTTGTTACTAGTGTTTTTGCTGTTATATTCATAAAATCATTTTCAAGATCAATGTTATGATTTTTCCCTATGTTTTCTTTAAAAAGTTTTACAGTTTCAAGACTTATTTTTAAGCCTTTAATTTGAGTTGATTTTTTGTGTATAGTGTAAGGGTTCAAATTCATTTTTTTTTGCATGTGGGTATCTACATTTCCAAAAATCATATATTGAAGAGACTATCTTTTCCTCACTGTGTATTCCAGGCACCCTCATGAAGGTCAATGACTGTACACTGCTTGGTTGACAGATGTACCAAAATCTTAGACATTTCCACTGAACCATTTATTCACATAACAAACACCACTTGTTCCCCTCAAAACTATAGAAAAATAAATAAGAAAATTAAAATCATATTATTCCAAAAATGAAAAAAAAATGTATTTGATAAAATGCACACTGCATTTAGAATAAAGAAGCAAACCAAGAATAGAATGATATTTTATTTACCTGATAAAGAGCATCTATACTAAAACAAAACAAACAAAAAAAGCCCAGGGCTTGTCTTACAATAATTATATAAGAAAATTGTGATTGTGGAACTCAAATATCATTATTTTTCAAAATCCGTTAGTTGACTAAATTTCTTTCAGGTTGAGAACCACTGCTCAAGAGGTACTTAATAAATGCGTATTGTATTGAAAAAGAGAGAAACTAGTAAAGCAATCTTATTCACACTAGCATAAAAAATAAAATACTTAAAAACAAAATTGACTAAGTAGGAAACAGACTTCTACCTAGAATATTATAAAACATTGATGGAGGAATGGATATATAGTTTGGGAATATTTTCTCCCACACTGTTGGTTGTATGTTTACTCTGCTGATCATTTATTTTTCTGTCCAGGAGCTTTTTAGTTCACTTAGGTTCCATGTATTTATTTTTGTTGCGTTTGCTTTTAGGTTCTTAAGTAATAAACTCTTCACCTAAGCCAATGTATAGAACAGTTTTCTGATGTTATCTTCTAGGAGTTTTATGGTTTCAGGTCTTAGTTATGTCTTTGATTCATCTTGAGTTGATTCTTGTATATAGTGAAAGATGGGGATCCAGTTTCATTCTCCTACCTGTGGCTTGCCAATTACCCCAGCACCATTTTTTGAATAGGGTGTCCTTTCTTCACTTTATGTTTTTGTTTGCTTTGTTGAAGATCAATTGGATGTAAGTATTTGCTTTATTTCTGGGTTCTCTATTCTGTTTCATTAGTCTACATGCCAATATTTCTACCAGCACCACGCTGTTTTGGTAACTACAGCCTTGTAAGCATAGCTTGAAGTCAGGTAATGTGATGCCTCCAGACTTGCTATGTAGGCTATTTTTTGTCTCTATATGAATTTTAGAATTTTTATTCTAGTTCTCTGAAGAATGATGATAGGATTTTGAATCCTGCAATGAATCTGTATACTTCTTTTGGCAATATGGTCATTTTCACAATATTGATTCTACACATTCATGAGCACAGGATGTGTTTTCATTTGTTTGTGCCATTGATTATTTCTTGTGACAGTGATTACTGATTATTTGTTGTGCCATTGATTATCTCTTTCAGCAGTGTTTTGTAGTTTTTCTTGTAAATATTGTTCACCTCCTTGATTAGGTATATTTCTTTCTTTTGTTTTTGTAGCTGTTGTAAAAGGGATTGAGTTACTGACTTGCTTCTCAGCTCGGTCATTGTTGGTGTATAGAAGTGCTACTGATTTGTGTACATTAACTTTGTATATACTGAAACTTTACTGAATTAATTTATCAGATCTAGGAGCTTTTGGGATTAGTCTTTAGGATTTTCTCAGTGTATGATCACATCATTGACAATCAGTGAAAATTTGACTTCCTCTTCAACAATTAGGATGCCCTTTACTTCTTTCTCTTGTCTGACTGCTCTGGCTAGGATTTCCAGTACTATGTTGAATACAAGTGGTAAAAGTGGACATTCTTGTCTTGTTCCAGTTCTCAGAGAAAATGCTGAATAATGATAATGACACAACCTATCAAAACCTCTGGGATACTGCAAAAGTGGTGCTAAGAGGAAAGATGATAGCAGTAAATGCCTACATCAAAACTTCTAAAAGATCACAAATAGGCAAGCTAGGGTCACACCTCAAGGAACTAGAGAACGAGAGAAAACCAAACCCAAAACAAGAAGAATAAAAGAAATATCAAAGATCAGAATCGAACTAAATGAAATACAAACAAAAGAAAACACAAAAGATTAATTAAACAAAAAGCTGGTTCTTTGAAAAGAAACAAAACTGACAGACCACTAGTGAGATTAACCAAGGAAAGAAGAGGGAAGATCTAAATAAGCTCAATTAGAAATGAAACAGGAGATATTACAACTGTTACCACAAAAATACAAAAGATTGTTCAAGGTCACTATGAACACCTTAGCACACAGAAACTAGAAAATACAGAGGAGAGGATAAATTTCTGGAAATATACAACCCTCCTAAATTAAATCAGGAAGAAATAGAAACTCTGAACTTACCAATAACAACTAGCAAGATTAAAACAGTAATAAAAACTTGTCAACAACAACAAAAGAGGCTACGACCAAACATATTCACAGCTGAATTCTATCAGACATTTAAAGAATTGGTACCAATACTACTAAAACTATTCTAAAAGAAAAACAGGGAATCCTCCCTAAATTATATGAAATCAGTATCACTCTACTACCTAAAGGGAAAAGGACATAACAGAAAAAGAAAACTACAGACCAAATTTCCTGATGAACATAAATACAAAAATAAATAGATACAGACCAGTATCTCTGATGAACATGGATGCAAAAATCTGCAACAAAATAATAGATAACTGAATCCAACAGCACATCACAATAATACACCATGATCAAATGGGTTTCATATCAGGGATGCAAGGGTGGCTTAACATCCACAAGTCAATAAATGTGATATATCACTTAAAGAGAATTTAAAAGAAAAATCATATGATCATCTCAATAGATGCAGAAAACACATTTGAAAAAAATCCAGTATCCCTTTATGATAAAATACCTCAGCAAAAATGGCATTGAAGGGACATGCCTTAAGGTAATAAAGGCCATCTATGATAAACCCATAGCCAACATTATACTGGATTTTTTAATTAATTTCTTTTTCAGCAGTATGTTTTCTAATGAATGGAAACATAACTAATTTTTATTTTGTATCTTGCCACCTTACTGACTTTATTTGTTAGTTCTAACAGTTTACCGTGTGGAGTTTCTAGAGTTTTCTGTATATAAAATAAAGCTATTGGAAAAATCGATATTTGTACTTCTTCTTTTCTAAGGTGAATGTCCTATTTTTTTCTTGCCTAACTGTTTTCTCTAGGACTTTCAGTACTATGTTGAATAGAAGTGATGAGAGTAGGCATCCTTGTCCTATTTACAATTTTTGAAGAAAAGCTTTCAGTTTTTATTCCACTGAGCATAATGCTACCTGTGGATTGTCATATATGGACTTTATTATTTTGAGTTACGTTCCTATTATATCAAGTTGTTAAGAGCTTTTAACAATGGAGAAATATTAAATGTTGTCAAATGCTTTTTCTAAATCTATTTAAATTGTCATGTGTTTCTTTATTCTGTTAGTGTGTTGTAATAACAACTGATTTTAATATGTTGAACCATTTTTACATTCCAGAGATAAATGCCACTTGATCGTGATGATGTGTGATTACTTTAATGTGTTGTTGAATTTGGTTTGCTAGTATTTTGTTGCGTATTTTTGCATCCATATTCATCAGGGATATTAGCCTGTATTTTTTCCCCTTGTGTTATCTACTTGGATCTGGTACCAGCATAATGCTGCCATTGTAAAACAAGTTTGAGAGTGTACTACTCTCTTTATTTTTTTAAGAAACTTGAGAAGAATTGGAGATAATTTAAATTTTTAGTAGAATTCACTGGTGAATCCATATAGTCCTGGGTGTTTTGGTGACAGGATTTTGATGACTGATTCGATATCCTAATTATATATATATATAATTATATTTTATATATATAATATATATAATATAATTATATATATATATGTATGTTTAAAGCTTCTGTTTTTTATAATTTGGTAAGTTGTATGTTTCTAAAAATGCATTGACTTTTCCAGGTCACTTAGTTTCTTGGCATGTAATTTTTAATAGCAATTTCTTAAATCCCCTTTTTTATAAGTTTCTGTGACATTAGTTGTAATGTCTCCTCTTTCATTTCTGGTTCTATTTGAGTCTTCTTTTCTTCTTAGTCTAGCTAAAGATTTGTCAGTTATATTTATCTTTTCTAGAACCCAACTCAGTCTTGTTTTTTCTATTTTCTATTCTCTATTTCATTTATAACTATTCTACTCTTTACATCCTTTCTTCTGCTAACATTGGGCTTAGATTTTTCTTTTTATTGTTCCTAAAGTGCATGCTTAAGATTCAGCAATCCCATTCCTGGTTATATATCCAAAAAATTAAACTCAGGGTTTTGAAGATATCTGCACTCCCATGTTCTCTCTAGCACTTTTTACAATAGTCCAGATAAGGCAACACCTATATGCATATCAATTAATGAAAGGATAAAGGCATTGTAGTATAATCATATTATAATAAAATACTATTCATCTTTTTAAGAAAAAGGAAATCCTGCCATATGGAACAACATGAACATAAAAGACATTATGGTAAGTGAAATAACCTAATCACAGAAGGACATACAGCTTATGATTTCACTTATGCGAGGTAGATAAAATCATCTAACTCATAGAAACAGAGAGTAGATCAGTGATTTCTAGGAAAGCAGGAAGGAGGTAAATGGGAAGTTGGTGTTCAACAGGTATAAAGTTCAATTATGTGAGATGAATAAATTCTAGAAATCTGCTTTCCAACATTGAGCCTCTAGCTAACAGTCCAGTATTATGCACCTGAAAATTTGTTGAAAGTAGATTATATGTTAAATGGAATAGAAAAAAAGATATTAGGTTAAAAAAAAAAAACTAAAGAAATCTGAATTAACTATAGACTTTAACAGTAGTATGTTAATATTATTTCATTAATTATACCCAAATATACAGTACTAATGCAAGATGTTAATAAGGGAAATGGTATGCAGGATTTGAAGTGATATGGGAGTTCTCTGTACTATCTTTGCAATTTTTCTTTAAGTCTAAAACTCTACTAAAATATAAAATCTATTAATCAAAAAATGAGAAAAAATACAATTTGAGACTTCCCTTTACCACATATCATGTATAAGTATTTCAAAAGAATCAAATTGCTTGCAGCGACTTGAATCCAGATTTTGATTTCTACTGCAATTTTCAAATAAATGAATCTTTGAAGACATGATTGATCCTAGGATTGGAACATGAAATATGCAAGGTAAGACTGGAGAATTTTGTAATGCGACAAAATAAGTAAGTACTTGAGGAGAAAACATGTAAACGCACACAAAAATATTGGGTTATTTCAAAGGCAGCCATTGAAACATTTTGACCAATAAAATACAGTAGCATTAAATTCCAAGTCCAAGTGTAAAATGAATATTCATGATTTATACTGATATAAGTTATAGAATACAGGGAATAGAATAGACCAATCTCCTGTGCAAAATTTTTAAAAGAATCTATATAGACATGCAGTTCTCAAGGAAGTGGAAAAACTTCCCATCCCTTCGAGTTGACTGAACATTATGACTCCTTTCCAAAGATACTGAATGAAAAGGGATTAGTGGAAAGAGTAATTTTATAATGGAGAAATCTGACAAATACTACCTCAGCCAAGTGATCAAAGTTAGCACAACAGTGATAAGTGATATTGATATTAAATATCTTTAATATGATGTCATGAGAATGGCAATTTATATTGTTTTCCTCTGAAAAACTGGTGAGTCAAGTTTAATCAGGAGAAAAACACAAGTCCAAATTGAAAGGCATTTTATAAATCATGTGATAAATGCTCCTTAAAACTGTCAAGGCTGTGGGGAAAAAAAGAAAAACTCTCACAGTCACCAGAAGCCTAAGGAGTCATGACAAAATATAGTGTGATATCCTGAATTGAATGCTGACATAAAAGGGACATTAGGTGAAAACTAAGGAAATGTGAAAAAGTAACAGATTGTAGTTAATAATGTATCAATATTGAGTCGCTTGTACTATATTAATGTAACATAATCCTTAAAAAGGGAAACAGGATGTGGAGTACACATATCCTGTATTATCTGCTTAATATTTCTGTAAATAAAAAATTAAAATAAAAAGATTATTTTTAATTATCTACAATGTCTTTTGGGGTTATAGTATTATTAAATTCTTAGGGAGGACTTACTGGCTTTTCGCCAATAGCTTTAAAAGTATAATCTGAATAGTTTCCTATGATGAATATAAATCAAGTACCAAGAGGCAATTTGGCAGCATTTTTAACAGTATTTTTCCTCCTTTTGAGGAAGAAAAATTGCTACAGGAAAAAATAAAATAGCATTCTATATAATAATCCAATTATTGCTATCAGAAATCTATATATGATTGAAAAGTTTGAAATACTATTTTTTCAATAGTGCATTTCTGAGATATGTGGAAATCAAAGAAAATTCTGCAATGGAACAATTACTATCTACTGCAAATAAAGTCCACATTGTAACAGAAATAATTTAATTTTAAAAGAGAAAGAATAAAATGACAACAGCAGGGTATGTTCATTCTTAATAATAAGTACAAGAGCTTATTTTTATGATGAACTTACCAAGTCCTAGGCACTGTGATAAGCACAGCTTTGCATTCATTATGTCATTTGATTCCCACAATCCTATGAAGGAGTTTATTCACTACTTTCTCCATTTATAGTGTGGTCACAGAAGCATAGAATTACTGGATAATCTACCCAAATCTTCATATCTACTAAGTAGTAAAGCAAGCACAATCTAAATATTAGGCAAATTGTTTTAATCATTATAATCACTAGAACATATATAGGGTATTGGAAATCCAAGAAAGTACAAAATCTCTTTTTGTGCTTTTTGAAATAAAAATCTATTTGTGAATGACTCTGTTAAAAGTCAGAGCATTTCTGATTGTGTATCTATAAACCTAGGGAAAGTTAAGTGGTCAATGTAAATTTTGTTGATTCACATGTAAACATTTGATTATCCCTTTATAGTGTTATAGAACCAGGTCTCTTCTGCACACACACACACACACATATATATGTGATTGTATATATATAACAAGCCAATCAAAATGACAATGAGTCTCACAAAAAAGAGTTTATTCACAAAGAAGCCAAAAGAGGAGGCAGAACAGATCTCAAAAAGGGTAGAAGGCAGGTGAGGGTCGAAACGTATTTACTGGGGATAATGTTCACTATTAAACACTGTGATGGGTACACTAGTGATGGGTACACTAAAAGTCCGGACTACACCACTATACAACATATGCATGTAAGAAACCTGACTTGTACCCCCTAAATATATATATATATATATGTTTTCCAAAATATATATTTATTTTGAAATAAATATTTGAAATATATTTCAAAAATCTGCCTCCCTCAAAATGAAGCTTAGGGATATTTATAGGTTAGAAGTAAGTGGTCTGTTGTGTGGAAAAAAAGGTGATTTTTAGTGGATAGAAATGATGTAATCAGTGATTTATTGCAAGCATAGTAGGGCTTCATGTCATTTCATAGAACATACATTTAGAAGCTGCTAGTGTTAGCATGATCTGAGGGTGGAGATTTAGGCCTTGTGACATTAAAAAAAAAAAAAAAAATCTATCCTGAATTTGCATAGGTTCAAAGGAAGGGTTGAGGGCCTCAACAAGTTTAACTGGATAGACGACGCCCAAAGTTCCTGGAAAGCAACTGTTAACTACAGTAACTTATAAATGTCATCAATGAGATGGCCAGTGAAGGTTATATTACAGCATTCAGCAGTGCAGCCTTCAGCTACAGAAGTCTTCAGCTTCATGAAAGAAAAAATACAAAAAGCAAGCCACTCAAATTAATTAAGGAAGACTGAGTTTGGCAGACCTAATTAGATTAACTTCTCAATTTTAATAGCATGCATCAATTAGTCATTATCTTGGATTCCTTGCTTATTTTAATTATATTTCCAGAATGATTTGTCATGATAGTCACTGAAACAATTGTTTTAAGCCACTAAGATTAAGGTAGATTGATACATAGCAAAAGCTAACTGGAACACAAATTGCTATCATTTTTTTAAAAAATGTTTTTAATAGATTTTATTTTTTAGAGCAGTTCTAAGTTCACAGAAAAATTTAGTAGAAGGTACAGAGTTTCCTTACATATCCAGCCTCTTCAAACCTACAGCCTCTCCCATCATCAAAAATTATCACTGGGCTCTGTATTCTGTTCCATTGTTCTATTTATTATTTTGCCAATATTACCCTGTCTTGAATCTGTGCTTTATGGCAACTTTCGAAGTAGTGTCAGTCTAATTTTGTTCTCTTTCTATATTGTGTTAGCTATTCTGAATATTTTACCTTTCCATATAAACTTTAGAATTGGTTTGCCATATCCATAAAATAACTTTCTAGTGTTTAAATTAGGATTAATGAGTCTTACCTATGAACACAGAACACTTCTCCACTTATTTAATCTTTGATTTTTTCATCAGAATTTTGTAGTTTTACTCTTGTAGACTTTGTTCATAATTTTAAATTTATATCTATGCTTTTTTTGGTGTCAATATAAATGTGTGTTTCTAATATTAAAATTAATTTGTTCATTGCTTGTATATAGGAAAGTGACTTACTTTTGTATATTAACTGTGTATTCTGTCATCTTTCTAAAATCACTTAATTAGTTAAGGGAGTTGGTTTGTAAACTCAGATTTTTCTCCACAGAAAAGAGTGCTGTCTATGAACAAAGACAGTTTTATTTCGTCTTTCTGAATCTGTAGTTTTTTATTTTATTTTTGTGTCTTATTGCAAGTCTTAGTCCATTCAGTATGCTATAAAAATACCATAAACTAAATGAAGTAGCTTATTAACAATAGAAATTTATATCTCACATTTGTAGAGGCACCAGCAGATTCAGTGTCTGGTGAGGGCTAACATATTGGTTCATGGATGGTTGTCTCTTTAAGTATGTTCTCACATGATGGAAGGGGTAAATGAGCTCCCCTGGGCCTTTTTTATAAGGGCACTAATCCCATCCACTAGGGCTCTAACACTCATGACCTAATCACTTCTGAAAGGTTTCAACTTTTAATGTCATCACCTTGGAAATTAGGATTTCCCATGTAAATTTTGAAGGAAGGCAAACATTTAGATGATAGCCTTGCATTAAGTTGGACTTCCAGTACAATGTTGGAAAATAGTGGTGAGAGGGGTCATCCTTGCTTTCTCTTGATGTTAACGTGAAGGCTTCTATTTTCTCACCATTAAGTATAACATTAACTACAGGCATCTTTATAGATGTTCTTTATAAAGTTGAAGAAGTTCTCATCTATTGTTAATTTTCCTATTCATTTTTCATTGAATTTTACTCCCTTCTCATTTTATTTTTGCCACTGATACAAAAGGAAGATGGGAATAGAAGCCAGCATCAAAAATATTAAAAGATAAGTACATGAAGTCAGCACCTAGATCCAGACTTTTCAACAATATGTTCCTACCAACACATATTTATTTCCTTTATGTATGATATTTATACAATATCTTACTGGTGGGAATAAAGTTGTGAAAATCCTAGTTTCTTTCATTCATTTTATGTAACTCGTGCATCTGGAAAGTTAAAAGTTGACTACATTTTAATTTATTTAAAGGTTAGCATAGCCTTCCTTAGTTTCTATGCCTCAAAATGTCTACCCTAAGTCACATAGTAGGGCAAGAGATGATTGATTAAGCAATAGTATTCTTTAGTTGCTTTATTTGAGAGGCAGGAGAGTATCTTTTGAGTGCTGACTTCAATAAGAAAATGACTTTTTTTCACCAAATCCCACTTTAAAATGCAAACTACCATTCAGTTTGTAGAGGATGCACATTAGGGAGCAGAAAACACAAGAAATGGCTTAAAGACCAAGAGCTAGAGCAGAAATTTCATGTAGCCAGTCTTATGGGAAGAAAGTTTTTCAGACTTCACTGGAAGGAAGCAAGCATTCCTGACAAACTGATTTTTCAAGAATCTATACTAAAAGCACTTAAACAAATCCGTAAACAAAGTCTAGGGACATCTGGCATCTAATAAGGCCTTAATAACAATGCTTGATAGCAAATACAACACAACCGTGTGGGGTAAACAATAGAAAGAAAATTGAATCCAGTTCCCATCAGAATGCTTTCCTCATTCGTATTGGTTAAAATTTACCCCAAGGGTTGGGGAGGAACTGGAGTTTGACAACAAAGCTAACACAGATCCTCAATGGATCATTACATAAGTGCGTGAACCTGTACTTTAAGAAATACGCAGTTTGGAAGCCACACTCTTCACCAATTTTATGCACACTTAAAATATCACACACACATGCACACGAAGAGAGACAAAATTCTTCAGGCATTGTCATATAGAAATGAGGGCACCAGGTAGAGACCACAGAGTCTGGTATCTAAATGCAGCAGCAAAATTAGGTAAGGACTTTCATGTGTAATCTGTTATTTTTTTCACAACTTTTCACATCTGTCTGTGTGCTTGGTGTCATATAAGTTTGCTGGTATCTTTTAGAAAAAGGCTAAGTTTGTCTAATGTAAAATAGCTACATAGGCAATATGTTGAATATAAAAAACTCACTTTTTCCCATTTTTTCTATTAGGTAGAAATAAATGTACAGTTATACAACTTATATATTCTTAAAGCATATTTCTGACAGACTTTGATTTATAAGAATTGTCACTTATATTCTTCAGACTATTACGTGTAAATTCTTACATTACTTAAATTATACAAATTGCTATTCAAAGACAAATTACCAATCAATGTTTAGAAGATAGAACTCTACTTTGAACACAGTAAAAAAATTAACAACTTAATCTGTAGGACCTATGTGTATTATTTTAAAATAAAAAGACAAAGTTGGGGAAAAAAACTCACCAGTGTATCAATGAACCTACAAAATTCACGGGAAATAGCTACATTCAACCTCTTAGCTAAAAGATCCTCTATAAACTCAAGATGATTACAATATTTATCTGTTTTATTTCATTGTTCCTCAGAATATAATTATAAAGTTTAAAACTTTTATTCTGACTTATAAAATTAATATCCTGAATTTTTATGATGGTGGACTATGGCTTCACTTATTGTTTCTTGCTGTTTATACACTGTATGTTTTCAACTTTTTGTATTGCTAGGATCCCAAAGTAAAAAATCACAATCAAATTTCAGGGAAGTAATCATGCTCTTTTGTTGCTGTGATTTCAGAATGTTCCCAGGAGCACAATCATTCTAACTGATTCTCTCACATGCATGAGGATATCTCAGATTTTGTTATATTTTTATTAATCATAAACATGATATGATTTTTAGGCTTCTTCAAAATTCAGTTCATAATTTTTACCTTATTAAGTCTCTCACAAGTACAATTAGCACAATAACTTCAATTAGTTCATGATGCTTTTCTTGCTTTTATTTTTTTGTAATCAAAATAAGCCAGAAACATTTATAGAATACTTTCATTATTGTTTTTTTAAAAAAATGTATTTCTACCTTTATCAAAAGCTTGAGACGAAAATTTACCTTTATAAATGCCTAATATATAAATATGTTTATGTGAAATGTGAGAAGATGGAGTTCTAAAATTACCTGATAATAATGGTTATTTTAGATACATAATATGTTGTGTGATTCCAAACGCTTTACATACTTAATATACTTACCGGTTTTAACAACTCTATAAGATAGATATATAATTTTATTTTACCCATTTTTTCAAATGAGGTGTTGCAAACACAGAAGATTGCCCGAAATCATATAGCTAATAAGAAGCAGAACCAGGATTCACACAGAGGCAGTCTGTTACTGAAGCCTGTGCTCTCAATGGCTACCTTACATTGCCTCTTCTTTTCAAAACAGTCTTGATATATCATAGTTGTACATATTTTGGGAATACAGGCAATATTTTGATACATGTATAAAACGTGTAATGATCAAATCAGGGTAGTTGGGATATCCATCACCTCAAATATTTATGCACCACCTCTTCTGATGTGATCTGCATTTATACAATTCCCTTAACCTAATGTAATGTGAATGATATTTCTTTTCCAGTAAAAAGAAAAATGTTATCAATGATAAAGAAAAGCATAATTTAGTAAGATCTTTGAGGGGAAAAAAAGAAGAAAGAAGAGAAAAGTAAAACGAGATCAAAGAGAGGAACTGATAGAATGGCAAGTTGACTTTGACATTCACTGGAAAACAAATGATTATTTAAAAAATATTAAAATGTAGAAAAATGTACCAACAAAAACATACACCATTTTTTTCTGTATAACAAATTCTTTAGTGAAGAAATATACAAAAAAATAGTTATCTTTCTGATGTTTGGGATTAAACTGTTATTTATTTTAAACAAGAAATTAAAGATAAACATTTTATAGTACTTATTGAGGAGAACATATTTAATCATATAGCAAAGGACAAAGACTAACTAAAGAGAAAAAAACCACGAAATCACCACAAATGATTAAATCACAAGTGATTTAATTTTAATTTTTTTCTCTTCTTTAATACTCTATTTATTTAGAGGATTATTTTAATACTACTGGCCAACAGGTGCATCATACAAATATGACACACCAGTTTTCAGAATCACATACAATAGTAAGCGTAGCAACATTCAAAAGTTATAACAAATTGAAAACTCTATAAAACAACAGTAACAGCAAAACAGCTAGATATAGTCTGAACAGGAATAAATAAATACTAACCTTCTATATGAACTATCCCTAGTGTTTCAATTGAGCCTTGAATATAATTAAGCTAGTACTTTGTTTTAAATTCTAAATGGTCTCTAAGACACTAGACCAGAAAAAAATTTATTTGCTTATCATGTCTAATGTCTGATAAGAAGGCTCCTTTTAAAGCTGCTTCTTTGTTTGGATAATTAGTGTTTGGAGAACATACACAGGTCACTGTTTTTCATTCTCCTGGCACCTCTATCCACCTGTTTTAAGGGCACCTGCAAAGCTACTTCCGCCTGCCACTCCAAAATTTCCAAGTACAGACACACTTTTTCTGAGCTATCACCTATCCTTCATCTCCTATTTCATATCATTTTGACAGTGTTCAGTGTAAGTCTAGAGCTGACTGCAGCCACCTCATATAATATCACAGAGGGAAAGTTTTCCGCAATGAAAAAAAATGGAAATGAGGCCTAAACAGAATAAAACACTTTCTTACGTCCCTGTTTCCTAATTACATGACTCATTAAATTCTAGTTTTTCCTAAACTAGGCTCAGTTTTTGTCACTTTTAAATAAAGGGGTAGAAAGAGAAAGGAGAAGAAGATATTTTAATTCCAATTACAGATTATAGTGTTCCTGGCCAAAATAATACTTTATTGATCTTTTATCATTGTTGTTTGCCTACATAATCTAACATTTAGGAAATATGTCCAAACTAAAAATGGCAACAAGAGCAGGAATTTAATCATAGCAAAATAAAATATACCATTAATTCCTATTCTCTCTTGACTGCACATTCTGAAAAATTTCAGGTTTCCACAAATTCTAGGCCACCTCCAACGGTATCTCTGATGAGATCCCACTGCCACTCCCAACACCAGATAACACACCTGAACTGAGTATTGGCTTGTGCATCCTGATATTTGGTTGCCTCCCAACCTGTAAAGCACGTGTTTTATATGCCATTACAGCGGGAGTGTCTTCAAATAAAGTATCCAGGCTTCATCAGAGTATATATCAAAAATAATCTGATGTGTTAAAAGTGTACATTTCTCATATTTTTACCCAGCGTTTCTGAGACATAAAATTTTTGGAGGTTAATCAGTCTTTGATAAAGCTTCTTATGAGACTGTAATAGATTTTTACTTCTGATTAAGAATATTTGCCACATTTTCTTGCTACATGTTCCTTAGTAAAGCAAAAAAGGTTAGCTCAACTCTTAAATTAGCAAGAATCTAAAACAAACTAGATAACCTCAAGTTTGGCACAATAGTGACACTCAGTATATACGTATTTGTCTTAGTCTATTTTTTGCTGCTATAACTTAATACTACAGACTGGGTAATTTAAAATACACAGAATTTTATTGATTCTTTATTTTGGAGGCTGGGAAGTCCAAGATTAAAGCTGCAGAACCTGATGAGAGCCTTCTTATTGGGTCCTAACTTAAAGAGAGGCACCAGAAGGGCAAGAGGTGAGAGAGGGAGCCAAATTTATCCTTTTATGAGCAATCTATTTCTTTAGTGAAGCCATGAATTCATTCATCAGGGTGCTGCCCCATGGCCCAAACACTTCCCATTATGCCCTATGTCCCAGTACCTCTGCACTGGGGATCAACTTTCCAACACATGAACTTTAGGAGACACATTTAAACCACAGTATTATACCTGTGGCCTCCAAAATTTATGTCCTTCTCACATGCAAAATATATTCACTGTATCCCAATGGCCCCAAAGTCTTGAGTTCTTCCAGGACCAATTCAAAAGTCCAATGTCTAGAATCTCATATAAGTTAGATATGGGTTCAACTCAAGGCATAATTTATCCTGAGGCAAATTCATTTCAGCCACTGAGTCTGTGAAATCAAGTAAGTTATCTACTTCCAAAATGCAATAGTGGGGCAGGCATAGGATAGACATTTACAATGCCAAAGGGAAAAACAGACATAAAGAAAGGAGTAACAGGCCCCTAATAAATTTGAATCCCAGCAGGAAAAAGAACACTAAATTTTAAGGATGGAAAATAATCTCCTATGACTTTACATTCCACCTTCTGAGCAAACTGAGGTGACGGTTAGGCACCCAAGGCTTCAGGCAGTCTCACCTCTATGGCTTTGCTGGGTTCAGCCCACATAGTACGTCTCACTGCTTGGAGTCCCATGCTATTATTGCTCACTGGTAGCTCTACAGTTTTGGGGTCTTGGCAGTAGCCCCACTCTCACAGATCCACTAGGCATTGCCCTAATGTGGACTCTGTGGTGACTCTGTCCTATGACAAGCTTCTGCCTGGGGATTCTAGCTGTCCAATACATCTTGTGAAATATTGGTGGAGGCTGCCATGGCCCCAACAGTTCACTCATCCTGTGTGCCTGCAGAATTAGCACCAGGTAGATACCACCAGGGCTTGCTTGTTGCACCCTCTGGAGTGGAGGCCAGTGCTGCACCTAAGCCTGCTTGAGTGATAGCTGAGAGTCACTGCACTAAATGCAGGGAACAGAGACTTGAGGCAGCCCTCAGCATCAAATGTTGAGGTTCCACTTCTCGAAATCTTGACTTCAAGATCCTATCTTGCATTGAAGATCTTTAAAGATGCATCTGGTTCATTCTCCTATTGTTTTGATAAGTAACACCTGTTTGTCTTTTTTTTCTTTTTCTTTTCTTTTTTTTGTGGGGGAGACATGGAGATGGAACCTCACTCTGTTGCCCAGGGTGGAGTGCAGTGGCGAGATCTTGGCTCACTGCAACCTCTGCCTCCCAGGTTCAAGAGATTCTCCTGCCTCAGCCTCCTGAGTAGCTGGGACTACAGGCATGCAGCATCATGCTCAACTAAATTTTTGTATTATTAGTAGAGATGGGGTTTCACCATGTTGGCTAGGCTGGTCTTGAACTCCTGACCACAGGTGATCTGCCCACCTCAGCCTTGCAAAGTGCTGGAATTACAGGCATGAGCCATTGCATCTGGTTCTGGCTCCTTTTTATAATAACTAATCTCTTTAGCAACCAGTTATTTGGCCACACCTTTGGTTTGCTTTCCTAAAGATGTTTTATCACTCTTTACATGGCCATGTTGTAAATTTCACAAATCTTTTCACTCTTCATCTGTTTTGATCATAAGTTTTGTCTTTAAATAATTTATCTCTCCTCTCACATCTTTATTCAATTAAAAGTAGCCATGTAGCTCCTTCAATATTTTACTGCTTAGAGGTTTCTTCCACCTGATATCCTAGTTATTTTGAGTCCTTACTAGAATTGTCCTTCATGCTTTATTCATGGTAATACAGGCTTTCTCTGGCATTGTTTCTCCAAACTCTTCTGGCCTTTCCATATTACCTCCTTCCAAAGACACCTATTTTCAGGTATTTGTTATAGAAACATCCTACTCTCTGGTACCATTTCTCATCATAGTATTTTTTATGCTGCTACAACAGGACGCCATACACTAAGTAATTTAAAAAGAACAAAAATTTATTGGCTAACAATTATGGAGACTGGAAAATTCAACATCAAGTTGCTGGCATCTGGCAAGGGCCTTCTTGCTGTATTATAACATGGCAGAAGGCCTAACATTGGTATGATAAAGGGAGAGGAGGATGCCAAACATATCCTTTGATAACCCACTGTCATAATAATGCATCCACTTCCATAATAAGGGTGTTAATCTGCATGGGGGCATGCCCCCATGACCCAAAGACATCTCATTATGTCTCACCTCCCAATACTGCCACACTGAGGATCTGAACTTTTAAGAATACATTCACACTATAGCAGTGTTACATGAATAAATGAATGAATTAGCTATATGTTATAAATCACAACCAAGGTGATTAAACTGCTTTTTAAATTTTTTTAGCAACAAGAAAGCAACAAAATTCTGCTACTGTTAAGTGTTTCTATAAAATGTAACACTGGTCCTAGAATAATGTAGTAGTACCTTTTTAATTTTTTTTTTTTTTTTGAGATGGAGCCTTGCTCTCTGTCCAGGCTAGAGTGTAATGTCGCAATCTCGGCTCACTACTACCTCCGCCTCCAGAGTTCAAGCCATTCTCCTGCCTCAGGCTCCCGAGTAGCTGGGACTACAGGTGCCTGCCATCGCATCTAGCTAATTTTCGTATTTTTAGTAGAAATGGGGTTTCACCATGTTGGTCAGGCTGGTCTTGAACTCCTGACCTCATGATCCACCTGGCTTGGCCTCCCTAAGTGCTGGGATTACAGGCCTGAGCCACCACACCCAGCCTTAATCTTATTTTATCAAAATAAACTACTAGCCTCTAAGCTACTTTTAGTTTAACAAGAATTTTCCATTCACCTATTGGGATGTTGCATGGTGGAGGAGCTGGCAGAATTCAGGAAGAAGCAAGGGGCATAAAAATGACTAAAATACAGACACGGTTCCTGCAGAGCCTATAATCATGCATTTATCCTCAGTTGCTTTTAGCCAAAGTTGGCACCAGGCCTGAATGTGAATCATATGACCTAGGATAGAATGCACAGTAATGATTAACCACAGCTTAAGAGAATGAATGTTAAACAATTGCCAAGGGAGAATGTTATATTCAATTAAATTCAGAGAAGTATGCACAAATTATATCTCAGGGTAAGTGTACCTGCAGTAGTACCCTTACAAATCTGATAAACAATATTTCATTTCCTTTCCAGAATAGAATTTACCACAGTAAAACTTTAATCACGTAATTTGTAAGAAAACAATGCACATCTAACACCACAACTTCCATATCATATAATTTATTTTTTAATTCAACAAAGACATAGAATAGTAAGCAGCTATTGTGTTTGCTTGTCAAGATACATTATCCATTCTTCCTCCTTATTTTTATTTGGGGAAGGAAGTAAACCTCCTTTTCTCTCAATGCCACCATCCCAGAACTTAGGCTAGTACCAATTATTACAACATATTTATTGTTATATACAAACTGCAGCTGCTTATGATGTTGGACAGCACACTAAAGAAGTCTATATACAGAAGAAGGCAGAGGTGACAGACAGAGAAGAAAGAAAGTAACAGAAAAAGATACTGTTTGAGGTTTTGATTTTATTTTTATTTGTGTTTAGTCTAGATTCCTGCCTTTAAGTCTCCTAATTATGTGAGCAATATTAAATTTATCACTTCATTGAATATTTGATTTAAAGTTCTGTTACTTGCAATAAATAGCACAAAGGTTTGGGAACTTGGCTGGATCTCAAAAGTAGTTGAGGATATCAGTCACTGCCTTTTGATTCCTGAAATTCTCTTATATAATACTAAGCATTAAATCTGATATATCCTGGGAGGCTAATACTGTGAATCATTTCACTGATGCCACCAAAGTAGGGTATCATCCAAATGAGTACACTTTTTAAAAGGGAAAAGGGAAAAACAACCTTAATAAAAATTGCTTCAGAACAATAGGCACAAATGAAAACTATCCAAGGGAAACCAAAATGTATGGTCAATCATTTTGGCACATAGACCTTTAGTTTTTCACTCAGCATATAAAGATAACACATTTTCTATCCTGCGACTGTTATTAGGATCCAGTGATACTCTATGAACAAAGTTTAAAAAAGTGTTTGTTTTACTGGCATCCGATTTTAATAAAAAGCAAGAAACAGAGACAAAAATAGAGAATACATCAGGAAAAGTGGCAGAGAGAGACTATAAACACTGAGAATAAACTTTTACGTCTTCAAGGTATCAGTAGTCTGTTCCGAAGACAATGAAACTGCATTGCAGGAGAGTACTGGCACAGCTTCTGAGTCTTTGTAATAATGGCATTTTATAAATATTTCCCTCTGGGAAATTGATCATCACACAGCAGGCATCCTGCCCGCTTTACTACCCAGAGTAAACTCTAGACCATCAATTAATCTAAAATTATGCCTTCTATCTATGAAAAATCTATAAGGAAACCTCGCATTTTAATTAGCTTTTACTTTTCATATTTAGCGACAGGATGGGGCAGGAAGGGGTCAGAGAATTTGGAAGCTAGTCACCCATCTGGCACTAATTACCTTCGTGAAACAACTTTGTAATCCTTGGTTTCTTAAGTGTTGTTTCCTAAAATGAAAGGGTCAGGAAACTGCAGCAGAGCCGTAAGAACCAGTATTCTGTTGTCAAACCAAACGTATTTCAACATTTGGCTCCATCAGTTACCTGGGAGCATCATTTATGGTCTCTAAACCAGCTTCCTCATCTGTGAAATGAAGATAGCAATAAAAGCTAACTTCTAAATTTAAGTATTCAATGAGATATTACTTATAATGCAATGATAAATGCATAATAACTTTTTGTTTTGAAGCTCTTGAGGCCCTCTCCACCCTTCACATTGATTGTTCAATTTTATTGCAACATGACAAGTTAGTCTGAAGCTAAAACAAATGGTCATTGTGTAGTTTGATATATTCTTCATGTGACCATCAACCTAACAGGTACCAACTCTAGCTTCCTAAGAGAGGTGACTTATTTCTTGTTTGCTACCATAAAATTATGTTTCACTGCTAATTTCTGATGTGCAGATCCATCACTCAGCATACATATATTGCTTTGGAATAGATCTAGTTAACCATCTAAAAGCAAAACAGATATCCAGACAGAAACCATCTATTCCATGTTTTCTCCATCTCTTAATTGCATTCAAATACAAATTTTCATTAGAAATGGATTCAACTGCCAAATTCATCACTCATTTAGTATTTCCAAGAAAATTAATTCATTCAGTTTATGCTTATACAATATTGTTTAACAACTTTTGTTTAACTTAAGAGAATCCTCAATTTGTTAATGAAGTTGCTTTTATTTACTACAAGTAAAGGGATTTTATGTCAAATCAGATTCATCAGCAGTTTCTTAAAATTATCATTTCAGTATAGATATATGATTAGCAGTTATTTCATCTTCATTCTAAATTTTTAAAATTATATGAAATCCAATGCAAATATAAAGGCTGAAAATCATAGGCCATGTATAAAACTAGCTTAATGCAAGCAATTTGGATATTTTGTTTCTGTATTCCTCACCTTTACAGCTTTACTGATTAACACTGATTCATTAGATATTATGTCACTCAATAGATATTATGTGTGTGTTTGATTTATTCCTAGTATATAGGACTTATTTTAAAGGGAGAAAGAAGAAGAAACAAACCAATAAGAATTATGAGATTTTTTTTCCTTATTCTTCTAAGCTTGCTATACAGAACACACTGAAC
This sequence comes from Aotus nancymaae, assembly GCF_030222135.1. Lineage (NCBI taxonomy): Eukaryota > Metazoa > Chordata > Mammalia > Primates > Aotidae > Aotus > Aotus nancymaae. The sequence goes on along the minus strand of NW_026988421.1, from coordinate 45,698,403 downwards.
AATTTACATTTTTAATTGAATTTTTATAGCATTTAAAATTAGAGGAACACTAAATTATTGATTTAAAACTAAAAATTAAAAACAATATGATACCCCACCCCATCTAGAAGAAAAGTTATTTAAATGGACTCTATTTAAATTTATATTTTAATTTTATATTAAAAACAGAAAAATCTAAAACTTTGCAAAATAACTCATACCAAAGAAGACCCTCAAACACTCAGTTTGATCCATTTGATGATTTAAGATCCTTTTAAAATTTATTCTTTTAAGTACATACATTTGTAATGTAGTATATAAATTGCGGAAAACAGTTTTCACCCATATTCATCAGCTTATGAATTATTTGACACCTAACCCAAAACTCATATAGACCTAAGAAAGATAGAAATACCGTGGTCAGACAAGAAAACGAAAACCATCAAAATAAATAAGGAAAACTATTTGAGAAAACACCATAGAGATGGGGCTACTGTCAAAAAGAACGGATGCTGATGAAAAGCTTAATCAAAAGCCTACAAAGACATCACAATCACAATGTAAATACGATTATAGTCATGCCATGTTTGTGCAAAGATGTAAAAGCTGAAAAAACTGGCTTTAGAATTATTAGAGGTAGCCCAGCATGAGGAACAACACCTACTTAAGAATTAGGAGACTAGGATTTTAGGTCAAAGGTTAGGACCAAATAGGAGTTTAAACTCAGCTGCTCATTTAATGTAGCTTGGCCCAGAATCCACACCCATCATACAGTGAGTTGCATTTGGCATCAGACAAGCAAGTTGCATCTGTCCTGAAGTAAAAGGAGAGGTGTCTCAGGTGTAGATAAAGGTTGGTATGGGAAAGGACCCACTGCTTTTATCAGATTTTAAGGAGTCTATGATTCCTAAATGCTTAAGAATGACTTAATCTTTTTTCATTCCTGATATTAGAAAATTAATCCTATGGGAAAAGTTCATAATAACTAAACAATTTTCAATCTTTTAGCCATATGACGTGGTAAACTCATTGGTGATAAACTGCGTCATAAAGAAAAAGCAAGAATGTCTGAAACTCATTGAAAACCTACGTGAGTAATGTAAAGAAAGGCAATGTGCCATTTTGAATCAATTGTTTTTTACTGCTTTATGAAACAGTCTAGTTCAGTAAATTTGATGTTTTCATAATTAACTGAAAACAGACATAGAAAATGAATGTTCTGTAAATATTATGTTTTTATTATTCACTGTAGTCACTGATCTTATCAGTTTAAAATATGTAAATAATAGGCAACCCCTGACAGTCCCAACAGTTGTTTAGTGGAGTTTCCATTTGTAGCTACATCTCATCAAGAGGCTGACTTAGATTCGTAAATGTCTCAGAGGGTTTAAACAAATCTGTTCTCACCAGAATTAAGGGAGTCTCTGTGGCACTGTCATCATTTCATTCATTCTCATGGGACTCTTTGGACAGTGGTTTTCTTTAAGAGACATTTGACTAACTGGATGAGGTTCTAAATTCACTGGCGCTTATCCAAAGCATTACTCAATCCTGCAAAATTATTTCTAAGCAATCATCCTCCAGAAAACAAAAATCTGTCATTTTCTAATTTGTATATAGACTTGATATTGCATCATTTTCAGCTATACCTTTCAGATATTAACTGTCACTCCCATAACTTTAATACGTACTCACATTTTTCATATTACTTACTGGACTACATAAATTATAGAACCCCTTGCTACCTGAGATGTCAAGAAAAGGAAAGAATTTTATCACTATTAATATTTCGCCCTCTGCTTTACACATTATCCCTGGCCACTAAAAAATGCTGTCTTTTACATAAAATTGCATGAAATATATGTTCCTCAATATGGATGAAATTTACTTTTTGTGCAAAGTCATCATATGAGATCCATTTCATGAGATATTAGAGGGTAATTTTTAGTTACTGTATATTGCCCTATTTTCTAACTACATTTTAACAAGTACATTAATTATGGCTTGATTGATGTTTTAGTATATCTGCCTTACACACAATAAAGAAACTTGCTTTTTCCTTTGAAGTTCTTTTCATGTCACCCATATAATTACACATGATTCCCTGATCACAGTATGTGTTATGTTCACATTAAGGGAAAGCTCATGAGCATCATAGCCACAGGCTGGAGTTAGAGACACCGCTCCCCTTCCCCCCAGCTGCTCCACTCAAGAGCAGAATTGGTTTAGGTACAGTTTTCCAGGCCTTTATCATTCATCAGTTACTCACATTTCTTACACTGTGCCAAGACCAATTATGAAACATGTTCTCCAGCCAAAAACCCTGGTGCAGAAATAGTCTCCTGACTATGAATTGCTGCATTAGCACTTTAAGAACTATAAAGATGACTTATTTCATTTCAAAAGCAAAAGCATTTTTAATACAGGCTATGTGTTCTCCTGGAGTATTGAAAAAAGTACTGGAAGAGAAAAAGTTCAAGTGAGGGGGAAATAAAGCTTGAAAATGCTGCTTTAGGAAGGATATTATCACTGTACAGTTTTTACTGAAATGTTTTCCTTCACATGACAATACTTTTTTATTGGAAGCAAAGCCATAGGCTCCTCGCTGGTTAAAAACTGACCTTGTGAATATGTCATTCAAGGTCCTCCAGGAAATGTCTTGACTAAATTCCAAGGCTTTATCATCTTTTGAAATTTCATATCATAAATCTTGATGTGCACTCTATGCTTGTGAATGATCTTGTGAATATCTCTTGGTTTAATGGAAGAATGAACACTAATTCTATGCAGCTCCTCCAACAAAGCATTTTGTACCTTTCACATACTCTTTTATCTCTTCTCCTTAAATATTGAAAATCCCTGTTCTGCCTAATCTGCATGTAAACACAAACACCTTTCAAGACTCAGCACACATATTACCTCCTTGTAGAAGATACTGTTACCTCATTAGCTACTGTATCTCTAAATAAAATAAAACCACTCACTTACGTACCTTCCTAACACCTGCATGTTTTTGGTACACTGACATGCTAACTTGCCTCTGCCCACAGGCATTACAAACTCTTGTTATAATATACTTCACATATAATTCATTGCTCCATTCTAGGATCTGTTGCTATGCCTGACACAGCTAGTTTCCACAATTCCAGAATGAATGTAAGCAATACAAGGTTGTGACTATAAGGCAATGTGGCATTTCACTAAATTATTCTTTTTAATATCCCTATAAAGATGAAAGACCTCAAAATCTAGTTCATTTTTAATTTTACACTTAAAAAATTGAGTCCAAGAAAATTTGAGTGCATTTTCCAAAGATTAACCTAGTGACAGACTATGACTAGAAGCCACACCATTTACATCTGTGTCTGTGCTAGCTGCAATACTATACCCCCTCATTACAGGAGAGTACATGTCGATGACCTGTAAAATGCCATGGCACTGACAATTTTTATCACGATTTTTCACAGTTAATATTGTAACACTGATATATAGAATCTACTTTTCTTGGAGAGATTATTGAGTGCAAACTATCAATCCAATCCTTACAAAAGAAATGAAAATGTCTAAGTCTTTGATGGGGAGAAGGAAAATGCACATATATTGGGCCAAAATAAGCAACAGTATTGTTACAATTAAATATATCACTGCCAGAAGTCTATTATTATAACAACATTAGTGAACACTGTTTTGACCTTTTGTTTATGAAACACCCTCTCAAGAAAAAATACAATGTCGAATTAACAAATTAGTAAGATAAAAATTTTCTTGATATCAAAATTTTATACAATATTAACTTTTTAAAATTATGTTTCTAAAATCTATAGCTTTGGATGAAACAGGAAAAAAACTTCTCTTAAATAAATTCATTTAATTCTATTTACTCTGGTAAATTAAAAATTCAAATACAAAACTTCTGTATTTAATTTTTTGAATAATTACTTTATCTTTCACCATACAAGATTTATTAAATTGGACTGAACTCCATCTGCTTTTTTTCCAGAGCACTTATGTTTTTAAATATGCTTTTCTACCTATTTACACAAAGGTTATAAGCAATCATCTTCTCTGAGACAAATGGCAAGTTGTTCTGTTTCTGCATCCTCCATAAAAAAAAATATGCCCATAATTTTGGAAATATTTCCAAAATTATGCAAGTTGTATGAATTTGTTATAATGTCCTATCTTAAATATTTATCACCACAAATTGCATTAACAACTGTCAGTCTTATTAAAATCAGTTTGTTTATAACTACTAAGATTCAACTGATTGTTCAAATGAAACATTAGATTGAAGGGCTTGCTTCATAATATTAAATTTACCTTATTATTCATTTATAAGAAAAATAAGTGGGAATGTTTAATATATAACATATACTCTCCATTTTATTTATAGACACTTCAGGGTATTATTTTTAAAAGAATGAATTTCAGCTTGGAACTACGTGTAAGCACATGATTTAGACTGTTGATATTCCATTTATGTAATAATCGGCACATTGAAAGTCACTTGCAAAGAGTATATAAATTTTACACAGCAAATATTGTAAGGTTTAAAAAGCATCGGATATAGCTGAAACTAGTTAGTATGGCACTAACTCTCAACTAGGACCTGAATTGTAACTTTGTGTAATCTTATGGTACCTTTAGACACCATAGTCTGAAGTATATTGACACCACTGTACAAGTATATTGGCCATTCAGTAATTTATTTTCTTCATTTTTGAAACTAGGGTAGTAATGCTTCTTGAATCTACTGGGCAAGGACACTGTAAGACTTATTATGGTAACATATCATGGCATTGTCTTTTCACATTAAAAAAAATTATTCTGGAAAAAATTAGGCATGATTTCAACTTGTCTTTTCACCCTTTGGAAACACTGGTGAAAGAACATGAGGAAAAGATAACTTTCTTTCTCCTATTGCCATTTTCCCTAACAACCTTCATAATTACCAGTGTAGTCACTGTCAAAATATGTCAGCAGGTAAAATACGCAGGCGAAGTATATACCAGGGCCTAAAATATATGTATATTTTTTCTGTTTCTCACTCTAGTCTCCACCAGAATGACACTCTCCCAAACTATGATGGTCTTTTCACTCCTCTCCCTCAAACCCAGGAAAGCACTGCTTTCAGGAAAGCATTGCAAAACTACATCTGCTTATATTTCCATTATAACTTGATAATATGATGTTGGTTTATAAGCACATTTCCCTATCTATATTTCTTTACTTCTTCGAGGATAGAGAATATGGCTTGCTTTGCTTTTCTTTGTCGTGTTTTTAGACAATATTTACATTTAATAAGGCCTAAGCAAATATTTATTGAATTCAGAACTGAATAACATTCTTCTTTTTTCAAATGGTAGCTTTTATTTGACACCATAGTCTGAAATTAAAGGGACAAAGATCTAGCTACTAGAATAGCAGGCAATGGTAAGCAACACTCTATACATTTGTACACCTTATTCAGGCTTTGACTTAAAAATACTGTATCAGTTATAAAGGAAGAATCACATCTAAAAAATGTAGTATTACAATTGTATTTAGAATACATGTAATTGATATTTTAAAATAGTGACCTTCCCTCTCCCCAGAGGATGCTTGCAAGCATGTTCTAGGTAGGGAATGCTAGGATTGTATTTGAATTTGTATACTGAAAAGGGTAGTCAGCCAATTACCTAATAAAACATTTCTAACCTAAGTGTAACAGCAGGATGGGCAGGTTAATTATAATTTTATGAATCCTACTTTATTCTTTTTGATGCTAATATAAATGGGATTTTTTAAATTTCCCTTTTTAGATAGCTAGTCATTAGTACAAGGAAATGCTACCAATTTTTGTATATTGATGTTGTATCTCGTAACTTTGCTTATTGGTTCTAATGGTTTTTTATGGTGTCTTTAGAGTTTTCTACACATAGAGTTTTCTACCATGTCATCTGTAAATAGAGACAATTTTATTTCTTCCTTTGCAATTAAATAAATTTAGCCAAGAAGGTAAAGATTTGTATACTGAAAGCTGTAACACGTTGATGAAAGAAATTGAAGATGACACAAATGAAAAGTTATTTAATATTCATGAATTAGAAAAATGAATATTGTTAAAATGTCCATATTACCCAAAGGGAACTACAGATACCAAGAAATTTCTACTGAGATTCCATGGTGTTTTCCCGTAAATTAAAAACATAATCTTAAAACTAATATGGAACTACAAAAGATCCCAAATACCCAAGCAATCCTGAGAAAGAACAAACTTTGAGGCATATGCTTCCTGATTTCAAATTGCCTTACACAGCTAAAGTAATCAAAACTGTATGGTACTGGCATCACAACAGACACATGGACCAAAGGAACAGAATATAGATTCCAGAAATAAACCCAAATATATATGGTCAACAAATTCTCAACAAAGATGGCAAGAAAACACAACAGGGAAAGAACAGTCCCTTTCACAGAGTTGAAAAAACTGTATATCCACACACAAAAGAATGAAACTGGACCCTTATCTCACACATTACCCAAAAAGCACCCAAAATGAAATATTTAAACATAAGCCTTGACATTATAAAGCTTTTGGAAAAAAATAGAAAAAAATAGGAAATTATATACATACAAAATGTATTAAATGGACATACTGGGCTTCATAATGACTGCATGCATGTATATGTTGACATGAGTATTTCTTGATGGTGATTTTTAAACACTAGAGCATTATTGGAAAAGGTTTTTCTGTCTAATAATCATAAATATTATACATGACTTTTGCAGTTTAAAAAATCTAAGGTTATTTGCAATGTTTTACTCTCCACTACCCACACTTTTTTATCTTTCTCTTTTAATATCATTCTTTAGACAGAATGAACCATCCATCACATGGGAAATCTTCCCAACATCCAGATTGCATGTTCACTCTGGACTGGATGAACAATATCAAACATACAAGAATGGTCATTTTTCAACAGACAAAATATCCAAAAATTGTCCTGTTTGAAATATCTTAAATTTATATTTCATCAAAAATTCATAGATCAATGGTGATAGCAATTTTGAGAAATATGGTTTTCAAATAGGAACCAAGGGAGGATAATATAGTGAGGAACAATAAACTTTGTTGCCAGATTTTGGTCTGAATCCTAGTACTATCTCTTAAGAAGATACGAGATCAGGCAGGTAATTTAACCGTTCTAAATCTCAGTTTTCTCATTGTGACATAGAAATTTCATTAGTCATTCAACAAATACTTGAGTCCTGATAAATACAAAGCACTGTGCAAAATAGTGAAATGATAATATAAATTACCTTATAGAAATGTAAATACTGAAAGTCAAATTAGAAACTATCTTGAATAACTTCTACTAAGCCAACTAATCAACAAAATTTATTTTGTGCTGAGGGAAGCCCAAGGCATGAGAAATGTGCACAGATAAGAGACTTCTTGCTACACCATCCATTTACTTCTGCTCCCAGAAGTCCTCTAAAACTTATAGATTAGCTGCATTGTTTATTGTAATTAATTTGTTGTATAAACTAGATAAACATGTATGTGTAAATAATCATTTTCCAAAAATCAAGTTAAATGCTGTGGAAAAAAATAATGATATATCATTATACAAAAGGTCATTTCAATCAGGGATGACCAAGACACTTATGGAAGGTTAGAAAAACTCATACAATTTGAAGTAATTGTGTTAAGATTGATTCTTAAGTGTCTTTAGGTTGTGTCTCTTTACAGAAACTAAAAATGGCAATCACAGACAATGAATTACAGATGTGTTTAATGTGAAACGACTATGCATGGGGATATCTAATATCTGAAAAATGTATATTAAAGAAAACAAGTTGTTCCTATAGATGAAAGCTGCTGAATAAATAATATACACTTAAATACAATGTTTAAGATTAGATATCTTTTAAAGAAATTCTTGTTTTAACTGTTTCCTTTTGTATTGGCCTAAAGCAATATCTGCCTTTCATTCATTATTAAGAAGGCTCCTAGTCTGAAGTACTTACTTCTGTGCTTAAAGCACAGTATGTGGTCACCATGTGCTATTTCAGATTTTGAAAGAAACATATTTCCTCAGGTATCTACAGTTTCTGAGCTGCTAGTCAAGGCTCTTCCTTTCCGTGCACTTTTCCTGTTGAATATTTTTATGTAAAATAAGTATATGTATCGACAAAATCAAGCATGCCAATTCCTTGCATTTATGTGCATTTAATAACACTTTCTCCTATTCCTCAGACATCAAGTTCCATATTAATCCTGTGTGAAAGGAAAATAAATCTCAGAACCCCAAAATCACAAAGCCAAAGAAAAAAGTCAATGTGAGAACTGTCAGGTAAGCCTGCCTCCAATTTTATTCCTAAATAAGATAACTACAAAGTTAACAAAGGTAAAATCTTCCTCACAATTTGCCCACAAGGAAATTTCTTCTGGGCCTCAAGATCTTTACCCTAAAACAATTGTTAAATTTCACCCTGGCAATGTAAATTGGCATCTTCACAGGTGTGGGATAAAGGACAGAAGTTGAGTCATTCCTCTCTGCTCACCTGAGACAAATGCATATCCAATTGCCTCCTCTGTCCTATTGTTTATGTATAAATGCAGATTCACTAAGCCAGACTAAGGCATAAGAGACTATTCCTCTTCCACTGTCTCACATGTAAATTGTGTATTCAGCGAAAGGCTCAAAAGAACACAACCCTTTTGGTTCTTATCTACTCATACCTTTTTAAAACACACCAGTTAGAATGGTGATCATTAAAACATCTGAAGACAACAGATGCTGGAGAGGATGTGGAGAAATAGGAACACTTTTACACTATTAGTGGGAGTGTAAGTTAGTTCAACCATTGTGGAAAGCAGTGTGGCGGTTCCTCAAGGATCTAGAAATAGAAATTCCATTTGACTCAGCAATCCCATTAGTGGGTATGTACCCAAAGAATTATATATCATTCTGTTATAAAGACACATGCACACATATGTTCACTGTGGCACTGTTTACAATAGCAAAGACCTGGAACCAACACAAATGTCCATCGATGACAGACTGGACAAGGAAAATGTGGTACATCTATACCATGGAATACTATGCAGCCATAAACAATGGTAAGTTCATGTCCTTTGTAGGGACATGGATGAATCTGGAAACCACCATTCTCAGCAAACTGACACAAGAACAAAAAACCAAACACTGCATGTTTTCACTCATAGGCAGGTGTTGAACAATGATAACACATGGGCACAGGGATGGGAACATCACACACTGGGGTCTGTTGGGGGATGGGGGACAAGGGGAGGGACAATGGGGGGTGAGGAGGTTGGGGAGGGATAACACTGGGAGAAATGCCTGATGTAGGTGATGGGGGATAGAGACAGCAAACCACCATGGCATGTATGCACCTATGCAACAATCCTGCAAGATCTACACGTGTACCCCAGAACTTAAAGCACAATTAAAAAAAACAAAAAACTTCTTTCTTTCCCCAGTGTCTGCTCTTCCCCCTTCAAATACTGACGCTCTCAAAATCATCTTCGGAGAAAGGCAAAATAAACATTCTAAATAAATTGAGGCCTGTCTCAGATACTTTTGGTTCACATCCACCTCCTAATTTTATAGCACTTTTTGTCTCCAACCTGCATTGACTGTCCAGGGAAATTATGCAAGATCTCCAATACTTTGGGAAAAAAAATGCCCAGGGGTTTCTGTCATTAAGGTGGCAATTTAATCTTTTTTATTTTAACTTGTGCTCAGAAAAACTGGATAGTTCTCCAAAGTTAATCTCTTCATCCTCAACTTTCATAGACTACTTACTGTTCCTTTATTGTATCAGGCACATTTCTGTGCCCTGTATTGCCGTTAATTTTTTCAAAAATTATCTCTTTATTGTTCCAAAGAGAAGCATTAAATAGAATCTGAATCTTTACAGTTCTATCTGCCACATAAGGAAAAAAGAGGTAAACTTAAAATTTTCTTATATTACGTGTCAGAAACTGATCTCGACATTCTTTATGTACTATCTCATTTGATTTTCATGGTAATTATGCAAAACAAGTGTTATCTTCTTTTTGTTGAGAAAACTGAAAATCAAAAAGGTTAAGTAACTTACAAATTTATGCAGTTTTGAAAGTGGGAATTTCAGAATTCCAATCCAATTTCTTTATAACGTTTTTCTTAACTTGAAAATTATATGGTCCAAACATAAAGAACTGGCAATACTTACCAATGACAACTAAAGGATTAAATGTTAGAAAACCCACTTCTACAAAGGAGAAATGTATTATTTGCTCACTTCTAATAATCCTTCAAATGATTTATTAAAACTTTCAAAGTTAAAGAAAAATTCATGTTTGTAAATAAATGTACATGTTTGTGATAATAGATTTCTGCTTTCAATATGATTTAGGAAAGTTTCACAATTATAAAAAGATATCTATGAAAGCAACTACTTATTCATATTTAAAACAAACAACAAATGGGATCATTTCTATATTTGTTAAAAGAGGTGACAATTATTTATTCAATATTAGAGTGTCAACCAAAAAAAAATAAATGCCAGGTATCCAATGATTTTGTAAAGTATCATTAAAGAGTCAGTTACAGAAAACAAGGCCTTCAGGAAACAAGCAAAGAGAGGTCTTAGCAAAGTGTTTCCTAACCTGATTCTGACAACTAAAATAATCATCCTGAGGAACAGCCAACTTTCTCTCCTAATTTACATATGTACTCTCTACTTCACAATATAATTTTTTCACTTAGACATATAGACTTAAATTTGTTGGATATGTGTTTCGTCAAAAACATGGAATGTAGTTTACATAGTCAAATAATTTTACACGGCTTGTGATGAAAAAGAACAGTCTACTTCTCCATCCATTTCCGCTCATCAGAGACAATCACTGTCTACTCTTAGCTGATTGTCTCATCTATAAAAACAGTGTTATAAACAAAGTTATACTGCTACATCTTTACTTTTTAAAGTTTTAGCCTTTCATTTTGACAGCATTGTGAAAAATAAGGGCTTAGCCTCTTTTACATAATCTCACCCTGTTTAAGGGATGTTGAAAAACAAATACACACACACACACACACACACACACACACACACACACAGACTTTCTGTTGCCACTATAAATCTTTGAGATGGTTAAAACTTATGTAAGAATGAAGAATTTATACTTTTATTAATATTAAACACTATACTTATTGCACGATTATGTTCAAAAATATACTTAATCCTTTGTCGGTGCATCTTGGTTTTACGTGCAGTATTTAGCTCTAAATTCTACATTATTTGCAGATTTCAGTGCAGTATATTATAAAAACAATTGTCCTATCAATTTCTTGAAGAAATTTCACCTAATATTTTAAGTTCGCTCTCAACTGTGTGTGTGTGTGTGTGTGTGTGTGTGTGTGCTGGGATACACACCTGTTACTTTGGAATCTCACTTAGACATTTTTCATGGGATATCCTTTTAATTATCTGTGTTAGATCTTGTGTGTCCTGAATCTCATCTTTCTCTACTTTATTCTCTTTGTTGCAGGTGTTATATCTACCACAAGCTTCCTGAAAGAGTGCACAAAAAAGATGAAAACATTTCAGACACTATCTGAAAATATGTTTACTCTGTTCTTAATAACAATTTGGTTTGGTATATGTTATGAAAAAAGGACAAACAGTCTCAGAGCTCATACACTAGATTTGCTGAAGTTCTATTCATTAGGCAAAACTCAAGGCAGTAAGATATACCATAGTGCTAATTGCCTTACAGCCCTGCATAGAGCATATGACTGATATAAACATCAAGCTCTGGGATAATAATCTTGGCCTTTGGGTGTGAGGCTGTTAAGGTGAATTATGAGAAAATATTGGCTGGGAGCGGTGGCTCAAGCCTGTAATCCCAGCACTTTGGGAAGCCAAGGTGGGTGAATCACCTGAAGTCAGGAGTTTGAGACCAGCACGGCCAACATGGTGAAACCCCGTCTCTACTAAAAATACAAAAATCAGCCAGGCATGATGGCACATGCCTGTAATCCTAGCTACTCAGGAGGCTGAGGCAGGAGAATTGCTTGAACCTGGGAGGCAGAGGTTGCAGTGAGTTGAGATAGTACCAATGAACTCCAGCCTGGGCTACAAGGGCAAAACTCTGTCTTCAAAGAAAAGAAAGAAAACAGAAAATGTTTCAGCCCTTGTATCAAAGCTAGGGTAAAACAGCACTAAAACGTGAAGAACCTCGGCTTCCCTCCTTTTTGCCAACTAAGTGTTTAATGTAAGAAAACCATTAGCCTCTTACATGGTCTGATCAGTTCTGGGGTTTTAAATCATTGATTGATTAAGTACTAATCTGTAACAAATTTGGATCTTTACAGGAAACCTGTTCTTCTGAGAGATAGCTTACAGGAGATTAGTCTTACAGAGATTAGTCATCATTTTTCATCCCTCTCACATTATTCCAAAAGATTTCAAAGCAAAATACTTCACTCTCAATCTATAAATGCTGTGACTGTATTCACCCACCTTACTGTGAGAAACAGAAGATGGTCAGAAATAGTGAGGTGGCCACTGTCAGTGTGCACACCATGGCCTGTTGAAGCAAAGTGGTGGAAGAGATGTTACATAGTTCAAGACACACACATTGCCCAGCTTGTAAATTAAAAAATAGACTGTAATTTACAGCTGCTGTATGGAGATAAAGGAATCCCGAAAACAAGAGAATGCTGTTAGGAGACACTGCAATGGCTTAAGAGCCTGTTTTCAAAGTTCCTCTCTCTGGCAGATCCATAAATATTAACAGGAAATCAGGCCAGAAAAGATGCATTGTGTGTAGTAAGAAAACAAACTAATATGTTTGTTGACTGCATAAATGTCTTCTTTTGAGAAGTGTCTGTTCACATCCTTCGCCCACTTTTTGATGGGGTTGTCCGCATGTTCTCACTCATAAGTGGGTGGTGAACGATTAGAACACATGGACACAGGAAGGAGAACATTACACACTGGGGCCTGTCGGGGGCGGGATAGAGGGGTAGGGGAGTCATAGCAGGGGATGGGGGGATAGGGGAGGGATAGCATTAGGAAAAATACCTAATGTAGATGACGGGTGATGCATGCAGCAAACCACTGTGGCATGTGTATACCCATGTAACAAACCTGCACATTCTGCACATGTACCCCAGAACTTAAAGTATTAAAAAAAACTGTAAATTTTTTTTAAAAAAAGAGAGAAAACAAATTAACAAACACAGTCATCCGAACCTTTGCAGAATGACTTAGCACGCAGTGCAATGACAATTCTGTGACCATTTCCATAATGTTTGGACATCCCTCCAACACTTGAACTGTATGTGAAGGAATCTGTAACTGGCTAGCACATACATATACACACATATATCTCTCTTCCTGGGCATCTCAGTCAAAAGATGACCCTGGGTTTTCAGAAGAATGATAGTTTATCTCATTAGCATGACTGTCACAGGAAGTGGATATGGTTTTGGGATTCCACATAAAACTATCTTATAAATAAAATATTTATATATATGTATTTATTTATATATAAGTTTAAAAATATATTTTATGTTATAAAATATATTAAATATTTTATATCATAGAATATTTATATATAAAATGTATATAACCTAAATGTATATAACCTCTCTGATACACGTGAACACTCAAAACAGAATTTGGGTGTCCTATTCATTATAACCTAAGGATATGTTGCAATGACTGAACACCTGCTATACAAAAATCAGAGAATTTTTTTCATCTTCCCTTGATGGAATGTACCCCTTCTGAATGATTCTTTCCCACGCAGTTAATAAGCAAGAAATTTTGTTCAATTCAATTAATTCTCTGGTTCTCCTATTTCTTGAGAAGAGTGGAAATTAATTCCTATGAACAATCAGAAATTATACATTCTAATGGTGGTACACTTAGCATCTAAAAACACTTCCAATAATAAAGGTATGTTTTTAGAAATCTTAATCTCTTTTCAGAAGTTCATGTTGAGGTGGGTGGCAAGAACTATTCACTGTACCAAATGTAATGCAAAAAGAACAAATTGCACAAAAAAAAATACATACTTATCAGCTATAATGAAGCAGCATTTCTTAGAAAAAACTCATGGAGACAAGAGGAATCAAATGTGTATGTCATTCATTGCCCATTGATTTCCATAGATTACAGAATTTAGTCTGGCCTTGACATCAGCCATGGGAGAGAGATAAAGAACATACCCCCCCACATTGAGCTATGGAGCTTAAAGCAGCACGATTATGAAACACCAGTTCTCACCTGGTGTGATCAGGTGCTAGGACATAGTACCAACGTGATGTGGCGCAATCTTAGCTCTAGTCCTAAATTGCCAAATCGGCATTCACAGTTGATGAAGCATCAGATTTTCCCTGGTGTAACTGGAAGCTCCAGAAGCTAGAGTCCAAGGTTTTGGCTTGTAGAGCCGTTTAAGGCCATGGAGCTTTGCTGCAAGTCAATTTCTTCTTAGGGAGGAAAGTTTTCAGGATAGTTCTGAACAGATTAACCCTTACTTAGCAGTAGAGAATAATATGGTAACAATCATTTTTATTTTCTCAAAAAAGCCAAAGGCCTTTTTCTATTGTCCTCTGACAATGTTTTTAAGAAGTCAGTTGCTGTTCTGATTCTCAATCATTTTTATGTGGCTTTTCTTTTTTTTTTTTTTAAAGAAACAAGATTTTTCTCTTTGTCTCTAAGGATGATGGATTCCACAATAGCCTATTTCACTGTAAGTTCATTTTACACCAATGTGTTGTGTAAAAGTAACTTTTTAAATCTGAAGCTCCAGTTTTTCAATTAGAATTTTACTTGAGTAAGTCTTTAATAGTTTCTTTCTCTCCAATTTTCTGTTCTTCCCAGAATCCCGATTGCTCAGTAATAACACACTCTAAACTAGTGTATTTTTATTTAATTATCTTTTCTCTTCTAGTTTACATCTCTAAATATCCTTGGTGATCTTCTCATTTCACCTTTTAATCTATATTACTGAAATTTTAAATTTTGCTTTTATAATTTTCAAAACATGTTTTGCTTATGTGACTGAATCTTATAACTAGAATCTCTTTCTTGAATGAAATGTATTCATTTCTAGAAACATATTTTGAATACTTTTTGAAGTGTTTCTCTTCCTACATGATCTCAAATTCCTCCAAATTGTGATTCCCATTTGCCTTTGTTTCTAATTTCATGAATATCTAGTAGTCTCAGACTATCTGCTTCTATTTAAGTGTTGTTTAATTAAGAGCATTTTGAAATAATCTGTTTCGCAAGCTGACTGAGGGCTTCACTGAATATTCTGTTTGACTGAAGAATCCAGTATCATTTATTTTTGTGGTATAATGAATTTTTCCCCATCAGCTATCACCAAAATTTATTTTTTCATTACCTACATAGAAGTTTGCATGGTAGCATTTTTTTAATGAAGTGAGAAAATATAGTGAGTGTATTGGAAAGAGGGTGTATTAGGTTATTCTTACATTGACATAAATCCCTGAGACTAAGTAATTTATAAGGAAAAGTGGTTTGATTGGCTCACTGTCCTGCAGGCTTCACAGGCAGCATGGTGCTGGCATCTGCTCGGCTTCTAGTGAAGCCTCAGAATCTTTGAATTATGGTAGAAGGTGAAAAGGAAATAGATATATCACATGGTGAAATAGCAAGTGAGAGAGCATGGGGTAGGAAGAAGGTGCAACACACTGAAACAATTAGATCTTGTGAGAACTCACTATCATGAGGACAGCACCAGGCCATGAGAGACCTGCTGACCTGATCCTGACACCTCCCACCAGGCCTCACCTCCAACACTGGGGATTACAGTTCAACATAGGATTTGTCAGGGACACATATTCAAACTGTATAGGGGGAAAAGTTCAATATTCATTATAGAAGTTTTCACTTTGCCCTTTTTCCATGTGGTCTTCAGACTTTAAGACAATCCTCTTTTATTCAATACTTATAAAGATCCTGGATATTACCAATTCCAAAGCTTTTTAGGGAATGTATAATTAACTCATAATTCAGCTGCCTTAGGTCTGTGAAGTCAGTCAATCCCTACCTCTGCTTTGCAGTTCCAGGATGTCACTCATCTTGTCCCATCTCCAGCTGTCTATGTCCTTGTCAATATGTATCATATAAAAAGCCCTTTTCTCTCACTGTAGTGAGTTATCAGGACAAAAGCATTCATTTGATACCTCACCTTTATCAAGAAATCTTACTGTAAAAACCACAATAAGCCCATAATATTTGTAAATAAGTTTGGGGACCTAAATCCATGACATTATAGCAATGGGATTGAGAAAGGCAGCATGGCTGCCACCATGCATTTTCCACAGTGCTCCAAAAGAAAAGAAACAAATGTAATTTCTAAGATGTGTATGTAAATCTTCAACTGAAACTCTCTTTAAGTATCTATTAAGACTTAATAACTACAGATATTTAGGGTTCTTTCTTCTAGCAAGAGTAAGCATATTAGATTGAGAAAACCTTGAGTAATAGGAAGCTTGTCAAATCCTGTACCTTACAGGGTTACCCTCTTGAAAATTGAAACACCAGCTCTTAGTTCCAATATTATTTTTTATAAAACAGAAGAGCATATATTCATAATCCTGAAATACAAAGTGTTACAAAATGTGTAAAAGGGCTGACAGTGCATTTACATGGGGTTTGAATATCTTCCATTCAGTGCAAACAGAAACTTCTGTGAGGTACATTTGTCACACATTTTGGTCAGTATCATTGCTTTGAAGTTATGGTTTATATTCTGAAATATTATGCTAATAGGACACCTAACCACAAGAAAGCAAATATAAAACCAGATTTAGCTATATGAACTTTAAAACTCTGGTCATTTCAGAAAAGTATTAATGAAACAATTAAATTCTCATGCAGCAGTCATATAAGATATTTGTTTAAACTTTTTCATTTTCATTTGATTGCTCTGACTCGATAAAAGCAGCATAGCTAGCTTATAGACAAACTCTAGACAAAAATATTCTATTTCAAATTACATTTATTTTTCTTCTTTACTACATGTCATCATCACTAGTAACATTCTAAATACAGAAAGTAAATTGAGTATAATTTTTATAATTTTGTGGTGAGATCTATATAATTTATGAAATACTAAAAATAATTAAAAGGTAGGTGTATTACATATTTTCTTTCAATTGCAAAAGTTGGTTGCAAAGTTGGCAACCTCAGAGTAAAAACTTGCCATTTGCATTGATGATATCTAGTATTAGTGAAGATAAAATGGCAATCCATAAGTTCTCTGTGTTACTAATGGAACTTACCAAGGATATTTTCCATGGGATTCCTTTTCTTTGCATGTTAATCATATAGTGCTTTGTAATGGATCAACTTATCTAAGCTGAAATCACAGTCCCAAAGAATCTCCTTTCCTTTATGTTCTATTTGACAAAAAATACAATTGCTGAGATTTAGAAAGATGGAGCAGTAGAAGACTTTACTCTCAGAATGTCGTCATGATCAGTGACAATAATTATCAGATGCAGACCATGATGAACTTCATCTTGTTCTCACTGTCCCATGGGCCACATCTCTCTCTTTTCTTTTTTTTCCAGCTGTCAGCCTTGATAGAAGAAGTGACCCCAGGCCCACCAACAAATGCAGAGGCAACAGTCTTCCACCACTTCTCCTTTATGTCTTCATTCTGGGAATTCACTGTGCCTGGCTTTGGGAGCAAAAGTTAGTTGACTTTTGTCTTATCTTCAAATTATATCTTCTGACACTGACACTTGCTTTTCCCACAGGCGTAGATTTTATTCTTTCAGTAACTTTATTTGTCCATTATACTTATATTTTAGTTTGTTCAGGCTGCTATAAAAATACCTTAGGCTTTGCAATTTATAAACAGAAGAAATTTATTCCTCACAATTCTGTAGCCGGAGATGCCAAAGATCAAGGTACCAACAGATTCAGTGTCTGGTGAGAGTTCTTGGTTCACAGATGATGCCTTCTTGCCATGCCCTCACATGGTAGAAAGGTCAAGCTAGCTCCAGTGGGCCTGTTTTATAAGGGCACTAGTCTCATTCATGAGGGCTCAGCCCTCTGCATCTAATCACCTCGTAAAAGCCCCACCTTTAATATTATTGCACACAGATTAGGTTTCAACATATAAATTTTGGCCACAAACCTTCAGACCATAGCAACTCACAATAATTATATTTCCCTAATGGAACCTTAACAAATACAGATTTTTTTTTTAAAAGGTAAAAACTGTTTTACT
This sequence comes from Aotus nancymaae, assembly GCF_030222135.1. Lineage (NCBI taxonomy): Eukaryota > Metazoa > Chordata > Mammalia > Primates > Aotidae > Aotus > Aotus nancymaae. Next base: position 45,680,147 of record NW_026988421.1, on the reverse strand, counting down.
CTAGCTGAGAAATAAATGTATTACATATTAACAAGTAACACCATCTGTAAATATTACAGGAAAATATGTTCTGGTAATGTTTGTAATTTATAAGTGTAAGGCGCTTTAAAATTTTGAAATAGTACACACTTGCTGACCCTATTTTTTTCTAATTACCAATGACCATATATTTTATGATGATTTGTCCTTTATTTGCTTCTTCCAGTTTTGCTACTAAATGGTCATCTTTGTTATTAGCTTTTATTTTTTTATGCTAAAGCAAGCGTACACAGCCAAACTTTCCCTTAAAAAATTGCTCCATATATTTAGCTCATATTAAGATAATTTTAGATGAATAAAAAAATACCAACTTGTATAAATTTTAGAAGTAAAAACTAAATTACATGTATATAACAAGACATTATGTTGCTACAAAGATCTTCTAAAACCTTTGCTAGTTAGCTTGCCATACTACCATTCATCAACTGTTTCCTTGACATTATCCCTAATTAATATGACAATTACATGGATTGCCTCTATTTTTCCCTCTCTTGCACCTAATTTCTTTCAGATTCTGATATAACTACAACTTTTTTTGAACTCTTGACCTCCACCACCCCTTTTCTGGTTAATGCCTGAAGGACTATTCCTGCTTTATGCTACATCATTTTATTGCATTATTTTTACACTTTCTACATGTCTAAAGTAATTATGTCTCCCACAACTCATAAAAATTTGCATTTAAATGCAGTTCCATACAATGAGAAGAACATTTTCTAAAAAATTTTGAGTTTTCTCTAGCTACAAAATTAAGGACAAAGAACTATATTAACCATATAAGTTAAAACATTTAAATTTAATTCCATGTATTTTGTAAAATGATTTTCATACACTCATAAAAAGTCATTACTTTTAACATATATCAAACTAGGCCAAATTGGTGCTTTATAAATTTTAACTGCTGTAGAGGGGTGGAGATAAACAGCCTACCAAAAGAAGTTATATCTCATGGAAGACAGAGACCACCTTAATTTTTTATTTTTAGAGAAAAGTAAATCTTTCGGCTACAATTGAAAAGTTATCAATTTTTATTCTAATTTTACTTTTATTCCTTTTCAGTGGACAGATCCAGTAAATATATGCATGTGTACTTAAACTTGCAGACAATAGGCAAATTCTAGATGCACCACTTCCAATCCCTACCTCTTAGCATTCATGCCTTTGTGTAACTATCTCCCCTTGAATGTAGATAGACTTGTGATTGCTTCTAATCAACAGAATATGGCAAAGGTGATGGGAAGTCAGTTACCCCAATGAGCATGTGCTGTTATATAAACCTCCATCTTGCCAGCCGATTTTCCCTCCTACTGGCCTTGAAGAAGCAAGCTGCCATGTTGTAAACTGCCAACAAAGAGTACACATGACAGGAAACTCCAGGCAATTAAAGACAACTACCACCAACAGCCAGCAAACAACTAAAGCTCTCAGTTCTACAATGACAAAGAAATAAATTCTGACAACAATTCGATGAGATAGGAAGCAGAATCTCCTCTAATCAAGCCACCAGATGAGAATGCTTCCAGCCCATCAGGTAAGATCCTGAAGCAAAGACCCAGCCTAGTTGTGCTTGGACTACTGACCCACAGAAACCAGAGATAATAAATGTGTATTGTTTTAAACCTTTAGGTTCATGGTAAGCTGTCATGCAGCAATAGAGAACAAATATACTTGCATATACACATTTCTATATCCATTCATAAGTTCGTATCGATAACTTGTAATCCAGCCTACAAGACAGATGATTGTAACCTTCCTCCTTTCCTTATTTGTAACTCTTTTTTTATTTTTATTTTCTTCTACAGTGAGAAGTCCAAGTTTCATTAACCACAGTATATTCACTTACAAATTTATATACACAATGAGAAGTTTCAGAATGTCTATCTTATAAACTACATAAAATGTAAATGTACTACTAACTATAGTATAATATTTGCATGTAGTTTTTATCTTTAGCCTTAAATATCAAAATACTGTTTTATAAAGTTTACTAAGTTAATTTCTTCCTCACTTTGTTCACTTGGTCACGTTAGTTTACTTATAACACTGTTAGGATCATTTTTTATATTTCGTGTTCTATTTACCTTACATTCTGGTTGATACAAATTACTTATGTATGTTTTGAATATGTAAAACATTATATAATTCTAAGAGTTAAAGCTAGACAAAGAGGTTTATTCTGCGTCATTCCCTCATTATTCCCACTACAGCATTCCCATGTCCCCATGCCTGGCTAATTTTTGTATTTTTAGTAGAGATGAGGTTTTGCCATGTTGGCCAGGCTGGTCTCCAACTCCTGACCTCAGGGTGATCCACCCACCCAGGCCTCCCAAAGTGCTGGGATTACAGGTATGAGGCACTGCACCCTGGTCCATCATTCTTCTTTATAGCTGTAAAGTAATCCACTGTGTAGATCTAGCATAGTTTAGTCACCTGTTCTATGTATGAGTACCTAGGTTGTTTCCATTGTTGTAGATTAAACAACCCAACATGTGCATGAGTATCCTTGTATTGTTAAAAATGTGTCCTCAGGGTACTTTCTTAGAAGATTACTAGGCTAAAAGGTATGTGCATACATAGATACTTTTAGGTATTATCAAATTCCTCTCCAGACATATAGGCCTGTTTTCTATCACATAATTTGATTATGCAAAGATCACAGAGTGTACATACACAAATCTAGATTGTATAGCCTACTACATATCTAGACTATATGTACAGCCTATTGTTCCTATGCTACAAACCTGTACTGTGTTACTATACTGAATATTGTAGGTAATTGTAACACAACAGTGTCTTTATATCTACACATAGGTAAACATACAAAGAGTACAGAGAAAATGCATTATATGTAAGATTAAAATAGTACATCTGTATAAGGCACTTACCATGAATGGAACTTGCAGGATTAGAAGTTGCTCTGAGGCAATCAGTGAATAAGTGGTGAGTGAATGTGAAGGCCTAGGACATTATTGTGCACTACTGTAGACTTCACAAATACTGAACACTTAGGCTACACTAAATTTATTTTAAAAATTTCTTCCACCAATAGCAAATGAAACATTGCTTTCTGTAGCTTTTTTACATCATAAACTTTTTAATTTTTAACTTTTTGACTATTTTATATCATAGCTTAAAACATAAATGCATTACCCAAGCGTACACAAACATTTTGTATCTTTATTCTACAAGCATTTTTATATTTTTGAAATTTGTTATGTTTCAAACATTTTTTGCTAGAAACTAAGCCCCAGACACACACATTAGTCTAGGTTTATGCAGGTCAGTATCATCAATATCAAATCTTCCACCTCTACATCTTGTCCCTCCAGCAAGGGCCTATAACATACATGGAGCTGCCATCTCTTATAATAAAAAACCCTTCTTCTGGAACGACTTGTTCAAAGCTGTTTTATAGTTCACTTATTTTTTTACTAAGTAGAAGAAGTAAACTCTAACATAACCACAAGAAGTAATAGTACTGTATAGTAAATACATAAACTAGTAACATAGTTGCTTAATATCAAGTACTATGTATTAGATACATAATTGTATGTGCTACACTTTTATAGGAGTGGCAACACAAAAGGTTTGTTTCATCTGCATAACCACAAACACATGAGTAATGTGTTCCAATGCAATATTGGCTACATCACTAGGCAATAGGAATTTCTCAACTCCATGGTAAACTTACGGGACAACCATCATATATACAGTTAATTGTTGACCAAATTGTTTTTATGTGTTACATGACTGTGCTCAATTTCCATATGTATAATGCATCTAAGTGATGGCTTTTTTTTTAACCCACTGTTTTGTCTGTTCATAGACCAGTACCAGAATGTTTTAATTACAGAAGTTTTATGTTTTATGATATACTTTAATGTTTGGTATGGCTAATCTTTCTATGTTTGAATTTTTCTGTGTTTTCTAGAATATCTGTGTGTGTCTGATTTTCTATATCAACTTTAAAATTAATTTGTCTAACTTTATAAAAATGCATGTATTAATTTGGATTACATTACATTCATAAATAAAGTTTAGGCTTGTAGTGTTGATTTTTCCTAAGAACAGAGAATGTCTACTTGTTATAATGGAGAGTCTTTAAAGTTGTTTCCTTCGTTAAATTTTGAAAATTTCTTATTAAATTAACTGCAAAATAGGTAATCCTTTTTGCTATTGGCAATTGTTATTATATGTTTAAATGAAGGCTAATAATTTTGTTTTTATTTCATTACCTGCTTAGTTTATTCCTTTATTGTTAAATCTAGTTTTGTCATTTTATTGTTACTTTTCAAGAGTTTTCCAAGCATACTATTACATTACCTGTAAATATAGATGGTGTTAACTCTTTAACAATTATGCTAATTAATCTTATCTGATTATATTGGCTCATACCTCTATTAAAATTTTAAATAGTAATACAGTATGAACATTTTTTCCTTGCTTCAGACATTAGTGAAAATGTCTCAGGCCTCTAGTGTGTTTCTCTAAGAATTAAGATTAGGATATATAAGCGTGCATATGTGTGTGTGTGTAGTGTGAATACACACATATGCATATAATTTTCAATTGTGTGTATATATTAATGCCTTAGTCCTAAAGCAAGTATTTTAATTATTATAATATATATCATCTCTTAATTCCTATTTAGTAAGTTGAGTGTTACTGTGAGAAGTATTGAATTTGCCAATTGCTTTTTTCAACACTTAATGAGGTAATCATATTAAAGCTTACTTTAATTCCATTAACATCATATATGATATTGAGATCCTAATATCAAGCCAACCTTGAATTCTAATAATAAATACTGCTTGGTCAGGATATATTCTCTTCTTGATATGCTATTCAATTCTGTCTCCTAATGTTTTATTTAATCCCTTAAATTGATGTACATGAATGATAATGGTTATAGATTTTTGTACTGTTTTATCAGATTTAAATGTAATATTATACCAGAATTAGGAAGTATTATTTTTACAGTCTATAAAATAACTTATTGGTCGTTGAAATGAGTTAATCTTTTAACATGTGGTAGGATTTCCCTGTGAAATTTTTATGGTCCTGGTGGAGTTTTTAAAAATTATTATTGGCAGAGTAATTCTCTAATTTTCCGTTTTTGATATTTAAAAAATGTCTTCTTTGAATGGTTGTTTCCCTTCCTCAGAACTTTGAGCACAAGTTCTCTATGGATGGGGAAGACATAAGGAGAAATCTGTGATACTATACACATTGTAAATGGTCCAGCTAATTATTTTTAAAAGTCAACACCAGCAAATAAATTTTACAGGGTAGGTATTTATTAATTGACTTAAGTTGGTTATCAGATGAAAAGTAGGTATAATTTGAAAAAAATATATTAGGGTACAAGCTAATATTGGGACAGCAAGTGAAACAACTCCTATTCTCTCTTTTAACGTATATGCAGTGATCCTCAGCCACCTGTGACATATGTCTCTCTAAATGAGCACCTTAGAACTCTGTCAGTAAAGAAAAATCATGTTTATTAGACATAATGAAGTAAAGCAGATTACTAGATTGACTGTGTCTTATAGTATCAAATAAGGAATATCAAAATGAGGAAATTATGGAGAAATAGAGGGTCTTATAGATTGATGGAGGTGAAGCCAAGGCAGGTCTTGCAAGGTAGGAACCTGATTATGAGTGGGCAGAATAAATAACAAAAAAAAAATGTTGATTAATAGGCCTAGTGAGATAAGAGTCTTGAAAAAAGCATCAATGAACAAGATGTTAAGAATATTTTTAGGAATGTAAATCCCTGAGATACAAGGCTGGTTTAACAGATGCAAATCAATAAATGTAATCCATCATATAAACAGAACCAATGACAAAAACCACATGATTATCTCAATAGATGCAGAGAAGGCCTTCAATAAAATTCCACACCCCTTCATGCTAAAAACTCTCAATAAACTAGGTACTGATGGAACGTATCTCAAAACAGTAAGAGCTACTTATGACAAACCCATAGCCAATATTATACTGAATGGGCAAAAGCTGGAAGCATTCCCGTTGAAAACCAGCACAATACAAAGATGCCCTCTCTCACCACTCCTATTCAAAATAATATTGGAAGTTCTGGCCACAGTAATCAGGCAAGAGAAAGAAATTAAGGGTATTCAAATAGGAAGAGGGGAAGTAAAATTGTTTCTGTTTGCAGATGATATGATTGTATATTTAGCAAACACCATTGTCTCAGCCCAAAAACTCCTTAAGCTGATAACTTCAGCAAAGTCTCGGGATATAAAATTAATGTTAAAAAATGACAAGCATTCCTATACACCAATAACAGACAAGCAGACAAATCATGAGTAAACTCCCATTCATAATTGCTACAAAGAGAATAAAATACTTAGGAACACAGCTTACAAGGGATGTAAAGGACCTCTTCATGGAGAACTACAAACTACTGTTTGAAGAAATAAGAGAGAACACAAACAAATGGAAAAACACTCCATGCTCATGAATAGGAAGAATCAATATTGTGAAAATGGCCATACTGCCCAAAGTAATTTATAGATTCAATGCTATTCCCATCAAGCTACCATTTACTTTCTTCACAGAGCTAGTAAAAAACTACTTTAAATTTCATATGGAACCAAAAAAGAGCCCATATACACAAGAAAATCTTAAGCAAAAAGAACAAAATTGGAGGCATTATGCTTCCTGACTTCAAAACTATACTACAAGGCTACAGTAACCAAAATAGCATGGTACAAGCCAAAAAAGATATATAGAGCAATGGAACAGAACAGAGGCTTCAAAAATAATGCCACACATTTACAACCCTGATCTTCAACAAACCTGACAAAAACAAACAATGGGGAAAGGATTTGCTATGTAATAAATGGTGCTGGGAAAACTGGCTAGCTATATGCAGAAAAATGAAACTGGACCCCTTCCTTACACCTTATACAAAAATTAACTCAAGGTGGATTAAAGACTCCAAAGTAAAACCCAAAATCATAAATGACCTAGAAGAAACCCTAGACAAGGCCATTCAGGACATAGGCATGAGCAAAGACTTCATGACTAAAACACCAAAAGCAATGGAAAGAAAAGCCAAAATTGACCAATGAGATCTAATTAAACTAAAGAGCTTCTGCTCAGCAAAAGAAACTATCATCAGAATTAACAGGCAACCGACAAAATCGGAGAACATTTTTGTAATCTATCCATCTGACAAAAGGCTAATATCCAGAATCTACAAGGAACTTAAACAAATGTACATGAAAAAAAAAAAAAAAAACTTCCATCAAAAAGTGACTGAAGAATATGAACATACACTTCTCAAAAGAAGACATTTACATGGCCAACAAACATATGAAAAAATGCTCGTCATCACTGGTCATTAGAGAAATGCAAATCAAACCACAATGAGGTATCATCTCATGCCACTTAGAATGGCCATCATAAAAAAGTCAAGAAACAACAGATGGTGGTGAGGATGTGGAGAAATAGGAATGCTTTTACACAGTTTGTGGGAATGTAAATTAATTCAACCATTGTGGAAGGCAGTTTGGCTATTCCTCAAGGATCTGGAACCAGAAATACCATTTTACCGAGCAATCTCATTACTGGGTATATACCCAAAGGATTATAAATCATTCTACTATAAAGAGACATGCCCATATATGTCTATTGCAGCACTATTTACAATAGCAAAGACTTGGAACCAACCCAAACACTCATCAATGATAGACTGTATAAGGAAAATGTGGCACATATTCACCATGGAATACTATGCAGCCATAAAAAAGAATGAGTTAATGTCCTTTGCAGGAACCTGGATGAAGACGGAAACCAGCATCCTCAGCAAACTAACACAGGAACAGAAACCCAACACTACATATTCTCACCTGTAAGTGAGAGTTGAACAATAAGAACACATGGACACAGGGAGGGGAATGTTACACGCTGGGGCCTGTCAGAGGGTGGGAGGAAAGGGGAGGGAAAGCATTAGTACAAATACCTAATGCATGTGGGGCTTAAAACCTAGATGACGGGTTGATAGGTGCAGCAAACCACTATGGCACATGTATACCTATATATCAAACCTGCACATTCAGCACATGTATCCTATAACTTAAAGTGAAATAATAAAAAAAGAATATAAATCATTCTAACAAAAAGACACATTGACTTTTCATATGTTCGTTCCAGCACTACTCACAATAGCAAAAACACAGAATCAACCTAAGTGCCCCACAATGGTGGACTGGATAAAGAAAATGTGGTGCATATACATCATGGATTACTACACAGCCACAAATAAGGGAAATCATGTCCTTTGCAGCAATATGGACGTAGCTCCAGGCCATTAGCCTAAGTGAATTACACAGGAATGGAAAACTAAATACCACAGATTCTCATTCGTAAGTGGGAACTAAACATTGGGTACTCACTGACATAAATATGGGAACAACAGACACCACAAACTACTGGAAGTGGGAGGGAGGAAAGAGAGGTAAGAGTTGAAGAACTAAATATTGGGTATCAAGTTCACTACCTGTGTAATGAAATCAATCATCCCAAAATCTCAGCATCATGCAATATGCCCATGGAACAGACCTGCACATGTACCCCATGAATCTAAAATAAACGTTGAAATTATAAGACTAATTTTATTATACAATCTTCAAAGAGATTTAAACCAAAGACTTTTAGTTAGTGCAGTCTTACATTACAGGAACAATGTTCCCTAGAGGAAATATCTAAATGTTTTTGTTTGGTCTCATATTGTCAAAAATATTGATATAATATAAAAATATGCCTAATACAATATTGTTTAACAGAGGCACAGAAAAGTATTCCTACTCCCTTTACTGTTATTTTTAGAAATTTTTTAATAGCTTTGAAGAGCTATAAACCATATAACATAAAATTCTCCTGTTTGAAGTATTCAGTTCAGTGATATGTTGATATATTCATAAAGTTGTGTGGCTACCAATACAATCGAAATTTAGAACATTTTATTCATCCCTAAAATAAATCCAGTAATGATTTAGAATAGGACTCCCTCCCATAACCTTTGAAATATCATGTTAGTGAGTAAAATTTCTGATCATAGCCTTTCTAATCTCTTTAAGAACAAAATTCTCTTGCTCTTTACGTTGGGTAATTAGTTGTTGATCTCTGGATGGGGCAGAAATTATGCAGAAGCATTTGAGATCACACTTCCAATCAACGAAACATAAAAAAAAATACTAAAAGAAGGCCTATGATCAGAGTCTCTAATCTACTTCAAAACCAGGTGCCACAAGTAAATTAATGGAGAACTTTTTTCTCAATACAAATTCCTATACAAAATATGAGGGTATTGATTTGACCAAATTACAAAGTTTTATGTTTTATTTCTCAGTTTTTGTTTATTTTTAGTAATACTAATGATATCAGAGAGGTATTTAGTGGTATAAATACGTTTTTTTCTAACATATTTTGCACACCAACTATCCAACGTCCAATATAATGCTGAAAGAAAATGTATTTTAAATTGCTAACCTTACAAATATCTGAACCTCTCAGGCAAGAAATGTGGTATTAGCAACACTGTTAGTATTCTTACCATTTCCTGATATATTATGCTGAATTTTCAGGCTTCTTGTAAATCACGAAATGAAGAGATTTTGGTACAAAAGAAAGCAAAGCAAAATTTCCTTTACAGTATTAAAGTTATTACAATTAAGTTGTGTGGCCCATTTTTTATGATTCTTGAATTAAATTACTTTAGAATCTTGTTTTTCCATAGACAGGAATATGAAGGACCAAAATATGCCCTAGCTTATATCAGGAATCACCTTGATTATAGATATCAATCCCTACCTAACCTGTTATTAGTAGATAATAGCTTTTTGTGTTGCAAAGTAAGTATGTGCACTATTGACTAACTGGTAACTTTTAGCTGAAAATAACCCTATGCAATTATTGAATAGCATTGTAATATTCTGTAACCACTCATCGAGTTTGTAATCCAGTGTCAAGCAATCAAATTTGTAGAGAGATCTCATTGGCTAGATCTAAATCAAAGAGGGGTTGAGCCTAGGTAGTGAGCCTTCCTTGTAAAGTCTGTAAAATTGAAAGAGCATTTGAATCTATTCTCTGGCTCTACTTATGTGTGCATTTGCTTACAAAAACTAGGTCCTACAAAAGGTACCATAGTGCTGCTCAAGTAGAAACTGTAATCTTCATTTCTACGTATGTCATATTAAAGAGTTTTAAACTCAATTGTTAGCAAAAGACTATGAGTAGAAAACCAATAGCAGGTATGATTGCATGTTTTAGCAAAATCATAAGCAAATTGAAATCAGGTGTGCAATTTACACCAACATATGACTAAGGGTTCACAAAGCAAATTAAGGATACTATCCTTATAGCTATCATAGCTAAATAATAACAGGTGTTTGTTAACATGCTAAAACCATAAGCCAACACAAAAGAAAGACAGATTTACAAATCTAGAAGATAAGCATCACAATCATTGTATTTGGTCATCTGGATCTTGTTTTGTGGATGCTATATACCCCACGCCGCTGTCCACTTGATGTTAAGATGTTGATGTTAAGATGCTCAATGGAGTGACTGTCTGATTCTTGAGTGTTCCTAAGAATTCTTCACTTGAAGTTTGTGGCTGTGAAACTTTTCTGGAGATATGAGAGTTGCATGTATCCTTAATTAAGACTCAACCCCTTGGAGTTTTACTGCTATGCCAGTTGTTAACAGTATCCAATAAAGGGTTTTTCTCTGGAGTTTTAGGGTCATCATTTATTATTTCCAGACATAAGGAAACGATATTAATCTCTACCATTAGACTAGCTGTATTGTTTGAACCTTTGCAGTATTTGACCATCACTACTTACAAAAAGTTATAGTTCAAAGTTTGAGATAACATTCCTAAGCATAATGCTTATCTGTCATTAACTCATAATGAGGAAGGTGATAAACTGCAGAAGGAATTGACAATTTTTTTTAAAGCCCATGGTAAGACGTATGCCATGAAAACTGAAGTGTCCCAGGTAAAATATGTGTGGTACAAGTTGTTTTGTCTTACACTACAACTTATTTTCTCTTATGAGCTTTTCTTTGTAATTGCACAACTTCTGCTACCTAGTATAAGGAGGCTTTTCCCAAAGTTTCCCAGAACTAGTTAACAGGAGGAGCAGGTTGCATAAACAAACATGTTGAGTAACCATTATATTAAACAAAGATGTAAAAGTTAATTTTCTCTAGGATTTTTTATAAACCATAATATTCCAAATTTCATGGAGATTATCAATTTAGGGATGAGTAAAAGTGTTTCTAAAGTGTATTTGACCATAAAGTGTACTTCATGGAGAATCCTAGGGGATAATGAAAAAGAGAGGCAAATAGTTCTATGGTTTGATCTGGTATAAACTATCCTCAACTTACCCATCATTCAAGACCAACTTAAGTCCTCTACAAAGTTCTTTGAGATGATATTGGTCCACATTGACTTCTCCCTGAAATCATTCGCCAATATCATTTGGTTCCTTCATTTTCTTGTAAAGAAGAATCAATTCAAAAGAGTAAACCCTTTTCCACTGATTACAAGTTTCTTGATTATGCTGAATGGTTTAAGATTGTACTCACTAATCTGGATGCATATGGCATAACATTCCATCTCTGTTGACAGACTGTCTTCTACAGCAGTGGTCCCCAGCCTTTTTGGTTTGGGTTTTGTGGAAGACAATTTTTCCACGAAAAACTAGGGTGGGAGATGGTTTGGGGATGAAACTGTTCTACGTCAGATCATAAGGAGCGTGCAACCTTAACCCAGATCCCTCACAAGCCCAGTTGACAATAGAGTTTGTACTCCTAAGAGAATCTAATGCCACCACTGATCTGACGGCGGAACTCAGGTGATAATGTTCACCACTGCTCACCTCCTGCTGTGACCGTAAGGTCTGGGTCCTAATGGTACCGCTCTGTGGCCTGGGGATTAGGCAACCCTGATCTAGAGTCTTCTATTTGCAATTTCCTGTCTCCATATTTACTGTTTTCACCTTTCAGATGCTCAAATTTTATTTATCCTTTAAGGTTCAGTAGAAATGCATTTTGCATATGAAACTCCCTCTCACCCCTAAAATCTCTAATCAGAAATTAGTTTCTCCATGTTTAAAGTAGCAAAGCCGGGGGTTGCAAAAAAAAGAAAAGAAAAACAAAGTAGCAAAGCAGTTATTTCTGTTCTTAGATAAATATTATTTTGCTTTTTGTTGAACAAACAGCAAACCTAAGTAGGTTACCAGTGGTAGATGAGTAAGTAGTGGCTGCTATATAGACATGCATGTTAGTAAGTTTTTCAGGGTTTACTTGTTAGCTTTTCAGGTAATATCACAGAGCAAAATTAAGCTTTCTTCCGCAAATACTTTTTTGTTAGCATAGCTGCCCAGTTGGTTCTCTTTGCCTGCTGTCCAGATAGAGCCAATTTATCAAGACAGGGGAATTGCAATGGATAGAGTTTAATTTATGCAGAGTTGGCTGAACAGAAGACCAGAGCTTTATTACTGAAATCAGTCTCTCTGAGAATTTGGAAACTGGGGGTTTTATAAGGATAATTTGGCAAGTAGGGAGCCAGGAAGTGGCTTCACATCAACATTCTGGAAAGCAATAATACCAAAGAAAAATTAACAGAAGAAATTCTGGCACCTACATCGATATTATTTTTGAGTTAAGTATTATCTTTGACATCGTGGAACTCACTATGAAACCCTCCTGGAATGTAAGTGGCCTTCCTATAAATACTAAGAAGAAAGAAAAACAGAAATAAATGTTTAAAATCAGGTAAGTATTAGCAGCCAATCATCACCCAAAAGTTCTTCATGAGAAGTCACTGTGGGACACATATTAAAAAGGCATATTCCTGAACCCCAGCCCAAACTTAATGTATCGAGAGATATATATATATATAAATACACACACACATACACACACACACAAAAATATATATATATATATATTTAGTTTGTTGGAATTCATAGGCAAATAGAAAATAATTCACATGTATACTCCAACTATAAACAGAAGATTGTGAGGTTAACTGGTAGAAAAACTTTTTTTACATGAACTGAAGTAATTAAATTAATACCCAGAGAACTATAAAGGATTGGCCCCTAGGTGCTCAGGCAATGTGATACATCATTCGAAGACATGAATTTCTCAAAATAAACAATGTATTTCCTGAAAACAGCAACTGGCATAAAAATGGCCTATTTGTCACTGTCCAAGTAATGCCAATTAAGTAGCATGTTAATCTATATGATCAAACTATCATTATCTTGAACAAATTTAGAGATGTGAAGAATGACATGGAAGGTTTGTCATTTAGCTCTTCAGTCTTCCTAAGCCTAAGGCTGAATTTCTTAGTTTTCTTTCCAGCTTTATTGAGGTATATTTGACCAATAAAAATTGTATATATTAAAGGTAAATTTGAAGCTGAAGCTGTATGTCAGACTTGGGCTAAAAATATCAAGGCTTACATTTGGTGCTCTCCTAATAATTTATTCAACTTCCTTAGTATCAGTGCTAGAGATAGAATAGTGAAACAGAAAACAATAGACTCTTGCTCTCTAGGATGTTATGGTATAGTAGACAAGCTACAAGTGAATAAAGCAATAATGAATGAATTGATTATTAGGCAACAAATATTTTGGATTGAAGTCAAGTAAGGGAAGTTCTTGCTGAAGAAGAACCTGAAGAATGGGCTAAAACCTAAAGAATGAGAAGAAGCCAGCCAATATTATGAAAATGAGGTTGTAGACTATTGATAGCTTAAAACGTGGCTTCTGCCATTTACTGAAATATCTGCATGCAGGATGACATGACGAGAGTATGTACCAGCCAGAAGCTGGGTGACTTCACCTCACTTCTTTTTTTTTTTTTTTTTTTTTGAGACGGAGTTTCGCTCTTGTTACCCAGGCTGGAGTGCAATGGCGCTATCTCGGCTCACCGCAACCTCCGCCTCCTGGGTTCAGGCAATTCTCCTGCCTCAGCCTCCTGAGTAGCTGGGATTACAGGCACGCGCCACCATGCCCAGCTAATTTTTTGTATTTTTAGTAGAGACGGGGTTTCACCATGTTGACCAGGATGGTCTCGATCTCCTGACCTCGTGATCCACCCGCCTCGGCCTCCCAAAGTGCTGGGATTACAGGCTTGAGCCACCGCGCCCAGCCTACCTCACTTCTTTACACAACTGTTCTGTGGATTCTTTTGTATCCAAGAGTTTAACTCAAGATCTCACTTCTGCACCTACCTACCTTTCCAGAAATTGTTTTGAAACAATTAAGCTAGGAAGCCTTCCTACTCACAAGCAAATAAGCCTATAGTTTAATTTAAACAAGTGTTCACATTTTTAAAACAGGAACAGTGAGAGAAAACAAGGTAAAATATGAATTTTAAGAAAGATTTAAATATACTGTACATTATTAAAAATATGAGGTCACTGTAAATAGATCACAACTGAAAGGAGACATAAACATTTGAAAAGTAAAAACTGTATGTTATTAATTCAGTTTTAAGCTTTTATAATTCTTCACATCGTATTTATTAAGGGGGAATGATTTTATTCATAATCCCCTATTGTTGATAATAGGACCCCTCTCTAGCTCCCCACAACTCCCAGAGATGTACAAATCCATAAAATTTTACCTATATATTTACTAGGATATATATATAAAAACTAGGTTTTATATATATATCCTAGGGACTATATGAAAAGTTTAAGGGAGATGAAGTATGATAAAGTGAAGGAGGACTTTTATGCCAGGCATCACCAGACTACAACTGTAAACAAAGTAAGGATCTTTGGCCTTCCACAGTAAGTGTAAGCTTAGCAGTTTCCCAATTTTTACCAGTATTCCTATGTTTCCTGTGCTTCATGCAATTTAAGACTTTGTTGCGGTCTTCAGTTAGTCTTGGATCCTTCATTTTGCCTTCTAGGATAAAGCACGCCATGTGGTATTTCAAACAAAATGTTAGGGTCTGGAACTTTTCAATGAAAAGTTTTATATGGTCTACAATTAGACTAGGCAGCATAGAGTAGTGGTTAAGAGCACAGACTCTGGGCCTAGATGGCTTGGTTAGAAATATTGGGATTGTTCTGTATCAACTGTGGTACTGAATCTCTCAGTTTTGTCAACAGTGAAGAACAATTACAGGGTACACCTCACTGTCGTTTATGAAAATTAAATAAGATATTTATGAAGCACTTAGAACAGTGCTATGTAGGTGATGGTAAAAATATCAAGTGGGTGACTTTATGTTGACTAACAGAACTGGCATGAGTTTTAGCCCTTCAACAGAGTGTGATACTATTTTTTTAACCTCTATATAAAATCAGTTATCTCTAATTTTCCATCTAAGTCATGATTTTACTGTCGAACTACTAAAAACCATAAAGAAATGTTCACAATGCTACTAAATACTGCAAAAACAGTGGGATAAGAATCAGGAAAACCAAGGCTTGTACAAGAACTGTACAGATCATTTGCGCACTCATGAGCAAGTCATTAACTCTTCCACATCAAATAACTTATCTGTAAAATATAAACTAACCATTTTGACTGCCAACTTCCAAGGAGACCACAAAAATAATTTGATAATCATGTAAAGTTGAATTTAATACCTACAACAGCAAATAACAGTATCACCTGGGCAGAGTCTTAGTAGATTTTAAAAGGAATGGGGTCAGGGAAAAATATTTAGAGTTTGGGGATTAACCTATAGTGATTTAAGTGGACTTTTCTATGGATATCTGAATGGGGTTAGGCAAAATCAAGATACAATAGTTTGGGATTAGTTGACACAGTGAGGTGGGATCTCGAAGTCAATCTTAAAAAGGAAAACAACTCCTTGATAAGCAAACACTTTGCCTATTAGATAAATTTATTGCTCTGAGAAAGATGCTGCTTGCCCAAATGAACAGCAATTGTCTTGAAAAAGAGAATGATTTGAGCAGTCTATTTCCTGTATACATTGATTTTTAGCAAGTTACTGCAGCAAACAAGATATTTACTGGTTTACCATCTATTTTATCTTCCTGGGCACCAAAAAGAGTCACGTTGATGAAGGAATTCTTAGTTACTAGTCTCATAGGTAAACTGTATGGATGCAGAGATTCAAATCTCACTTTTTAAAAGAGGAAAACAACTTTAGAAGGCAGAACCACATAAAAATAACAGAACTGCAGTATAATGAACTTTAGATATCATCTCATTCACATCAATCTCCTTACACTCCAATTGATGGTGAAGAAGATGAAACTCAGAGAAAAAGCAAATGATTTCCCTACACTCTATCTCTAGGGTGACATAGTCATGTCACCCCCAAGTCAAGATTCCACTGGTGGGTCCCTGATCTCATTATTTCATCAGAAGACATCATCTAAATTTAAGCTCACTACATAATGTTGCTTCTCTTAAAGACTCATTTCTCCCTAACCTCCATCAAGAGACAAGCTTCAAAATATTTATCTAGAAGAGAACGATCAAAAGTAAGTTAAATGCACAGCTGTGTGCAAGTGGAGCCACATGCATGTAAACCTATCCAACAGACAAATTCAAAAAGATTTTAGAAGTCAGAGAGTTAGATTAGTAAAATTTGCATTCAAATTAAACAGCAAAATTTTCTCCATGATTTTATCATTTTTTCACCAACTAAAGAGCTCATCAACATGTCAAAGTTTTGTATATTAAGGAGCTTCCTTTAGCCCCAACTTGCCTGCCAGCAAAACTAAGCAATTTGCACTTTAGCAGACTGTTTTACAAAATTATTATAGCAAGGAAAATTCAAACCACTAAATTTGCATAATAACATAATAGTTAAGTTTCCATCTTGATGATAATTAAGCTGATTATAAACAACCATCTACTCTTAAGTATATACTTTAGGATAGCCCAGCTTTTCTTTCATAATGCTGTTATTTAATTGGACCAGAAATTCATTTGATTCTCATCAGTTCCTCTTTAGACTGCAACTTTAGTATCTGTGATTAAAATATTTCTATCTGAGGTATTTTTAAAAATTTGCTGTTTGTTCTCTAAACTTTGAATGACTGATCAAGAAGTGTTGAGTAAAACACATTTTATTCCCCAGAGAAACCTCATACATAGCAGTTAGACACAGGGCTCTAGATCAGAAGGTAGGCTGAAAATTGTTTTCTTAATTATTAGCCATGTGACTTTGGAAAACTTACTATTCTCCCTGTTTCTTAGTTCTTTCATTTGTAAAATGAAGCTTCTATTGAAATTTTACATGAGAAAGTATATGGAAAGCATGTAAGTATTCGAAAAATGTAAGTTATTATTATGCATATTAAAAGCTTTTGTAGCAAAATAAAAATAAGTCTGTGAAAAAGAGTTTGCCGGTTATGTAGCATCTTATACTGTAGTATTATAAGTTCCTCTTTTTAAAAAGCTCTACAACTGTTTTAAAAGCGCTACCATAGAACTGCTACCAGTTTCCTACTCTAATAAATGGAGCACTGGCATGTACAATTCAAATGTTTTCTGTAGGTAGTTATAAAATGAGTAAAGTATCCTACCTGTTGGTTTTAAGACCTCCTGAACTTCTCATTTTGGCATTTACTAGGTGATATATACTAGGTAAAGAGTGAGTGTGTGTGTGTGTGTGTGTGTGTATTTATATGTATATACATATATATAAAATCAATCTTTATATATGTATATAATATACATCTTTTATATGATTTTAACACATTATAAACTGTAAGGGCATATGAGAACAAGCTATAAAAGAATATTTTATGTCTTTTGATAAAAGCAGCTAAGTCATTCTGGCTTTTTCCCTTGCCATATTTTAGTCTATTTACTAGTGCAGACACACACATACAAACACACACACACGCACACACACACACACTCACACATTCTCAGATACAGTATTCCACCTGAAGAAATAGGAAAAATTATGAATTCCACCTGAAGAAGTAGGAAAAGGTCAGACTTCTGGAATTTTTTCTTTAAAGTCAAAGAAGACTGTAATATCTTCAAGTAATAAAGTCCATCAGCTTCCCTGAGCTGTACATATGTTTTGAAACATCCATTAGCACAGCTACAGCATGAATTTTAGAAAAGCCAGTATTATAAGCAACTAGAATAAATGTCAAGTCTGTAGAAGAATTATGATAAGCCACTAAAAAACAGTTTATTTCACTGAGTCTGACATTGTACCTGAGCTTGATTCTTTGAATTTCTAGATAGAATCATTTAAAATTCCTAGGTCTCCTTAAACAGTAACACGGTATTCTCAATTATATTCTTATGGGGATAAACATAAAAGTACATATTACAACTAGTAGAGCAAGATGAAAAGCAGTAATGTATACGGGGGAATTTGAAAGCCAACTGCTTCTTGCAGTCAAAGTATGACATATCCGAATTTACTTAGAATGAGCAGGTCTAGGGGACCCACAGTGGCACTTGCCATTGTGCTCATGGGATCTAGAATATGTGTCTGGAGGAGCTTTTAGCAATGACCAAATTACTGAAAAGATTAAACAACACAGAGATTACAGTCCCACCTTGGTAAACCATTTTGCTTTCTGAGTAATGACATATTTGTGTAATTTAGAACAGAATGTGGCAATGATAAATGAATTCTACTTTTCAGCATTCTCGCAGTCAGATGAGTAGGCTCTGATAGCACTAAAATACAAGTGTAAAGACGGCATCATTTTTATTATAAAGGTAATAATCTATAGCTATATACATCCAGCAAAGCAAATCAGCTTAAATGGCCACATTATGTTTTCCTTAAGGGATATTTCAATTGCCTCTTGCAATATTTAAGATTTAAATAAAGCCAATAATTGTCAGTTTTCAGGGCCTAGGAAGACTAATATCTATAGAATCATTCTGAAAGGTATTACTCTTAATGATAGTATCTTTGAGTTTCATTTTAGAAAAAAAATACTTTATGTGGTGTAGTGTCTTGAGGTCTCAGTCACATTACTCAGGGCTTAAAAGACATTTGAATGTTCACTTCTTTTTTTTGTGTGTGTGTTTTATTTAGCAAGTGATATTTTTATTCTTTAGCCACAATTCTCCCACATTTTTACATTATCACAATTTTTCCGTATTTTTTAAACATTAGATACACAATTTGTTAGCAGTTAAAAGGGAAAAACATTCTTTTTGCTGAATAATATCACATTATATTTAACTTAAAGATTATTAACTTTTTGAATATCAAAAATTGAAGCTGCTGGGAATCACATTTATTTGTAGGTCCCAAAATAGCCCTGAAGTCTGAATAGGAAAATATCTTTTATAAACTCTAACAAAACTCTCACCTCAAAATAAAACACTAGGAAATTTACATAATTGTATCTGTACTCAGTATCTTTACAATATCCAGAAAACTACTGGATTTTTAGAAATGCCAATGCCAATAGGAATTACATTCAGAAGAGAGCTTATACTAAGAGGTCCTAACTTGAAACCTGGCACCCTGTGCAGGAATCTGTTCAATCCTTAGAATGGTCATAAAGTCTTCTTTGTTAAAAACACAGGTCCTTGGACACCCCCAAAAGCCAAGCAGAATGAAGAGAATTCCAGTACATTGGCTTTTACTGTCCATCTGAATGGGGTATAATTGCTGGTCCTATTTCTGGGCCTGTCATCACCTTTTGCAGTTTCCATCGGGTGTAACCATAGCTGTGCAGTTCTAAACCAGCTTCTAGAACTTTTGCTTAAAAACTGGTGTTAAGGTGCCTCCATACCTATCTCCCAAAACTTCATAAAGCATCAGGCCAAGGAGGATCATTGCTTTACCTGATGGATAGCTTCATTTTTTTCTTTTTATTTAAAAACAATAGAAGGATGTAGTATTATGACAAAACTATTTCCCTCAACAACCGAACTGTGTTAGCATTGCTTAGAATATCTGATATGTAGGCAGACCTGGGAAAATGCCAGGGCTTCCTCAGGAGATGTTGATTCTGAGGGTAACCCGCAGCCACAAGCGGAGGGCTGAATGCCTGAGGAGCTCTTTGGGAGCGGGGCGGGGGGTTGGAAGAACCCTCCTGGGCCTGGGCCCCTTGGATCTGGGTGCCTCCATGCAGCCAAGGCAGGGCAGAGGAAAGGAGACGGCCCAGACCGGGCCAAAGGGGTTCTAGATGAGTCGCCTGGGTCAACACCGCCTTTTAATAAAGACCTAGGTTATGACACCTCCAGCCGTGTTCTGTGCCACAGTGGACGGGGTGCTCACAGTGGGTCCTGGGACCGCGCAAGACCCCGCAAGTCCACTGAAAAACACACCATCAAAGCAGGTCCCATCTGACCCTGCCTGGGGCCCACAGCCAAGCAACAGCAGCATCATCACCTTTGCCAGCACAAAGTCCGTGTGCGTCCTTTCAGTTCATTTCACACACATGTGCTTGCCTGAGCACACACTCACACCTTAGTGTACACGTCCAAGTTGGCACTGCCTGCTGCCGAGGGCTGTGCCTTTTCTCAAGTCTTATTTTGGGCTGGGTCAGCGTGAGGAAACTGTGTAGGCAACACCGGCTTTCAACCGGGTCACTCGAAAATTAGTCAAATCAATCCAGGTAGTGTGTGTGTGTTTCTTTATCCCGTTTCTTTCTAAAACAGCCTCCAGAGGAGTTTTTTTCAGCCACTTATTTAAAATGTTAATGAAGGAACCCGTGAGTGCAAGGGTCCAGAAAGCAGCTGACTCGACTTACACCAACACAGAAGCAAGTCCTAAATGCGCACGCGGAGGGGGAGGGACAAGGGGAGGGGCAAGGGGTGGGGGAAGGGGCGAGATGCAAGCCACGCCTTGGCAGGAACCGCTTTTGTTGTCAGCTCTAACCTAGTGACTGTCCACTCTTTTTCATTTCCTCGTTGCCACTCTACTCACACTAGTGATCTAGTACTTGAAGTTTAGAGGCTTCATTGAAGACAGACTAAGAAAACACATTGAGAATAATATCATGGCGTGTGTAAAAGACTAAAACAAATATTCTATCTGAAGGATAAATTACTGATTTCTTTTTCATACCTCTATTTCATTAAAAAACATGTTGCAGATTTACATAAAGGAAAAATACATGTTTAAAATAAATAAAACAACATCATTGTTTCACTTACATGAAAACTTAGTGTGAGTTTAAGAACTACAAAGTTAAATGAGAACTTTGAAAGTTTAACGCACCAAACAAAAATGGGTTAAAAGAAATCTATCAATGGCATTCCACATCATCCAGAAATAAATATCTTTAATATTCCTTTTTAGCAAAAAGATGTGTCATTTCAACGATTTCCAAAAGAATCCTCAAGGATAATCATTCGTTATCCTTTGATTATGCAAAATGTTCTTTTAATCTCACTCATATTTAAAGACGTTAAACTCTATTTCTTGATGAGTCAAATAATCGCTTCCTTGGCATTTTGTGTGCTAACTGGGGATAGATTTGACTAAAAAAGTAGTAAGTGCTGGATTTTAACTGAAAACGAGCATTGCTTTTCTTCTCTCAGGTGCCATTTACTCTATCTAACCAGTGATTATGAAGTCTGTCACATAAATGCAACAATACTAGTGTTAAACCTTAATCTTTGCTACTGCAGTCTTCTAGAATTTTCTAAACTTGAGACTATCATACAGCTTCAGTGTCAGTAAGATACAACTTCATTATACTTCTCCCTTGGATTTTCATGAGATTCTGGTTATTGCTTCATTGTGTTGACTGCAGTGAATTCACTTTACTTGTGCTACCTTCCAGAGACTTCGGTTATTTACCAATGAAAGAGCCAAAAATACAAGACTACTCCACAAAAGAAAACTATCAGTGGTTTTCATTTTCAGCAGCCTAAATTATTTCTACTTTCCTTTGAAATGGATACATGAGAATATGGAGTTGTGGTTCTTAAATTTTTATCATTCCCTAGGTATCCCCCATCAACACATGGTATGACTTCTGTGCTCATTCTCCACCAAAATACTCCCAAAAAAAAAATTTGGGAGCTTACATATTTAGGATAAAAGTGAGTCAACAAGTCCTCAATAAGGTAAGTCATGGATTTGGTTGGGACATTCTAAAAACCCAATTACAGATTTAAGAGAAATTTATTTTGAATAACTTTTCATTACTACCAGAATTTCTAAGAACATTTTCCATTATTTGAAGTTGGAGACATGCAAACTAAATAGTTAATATGATTACTTAATAGAGAAAAACAGCAAAATTAGAAAGTACAAAGAAAAATATAAGACAAAATTATAATAGATATATGGTTAATTGGAGTTCTCATAAAAAAAGTGGAAAAAACAAAAGCTAATTGCAAATTCCCCCCACCACACACATAAAACAGGGGCAGGGGAAGGAAGAGATTTCATTCATTATAATAACTGTGTTTTACTAGGAGGAAACTAAAACGTGTGGAAATTTTCCAGACAGCAAAATGGTTTGTCAACTCTAGTATATATACCTAGAAGAACATCACATAGCCTTTAAAAATGGGGTCTAAAAGGAGCAGTTAGTCAAATACAAGATTTAAAGCCAACAAGTCAAAACCTGTAGGTCTGTCAGTGAATAAACATGTGATCGTAATCAGTTCATTTAACCATTATGGATCCTAAAAGCAAATAAATAAAATTTATCCCAATAATTGTGTTAAGAACTGAAAATACCACATAACAATAGCATTAAATTAAGATTCAATAGACATGGGTTGTGGGCTTATGAATATCTTTATAGGCTATTGGTGCTTGGGCAATTACTTTATGTCTCTAAGCCTTGGTTCTTTATATATTATATGAGTAATATAAAGAATGAATGTTTTTCCTCTCTCAAACATTTATAAAGAAACAATATCCTCTCCGCAACAGGCCATACACACTTGGCATACAATAACTTTTAACTGTATTAAACAATAGTATTATTGTAATTCACTAAGGATTGACAAAGGAGAGATAAAAGAAACAAACAAATACTATAGACGAGGTCAAATTTGAAAACCTGTGTGCTCTTCTTAAAACCAAATTAAACCACAATACATATTGCTTATTTTGACAAGTATGCCAAATTCCTTCAACCAGTAATCTGAAACTTGTTATGCAACATTGAAATAACATTGTGCATCCCTTTTAGATCTTTGCATCTATACAGCAATATATCTACTTTAGAATCTACAATAAAAATAAAATTCACTAAGCCAGTAACATTTAAAATGCTTGCCAGAATCCAATTATTCTTTCTGCATCCAAGATGTTAAACTCATTATTACAAGCCTTGATACTCTTGTAATACTATTAGTGAAGCTCAACATTTTATCCTGTAGCAAAATTCTGATAAGAAGTTGAAGTTGATTGAAGTCAATGGGAGTTGGGTAAGAGCAAACGCTGTCAGTCTCTAGTCTCAGATAAAACTATTTCCTCTCCACCGGAGGAGGTTTCTTCCCTGCTTTTATCTTAAGGCAAAGTGCTGAATACTGATGAAGGAAGCCTTCATCTAACCTCGGCGATTAATGTTTGGACAACTCACTTGGATTTTAAACAGAGTTTGGATTTGAATTTTGCATAGGGTCAGCCAATCTATCAAAACCAATAATAGTTCCCTTTTCACAGACAGAACATGCCAGCGAATTACCTCAGGTCCTGACCAGTGCCTTACAGTGATGTGACTTGTGAATTTTTAGTACTATCTTTATGAGGATATGTAGTGAAGTTGTTACCAAAGATAAAAGTGATTAAATTGAATAACACTGAAAAAGTACAGGAAACAACAATAAATGGACCCAATACCACATCATGAGATGAATTCTGGCTGTTTTTCGTCTTACATTTTAGTTTCCTAAAGGATCTATAGAAAGGAATATACACACATTCTTACTAATATTGTGGAAATTTTTTTTTCTAATAGAAAAATTCAAAAGTTGTCTACCTATCCTTTATTTTATTTTTTTTTTTACAAGGAAATCCTTTGTTGAAAAGACCTAAGATATATAAATTCATGGATAAATTAAGGTGCATTTGTTTTCTGCACGTCAGCTGAATAGGTATATTGATGTTTGGGGGTATGGACTGGGAATAAACAGAGAGAGAGTGTATGTGTAAATATATTCAATTGAACTGCAGTTTTTCTTCCCTTTTCTATCACCGTCTAGGTCCCTGAAGTAACCCAGGACCCTACTGAGTGCATGCACACCTAATCTCCAGAATGCTAAAGATTTCTCCCAGCTATTACTCATTATGCCTCAATTATCCTCTATTGTCAGATTGAGTTTCTTATAATTCACAACTAAAGAGGAACTGTATTAGTCTGTTTTCATACTACTATGAAGAATACTACCAGAAACGGAGTAATTATCAAGGAAAGAGGTTTAATTTACTCACAGTTCTGCAGACTTCTTAGGAAGCATGGCTAGGAGGTTTCAAGAAATTTAAACTCAGGGCAAACGCGAACAGACAGCAAGCACGTCTCGCGCTACGTCAGGTGAGACGCCAGAGAGCGCAAGTGAAAGCGGAACAGCCAAACACTTATAGAGCCATCAGATCTCGTGATACTTGCTCACTATCGTGAGAACAGCATGGGGAACCACGCCCACAATCCAATCACCTCCCACACGGCCCTCCCTCGACACATAGGAATTACAATTCAAAATGAGATTTGGGTGTAGACACAGAGCCAAACTATCTCAGAAACATTTCCTCTCCAGGTCCCCCCAAAAAAACAGCTTTTAGAGTGAGAAAGGCCCAATATTAGGAAAGTTGTGTCTTCCAAAATCTTGGCAACTAAAATTGTACTTCTTTCCTGAGTTTCCTAGTATTAATGAGTGATTCTCAACAGGTGGCTCCTAGACCAACAGTACATATTGGAATTACCTGTGCACTTGTTAGAAATGTAAATGTTCCGTCAAGACCTATTACTCAGAAACTAGAGGAAGGGCTCAGCAATCTGTGGTTTAACAAGCACTCCAGGTGATTCTGATATCTGCTAATATTGCATAACACTGTCTGGTGATAGATCTGACAATTAAGTGGATGCGGCTGGGCACAGTGGTTCATGCTTGTAATAGTAGCACTTTGGGAGGCTGAGGCAGGTGGAACACTTGAGGTCAGGAATTAGAAACCAGCCTGGCCAACAGCCAAACCCCATCACTACTAAAAATACAAAAATTAACCAGGATTGGTGGTGGGCATCTGTAATCCTAATCCCCACTACTCAGGAGGCTGAGGCAGGAGAATCACTTGAACCTGGGAGGCAGAGTTTGAAATGAGCTAAGATTGCACCACGGCACTCTAGCCTGGGCAACAGAGTGAGACTCTCTCTCAAAAAAAAAAATGAGTGGATGCTTGGGATAAGGAAGAATAGCATGCATTCTAGGAGAATGTGGTGCAAGCAACAGAAACCTAACTCACAAAGGCTTAAATAACAACAACAACAAAAAAAGTCCATACTTACAAACTATAAAAAAATTTGAAAGCTGGCTAATCTCTTGGTTCAACAATACAAGGACCCAGTTTCTTTCCATTTATTATTTCTGCCATCCACCTTCATCTTGTTTTTTTTTTTTTTTTTGCCTTCAGACAATTAAAAATAATAGCCTAAGGTTCAAAGATGCAGATAACACTAGTTGTGAAAAAGAATAGGAAGAAAAATCATGTTAATGGTTATTGTCTCTAGTTAATGGAATTATGGATGATTTCTAGTTTTCTCTATCATTCTGTGTATTCAAATATATTACCAAAAATATGTGTCACATTTATACTTACTAGAAGGAGAAAAATGAGGAGGAGGAAGATAAGGAGGGAAGGGAGAGAAGATAAAAAGAGGATTTTAAAAATCCTTTTTGTCTCCTATACATTTCTCAGTAATGTAAATATATTATCCTTGACCTTCAGTAAGCCCTGTGGAAAATTGCTAGTATAGCCTATAGGATACAAAACCTAATCTATGTGCCTATGTTAAAACAGACTGAGCTAGAATGTGAAAAATGTTTGTGCCCTATTTCTTTTCACTTTGGGGATTTATTTTTATTTGAATATTCATCAAGCTAGTGGAATAATCAAGAATAAAGGATTACTTGCAAAAATTTTAATTTTTACATTTACATTTTAAAACCAATCATCTTTTTTTTATTTATACCGAGATTATTTTACACTCTTATTTCTTCTGTTTTGAGATATAACAAAATTAGCTTCTAGATAAGCCTTTATATATATCTCATGCAACTCAGTACTTATGTTCTTGTATTTCAGTTATCCAGTAGGATTTCTCTAATAATAGAAAAGAATATAATAGGCTAGTAAATAATAGAAAAAAAAATAGAGACAAAATATGTTATTATGTGTTTCATACAGAAATAATACCTTTCATTAAATTGTGATTTCATTATTTTGAAAAATAGCAACTACAAAACTCTTTTCATGTCAAAGACAAATGTTGGTGACATTCCATAATCAAGCAAAGTACAATTATGTCTTCTTATATTTCATGGCCCATTCAAGAAATTCTCTGATTCAAGGAGCTGAGGGTCTTATGAATACTAGATGACAAACCTTTCTGACTAAATGTGTACTTGATTCAAACATCAGTTCTCATTCAATGACCAGGGGTCAAATCTTTCTATAACTTGTTATCTTCATTCAGTGCTCAAAAAACTCTTTGACATTGAACAAAACACAATTTTGCTTTAAGAATAAGCATAATTCATCTTCTATATCATTTCTAGTTCTCAACCACAGACACTTTTGCAACTGGTTGTCCTGCATGGTGATGTTCTGTATTAATGGCTGGAATTCCCAAAGGTGTTAGAGGTATATTGCTGAAGTAGGACAAAACTTGGGAACACTCCAGATTTTTCCTAGATTTGGAGATCTTCGCTGTACATCAGCATATAAAAAGCTCTGAGTAGTTCTAAAGTAAAAGACATAATTGACTTCATTTGAATCAGGGTTTTCAAAATTCAATTACCCTTGGAAACATTTATATACAGAAAACATTTATATATGAATACAGTAACTATTCATTTTCCAGATAACTATTCATATCCCAGATATACACTTAAATTCAAAAAACATTTATATATCAATACAGTAATTATTTATATATCAATATAGTAACTACTCATATCCCAGATAATTACCATTCCACATTTTGTAGAATTTTGTTTTCAACTTTACCATTACTTCATAAAAAAGTACCCACCTCACAATAAAATGGCTTGTGGTGACTTAGTGTACTTGTTTTTCAAAAGGTTTTCAATGTACTGAAACCTTCTAAGTGACATCATCTTAACCTAAAGCATGGACACTTTAATAATTGAGTTTCATATTCTGGGGCAGAACCATACAGGAGATGACTGCATAGGTGGTTTTTCAGCAGCACAACTCAAACTCAGTAAATTACAAGAGAAAAACTTTAATACTTCTAGGCCAATAGTCATTACCAAAGATGCAGGAGTATGGAAATCAGCAACATCACTGTGCTAACTTGATGTGAGGGATCATCCAGTCGAAAAATTCACACTTCTCTCATCTTTTTATCCTTCTTTTCCTTCTTCCTTCTTTTACTTATCACTTCCTTCCTCCCTCCTTACCATTCTCACCCTCTTTCCCTTCTTCCCTTACTTCCTTCAACTGATCACCTCCTTATACTAATGAGGTCAAGGAAGAACGGCCTCACTGGTGACCATACTTCCCTCCTTCACTTTCTCCTTCCCATCCCTTCCCTTTACTGTCTTCCTTATTTCCTTACTTCCTTCTTTACAAAGAGACACACCAATTCTCTCATCAGGTCAAAATAGTAGAAGTTGAGACAGCATGTTCTGTAGTTGGGTCATCTCTGGACTTTGTTGCAGCTTTAGTTCAATTCATTTCACCCCATTTTGACTATAGGATCCAGACTTTTCCCTAAGTTGGGCTTGGGATCTGAACACTGGTGAGGTTCTAGCAATGTGTAAACATTCCACAGGTGAGCTCCCTGCTTTATGAATTGCGAGAAATCTATCACTTCTTTAGAGCCTGATTGACATTACTTTTAGGTCACTGGGATGATCTCTTTGATCTACATCCCTGCTCCCTACTTCCTGCATCTTGGGAGCTCTCTTTCATTCCTGCTGCCCCATGCTTGGCCCTGAGACGTTGGTTAGAACTGTAAAGCAGATCATGCCTTGTGAAGGTAAATATTTCCTCAAAGAGATTCCTCTCAGTTCATTTCTTCCTTTTAATTTCCTTGGCTGGAAGCACAGAGTACCTACCGGAGTTTTTCTCAGCTCTAATTCACTGCCTCAGTTTGGGGATAATACTCCCAGCACTCACTGAAACCCATGGGAATGTGCTGGAGGTAGGGGAGTGTTGCTCTGTCACGCAGGACCATATGCTGATTTTTCCCTAGCTTGTACTACTAAGGAAACTTTATTTTCCTCTGTTCAGTCAGGGATGAGTGCAGCAGTGGATTATTTCTCTTGTGAGAGCCTTGCCACTTCCTAAATTTAGTTTTTTTCCCCCTTCAGCTCTCTTTGATTCAAGAATAAAATGTAATGATGCAACTTAAATCGTTTGGGTTACTAGAGTGAGCGTGATAGTCTGTTATGCCCTTCTCCATCGAAAATGGAGTAAGCCTTTGCAGCTTACTCTTTATTAAGAAAACTTCTCCTCAAAACTAAAAGTGGGTAACAAATCAGACCTACTCCTCATGTATCCCTCAACACAAAAAAATAATGAAAATCTTTGAAAATAATCAAACAAAAGTTAAAGACAACAGATATCTGGAGCTTCTGGAGAGCTGAACATGTGGAGGTTCCCAGAGGGTGTTGCACCCAGGGGAGGGTGTGGAAGTTCTATGCCCTTTCCTGTACCTTGTATCTCTTAATCTACTGAAGGACATAAAATGATCTTGGCATCTGAAATAACCATGGTGTCTCAGGTGATGACAGAGGAACACTGTAATGGAAATAGTGCTGCCCAGAAAAATTCAATAATACAATACAATAGAAATGATTTATATAGGATCATGCTACCTGGGGAGTGAAAACAGGAGACCCATACAAGCAGGGAGCCCCTTTTTTCCTACGAATAGCTATCAAAGGACGGACAAAGAGCTGCTTAGTTAGTGGATGGTGCTTCCAGGGTGAATGGATAGTGTCCTATTTGGAAGAATGCCACTTAAACAAGGAAAGTAAAATTGAATCATTTTGGTGAGCTGAATTGCATGCTGTTTTCCAAGTGGTGGTGGAAGAACTGAACAGTGGTAAAAGTCCTTGTGTTTGGGTGTTTACTGACTTGTGGGCAGTGGCCAATGACCTGACAACATGGTCAGAAAACGGAAATCTGGCCTTTTAAAAAGTTGTTCATAAGGGGGCACAGCGCTAGGGAAATTTTAGGGGCACGTTAAGGTAGGACATGTGGATGCCGATGAGAAGAATGCCCTTCCAAGTTCCGAGAGTGACTGAAATTGACAAGCAGATATCCCCATGCACTCATTTGAGTAGCCACTTCGGTCTATGAAACAAGTGGATGTGGGTCTACTGCAGCAATGCAGAGACAGACTGAGTCTAAATACCAGTAAGAAGTGTTCTGTTTGTCAGCAAGAGAGACAGAGACTGCCAACACTTCTGGAGCAGATTTTCTGATAGGAAGATACTGAAAAAACCTGGCAAATGAGACTGATCCTGGTAACCCTTGGAGGCTACAAGTGGTTCTTGACAAGAATGGACACTGATTCTGGACTGGGCTATGCTTAAGATGCAAATGCTCAGAGTGCTATAAAGAAACGAGAACATAATCCCAGCACTTTGGGAGGCTGAGGTGGGTGGATCACTTGAGGTCAGGAGTTCGAGACCAGCCTGGCCACAGTGAAACCCTGTCTCTACTAAAAATACAAAAAAAAAAAAAAAAAAAATGGCTGGGCATGGTGGCACATGCTGATAATTCCAGCTACTTGGGAGGCTTTGAGTCAGGAGAAACACTTGAACCTGGGAAATGGAGGCTGCAGTGAGCCAAGATTGCACCATTGCACTCCAGCCTGGGTGACAAGAGTGAAACTCCATCTCAAAAAATAAACAAACCAACTAGAACTGAAACCATTGCACGAAACTGGACAGCTGACTGTCATTTCTTCAAAGCAAGGAAGCAAGGAACACAACTGCCCACAGTGTCCAACAATGGGCAGAGGGGTCTCCTCAGAGTAATTGATAGGGAAGTGGAACAGGCAATTAAAACAGGTTTTCCAAGGTAGGTGGAGATAAAAACATGAAGGTCTGGCTTACAAGCTTTCACAAGTATGTATGCTCACGGAATGTCTCCATTTTTCCGGTTGATCTGGGGAAGAAGAGATGAGGAAGGATGCTAGAATTACTATGTAGTTCTTAACGAGGGAGGAATATGCTTGTATAAATGTCATACTTTTAGTTGGACCTTTCTTCTCACATCATCTCAACTTTTTGTCTTTCCTTCACGTGATACAGTGATCCTACGATTAGAGCTGCAAGTGCGAGCAGAAGCAGAGGTGATTCCTAAGCAAAAACTCTGTTTTTCAACCTTATGCCAGAATTCCTAAAGGCTTGATGGAGGTGTGATGTGAAAAATTGCTGTTAACAGTAAATAAAGTTATATTGCCTGGTGGTAAAAATGGGCCACTAGTTTGGCACCTATGTAGCCTTACCTTACCTAAATGGAAGTGGACTGAGTCCACCTTGTATTGGTGGCTGTAAGCTAGATCGGCACAGAGGTGCTTCCAATATCACTTCCAAAAGTTATTAATTCAAAGAAGAAATCTTACCTGAGGGTAAAGGAATAAATAAATGGGTTATGAATTCAGAAAAATCTAATATTACATTAACATCTTGAAAGAGGCTCAGAGCAAGAGATAACATTGTCTCTTAGATCAAATATACGAGTCTCCGAATGGGTGAAGCTACCTGTTTGCTGCAACCACTCTTGCTTTAGATGGAAGGGAATCCTGCAAACCTCAGTGTCCTCACCCTGGGAGACATTCAAATAATATGGCAGACTAGGCTAATGATTAATGTAAAAACATCTTTTGAGATGCATATCCTTTTAAGTAAGAGATAAGGGCTCAAAGGAGGGACTGGGTGGGAACAATGACATTGTAAATTATGCATTTGGTCTTTGATCATGTTTCCTGACCTACAATTTTGAAAATCCTTGGAATCTCCTAAGTGATGTCTTTTTGTTTTTGTTTTAATTTTTTGTAGAGATGGGATCCCGCTATGTTGCCCATGCTGGTCTCAAACTTTTGGCTTCCAGTGATCCTCCTACCTCACCCTCCCAAAGTGCTGAGATTGCAGGTGTGAGCTACCACGCCAGGCCCAGTAATGTCTTTTTGCATGCTAATGATGGACTCAAGCCTGGCAGCCCCTACATAGCATCAGAATGGGAACTAATCAACAGAAAGGCCAAGGCATTTGTAGAGACTTGGGATTTTGAGCCCACCCTGTAACCTCCAAGGACGTAAGAGGAGCTGAAAATTAAGTTAATCACCAAGGATAGTGGTTTAATCAAGCACG
This sequence comes from Aotus nancymaae, assembly GCF_030222135.1. Taxonomy (NCBI): domain Eukaryota; kingdom Metazoa; phylum Chordata; class Mammalia; order Primates; family Aotidae; genus Aotus; species Aotus nancymaae. The sequence goes on along the minus strand of NW_026988421.1, from coordinate 45,648,588 downwards.
TCTACATAATGAAGTCATCACAAAAACCCAAAAAGATAGGATTAGGAGAGCTTTCAGATAGCTGAACACAGCATCCAGGGGAGGACATGGAAGCTCTTGCCCCTTCCCCTATACTTGTCCTATACATCTATTCATTGGTATCTTTTCTAATATTCTTTATAATAAACCTATAAACTTAAAAAGATGTAAGAGTTCTCAAATTGTGATTTTCAGGTGAGCTAATGTTGACTTTATTGAAGATGGAGAAAGACTAGGCAGATAAAAAGGAGAATAAAAAATAGGAAGAAGGAAAAGAGGAAGAAGAGAAAAGGAAGGATAGAAAAATGAGAATGGACATTGGTTATAGGTCAATCAGTCATGAACATGGCAAAGATGTTTTACTTTTGTATCTCAGCTCTGGGATAAGCACAAAGGCCACATGCATATGCATCACCATTTCACCACATTCACAAAGGACATGAATTAAGTTACCAAGAACTGTTATTGATTCATACAGTTAAATTATGTTTGTAAACTTTAAAAATGAAAAATATATACACTTTTAACATACTCACCCACTGATCTTTGGTAGAGCTTTTTATATTCACAGGATTTCATCGAGTAGAAAGTAAAACCATATATTTAATCACCAAAACAACTAAAAAATACATGTGGAACACAATAACTCATTACAGTTACTAATTTACTTATATAGTAAGCCAGAAATACATCAATGCGACATTTTATGAAGTGAATGCTGCCTACAACATGCACATGGTAGGTTCAAACCATTTACACATAAAGTAACAGAAGCTAAGAAATGCAAAAGCAAATTTGCAAAATATATCATCCATTCAAGCAGGTCCCTTTTCTGCTGCTTTCTGTCAAAGGTCAGACGATGTGAAGTTCAACAGCAATATTGTTCTAACTCTGTCATTTATCATTTTTGACTCTCTTCACTAATGCAACTCTTTTTGAAACAATAAAGTTAGAATGGGAGTAGAGACCAGATCTGAAATCCTGGCCAAATGGCTACTTGTCTTTGTGCCTTTGTTCACACTGTTCAACATGAAAATGTAGGTATATTAGCTCTTGGTGACACATGGTAATTCAGTTAGAAGGAGGAAAATGTTCAGGAAAGGTGTAACTTTCTTTTAGGTGTTAAGTTTGAGAAGCAATTTTAGTTTTCCTTTCATATTGTGGAGGGTTTTTAGTTTTTCAAGAAATGTCTTTAATTTCAACTGGCTTCCTGTGTTCTATTTTCTTGGCTATTATTTTATATATGTTAGAAAAATCTGTAGACTTGTTCTTCTGTATTTAATTTACACCTTGGCTCCTGGCAGCAAATTTGATGAACACTTAATAGTATTTCTCCCCTACTTTGTTTTGAATATAAACCAGCTTTAAACATATGTATTAGTTTCTCTCAAGTGATATGTTACTTTATCTTACTTAATAATGATAAAAATAAAATGTGACAATTAAGCTTAATATCTTATTGACATTAGTCCATATAGCACTTTAAGAAGCCATGTTGCAAAAAAGAAAACACCTTATATAGCAACTAAAGAGGTTTTACTTCCATACAATCCAAAGAATGTGTGCTGAAATGCCAGCATGCACAAGGCCCTGTACTTTTATCTCAGACATTAACATGGGTGCAACTTAACGGAATACTTCATATCTACTCTAAAATATGCTATGTTGTGATTGTCTAACTTATTCTTCCTGTCTGCTGCACAGAAAAAATCAATTCACTGAGAACATGGTATTGCAATAAAGAAAGAGTTTAATTGACAAGAGGTCAGCCACACAAAAGATGGAGTTATTTCTCAAATCAATCTCCCTGAAAGCTCAGAGGTTAGGATTTTTCAAGGCCAGTTTTATGGGCAAGGGTCTAGGGATTGGGTGCTGCTAATTGGTTGGGGATTCCATCATAGGGGTGTGTAAAACTGTCCTTGTGCACTGAGTCTGCCTCTGGGTCAGGTGCTACAGGACTGATTGAATCATGAGTTGCAAGTTCAGGTGGGTCCCATTGGTTGCCAGCATGCAACAGTCTGCAAAAATATGTCAAACAATAAGTCTTAGGTTCTATAATAGTAATGTTTTCTATAGAAGCAATTGGGGAAGTTATATATCTTGTAATCTCCGGAATAGCTGGTTATTGTTTAACTATGTCTGCATCTTAGTGAAATTCAGGGTCCTCTCATAATCCTAAGCTTCTGGATTTTCATTACCTTTACAAAGGTGGTTTAGTTTTGGGAAGGCTATCATTATCCTTCCGTTAAGTTTAAACTATAAACTCTATTCCTCCCAAGGTTAGCTTGGCCTCTGCCCAGGAATGACCAAGAACGGCTTGGAGATTAGCAAGAAGATAAAGTAAACTAAATCAGCTATCTCTTACTGTCATAATTTTGCACAGGCAGTTTCAAAGTCATTTGGGAGACAACATACAACTATATAATACAGTCTTTACCATAAAAAATCCTAGAACAATTTTGAATAAATAGGATAGTCACATATGAAAGATAACAATATAAAGTCATTTCAATATTAATAGAATAAATATCCAGATAGGTAAAATGTATACTAATTGAAATTCAACATTAAACAGTTGAAATAGATTGCTTAAAAGAAGAGGAGTAAGATTTATGTAACACAACTTGTACGAATGAATTATAATAAATGGATATGATACTAATATGTGAATAGAGAGAGGAAATGGCATTCTACTTATTCATCAGCTCTACACACTATGAAAGGACTTCTCTGAGCTACTAAAAATTATGGCTATTGGTGATATATATCTAACTTTGGGCACCAAACTTAAATTTCCTCACTGGAAGACATTTAAGTTGAAGGAGGACACAAACCATATCTATCTTTGTCACTATTGCAGCCCTAGGACTTAACTCAGTGTCTGGCACATAACAGATGTTTAAGATTTGTTGAATGAATGAAATCCCAATTTCATAAAGGGCTTTCCCACACATAACACAAAAGAAATTATTTGAGCAAGAAGCAGTATAATATAACACTCTAGAGTTGTGCTGTTGTATTTAATCGATATTATTTTCTTATTCTCTTTGTGCCTTAGTTTTCTGCTCTGTTAAGTGAAAATAATTTCACTATATGCCTTATAGGATCATTAAGTAATTTAAATTAGTTACTCTACGTAAAATGCTTCAGAATGTGTCTTCCATAACTTTATATCTGTTAGTGTACATCAGCTAAGGCTTCTGTAACAAAACACCACAGACTGGAACCTTAAAACGCAGAAATTTATTTTTTAGTTCTGGAGCCTGGAAGTCCAAAAATCAGGTTTGGTTTCTCTGAAGGCCTCTCTACATGTCTTGCAGACGGCTGTCTTCTCACTATGTCCTCACATGCCTGCCCTCTGTGCCCAAGCGCAAACATTCCTGGTGTCTCTCTCTTCTTCTTCTTCTTTTTTTTTTTTTTTTTTGAGACGGAGTTTCGCTCTTGTTACCCAGGCTGGAGTGCAATGGCACGATCTCGGCTCACCGCAACCTCCGTCTCCTGGGTTCAGGCAATTCTCCTGCCTCAGCCTCCTGAGTAGCTGGGATTACAGGCATGCGCCACCATGCCCAGCTAATTTTTTGTATTAGTAGAGACGGGGTTTCACCATGCTGACCAGGATGGTCTCGATCTCTTGACCTCGTGATCCACCCGCCTCGGCCTCCCAAAGTGCTAGGATTACAGGCTTGAGCCACCGCGCCCGGCCGTCTCTCTCTTCTTTTAAGAACACCAGTTGTATTGGATTAGGTCCTCACCCTTATGACTGAATTTAACCTTTATTATTCCTTTGAATGCCCTATCTCAAAATACAGTCATGTTAGGTAATCAGAAATTCAACATATTAATTGGGGGTAAGAAGGGGGGTGTAATTAGTCCTTAGCAGTTAGTCTCAAGTTTACCATTTCTAGGAAGAGATACATATATATTTTTTGGTTACTCAGTTTTCTAATTTGCAAAAACTCAATGTGGATAATACCTATAGCTATGACTTATCTTCGGCAAATAAGCAAAAGTTCTAGGCATTGCTTAAGATGAAGAAAATAAAGACTTTAGATTCAGCAAGGAGAAACTAATAATAAACATAAACTTAATAAACAAAAACATCATATATGTGTTAAAATTTTATAAGTATTAACAGTAATGGCAAAAACCACGATTACTTTTGCACCAATCTAATAATATAGAAAAATAAAATTTTGGCAAAAAGGATTAGAAAGAGTGACTGATAGCCAGCTAAAAATGTCAGGGTAGGTAGGTCTCATTGACATGGTGATTTGAGCAAAAAATTGAAAGACACAATGGAGTTAACCAATGGATATCCTGAGGAAGAGTGTTTCAGACAGAGGGAAAGCTGGAGCAAAGCTGCGCAGGGAATTTGCCTTGCATGTTTACATAGCCACAAGGAGGCTGGTATGGCTGGGGCTGAAGAGGCAATGGCGAAAGTAATAGGAAAGGATGTGGGAGATGTCATAGGAAGCGTGTTGACTATTTCAAGGACTTTAGCTTTACTCCAAATGAAGTTGCAGGATTTTAAGCAAAGGAGTGACTTAAAATCAAAAGTATTATTTAAATTAATGTTTAATTTTATTTAGTAAAAAAAAAAAACATGATGGAAAAATTATGTGCCAAATGGCTGGGCACCAGGATTCCTCTAATGGAGAGTGTCAGATCTGCAACAAATCATTGAATAATTGCTTAAGTAGAACACATGGCCCTCAGTGGCATAGGTATTGTGTGGCACCAAGACCTCAGAGTAGGAGGAGGTTGCTTGACATTTAGGTGGAAATTTATAGTTCCTGAGGCAATGAAGAAGAGCATATAAAAGTCAAGAAACAAGAGGAGAAAAAACTAAGAGAAAGCTAGTGAGAAAAGAGAAGGTATGCCCTGGATTATGTAAACTCTATTAAGGAACCTGTAAGCAATTTACTAGATTCAATTAAATTATTTGATGTTTAGAATATTAGTTTCCTATTGCTACTGTGACAAATTACTAAAAATTAATGACTTAAAATAACGCAATTCATTATTGTGCAGTTCTGTTGATCAGAGTCTGACATGGCTAAAATCAAGGGTCTGACTGGCTAAGATCAAGGAGTCAGGAGGGCTGCCTTCCTTTCTGGAATGTCTATGAGACACTTTGCTTCTTTGCTTTTTCCAGTTTCTAGAGACCACTTTCCTTGACTTAAGACTGCCTTCTTCCATCTTTAAAGCCAGTACCATTTGGCAAAGTGCTTCTCACACTGTCATCTCTCTGAGTATTCCTTTCTATTTCTTCTACATATTTATGGACCTAGAGGATTATATTGGGCCTACCTACCTAATTCAAGATAGTCTCCTTGTCTAAAGATCAGCTGATAAGCAATCTTAATTCCATATGCATCCTAACTTCCTTTTGCCATATAACCTACATATTTACAGGTTCCTGAAATTAGGACATGGACATCTTTGGAGGGACATTATTCTGTCTACCACACTTGGAATAAGTGATTTTTTATAAGAGAAATTCAATTAAAGGCTAGGAATATAATGTGACAATGATAGTTTATTGAGCATCATAAGATGCCAATAATGGTGCTTCACCTGCATTATCTCTCGTTTATTTTTCCTTTCAAAATCTGTGATCTAATGGAATCATTCATATTTTTGAAATGATAACACTGAACTTAAACAAGATTAAGTAAATTGCCTAAATTCACATATATTGCTTGGCCTGCACTAGCTTATAAATAACTAGGTAGACTCAAACTCACAAAGATTCAGTCAACCCTTTAATTAGTTATATTTTAAATGACTGAAAAATGCCTAAGCCATATTGTTAAAATTATCCAGACTTAACTCCAGGTCTTCTTTACTCGATATACCCCATATACCAGTGAGAAATGAAGGCAAGGAACAATAATTAATTTAGCATCTTTTTTCGTTTTGTTAAAAATAAATGAAAAATTTCCTCCTTAAGAAATGTTCAAAACTTCCAAGAAAACTAATGAGTTACAGGTGAATCCTTTCCAAATGTACTGGAGGATAATCTAGAAATTATTATTTGTCTAGGAATTCAGTAATTATTCAGTTAGTAATTATTGGCTAAGGCTTGGGAGAAATGACTCATTAAATTTTTATTTGCAGAGACATGCAGCTTCATAGTTAAGGTCACAAGCTTTGGAGTCAGATCTCTGGGGTTTGAACCTGCATTGATGCATCATTGTCACACAGAGGTCATAGTTTACATTAGGGTTCACTCTTGGTGTTGAACATTCTATAAGTTTGCACAAATGTATAATAACATATAACCACCATTATAGTATCATACAGAATAGTTTCACTAACCTGAAAATTTTCTGCACCGTGTCTATTTATCCCTCCCTAACAGCTGGCAACCATTTAATCTTTTTACTATCTTTAGAGTTTTACCCTTTCCAGAATGTCATGTGGTTTGACTAATGTAGTTTGTATCATTTTTAAATAGGTTTCTTTTGTTTAATAATATGCATTTAATTTCCTCCATGTCTCATCAGGATTGCATAGCTCATTTTAGTGTTGAATAATATTTCAGTGTGGATTTAACACAATATATTTATTCACCTGGTGAAGAATATATGGATTGCTTCTGAGTATGGGCAATTATCCATAAACATACTATAAACATTCATATGAAGGTTTTTGTTTGGACATAGTTTTCAAATCACTTGAGTAAATAAATATCTAGACCTAAATAAATGAATTTTATTGTAAGAGTATATTTAGTTTTTATAAGAAACTGCCAAATTGCCTTTCAAAGTGGCTGTGCCATTTTGCATTCTCACCAGCAATGAATGAGAAGTGCTGCTGTTCCACATCCTTGCCAGAATTTGGTGTTAGTGTTTTGGATTTTCACCATTCTTATGCATGTGTAATGGTATTTCACTGTTGTTTTAAATTTTGATTTCCCTAATAACATATAATGCTTAACATATTTTCATATACTTATTTGTCATGCATTTAGTTTCTTTGGTGAGGTATCTGTTCAGACCTTTTGCCCATTTTTTAGTTGGATGGTTAGTTTTCTTACAGTTGAGCTTTACAAATTTTTTTTTTTATGCTTTGGATAACAGTCCTTTATCAGATATTGTCCAATATGGCTTGGCTGTGTCCCCACCCAAATCTTATCTTGAATTGTGTAATAGCTTCCATCCCTGAATATCATGGGAGGGACCCAGTGTGAGGTAACTGAATCATGGGGGCAGGTTTTTCCCATGCTGTTTCTGTGATAGTGAATAAGTCTCATGAGAACTGATGGTTTTATAAAGGGCAGCTTCTCTGCATACACTCTCTTGCCTGCCACCATGTAAGGCATGACTTTGCTCTCTCCACCTTCCGCCATGATTGTGAGGCCTCCCCAGCCATATTAAACTGTGAATCCCTAAACCTCTTTTTCATTATAAATTACCCAGTCTTGGGTATTTCTTCATAGCAATATGAAAATTGACTACTACATTGTCTTTCTTTTGTAAATATTTTCTTTTTTTTTTTGAGACAGAGTTTTGCTCTTGTTGCTCAAGCTGGAGTGCAATGGCATGATCTTGGCTCACTGCAACCTCTGCCTCCTAGGTTCAAGCAATTCTCCTGCCTCAGCCTCCTAAGTAGCTGGGATTACAGGTGTGTGCCACCATGCCTGGCTATTTTTTTGTATTTTTAGTACAAATGGAGTTTCACCATGTTAGCCAGGCTGGTATCGAACTCCTGACCTCAGATAATCCACCTGCCTCAGCCTCCCAAAGTGCTGGGATTACAGGCATGAGCCACCGTGCCTGGCCTGGAGATGTTTTCTCCTAGACTGTGGCTTGTCTTCTCATTAATTTGATAGTGTCTTCTGCAGAACAGAAGTTAATTTGTATTTTTTTTTAGTACCAAGTTTCTAGTAGTTTGTTACAGCAGTGATAAGAAACTAATACAGCAAGTATTTTAAAATGACCAATTTAAAATCCCTATTTAAACACCCTATTGTGTCAAAGAGTATCTTCTTAGCTTAACCCAGGTACACATTTCTCTGTTCATCTGCAGGCATTTCTTAGTCAATAGTGCCAATTTTATGATGAGAGGTTAGATAGCAAGAAGAATGCTTGAGGCTTGTAAATTCGTTTTTGTCTTCCTTTTGCTTCTCTTGGCCATATTTGTAATTGCTGATTTACTGTATTAGTTTTGTTGCCAGACATCTTTGGATATCCTCACTAATGTGCTAATTTTCATTCTGTAAAATGCAAAAGGAAAGAAAGGTATCTGGACTTTATATCAAAATTACACTTTGAAGTAGCATGGCCTATATTCCTAAACTTCTGTTTTAATTTCTACATTGTTTGTTTTACTTTTCTTTTTTTTTTTTTTTTTTTTTTTAGATTTTTTTTTTTTTATTGCATTTTAGGTTTTGGGGTACATGTGAATAACATGCAAGGTTGTTGCACAGGTGCACACCTGGCAGTATGATTTGCTGCCTCCCTCCCCTTCACCTATATCTGGCATTTCTCCCCATGCTATCCCTCCCCAACTCCCCACCCCCCCACTATCCCCCCTCCCCCCCAACAGACCCCCGTGTATAGTGCTCCCCTCCCTGTGTCCATGTGTTCTCCTTGTTCAACACCCGCCTATGAGTGAGAACATGCGGTGTTTGATTTTGTGTTCTTGTGTCAGTTTGCTGAGAATGATGTTTTCCAGGTTCATCCATGTCCCTACGAAGGATGTGAACTCCTCCTTTTTAATGGCTGCATAATATTCCATGGTGTATATGTGCCACATTTTTCCTGTCCAGTCTATCATCGATGGGCATTTGGGCTGGTTCCAGGTCTTTGCTATTGTAAACTGTGCTGCAATGAACATTCGTGTGCATGTGTCCTTATAGTAGAACGATTTATAATCCTTTGGATATATGCCCAGTAATGGGATTGCTGGGTCAAATGGAATTTCTATTTCTAGGTCCTTGAGGAATCGCCACACTGTTTTCCACAGTGGTTGAACTAATTTACACTCCCACCAACAGTGTAAAAGTGTTCCTATTTCTCCACATCCTCTCCAGCATCTGTTGTCTCCAGATTTTTTAATGATCGCCATTCTAACTGGCGTGAGATGGTATCTCAATGTAGTTTTGATTTGCATTTCTCTAATGACCAGTGATGATGAGCATTTTTTCATATGTTTGTTGGCCTGATGTATGTCTTCTTTTGTAAAGTATCTGTTCATATCCTTCGCCCATTTTTGAATGGGCTTGTTTGTTTTTTTCTTGTAAATCTTTTTTAGTTCATTGTAAATTCTGGATATCAGCCCTTTGTCAGATGGGTAGGCTGCAAAAATTTTTTCCCATTCTGTTGGTTGCCGATTCACTCTATTGACTGTTTCTTTTGCCGTGCAAAAGCTGTGGAGTTTGATTAGCTTTTGTTTTACTTTTCAAATAGCATATTTATACTTCTGGTACAGAATATCCCAGAAATTCATTTCTGAAAAGAGCTTCTTTGTTTTCTGTATGTACTTTTAATTACGGGAAATGTTACTATTAGATATACTTTTTGGTGTATAAAAACGGTTTGCCTTTTCTTTCAATCATAGCAAATATTTTAATGTTTAATACATTAAAAAAAAAACAGCAATAAGAATAACCATCGTTTAAACATATTGCAACAGCTGGAAACATATGAGAACCCAAGCAGAGATAAAAATTAGCCACAGTATATCTAAATATATATTTTTATGTAGTATACCAATAAAATTCTGTAATTTCAAAGAATAAATTATTAAGACCTGGAAAAACATACTTAAGGACACTTTCTAGGGCAGATCTAGGCAATTTTTGTGAATTGAGAATTTGGTTTCTATCTCTATATTTCCTCTTACTTTTCTTATCTCTTTAAGGGTACCTTGTGGCATTCCCTTAATATGTTTTTCTACAGGATAAAATCTAATCCTGTCACATCTGTACTTTAAAAATTACCCCAAATTATATGTGGAAAGCTGGACTCTATATAAACTATTAATAGTTCTAATCTACCCAACCAACCTCATTTTTCACCACTGTTCCTATCTTTAAACTCCACTCTCCATCATGTAGGGCAACTCAGCCTTCCCAGAGCACCTGCTGTTTTCTCATTCTTCCATGCACCCTCTTGAATGCACCTCTTCTCTTGTCTTTCTGGTAAATTACCAAATAATTCAACATCATTTGTCTGAAATTTTATTCTGTGAAAATTACTTGGTATTATCAAACATAATTAATGAGCATTTGCCTTAAATTCTATAGCATTACGATCTACTCTAATAAATTCTACTTTTACATGGTGTTGTTTACTACTTAATAAAATGTTCTACCCTACTAGATATCTCCTTGATATCAAAAACTACATATATTCATATTTGAATATGTATACCTCATAGACTGTCATTAAATGCTTTTAAAACTACTTGTACCTCTAGGCCTTCCTCCCTCAATCTCATATTTGAGGTGTCATATCTAAAATATGAAATGAGATATGTGAACTCAGCACTCCACAGCCTCTCACAAGGAATTCTCATGGGAGATTCCTTCTTAGGTTCATTCAATTTAATTCTATTTACATGTTCCTCTTCTCCCGTTCATATCCAATAGGACTTGTACACACTAACTGCACAGGTTTTCTGGGTAAAATATTTTCATTTTCTTTGACTTAGCTTCTCCATTGATTTTGACTTTTATTATTTTTATGTAATATTATTTTTGTTATTATTATTAATAGAGACAGGATCTCACTGTGTTGCCCAGGCTGGTCTGGAACTACTAGGCTGAAGCAATACTCCTGCCTTGGCCTCCCACAGTGCTAGGATTACAAGTGTAAGTCACTGCGCCTGGCCTCTATTGACTTTCAAGATGGCAATTAGCTGAATATATAAGCAGTGCTTGTTTGTTACATAAGAAACTAATTAAAATCTCAAGGTTTTTCTTCTCTATAATTTTGTACATATCTTTTAACAATGGCATTTTTGAGGTGATGCTATTGTTAGTATTGCCAAATCCATTTAGTTATTCTAGTACTGAGAACTTCTAACCTGGCCAGGAGAGTCACATGGTGACATTTGAAAGCTTGTGCATGAACTATTTGGGGTGAGCAAGGCCTATGTAACCATTCAGACAACAGTAAGTAGCTGCCTACTCTGTACTTGTGGAGGCTTCAATAGAGAAACTCAGTGTCTGAAGGAAACCCAGTCAAATTGAATAAAAAGACAAATTTGGTAATAGGAAACAAAATACTATGTTGACTTGTACAAGAGGGTGATATATGAAGAAATATCATTGTTTTAAAAACCAAATAATTCACTGATTTTCATTAAAATCAAATTTAAAATCACTTGAAATTTTAAAATTGTGAGGGATTATTTAACAATCAGTTTTGTTCAAAACATTAAAAGTTTTCTAAAAAGATTGGAAGAAGGTGAGCCCAAGAAAGACAGCAGGAGTTACCAGTGAAATACTTCACAAGAAATATGGCTTGCAAGGAATGTCAACCTTAGCAGGTTCAGAAATATTTGACCATTCTAATAATAAACAATTCCCTCTACTCTATTTATTCACATCTGGCTAGGATATACTGTTTTTCTAAGCCTCCTTAACCTTTCCCACTTAAAATTAGTTCTCGTCCAAATAGAAAATACATTATAATTACATAAGTCCTCTGTAACAAAGATCACTTTAAAACTGAAATTAGCTCTTAAATTAAGCTGTTTATTTAAACTCTTCTTCCTTTAGCTTTACAGAGATAGTAAAGGTCACAGCTCTTGATTAGTTGATGGGTTTTAATTTTATTTAAGTTAACCTCAAAGCCTTTTATTCAGATCAAAATGTCATTTGGTTTATGCAAAGTTCTATATTGTTGCTTTAATTGATATTTTTTTCCTGTAGCTATTACTCTTTGAAGCTGCTTTTAGCCCCTGCAACTCTGGATTCACTTGAAATCTAAGAGATTGAGAAAACTGTTCCGTTATACTAGGTGCAGATTCAGTCATTTCTTCTAAAGTCAACTAGATTCCACTTCCGTCCTGTTTCCTCCTTCTTCAACATTCCATACAATTTTGGTAACAATGTATTTCTCATAAATTTAATAAAGGAAGTGAAAAGTTTCCTTTTGAAAGACTCTGAGAAGAGAGCTGAAAAATAATCTTTCAGGAAAACTCTTCATTTTTTGTTTTGGTTTTGGTTTTGTTGTTGAGCCAGGATCTCGCTACGTCACTCAGGAGGGAGTGCAGTGGCTTGATCTTACTTAGCTCACTGCAATCTTAAACTCCTGGGCTCCCACCTCAGGCTCCCACGTAGCTTGGACCACAGATATGCACTACCACAGCTTAGCTTAGCTGTTAAATTTTTTGTAGAGACAAGGTCTTACTTTGTTACCCAGGCTGATCTCAAACTCCTGGGCTCAAGTGATCCTCCCACCTTGGTTTCCCAAAATGCTGGGATTACAGGCAAGAGCTACTGCACCTGGCCAGGTTTTCATTTTAAAGATGATATTAATAGTGAATACTGGCTGGGCACAGTGGCTAATGCCTGTAATTCCAGCACTTTGAGAGGCCAAGGCATGTGGATTACCTGAGGTCAAGAGTTCAAGACCATCCTGGCCAACATGGTGAAACCCTATCTCTACAAAAACACAAAAATTAGCCAGGCATGATAGCAGGTGCCTATAATCCCAGTTACTTGGGAGGCTAAGGTGGGAGAAACACTTGAACCCAGGAGGCAGAGGATGCAGTGAGCTGAGATCATTCTATTGCACTCCAGCCTAGACAACTGAGTAAGACACTTCAAAAAAAAAAGTAGTGAATGGGGAAAACGAATCAGTAAAACAGAAAAAAACATATTTTCCTAAAAGACAACATTTTGTCAAAGTGAATGGAGAATACATCTCCAACCACATTTATGAGTTATGAAAATATATTTTTATTGTTTTATAGAAGCCTTGAGATTAATTTCAAATAATTCTCTACTCAGAAAAATAATATGACCATTTGAAATTATTTTTACATTTTCTAATATTTTGTTTCTTCATTCTTCTCTTAAGATTTGTGAAGTTTGTTATTTGTGTGTGTGTGTGTGTCTGTGTGTGTATGCATGTGCGATAAATGAACTGAATTTAAGCTTGAGCCTTACTGTCTGCCTGTCAGTAACTGTTCAGCTAGTGTTAACCCCTCTTCTTAAGCCCTCACTTAGTCCTCCTTTTCTCAATGACCTCTCAATTGGTTCCCATCATAACAACTGCTCTGAGATAGTAATAATGGTAGTGCTCCTTCATATAGTACTAAAATATAACAAATATTATCCTATCTGCCTTAAGTATATTAACTCATTTAACTCTCACAACTGTCATAGGTGATTGGTACTTTCTTTCATCATCTTCTTTTTATAGATGAAGGAAGTAAGGCACGAGGATGTTAAATAATTTTCTTCCTAAAATTAATTTATATTTTCTTTCATTTTCTGTCATAGGCAAAAGTCTATTCATTGTACATGGGGAAGAAAAGATTCTTTCAAATGATACTGTCTTTAAGTGGAAATGGGATACTGGAAATACATCATATGTAATGCCTTGTGTGCCTATAACTCTCAGGATGTCAGTCTCTATGTTTACATGACTAATTGGGGACAGTCTGAACAAACCCCTTAAAATCACATAATTTATTCAGTCAAAACTTAAGAGCTTAATATCATAAAAAATATGGCAAATGATTGTCATATGTGTCAGCAATATTATCTCTGAACTTTACTTCTCAAGGCACAGACTAAAAACTTAGAATTACCTTTCTTCTAATTCTCTATAAAGTTACCTTTGACTATAACTTTGACAAAAGGGCATTTCTTTGTATAGTCTGTGCCTAGGGTATATTATTACCTCAAGAAGTGTTAAATAGCAAAATACAACATTCCATTATCAGTAACATTTCTCCTTTTCAGAAATACAACGTGTCTACCTCTTGAGTTCTTGCCATGGCTAACATCAGAGAATTTCTCTATTGCTCTCATATTATACTTGAAGTTTTTCGTCCATAATGCTTCCTTCACTCTTCATGACCTTGACACACCTTTCTGAGGAATCCAGGAAACCTTCAGGCTAAATTACTATCACTTGTTTTTGACTTTGTTCTACAGCTTCCATATCTCTCTACAGTTACTAAGAATTGAGTAACTGACAAGAATTGAGTCCAAAAAGACAATAAGCAGAACTGAACAGATTCAAATCTGACAGCAATGTGGCTAGCAATGGGCCCCTTCCATACCAAACAAAATGTTGTAAGCGAGCACCTTGTTTTGATTCAGCTTGACAAATATCCACTGAGAATTTTCTATTTGCGAAAAAAGAAGTATTAACTTTGAGTATCAAAGAAGTACCTGTATTATAAAGAAGCACAATTGCTTACTCCCATGAGAAAACCCCACTTTTCTGAACCTGTTTTCTTCATGTAAATTATATTATAGAACTTCAAAAATTAAATGAAATAAAGAATATTTTACATTTATTCTGTGGCACACGGTAGGCAATCAATCCATATACATATATAAGAGGAATAAATGAAAACAAGTCGAAAATTTGTAAAGTTGTCAACGTCTACATTCATTCTCGCAAAACAAGTGTTTATGGTTAGCTGACAGGATGGACCCAATGTCACAGCATTCTTTTGAAAGTCCTGAGAAGAGTCCCCACTTTGAAATGGGTAAAAGTGTCTCCAGACGGCCACTCACCTGTACAAATGTTTATTTTGTGAAATTTAGATCATATTGTAAGCATGGGCTTTTACCCTATCTTCTTCACTTAAAACATATTGTAGGAAAAATATGAACAATTTCCCCCATTTTCATATATTCTTCCATAAATGAATTCTGTTATTTCTTAAATTTACATGTACCAAGTTTTTTGGCATACAGTTCTGAGTTTTAACACATACATAGATTCAAAAACATCAGTCAGGAAATAGAACACTTTCCTCACTTCTCAAATTGTCCTTATGCTATCTTTTCATAGTTAATTCCTCTTCTATCCCCAGCATATAGCAG
This sequence comes from Aotus nancymaae, assembly GCF_030222135.1. Lineage (NCBI taxonomy): Eukaryota > Metazoa > Chordata > Mammalia > Primates > Aotidae > Aotus > Aotus nancymaae. Next base: position 45,633,542 of record NW_026988421.1, on the reverse strand, counting down.
CTACTTACCTGCTCTTTGTTCATACAGTGTTGCCTTTTCTAGAATGTCCTACAAATGAAATCATACATGAAATATATAACCTTACTCACCATAATATATTTAAGATACACCTATATCACTGTGTGTATTAATATGTGTTCCTTTTAATTGCTAAGTAGTATTTCATTGTATGGATATACCATAGTTTGTTTATTCATTTAAATATCGAAGAACATATGGGCTCTTTCCAGCACTTAGCAATTATGAATAGAGCTGATACCAACATTTGTGTAGAGATTTTGGTGCAAGTATAACTTTTCATTTCTCTTAGGTGAATACTAAAGAATGGGCTTGCTGGTTTATAGCAGATTGTGAGAGCCCTAATATCCGTGTGTTCGCCTCTTATCTTTGCATTATGTAGAATCTCTTTCTTTATGACTCACAACACCCTTGAGTTAATAGACATTTTTTTCCCTGCCAGGCCCCAGTATATCCATTAGCCTGTCTTTATTTTATGTGTCTGCTGGGAAATTTGGTCAAACTTCTTATAAAGGAATCACAATTTTTTCATAGGGCTCTAAGAATCTAAAATGGACAATTGATATTTGGTTAGCTCCAGTTTACACATCTAACAAGTGATCAAGCTAATGTTCAAATCCAGTCTACCTTCAGAGCACTCACACTAAAGTACAGAATACTGATGTTCTGTTAATAGTGGTCATTATTATCGTGAAGCAGATGAACTCAGAAGGCTGTATATGTTTTAGTAGTTTAAATTTCCTTAGAAAACTACAGATTATGTAATTTTGTAGGAAATTTCTACAGTAAATATGTTCATCTTTTTTCAAATAGACTTTAAAGTGAATACTACTTCAATTTTCCCTCAGAAGTAATTTATGACTGTTACTCTTAAATGCTTCAGCAATATCGTGATAATATGATTGACTCAAAAATGAAAATTAAGAGTTTCTTAACAATAAAGGGGATGCTTATTGGTACAAACTGCAAACATAGTTGTCATTTTTTTCCCATTCCTATCCTTAAAGAATTGAACCTCAAGATCATTGATAAAAACTACTTTTGATTACTGAGTAGTCCCTTACAAGCATGACCGAGACCACTTTATCACTGAGACTGATTTCACAGTGGTGTAACACCTCCTAAATATTTAATATCATTACTAAACTTTGCCAGCATTTTTTTCAAAACATTGTAATAGTGACTTGTGAAAATAGAAATAAAAATAAATATATTTTGATGAGGTATGTTTGTTGTGGGGGGTCTGCAAAGGAAAAGAAGTGTGTACTTATGTTGCCAAATAAATACTAGGAATATACAAAGAAACAAACTGCAGCTCTCATAGGCTTCTTGGAAATTCATTTCAGTCAGTCTTAGCTTTTTCGAAAAGCCTATTTAGAAAATGTTTATGTATAAGACAGCAATTAATATTGCAAAAGCATTAGCCAATAATCTACCTGTCCACATATATAGCATTACATGTGCCTTTGAAATAAAATTTGAATTTTACTTGGCTTTTCAGAGCAAGGTTTTATAATGGAGTAATTATCTAGTTAGTAGTTTCTACCATTTATTGGGAAAAGGATTCATACTTAGAAATACACTCAAAGCAAGGCTCCTTACTGTTCAAGAACAAATAGACGTTGGCAGGGCTATCACAGGATTGCATCAGTGTTCTGTCTGACTCATTATACAAAACAGCAAGGTGTAATGGTGAGAAGTAAAATATGGCCTAATTTTCAGAGGCTTACACGGGGAGGGGGAGCACAGATCGAGAGAGGAGCACCCCTCTTCCCTTTCAACTGGCTGTATCTGTGCCTGCCCTGATAAGAAGCCTCCCTGATGGGCCAGCTTTAAGGCTTCTAATCTATTCAGAAAAGATAATTAATAAAAATAAAGATTTGCATCAGCTTAATTTGTATAAAACAGTCAGGTTAGGCTGAGAGCAAAATTCACTGATCTCATAAATAGAAACTGTTAAGTTCAAAAGGATTTAATATCCTTAAGTTAGAATCTAGAGAAAATAGCTCACTTTAATATTAGTAATTTTCAATCTTTTTGTCTATTAGCTTATGAGATAACTTGCTCTAGAATACTAACTCTAGTATTCTAGATAATCATGTACCTTAAAAATGTACTTGGAAAGGTGTGTGGATTGATTACTGAATTACATATGAGGTGAAGATGGGTAGACTTAACTTTGACAATTACTTCACTGCTACTGCATCCTTAGACAGAAAGTCGGGCAAAGGTTTCTATACCCACAGTGGTGAATTTGGGATGATTACAACATACTTGAAAATTTATGATTAAGTGGTATTATTTATTTTTCTAATTTTGAGTATCATTGAAGATATTTAATTCTCCCTAGAGACTACCACTAGATTGTCATTTACTCACTGAATCACATATAGGAAAACAATGACTAATGTTATTTTTAACATTTAGCATAATTATTTATATCATTTCAATTCACTTGAATAAGAAAACCTTAAAAATATAATAAACATAGCTTTAGATAGATGCAATTCCTATATTAAACAGTTATGTAACAAAAACAGCTGACTTTTACTTGGCCTTAATATATTGTACATTTCCAATAAAAATAATAATTTCCAATTCACAGGTATCAATCACTAACTCTGAGCAATTATCACAAGTAATTATTTTATCTTATGTACCCTGGGAGCCATACAGTAGCATAACATGCTAGGGCATGTGATATAGCTGATGGACAAGTTACATAAAAAGTCAGAGGCAGTCATTAAAGACAAAAATTTAGACTATAGACAGAAAATGTAAAAGAAATGAAAAGTAGATCAACCCTTCCCTTTGATATGATTAGAAAAGTCTTCTCAGAACTGGTAAGATTGGACTTTAGCTCTTGAAGAAGAGAAAAGTATCTGATAAGCAGAAATGAAAAGTGGGAGCCTCCAGATTGATAGCATAGCTTGATGATGGATATTGTTTAGATCAGGGTAGATGATACTATAATAGAAAAGATAAAAGTTTCAATAATAACACAATAACGCTTTATTTGTCACTCATGCTGAGTCTGATGTAGTTCATGCTGTCTACTTCCTTATCATAGATATGTTATCTGAAGCATATGGTTCACAAGTATTTGGGCAGAAGTGATTACGGGACCTGACATAACTGCAAAGAAGGCTGGGATAGATCGGGATGCACTTAAAAGGCTAGTGGTCATTAATCCTCTCTAAAGTAGGTAGGCTCTATTAAGGAGAAATAAAAGAAAATCTGAAAAAGGAATACAGATGTCAGATTATAGAGTACTTTGAATATCAGACTTTGCATTTCATCTTGTTAATCGTCGTGTTACTCTCAAATAACTGTTACATATTGAAATTACAAAGCACAAAATATGATCATACAGAAGACACCATATAAAAAAAATGAGTGGGAACTTAAAAAAATAATACCTGAGTCATTAGAGATGAGAACACCCAAGATGATACAGACAACTATTTATGTTTTGCTTCTTCAGAACTGAATTTATATGTTTAGTTGTGTGCCTCCTGCCTCTTCACCCTGCCTCCAACACTAGTTTGTATTTGAAGTTCAAAAATTATAAATTGAGAAACAAATATGTACTAGGAGATGTTGTGGGTCTTTGGGGCACACTAGTGAAAGAAATTGAAAAATGTCTCTGTCCTGGTGCAGCTTACATTCTGACATGTTCTAACCTTTTACATTTCTAGATTTTGAAGAACAAGATAGCACAATTTTCAATACACTTCTTGTTTTAAAAGAATATGCTGCTGCTTTTTAAAAGGTTAGAACATTCCTAACCTTTTACATTTCTAGATTTTGAAGGAGAATAAGATAGCACAGTCTTCAATATACTGCTTCTTAATATACTGTTTCTTTTAAAAATGTTAGAACAAGGGAGAGCAGGTTATTTAAAAGATCCCACTCTCCTTCTCTCTCTTTTGCTCTGTCTCTCATCATGTGGCATGCTGACTCTCTTTTCGACTTCATGACTGTAAGCTTCCTGAGGCCTTCACCAGAAGCCAAGCAGATACCAATGCCATGTTTGTACACCTGTAGAACCATGAGCCAAATAAACCTCTTTTCTTTTACAGGATGCAGCCTCAGGTATTTCTTTATGGCAATGCAAAATGGACTAGCAGACTAGGTCTTTATCAAGTACTCACTGTAACACAAAAATCATTGAGCAGGTAGAGAAAAACAGTCTCCAGTTCCCTAAAACGCTGAACTGATAGAATTTGATGTTCTTAACCCACACATCCATAAAAGCCTAAACAGAGCTGCATTTTCTATGAGGACAAGAGGAATTCACACTTTCTCAATTCCATTTCTCTACATATATCTCCAATATTCATTAGCCACCAACCATAAAGTAGATAATGTGCTAAAGACAAGGGAAAAATACAAATAAAACAGCAACAATAACAGCGGAAAAATACAAATAAAACAGCAACAATAACAGCAACAAAAAACATCCCATAATAAACCAACAAAAAACAAAATTAATGTGGCTGCCTGCTCTTAAGGAGTACACTATTCAACAACTCTCTCTCTTCTAATAAATGGCAGTGATAAGTAGGCTGCAGTACCATGAACTAGAGTATCGAAGGCCTGTTTGTGAAATGTCTCCCCAAGCCTTAGGCACTGTTTGCCAATCTGATTTAGGTAAGTAAAAGCGTCTAATGAATAAGTAGCCAAATGCTGCCACAATCTATAATGTATAAGCAAGGAACCTAAAACCATGAATGACCTTCTCAGATTTATCCCATTTTGAGTGGCCAGTCATAATAATATATATCAATGAGTGGAAATATATGTTGTCTTGTTAATATGATATTGTAAAAATCACATCCAACTCATACAGTAGGTTAGTTGAAATAATTTGTTCTATCTTTATATACCTCGAAACTAGTTTAGGGGCTTATAAATAAAAGGATCTCCATAAAGGTCTGATAAGTGCAAGAATAAAATAGAAAATGCGAATGATCTATGAATGTAACAGACTCTTTGTGATGTGAGTACCTCCCTAGACATGTACCTCATGGTATTAATTCATTCTCACATTGCTATAAGGAAATACTTGAGACTGGATAATTTAACTGACTCACAGTTCAGCATGGCTGTGGAGTCCTCAGGAAACTTACAATCATGGCAGAAGGTGAAGGGGAAGCAAGGCACCTTCTTCACAGGGCAGCAGGATGTAGTGAGTGAGGAGGAGTATTGCCTTTTATAAAACCATCAACTCTCATGAGACTTATTCACTGTCATGAGAACAGCATGAAAAAAACCCACCCACATAATTCAATTACCTCCCACTGGGTCCCTCCCATGACATCTGGAGACTACGGGAGCTACAATTCAAGATCAGATTTGGGTGGGGACACAGCCAAACCACATCATTCTGCCCCTGGCCCCTACAAAATCTCATGTCTGCATATTTAAAGTTAATCATGCCTTCCAAACAGTGCCCCAAAGTCTTAACTAATTTCAGCATTAACTCAAAAGTCCAAATCCAAAGTTTCAACTGAGACAAGGCAGGTCCCTTCCACCTATGATCCTGTAAAATCAAAAGCACATTAGCTACTTCCTAGATACACTGGGGGTACAGGCATTGGATAAACATGCCAGTTCCAAATGGGAGAAACCAGCCAACCAAAGAGGCCACAGACCCCAGGCAACTCTGAAATCCAATAAGGCAGTCATTAAATCTTAAAGTTCCAAAATGAACTTCTTTGGCTCCGTGTCTTACATCCAGGTCACAGTGATGCAAGAGGTGGGCTCCCATGGTCTTGGGCAGCTCCACTTCTGTGGCTTTTCATGGTACAGCTCCCCATCCTGGCTGCTTTTACAGGCTGGCATTGAGTGTCTGCAACTTTTCCAGGGTCACAGTACAAGCTGTCAGTGGATCTAATATTCTAGGGTCTGGAGGATGGTGGCCATCTTCTCATAGCTCCACTTGGCAGTGTCCCAGTGGGGACTCTGTGTGGGGATTCCAACTCCACATTTCCTTCTGCACTACCCTAGCAGAAGTTCTCTATAAGGGCTCTGCTCCTATAGCACACCTTTGCCTGGACATCCAGGCATTTCTATACATCCTCTGAAATCTAGGTGGAGGTTCTCAAACCTCAATTCTTGACTTCCATGTACCCGCAGGCTCAACACCATTTGGAAGCTGCCAAAGCTTGGTGCTTGCATCTTCTGAAGCAACAGCCTGAGCTGTATGTTATCCCCTTTTAGCCATGGCTGTGATGCAGGGCACCGAGTCTTGAAACTGCACAAAGCAGCAAGACCCTGGACCCAGCCTATGAAATGAGTTTTTCTTTCTAGGCCTTTTGTAATAATGGAAGGAGCTGCTTTAAATGTCTCTGACTTGCCCTGGAGATGTTTTCTCCATTTTCTTGGTAATTAATATTTGGCTCCTGATTACTTATGCAAATTTCTGCAGCTAGTTTGAATTTCTTCACAGAAAGTGGGTTTTTCTTTTCCATTGCATTGGCAAGCTGCAGATTTTTGGAACTTTTATCTCCTGCTTCCCTTTTAAACATAAGTTCCAATTCCAAACTCTGTGAATGAATTATTTTTTTAAGAGCACATATTGAAGTCACATATTGAACGCTTTGCTGCTTAAAAATTTCTTTCATCAGATACCCTAACTCATTTCTCTCATGTTCAAATTTCCACAGGTGTCTAGGGCAGGAGCAAAATACTGCCAGTCTCTTTGCTAAAGCATAGCAAGAATCACCTTTGCTCTAGTTCCCAATAAGTTCCTCATCTCCATCTGAGACCACCTTAGCCTGGACTTTTTTATCCCTATCACTATCAGCATGTTGGTCAAAACCACTCAACGAATCTCTAGCAAGCTCCAAACTTTCCCATATCTTTCTGTCTTGAGCCCTAAAAACTGTTTCAACCTCTTTCTGTTAACCAGTTCCAAAGTCGCTTCCACATTTTTGGATGTTTTTACAGCAATACTCCACTACTCAGTATCAATTTACTGTATTAATTTGTTCTCACATTGCTATGAGGAAATACACCAGATTGGGTAATTTATAAAGGAGATGTTTAATTGACTCAGTTCAGCATGGCTGGGGAGCCTCAGGAAACTTATGGAAAATTATGGCAGAATGCTAAGGGAAAGCAGGACACCTTCTTCAAAGGGCAGCAGAATGGAGTGAGTGAGTAGAGAAACTGCCCTTAATTAAACCATCACATCTTGTGATACTTATTCACTATTAAGAGAACATCATTAGGGACTTTGTTAGAGGAACTTCACTTTTTAATTGGCTCACAGTTCTGGAGGTCATACAGGAAGTATAGCTGCTTCTTCTGGGGAGGCCTGAGGAAGCTTACAGTCATGGCAGAAGGCAAAGGGAAAGCAGGCTCATCTATCTTACATGGCCTGAGCTGGAGCAAGACAGAGAGAGGAGGGAGGTGCTACACACTTTTAAAACAATCTGTTATTGGATTTAACTCACTCATTCACTAACACAAGAACAGCACTGATGTGATGGTGCCATGCCATTTATGAGATCTCTGTCCCTATGATCTAATCACATCCCAACAGCTCCCACCTCCAACACTGGTGATTACAATTTCACATGAAATTTGGGTGTGAGCACAGATCTAAACCTATCATTTTGCCCCTCCCCTGTGAAAATCACTTGCTTTCTCGCATTGCAAAATACAATTATGCCTTCTAACAGTACACCAAAGTCTTAACTCATTCCAGTATCAACTCAAAGTCCAAAGTCTCATCTGAAACAAGGCTAGCCCCTTCTGCCTATGAGCCTGCAAAATTAAAAACAAGCTAGTTACTTGCAAGATACAGTGGAAGTAAAGGCACTGGGTAAATACTCTCATTCCAAAAAGGAGAAATTGGCCAAAAGAAAGGGGCTATAGGCCCTATGCAAGTCTGAAACACAGCAGGACAGCCATTTAACCTTAAAGCTCCAAAATAACCTCCTTCGGTTTCATATCCCACATCCAGGGAACTCTGATGTGAAGGGTGTTTTCCCAAAGCCTTAAGAAACCCTGCCTCTGCGACTTTGCAGGATTCAGCCCCTGTGGCTGCTTTTTTGGGTTGGTATTGAGAGCCTGTGACTTTTCCAGGTGTATGGTACAAGCTGTCAGTGGATATTCCATTCTGGGGTCTGGATGACAGTGGCCTTCTTCTCATAGCTACACTAGGCAGTGCCCCAATAAGGACTCTGTGTGGGGGCGCCAACCCCACATTTCCCTTCTGCACTGCCTTATTAGAGTTCTGTCCCTATAGCAGGCTTCTCCCTGGACATGCAGGCTTTTTCATACAACCTCTGAAATCTAGGTGGAGGCTCCCAGGCCTCAACTTTTGCACTCTCTGAACCCTCAGGCTTAACACCACATGTAAGATGCCAAGGCTTAGAGCTTGTACCCTCTGAAGCGGAACCCTGAGCTGAAGCCCTTTTAACCACAGATAAAACTACAGGGGCTGGGATGCTGGAAGCAGTGTCCCAAGGTTGTGCATGACCACGGGACCCTGAGTATGGCCCACAGAACTACTCTTCTGGGCCTATGACTGGAGGGGCTGCCATGAAGCTTTCTAAAATGCTATCAAGGCCTTTTTCTCACATTGCTTTGTGTATTAGAACTTTTCTTTTTTTCTTTTATTTAGGCAAATTTCCACAGCTTACTTGAATTCTCCTCAGCTTTCCTTTTCTACCACATAGCCAGGCTGTAAATTTTCCAAACTTTTACACCCTGCTTCTTTTCTAAATATAAGTCCCTGTTTTAGATCATTTTTTCGCTCATGCTGTTTGAAGCAGCCAGGTCACATCTCGAATATTTCATAGCTTAGAAGTCTCTTCCACCAGATACCCTAAATCATCATGATCTAGTTAAAAGTTCCACAGATCCCTAGGTCAGGGGCACGATGCAGTCAGCCTCTTTGCTAATATGTAACAAAAGTGACCTTTGTTCCATTTCCCAATAAGTTCCTCATTTCCATCTGAGACCTCCTCAGCCTGAACTATCAGCATTTTGGTCACAACCATTCAAGTCTCTAAGGAAGTTTCAAACTTTCCTTCACCTTCCTGTTTTCTACAAAGCCCTCCAAACTCTTCCAACCTCTGCTCATTACCCAGTTCCAAAGTCACTTCTACATTTTCAGTTTTCTTTATAACAATGCCCCACTCCTTGGTACCAATAACCTATATTAGTATCTTTTTACAATGGTATAAAAGAAAACCTGAGACTGGATAATACATATATAAAGAAAAGACATTTAACTGGTTCATGGTTCTGCAGGCTATACAAGAAGTATAGTGGCTTCTTCTATGGCCTCAGGAAACTGACGGTCATAGCAGAAGGCAAAGGGAAAGCAGGCTCATGTTACATGGCAGGAGCAGGAGCAAGAGAGATGGGGAGGTGCCACACACCTTTAAACAATCATATCTCGTGATAACTCATTCACTCACTATCATGAGAACAGCATCAAGGTGATGGTGTTAAATCATATCTGAGAACTCTGCCCCTATGATCTAATCACCTCCCATCAGGTCTCACCTCCAATGTTGGGGATTACGGTTGAACATGAGATTTGCATAGGAACACAGATCCAAACCATATTACTATACTATATGATTCTATAATGGTGGATACATGCAATTATTCTTTCTACACAACTTATAGAATGTTCACTATGAAGAGTGAACGCTAATGTAAACTGTAGATGTTATTTAATAATAATGTATCAATATTGCTTCATCAATTGTAATTGATGAAACATGTCACACTAATACAAGTTGTGAATATGAGGGAAAATTGGGAAAAAAGGGGGTTTACCAAGGAAGTTTGTACTTTCCGATCATTTTTTTTCAGTAACACCTAAAAAGATCTAAAAAAAAAAAAATCTACTATTTAAAATACATATTTTAAAGTGAGATATTGCATCAAATACTACCAGTCACTGTCTAATATTGTTTCTATTTTATTTGTGATAATCCCCAATGCAAAGTAGATCTTACGTAACAGTTTCAGAACAAGTTAGAGGTCTAATTCAAAGACAATTTACTGTCAAGTTATAGTATAGAGAAGAGCATTACCAAGACACTTCTAACTGACCATGTTTAAGTAAAAATGGAAAATCAGGCACACAGCTATACAAAATACTGAAATTTATCAGGCCATGGTCAGAATGAGGCCTGCTACAAGTCACAAAGACATCTCAGAGACCCATCTAGTTCATCTCCGGCTATTAGTCAATATCTTTGTGTCCTTCAAATCTTTCTCTGCCCATCATTTAATAATTTAAAATAACTATTTTTAAATTACTTTTGGTTTCTTGGATGAATAATCAGTTCATATTCATAATTTTTAAAATTTCATATAGCAGACACAATTTTTAAATATTCATCACATGAATTTAGTAAACGCTTTTACCTTGAACCTATTTGCCACTCATTAAAACACTCCACAGAATGTGAAGGGAAATCTTAAAACAATCATGAGAGAAATGATAGATCTGAATTATAATTATTTTATTTACAAAAACACAACAAATGTCATTAGGTTTTTTTAAAGTTTTACATTGCAATTTGTTAATATATAGCTGTTTAGTTTCTAGAGCGACTACAGAAGACTTGAATTCTAAAAATCATGACTCATTAGTTACTAGAATTCTCAAACAAAATATGATCCATCACAAATGTTGCATGTAACGTTTTCATAATTTAATGCTTGACTAAACTGAAATAATGGCAGAATTTTTATTTGGCTTAACACATGTATCCAGAAAACTCTGTTGGCAGGTCTGAGACTGATAGTTAAATTGCATTGAGATTGCTTGTCCTAGATTGTCTTACAAAGAGCCTATGTCATCTACGTGATTGGAGTCTATTTCACATGTTCTTAGCCTAAACAGAATACCTATTAACTTCACTGGGAATTCATAATGCTTAAAGTTTGATTAAGTCTTCTTTGGGAGCCAGAATTGTAGCCAGCTGTAGCCCCTTCAGCTGTTCCATTAAAGTTAAGTTTTCATATTAAGGTAATTCATACTGACTTTCTCTAAGGTACAGTTTTCACAAAATGTCTGTAAATTTTGTGCTTATTTTATCATGGTAATATATACTTTCTAATATTTGATTAAGCATTTTAAAAGGCAGTACAAAGATCATCAAGTATTTCTTTCTATTTTTCACTTGAGTTTTCATATTGATTCAGGATGTTGGAGATGCTCAAATGCAGTCCCTCTTTGATCATAGAGCATGGACTACAATATAATTTTATTGATAATATGAATGGTCCATATGAATGCCAAATGATTGATATGACTATATATTAATGAAGACAACACTTTGACAAAGACAATGACAAATGTGACTTTATATTTTATGGAAACAATGCCTAATTTTTAAGATGGCAACTTAATTAATTGAGTGTTAATATGGCAACTTAATTAAGGCCCTGATCATCGAAACATCTACCCACACTGGCTATACTAATTCTATAGAGAACAGGTTGGTCTATAACTCCATTAAAAATGTATTTCAGGTCCCAATTCCCTTGGAGTTATAATATATTGCTCAAGTACTGAAATACCACTGGAATAATAAAAATTAGCAACAAAAAGTGGGAATTCTTACAGAGAGCTTACCATGTGCCAGAGATTTTTTAAGCACTTATAATGAATCATCAGATCCTTATGACAGAGCTATAAGTAGGTATTATTATCTCCATTTTATGCTAAAAGACGTTGAAATACAGATACAGCGGTGTGTTAGTAAATGTTTAACAAGCTTCTAAGTAGAATGAGACCTAATTTGTAGTGTTTGCCAATTTTCACGGTATAAACACTCCTACAACAATCACTATAGATTTCAAGCCCTAATATGACTTAGCTGAACATGGAGTTGAGAAGAGATGCACAGTACTTCACAATGATATACTACTTATGCCAGCCAGATTCATAGATGTAAATAATCTCAACAGAATAGATTAATAGTAAAATAAGTGATGAGTTTTGAGTATTTATAAATTCTGTATATATTTTATAAATTTACATAATTATTTTTAATAACGACTCCACTTAACAAGTGACTTACAGAATTTTTGTAGATATAAAAGTCAAATTCTCATGGGTTTACAGAGCCAGTATAAGCTAGCTTTAAACCATACAAAAAAGTTAAATAACTTGCAGGAGAGTAAGTAAATAATATGAAGTGTGTGACTGTACCATGCTCACAACAACCACTTCAGATAGGTGCTTATTATTATGCCCATATTATAAATGAGGAAACAAATATGAAAATGTTCATCACTTTTCATACAGAAAGACAATGACAGAGATGCTGTTCACATCTACATGGTTCCAGTGTCTCTGCTCCAAGTCCCTAGATGAGAATACATCTCAGTGTGTCACAATTCAGCAAGAAAATATAAACATTGTAAGACAAAAATCTCCCCACTTTGTTGTAACCAATCATCTGTTACTTATGTAAAAAATGATGTATGAGAAATACATCTATGTCCATGTTTTTCTCTAAGCGATTTCACAAACATTCAATACATTGGACCATTTGATCTTAAAAATCCTATTTGTCCTCATATTGTAAATCACGAAACTGAGTACTCAGTCAATAAATGGCCTATCTAAGTTGTAGTTAGGAAATGATGAGACCAAAATTTAGCCAGGATTTATTTAAGAAATATCAATTCCATAGAAAAACTCAGTTCTACAATGTTGTGTTTAAAGCCTGAAGAAATAGTATAAAAATGACAACACAGACCTACATTATTCCTGAAAGTGTCAGGCCTGTGACAAGAAATGTTTCCTTTTTGGGAATGAAACGAGAAATAAAGAAGTAAAGCAGAGTCCAATAGCTGCTGCCACCCGAACCCTCCTCTCAGACTGCTGCAGGCATAAGTCCACCCACACCCTGAGGCTCTGGTCTGACTTCCTGTACTGTGCACCCTCAGTTCTCTTAGCCACTTCTCTACCATCAACCTAATCTTCAGAGCAAAACGCTGCTTTTTAAATCACAGAATCAATGGGAAAGCAAAATTCAGCACGTTTTAAAATTCCAAACTAAATCTCAGTGTTATTTTTGTTCCTCATTTATAGTCCTTTTTAATCTTACTTAAAAAAAAAAAAAAAAAAAACAAGTTCAAGTCTTCTACACTAACTAGAAATTTTAGAACTTGGAATGCATAACCTATCACAAGTAATAAAGTTTCATGAGAATCTCAAGTGTGTCTTTCTTTTCTTCTACTATGACATGTAGTGTTGCAGAATTTAGATTTAACTACTAAGAATGTAAACAGCTAGACAACAAGCTCCACAAGGGAAGGAATATATTTTTAAGGCTGCTTAACATAATGTCTCTTTCATAGAAGAGGATCAATAAATATTTGCTAATTACATTTTGTTAATATGGGAACATAGTAGATTAGAGGGCTCCAGAAGTGTATGATAATAAATTTTGTTGTTTTAATCACCACTAAGCTTGTAGTGATTTATTACAGTAGCAATAAAAAGTAAATACAGTCAGCGCTGATGCAAAGAAAACCAAGTGAATTCATTATGTTCCAAAAGCACCAGAAAGTCATGAAGTTTACTCTAGATATGAACATCCATATGAGACAGAGTCGGGATGGAACTCAACTCCCTTTCTCCCTGACCCTCGTGTCCCATCAAGGAAGGAAGGACATCTACTGCAGCTTGATGGGGGTGGGGACCTTGTGGCCACTGGTGACCCCAAGTAGACAATCCAGACCTTGGACCATAAATCTTGCTCCAGGTGCCATGCCCACTGGTCACGGGGCCTTAGAAAAACTACGATAAGCAATGTCCCACCATAAATCTTACTTAAGATACTGTATCTACTGATTGTGGGACCTTGAAATGAAAATCCCACCTTAAATCTTAGGCAAAGAAGTTAATACTGTCTCCTGCATGCATACAGACCAGAAGAATGACCAATCCTTGACCTTAGCTTCATTATAATACTAAAAATTACACCCAGGCATGGAGATTTAACATGCTAATGAGACACATGACACCTGAAGAAGTATGAATAAGCATGTTATCCAACTGTGCGAGTATCAGAATTTCCCCACCTGTAGAAACCTAAACATCACTCTCTGCCTGCTTTATCCTCTTTAAAATTACTCTCCTGACGCTCTTTGGAGAGTCAGCAGATAATTTTCTCTCTTGTACTGCCTCCCTTGTGTTTGAATATAATCCCCTAATAAAAACTTTGGCTGGGAAACTTACTCAGCCCCCTGCCAATTTCTGTTAAATGAGAGTCAAGAACCTGTGGTCGGTAACACTTAGATGAATCCAGTTAGCTCAGATTTTTCTTCATGTATGTGTTCCAGAAATGGACAGTATAGGCAAGGTTGTCACTGTCTGCATTACTGAGAGAGACCAGTGACACAAATGATCCTTTGTACTAAACAGAGACAATCTTCTCTGAACATGTTTCTCTGATGTTACTGCCAACAGATAGAATCCAGTGGCCTTGGTTCTTAATTGGCTTCTGAGTGTGAGGAGTAAGCTAACAGGCAAACAGTCCCTCCACTCCATCAATGTTCTTTAATATCAAACTATAATTTTGAGTGTGTCTTTTGTTCTCTAAATTCTGAAAGAGCCCAAAAATAATTGGAAGCACCCTATAAAGTTTTTCTTTGAGGCTACTGATTGATCTATATTCAACTTGTTCAAACATCCCCAGATATTCTATTGTCAATTATTTTAAAAAGATCTTTTTTTCTGAACAGCACTTTTTAAATGAAACTGAGGTTCCTGGAGGTATAATGAATTGAAGCATTTCTTTTTTAAATAGGAGAATTTACTCCTCAAATATAGGCAATGATTAGTTACTCTTTCAAATTATTTGATTATTACCCTTAATACTTCTGCAACTAGCACTAAGTCAAGAGGTGCCAGCAAAATTAAGAAATCCAAGATTTGACAGAGACTGATAAAGCCTTGGGCAGCTGGAGAGTTCATTTATCTTTCCCTTCTATTTTTCCTTAAATTGAGTTCATAATTTCTGCCAGGAGTGGTGTGAGAGTTAATTGAGTGTTGAAATTAAGAACCTCTTAGATAAGCCTTGGAGCACTGTGGCATGGTATGTAACTTACAATTCCGGTCTCCATTTTTCAACCATAATCCGAGTGAGACAATTCATACCTCATACGTGGTGTATATCTATGTTAACATCTGTATTTATATATGAGTATCTTTAACTAAATTGAAATCTAGCACTACGCATTCTTTTCCTGCACAATAATTTGCAACAGAAGTTTCTTTTATGGTTTTTTTTTTTTTTCCAAGATGGCAGATGAAAGGTTTTTAGCATGCCTTAGCCACTTGGAAAGAGCAAAATAATGCATAAAGGTCAACTCTGTGCGCTTTAATTCAAGAAGGACAATGGGAATCCACTGGGATCACGAGAGACATCCCAGAACACAGGGAAAATGCCAGCAAACAGCTCCTGTGATAGCATCCGGCTAATAAAAGGAGTGAAGTCCCAGCATGTCAGCAAAACAGAGAGACTCCCTCTATGACTCACCTTTCCACTAGGGATCCATGTAAACCAGGATGAGGGAAAACATTTTGTTTTTCCCAAGCCCTGGAACTAACTTGGGGAGAGACTTGAGGATGCAATGAGAAAAGGACACTAGGAAATCTTGCAGACATTTTCCAAACCTAGGACCAAGAGCAGGATGCCATTTTTAATACAAGCGCATACAAACTCAGCCATTCTTTGGTGACCCAGCAGCATGGCAAGACAGACATTTTAGCCTCAGACCAGAGACTGAAACACCTGCTCTGCAGTGGAATAGGGGCTTCCACAGCCAGTAGGCATTATAATCCTATTCTCCTCGCCACAGGCCTGGTGTGGAAGGAGAGCTGCTACAGCTGCAGTTTCTCCTGGATGGTGAGACTTGCAGCCAGGGCTGGCCTGGAAATTAGAAGTGGTCTTGGAGCACCTGCTTGTCGCAGCCTGAGCTGTCTCACTCTTCATTAACATAGATCAAGGTCCAGCAGGGCCATTTCCATTCCATGCTCAGGCAGATCTTCAGTTGTCTGAAATACCCACACTACTGGATTAGGAGTCTATGACACCCATCATTCTTGTTCAGAGAATTCAGGGCCATAAAGGTTTCCCAGATCCATTCCTAGGCACACCTCTGGGCACTTGGTGGCCCCCTACTGAATTCTCTCTTGCTGCTGGTGCTTGTGCCTGCCATTGAGGGACTTGTAGGCAGACCTGCCTGGTCTGGCCCAGTCCACCTTGGCCTCTGCCCCACTGGTGCTGTTCAGAGAACTCAGACAACTGTGACCTCCATTAATTGGTCCCCAAGCTTGAGGCAACATAGAGTTTCTCCCAGTGAAAAAACTCAAGTATAAACCCAGCCATGTTGACCACAGTTGGCTCTTACCTATAAGAACCATCTACTGGCTTGTAGGTCAAACTTAACTGTCCAATATAAAAGCTGCAGTCAGAAGTGCATTGGATTTTGAGAACTGTCTGTTCATATCCTTTGCCCACTTTTTGATGGTTTTTTTTTCTAGTAAATTTGTTTAAGTTCCTTGTAAATTCTGGATATTAGACCTTTGTCAGAGGAGTAGATTGCAAAAAATTTCTCCTATTCTGTAGGTTTCCTGTTTACTCTGACAATATTTTCTTTTGCTGTGCAGGAGCTCTTTAGTTTAATTAGATATCATTTGTCGATTTTGGCTTTTGTTGCAATTGCTTTTGGCATTTTTGTCCTGAAGTCTTTGCCCATGCCTATGCCCCGAATGGTATTGCCTAGGTTTTCTTCTAGGGCTTTTATGGTTTGGGGTTTTATGTTGGAGTCTTTAATTCATCTTGAGTTAATTTTTGGCGTAAGGAAGGGTTCCAGTTTCAGTTTTCTGCATATGGCTAGCCAGTTTTCCCAGCACCATTTACTGAATAGGAGATCCTCTCCCCATTGTTTGTTTTTGTCAGGTTTGTCAATGATCAGATGGTTGTAGATGTATGATGCTATTTCTGAGGTCTCTGTTTCACTCCGTTGATCTGTATGTCTGTTTTGGTGCCAGTACCATGCTGTTTTTGTTACTGTAGCCTTGTAGTATAGTTTTAAGTCAGGTAGTGTGATACTTCCAGCTCTATTCTTTTTGCTTAGGATTGTCTTGCCTATATGAAGTCTTCTTTGACTCTATGTGAAATTTATAATAAATTTTTCTAATTCTGTGAAGAATGTCCATCATGGTTTGATGAGAATAGCATTTGAATCTATAAATAACTTTGGGAAGTATGGCCATTTTCATGATACTGATTCTTCCTATCCATGAGGATAAAATGTTTTTCCAATTGTTTACATCCTTTCTTATTTCCTTGAGCAGTCAATTGTAGTTTGCCTTGATCCTTCACATCCCTTGTTAGCTGTATTCCTCGGTATTTTATTCTCTTTGTAGCTATTGTGAATGGAGGAACTTCATTCATTTATGCGACCAAAAAAGATATGGAGAAAAGCTCAACATCATTGATCATCAGAGAAATGCAAAACCACAGTGAGATACTATCTCATGCCAGTCAGAATGGTGATTATTAAGAAGTCAGGAAACAATAGATGCTGGCGAGGCTGTGGAGAAATAGGGACACTTTTACACTGTTGGCGGGAATGTAAATTAGTTCAACCATTGCAGAAGACAGTATGCTACTTCCTCAAGGATCTAAACCAGAAATACCATTTGACCCAGCAATCCCATTACTGGGTATATACCCAAAGGAATTATTCTACTATAAAGACATATGCACACATATGTTTATTGCAGCACTATTTACAACAGCAAAGACATGGAATCAACACAAATGCCCATTAATGATAGCCTGGATAAAGAAAACGTAGTAGATATACATCATGGAATACTATGCAGCAATACAAAGAAACGAGATCATGTCCTTTGCAGGGACATGGATGAAGCTGTAAGCCATCATCCTCAGCAATCTAACACAGGAACAGAAAACCAGTAACCACCTGTTCTCACTCATAAGTGGGAGTTGAACAATGAGAAAACACAGAGACAGAGTGGAAAACAACATACATCAGGACATGTAGGAGGTGGGGGTAGTGGAGGGGACTTACAGGATGGGTCAATAGGTTCAGCAAACCATCATGGCACATGTATACCTGTGTAACAAACCTGCACATTCTGCATGTGTATCCCAGTATTTTGGAAGAAATTAAAAAACATAAAAATAACAACAACAACAAAAAGAAGTACAGGGTTAAATAGAAACAAAGCTAAAAGATCCCACTCATTATCCTCCATAGTCACATCCCTACAGAAGGGATGGATGGGAACAGGAAAGAATAAGATAATATTATATAGAAAGAAAAAGAAAAACTCTTATCTGCAAGAAAGTAAATACAAAACTTAAAGGTGCCAGCATCTACAGAAGAAATCAACACAATAATCATGATCAGTTCAAGAATTCTGGCACTGTGAAAAATGTGAATGTAGTGATACCATCAAAGGATCACACTAGCTCTCCAGCAATGCTAACCAAAATAGGAACTCAGAAATGACAGATAAAGAATTTAAAGCATGGATTGCAAGGAAGCTCAATAAGATCCAAGACAAGATTGAAAATCAACACAAGGAAACTTCAAAGCAACCCGGGAAATGAAGGAAGAGATAAATGTGCTAAAAGCAAATTAACCAGAGCTTCTAGAATTGAAAAAGTCACTTAATAAATTTCAAAATAAAACTGAAACCTTTAACAATAGACTGGATGAATCATCAGAAAGCATTTCAAAGCTCAATGTCTTTGAATTAAAACAGACAAAAATAAAGAAAAAAATTGTAAAATGAACAATCTTGAGAAACATGAGATAATATAAAGTGACCAAATTTAAGAATTATTATAGCATTCCTGAAAGAGGAGAAATAAATAAGCTGGGAAATGTATTTGAGGAATAATTCAAGAAAAATCCCTCTAATCTTGGTAGAGAGGTTGACATCCTGATACAAGAAATCCAGAGACCATCTACAAAGTAAATATCACCAAGGCAAATAGTCACAGTTTGTCCAAGTCCAATGCTTAAGAAAAAAATCTTAAAGGCAGCTAGAGAAAAAGGTCAGATCCCATACAAAGGAGTTCCCATGAAGATAAAGGTGGACTTTTCAACAAAAACCCACAAGCCTGGAGAGACTAGGGGTCTATTTTTTAGCATTTTTAAAACTAAGAAATTCCAACCAAGAATTCATCTTCCACAAAACTAAGTTTCATAAGCAAAGGAGAGGTAAAATGTTTTCTAAAGAATCAAGTTATATGTTTGTTACCACTAGACCAGTCTTACAGGAGATTCTAAGGTAGTTCTAAACATAGAAATAAAAGAATTATATCTGCTACTGAAAAACACCCTTAAGTACATAGCTCATATACTTAGGCTCTATAAAGCAACCACATAATAGAAATTACAAAGCAACCAGCTAACAACTTTACAATAGAATCAAAATCTCACAGAGCCATATTAACCTTGAATATAAATAGTCTAAATACCTCACTTAAAAGGCACAGTGGCAAGTTAGAAAAAAACGAAACGTCTATTCTCAAGAGACCAATCTCACACATATGCTACACATACACTCAAAGTCAAGGGTTGGAGAAAGATCTACCATGCAAACAGAAAAGTAAATAGAGGAAGCATTACTACTCTTATATCAGATAAAACAGACTTTAAACCAACAATGGTAAAAAATGACAAAGATGAGCATTACATAATGACACAGGGTTCAAGTCAATCAGAAAACTTAACTATTCAAAATATATATGCACTCAACATTCAAGCACCCAGATTCATAAACCAAGTCCTTCTTAACCTATAAAGTAACTTAGGAAACCACACAAAAATAGTGAGGGACTTCAACACCTAACTGACAATATTAGACAAATCATTAAGGCAGAAAACTAACAAAGATATTCTGTGCTTAAATTTGACACTTGGCCAACTGGACCTAATAGAAATCCACACAGTACTCTATCCATTAACCACAGAATACACACTCTTCCCATTTGTACATGAAACACACTCCAATATTGAACATACCCTTGGCTATAAAACAGAAATCAATAAATGGCAAAAAATCAAAATGATACCAATCATACTTGCAGACCATAGTGGAAAAAAAAATTGTAATCACCAGCAAGAACAAAATGTCACAATTACATGGGAAGTAAACAACTTTCTCCTGAATGGCTTTGGTTAAAACATGAAATTAAAGCAGAAATCAAAAAAAAATTATTGAAATAAATAAAAACAGAGACATAAGATACCAAAATCCCTGGGATGCAGCAACAATAGTGTTAAGAGAACAATTATAGCACCAAATGTCTACCTATAAATGTTAGAAAAGTCTTAAATTAACAACCTAACATCAAACTTGTAGGAAATAAAAAAACATATACAAAATATTCCCAAAGCTAGCAGAAGAAAAGAAAATCAGAGCAGAACTGAATGAAACTGAGATGCAAAACTCCATACAAAGAATCAATAAAAATAAATGTTGGTTCATTAAAAGGATAAAAAACATTGATAGATTGCTAGCTAGATTAACAAAGAAAACAAGAAAAGATTCAAATAAGCATAATCAGAAGTAAATACAAAAGATCCTCAGAGATAATTATGAACACTTCCGTGTACAGGAATTAGAAATTCTAAAGGAAACAGATAAATTCCTGGAAACACACAATCTCCAAAGATTGAATCAGGAATAAATTAAAACCCTGAACAAACCAAAACCTTCAACAGAACTAAAATAATGAGTTTCGAAACTCATTATTCGTCTGTTCAAGGTTTTGGTCTGTTGAAGCGGTAATTTTAAACATTATCAAATTTAAATAGCCCTGGACCAGAGGAATTAACAGCCAAATTCTACCAGATGTATGAAGAAGAGCTGGTACCAATACTACTAAAATATTCCAAAACATTGAGGAGGAGGGACTCCTCCCTAATTCATTCTGCAAAGCCAACATCCTGGTACCAAAACCCGGCAAAGACACAGTGAAAAAAATAAAAAAAAAACTACAGGCCAACATACCTAATAAACATAGAAGCAAAAATACTCACAAAATACTAGCAAATTGAATCCAACAGCACATCAAAAAGCCAGTTTATCATGATCAAGTAGACTTCATCCCTGGGATATAAGGTTGCCTCAATATAAACACATCAATAAGTGTGATTCACCGCACAAACAGAATTAAAAACAAAGACATGTGATCATCTTAATAGAAGCTTTAATTGAAAAAAAAAAGCTTTTTGTATTAAAAAGCTTATTGAAATAAAGCTTTTATTTGAAAAGTTTTCAATAAAATCCAATATCCTTTCATGATAAAAATCCTCAATAAACTAGGCATCAGAGAAACATAGCTCACAAAAATAAGAGCCATCTATGACAACCCCAAGGCCAATATCATACTGAATAGGCAAAAACTGTAAGTATTCCCTTGAGAACTGAAACAGGGATGAGAACTGGACAAGGATGACCACTCTCACCACTCCTATTCAACATAGTACTGAAAGTGCTAGCCAGGCAATCAGGGAAGAGAAAGAAAAAAAAAAATGCATCCAAATAAAAAAGAAGAAGTCAGACTATATCTCTATGTGGATGACATATTTCTATACCTTCAAAACCCTTTTAAAGAGTCTAACAAAGACTCCTGGAACTGATAAATGACTTCCATAAAGTTTCAAGATGCAAAATCAATGCACAAATATCAGTGTCATTTCTATGCACCAATAACATTCAAACTGTCAGTCATATCAAGAATCCAATCTCATTTATAACCAGGGAGATGAAAAATCTCTACAAGGAAAACTATAAAACACTTGAAATAAATCATAGATGACACAAACAAGTGGAAACATAGTCCATGCTTATGAATTGGAAAAATCAATATTGTTAAAATGGCCATACTTCCTAAACCCATCAACAGTTTCAACCGTATTCCTATCAAACTACCAATGTCATAGAAAAAACATATTCTAAAATTCATATGGAACCAAAGAAGAGCCTGAATAACCAAAGCCATCCTAAGCAAAAAGAACAAAGCTGGAGACATCACATTACCTGACTTCAAACTACACTATAAGGCTACAGTAACCAAAACAGCATGATACTGGTACAAGAAGAGGCACATAGACAAATGGAACTTAACAGAGAACCCAGAAATAAAGCCATATGCCTCCAGACATCTGATCTTCAACAAAGTCAACAAAAATAAGGAATGAGGAAAGAACTCTTTATTCAATAAATAGTACTGGAATAGTGGGCCAACCATGCAGAAGAATAAAACTAGACTCTTATCTGTCATTATGTAGAAAAATTAACTCAAGATGGACTAAAGATTTAAGTATAAGACCTTAAAGGATAAGAATTCTAGAAGAAAATCTAGGAAACTCCATTTCGGACATCAGCCTTGGCAAAGAATTTTTTGTTTTATTTGTTGCTTTTACGTAATGGTAAGATTTGGTGTATATTTAAAAAGCAAATTGGATATATCAAAGTACAAAAGAAACTTTTTTTTTTTTCAAATTTTACTTTAGATTCATAGGGTACACATGCAGATTTGGTACCTGGATATATTGCATGATGCAGAGATTTGGGCTATGATCCCATCATTCAGTTACTGAGAGTAGTATCCAGCAGTTAGTTCTTTCAATCTTTGCTGCCATTCCACACTTTCCCCTCTACTAGTCCCCAGTTTCTATTATTCCCACCTTTATGTTCCTAAGTACCTAATGTTTAGCTCCCATTTATAAGTGAAAACATGTGGTATTTGGTTTTCTGTCCCTGCATTAATTTACTTAGGATAATGACCTCCAACTGAATCCATGTTGCTGCAAAAGACATAATTTCATTTTATTTTGTGGCTGCCTAATATTCTACAGTGTATATATACCACATTTTCTTATCTAACCCACCATTGATGGGCACCTAGATTGATTCCATATCTTTGCTACTGTGAATATGGCTGCAGTGAACATGTGAATGCATGTGTCTTTTCAGTAGAACAATTTATTTTTTTTTGGATATGTACCCAATAATAGGATTGTTGGGTCAGGTGATAGTTCTATTTTAAGTTCTTTGAGGAAGGACTTAAGCTTTTCACAGTGACTGAACTAATTTACATTCCTATCAGTAGAGTATAAGCATTCCCTTTTCTCTGCTACTTCACCAGCATCTGTTATTTTTTGACTTTTTAGTAATAACCATTCTGACTGGTATGAGATGGTACCTCATTGTGTTTTTGATTTGAATTTCTCTGATAAGAACTAACTGCTGGATACTACTCTCAGCAACAAATAAAACAAAAAATACAATCTTACCAGCTATTTCTTGCCAAAAACCAAAAAAGGCTTAGTAAAGTAAAGTAATAATGGCAATAATTATAATAAAATGAAATTTATATTTCATCTTCCTTTAGAATATATTTTGTTTTTAATCATCTATCTTTTTAATCAACTTTGAGGTATACATTGTATATAATAAAATGTACATATTGTTTAGTAAAATACATTTTGGCAAATATATACACTCAGGCAACCAAGACTAAACTGAAGTTGGAGAATAGTTCCATAAATCTAAAAGTCCTCTTCTGCCCCTTTGCAATAAATTTCTACCTCCTTCTCCCCCTAGGTATCCACCGAGCAGTTCACTGTCACTTTACGTTTGCTTTTCTTTTTCAGAATATTATGTCAAGCTACCATACAGTATCTGGATTTTTCATTCAACATAATATCTCAGAGATTAATTCATGTTGTTGAAGATATCAGTAGTGCATTTCCTTCTATTCCTCAGTGGCATTATATTGCATATATATACCAGTTTGTCTTTATTTATTCACATCTTGGATATTTGAATTTCCAATTTTTGGCTAATATGAATAAAGCTGCTCAGAGTACTGCTGTACAGATCTTTTTGTAGAAATAAGTTTTTATTTTTCTTGATAAATAACTAGAATTATAACCACTAGATCATATAGTTAGTGCATGTTTAACTTTATGAGATACCACCAAACTCTTTTTCAAAGTGTAGAAGTTTACATTCTTACAAGTAATGTGTGAACATTCCAGTGGGTTTATGTTCTGGTTAATACTTGACATGGTCAGTCTTTTCAATTTTTGCCATTCGAGTTGGTACACAGCGATATTTTGTTGTGATTTTATTTAAAATCTTCCTGGTGACTAACAATGTTAGTGATTTCTTGCCATAAAAATATGTGGTATTTTTTTTTTCCATTTGAGCTGGAGTCTTGCTCTGTCACCCAGGCTGGAGTGCAGTGAATAGTTCATTGTAACCTCTAACCCTTGGGCTCAAGTGATTCTCCCACCTCAGTCTCCCAAGTAGACAGGACTACAGGCACCATCCACCATACCTGTTAATTATTTTTAATGTTTTTTGTAGGGATGGGATCTCATTATGTTGCCCAGGCTGTTCATTCAGACACCTGGCCTCAAGCGATCCTCCCTTCTCAGCCTCCCGATTCTCTGAGATGTGACTTATCATGCCCTTGTTCTTCTAAATCATTTGTCCACTTTTCCAATGGAGTGGTTTGTTATCCTAACTAAATTTTTAAGATATGTTGCATTACTTAGTAAGACATTATGTATTTTAAATATTTTATCTCAATGTGTGGCTTACCTTTTTAATTTGTATGGAATTCAACTCATTTCTCTAATTATTTGTGCTCCTTGTGCCCTTAAAAATTTGTCTTAGCCCAAAGTGGCAAAAATTCCCTCTATTTTATCATCATAGCTTTTACACTTAAAGCTATGATCCATTTTAAGTAAGTTAATATTTGTGTACGGTGTGAGGTAAAGATAAAGATCTATTTTGCTAAATCAAAATATAATGATTTAATACTATTTGTTGAAAAGACAGTTGTTTCTCTAATAATTACCTTCAAGCCTTTGTGGAGTTAATTGACCACACATTTCCAGACTCCCAGTTCTGTTCCATTGATAATTTCTATATTTACGCCATTAGCACACTATCTTAATTACTCAATAATAATAATAAGTCATAAACTCAGTAGCATAACACATGGACACAGGGAGGGGAGCACTATACACTGGGGTCTGTTGGGGGGGAGTAGGGAGGGACAGCGGGGGGTGGGGAGTTGGGGAAAGATAGCATGGGGAGAAATGTCAGATATAGGTGAAGGGGAGGAAGGCAGCAAATCACACTGCCATGTATGCACCTATGCAACAATCTTGCATGTTTTTCACATGTACCCCAAAACCTAAAATGCAATAAAAAAAAAAATCAGTAGCATAAATGCTACAACTTTGCTATTTTTTCAAAATTTCATTTTCTATTCTAGGCCCTTTACACTTCCTTATACATGTTAGAATCCGCTTGAAACTGTGTGGATCAAAGATTTGAGGACAGTTCATGAACAGATGTGGGAGCTTACTTGCTCTATAATTCTTTTGTTACTGGAATCTCCACTTACATTTCTAACTGCTCTGGTAGTCCTGAACTCTGTCTTCTACCACCGCAGGCCAGTAAGGCTTCAGCTTTCTGTCACCTGAAGTATATATGGTTGAGCCTTGCACTTCATTCAGGCAGTACACTTGAAAGTTCTGTCTTTCAAGGGCAAATTTCACTCTGGATTCTGTCTTGTTTTTTCACTAGCCTTTGGATTCCCATCCAGATAGAAAGTTTTAGGGTAGCTCAGGGGATTTAGGCAGAGATTATATTCATATTTCAGTTCTCATCCCATGTGTGGGTCTCTTATCTCCTGAAATTTCCTCTAAATTTTCGTTTATCCTGCCAGCCCTGAATTCTCTACTGTGCCACCTCCAGCTCCAAAGGATGTAATTTTCTATTGCCATAGCTGTGGTGATTGGAGATCAACCTCTGGAAAGAAAGCCAAAAATCTGTTTTGACTGTTTCAACTGAGTCTTTCAAGGGTAAACTTGTCTCCACCTTCCCTCTGGTTTTGGTTACTTTCCACTGTCTTTAAAGATGATAATAAAACACAAGCACACGTGCGTATACATATATAAACATATCTACAATATTCACATTACATACACACACATGTTTTGTTTTTATTTCATATTATCATCTATCGAGAAGAGATTATCCTAAGTACTTCACTTTAATATTAACTGAAGCTGCCTCCAGATCCGTTTTTAATTTGTTAGGCCCATGCATAATTACTGATAATGCTTTCACTTGTACAACTTGATAATTTCAGATCTAATATAAATATTGGATTGATAGCTATAAGTCAAAATGTTAAGGATGTATATGTGCTTTAAACATCAATTTCCACTTGAGAATTACAGAAGCAATGAAATAATGAGAATATAATGAAATCTTAGAGAAAACTGATTTGAATACCCTAGGAAATTGAGGCTCACAAAAGCAAAATACCTTTTAAATGTTATACGTACAAACTGTAATAATACGAGATTTTAGGCTCTTTCATTCTCTATCTGGTGTATTTTTAATATACCACAACGATGATATCATACTTTCTATTTGCACTGTTTGTTTCAGTCCATGACAATGGAAAGTTCAGATAAGAGATAAACTAGTGAACTTCAAGGTCTCTTACAATCTGGACAGTCTCCAAATTTATAATTTTTGTAAAGAAAAAAGCTGACTTATAGTTAATAGTATTGAATATATGAGAAAGGATGATATCCTTTGTAATTGCCTTTGCAATTTCATTAGACTTCATTAGATGGTCTTTGTAATCTTGTTAGATTGTCTTCATATATTTCAGTTTCTTTCCATGTTTACTATTTTCAGTGTAGTGTTATGAAATGAAGACTCTAG
Organism: Aotus nancymaae; assembly: GCF_030222135.1. NCBI lineage: Eukaryota > Metazoa > Chordata > Mammalia > Primates > Aotidae > Aotus > Aotus nancymaae. The sequence continues at coordinate 45,606,700 of NW_026988421.1, read as the reverse complement.
GCTTTGAAATTAGTTAGACATAGGTTATAATCTTGACTCCACTACTTATAAGCTATGTAATCTTGAAAACATTACTGGGTATATATCCAAAGGATTATAAATCGTTCTACCTTAAGGACACATGCACACAAATGTTCACTGCGGTACTGTTTACAATAGCAAAGACCTGGAACCAATCCAAATGTCCATTGATGATAGACTGGACAGGGAAAACGTGGCACATATACACCATGGAATATTATGCAGTCATCAAAAACGATGAGTTCTTGTCCTTTGGAGGGACATGGATGAACCTGGAAACCATCATTCTCAGCAAACTGACACAAGAACAGAAAATCAAACACCACATATTCTCACTCAGAGGTAGGTGTTGAACAATGAGAACACATGGACACAGGGAGGGGAGCATCACACACTGGGGTCTCTCAGGGGGAAATAGGGGAGGGACAGCAAAGGGTGGGGAGTTGGGGAGAGATAGCATGGGGAGAAATGCCAGATATAGGTGAAGGGGAGGAAGGCAGCAAATCACACTGCCTTGTGTGTACCTATGCAACAATCTTGCATGTTCTTAACATGTACCCCAAAACCTAAAATGCAATAAAAAAAAATAATAAAAAAAAGAAAAAAGAAAAAAGAAAATTTGCCTATTCTCCCTGAGGTCTAATTTTCTTAACAAAAAAAAATATATATATAATGACTAAATACATTTCTTAACACTATTTCAAAAATGAAATAAAAGCATATTACAACACAAATATAATAGGGATTCCATATGGCTCAATCTTTGCATCACGGTTATTTCATTAAACTGAATTTTAAAATACTGCTTACAATTCTCCAAAAAAGACAAGTATATTCTTAATGCACAGTAAAACACTCCATCAGTATCTCTGTCACTTTCAATATCATCTAAATAGATACAAACACCTCCTCAAATTATTTATATCACCCATTTTTATCACCAAGAAGAGGTTAATTCTCATCTATGTTTCTCTTTTCTTTCTTGCTCTGTTTTTTCTACTGTTCTGCAAGTAATATTATCTTTCCTATTCAAATATCTCATCATCATTCTCATCGCCTATCATTAATGTACTCATTGACCAATTTTTCCTCACACATCTATATTAATGGCACTGTCCAATACATAATTGTCCTTTTTAGTGAATATCTTAGTCAGCTTAGGCTGCCATAATAAAGCACCATAAACCTAATGGCTTAAATAACAGAAACACCTGTTTCCTTTACTGTTCTTGAGTCTACAATGTCAAGAACAGGCTGCCAGCCTGATCGGATCCTTGTGAGAACTCTCTTCCTTGTTTTCAGACACTCACCTTCTTGCTATGTCCTCACATGACCCTTCCTAGGTGTGTGCACACGCAGAGAAAAAAATTTCTGTCCCTCTCTGTCTTTCAATTCCCATATAATAGAGATGAGATCTTGCTATGTTGCTCATGCTAGAGTACAGTGGCTATTCACAGAAATGATTAAAGCACACTGCAGCCTTAAACTCCTGGGCTCTAGCAATCTTCCTGCCTCAAACTCCTGAGTAGCTGGAACTACAGGTACATGCCAATGTGCCTGGCTTCTCCTCCAATTCTTATACGGCCACTAATGCCATCATAATGTTATAGGACCAACAGCTTCATATGTCCACTGCACAGCAACATATCAGTACACCTAGACAGCAGGGCTTTCAATAGAGAAAGAGTTTACAGGGCAGCCAAGCAAAAAGATGGAAGAAAACACTAAAATTCACCTCCCCAAGGAGTTCTGATTTGGACTTTTTAAGAAAATTGTTGAGTGGGATGGGCCTGAAAAACTGGGATCATTGATTGGTAAGGAAAATGAAATCGTTAGGATATGGAAACAGCATTCTTTGTGTGTCTAAGCTTCTTGTTGGGTCGTTCAGATAAGCTGATATCAGTAGTTTCATTGGTATGTAGGACCTAAAATAATATTTCAAAGGGAAAAATTATCATTTTATAATGTTCAAGTTGTCATCAATAGAGCAGTTAAGGGGAATATAATCTATGGTCTATATGATTCAGAGACAATAGGCAAACACTACGAGGAAGCAGGTCGGAGAGAAAGTTGACATAATGATTGATGCTGCACATATTCAGGCTTGGTTTATTTTCATTTTATCCCTTCTCTTCCCTGATTAATTTTATAAAGTTTACAGGGATGGTTTCAATAAGGGCCCCACCCTCATAACCTACTTTAACCTCCCATAGGTCCAATCTCTAAATACTATTACATTGGAGGTTAGGGCTTCAACATACAAATTTTGAGGGGATACATTCAGTCCACAATGGAGAGTAGGTGGAAACTGAACAAGCACTAACAAGCAAAGGTGGTAGTAAACTCTCTCAGAAATAACTTACCTCTGTTTCTCTTTGCACTAAATCGTCTGGGCTTTTAGAGGTCGTGGTACTGAAGAATTTCCAAACATATTGGCATGGTGAGCGCTGGAGCCTGTTTAAATCTGATAGGATTTAGGCAACTGACTTCGGTATGTTCTCACCCCACTCCTTTGCACAGTAGAGCCCATTTAAAATTTCTCTGAAGACTTTTGGATTTAGTTACAGCCATGCTGCATAAAATAATTCATCCAAGAATAGATTGATGACATTCTGACTCATCTTTTCTTTCATTGTAAGCCACCACTTCCATATGTGACTGTTATACGACAAGATTTGACAAAGTCCAACGACAACTCCATTGCAGAGTATGTGCAACTCTTATGAATAAATATGTCACAAAAGACTCTCATAAGATCTTCTAAACATAAAGAAAAAGCCATATCTCCTGGTTTTATTTTGTTCACACAGTCCCTGTTTCTATTTCTTTATATGAGGGTTTTAAGATTTATCCCTCAAAACATGGAAGGGTAGTTAAGAACACAAATACAGAAACACTAACTGCCAAAATGTGTGGAGCTGGGGGAATATGTTAAATGATGTGTTATGTTTCTAACTACGACTTTTTTTCTGTTAACAATACCTGGAAATGTTGCGATACTGAAAATGGCATTTACCAGATAATATTATAAAAATAATTTTCATTTAAGTTTATTATCTGTAGAGTGAATCAAAGACCATATGTTGGGTGAAGAAGCAGGAAAAAACTGCTTTTGTTCTTAATATTGGATCTTGCTATATAAATAAATATTTGTGTGAATTGAGGTTAAGCCACTTAAACCTTCCTGGGATTCGGTTCTGTCATCTATAAAAGTCAAATGGGAGGGCAGGATTATATAAGCTCTAAGGTTTCTATTATCATATAATTTTGTCTTCATAATTCCACACATTTTTTTCATTACTAAGTTAAAAGGAACCCATGAGAAGAAGGTTAATGAGTGTTAAATTTTAAGAATATATAAAATAACGTGCTAATTGGCCTTATACATGGTCCAACAATCTTTCCGGGCTGCCCATATGTGGTTGTGACCCAGATGCAACTGGCTCTAAAAGCATTTTGTGCCAAACTTTTTATTCTCTCTCTTGCTTTGCCAGCAAATGCTGGCTAGGAAGGGCTGTCTCCCTGAGCAGAAAGAAGACAGAGCAGGCTCTGAGTCTTGGAAGATCGTGTAATTCTAGCGTAACGAAGCAGAGACTGTGCCCCCAACTCTGCTATGGGAAACTCTGCTCTGATTCCCTTACCTTTCACATAGTTTCAAAATATTTTGTCCTTTACCCCCAAACCTTACCAAGTAGCAAATGGTTATTAGCCCTTTTGTAAAATTCCTGTTTCATATAAAAATAAAAATAAAAATAAAAAATCAGGAAACCATTGCCTATATTTTTTCAGCTAATTACACTTATGAATAGTACAAACTCTGTATATTAGCTCTGCTTTACTATTACTGAAAAAACCTGAAAATACTTTTCTTTATGATACAAGAATAGAAAACACATTTTAAACTCCCATTCGCCTTCAGAATCCATCCATTTGACTGCCCAGGTCTCTTGATGTTTAACTTTCCCACAACTCCACAATGCACTGCATATAACGTGCTCTATATAATGATTAGTTTTGTAATTTGTTCTTGTCTCAGGCCATACTTAATAAATATCATGCATTGGATCTTGAAGGAAATAGGGAAAAACATCTTAAAGTTAATTCTGGAGAGAATTGAAGGCAAATTACAAGTTGCTTCTTTTTAAGAATGCGATGATGAATTCATATGCATCACTTCTGCTGACATATCATTAGGTAAGGTTTAATGCTTGGCTCTAATTTTACTAGTAGCATCATTAAGGTAGAGAGTAGATGGGTGATCACGTCCTCAGACAAATCCACCTAACTAGGAGGAAGAAAGAATGAATGTTCTAGATAACTAGTGGTACCGGCCATAGTTATTAAAGTAATATTTATTTTTCAAATAATGTTTTTAACGTTTTATGTTCCTACAATGTGGCTCCAAACATAGCATTATTGTAAAATGTTTGTAGAAAATTTTGTAAACATTAGTGCTAGAATCAGAATTTGTTATTATCAGTCAACCCAAGTCACAGCCACTTCAGTTTGAGGCAGTTTTGTGTTGTGCAGTCAATTTGGGATTCACACTGACAATCATGGATATGATGACGGCTTAGTCGATTAATTTGTTGTATTTTGAGCAAACCATTAAATGCTGTATAATTTCAGGATGAAAATACAGTCTAACTCATAGAATCCACTAGAAGAATTCAAAATGATAAATATAAAATTTCTGGTAAAGTATTTGTCTCATGTGACATGTGTCTTGCCAATAAATGCTAGCTCTTATTATTTCATCATCAGGAATACTCAAGCAAAAGCTTTGCAATTGACATATTTTAAAAGTAGCTATTATTTCTGGGAAGTGTTCTATAATTTTAAAATTTATTAGGCAACACTGTAATTATTTGCCATTAGAAATTAGTTGAGAGACAATGGAAAACATTTGACATTAGATAAGAGTGCAGAAATAGCAAGGAATGCTTCTTGTAGATGAGAAGTTAGGGAGAAAGCAAGTAAAACACTACCTACTTGTATTTGTTTTTCTTTTGTTTTATAACAAATTACCATAAATTTCACAGCTAAAAACAGCACTGATGTATTATTTCACATTTTCTGTAGGCATAAGTCCAGGCATAGCATGCCTCGATTCTCTGCTCAGTGTCTCATAAAGTTCAACCAAGATGACGGCAGGAACTGTAAACTCATCTGAACTCGGGGTCCTCTTCTTAGTTCACAGGTTATTGTCAGAATTAATTTCCCTGAGGACATATGATTGAAGTTCCCACTTTTTGGTAGTTTTTGGGTGGGGATCAGTCTCAGCTCCTAGAGAGCACTCTTGGATCCCTGCCAGATGACCTACTCCATGGTTCCCATCACAACACAGCTGTGACAATTCTTTTGGAACAACAGCAGCTCTCTAATTTTTTTTTTTTTTTCTGGAAAGAACTCACCTACCTGATCAAGTTAGTCCTATACAAGATGATCTTCCTTTTGATAAACATCTCCAAGTCAAAAGATGTGTAACATAATCCCAAGTCACAAGAGTGTGAACCAATTATATTTTTTTAGATTCTCACTGCACTTAACAGGAGGGGATTCCATAGGGTGTGTACTCAGGGAACAGGAACCTTGGGGGCTATTATAGAATTCTGCCTATTAATTTTAAAAATGAGGCTTAAATTATACAAACACACCCTTAATTCAGGAACTGTGCCTGCCAAAATTCTAAGAAGTATATGCACCAGTTATCAATTTATTACCTTTCAGCTCCAAATTCATCCTTCATTTCCTGCTGTAAAGATGGAGTTGAACTCTTTAGATCATTTGCCAGCTGGCATGATGTTAAGCTTGGTCATTAGAAGGCACTGGAGAGACATTGCAGGAGAAAAGGCTTTTCTCCTCTTCCTTCCAGTGCTCCCTTACCAGGCTCCTGCAGCAAATATTCTTTCCAGCACCAACTTTCCGCGTATGTTATCCCAGAGTCTTGCTCCTGCAAGGGACAGCTTTTTCAGTGCTTGGCTCTTATAGGGTACATTGATTATCAGTACCCAGTAGCCAGCAGTTGCTTCTGACACCCTTCAGATAGCTTTTAGGGAAGTGTCTCTAGTGAAGCATCTTCCCCTATAACTCTTTCCCCAGACCCCCTCAATTAGCTTGCATATGATTCCAGAGGTGGAAGACATTTCTGTGAACCACATCCCTCAGCACTCCAGAGGGCAGATTTCTAGCAAATTCTGCCAGCATAGTGCCTCAGCAACTTCTCCACCATCCAGGGAGCCATAGCCATGTTCTATCCAAAGAAGTCTGGATTTCAGTCCTGCAGGGAGAATAGTCATTCCTTGGGTGGTTTATTTTATCCATGGATATAAAAACTAATACTCAAAACATGGCCATCAATGAATGCATAATTTCATTGATCGTAATCTTACAGGGTGGTTTCTTCAAGTAAAAGTTTAAAAATTCCTGATTTAATTCTAACAAATAATAGACTTTCTATCTCCAATAAGTGTTAACAATTCTCTGAAAAACTACTTTTGTATTTTTATGTATAATATAGCTAATATTTTCTACAAATACTAGCTATGTTATATTCACATGAGAGGAGAATAAAAAGCTTAATTAAGAATAAACTACAGATTAAGAAATTCAGAACTTTTAAACTTATTATTGTTTATTCTGATACAGATACAGTCAAGTATTTATGGTCTTCTACAAATATTCTTGTATCACAGAACAAACAATAGAAATACCTGGTTTTACCTCTCTCTAGTAAACCAAATTTAATTTTCTTTCTATGACCCTAGTGCCACAGAAGAAATTAAATAGCTCAAGGTTCTCCCTCCCTCAGTCATTACCCCCAGGAGACTCAGAAGAAAACATTTAACTGATTAGATTTTCTAATAAAGTTAACATGCAGTTTCCTTATCTCCAAAGTTCATGAAATGGAGTCTAAACATGGAAAAAATCAACTATTTCCTAATCCAGTTTTTCTGAAGTTTAGTCCATTGAATAGCAGTTCTACAAGACTGTTATTAAAAGATTCACATGATTAAATAGACTTGTAAAAACTGGGCAAAAAAAAAATATATACATAACTAGATGTCTTTACTACAAGACTTTTAGGGGCTTTAATGAGTTCAGGCCCTTGTGAGAATTCCAGAGAGGGAGATATGGAATGAAACATTTACCTGACCTATTGAGTTTCACACACATGTTTGTTGAAGAACTAAGACTAGAATCCAAGTCTGTGTCTTGAAGCACAAATGCTTTGACCTCAACATCAATTCTCCAGCCCGTTTTCTTCCAGTTTGAGAAAAATTTCTAATCTAATCTCAAATCTTAAATTCTTACATAATATTATAATAGAAAAATGTATTTTATCATTTTTACTGTGAAAATTTTTTCATACTTAGGAAGAAAAAGAGAAAGACTGATAATTGTTTCTCTAATTATGGAGGCTTTTCTTCTTTGCTTCTTTTTCTCTGTCTACTATAATTACCTCTTTCCTCTGACCATATATTCTATGCTGCCACAGGGATATATATATATATATATATATATATATATATATATATATACACACATAACCACATTACCTAAGACCCAATATTAATCCTGGATAATGATGTATGTCATGTCTGTGTGGTAGATTAGTAAGGTTATTACAATTATTATTTTTTTATTTATTTTTTTGAGACAGAGGCTTGCTCCATTGCCCAGACTGGAGTGCAATATAGTGCTATCTCGGTTCACTCCAACCTCTGCCTCCCGGGTTCAAGCGATTCTCCTGCCTCAGCCTCCAAGTAGCTGGGATTACAGGTGTCCGTCACCATGGCCAGTTAATTTTTGTATTTGTAGTAGAGACGGGGTTTCACCATGTTGGTCAGTCTGGTCTCAAACTCTTGACCTCAAGTTATCCACCTGCCTCAGCCTTCCAAACTGTGTGAGCCACCATGCCTGGCCATTAGAATTACGAATAACATTGTACTCAAATTTTTTACATAGTATCCTTATTAAATTACTACCTGTATAGAAATCTTACTGAATATCAATAGCTACCACTACTGTAGGTAATATTATTACTGACCTTTATAAATTAGGAAAATAAGACTTAACATGTTTAAGTAACCTACCCAAGGTTTTGCAATTAATTTTTGTTAAGTTTAATTTAAACAGTGGAAGTAGGAATTCAGATACACACCTTTAACCACTCACTATGTGGTTGGCTGAGCTTTTATCTCTCACAGCTATTAAATGTCAAACTGCTCGTCAAACTGTGATGATACTTTGATATAGTCACAAAGAAGATTAAATACTAATTGCTACAATGACACCTAACCTGCCCTTGACGGTGATTCATTCTCTTATACTCTGCCTTCTCTTGTACTCTGCTTTCTACAAAGTCATTTTTGTCTTGTCTCTCATAAATCTCACACAAAGATGATAGTTATAGTTAACACTGACAAACTCTGAATTGTGAGTGATCAAATGATCAGTATTCAACTACATAATCAGTAAAGATGAAAATTTTAACTTTTATTTAATAGTCTACTAGTAGGAAAAAGAAATTGAACACGAGTACAATAGCTTATCCATACAAACAACGATTACTACTGAATTTAATAATATGAAAGAATTTAATGCCATAATTGAGCATTTGAGAAGTAATAACTATTATTTCTATCAACTTATAAATGGACTTTGGATTTAAAAGGCAGTTATAATTTAGAATAGCTAAAATATTTCATGCTGGTTATACTCAGAATTTAAAAGGCACTAATAGTAAAGAAATTATTTGGAGATAAAGAGCAGCTTAGAGATCTTAAATTGTAATATGAACTAAAAATTAGAGAAGAAAAATATCTATAATCACAAAGGATTATCATCTTTTCACTCTTTTCAAAAGACATATTCCTTATTTGATATTTGAAGTCAAATAATAAATTCCCCTTTGTTTTAATTCCAAGAACAATTGTTTTAATAGATAATGGAAGTTTTTATATTTTACTTTACTGTGGTAAAGGGCACCACATTTCTAATTAAAACACTTCATTGTAAGAAAGGATGAAGGGAAAAAGAGAGAACAAAAGGACATGAAAGTATAAAGCAAAATAATTAAGCCTTATTTCCACAAAATACTGATAAGTTTCTTTTGGAAGAAAATAAAAAGAAACAGTGATTGATTCCTTAGTCCATTTTCTGCTGCTGTAACAGAATACCAAAGACAGGTGTTTATTTGGCCCATGGTTCTCAAGACTGGGACATCTAAGAGCATGACAATAGTGCCTGCGGAGGGTCATTCCCTGGCCAAAGACAAAAGGCAGAAGCAAGTGCTTGAGGTAGAGGGAGGCACCAGCAGCTGGACTCTATTTTTTTTTTTTTATTTTGGGGAGATAGGATCTCACTTTGTCACCCAGGCTAGATGGCAGTGGCAGGATCATGGCTCACTGCAGCCTCTACCTCCTGGGCTCAAACAATCATCCCACTTCAGCCTCCAAAGTAGCTAGGACTACAGGCATGTGCCACAACACTCCACTAATTATTTAACTTTTTGTAGAGACAGAGTCTCCCTATACTGCCCAGGCTGATCTCAAACTCCTGGGTTCAAGCAATTCACTTGTCTTCGTCTTCCAAGTGCTGAGACTACAGGTATGAGCCACCATGTTCATCCTGGACTCACTTTATAACAACTCACTTTTATGATAAATAACCTGCTCCCATGTTAATGACATTAATTCATTCATGAGGGTTCTGCCCTCATGACCCATTCACCTCTTAATTGAGCCCTACTTCCCAACACTGTTGCATTGACAATTAAGTTTTCAACACATGAACTTTAAAAAGATGCATTACAGAACTAAAATATTATTGTATTTTTATTTTTAATTCAACTGAAAATAAGAAACAAACAATTGCACATCACATTCTTCTAAAGAAATAGAAGACAAAGAGATGGAGATAAGCAAGAATCTTCAAATTAGTTCAGAATCTCCAAATTAGTTCAGATTTTTATTGTATTATAGTTAAAGAAGAGAACAAAACCAAAATTTCTTTTTTAAAAAAAATTATTTCCATAGGTTTTTGGGGAACAGGTTGTATTTGGTTACATGAGTAAGTTATTCAGTGGTGATTTGTGAGATTTGGTGCATCCATCACCCAAGCAGTGTAGACTGAACACAATTTGTTGTTTTTTTAATCTCTCACTGCCTTCCCACCCTTCCCCCGCCACCTGAGTCCCCAAAGTCCATTGTATCATTCTTATGCCTTTGCATCCTCATGGCTTAGCTCCACTTATGAGTGAGAAAAGACAATGTTTGGTTTTTCACTCCTGAGTTACTTCACTTAGAATAATAGTCTCCAATTTTATCCAGGTTGTTGTGAATGCCATTAATTCATTCATTTTTATGGCTGAGTAGTATTCTATCATGTATATATACACACACACATATATACCAAAATTACTTTACCCATTTGTTGATTGATGGGCATTTGGGCTGGTTCCACATTTATGTAATTGCAAATTGTGCCTCTATAAATTTCTATAAAGATTTACATGCAATGTAAGAACAACACAGATGTCAACAATACACAGCCCTTAGAAATAAGAACTTGATTTACAAAAAATATACATATATAATTGAGTGTCACCATGGTCTAAATGAAAAATCCCCTATATTAGTTTACTTCCCTCTACTTGCATCCTACAGTACTTACTAAGCAACCTTGCATTTATTAATTTAGTGATCATGAAAGGTATATTCTAAATAGGGACTCTGAATATAGTAGTTAATAGAAAAGAATAATCTTCATTGTCAATTAATACATTGGACTTACTGCTTATTAACCAGGATCTTGTAAGCTTATTTCTAATGTGAGTTGGCATCTTCAGTCAATATAGTGTATTCTAACAGACCAAATAATGAACCATGAATAAGTTATGCAAAACATTTGCATGCAATGGTATTATCCTCTCCTAATAAACCAAATTCATTTTGGTCAACATACAACATATTTTATTGAGGTGCAGTATATACATAAAATATTCACAAATCCACATAAATACACAAAGCTTTATAAAATTTCATATACTGAATATGTCTCTGTAACAGGAAGCCAGAAACAGAAAACTATTGTCACTCCAAAATCCTCACCTCAAACTTCAAATGATAAAAGTTTGAGGTTATTGACTTGTTAACTACCCTGATTTGATCATTATACAATGTAGTATCAAAACATCACACTATATATCCCATACACACGTGTAATTATTATGTGCCAATTATGAACACAACTTTTAAAAATCAGAAGAAAGGTAAAAACAGAAGAGAGAAATTGTTACTAGGTTGTGAAAGATTACATTATCTTTTCAAGCATTCTGTTAGTAACTGTTGTTAGAAAATTCCGAATAAAAACTCATTTACAGTTAATAGTGGTTAAAAGATCACCTTAATTTTTAGACCATAGCTGTCAAAAAATGAGTTCTTTAAATCTGAAAATAAGTGCTGGGGACAGTTATGCATAATACAGGAAACGAAATCTCCCAAGGGATTTTTATCCCATCTTACTATGACCAAAGAATGCAGTTCCAAATCAAACTCAGCATTTATAGCTATGTTCCTGTAATTCTTAAAACAAACACAAAACAAATGGTTTCCAAGGTTAATCTAAGACAATTGTGACCCCTCTTGTTCGTAACTATTTGCACATTTGGGTTTTCATTACAAAATTCAGTATCATCACTAAATAAATATTCTTTAAGTATATACCGACAAAGATCACTAAGCTCCATATCAAGATACGATCTGAAAATAATGCTTCTGCTTTTGAAGAAATAGAATATCCAGTATACTGTAGCAACCAAAAGTGTAAGAACATTTATTAAGTAGCTCTTTGCTTTTTCTCTAAGTTTTCTTGTAAACTAGCCAAGGCACTTTACCTGTCTCTCACTTCCATTTTGTATAGATGTACGCATGATGGCTGAGAGTACAGTGTACAAATAAGACAATGATATTTATACAATGATATATTAACATTAAAAGGATATTTTAAAAAATGGTTTGCCCATAGCAGAAGCAACCATTAGTTTGACTGCCTCTTTTAAGTCACCCTAGAAGGGTCTAGGAAGAGAAATGACACAATCTGAATTTCATTTTATTAAGGTCATTCTCACTACTGTATTGTGAATAGAGCCCATGGATAGGCTAGAGTGGAAGCAATGAGACCCTGAAGGAAGCGGATTCAGTAGCACGAGGGAGAGATGACAGTGCGTAGTCTGGATAGCAGTAAAGGTAGCAAATGTGGTCAGCTTCCAAATTTACTGAAATGAGAGAGCAGAAAGGATTTTCTGGCAAATTGTGTAATCAAGTATGAGAGTAAAACATGACTCAAGAGTGACCCCAAACTCAATCTGAGCAACTGGATAAATAGGACTGCCCATAAACAAGGGGTAGGGGAATGAGGGGGAATAAGCAAGTTGAGGTGGAATAACCACATTTTGTTTAGATGTTAAATTAGAGATGACTTTTAGATGCTTAAGCAAGGATTTCCAAAAACATGTATATGTAAAATCTGACCTAAATCTGACCTTCAGTTAAAAGTCATTAGTGTAGAGTTGATATTTACATCATAATGGCTAGATTCATAAGGGATTAAATGTAGACAAAGAAGAGCAGAGGCCTAAGGACTGAGATCTGTGCCCAAGGACTGAGATCTGTGCCCTTACAATATTAGAAGGATAGTGAGAGGAGAAACAAAGAGGATAACAGCAAGAAGGAGCAGCCAGTGAATACAGAGCCAAAACAGTAAGGGTAGGGCACCTGAAACGTAGTTTTAGAAAGAAAAGAGTTCTCACCAGTGTCAAATCTTGCTGATATATCAAGAAGAAACTGAGAAATGACTTCTCGATATAGTAAATAGTTTCTAGAAGTGTTCATTTTGTTGAAAGCCTATTTAGAGCAGGTAAAAGAAAGGCTAGGAGGATCACAGGAGTAAGGACAGTGAGTAAAGCCAACTCTTTTCGGAAATTATGGTCTAACGAGATGCAGAGAAATGGGGTAAAGATAGAAAAGAGAAGTGGGATCAAGAGTATTTTAAAGTTTCTGCTGAGAAATCTGCTGTGAATATGACAGGTTTTCCTTTATATGTTACCTGATACATTTGTCTCACAGCCCTTAAGATTCTTTCATTCCTCTTGACTTTAGACAACCTGACAACTAGGTGCCTAGGTGATGATCATTTTTGTGATGGATTTCCCAGGTGTTCTTTGAGTTTCTTGTATGTGGATATTTAGATCTTTAGCAAGGCCAGGGAAGTTTTCCTCAATTGTTCTGTCAAATAAGAGAGAAATCTTTTAAATTTCTAAAAGTTTTCAAAAACTTAGAGATTTCTTTCTTTCTAGTTCTTAGGTTTGGTCATTTAACATAATCCCAAATTTCTTGGAGAATTTGTTCATTTTTTAAATTATTTTTTCTTTGCCTTTGGCTGGATTAATTTGAAAGCCTTATCTTTAACCTCTGAAGTTCTTTCTTCTACTTATTCTAGTCTGTTGTTACAAATTTGCAGTGCATTTTGTATTTCTCAAAGTATACCTTTCATTTCTAAAAGTTGTAATTTTTTCCCCTTATAATATCTGTTTCTCTGGAGGATTTGTCATCCATATCCTGTATTCCTGTATTGCATCTCTAATTTTTTTAAGTTGGTTTTCACCTTTCTCTGGTATCTCTTTGAGTAGGTTAATAATCAGCCTTATGAATTCTTTATCTGTCACAGCCAACATTATACTAAATGGGAAAAAGTTGTAAGCATTCCCCCTGAGAATGAGAACAAGGCAAGGATGCCCACTTTCACCACTTCTGTGTAACATAGTACTGGAAGTCCTAGCCAGACCAATCAGAAAAGAGAAAGAAACAGAGATCATCCAAATCAGTAAAGAGGAAGTCAAACGGTCACTGTTTTCTAGGTTTATCACCTAGAAAACCCTAAATAGTTATCCAGAAAGCTCCTAGATCTGATAAATGGGTTCTTAAAGTTTCAGGATAAAAAATAAGTGTACACAAATGATTAACATTGCTACATATCAACAATGACCAGACTAAGAATCAAATCAAGTGTTGAACAACTAGAACACATGGACACAGGGAGGGGAACATCATACACCGGGGCCTGCTGGGGGCAGGGGGGCTAGGGGAGGGATAGCAAAGGTGGGCAATTGAAGAGAGATAACATTAGGAGAAACACTTAATGTAGATAACGGGGGGATGGATGCAGCAAACCACCACAGCACATGTATACCTATGTAACAAACCTGCACAATCTGCACATGTACCCCAGAACTTAAAGTATAATAATAATAAAAAAAGAATCAAATCAAAAATGCAATCCCTTTTACAACAGCTGCACAAAAAATAAGACTTAGGAATATGCCTATTCTGGGAGGTGAAAGATCTCTACAAGAAAAACTACAAAAGTGCTGAAAAAAATTATTGATGCCATAAACAAATGGAGACAAAATCCATAATTATGGATGGGCAGAATCAATATTGTGAAAATGATCACACTGCCAAAAGCAATCTACAGATTCAATGCAATTCCCATCAAAATACCATTATCATTCTTCACAGAAATAAAAAAACAAATCCTAAAATTCATAAGGAACCCAAAGAAAGCCTACATAGCCAAAGCAAGACTAAACAAAAAGAACAAATATGGAGGCACATTACCTTACTTCAAGCTATGCTACAAGGCTGTAGTTACCAAAACAGAATGGTACTTACAGGAAAATAGGTATGTAGACCAGTAGAACAGAATAAAGAACCCTTAAATAAAGCCAAATGCTTATAGCCAACTATCTTCGACAAAGCAAACAAAAACGTAAAGTGGGAAAAGGACATTCTATTCAACAAATGATGCTGGGATAATTGGCAAGCAGCATGTAGAAAAATGAAACTGGATCCTCATCTTTCACCTTATACAAAACTCAACTCAACATGGGTCAAGGACTTAAATCTGAGGCCTGAAACCATAGAAATTCTAGATGATAACAAACAGGCAACCCACAGAGTGGGAGAAAATCTTCACAAACTATGCATCTGACAAAGGACTAATATCCAGAATCTACAAGGAACTCAAACAAGTCAGAAAAAAAAATCGCATCAAAAAGTGGGCTAAGGACATAAATAGAAAATTCTCAAAAGATTTACAAATGGCCAAAAAGTGTGAAAAAGAGCTTAACATCACTAATTATCAGAGAATTACAAATTAAAACCACTCAGAGAATGAGTATGAATTAAAACCATTCACAATGAGTGAATTTCTAATTTGTATTTCTCTAATAATTAGTGGTGTTAACCTTACTTCTGTAAGAACGGCCATAGTTTAAAAAGAAAAAATAATAGATGTTGGTGTCAGTATGGTGAAAAGGGAATACATTTCCACTGCTAGTGGGAATGTAAACTAGTACAATCACTATGGAAGACAGTGTGGAGATTCTTTAAGGAACTAAAAGTAGAACTACCATTTGACCCAGCAATCCCACTACTGGGTATCTAGCCAGAGGAAAAGAAGTCATTATATGAAAAAGACACTTGCACACACAAGTTTATAGCAGCACAATTTGCAATTGCAAAAATACAAAACCATGCTTAAATGCCCATCAATCAATGAGTGGATTAAAAAAAGTGGCATATATAGTTATATAGCATGAAATACTATTCAGCCATAAAAAGGATGGAAATAATAGCTTTTGCAGCAACCTGGGTGGAGTTGAAGACCATTATTCTAAGTGAAGTAACTCAGGAATGAAAAACCAAATAGTTTATTTGTTCACTTATAAGTGGGAGCTAAGCTACAAGGATGCAAAGGCATAAGAATGATATAATGGACATTGAGGACTTGGGGGAAGACGGGAGGGCGATAAGAAATAAAATACTATACATTGGTTACAGTGTACACTGCTTGAGTGATGGGTGCATCAAAATCTCAGACATCATCACTAAATAACTTATCCATGTAACTAAGAATCATCTATTCCCCAAAAACTACTGAAATAAAATACTGTTTTAAATACTATTTTTTTTAAATGACAAAGATAACATATTTATGCAAAAGAGAGAAGGAACAATAGTTGGAGCTGATTTCCTGGGTAGACAAAATAAATGGAGTGTAGTGTAGTGTATGCACAAGTGGAGGCATTAGCCTTAGATGGGATCATGAACACTTCATTCAGAATAATAAATCATCACCTGTGGGTAAGGATGCAGAGAAAATATTAAAGATTTGAAAAGGTATTATAAAGCCATCCAATAGAATGAAAGAGTAAATTAATTAGGGAAATATAGTCAAATATAAACTCAAAGAACCCCTTGAGTTTAGTGATAGTTAAAGCTAAATAAAGTTACACCAGACAGCGCTTACTGTGTGTTTTTCACTAGTCCTGCCTAATGACACATATAGAAACACAAGGAAGGCAAATATTTGGATTTAATCATGGTTGGTATTTTACCTTGATGGTAATTTACTTTTTCTTTTCATTCATATATTTAACTCCTGAGTGCATGTTTTCATAGTGCCTAAAAAATAAAAGGCATATTTTAAGGGTAAATTATACTGTATTTTTAATTGTTTTTTTTTAAATAAGGATTCACTTTAAGGGTACTTTGTAATACTTTGTAGTTATACAAAGTTATATTTATTTATTTATTTGGAGACAGGATTCCATTCTGTCACCCAGGCTGGAGTGCAGTGGTGCAATCTGCCCACTGCAGCCTCAACCTTCAGGGCCCAAGCGATTCTCCCACCTATGCCTTCGAATAGTTGGGACTGCAGGTGCATGCCTTCACGCCCGGCTAATTTTTATATTTTTCTTTTCTTAATTGTTTTAAAATAGCCTAAAGTATATTGTGAATACCTATGAAGCTAATATAATTTTATTATCAGGAGGATGAAATGCTTAACCCCAGTAGAACACATTTATCTTCAATATTCTTAATGATTACCAAATTGCTCTGCTATTCCTTCCTTGCCTGATGGTAATGGGTTAAAGGCAGCAGGAATTGGTTGTATTCTAATTAGAGAATATCTTACTTCTTTTCTTCTCAATGACCTTTTGAATTCCACATTGCCAGAAGAAATATACAACTCAATAATCCCAACCCTTACTCAAGCATCCACTGAGAAATCTATGTAAAATGCTGTAGTACACACTGGGAAGAAACACGTGGGTATGAAAAACATTGTGTGCTCTATTTGACTTTAAAATCTATATAAAGGCAAATTAAACACATCTCTATGACCCATACTTCAGTAGCGAAATTCTAACATCTAGACAAAATCACCTAATTGTACTAATCAAAAAATTATCCAATTTTATACTCAGATTTTTATATATGTAAAAATTGAAAAACAGAGGTCAAATGATGCATCCAATGAAAGCTACAAATTTAGAAACAAAGGAAACAAATTCTAGAAGCTATGTCATCGGGAAGGTAGTGGAGCGTACTGTTTAGGTTAGTAAACCTTCAATTTGACCAAACTGGGATTTAAAGTAAAATTTTGATTATTAGTATTGCTTAACTGAAAACCATTTCTTCACCTCTATAATAGGGTATTACTTTATACCTCATAAAAATGTTGTGTGAATTAAATGAGATACTTGTAGAACACAGCTGAGCTTGGTACCTTGCCAGCATTCAATAAATATTAATTGCCACCAGTTTCTGATATTAATCTGACTTTCAGGTCAATGTTCTACCTGGGAAACAATAAAATCTCTGATAGCCTTATAATTTCTAGGTTATTTTATAGATAATAAGTGGAAATAATATGGTCCCTCTTGCTGGCATTCACACTTTTAGTACTTAGCTTACTAAGATTTGAATGACTTATTGCTTCAACCATTATATCTCAGAGTGGATTTGCCAGATAAAACAAGACATCCCATTACATTTGAATTTATTAGAAATTCACATTTCACTGGGTATCTTGAATTTTGATTTGTTAAATCTGGAACCCCTACCTCAAAGTCTACTCAAATATAACAGTACCAATACATCTTCCAAATGTCTGTCACTGATGTGTAAGCATAAGCAATTTCAGTTAAATATCAGTTAAAGATCTACTTGAAGTTTTTCAATATTTTCTCAGATATACTTACTCAATATTTCATTATTTGAATAAGTTTAGGCACGGCAAAGCTTAGACCTCAGTGAATAAGTATATCCTTAAGCTACAAATCTTATTTAACAAGATCAAGGGCTTTGTTTTTTGCAAAAACCAATATTAGTGACTCAGAAGAGAATTTTAGCTCATGATGTCCTTTTTATTTCCACCTAAGAGCTATAATGGTGGATAAAAATTAAATATAGGAAGTTTAATGCTGCTTGTTGAAAGCATTTATTTTAGAAAACTTTTAATTAAGTTCTTTCTATGCTTCTTTGAAGTTGAGGTAAATGATTTTTAAACCTAAATAAGCCCCTTGCCAGACTGATGACCCAGGAATGTCTCAGTCAATGACCTGAGAACCATCTGTTGAAATATAATTATCAAGGAATATAGTGCCCCCTACCTCCCAGTTTCTGTAGGAAGGCAGGAGTCTAACTTTAGCCAATGCCATAAACATATGGGAAATGTATTATTCATTGGATAAAGCCAGTTAGCAAATCCAGATGACCACCCCAATTACCAGGGGTGGTCATCCGTGTGAATGGTGACAAATGGTGCTGTCAAGTCCTCTTGAGAACTAGGTATTGTTTATCTTAAGAACATGCATGTAATGGGTTATATCTGCTTTGCTATATAAAAAGTACCGATGTCTTTCTGTCTTTGGAATCGTTTAGTGGATTTCCTGTGCTGCATATCACATTCCAGTTTAATGTTTACTCAATAATAAATTTGTTTTCTTTATTTTCTACCCTGTGGAGAGGTTTTCTGAAGTGAGAGGGGATTTTGTTTTAAATTATATTTCTCAAACACTTTAATTTCAGGTCACAGTGAATCTGGACTGGTTCCTCTGGTTTATAACAATGATTTTTGGTTTAAAAGTCCAAGAGAGGATGGCATGTAAATTTGTTTCCAAAGTGAATAAATAAAAATGTATGTTTTTTCACAAATTAATGTTAATTTTTTGTGTTGCCTGGTCCATCTACACCAAAGCAATAATCTTCTGCTCTCTTACTTTCTTTTTCTTTTTCTTTTTCTTTTTTTATCTTGCCCTGTTACCCAGGCTGGAGTGCAATGGCTCAATCTCCGCTCAGTGCAAACTCTTCCCCGCCCCCACCAGGTTCAAGCGATTCTCCTGCCTCAGCCTCCCGAGAAGCTGGGATTACAGGCATGCGTCACCAGCCCCAGCTAATTTTTTTGTATCTTTAGTAAGCACAGGGTTTCACAATGTTGGCCAGGCTGGGCTCAAACTCCTGACATGATCCACCCACCTCGACCTCCCATAGTGCTGGGATTATAGGCATGAGCCACGGAGCCCGGCCTGCTCCCTTACTTTCTATCTCTGTTTTTGAGAAAAAGTTTCTGAGGATATAAAATACCTCTTGCTCAACAAGCAGCATGGACAAGAAATGCTGTAAATGATTTTGAGATCCATGGGTAAATATCTAATGGTAACTGAAATTAGAAAACTTTTCTTGAACTAATCAAGAAATAAAGTGTTCAGCAGATCATGGACTTTAAAAAAAAAAAAAAGTAATTATTTGCAATGAAGAAAACTTTTTAAAAAGACACTACATTTTCTGAACATTTCAGAGATAAATATTTTCTTATTTATCAAAGTTCTTCATTTTAATGGTTTCTTCTACTTCTTGTATAAAGCAGGTACAACTTTGCTGAAAAGGCCTATATAAAATAATAAGTATTGGTAATATTCTTGAAATCATGTTTCAATAATAATATGTTTTACTTAGAACAAAGCAATTTCAACAACTTTCATCCAGAAGCCTCTAGACAAAACTAATTTTTGTTCCAGTCTTCTGCTAATGGCAACATAGTAAGTTGTATGAAACTTTCTACTTTGAACAAGTAGAATCTTTGAAAATTATTAGTATAGTCCCCACAATTGTAATAATATTACACTTCAATTTACTCATGTGTGTTTCTATTTTCTACTGTCAATAACAATGAAAATGTTAAAATATTGCTCTTTCATCATTTTCGCAGCCTATATTAATTGACACAAAAAACGTTTCTTCATCTGCCTGAATTGTGGTCCTCCACATTAAATAGCACCCACCTAAAACGCAAAAGAGCAATTATTGTGAATGGGCAGAATTATTAATTATGGCATGATTCATTCTACAGAAGAACATCATAACACCTCATAGACTTGGGGTATTAATACTAACCTTTGTAATTTTTGCAAAGTAAGGGTATCAGACTATATATAGAGATAGATAGATATAGATATAGATGATGTAGATATATCTACTCCTTAAAATAAAAATCGTGTGATTTTGTTTATTAAGCTTTTATTTTATAAAATGGTAAAGGCAATTATCTATTTAGCCAAGTGAAAGGCAATTCCCAACAATTTTATGTGAAATTGAACTTTCATAGCTTTTTTTCTCTCCCACAAATTCTAACAAAAAAATATTACCTTCTCAATGCAAGACAAATATAAAATGTCAAATCTTGGCAGGCTTTCAAATACATGATATAAAGTCTTGACTTTATACATGTATAATTGTCTAACTAAAAATACTGCTTTATTCAAACCGTAAGGCGATTTTTAAGTCAATATATTATTGGCATGCCTTAAAGCTAAAAATATGTGGGTTTTTCTTTCTGAGCAATTTTCTTATAACGACCTGAGAATTATAACCACTTTCAGTGTTATTATAAGTCTGTTACTGACCACTAACACAAAAAAAGATAGGATCATTGATTATCTATATTATTAATGGCTGTCTCCAAAGATATGCAAAGAGCTGAACAAATGAAAAGTAATATCCCTCAGCCAATTATTACCTGACCTCAAAGTAATTTCTGCTCAGAACAGGTTTTTACAAGTAGGTCAAATTGCTCACATTTTATAGTAAATTTAATATTAACATTGTGTCCACTGTCAATTCTTTTTAATTTTTAACTTTTTTAAGACACAGGGGTCTTGCTATATTACCTAGGCTGGTCTCCAACTCCTGGCCTCAAGTGATCCTCCTACATCAGCCCTCTGAGGAGCTGGAATTCCATTTTCAATTGGGAAATCCAAACTATATATTCTTAAGACTGCCCAAACAATGAACAAGTTATCTGACATAAATAAAATGTTTTAAAGAGCATAATATATTGAAATAGTGATTCAAACTATAAAACAGTAAAAGAGTAAAGATTTTACAATAAGAATAACCAGCATAGCTCCTCCTCAAAGATAAATGCTTTAAAATGTTTCTGTTTCTATCTATTATATGATCTTTGCCTCCTCCTCCTCTACTCTTATTTTTGAAAGATACTACTAATTTAAATTTCTCTTCTGGTTAACCTAGTAACATTAAATAATCTCAAAACTTTATTTTGCTATCTAGGCAATCATTTAATAATTTATAACTGCTCATTATGTAAGATAATAATATTTTGATTCCTTCCTTCCATCTCTACTAGCCATTTGACCCCTAATTTCTTTCCATTTCAACTTTATTTTTTATATTGGTAAGGCTGATAACATATGCATTTTTTGTAAACAAATATATAATACATGTTTTACTAAAGATTGATTTCAACATTTAAAACCAATAAACGGGTTTTACATTAATATATGTATACAAATATTGATAACTGAAGTATCAAGGGGTTTGTTAATATTGCATAATATTTTCTAATGGTCTAAGGTCAGAAAATCTATGCTGTTTATTTGAAGAGAACTGTTCCTAAGTGCAAAGTCAAGTGGATTTTTCTTTCTACAGTTGTTCAGTGGATCATGCCATGTTTTATTTTACTCCTTAATGACTTGGATAATGACTTAAGTGCATATTTTCTCTTTCCCCACCACATATCTCCAATGGCTATTATTTTCTTCTTGCTGACAAGAACATATGATTGCATTAAATTCTTGTTACATCCTTTAATATATCTATTGCCCCCAAATCTCCTTTTTTGATGTTAACGATGAAATAACTATTCTCTTACCAGTTATATATTGTACTCTCACTATAATCTGAGAATTTCTACTTATTCCTCTGCTGAATCAGGATAATTATTTCCTAGAATCCATATCTTCCCTTCTTGCTTTCTACCTTATATTGCTGGAATTCAGCCTCAGTTCCTTCCTTAGAAAATACGTGAGTTACATTTTCTGAAAACTTAAAGTTGCTTTGTTAAGTCTTTATATCTGATTAATATGTTTATGAAGATATAATTTTAGGTTTAAAATTTTCCCATATTACTTTGAAGGGATTACTGCCACTAAATTCTGGTATCCTATGTTGTGAACTATCTGTTCTTTGTGGATGATTTTTTTTTCAAAGTTTTTCAGAATTATGTTCTTTACACTTAGAGTTTGGAAACTCTACCATGCTAAGTCTAGAATTGGATTTTTGAAAATCCCCTTTTAGATCTAAACTTGCCTATCTAGGCCAGGCACAGTGGTTCATGCCTGTAATCCCAGTACTTTGGGAGGCCGAGGCAGGCAGATCACTTGAACCCAGGAGTCCAAGACCAGACTGATTGGGCAACATGGTGAGATCTTGTCTCTACAAAAAATATAAAAATTAGCCGGGCATGAAGGCATGCACCTGCAGTCCCAACTACTCGAAGGCACAGGTGGGAGAATCGCTTGGGCCCTGAAGGTTGAGGCTGCGTGGGCAGATTGCACCACTGTACTCCAGCCTGGGTGACAGAATGGAATCCTGTCTCCAAATAAATAAATAAAAATAAAAAGTCGTGTGCCTTTCTTCAAATCCAGGAGGTATCTGGTCATTTATTTAATTAAGTCCTCCCTTTCGTTTCCTTTGTTCTCTCTACTAGAATTTCTTATTGGTAGAATCTTGTACCTTCAGAATAGACCTCTTAAATTTCTATCTTTTTTCATAATTATCAACTCTTTGTGTTTTAGGTTGATGTTTAGAAAAGTTTCTTAAATTTAAAATGTAAACAAAATTTAAACTCAAGTAATAAATGTTTAAACATTAGCAATTATATTTTTAATTATCAAGAAATCATATATGTTGACTTTTTCTTTTTCTTAGCATATTATGTTTTTTATGAATGCAGTATCTTCTCAAATAACTGAGGGTAGGAATTAGGTTGTAGTTTTTTTTAGTTCTGTCAGTCTTATATGTCCTCTAAGATAAGTTATTCTGTTTTAAGTTAAATTTTTTTTGTTTACCTGAATGTCTAACATTGTTTTCATGTTATAAAGGAAATAAAAAAAGATGATTATAGGTATCTGATTTGTGTTTCACTTGCTGTGGTATAAGCAGCTTTGTTTCCCTGTACAGCTCTTCCCTAAGTGGAAAGGCTGGAAGGAATGCCCAAGTACACATGGGAGGGTTCTCCTGCACCAGGAGGCTTACCTTAGGTGTGAGGTCAGGAAGAGAGCTGACAAGTCTGCTCGCTCCTACCATGCACTACCCAAGAAGCTATTCACTCTAAGGTAGCAACACCCAAGCTAATATCCCTTGTTCTTTCAAAGAGGTTTTTAAATTTTTTTAGTGAGAAAGACTGGTTCTTTTTCATCTTTTTGTGGGTTTTTTTGTTGTTGTTTGTTTTGTTATGTTGCTTTTAATGTTAGGGCCAGACTGCATAAAGGAGGAAAAGAGAGATTACTATAAGGTAGCTAAAGCACACAGCTACCTTGCTCAAGAGTTTCAGTTTATCTCATTGTTATTAGTCCCACCTCTTACTCCTACCCTTTGAAGTCAATTTACATCAAGCCTAGATCTTCTCTGTGGTTCCTGAGGAAGATGGACTCCCTTGCAACATCTTTACTTGTACTCTCAGCTGCTTCATCAATTAAATTGTCTTCTTATGATCCATGGTCTTTGGAATTTTGTTGACATCATTCTCTAGTACTGAACTTCCTTCAAGCCAAAATGGCACAAAAAAATATTTTGTTGACACTATTATTGGAATATGTTAATAGGCGTGAGGTCCAATCAAAACGTTAGCCCCAGACACTTAGTAGTTGCTCAGATGTTGTTAAGTCATCTGATAAACAGTGAGGATAGTTAGTTCACCTGTTAAGTCATTGGAGGACAGTTGAGACATGCTGTTTTCAACCATCTCATATTTTCACTTGAAGAACTGTAGTGAATTCTAAACAGTCTCATCACTTTAGTAAAATCTCCAGTTCCAAGTGTCTCTAATTTATTTGAAGGAAGATATTTAACCTCACCATGCTAAGTTCTGCTCCCTTATGTGGAACCACACATTGCTGTGTTTTCAACACAGACCTGAAGTTTAGCCTTACTTGGACCTCTTCAGTTACAGAAAAAATATAACAAGTCCAAATGAATTTTTATCAAAATAATAGTAGGAAATATCACTATTTAGAGAAAAACTACTCAATTCATCCAATAAACACACACTTAACCCTATAATATAGTTATTGAAATACTATGTGGCCAGCCCAAGAAAGTGAACTTTCCTGCCTTCTTCAGTGCCAAAGATCAAGTTCATATAAGGACTAAGGGAAAGAGGGTCTCCTCACAGTGATGAGAAGTCTACAAAAAAAAAAACTGCCTAAAAACAGTAATTTTCTTTTTGTTACAACCCCCAAAATTTCAGAGAATTATGTGACAGCTGCATTTGGAACCAAATAGAGCTGGACTCCATATTGTGTTCATTCCTGGTCCAGCATGTGGAAGCATTCTATCTGAAGCATGGCTGGTCATCAGGACAGCAGGAAAAGGGAACACAGGACCATGTGCTAGCTCTCACAGATTCTTTCCAAAAGTGACACATGTCACTTCAATTCCTATTCCATATGCCAAAGCAAGTCATAGGGCTAAGACTAATATAAATGAATGATGAAATGTAGTTGTTCCCCAGAGAATAGAAGCAAATATTTGTGAATAATAACACTATTATACAATGCAATTAGAGTATTTCACAATTGTATCCCAGCGTCACTGTGTCCATTTTATTTTTTACAAACAATATATTTTTTATCCCTCAATAGGCAGCTATTGTTATCCCTTTTCCAATGTTAAGAAAACTGAATAAAGAGAACAAAGTGAACAAAGAGAATTCTTACTACTTAGAGTTGTCTGAAAACAGTTTGTGTTCATGAGGTCAAAGTTCCCTGTTATTGAAAATACTTAAGTAGAAACAAAATGACTACTCTGTGGGGGTTCTCAAGAAAGAGGATTTATGCATTCTGTGAATAATCTTTAAAATTCATTTTATTCCAGAGATTATGTGTTCTACAAGTTGTTCAAGGTCACACAGCTAGTAAGAGGCTATAAACATAAATGTTGCTTTCAAAGAAGTGACCTCATTTACAAGAAGAGAAAAACAGACTCCAGTGTGATTTAGTAATCTAGTGTTCACGTGCCATTACTGTGAAATTCAAATGTTAAAAAAGTTTTATTATATATCACTGTTCAATCAGCTTACAGCAAGATTCATTCATTTGATGACTGAAATGCTACAGATTATTACTGCTATCATATCAAATTTTCCAGATACCCTAGAGATTGTTGTACTGACATAGTTATGAATAAAATATAGGCAATAGCATTTCTTCCATTCCCCAGAAATAAACATTTTCTAGAGTTGCATAATAAATAAACAAATGTTCTAAGAGAGACTTAAAAATCAGTACATCTTAATTATTAAAAAAAAAAAATCACACTCCTTGAATTGAAGACCTGTATTGAAGCCTTCCTTTCTAAAGATATTTTAGGAAATTCTATAAAGAAATAATCCATTTCCTGATGACACTCATTTCTTACCACATGCTCTTAAGGGTTTTATAACTATAGTGCTATGATTCTAACATGGTTATTCCACATAGTGATTAGAATTTTTATCATTTTAAAATCTAATGATAAACATAGGAATTAAATCTAATTTTATTCTCTAAGATATGGTTTAGAGAAAAAAAAAAGAAAAAACGCTGATTTTAATAAAGTTATTGTACTTTTAAAACATTTCTCATTTTCATTTAATAATTCACAATTAACAAAGCTAAGTCAGTGCAAAATGCAGAACGATACATATTTGCTTATTTTAGGTGCATTAATTTATTCATCATTCATATTAGGAGCCAGGGAAAAAAGACTTTAGAACTAAATTAAATAGCATTTTGAATACATTTGGAAACTACATAAAATAGCATCTTCATCTTCTGGCACAAATAGAGATTTGGCGATTTAGGTATCACAGGCCTGACAACTAATTAGAAGTTCATCCAGGACAGCTCATCCAAAGAAGCTCATCCAAGGCAGCTCAAAACATCAATTTGCACCACTGTGTAAGCAAATGAAATGCTTTTCAAGCTGGTCACTAGCCCAAGCTCCAGTAAATAACCTTCTTCAAATCCAGATGATTGCAAACATTTAAAATGTGTTTGGGGAGAGAAACACTTTTGGAATTTAAGTTATTAGAAACCATGAAGGCCAGAAGACAGGGCAATGACATAGTCACAGTACTCATAGCAAAAGACTGTCAACATGAAAATTAAACAACACAATACTAAATAACTAATGGATCACAGAATAAATTATTAGAGAAGTTAGAATATACTTCAGAAAAAATAAAATAAAATACAACATATTAAACTTGTAGAATATTTTTAAAAAGTTGTACTAATAGAAACCGCCTGACCTCAAGTTATCCATACCCCCTTGCCTTCCCAAAGTGCTGAGATTACAGGCATGAACCACCACACCAAGCCCAAAAACTATTCTTTATAGCATTGTTTGAAATAGTAAAAATATAGAAACAATTTAGATTCCCATTAAAAAGGGACTAGTTACATGACATGAAATTATATGTCGGAAGTAAAAATAGAATGGCATAGGCTTATATTTACAAACAGAAATACCTTTAAGATATATCAAAAAATAAATAATGTAGGTTGCATAATATATACAATGTAATAATAGTTATGAAATATGTATATATATGTGTGTTAATATGTATATAAGTATATATGTGTAAAAAGCTTTAGAAAAAATATTGATAGGTATTTCAAATTGTTAGCAGTTATTCTTTGTAGTATGTAGAGTGAAAACTGATCAAGGTTGAGGTTTGTTTATTGATTTTACTTTCAACCAGGTTAAGTCTTTTGATTGGGTTAATCTTTTTAAGGATCGGCAAGATACAGGGCAATTCACAATCTTACCACAAAGGAAAAATGAGTTCTACCATCTCCTATCCCTGCTGTTTTTTCCCACTCAGGTAGGACAAGGGAGGCAATATTAGATACCAAATATCTAACACATTTACATACATGGCCCAGTCATAATATTTTGCAGATCTGGGGAACCTAAGAAGTACTCCAGCATATTGTAACAGCATTCCAACTTTAATTTCCAACCCCAAGACCAGTCTTATGACTATACTTAAAATAAATAATAAACTAAAGTAATAGCATTTATTTGTGACCTGATGATATAAATTTAATCAAAACAAAAGGAACAAATGTTTTAGAATGAACTCTATTTGCAACAAAGGACAACTTAAATGAACAAGCAAACACCTACATTGGCTTCTCAACAATTTCTCACTTCATTGATCATTTCTACAATAGTTGGAGGCACTTTGTACCAGAGAAATAATATCTCCTTTTAGCATGATGTGATCTAGTTGCTTTCTTGACTGTTTTAAAATGAATCTCTTCCGTATCATCTAATGCAAGGTTCATATGTTAATCGAAGCCAATGATATAGCTCTCTATTTGCATATTTATTTGCTTATAGAGCCACACAGGCACTATTTTGCAAGTATCCAAAGTGAGGTTCGGGCTGTGCATCACCTTTTGCATTTTGTGGCCCTAGTCATGTGGTGAAAGCTCACAAAGACTCTACTCTGGGTAGGCTTTTTCACTTTTCTCAAACTCATCCCAGACTTCTGATTCTTACTCTCTCTTTCTTTACTGTATTTTATTTTGATGTGATTGTTTTAACACTTAGTCATTAACAGCAGGTAGAACTTCAATATCTTGACGAAAAGATCAGGTCAAAATTTTAACAGTCTGCAGTTTGTAGCCCTTCCTTAATTTAAACAATTTAAGCACAAAATATGCAGCTTTTTTAAGTTTTTATTTTTTTACAATATTATCTCCTTACACTTATAAGACTTCTTACTAAATAATAAAATTATATAGTGTAATTTTGTTAAATATTTTATCTTACCTTAAATATGCATGATTATATTCATAGGATATATGTAATTATACATTTTAATATGCTATAAACATTTAATTAATCATTATAATATACAGTTATATAACCATACATGTAATTATTATATATATATTCATTTTGTATTTGGTAAAATGTCTTGTAAACAATGAATTGATCTCGAAAAAAGATTAGAAAGGATTTTAAAATTTTGCTGAATTTGCTTTAATAAGAAAAAACTGGACTGTTAAAATTTGTGAATATGTTTTTATTTATATTTATATACATTTAAAATAAAATAAAAATTCAAATAAATACACACACTGTATATATATCATGATATATTTCTATTATTAGCATTATGACAGCAAATTCTTATAATGAAAAACAAAAGGAAAATTTTCATTTTTACTCCATAAGTTTATGTATATTATTTATAATTTGAGGTTATTTTTGAGTATATGTTTATGATTCTTGGAAAATAAAAGCCCAATAGATAATTTTGTGCCATTTGGAAACTAACGATTATACAAAAAGCTAGTACTAATGTTAGAAACCTTTTGATTGTACCAAATTTGAAAACTAATGATGTATACAAAAAGCAAGGACTAAAAGCAGAAGAAAAGAGAATGTATTCATAGGGAGAAGAAGAGAGGGTAAGTTCCCAAGTTTTTCAACTTTAGCAAACTCATCATTAAGCACCAAAGGGACTGCTATTATTTCACTATTGACATTATGTTCAATCATTCTAGTAAGCTTTTAACTTGAATTATCTTTCTTAATTCTCACAATATATGCTGAAAGCTATTATTATTCCCAAATAGAGAAATGGAGGCTTGAAAAGTTAAATAACTGAAAATTCATGCTCTTAGTAATGGTTAGAATCATTATTCAAATACTGCATCTCTGGCCCTAGGACCTGAGCTTTTAAACATATTTGAAACTAACATTTGACAATTTGGCATAAGAAAAAACACCAAAAATTTGGATTCAGAAAATCTAGCTATAAGTCACAGATCTTCCACATAGAACACTGATGAGCAACTTATTAATGCCTGGCCTTAAGTTTCTTGATTCATAACATAGTATAATATGAAATTAGATATGACAGAATCTATTCCTGAAACTAACTCTGGCTGCTCCAACAGACAAACCCCAAGTAGTCAGTAATTTAACGTAATAAAAATTTCATTCTGACTCTCTTAATTCTAAATAGGTGTCCATAAATGGTGAGCAGTTCTTCATGTCTGTATTAGGGACCAGGGTCATTCTACCCTGTGATTCCATTATCCTCAATTCATAGCTCACAGCACAGCTCTGAGATTTGTCCCAATGCTAGATAGACAAACAGGTCCCTAAGGGTGTATATCACCCAGACAAGTGGCCACAGCTTGCATAAGAGACACTGGAAAACATAGTCCAATTTCATACTTGGGAAGAAGAGGAATCAGACTGGTTTATTAGTTAACAATCTCCCCCAGTAAATATGTATTTATATATACAGACATTATATGTAAGTTACTATTTTAAATATTTAGTCTTAGTCATTGTCATTCCAGATTTTCAGTCCTTGGAAGCCTTAGCTTTAAAGAAACACATGAGGGGCTGGGCACAGTAGCTCATGCCTGTAATCCCAGCACTTTGGGAGACCGAGGTGGGTGGATCACCTGAGGTCAGGAGTTCGAGACCACCCTGGCCAACATGATGAAACTCCATCACTATTAAAAATACAAAAAATTAGCTGCCAGGCATGGTGGTGGGCACCTGTAATCCCAGCTACTTGGGAGGCTGAGCAGGAGAATCACTTTAATCTGGGAGACGGAGGTTGCAGTGATCTGAGATCATGCCATTGCACTCCTGCCTGGGCAACAAGAGTGAATCTTCGACAGATAAGATAGATAGATAGATAGAGAGATAGATAGATAGATAGATAAATAGATAGATAGATAGCGACAGACAGACACGCATGAGATACGTAAGCATTAACCAGTATGCCTCCTTATTATGTAGAAGAGGGTTGGTCAGTGTTGATCCAAACACCTCAATATAGAAAACCGTAAGATCCTTTAGATAGTGTATAACCTTCAAGAGACAGCTGCATGCACCCCTTCAAAGCAAAATAGATTTCAGTATCTAAACTACTAGTGGGAAAATCATTTTAATCTAGAGAGAATCCCCCTGCAAGAGAGTATGCTATCTAAAATATTTTTCTTTTTTCTCACAGAACATCTTTCCATTCCAAGCCATACAAGATCTAATTAAGGTTTGGAGAAAAAAAGAGAAGTAAGATAAATTTTAATTTTACATATAATTATCTTTGAACTGAAAAAAGCATGCTTCCATGCTTTACATATGCTTCTGTCTCTTTCTGGATTCTTTCTTTTACCTTTACTATCTTATGATGTTTTAGTTGCCCTATAAGAATACTTATTTATTGCATTCTAATAATTAATTATGCTGACATATAGGTATGACATATTTTTAGAAATTTATACCAATGTTTTTAGTTATCATGCATTTTTTTTTTTTTTTAATTTTCAGAGTCAAGGTCTTGTTCTGTTGCCCAGGCTGGAGTACAGTGGCAAAATAAGGGCTCACGCCTCCACCTCCCAGACTCATGTGATCCTCCCATCTCAGCCTCTGGAGTATCTGGAACTTCAAGCACAGGCAACCATACCCAGGTGAGATCCCACTATGCTTCCCAGGCTGGTCTCAAACTCCTGAGCTCAAGAAATCCTCCTGCTTTAGTCTCCCAAGAGTACTGGGATTACATGTATGTTAGCCACCACTCCTAGTCTTGCATATTCTTATATTGTGATATTTATGAAGGGTGTAACTACTCTGCATCATAAGTGAGACTTCTCTTATTTCATCCTCTTTAGATATATAATTACCTTGATTATTTGCACAAATCAAAGGATCAGAGGCAACAGGACATAATAGTTAAAAGCACAGAATATAGTCTACCTCCCTGAGTTTGAATGCATGACCTTCAGAAAGTTATTTCACCTCTCTATGTTTCAGTGTCCTCAAAGTAACTAGAAATAAAACTAATGTAGATTTCATAATGCTGTAAGTTAATATTTGCAAGTTGCTTAGAATAGTTTCTGGTGACAGATAAGTGGCTGTCATGTAAATAAAGAAAACAAACTAGAAATTAGAGAGAAACTCCAATATCTAGAAATGTTATATATTAAAGAGATAATAGTAATAACTTTATCATCACTTTGTAAGTATATGAGTTTGGATATATTCATTATTATTTGTATACCTTATTTGCTTCATCTGTAAGAAAATTATAAAAATAGTGACCACTTTATTGAGTTATCACAATAAATTAACTGAAGTTTTAAGGCTTTAACTAAATGGTGGTTGGACAGATGAAAAGACTTGGGAGAGGGACACTGATTACATAATAAAGGAAGCATTACGTGGTTATTTGAACATAAGAATTGCCCAGTAAATGGTGATGAGGTGCCTGAACAATCATGTAGGAAAAAGAACTGGAATTCCACTATTACTTCTTATATCAATATGAGCCTATACACAAAAAGTGAAATACTTAAAATACTAGGCACAAAACAGAAATGAATGAATGATATAATCTCACTAAATACATAAAATTATAAAGAAAAATGAAATGTATTTTAGTTCAGTGACCTAACAAAACTTATGCACCAGCTCAGAAGGATATCTGTTGGCTTTGTAAGCATGTCATATTATTCTCAGACTCTACAAATCACATCTTCTGCCTTTTCAGAATGTTTATTTAGCAAATCTTTTCAAATAAGTGAACAACTATAAACAAAAACATAAAATGTGTTAAATCAGTAGTTCAAGTTGTGTTATGCCAATTTTAGAAAACACATGAAACTAGACTAAAATTTATTCAGAATAATATTAATTTCTATTTCTTTCCTATTTCCCAATGGTACCAGGCTATATTTGTTTAAAATTACATAAAAATGTTACTATTCCTTAGAAAATAAAGAGAATTATTTACAATGAGTTGAATCAGACATTTATGCTGTTTTCTACTTCTTGATCCATGTAATTTTATGTATCTACCGTTAGGCTCAGATATAAAAATGGCCCTCTGGATTTTCCTTGCCAAACTGCAAAGCTGCTACATAATCCCATTTGTGAGCATTTTTATGATCCTCTCACACACTGCCTTTCATTTCTTTCAGGATTTACTTTGATGTGTCAATTTGGATGCTAATTTAATTTTCTAAAGAGTTAACTCTGAGTTATTTCTCAATTAACTTGTCAAATTATTGAAATTTGAATTATGCCATCAAGGAATGCTAAGTGAACAATCATGTTTTTGAAGCATTATGCCATTTCTTCATTCTGGCATGAGAAATATAGCTTATTGAGTCATCAAACTTTTAGATGCTATCAACTTAAAATATAAAATCAAGAATCTAGAGTTTTGGTCACTATGACAAAAGATCCCATAATGAATGCTAAGAAAGGCAACGCTGGGGGAGGATCCAAGATGGTCGAATAGTAACAGCTCTGGAGTGCAGTTCCCAGTGAGAACAGTGCCAGAGGGTGAGTGCTCACCACATTTCCAAATAAGTTTTTGCTGCCCAAAGACCAGGAGATTCCTGGGCCCAAAAGCGCCATGAGTTTTCAGCACAGTGGTTTGAGGCAGTGTTGCGTCGGTGCACAGAAACTCAAACAAGTCTGGACGGCTGTTTTGATTGGCACCTGGAACGCCTGGGAGACAGAGCCACCCATTCAACTGAAAGGGATGGGGCTGAGACAGGGAGCCGGGTGATCTGGCTCTGCAGGTACCACCCCCACAAAACAAGCAATCTGAAATGCTCTGGATTGAGCTTCACAGCAAGCACAGCTGGATCCAGAATGGTCCAGCTCAGTGTAGGGAAGGGTGTCCCCCACTACCTAGGCAGTCCACCACTACCGAGGCAGTTCACACAGCAGCTGGGCAGAGTGTGCGGCAGCTCAGCAACACCTCTGCTGGCAGACTGTGACTAGACTACTCCATGCAGGGCAGGGCATCTGTGAAAAAAGGCAGCAGCATGACAGGAACTTATAAATAAAGCTGACCTTTCTAGGACAGAGCACCTGGGAAAAGAGGTGGTTATGAGTTCAGCTGCAGCAGACTTAAAGGTACCTGCCAGCAGCTCTGCATGGAACAACGGAACTCCCAGCACAACAATTGAGCTCTTATAAGGGACAGATTGTCTCCTCAAGCAACTCCCTGACTGCTGTATACCCAAAGAGACACCTCATAAAGGACAGCTCAGGCCAACATTTGGCAGGTACCCTTCTGGGACAAGGATAGCAGAGGAAGAAACCAGCAGCAACCCTTGCTGTTCTGCAGTCCCTGCAGGTGATCCCCAGGCAAGCGAGGTCTGGAGTGGACCTCCAGCAGTCCTGCAGCAGAAGGGCCTGACTGTTAGAAGGAAAACTAAGAAACAAAGAAATAGCTTCAACATCAACAAAAAGGATGTCTACTCAGAGACCCCATCCAAAAGTCACCAACTACAAAGACCACAGGTACATAAAGCCACTAAGGTGGGAAAAAACCAGTGCAAAAAGGATGAAAACACCAAAAACCAGAATGCCTCTCCTCCTCCAAGGGATAGCAACTCCTCACCAGCTAAGGATCAAAGATGGATGGATAATGAATCTGATGAATTGACAGAAACAGGCTTCAGAAGGTGGGTAATAACAAACTTCTCAGAGCTAAAAGAACATGTGCTAACCCAATGCTAAGAAACTAGGAACCTAGAAAAAAGATTAGATGAGATGCTAACTAGAATAAACAGCTTAGAGAAGAATATAAATGACTTGATGGAGCTGAAAAACACAGCACGAGAACTTCACAAATCATACACAAGTTTCAATAGCTGAATTGACCAAGCAGAAGAAAGGATATCAGAGATTGAAGATCAACTCAATGAAATAAAATGAGAAAGCAAGAATAGAGAAAAAAGAGTGAAAAGAAATGAACAAAGCCTCCAAGAAATATGGGACTATGTGAAAAGACCTAATCTATGTTTGATAGGTGTACCTGAATGTGACACAGACAATGAATCCAAGCTGAAAACACTCTTCAAGATATTATCCAGGAGAACTTCCCCAACCTAGCAAGGCAGGCCACCATTCAAGTCCAGGAAATACAGAGAACACCACAAAGATATTCCTCAAGAAGAGCAATCCCAAGGCACATAATCGTGAGATTCACCAAGTTGAAATGAAGGAAAAAATGCTAAGGGCAGCCAGAGAGAAAGATCAGGTTATCCACAAAGGGAAGCCCATCAGACTCATAGCTGATCTCTTGGCAGAAACCCTACAAGCCAGACTAGAGTGGGGGCCAATATTAAACATCCTTAAAGAAAAGAGCTTTCAACCTAGAATTTCATATCCAGTCAAACTAAGCTTCATAAGCAAAAGAGAAAGAAAATCCTTTAAGAACAAGCAATTGCTCAGAGATTTTGTCACCACCAGGCCTGTCTTGCAAGAGTTCCTGAAAGAAGCATTAAACAAGGAAAGGAACAACCAGTACCAGCAACTGCAAAAACATACCAAATGGTAAAGACCATCGACACAATGAAGAAATGTGTCAACTAACGGGCAAAACATCCAGCTATCATCAAAATGGCAGGATCAGATTCACACATAACAATATTAACCTTAAATGTAAATAGGCTAAATGTCCCAGTCAAAAGACACAGACTGGCAAACTGGATAAAAAGTCAAAACCCATCAGTGTGCTGTATTCAGGAAACTCATCTCACATGCAAGGACACACATAGGCTAAAAATAAAGGGATGAAGGAAGATTTCTCAAGCAAATGGAGAGCAAAAAAAAAGCAGGAGTTGCAATCCTAGTCTCTGACAAAATGCACTTTAAACCAACAAAGATCAAAAGAGACAAAGAAGGGCATTACATAATGGTAAAAGGATCAATGCATCAAGAAAAATTAATGATCCTAAATATATACACACCCAATACAGGAGCACCCAGGTACATAAAGCAAGTTCTTAATGACCTATAAGGAGACTTAGATTCCCACACAATAATAGTGGGAGACTTTAACAGTCCACTGTCAATATTAGATGAATGAGACAGAAAATTCACAAGGATATCCATGGCTTGAACTTAGATCTGGACCAAGTGGACCTAATAGATATCTAGAGAAATCTCCACCCCAAATCCACAGAATATATTTTCTTCACAGCACTGCATGGCACCTACTCTTAAATTGACCACATAATTGGAAGTAAATCACTCCTCAGCAAATGCAAAAGAATGGAAATCATAACAGTTTCTCAGACCACAGTGCAATCAAGTTAGAACTCAGAATTAAGAAACTAACTCAAAACTGCACAACTTCATGGAAGCTGAACAACTGGCTCCTGAATGTCAACTGGATAAACAATGAAATGAAGGCAGAAAGAAAGATATTCTTTGAAACCAATGAGAACGAATACACAATGTACCAGAATCTCTGGGACACATTTAAAGCAGTGGCTAGAGGAAAATTTATAGCTATAAATGCCCACTAGAGAAGTGAGGAAAGATCTAAAATCGACACCCTATCATCAAAATTGAAAGAGCTAGAGGAGCAAGATCAAAAAAACTGAAAAGCTAGCAGAAGACAAGAAATAACTAAGATCAGAGCAAAACTGAAGGAGATAGAGATACAAAAAATCTTTCAAAAAATCGATAAACCCAGGAGCTGGTTTTTTGAAAAGATCAACAAAATAGACAGACCACTAGGCAGATTAATAAAAAAGACAAGGGAGAAGAATCAAATAGATGCAATAAAAACGATAAAGGGGATATCACCACTGATTCCACAGAAATACAAACTACCATCAGAGATTACTACAAACAACTCTATGCACATAAACCAGTAAACCTGGAAGAAATGGATAAATTCCTGGACACTTGCACCCTCCCAATCCTAAACCAGTAAGAAGTTGAAACCTTTAACAGATCAATAACAAGGGCTGAAGTTGAGGCAGCAATTAATAGCCTACCAACCAAAAAAGCCCAGGTCCACATGGGTTCACGGTCAAATTCTACCAGATGTACAAAGAGGAACTGGTATCATTTCTTGTGAAACTATTCCAAACAATCCAAGAAGAGGGAATCCTTCCCAAATCATTTTAGGACACAAAAATCATCCTGATACTAAAACCTGGCAGAGACTCAACAAGAAAAGAAAACTTCAGGCCAATATCCATGATGAACATAGATGCAAAAATCTTAAATAAATACTGGTAAACCGAATGCAACAGCATCAAAAAGCTTATCCATCACCATCGAGTAGGCTTCATCCCGGGGATTCAAGGCTGGTTCAACATACGCAAGTCTATAAACATAATCCACCACGTAAACAGAACCAAAGACAAAAACCACATGATTATCTCAATAGATGCAGAGAAGGCCTTCGACAAAATTCAACAGCCCTTTATGCTAAAAACTCTCAATAAACTAAGCATCAAAGGAAGATATCTCAAAATAATAAAAGCTATTTATGACAAACCTACAGCCAATATCATACTAAATGGACAAAAACTGGAAGTATTCCCTTTGAAATTCGGCACTAGACAAGGATGCCCTCTGTCACCACTCCTATTCAATATAGTATTGGAAGTTCTGGCCAGAGCAATTAGGCAAGAAAATAAAAGGGTATTCAATTAGGAAAATAGGAAGTCAAATTTTCTCTATTTGCAGATGACATGATTGTATATTTAGAAGATCCTATAATC
Source organism: Aotus nancymaae (assembly GCF_030222135.1). Taxonomy (NCBI): domain Eukaryota; kingdom Metazoa; phylum Chordata; class Mammalia; order Primates; family Aotidae; genus Aotus; species Aotus nancymaae. The sequence continues at coordinate 45,569,679 of NW_026988421.1, read as the reverse complement.
TCAGCCCAAAATCTCCTTAAACTGATGAGCAAATTCAGCAAAGTCTCAGGATACAAAATCAATGTGCAAAAATCACAAGCATTTCTATACACAAATAACTGACTAACAGAGGGCCAAATCATGAACAAACTCCCATTCACAATTGCTACAAAGTGAATAAAATATGTAGAAATACAACTAACAAAGGATGTACAGGACCTCTTCAAGGAGAACTACAAACCACTGCTTGATGAAGTAAGAGAGGACACAAAAAAATGGAGAAACATTCCATGCTCATGGTTAGGAAGAATCAATATCATGAAAATGGCCATACTGCCCAAAGTAATTTATAGATTTAATGATATCCCCATCAAGCTACCAATGACCTTTTCACAGAACTAGACAAAACCACCTTAAACTTCATATGGAACCAAAAGAGAGCCCGCATAGCCAAGACAATACTAAGCAAAAAGAACAAAGCTGGAGGCATCATGATACCTGATTTCAAACTATATTACAAAGCTACAGTAATCAAAATAGCATGGTACTGCTACCAAAACAGAGATATAGACCAATGGAATAGAACAGAGGCTTCGGAGGCAATGCCACACATCTACAACCATCTGATCTTTGACAAACTTGACAAAAACAAGCAATGGGGAAAGATTCCCTGTTTAATAAATGGTGTTGGGAAAACTGGCTAGCTGTGTGCAGAAAGTAGAAACTAGACCCCTTCCTGACACCTTACACTAAAATTAACTCCAGATGGACTAAAGACTTAAACATAGACCTAACACCATAAAAACCCTAGAAGAAAACCTAGGCAAAACCATTCAGGATACAGGCATAGGCAAGGATTTCATGACTAAAACACCAAAAGCATTGGCAACAAAAGCCAAAATAGACAAAAGGGACATAATTAAACTCCATATCTTCTGTACAGCAAAGAAACAATCATTAGAGTGAACCAGCAACCAACAGAATGGGAAAAATTTTTGCAATCTACCCATCTGACAAAGAGCTAATATCCAGAATCTACAAAGAACTAAAATAGATTTACAAGAAAAAAAAGTCCCATCCAAAAGTGGGCAAAGGATATGAACAGACATTTTTCAAAAGAAGACATATATAAAGCCAACAAACATATGAAGAAATGCTCATCATCACTGATTATTAGAAAAATGTAAATCAAAACCAGATTGAGATACTACCTCATGTCAGTTAGAATAGTGATCACTAAAAAATCTGGAGACAGCCGATGCTGAAGAGGATGTGGAGAAATAGGAACACTTTTACACTGTTGGTGGGAGTGTAAACTAGTTCAACCATTGTGGAAGACAGTGTGGTGCTTCCTCAGGGACCTAGAAATACAAATTTCGTTTGACCCAGCAATCACACTACTGGGTATATACCCAAAGGATTATAAATCATTCTATTATAAAGACACATGCACACATACGTTCATAGTGGCACTGTTTACAATAGCAAAGACCTGGAACCAAGCCAAATGCCCATCAACAATAGACTGGACAAGGAAAATGTGGCACATATACACCATGGAATACTATGCAGCCATAACAAATGATGAGTTCGTGTCCTTTGTAGGGACATGGATGAATCTAGAAACCATCATTCTCAGCAAACTGACACAAGAAGAGAAAATCAAACACCGCATGTTCTCATTCATAGGCTGGTGTTGAACAATGAGAACACATGGACACAGGGAGGGGAGCATCACACACCGGAGTCTGTTGCAGGGGGCCAAGGGAGGGACAGTCGGGGGGTGGGGAGGTTGGGGAGGGATAACATGGGGAGAAATGCCAGATGTAGGTGATGGGGGGATAGAGGCAGCAAACCACATTGCCATGTGTGTACCTATGCAACAATCCTGCATGATCTGCACATGTACCCCAGAACCTAAAACACAATTAAAGAAAAAAAAAAAACAGGAGGAAAAAAAAGAAAAGAAAGGCAACACTATGCAAGGTTAAAGTGGTTTGGTTAAATATGCCAAGTTCTTCAAAATCAACTATATACCTGGAGATACTTACATTACTTCCATTTTCCAGGCAAATTTATTTTATTTCTGTTATTTGAATTTGCTAAACTACTCTCATCCTAAATATGATTATTATTTTTTCTGCCTGAAGTTTACCTAGAATCTTTCATGTTCTTTTTATTCTTCAGGTCCTAGCACATTTTTTATATTAATACAAAACCGTTTTGTTTTACAGCAATTTTAGATTTACCCAACAATTGTAAAGTTAGTACAGAGAGTTTTCACATTCTCCATATTACTTTTCTCTATCATTACATCTTCCATTACTGTGGTGCATCTGTTATAGCTAATGAACCAACATTGACACATTATTATTAACTGAAATCCGTATTTCATTCAGATTTTCTTATTTTTTACCTAATATATTTTTTTGTTGTGGTTTCAGGATCTCATCTCAGAGGCCATATCACATTTAGCCATCCTGTGTTCTCAGTCTTCTCTTGACTGACAGTTTTTCAGACCTTCCTGGTTTTGATTACATTGATAAGTATGAAGAATCATGGTCAGGTGTTTTATAAAATATTCTTCACATGAAATTTGTTGATTTTTCTCATGATTACTTTAGGGTTATGGGTTTTTGAGAGGAAGATGAGAGTGATAAATTACCAATTTCACCTTAAACAAATGGTACATAATATTTACATCATATCACTGTTTATGTTGACCTTGATCACCTGCTTGAGGTAGTTTGTCATGTTTCTCCACTGAAAAAGTACTCTTTTTTAAATATATTTTTTCTTACTGTACTCATTGGAAAGAGGTCACTGCAAGCATCCCGCACTTAATACTAATGCAGCATAACGTCTACATGAGTTATCTGTGATTCTTCTACACAGATTTGCCACTTCTTCCATTTTTTAAATTAAATTATTTATATCACTATGGACTCATGGAAATTCATTTTATAATTTTGCTTATAATTGAATACTACAAGTACATACGTTTTTGCTCAAACTGTTTCAGCTTTGTCACTGATAGCTCTTTGATTTGGCTCCTGTGTTCCTTTGACACAATCCCATTATTATGAGCTCAGTTTTTATTTGAGCACTTTCTTATTTCAAGGTCGTCTTAAATAATTTTTCTGTCTCAATCCTAGAATCAGCCATTGCTCTACAGATTCCCTCATTCCTTTTATTTAAGACTAATAATAAAATCAAAAATTTAGGCACTTAGTGTGTTGACTGGTACTGGAATGTCATTGCCTCTGGGGTTCTCAACTGACAGAGCAAGGAAATATATGTCTGTCTACTAAGCCATGTATACATACACATCAATAAATACATCGATGTGAAACTATCTCTATGAACTAAACATGAGTTTATATGTGGGTCCCTAACTCTAAAAATGACATTATCTCATTAATTATTCTAGCTTCTACTAAATGCTTACCTATAAACTTACATTCCAAAAATGGAAACCTGGTTCTCACAGTTCACCATTTATGTATTTAATTTTTCAATTATAGCACATATAAAATTACATATGTGCTATAATTATATTGTATATATGTATTATATATTACAATTATATATAATGTATATATTATATATACATATATAATTATATAGGCACATGTGTATTATATGTAATTATATATGCATATATATGTTAAAATATAAGTATAGCATATATATGATATATGTGCTATAATTGAACTATATATATATAACGGTTTCAGAATTGTGAATTTGTATCCCTGTGGAACACAGTTTAATACTTACAGTGTTCATATGGTTTCTTTTGCCTTTAGTCTCACACATGATACTCATTTCCAGTTAGATTGACACCATATGCCCAGAACCTTCCTCAGTGTGATTGTTTCATACATGTTGAACAGAAGTAGATTATGTTGCCACTACTACGTTCCACACCGAAATATCACAATCTCAGAAGGTTTTTTTTTTTTTTGAGACAGAGTCTTGCTCTGTCACTCAGGCTGGAGTGTAATGGTGTGATCTCGGCTCACAGTAAGCTCCATCACCTAGGTTCAAGCAATTCTCCTGCCTTTGCTTCCCAAGTAACTGGGATTACAGGTGACCACCACAATGCCTGGCTAATTTTTGTATTTTATTAGAGATGGGATTTCACCATGTTGGCCAGGCTAGTCATTTCCTGACCTCAGGTGATCCACCCTCCTCAGCCTCCCAAAGTGCTAGGATTACGGGTGTGAGCCAATACGCCCGGTCAGAAATTACTTTAAAAATTTGCAGACAGGTGCGATGGCTCATGCCTGTAATCCTAACACTTCGGGAGGCCGAGATAAGCAGATTACCTGAGCTCAGGACTTCAAGACCAGCCTGGGCAACATGTTGAAACTGTGTCTCTACTAAAATACACACACAAAAAAAAAAATTAGCTGGGCATGGTGACCAGTGTCAGTAACCACAGCTAAATGGAAGGCTGAGGCATGAGAATTGTTTGAATCCAGGAGGCAGAGGTTGTAGTGAGCCAAGACCATGCCACTGCACTCCAGCCTGGGCAACAAGTAAAACTCTGTCTTAAAAAAAAATTGCATCCATCAAAGCACATACATTGTGTTGTAAAGTTCTATGAGGTGAAAATGTATAGGATTGTTTATACACCATTACATTATCATACAGATTAGCTTTATCAGTCTAAAAAAAAAAAAAAAAAAACCTAGAACTCCTAGAAAAACACTAATCTTTTTATCATTTCTGTAGTTTTGCCATTTCCAAAATGTCACAGAAGTTTAATTATAAAGTATGTAGCTTCTTCCGATTAGTTTCAATATGCATTTATAATTTATTCATGTCTTTTTGTGGCCTATTTCCTCTTTTTATTGTTGAATCATATTCAGTGGTATAGAGGTACCACAGTGTGTTTATAAAAATTCACTTACTGAAATACATCTTGGTTGCTTTCAGTTTTTAGTGATCATGAGGAAAAAAGCTGCTCTATACATCCATATGCATATTTTTGTGCAGAAAAACATTTTCAAATCAATTGGGTAAATACCTAGGAGCATGATTGCTGTACTGTATTGTAGTACCCTGTTTAGCTTTGTATGAAAACGCCAAACTGTATTCCAAAGAGATTGTAGTGTTTGACATTCTCACCAGCAATGAATAAGAGTTATTGTAAGCAATTGATATGATAAAAATTTTTGGATATTAGATATTCTTTTCAATATACAGTGGTACCTTTTTATTGTTTTAATTTGTAATTATCTAAGGACAAATGAAAAATGTTTTGTATGCTTATGTGCCGTCTTTATATCTTTTTCAGTGAACTGTTTGTTCAGATATTTTGCTCTTTTTGAGTTGTTTTCATAATGTTGAGATTTAAACATTCTTTGTATTTTTGAATACAAGGTCTTTTTATGAGATATGCATTTTGCAAAAATTTTTTTTGTAATCTTTCATTTGTGTTTTGATTCTTTTAACAGTGTCTTCTGCAGAGCACGTATTTTAAATTTTAATACAAACTAAATGTTTATTTCAATGATGATGTTACCAGCAGTGAATCCATACTAGTCTGCAGCAAACTTGATACTTGCTTCTTTAGAGGAAAGAATTCCACTGAGGGGCAGAAATAGGTTTAAGGCAGAGGGAAAGACACATTCACAGTGTCAGTCAGCACTTGGGAGGGTGACCGCACGCGCATTACATTTACTGAAGTTGTGCACATGTTCTCTAGGGATGATTTTCCTGTACCAGTCCAATGCCCCAGAGGAAGGCCATACATTTGCCATTTTGTCTCTCAGTGCATATGCTTGAGCCTAATCACCCACCTCCTCCTGAGATCTTATTGGGAAACTGCTGGTCACCAACTCCAGGTATTTTCTGTCTCTTGGAATATTGTCTTCCCCTGGTGCCTGCTGCAACCAATTATCTTTTCAAGGAGACAGCTTAACCACTGCCTGACCATAACCTGATGATCAGATGACATTGTTTGGGTTGGGGGTGGTGGGTGATCTCTTTCCTGCTTATGTCTGCAGCTATTAACTCTAACAATGATACTCTTAGTATTGCATCTTCTGTGTATTTCCCAAAATGCTGTCTATAACCCTATGAAAAGAGATGTTCACGGCACCCTTTTTTGTTATTACAAGCTGCTTTTATGTCTTCATTAACCTATACATTATAATCCCTTCACTAATACTAAAACAGATTTGACGTATATGTCTAATTAATATGTTTAAGTACAGAACATTTATAAAACCACCATGATAAGCCTATATCTGCTTTCTTTTTCTTTTAATCTTCTTCTGATTTTTCCTTGTCTTCCTATTTATGGAATAGAGGTATTTCCATTTTTGGTGGCTTAAGACCTGTTATAGACCACTTTAAAAATAGGACAACAGGTATTAAGAGATACTTTCCTGACTACTCTCCTATTTGCCATACAGAAGTATGTAACTAGTATTCCAAGAAATTCTGGCCATCAAATAAGTTGAAATATTTAGGAATATAATTAGAAGTGGGTTGGGACCAAAATTTGTTATAAGGTTTTATATATCAAATTTAAAAAATGCCAAATGAAATGGCTATTTATTGGTGCTGAGATGTTCTCTTAAAAGGTACAGAGAAGTGGAACAAAATAGTCACAAAGCACCATCTCAAATAGAAATAATTCCTATTAAAATATTATTAAGCAAAAGAAGGGCTAGAGATTTGTAAACTATACATTTTATTATTTTTTAACACAAAGTATTAAATATGTTTATTTTAAAAAAACAAATACTATTTAAAGGCATTTTAGAAATACTCAATATGAATTTTAAATCATGTTAATAATAAAGTATTAAATATATAGAAATGTGTGTCTGAAAGTTTTCTGAGATATTAAAGCTCCCATGGCATAATTGGTCTTGGTATTATTGCTTTATTTTATTCTGGGAATTCTGCGTTTGATGGGAATGTGAATTCAATTGAGCCAAATATGTACTGTGTAGGTAGGCATTCATGACTATTGACTGTATTTTGGAAAACTTTCTAGCTGATACTAAGTGAGTGAGAAATTTTCCTATAATGCCATATATATACAATTCCCCTATAAATCTACCTCTTGTGCTAAATTGGAGCTAACACACAATGTTGAACTTGCAGAGGAATGATTCTTAGAGCTTAGGTTAGGAATCACTTTTAACGCAAAAGGATAATATTGAACCAACATAAGTTGGCCTTGTTAAATACTTTCACAGAATTTCCACAAACATTTCTTAGTTTTTGAAGACACTTTATGTTTATGCAATCTATTGCATTGTGTGATGGCAATCTCATTGGAACATTTACATAAATCAGTATATAAGGAGAGAGTCACAGTTAGAGAGTATAAATAACCAAGTACCTTGAGTCTCACAGTTGTATTAAATACAACAATTTAAAATAAAATCAAGACCTGAAAAAATATGATTATGAAAAAATTTTTAATTTGAACATATGAATAAAAATTGCTGCAATTTCTACTGATAGTTGTTTAACATTAAACCCAAAAGCTCCAGACTAAAAGACAACGGTCTGAAATCTCTAGACTACAAAACTACACCAATTTCGTGGACTTGCTATTTGGTTTTAGGTGCACAATCAAATATCGTTGCCAAAAATCAAGAAAGAAAGAAGAGATCTGGAAATCAAATTAAATTTTCACCATGGCCTGGGAGAAATTACCCAGCACTGAAATTCTTAATATTTGGTTCCCCATTCCAGCATTAACTTGTTGTGGGACCTTGGGCATTAAACTGAATCTGTGACTTCATCTGTCAACTCTAGTTTAAGCTATCTGTATCACATGGATGGTATGAAAATGAAATAAGAAAACTACAAGTGAACATATTTTGAAAATGTTAGTAGATTATTGTCTTAGTCTATTCCTGCTGCTACAACAAAATACTTAGACTGGGTTAGTTGTAAACAACAGAAGTTTATCTCTCACAGTTTTGGAGGCTGGGAAATTCAAGATCAAGGCACCAGCAGATACAGTGTCTAATGAGGGCTTTCTCTCTGCTTCCAAGATACTGCCTTCCTGTTGTGCCTTCAAAGGATGGAAGAGGGCAGAAGAAGCAAACAGTTCCCTTGTATCCCTTTTATAAGGGCAATAGTCCCATTCACGAGTGCTTTTCCCTCATGACTTTACCTCCTAAAGGCCCTTCCTCTTAACATTTGACAGTTAAGTTACATTTTGGGGGCATGCCAACATTTGGGCCATAGCAACTATCCAATCATAAGTCAGTAGCAATAAAGGTACTGACCCTGCCTCATCTGGTCTTTATTCACCCTTACAAATCCTATTTCATACCACATTGCTCCTTGACCTCTAGGTTTAGATACACATGCCTTCACTCTGCTTCTCAAGTCATATGTCCTCCTGCCAATGACTTTTACACATATTTTGATTATCATATGACAGATGATCATTTGATCATATTTTGCTCATACTTCTATACCTAAAACATAGTTTATTTCTGAGTCTTACCATCATTATCCAAACTCTGGCTCTCAATAGTCTTCATTTAGCTCTATTCTTCCTTCAATTATGAGCTCGAGTTGTACTTTGAAGGGAAACCTCTCCTGGTCTACCACTGTCCATGGTTAGATCAAGCTCTATCTATCATTTACCCTAATGACACGAATTCCTTTCCTTCAAACACTTATCACAGTCTTCATATTTTATTCTTTTATGATTATTTTATTTATTCTGTCTGTTCTCATTGTTATTTTGAAAACTCAGTGTGGTCAAGGTCCATGTCAGTTTTTTGTTCAACATTGTATTACAAGTCCTTAATGTAGCAACTAGCACCTATTAAAACTAAAACAAAAATTATTGTTGAGTGAATCAAGTGAATAAAATACCTATCTTAGGTCCTCTGTGCTGCCATAAAAATACCTGAGACTGGGTAATTTATAAATAATACAGCTTTGGAGGCTGGGAAGTACGTGATCAAGGTGCCAGCATTAGGTGTATGATGAAGACCTCAGCAAGATGGCCATGAACCCTCTCTCAAGCCCTTTTATATGGGCTTTAATCCTTTCCACGAGTGCCCTACCCCATGATTTAATTGCCTTCTAAAGAACCCACTTCTTGATACTATTATCATTGGTCATTAAATTATAATAGATGAATTTTGAGGGACATATTTCAGACCATAGCAGTAGTATATTAGGATTCTCAAAAACAAAAAACAGAACCATTAAAATAGAGAGATGATAGATAGATAGATAGGAGATTTATTTGAACGAAATGTCTCATTTGGGAGGCAGGAAAGTCTGATGTTCATAGGAAAAGCTGGAAATTCTGGACAAAGTTGATGATACAGTCCTAAGTACAAAAGTTGGACACAAGCAGAATTTCTACATTGTGGTCTGGAGACAGAATTCCTTCTTATTCAAGGGAGCAGAGTCTTTTCTCTAAAGGCCTTTAACTGATTGGCTAAGGCTCATCCACATTATGAAAGTTAATATGCTTTACCCAATGTCTACTGATTTAAAAGTTAGTCACATCTAAAAACAAACACAAATTTTACAACAATATCTAGACTGGTGTTTACCCTAGCCAAGGCAGAGACACCCACATGCTTCAATCTCTCATTTCCTTCAAATCTTGGCGAGTACTTTCCTGACCGGCTTATTTAAAATTGTAACCTAGACACCTCCATCCCATCTTTCTTCAAACTCTCCCTATTCTCATTTTCCATTATACAAGTTTTTTTCACAGAATTTATTGCTAGTGGACATAAAATGTATTTGATTTATCCACTTATATATCTCTAATAACATGTAAACTCTAAAAGTTTTGTCAGTTTTATTTACAGAGAAATGTCCATGATATTTGATGGGTTCTCAATAAGTACTTGTTGAATTAATTGAATACGGCGTAAGATTTGATTATTGGAACCCCTACTTACTAGTTGCATAAACTTGTGAAGTTACTTAATATTTCCAGGTTTTGTTTTATTCATGTAGAAAATAGTTACTGAAATATATTATTTGACTATACACTAACTATAGTTCCTGATCCAATTGTACTAATACTAGAATTATCATCATTTGATAGCAGACATAAATTCAGAGACCTGTGAAACTGCTTTGAATTCCTTTTCATTTGACCATCCCCAAATTGGCTCTTCCCCAGTCCAGACAAGGGAAAAAAATAGATCTTGATACCACTGATGGTCAGTTGACAGGTAATAAAGAGTTAATTTAAAATAAATAGGTTTTGGCTTTTGTTTTTATTGGAATCGTTTAGATATGTTATTCTTTCTTATAGTGTAAGAAAATCTGTCTAAAAAGGTGATATCCTTACTGAACATTGAAATTATAATTTTAGCCTCAAGAGGATAAGAAAGGATACAGAGGCAGTATTACAGAGTTGTTATAAATCCAGAACTGAACTTAGATTTTCTAGACTCAAATTCTAGTTTTACTACCTACCAGCTATGTAATTTAGGTACCTTCAATAACTCTAAACGAGTACTGCTATATATTTTAGGACAGAAGATATGACAATGGGATATGAGAAATATATTTCAGGCATAGTTAGTAGAATGGAATCAGTTATGGAAACTTCTTTTAACAGATAAACTGGATGAGTTTTACAGAAAATATTACAATCAACAAAGAGATGAAGCTCAAGCACCCTACAGTGAAATTAAAATTATTTGACTATATGAATTTTAAAAGGCACAGCTGTAAAATTTCATAGAAGCAATTATTCTATCGGATATCTTAAAAGCGATCTAACTTACATATTGACACTCCATTGACATGACCACAAACCACAGTCTCCCCAGAAATTCTACTAAGCACCAGCAATGGGCTCAGCACTAGCCAGCAAGCTAAAAAGTAATAACAAACCTTGAGTTGATGTTTGGAATTAGTTTTATTTGGAGGTGAGAACTTATCTCTTTTTTTGTTTCTTGTCTCAGAAAGAGTTCACTTAATCTCAACTTTCCTGGTTAACCATGCACACCATTGGCAGATTTATTGTTCTATCTATATGCTTTGGTTTCATTTGTGTTATATAATTTATTTTGTTTAAATAAAAGAAAGTCACCTTCAGAATCTAGAAGATGAGGTATTAAATTATAAGCTTTCATATCAGAACTCTTAGAAAAATATTTTAATTTTTTACTTATCTTTATTAAATAGCTTAATCTTTCAACCAACAATAAATTTTTATAGTGTCCTTAGAAAGATAATTAATAATACCTATAAAAATTTTTAAAATTACATCATCATTAAAACAACGTCATTCCTGAGGCATTATATTTAGAAACACTAATGATTAAAGATGTATGCACAGGATATCATTTATTATGAATATTTTCATTAAAATAAGTAAAATTGCAAAAAGTAAAAAAAAAATTAAATATCTATCACTAAGTGAATTAGTGAATAAATTAATAAATTATATATCCATATCAAAAATTACTTTGCAGCAGCCATTTAGAATAGGAATTGGACCTCTATTCCCAGTAGTATGATGAACTAAGCTGATACTAAAAATCTTTTACTGGCTGGGTGTGGTGGCTCATGCCTGTAATCTCAGCACTTTGGGAGGCCAAGGCAGGTGGATCACAAGGTCAGGAGCTCGAGACCAGCCTGGCCAACATTGTGAAACCCCGTCTTCACTAAAATACAAAAATTAGCCAGTCATGGTGGTGAGTGCCTGTAGTCCCAGCTACTGGGGAGGCTGAGGCAGGAGAATCACTTGAACCTCAGAGGCGGAGGTTGTGGTGAGCTGAAATTGCACCACTGCACTCCAGCCTGGGCAACAGAGTGAAACTCCATCTCAAAAAAAAAAAAAAAAAACTTTTACTCACAGCTCCAATGACAGACAGTGATAGATGCTGAATTAAAAATGTGGTTTTCTTTTTAAAAAATATTATAGCTTAAAATGAAAGAAACAAAAACAAGAAAACAAAAATTCAAGTACCAAAACAATGAGTAGGATGAAAGCCAAAGCAATAGCTGTGTGAGCTGATGTTTCTGCAGCCATGTAAGAGTTTTGGACTCAGTAATGGTGAGAAGATTAGGTTTCAACCCTCACCTCCATCAGGAATAGGAGATTAAGGCTCAGATACATAGGAGGTATGGAGTTACAACTTAAGTCTCTGAAAAAACTCAAGACTACTGGAATGGATATAATTTAAGATAAAGAATAAATCAATAACTTTATATATGAACCCCCCCAAAATCTAATGTTTCTCTTGAATCTGAGTAGAAAGAAATTCTCCCATGAAAAAATGAAATCATACTCCATAGAGTTTAGAGTCCAAATGTACTCTACTCAGTTGTTGTAAAGAAACCCCAAGTAAAAAACTATTAAAAACTTGTTCCAAACAAGTGATGCCCCTGAACAAAATCAAAGTCAAATTTTTTCTTGCATGATACGTCAAAAACTTTTATCATATAGAATTCTATAAGAAAAAGAATGTACTTAAAAATAGTTCACAGAAAAAATTCTAAAATATGTAATAAAACAAAACACCATGAGTAGAAGTAGAAAATACAATAAATAAAAGGATTAGGACACTCAAAAATGAAATAGAATAATTTTCATTAGACTAATAAACAATTATGTGCAAGATTATTAGCATATATTTTTAAAAAATAGAACCCACAAGGAAGGAAAAAAAGACATTAGACAAAACCTAACGGAGCCGGGTGCAGTGACTCACTCCTATAATCCTAGCACTTTGGGAGGCCAAGGCTGGTGGATCACCTGAGGTTAGGAGTTCAAGACTAGCCTGACCAACATGACAAAACCCCAACTCTACTAAAAATACAAAATTTAGCCGGGCATGGTGGTGCATGCCTGTAGTCCCAACTGCTCAGGTGGTTGAGGCAGGAGAATCTCTTGAACCAGGGAAGCAGACATTGCAGTGAGCAGATATTGAGCCACTATACTCCAGCCTGGGTGACAGAATGAGACTTTATTGCAGAAAAAAAAAAAGAAAGAAAAAGACGAAAGCTAATGAGCCTGTTACAAATACTTTATTTTGTTTATTTTTTTGAGATGAGGTCTCACTCTGTTGCTAACTCTGTCATTGCAGCCTCAATTGCCCAAACTCCACCATGTCTGGCTACTTTTTAAATTATTTGTACAAACAAGGTCTTGCTAAGGTGCCAAGTCTAACCTCAAACTCCTGGGATCAAGTGATCCTCTTGTCTTGGTCTCCCAAAGTGCTGGAATTACAGGCATGGGCTACCACATATAGCATGTCATGCATATTTTAAAAGAATGAGTTAGAGCTGCACTAGAAACTTGAAGGTGACAAAAAAAAAGAAAAGAAAGAAAATGAAAAAGAAAGAAAAAAGAAAATTTTTAAAGAAAAAAAGCATTAAATGACCAATGGGAATTCTTGTTCATCACACTTCTACACTACTTAAACTTATTTATTCTGGAATTCTCATATAATGTAAGTTGTACAAGTATAAATTTCTTATATAATAATATGAATTACACATAAATACTTAAATAAGAGGTACATCTTACAATATTTTAGGTCCACCCATATAGCTCCCTTTAAAAAAGTACACACAGACAGACAGACACACACACACACACACACACACACACAAGCTCCAGACATACCTACAACTCAGTGAATACAAAAACACTGATTTCTAAACAGAGACAGTGTATTCAAGTTATACTCTTGTCATTGCCTTTTTTTATTTCTATTACTCAGTTCAGATTTCCTTCTTAGCACTTATAACTATCAAGGATGAATAAGGAGTCATATGATTAATTTCATTAAAGATGTAATTAGATATTTTGCTTTCTCATTGTGAGACTGATTACTCTGACTTTCAGGCAGTTGTGGGTGTCTTTATTTGGATTCAAAACTAGTGTTAGACCTTTAATGAAGCTGTTAACTAATCTGCATTCAATATTTTAATTTTACAGAAGATAATATTCTTCCACAGACATGAGTAGGAGCCATTCTTTTTTAACAAAATGCTCTAGAAAAAATTATGTGAGAGTCTCTGGAATCACACTCTGCTACTACTAATATTAGCATCTGTTTATTCGGTCATTTTATATCAATGCATGAGTCTGACTCAGCCTTCTAAAGCTTTGCAGAGTGAAGAGCTAGTTTGATCAAAGCACCATTTCTTGTGGTGATAGGTCCTTCAAACTTATTTGCACTAATAAATAATTGTTTTCCAGGAACAAGTTTGCCGATGCATAGTAGCAGAAGTTACAGACTTTGGTCTTTAAGACCAAATGCACACTAGGCATTCCTCCTATAAATGCATTTTTTTTCCTGCAGCTTTGAACTGTCACTTCCTTAGATTTTAGTGACTTCAGTGTTATTCTGTCTATATAGATGCCAAGCCTAGATTTCTTCTTTTGTTTTAAATATTTAAGCAACATCTTTTCTCATAATCATTACCTTCATTTACATTTATGTCCCATCAAAAAATGCAATACAATATTAACAAAGTGAAATAGAGATTATTATACCATCTGTAGAAAGTATCAATCAGTATTTATATTTGAAGAGTTAAAAAAAGGAGGTTACATAAGTTTCATAATTTAACTTAATGAGGCCACCAGAAACAAACTACAAATAACAATATTTCAAAAATGAGAGACATAATTTTATTTAAAAGTTATGTCTATTTTAGCCTCTGGAAAGAGAAGTAGAATCTTGTTAATTTTAAGCATTGTTTTCTGGGAAAATAGTAAGATTTCTGCTAAGGATGGCTTCAATTCGATTTGGGAAAAAAATTCTGTACTTCCCTTTTAAGAGATGAGTCACTCAATTTAAACTTCTTCATTTCTTTTCTTTCCTCATTGTTCTCTAGGATTAGGAATAGCAGCAGTCCTGAAATCTTGGATTTTCTTATCTAGAAAACTCAATAATCTTCCCTTCCATTTGTCTTAAAATATTAGCACTGTTCTTCCTTATTGACAGGTGGGCTCTATGGAATTTGTGTGAGTTATAAAAAGCTATCCATCAGGATGGATGATTTTTTTTAAATGGTCTCCCATAAGTTTACTGCAGCACTTGAAGGAACATGGCTTAGCAAGCAGTTACCTTTGTGCAATGCAAATATTCTTTACTAGTACTTGACTGCCTTGTTACAATTTATGCAATTTCACTATTTATTAATTGTATTTACGATTGACATGGTGAGTGTATTAGTTTTCTGTTGCTTTATAAATAAACACCATGAAATTAGCAGCTTCAAAAAACATATACATATTATCCAAGTTCCTACAGATCAGAAGCTTGGAGACTCCTTACCTGGGTCTTCTACTCAGAGTCTTACAAGCTGAGAGCCAGGCGTGCATTTTCAACTGAGGCTTGGGGTCATCTCTAAGCTCACATGGCTGAATTCACTTCCTTGAAGTGATATAAGAGACAAAAGAGAGAAAAAAGAGAGAAATGATCAAACAAGCCCAAATGAAAACTCTAGAAATGACAAAATAACTATATAAGATATACAATGAATGAGATTACTAGCAGACCAAAAAAGTAAAAAGAAGAATATTAAACTGAAAAGTAAGTCAAAATAAAATACAAAGATTGAAGAGAAAGAGACATCTTTAAAAGACGAAATAAAGTAAAAAACAAAATGGACTTAGTGACATGGAAAAATGGTCTATCATATTGGAAGGAATGAAGACCAAGGGATTGGGCATAATTGCTAACCATTTTCAAAAACTGTTGAAAGATATTCATTACAAAGTTAGTAAGAAGATAAATTTTTAAAGATATCAACTAAATATATTAACTATAGACTCAAGAAGCATTATAGGCTGAGCGAGGTGGCTCATGCCTGTAATCCCAGCAGTCTGGGAGGCCAAGGTGGGCAGATCACCTGAGGTGAGGAGTTCAAGACCAGTCTGCCAGCATGGTGAAACCCCATCTCTACTAAAAATACAAAAATTAGCCAGGCATGGTGGTGCGTGCCTGTAGTATCAGTTACTCAGGAGGCTGAGGCAGGAGAATCGCTTGAGCCTGGGAGGCAGTGAGCTGAGATTGCACCACTGTACTCCAGCCTGAGCTGAGATGGCAAAAAAAAAAAAATTCATACAAGATACATGTAAAATCATAAGAATAATAAATATTCTAGAAAACTTCTTAATATGAAAGACAAAAAAATAAGTGAAACTAAAGTAAAACATATATTACTTCACAAATAGCAGAATAGCAGCATACAAACTGTTGACTTCTCAACAAAAATCAATGGAGTAGTGGAGTTATCCCCACTGAATGGGGATATCTTTACTGTAAGAATTTTACAACCAAATTGAGAGAGGTGATATTGAAAGACCCAAGTTAAGAAAAATACTAAATACTAAACAGTACTCTTCAGGGAAATGTAAAGGTATAACACAGGTTATATTGATTAATTGGAATTAGTCTAAATAAATATTGACTGCAAAACAACAATAATAATATCTTTGGGGTTTTAAGTATAGAATATTCTAAAACAGCTTTTAAAGAGAAAGAGTTAAAAATTAATACGGTGTTCCACAGGCCTTGAATTTTCCAAAAAAATAGTAATTTTAGAAACATAACAAATCTGAAGTTGATAATGTGCATTACAACTTCTAGAGTGACCAATAAAACAAGTGGATCTACATAAAATTTACTTACTTTATAGTGAAAGAAAAATTATTTCCTTAGATCAAGAACAAGGCAAGGATGATCATTCTCACCATTCCCACTTAATGATGTTCTCTATTTAACAATCATCGATGATGTGATGATACTCAACATGAAATGAATAAATAACCTGTTGTTGTGTCCATGAGAAAAGTAGTCTCATAAGACAATCTTAATTCAGATGATCAATAAATTCCTAAATTCAGAAACATGATTTCTTTAAATTGAACCAAATGATAAATGCCCCAATAGGATCTTTTCATTGTTTAAGGGCAGACACTGGGGTATATACCTCTCATCCATCATTTCACTGAATAGCAATAACTTTAATTAAATATTTTAAGATGATAATAGATGTTTAAAGAGGTCAGAGAATATGTCCAAGGCTACACAGTTTATAAGTCGAATAATTCAGATTCAAGGTAGGCAGTATCATTTTTAATCCTGAATCTTTAAACACTATCATTTTCCTGAATTTATTGTCTTTTATTATCACTAGCAAATTGCTTCAATTCAGTTTGTACATTTTTAAACTTGGAAAGTATACCTCCTCTAAAAGCTGGTGATGAATGAGTGTTAAATCTAAATTTAACTGTATTTCATCAATTTAAATCACTTTACACACACTGTTCATTCTCACAACCGAGTGCCATCTTTAAATGTCAAGAATATGCCTACAAGTGAATCTTAACTTGAAGAATTTATTTAAAATACATAAAATTAGAAAAGTAAAAAGTATATAATATTCCCAGGGGCGGTTAGAATTCAGAGAAAACTATTCTCTCTAGCTTGTACAATATTGACTTGGCTCTCTCTTCCTAAGCCCATTCCTTCAATGTCTAGGACTGTTGAACTGAAACATCTGCTGGCTTCTCCATCACGCCTCACAAAAGATAAATATGGGCTGCAGTTTGTCTCTGAAGTTGTTTTAGCTAATCCTCTCAACAGGAAGAGAATTTCAAAGAAATTCTGTCAGATTTCCTATGCATGGAAGCGTGACCAGATGAAAATAAAATCCCTCATTAATTTGTGTGCATTGCTTAAAAATTATGCCACCTACTGTGCACAGAAAATAATCTGGCAACTTGAAACCAATTAGTAGGGCCAATTACTTGGATTTGGGATATAAATAATTTCACAAAATTCCATCAAGGAACACTGTAATCTTTCGACCTTGTCAAGAAGCACAAAATACTGTTGAGCCAAGATTTATATGTTTGTTTTTCACATATAGTGAGTACTAAGAGAGTTAAATGAAAAGAATTCTCTTCCCTTGTTTTTTTATTTCTTAGTCCTTCAGAAGTGGCCATATGTGTTGGCATTGCTATTTGGCCAGCCAAAACGCAAGCTCCCCAGATATTTTATTTTTTCTATTTTATCTCAAAATTTGTCCTACACTGCCAATCCTTTGGATATGAAGCGCTGGCTATGACTTTGAGGAAAATTTTTCCAGCTGTTCACATAGGTTACTTATTAAATATCTCTGCCAATATAAACTACAGCTTAGATTTCATATTTTTTTTTAAATTAAAAGCTAATTTACGTTGTGCATTTCTAAATTCTAGTACCACCAATTCTTTCAGTAATTGCAGAAAATGCATCCTGCTTGGTATTTTTTCTACTTTCATACGTCCATTCAGGACGTCCATTCATACGTACATATCAGTATCATTCAATAAATGTTTGTTGAATGAATTAATTAATTAATGAAGAATATATTAGGATTGATGTCAGTCTACTACCAAATGGACACTAAAATACAGGAAACCTTTTCTTGAGGGAAAAAATGTTTGTTGTTAACATTTAAACCTAATAGAGTCATGTTTTTCATTAGAATAGACAGAAGATTAAAAGAGTGAGTTGTGTTTTTGTTTAGAGAAATTATACAGAAAATATATACTCTTTCAATTGGCTGATGATTATTTAAAATTAGCTAGTTTGTGGTCATTAAGCTGCTTTTAATATATTATGTTTAATTTAGAAGGAAATATAAACATATTGAGTATGATTCACCCATTGTAGGGTTCAGAATTAATGGGAAAATTTGATTGAAGGTTTGCAATTTAAAATTTTGTCCTCTGAAGGAGCATGGGGAACTTTAAACCAAAATATGGCTCCCAGGTATAATGAGCATTTTGAATTAAAGAGCCTTAAAGATCAGTGGACACTGGAAGAGGCTTTTCCCCTATCTACATAAAGATCAGAGGCTTCCCCATTCACCCTACAAGGACAACAATTATTTTCCCCTCTGATATGGTTTGGATTTGTGTCCCTGCCCAAATCTCACATCAAGTTGGAGGAGGGGCCTGGTGGGAGGTGACTGGATCATGGTGGTGATTTCCTCCTTGCTGTTTTCATGATACTGAGTGATTTCTCATGAGATCTGACGGCTTAAAAGTGTGTGGAGTGTGTGGCACTTCCCCCTTCACTCTCTCTCTCTCCTGCTGCCATGTGAAGAAGGTGTTTGCTTCCCCTTCATTTTCCGCCATTATTAGAAGTTTTCTGAGGTTTCCCGATCATGCTTCCTGTTAAGGAACTGTCCATTTCTTTTCTTCATAATTTACCCATTCTCAGGTAGTTCTTTATAGCTGTGTGAGAACAGACTAACACAACCACCCTGCTATCTCATTATCTACTAGAGAAAAGAGGAAGAGTGTAACCACACCTCAGTAGACTCTCACAAGATCGTATCTGTCTCTTAGTCTCATTCAGTTTCCAACAAGAACTATTTACAGGTTAATCTCTGTTTCCTGATTCATTCATTCTCCCTAGTAATAATTTATTGCCCCTCAAGAAAATTACCTATATTCCCACCCCCTCTGAAATAAGGCTATATATAAGTATCTGGGCCTCACTGGGGGGTTGGGTAATCGTTTTGTTGTTCTCCCCAATGTGCACATTAATACATCTATATGCCTTTTCTTCAATTAATCTGCCTTTTGTCAGTTGATTTTTCAGTGAACCTTCAGAGAGCAAAGAAGTTTTCCTTTGGTCCCTATACTTCCATAGAACACTACTTTTAGAAGTTACTCTTTAAAGCTCTCAGATTTATAGTGCATAAGTATATATACTACATAGTGTTTAGTATAGCATAAATGCAAGAAGAACTTAATATAAACTGAAACTTTATTGTAAAATACTGACGAAGATTTTTGAAGTTAGCAAAATCATCAAAGTGAAATATATCCAATGTCCTTATTATAATAGCAGATTAAAAACAACTGTATTTAATTCATTTAGCTCTAGGTGATGCAAACTACTAGATTTATTTTTTCTATTAGGAAAAATCAAAATCATTGGTTTTAAACTGACTTCTTAATAGCACCAATTACAAATTTAAAAATTACAGTATTTCTATGCTTCTAATTATTTCTTCTTGTGACTACCAGCAGATTACTGAGTAATACAGAATGACAGATTTTTCTTTATTTCACTCATGTAAACAATATCTGAACTATAAATTGTCCATAATAGCATATTATGTATGCAAGTTTGAAGCATGTAACTTCATATAACTGACCATTAAATGTAAAGTGGCGGCCGGGCGCTGTGGCTCACGCCTGTAATCCCAGCACTTTGGGAGGCCGAGACGGGCGGATCACGAGATCAAGAGATCGAAACCATCCTGGCCAACATGGTGAAACCCCGTCCCTACTAAAAACCCAAAAAAATTAGCCAAGCATGGTGGCACGCGCCTGTGGTCCCAGCTACTCGGGAGGCTGAGGCGGAAGAATCGCTTGAACCAGGAGGCAGAGGTTGCAGTGAGCCGAGATTGCGCCACTGCACTCCAGCCTGGTGACAGAGCAAGACTCCATCTCAAAAAAAAAAAAAAAAAAAATGTAACGTGGCTGCAAAGATTAACTCTCTCATCTCTGGCTCTGTAAATTACAACTTCTTGTCAGTGGCCAGAAAAACAGTCTCACTTCTGATATTCTAGGGAAATAATCCATTCTGCAAAGGACCTAGGTTTTAAATTTCATGACCTATATAAAAGTCACAGCTTTCAAAAAGTTTTTTTCTGTATGGTAATTTCTGTATATCACAAAGTCAGGGACTAGCTTCCTCTTCATTTGTGTCTACAAAATCTACAAAACAGTATGCTACATTAGATAGTGGTTTCCAAATATTTTGTATAAGGCATATTTCTTCTGTCTGGATGTACTGTTTCTCAATGATAACAATTTTAGACAGAAAAGGAAAACATGTCCTTCATTGACTGAAGCGTGTGAAAATAAGTAATTGAAAATTAAAGCTGTTGGAGCTTCAAATTATTTTGAGCCTTTAGGGAATGTGATTATGGGTCCTGAGTTATGTGATAGGCAGCTGCAACCTTTATTCCTCTGATTATAGGTCAGCTGTTTGTTTATCTACACTGTTCTGTAAAATGTTATAAAAGACTAAAGGACACTGGGGAAGGCCCTTTCCCTCTTAAGTGTTGATTTTCATTATAGATTAACTTTCCTCTTCTCTTACACAAAGACCTCACAACTATCATATTGTCTAAGATGGAATGTTGAATAGACTCTTTAAATTGAACAACAAAAAAAAAGGTGTTTAAAATTTAAAAAAAAAAAATCTTTAACCAGCCAAGTTGCTGTAACTCATAAAACAGGCTTGTATGAAAAATGTTGTAATCTTATTAATTTTTTTTGTTTTCTGCTTATGTAAGCAAGATCTTAACTTTTCAGGTTTGAAGCACTGACTCTATGGCTTTGAAATCTGTGTTTCCCATATGGCTATCCTTAGCTTTGCAGTTAAATAAATTCTTTTAAACTGGATTCTGACCCTTCAATTATTTCAAGTTGACAAGAGGAATACAAATCCTTTAGCAAAGAGTAGATGAACAGGACTTATCATCCTTTCTTTTCAAGTGTTGCTTTTTACCAGATTTTCATAGTGTCAAGATTCTTTTCCTCTAATCACATGCAATGACAAATCCTGAGTCTTTAACTAGATAGAGGGGAAGTGTAGTGAAAGTACTGATAAGCTCCGACATGCTAATATTTTGAAATAAAACTATCAATGGTCTTATTAGGCAGATATTGTTACAATAAATATTTCTATACTGTCTGAAATTACCATTAAGAATAATGTAGTCAAGATTTTTTGGTTGCAAATTACAGGTATCCATTTGAAGCAACTTTAATAATGAATTTACGGATGCTAAGGTATTTTAGAAAATTCAAGAAGACAAACAAGAGTGGGCCATAGCAACAAGCTAGAAACCAGAGCTCAGAAAACCATCATAACTATTTTGCTGTCTTCTGTGTATGCCCAACTGTAAACCCGCTTAGGTCCTCATCCATTCGTCAACCTATATAAACCTACCTGTATAACCCAAGACCAGTTATTATTTCTCTAAAAATATAAAATGTAACTCCTCGCCCTGGCAGTGGAACTTGAAGCTCAAAAAGGACACATAACCTAAACTATGTCAGTCCAGTTCCTTACACCAAAATTTGAGAAGGGGCTGAGAAAGAGAGAACAATATGCTTTAGGGCTACCAGATTAAACAAATAAAAATACAGGATGCTCAGTTACACTTGAATTTCAGGTAAACAACAACTAACTGTCAGCACCTGTTTATACTAAAACATTATTCATTGCTCAGAGGAAATACAAATGTAACTAAGCATCCTCTATTTTATCTGGTAACCTTTTGATGACCTCATAACATGTAAAAAGGGATTGAGAGTGGCAATTCTATACAAAAGATACTGTGGTTTTCATCTTTACATGACCTCTTTGCAGATAAAAACGTGGGAACTAAGACTTCTGGCTTGAAGCATCCCACCTTAAAAAAAAAAGTCAATTAAACATAAGAAAGATTTGCTTAAAACAGTGAATGGCTGTTTTAACTTTGGTGACCTACTATGCATCTAAATTTTTAAAAGAACAAAAAAGACAGTATTTCCACATGCTCTAATTTCTGTAGCCTTTTCCTCTTTCCACCTCTATAGGAAAGAAAAGGAAAAAAAAAAAACAAAAAGGCCATTTGAAAAAATTATTAAAGAAATTTATATTGAAAGCTCATTCCCTAATAGGTCAGAAAATCAGGATGGTGACATTTATGAAAGGACAACTAACTTAGACTGGTTGGATAAATGCAAGAAAAACTTAGTATAAACTGAAACTTTATTGTAAAATACTGATGAAGATTCTTTGCTTCACAAACTTCAGTCATGCTCCTAGAACTCTAGAGCTTCTCCTAGGCCCATCTGTGCACTGCCTTAAAAAATACAGTTTTAGCAAGAACTCTATTAAATCAGTTTAACAAGAACCCTTCACCCCACCCTTGATATCTGATCACTGTCACTATCTGATCCATTTCCTCATCCTCCATCATCCCCCAGATGATGTCTGATCTATTGGGTCAGCCTTCAGCAACAATCTTGTTAGGGCAGTTTAGCCAAAATACCCTGTGACAGTTGATGACCTGAACTGTGTCATTCTTCACATATCCAACTAAATCAGAGTTGAGGGGCCAGGTGGAAAAAAAAATACATAACACTGCTCTAGAAATGTAATTCTCTGCACATATGATGGCTGAAATTGCCTGTGTTAACCTGAAACCAGTTTTACCAATAGTTGTTGAGATAATTTGCTGAAACTCTAGGACTAATTTTGCAGGCCACCATTGCCCACCAATTAGAGTTCCCCAGTGCTTTACTAATACCAATGAACTTTCTCTCAGGACTACACGTAACATTCCTCCTTTTTTTATAAAACCCTCAATTTTTTCTTTGTTCTTCAGATATACCGAAGACTTTTCCAGTCTGTATCTAGGGCTCAAATTGCAATTCTTTCTTCTCAAATAAAATATTAGAGATTCATCTCTATACTTTTATTTTGACTTCCACGTGCCTAACCCTTGATGTTTCCTCTTCTTATCCACTGGCCTGTGGATCCACCCTGTTTCTTGGCTGTAAATTCCTACTTGTCCATACTGCATTAGGAATTGAACCCAATCTCTTTGTCCCACTGAAAAATTCTGTTGCGATGGTCCTTCTACTTATTGCAATCATCCTGAATAAAGCCTGCCTTACTATGTGTAACAAATGTCATTAAATAATTTTTTCTTTAACAATATCAATATGAAAGTTTAATTGGCTTTGGTAATGAATGCTAATTCTAATGGGTAAATTTATATCTACTCATATGACAAATATTTATTCAGCAGAAATATATAAAAAAAACTAACAGGAATGAAATTGGTCTCACTAAGAGTTTGAGTTATTGGTCTTTATCCTCAGTGCCTTTCAAAAAGTCCAGTAAATATTTATTAGCTAAAAGCAAATGTCCTCTGATTATCCAATGTTAATAAAAGAAAAATTGAAGGTTAAAATAATGTCTACAGGCTTTTGCTCACCAAGTTCCAAGTTTATTCATTAAAAGTATCATTGAGATAATCTGTATAAAATATTCAGTATTGCCCTTTTAGAAATTATTGCTTTTATATATTAAATATTGCTGTTATTTATAATCTAAGCTGTGCTTAATAACTTAAAATATTTAAACATACACAAAACATTTGCCTAAAATTCATTAATTTGTTAGGGCATAGTACTGCTTCTTTCAGAAAATTCCTCAAGAAAAATGTTATTTAATTAAGTAAGCACAGGATTTAAAAGAAATATTAAGGCTTTCTGAATATTCACAGAGCTAATGAGGTTTAGAAAAATGGGATATTTTGCTTACCAAACTAAAATTTTATTTAAAAAACAAAAGCAAATTAATCCTTTTAGCCCTAGAAAAGCAGTTAAGAATGATCTGAAAAATAATTGACCTGTAAAATCTGTCTTGTTGCCTCCAAAAAATAATGATGTAGAATCGAAGTTTAATTTTGAAACAATTAAAAAACATAAGAAGGGTTTTCAATGACTGGCAAATTAGTTACCCCAATTAATTTAAATATCTTCCTACTGAAACATTAATCTAGGGTTCTAGTCAAAGTATTTGCATGGATATAGAATCAAGAACCTTAGATTTAATTTCATAGTGCCTGGAAAAGAACTGGTGTGTCCTTGTCTCAATAGGTAATCTGGAATAATTCACTCATGTCCTCAGTTTCTTTATCTGTTTTATGGAATGATAATACATAGCCAATTAGCTCATTCTATTAGGTGCAAATAAATGATCTGTAGGTTATTCAGACCCTCCTCTTTGTCTCATACGAATCAGCACATTACAGTCTCTATGTTGGTGTTGGCCATCCTCTCCAAATTCTCTTTCTCTACCTGTATAGGCTCACAACTTGACTACATTTCTCTGTATTCTCTGCAGGAGAACATCGTCAAAAATGATAAATGCCACTCTCAGCCTTGCTTTTCAAAACCTGCATAATCATTCACGATCTCTCTCCCTTCCTCTTTGCAGAGTCAAATGCTGAGAACTCAGTGGAAGACTCGAAGACCTTAGAGGATTATGGAGCCACTAGACCAAGCTTGTCCAACCCATAGCCCATGGGCCACATGTGGCTCTGGATGGCTTTGAATGCGACCCAACACAAATTCATAAACTTTCTTAAAACTATGAGTTTTTTGTGATTATTTTTAAGTAAGTCATAAGCTATGGTTAGTGGTAGTGTATTTTATGTGTGGTCCAAGACAATTCTTCTTCCAGTGTGGCCCAGGGAAGCCAAAAGAGTGTATATCCCTGCATTAGACAGAATAAGCATTGGGAACTGATCACATCATTGTACAACATAGGTATGCATTAAAGCATAGCATAAAATGTTTTGTATACCATAAATATGTACAATAGCAATGTGTCAATTAAAATGAATAAATAAAAATACATAGGTGGCTGGATGCTGTGACTTACACCTATAATCCTAGCACTTGGGGAGTCTGAGGAGGGCAGATCACTTGAGCCCAGGAGTTTGAGATCAGCCTGGGCAACATGGCAAAACTCTGTCTCTGCAAAAAATATAAAAAATTAGCTGGGCATGGTGATACATGCCTGTAGTCCCAGCTACCTGTGAGGCTGAGGTGAGAGAATCATCTGAGCCCAGGAAATCAAAGATGTGGTGAGCCATGATGGCACCACTGCACTCCAGCCTGGGCGACAGAGTAAGACACTGTCCATCTCCCCGACAGCCCCTCAAAAGTAGGCAAATGGTTATTCTCAGATTCAGATGGTTTTCAAATAAATGTGTGTAACAGACCTTACTACCATAAATGGAAAGATGGATACACACATAAACTCAACTACCATAGAGTCATTATCTTTGTCGTATGCTGATTTCTTATATAATAGTGTGATATGATACAATGAAATAGCAATGATAGCTAAAATTTACTGAATACAGATTATTTGCCAAGCACTGTTTCAAGCCCATGTGATTGATCTCAATTAATACAACAATCCTTATGAAGAAAACATAATTATTCCATTTTACAGACAGGAAATTGAAGCTCAAGGACATTAAATAATTTGCCCATATTCAGGAAATAGAAAGTTTTGAACTAGGACTGTCTAACTATCAAGTCTATGGCATTAACCACTTCAGTAAACTACAGCATGAAGAAGCAATATGGAATGACAGCCAGGATACCAGGAATCCAAACTCAGCCCTAACACTAATATTAACAACATGATCATGAGCAGAGAATACTTCTCTTACCTGAGCCTCAAATTTCTCCTGTCTCTTTCAGTGTTAATTTTTTGTTATTCTTATTCAGGATCAAAAAGCTTAGGACTGCTTAAAGATTAATGACTTTCTGCATCAGCTTTGCTGGTGCTTATGTGTTTATCTCCTAAAAAAAAGGGTACTTCTAAAAATTCTAATTAAAAATCTAAAAAAATAACTGTGACATTAAGATGAAAATTTGAAGCCAGTGTCAATCTGTGTTTGGGCATTTTTCTATTTGGAATATCATTATGATGTGCTCCCCATATATACAACCTAATTAGAGAAATAACTTTTTTGTAAGTAGGGCTGCAGAACATTCTGTATATACAGGACATGCTGTATAATTAATATTTTTCTGCATCCTGTGTTGACATTGTCAGAATGCCTTAAATATACTCTATTCAGCCCTTCTGATTTTTTTTAAGTCAGCAGTTAGAGACATTTTTAGACTATAGTAATTAGAGTTTAAATTACTTAAAAGATGGCAACACTAGGTGAATATCATACCACTGAAAACAAAAATTTGAACGATTTTTTATTATCTCTCCAGGAAACTTGGCTATGGGAAGACCAAATTGGAAGAATGATAATTAAATATACTAATTTTTCATATTCGAGAAAAAAAAGACTATTCTTTTGGCTAAAATCTCAGGTTCTGGACAAGAAACCATCTTTAGAGATAACCTCCAGTTGGGAAACCTGCTCTGAAAATCAGCCAATCAGCAGCAGCCTCAGAATGATAACTATACTTTGGAAAGGTAGCAAATCAGTTACAGTCCCAAACTTCTGAAAGTCAACCAATGAGCGATTCACTCTGGTGACCGCGATACTGAAAGTCAACTATCAATAGTGGCCTTTCTCCCAAGACCTGACTAACACAGCTGCAAGTCTGGCAATCCCTAAACACTTCTGCTCCTTAAAATCTAACAATTCCAGAACACTGAACTTCCCAAAACCTTATATAAAATCAACAAAGCTGTGCCTTCCAAGAACAGGTCCCTCTTGCAAGCAAATGGGAAATTCATTTTTCACATCACATGTGAATTCTATTTATTCGTTCACATACTCCCAGTTCAACCCCGTTTACATTTATTTATGAGCAGACATGTGAGTGACAGACTTGTCCACATACTGTGAGATAAGCAAATTTAATTTCTTCATTTCTTCTGGTAATTACTGTTAGCCTTTTTAAAAATTGTATATATTTTAAGGTGTCTCTGTAGTATAATAGATGGCACATTGGACTTCTATAATTGTGTGTATTTGAACCCTCAAATGCCAAAAAACAAACGTGCAAATGTTTGGACAAATAACCTAAAAGGTAGTCATTTATTAAACAAGGAAAAATTATTTTGAAGCAATTTGTACAATATGCAATTGTTCAATTATCATTCAATATCAAAAATGGTAGAAAGTAAGATATAAACCAGCATATACTAATAGCTAAGCATATGAGATGTATGTCTGATTTATTCAACTAGTATCAAAAGAAGTCATAAATTAACACCCTTTAACAAACATCTCCTGATTTCCCCACTCCCCATTTTCTGGCGAACACCATTTTACTCTGCTTCGATGAGTTGTTTTCTTTTCTTTTCTTTTTGAGATGGAGTTTCGCTGTTGTTACCCAGGCTGGAGTGCAATGGCACAATCTCGGCTCACCTCAACCTCCCCCTCCTGGGTTCAAGCAATTCTCCTGCCTCAGCCTCCCGAGTAGCTGGGACTACAGGCATGCGCCACCATGCCCAGCTAATTTTTGTATTTTCAATAGAGACAGGGTTTCACCATGTTGACCAGGATGGCCTCGATCTCTTGACCTCGTGATCCACCCGCCTTGGCCTCCCAAAGTGCTGGTATTATAAGCGTGAGCCACCACGCTCAGCCGAGTTGTTTTCATATCTTGGCTATTACGAGCAATGCTTCAGTAAGCATGGAAGAAGGGTACAGATATCTATTCGAGATGCTGATTTCATTTCCTTTGGATTCTTCACCCAGAGTGGGATTTCTAGTTCCTACAGTACTTCTATTTTAAAAATTGTTTTAAGGAACTTCTCATTCTTTCATTTTCAAAAAATTTCTCATAAAATTTATTTTATAATATCTGTACGGATTATATTTCTATAGTTTACCAGGGCACGGTGCCTTTTTCTCCACACCCTTGCCAACACTTATCACTTCTATTTCTTTATAATGACCATCTTAACAGATGAGAGCTAATATCTTATTGGTACTTTGATTTGCATATTTAGGACCTTTCCA
Source organism: Aotus nancymaae (assembly GCF_030222135.1). Lineage (NCBI taxonomy): Eukaryota > Metazoa > Chordata > Mammalia > Primates > Aotidae > Aotus > Aotus nancymaae. Next base: position 45,541,161 of record NW_026988421.1, on the reverse strand, counting down.
TGGACCTGTTGGCCATTTGTTTGTCTTCTTTGAAAAAAATGCCTATTCACTGACACCAACAAAGATTGTTATTAATATTGCCAATGCCAGAGCAAAGAAACTTACTGACAGCTAAAGCTACTGCTGTACTTTTTTATAACTTACTCACTTCCCTAGTTCCTCCTCCAAAGTCATTACCTTTTCAGAATTTAAATTTTTAGTTCCATACTCTCCCAACTGGGAGATAATATGGAAGGGCCAGAGGAGTAATAACCCCCCTATTTTTCTTATTTTCTCTGTTTTTCCTAAGGGTAGACAGCTGTTCAGCCCTCATTCTCGTATTTTCCTTCCAGTTTTTACTCTTAGATTGCTTTTTACATATCCCACATAGTATTTTCATCCTCCTCATGTACTTCAGTAGGTTCTTTTGATTTCAGGATTTAGAAGCATTGCCAAAGACAGCCACAAAGAAGGAAGCTGTAGAGGTGGTTTCTGTTTGTTTGTTTGTTTTTGCTTTTGTGGTGGAGGGAAAGGGCAAGAGATAAGAGGTTGTTACCTCAGTAAAAACTTTCAGGCTACAAAGCAAAAAGTTGCATAGCCACAGTGAAGATCTAATTGGATATAGTTTTTAAGTCACAGTTATTGCCAATTTAAGCTAATTCTTGGTTTTGGAGCTTTTATACACAATATTTTAATTAGGCATCACAGTTGTGCAACCTCTGCTCCAAACAGAAAAATAGAATTTTTTAAAGGGAGCTTAATTTCTGAACTCTCAATGATTCATATATGTACATAACATCTGTGATGTTACATTACGGTCCGAGTATAAAGAGGGCCTCATATAATAAATTTGGAAGTGTTCCCTCATTTTAAATTTTCTGGAAGAGTTTGAGCAAGAGTTGAGCACTTAATTCTTTTTTAAGTGCTTCTTAGAATTCACTGGTGAAGCCATCTGGTTATGGATTTTTCTTTATTGGCAGGTTTTCTATTATAGACTCAATATCCCTACTGGACTGATGAGATTTTCTATTGCTTTATGACTCAGTCTTGATAGGTTGTGTGCCTCTGGAACTTATCCATTTCTTCTAGGTTATCTAATTTGTTGGCATAAAGCTTCATTTGTTGGCGTACAGTAATCTCTTGTGAACCTTTGTACTTCTTTCAAAGAAGAAATTACAACTGTGGAAATGGCTGTAATATCTATTAGGCACGTCGCTCACATAAAGAGACCACCAGGCAGGCTTTGTGTAAGTAATATAGCTGTTTATTCACCCGGATGCAGGTGAGCTGAGTCCGAAAAGAGAATCAGCAGAGGGTGGTGGAATAGGAGTTGGTTTTACAGGTTGCGGCAAGTGGTCAGTTAAAGGTGGTAACCTATTTTAGGAAGGGGAAGGGCATCATGGGATGCATGACCACAAGGGTAGGGGTCATTTATTACAAACAGGCATGATCATAAGGGTGGGAGTTATCAGTTGCAAGCAGAGGGGAGAGTGAGGTAAATTACACAGGTACAGGGGTCGGGGGCTTGAGAAACCCAATGTCCAGAGGGGAAATTCTGCAAGGATGAGCAGGAACAATGGTTGCAGGTTGCAGGTTGAAAGCAGAGAGCAATTAGTTGAGGCAGGAACAATTTGTTTAACTTCTTTCTGTGGCCACCTGGTTACTTGTGGTTATTTCAGACATTCTAGCTCCTGGGAATCATCCAGAGGTGTATGTGTGCATCACCAAGGTTACAATGATGATCAGGCTTCAACTTGGAGGCCTGACAATCTCTCTTTAATTTATAATTTAATTTCAGTCTGCTCTATGTTTATTCTTTGTTAGTCTAACTAAAAGTTTGCCAATTTTATTTATCTTTTCAAAAAACAACTCAATTTTGTTGGTCTTTTACATTATTTAGTCTCTATTTCATTTATTTCTACTCTGATCTTTTTTTATTTCCTTTCTTGGGCTGACTGCAGGCTTAGTTAATTCGTTTTCTTATTCTTAGATATAAAAAATTAGGTTTATTTATCTGTATTTTTATTAATGTAGGCATTTATCACTATAAACTCTTCTCTTTGAACTGCTTTTGTGATGCCAAAAAAGTTTCAGTGTGTTGTGCTTCCATTTTCATATCCCTCAAGATATAATTTTTTATTTCCCTTTTGCTTTTTTCTTTAATGCATTGCTTTTTCAAGGGTGTGTTATTTAATTTCCACATTTAAAAAAGTTTAAATTGGCCTTATTATTGGTATCTAAGTTTTACACCATTGTGGTTAGAAAAATACTTGAAAATACTTTGATTTTCTCATGGAATCTTAAAATCACCTAAGTCAATTTGGTCTACAGCATTGCTCAAGTAAGCAGTTTTCTTTTTCTGCCTGGACAATCTAACCATTATTGAAAGTGGGATACTGAAGCCCTATACGATTATTGTATTGCTATTTTTTTCTTCAGCTCTCTGTTAACATCAGTTTTATATATTTAAGTACTATAATGCAGGTACAAATATATTCATAATTGTCATATCCTCCTCTTGATAAATTTATCACTTTATCATTATATAATGACCTTCTTTGTGTCTTGTGACAAATTTTGACTGTCAATTTTTTAATATATGTATAGTAACTCCTGCATTCTTTTGCTTACCATTTTCATAGAATATATGTTTCTCTTCCTTCATTTTTAGTGTATGTATGTCTTTAGGTTTAAATGAGTCTCTCTTATAGGCAGCATATTGATAAATCTTATGATTATTATGTATTTATTCAATTAGTTTGTGTCTTCTGATTGGAGAATACAATCTATTTACATTTAAAGTAATTACTGATAAAGACTTACTATTGCAATTTTGTTTTCAGTTTTGTAATTCCTTTGTTCCTTTCTTCCTATCTTGCTGTCTTTCTGTGTAATTTGATTTTTTATAATAATACGTTTTTATTCCTTTTTCTTTTATCCTTTGTGTATCTATGAGAGGTGTTTTTCTTGGTGGTTATGTTGGTGTTTACGTAAAACATTTTGTACTTATAACATTCTATTTTCAAGTTGAAAACAACTTCAATCACATGCAAAACTCCACTTTTACTCCTTCACCACATTTCATGCTATTGATATCACAGTTTACATCATTTTATAATGTATTATAGCTATAGTTGTTTTTAATACTTTTTTCTTTGAATTTTTGTAGTAATGTAAAAAGTTATTTGTATATTACCCTTAAGAACTAGAGTAATCTGAATTTGTGTATACATTTACCTTTGCTAATGTTTTCTTTATTCTTTTTTTTTTTTTGCGATGGAGTCTTGCACTGTCACCTAGGCTGGAGTGCAGTGGTACAATCTCGGCTCACTGCAACCTCCACCTCCCAGGTTCAAGCAATTCTCCTGCCTCAGCCTCCCGAGTAGCTGGGATTACAGGTGCCTGCCACCACAACCAGCTAAATTTGTGTGTGTGTGTGTGTGTGTGTGTGTGTGTGTGTGTGTGTGTGTATTTTTAGTAGAGACAGGGTTTCACTATGTTGACCAGGCTGGTCTCCAATGCCTGACCTCATGATTCACCAGCCTCGGCTTCCCAAAGTCCTGGGATTAGAGGCATGAGCCACCGTGCCCAGCCAGCACTAATGAATTTTATACTTACATATGTTTTCATGTTGTTACTTGGCAGTTTTTTATTTAAACTCAAAGAGCTCCCTATAGCATTTCTGTAATGGAGGTGTCCTTGTGGTGAACTATCTCAGATTATGTTTCTCTAGGAATGTCTTTATCCCTATTTTTGAAGGACAGCTTCGTGAGATATAGTATTCTTAAGTTGGCAGTTTTTTTTCTCTCTCAGTACTTTAAATATATCATTTAATTTCCTCCTGACTTGCAATGTTCCTGTCGAGAAGTCTGCTGATGACCTCATAGGGGATTCCTTGCATGTGACAAATCTCTTTTCTCTTGCAGCCTTCAAATTTCTCTTTTTGTTTTCACAAATAAATATAATATGTTTCAGAATATTCTTATTTGAGTTTATCATGCTTGAGATCTTTTGAGCTTCATGAATTGGATGTCTGTATCACTCTCAAAATTTAGGAAGGTTTTACCTAGTATTTCATTAAATATCATTTTTTTGCCTTTTCTTATTCTCTGGGACTCCCATAATTTGTATATTCATATGCCTCATGGTGTCCTATGGGTTCCTTATGCTTTCTTCTTTTTATTTTATTTTCATTTCTTTTATTAGCTAATTTCAAATGATGGCTTGTTATTATGCAGACTTGCATTAATGTCTGTGCATTTGAAGGGAAAAAAACATTGCTTTCAATTTTTAAATACTGCTTTTGGAAGTATTTTGACTTTCTTCTGTCATGTCCCTAGAATACTGGGATTGCCTTTGGTACTGTAGTTGAGTAGTGTTAGAATCAAGTCACATGGTTGCTGCTGGGTTCATAGTAGGTTCTGCAGTTGTCGGGCCTGTTACCAGGGGCTCAAGTGGGAGTGTATCCTCTCTGGACTGAGTGAACTAAACTGCCTATAGGACCTTGGTCAGTAGGGCTGGTGCTGGAATGAGGGTCTGCAGACAGTTGGACTGTTACTAGGTGTGCACATGGTGTGTCTTTCTCCAGGTACTTGTGAGGGTTTATATTGTGTCACTCAGTGGATCCTAGGCAGGTAGTATTTGCCATGGACTATGGCCTAGAGGGGCTGGAGCAAAGTTACAGGGTCACTTCAGGGTCCACAGCTGGGACCAAGGTCTGCAGGGCTGCTTTCTAGGGCGTTGGACTGTGTCCCCTGGCATGTACTCTCAGACCACATCTAAGAGGGGATGGAATCATTTATAGGGCAATTTTGGGATCTGCTCTGTTGCAAAGATTAGCAAGTATGCCTCAGGGATTCAAACAATAATACCTTTCTCCTGGACCCTTTGTGAGCAGGACTGCTCTCAAACTTCAGCTAAATGTGGCTGGAGCCAAGATGCCTTTTCAGAGTCCTCAGATGGTACTGACATCAGCAGTTCTGTCACCTTAGATACAAATGAGAGTGACTCCTCCCAGGTTTCTTGATAGATAGTTCTGGTAACAAGACCAAGAAAAACCTAGCTGTAGCTATGTTCACAGCAGGATAGGGCCATTTCTGGATCTGGAGTAACACCACAGTTGGTGATCCTGCCACCCAGGCACAGATCTGTCTTTTCAAAAGGCCCTTCTAGGGTGTGTGTGTGTGTGTGTAATTTTTTTAAATAGGGACAGAGACTCGCTATGTTGCCCAGGCTAGTCTTGAACTTCTGAGCTCAAGCAATCCTCCTGCTTCAGATTCCCAAAGTGTTGGCATTATAGGCATGACCCATTGTGCCCAGCCTCTTCTAGGTCTTGAGCGCTACCAGGTTTTATAACCTTCTAACTGAATCCCAAGACTCCACAGAACATTTATGTCTACAAATAGCTGCAAAATTATTGCTGCAGGAGTGGGCTGTGATCAAGGAACCTCCTATTCCATGATCTTGCTTACATTCTTACCAAAAATAGAATTTGTGATAGTTTAATTCAGGCAAAGAAGATAAAATAATCACAAAAAATGATAACTTTCTGCATGATATAATATTATCAGCCTTTCAGCTCAAGAGACTGTCTGGATGTACTGCTACCAGAAATATTTTCTAATTCCAAAATTGCAATCAAGGTTTCAATTGCCAGGAAGAAATGAACAAGCAATGGGGAAAGGATTCCCTGTTTAATAAGTGGTGTTGGGAAAACTGGCTAGCCATATGCAGAAAGCAGAAACTGGACCCCTTCCTGACACCTTACACTAAAATTAACTCCAGATGGATTAAAGACTTAAACATAGGACCTAACACCATAAAAACCCTAGAAGGAAACCTAGGCAAAACCATTCAGGACATAGGCGTAGGCAAGGACTTTATGACCAAAACACCAAAAGCATTGGCAACAAAAGCCAAAATAGACAAATGGGACCTATACAAACTCCACAGCTTCTGCACAGCAAAAGAAACAGCCAACAGAGTGAATCGGCAACCAGCAGAATGGGAAAAAATTTTTGCAGCCTACCCATCTGACAAAGGGCTGGTATCCAGAATTTACAACGAACTAAAACAGATTTACAAGAAAAAAACAAACAAGCCCATTCAAAAATGGGAAAAGGATATGAACAGAAACTTTACAAAAGAAGACATACATGAGGCCAACAAGCATATGAAAAAATGCTCATCATCACTGGTCATTAGAGAAATACAAATCAAAACTACATTGAGATACCATCTCACACCAGTTAGAATGGCGATCATTAAAAAATCTGGAGACAACAGATGCTGGAGAAGATGTGGAGAAATAGGAACACTTTTACACTGTTGATGGGAGTGTAAATTAGTTCAACCATTATGGAAGACAGTGTGGCGATTCCTCAAGGACCTAGAAATAGAAATTCCATTTGACCCAGCAATCCCATTACTGGGTATATATCCAAAGGATTATAAATCGTTCTACTATAAGGACACATGCACACGAATGTTCATTACAGCACAATTTACAATAGCAAAGACCTGGAACCAACCCAAATGTCCATCGATGATAGACCGGACAGGAAAAATGTGGCACATATACACCATGGAATATTATGCAGCCATCAAAAACGATGAGTTCGCATCCTTTGTAGGGACATGGATGAACCTGGAAACCATCATTCTCAGCAAACTGACACAAGAACACAAAATCAAACATTGCATGTTCTCACTCATAGACGGGTGTTGAACAATGGGAACACATGGACACAGGGAGGGGAGCACTATACACTGGGGTCTGTTGGGGGGGAGTGGGGGGACAGCAGGGGGTGGGGAGTTGGGGAGAGATAGCATGGGGAGAAATGTCACATATAGGTGAAGGGGAGGAATGCAGCAAATCACACTGCCACGTATGCACCTATGCAACAATCTTGCATGTTTTTCACATGTACCCCCAAACCTAAAATGCAATAAAAAAAAAAAAAAGAAATGTACTGAAGAAGAAAAGGATGATATCTCCATTTACTATTACAGATGTCATTAAATATCTAAATGGCTCACTTTTTTGGCACATTCAAGGATGCAAGTAATAATTCAGAAGTCATTATTTTGGTAGTACAATAATTTTCTCTTCTGAAGAAGGCTTCTTTATAAGGATATTATGAAAAATATCTTATTCATATGAGACCCTAGAAGTAATAGCAAATATTTGTGGAGACCCCTCATACTGAGTTAGATGTTAATGAGAAAATTTGTATTGCTTTTGGTGAAGATAATAAAATTTTGGTGGATGTTTATGTAAACAGGCAGACATGTTTATTCACAATTGAAACAAAGCATGATTCATTCTATGGAAGGTGTTGGTTGCATAATGTTGCTCCAAGAACATCTGATGTCCTTTTAATTGACATTGACATTATCACAAAATTGTTCTCCTCTTTCAGGAATTTTATGATTAAAACTGAGCAAAGTATTTTTGTGTTTGTGTTGCCATTCAATATTTTTCAGTTTCTTTCATTAAAAATCCATCTGCTCTCTTTAACAAATAGAGTTGAGAGACACTTGAGTTTACTCAAAATACTGTAGTTTTATCAAAATTGCACATGATAATTCCATCTAATCACATGCTGGAAGGAAGAGTATTTAGTTCTATGAGTCGTGTAAAAGAAGATGGGAATAAAAATTGATGACAGTATTCTTTGTTGGTGGACACCATCTAATAAGGTCACAGGTGAAGAGATGCACTGTAATTCCACAAAACGGAAAAACAAATTATGTCATGAAAGGTGGTGTTACGTATATTAATAAATCAAATTTATAGAGCAATTCTCAGAATTGTTAACTTTAAACCAGGACATGTTCAGTAGACTGGCTCATAATGCTAAAATTGATGTGCCTCCTTATGGATAAATATTTAATGGGCAATAGAATAAAATAAATTGAATGTAACCACTGTAGAAGATATTTTACAATGTAAATGGAACACATAATGTGACTACATAACCTTTTATAAGTGAATTTTGAAGGAACTGTTCAGGAGAGACAAATCCAGACAAATATAATCGAAGAAAGATATATGTAATTTACAGACATAATTTATTTCACATTAATTTTTAGAAATGTGGCTCATGGAATATTTAATTTTATCACATTTAGCATATGCAGTGGCAATTATGAATAATTTAACTGGGCATCCTGTATTATAGCTAAATTTGGGAACCTTCTTTGTAAGAGTGTTTTTAAAAGCAAAACAGTAGTTGAAATACTCTATGTTTTAAGAAAAATTACCCATTGAATAAAAAGCCTACTTTTAATGTCAAGAAAAGGTTTATCTCTGCTGGATGAAGACAAATGGGTTATTCCCCCTTAACGCTTCTTCAGGGAATATCTTGATTCTGCAAAGGTGCTTTGAGACAGAATTCACCCTTGACAATTTTCCCTATGAGAACAAGTCAAACAGAGGTTTTCAATGCCTTCCAAGCCACAGGTATCCTTTGAAAAAAAGTACTTCTTCTGAGAAATTCCCTACCTGGACAAGCGGTAAGAGAACAGGTAGATGGGTGATGAATTATACACTGTCTTTTCCATACCTCTATAATACACAACAAATTGGTTTCCTTTTCACTGTTGGTAATTTATATTCTAATTATACCATGTAGGTGGGGAAAACAAAAAATGGAATAATCTGTTTGTAACATCTTTAGCATAATTCAAACCAATTTATAAGACCTGGAAAAATAATCTCTGATTATGCACAAATTTTCTGTAGATTATTTATTCTTATAATTTTAAGATGGTCTACATTATGATTCTACTTGTCTGTTAATCTTGCAGGTGTTAAAGAAAAAAATATTCAGTGATATTTGTTAAAGCATGGCAAGGCACACTTTGTTCAGCCCCATTACAATAAGCATAGAAACCAATGCGATTTTGCAGTCGGGGGAGAGATTGGGCTCAATTTTGAGTACAGCATGGACAAGTCGGAATTTTTAACCAAGGAATAGAGGATTTCGGGGTAGTGGGAAAAGGGGTGAGTGGATAGAAAATTACTATGAGCAGACATCAGTGCTTTTAGTTAGTTAGGGGAACCTGAGTCAAATCACCCTGAGAGCATTTTGCTTAAGGCAGGCCAGGTAGACCAAACATCACCTGGGGAAGGCTGAATCCAATCAAATATTGAGAATGGGAAAGTTTCTGGCTAAAAGGACTTAGCAGGGCTCTTATTGAACCTGAAGTGCACAGATGGACCTAGGAGAAGCTTCAGGAACCTAAGTTTGATCAGACAAAGAATCTTTATCAAAACCAAAAATCTTTGTTTTCATCAGAACCTGGATCGCATACCGCAATCATCCACTAGGATGTTATACAATCAATCTAGGGTGGAATTTTATGCTTCCTTTACAATTTAACATTTATATTTTATGACTTAATTTGATCTCAAATAATCTATGCATTTGCAGCTATGTGAAATATTAAATAGCTTATTGTGATGTTTTATAACTTCTTATTTAAAAGTATGAGTATTTTCAAAATAGAGCTTTAACAAATTTACGTTAAATCATATTGAAATTTTTAACCACTTGTCTTTAGTTGGAATTTAAAAAAATAAACTCTTCTTTCAATGTTATCATTCATCACTAACTGTGTTTATGAATGCATGTGATCAAATAATATAAATGTGCCTGCCATATTTGGATCATAATTACTGCTGCTGAGAAACGAAAAGAGGAAGATAAAGGCAGGAGAGAAAATCTACTTAAAAACCTGTGGATGAGAATGTCCACATAGAGCCAGGCGCGGTGGCTCACGCCTATAATCCCAGCACTTCAGGAGGCCGAGGCGGGTGGATCACGAGGTCAAGAGATCGAGACCATCCTGGTCAATATGGTGAAACCCCATCTCTACTAAAAATATAAAAATTAGCTGGGCATGGTGGCGCGTGCCTGTAATCCCAGCTACGTGGAAGGCTGAGGCAGGAGAATTGCTTGAACCCAGGAGGCAGAGGTTGCGGTGAGCCGAGATCGCGCCACTGCACTCCAGTCTGGGGTAACGAGAGCGAAACTCCGTCCCAAAAGAAAAAAAAACAAAACAACAACAAAAAAACCAGAATGTCCAGATAAAAACACTCAGAGCATTTTACTGTGTTAATATATTCACTCTACATAAATGATTAGACCTTCCAAAGACTTATGAACTATGAATATCTGTACCCAACTTTAGTTTGGAACAGTCACACTTCCCTCCTGCAGTACAATTGAGAACTCATCCAGTGATGTTGCCACTAGGCATATGAAACAAGGAACTCATCCAGAAGCTGTGCCAAAACTGCCTTGGATCAAGTCGAGTTGTAGTTACTTCTCACAATGGGGAAAAAATTAGAACAGAATTATTCTTTCTTAATTAGATTAAATTCAAAGAGTAAAATACTACTGTATCTTGTCTGCCTTGACCGCAGAGCTACTCAAGCTGTAACACTGCCATCATCACTCCAGCTCTTCCCTAGTCTCACTAGCATCTGGTAACAGCTCAGTGACAGTGGTTGGTGGTGCTTTCTTGCTTACAAATATGTCAAAGTACTTAGAGATTTCCAGGATTTTTCCCAGTGAAGAATGCTTCATGGTGAGTTCCTTATTATGACTGGCTACTAATGCCTTGGTTTCGAGCATGGCTCATTTCTCTCCATCAACATTTGAAGGGATAATGCTTTAGGAAACTGATGAAGGAATCATTTTTAAATCCCTGCTACAAAATTCACTAGGCTCATAGTGAATGATTTTTAACTTTAAATATTAATTTTTACATCTATGTCTTTTCCCATAAGATAACAAATCTGGTGTATTATCTGGGGCAGAGTCTAGGCTCATTTGAGTTTTGCCTTCACTCACAGTTCATCTGCTCCTTAATCCTGATCTCTTAATACTGTTTTTACCCAGCTTGAGTATCCACCTTTACTCCCAAATCTACCTATCAACATACTCAATATGGTTATTTTCTTGTCTCTTCTTTCTACACTTGCTTTCTGCATTAACTTGGTTTTAAGCTTTGAAAAGATGTTCTTCCATCCTTAGGACCTCCTGTTATCCAAGATGAGGACTCTTCTCCTTTTCATTATGTCCAATAGAATGCTCATCATCCTATTTCTCATCTAATACACAAGTCAAGATAGCCCCTGCCCAGTCCCTCTTCAAAAAAGTGAGCATCTTGGGACTTTAATTACTGAACTGTGGTCAAACCATCAGTACCCAACACCATGCTATGACTAAGGCAACATTCACTTTTTTTTTTTTTTGCAACAGTCTCACTCTGTTACCTAGGCTGGAGGGCAGTGGCATGATCTCAGCTCACTGCAATCTCTGCTTCCCAAATTCAAGGGATTCTTCTGCCTCAGCCTTCTGAGTAGATGGAATTACGGGCACCTGCCACCACACCTGGTTAATGTTTGTATTTTTAATAGAGACAGGGTTTTACCATGTTGGCCAGGCTGGTCTCAAACTCCTAACCTCAGTTGATCCACCAACCTCTGCCTCCCAAAGTGCTGGGATTACAGGCATGAGTCACTGTACCAGGCCGCCAACATTCACTGTTAACCACAGTTGGCCAGGTTTAGAGATGGTTTATTATTTTTTTGTAAATAGCACTTGTGTTTATGAACTAGATCTTATCTGTTCAAAAAGCCGGTATGTATACATTAAAGAATGAGCAGGTAATGTGCTACCAAATGAAAAAGCCTCCTCTAGTGACACTAATTGAATAACAAAGGTTCTGATCAAAGAAACACTTGTCAATTATCAGCTGATAAACTAGTTTGTGTCTATAAGAGAAAATGAGATACTTGATATTTCTAGTCTTTTTAATTTAACAGACTTTAAATTTTTTCAGCTATCTAACATATGACCCCCAACAAAGCATAGTAAACTAGTAAACTGGCATCTGTTTCTCAAACACTATTTTTATGACGTGTGCTGTCAGATCAATGCTGCGAACAGTTGGTTCAATTTTAGCCTGTAGACATGTTGTATACAAACCACACTTTCTTGACCTGTATAATTTATAAAATTATTTACAACACTTAAATTTGGAGGGAATTTTAATATAATTTTTTTAATTTGAAAACTTGGAATATCTGAAGCATTGTGCCTCTCTCCCACATGGCATTATTTCTAGTCCACAGTCCTTACTACCCCCTGCTGTTCTACCTATATCAAAGCATAGTGTCTATTGTGACATTTCCCTTATTTTTATGGTAAAGTGAAAAATAATATTTCTTATGCCCAACTCTTCCTATCAGAAGTGAGAAAACACAATTAAAAAAAATCTCTTGATACAGTTTGGATGTTTTCCCTTGTCAAATATCATGTTGAAATGCCACCCCCAATGTTGGAGGAAGGGCCTAGTGGGAGGGTGCTGGAATCACGGCGGTGGATCCCACATGAATGGCTTGGTGCCCTTCCTGTAGCAATGAGTAAGTTCTTGTTCAATTAGCTCACCCAAAAGCTGATTGTTTCAAAGAATGTGGGACTTCCCACCTTTCTTGCTCCCTCCCTTATTACATGTCAGCTCCCTTTGCCTTCTGTCCTGATTGGAAGCTTCCTGAGGCCCTCACTAGAAGTAGATGCTGAAACCATGTTTCTTGTAGAGCCTACAGAACAGTGACCCAAATAAACTTCTTTTCTTTATCATTTGTCACCTTCAGGTATTACTTTATAACAAATGCAAAATGAACTAACACATCTATTTATGAAAATCAGGAAAACACATATTTTTCTTATACAAGTTCTACCTCCTTAATATACAAAACAAATTAATCTGTCAAAGGAATGCACCTGGCTTGCTGCATTCATGCTACCCATCGAGCCACTGAGGGTATTCTCATTCATTTGCTATAGACCATAGGTCTGTAAACTATGGCCTATTGTCCAAATCCAGCCCACAGCCTGTTTTTCTAAATAAAGTGTTACAGGGACACAGTTATGCTCATGCACTCACATACTGCTGATTTCACATCCAACATAAAGGCGGAATGGTTATAACAAAACCATATCATCCCCAAAGACCCTTATTAACTAGCCCTTTACAGAAACTGTACAGATCCCTGATATAGATGATACAAAGGAAGAAGTTGGCAGCCCCAACTTCAAAAGAGTCAGAGATCGATATTAGCTAAACAGTTTGGGAAGGAATTCATAGAGATTATATTGTTGAGCTAGATACTGAACATATTTTAAGAAAAGTTTACAAAACAAATATTGTAAATTTTTCCAATGTTCCTAGGTTTGAAAGTGCCTGTAAAAAACTCTCACCTAGAAGCAAAGAAAAATTAATAATGTTAACTATATTTTTGTGGAACATTTATAGAGCTAGATGACACTGGTAAGATAAAGAACACAGAAACTAGAAAAAAGTATTTTTTTATTTACATTTTTACTTTTCTATTTTCCTAATAGAATGTAAATTCACATATTTTGACATCTAGAATTGACTGAAAATAAGATATTGTCTTAGTGCCCAAATAAGATAATGGCAAAGTGAATACATGCAGTGTACACATATTATTGTCAAAACTAAAACATTTTCTCTTCTTGAAAGAAAACTATAAAAACATAAATAAATTATTTTTATGAGATTTATTTCTAATAATTTCAGAATGTTTCATGATTAAGTTAGAAAATTTTACCAAAGATAAATTACGATTGTGGAAAAAGCACTTAAGAGGACTAGCCATGTGCAAAATGCCTGTATAATGTCAGACCTATGAAATTTACGTAGAATCAATTAAGTGGTAGAATAAAACAGTTTCTTTGTTTTCTAACTATGAAGAATAGTTTTTTTCCAAGAAAAACAAATCATTTTTGGATAAACTACATTAACTATCATGTAGTTTATAAATTTTATAACAATTTCAAAAATATACGAGCCTGTTTCCTAAGAGACTACCCATTCTAAAAGATCCAAGCAGTTATGATTCTTCCAAATGAAGTGAAACAGCAGTGAATGAATTTTCTGAGTCAAACCCATGGCAAATGGTGCATAAATCAATACAAAATGACACTTGTACAGCCATTTACGTCCTTGCAAGACATTAAATAAATTAAACCACATAATAATATTGTCTATGACTCGATGGAAGGGTAAAATAACAGGAACTTGTTAACTGACAGAGTGAAGAAGACAAAAAATAAGTACATGCCAAGCTGGCAAGCTGCTATTCTACACTGGACCTTGCCATTGAAGAGACAGGTTAGGGAAAAATGCTTCTAAGGAAATGACTGAAACCTATGAATGTCAAGATGCTCCGGTTTTCTTACGCTTGCCACTCTTCTCTTCTGATTTGCAACTCTTTTCCTTCAGAAGTATAGGAACAATAGAACTTGGAATTACTAACAGAAGAATTTAGTACTGAAAATTTAATAAGTAAATAAAAGAGACCACCACTCTGTCTGTTTAGGGAATAAGAAAGCACCAAGGAACAGCACTGTATTAGATGTGGCTAGGTCATGGAGGGTTTCCTAGATGAATAGACATCTTTCCTAGTCCTGAAGAAATGAGTATGAATCATTTAGTTAAGATGGCGCTAAGGATGATGAAGGAAGGAGGGAAATGTTGCAAAACCAGAGCAAGAGAAAGGGTGAAAAAAAAAATAGCATTATCATTCACTTAGCCACCAAGCCTGAAAATGAAGCCATTTTTACCAAGTTATCCCGCTTATGCGCTAAATATTTCAAGTTCACTTATATATATAAACTATTTAAATTATATATATTTAGAAGAGAGTATCTGAACCTTATCTCAAGAACCTGGCAGAGAGCTTAGAACAATTCTTAGAACAGAGTATTTAAAAATACATAATTTAGACTGGGCACAGCAGCTCACACCCGTAATCTCAGTACTTTGAGAGGCCAAGGCAGGAGGATAATCACTTGAGCCCAGGAGGTCCAGAAAAGCCTGGGCAACAGAGTGGCAACCCATCTTTATTTAAAAGAGGAAAAAAATTTGCTGGGCGTGATGGCACACATTTTAGTCACAGCTACTTGGGAGGCTAAAGTGGAAGGATACCTTGAGCCTGGGAAGTCGAGGCTGCTGTGAGCCATGATCACGCCACTGCACTCCACCTTGGGTGAAAGAGTGAAAACCTGTCTCAAAATACAAAATGTGTGCACATGCGTGTGTGTGTATAAATAATTGCTCATGCTATTAAATATTTTTAGGTTTTCATATAATTTTTTAGGTTTTCGCATAATTTTTTAGGTATTCACATACTTTTTCTTGCCTTATTCGCTGCACTCAATTTCTAACTAGTTCTGCCTACTATTTCCTTTATCTAAATTGTGAATAACATTATATCATTTCTGTGTTTACAAGTTTTCAATAAGTTTTTATAACTAATATATTGCTGTGATAATATAAAAATAGTATAACACATTTGAACAGCAACTTTACACTAAAGGATAAGAGTTGTATTTCATTAACTCTAATTCAAATATAGAAAAATAAATTAATGCCAAAAAGTTGTTTGTCAAAATATAACTTACATGCATAAAAAATCAAATAATCTCAGTATATTACATGCATAAAAATTCGAATAATCTAAGTATATAACAATAAGTAAATGCTATTTACATTTTGACATTTTCTTTCAATAGAATTTTATTACAACCATTGAAAATGACAATTATCAATACCATATAGTATTGTGAAATGCTTATATCAATTCTATCAATATAAGTTAAAAAATGAGGATTTAAATTTTTGTAAACAGTGTACAGATTTAAAATTTTGCCTATTTTGCAAACAAAAGTTGTTTACATATACCCATATATATATGATTATTCAGTGCATAGAAAAATGTGGAAAAGAATACAACTGACACTTTTAACAGTACTTTCTTCTGATTTGAGAAATTTGGAGCAGAGTCTTTCAATCATTATCTTATGGTGTTAAGGCAACCTTGAATTAAAATGAACAAAATAATTAAGAATCAAAGTTTCAAAACATATATACATGTTGAAAATACTGAAAAGAGGCCAGGCACAGCGGCTCACACCTATAATCCCAGCTTACACTGGGAGGCTGACGTCATAGGATCGGTTGAGGCCAGGAGTTGGAGACTAGCCTGGACAACATGGTGAGACCCCACGTCTATTTTTTTTTAATAAAAATAAGTAAAAATAAAATATTGAAAAGAGACACTTCAAAATGGGAAAAGTCTCTGGGTCATGATTGTATACACAAGTTTAAAATCTTTCTTCTGTTTTTGTATTTACCCCAGTAAGTATTACTACTTTGAAAAGCAAAACGTTATCAACATATATTTTCTTTTTCTGAGATGGAGTCTCACACTCTCACCCAGGCTGATGTGCAATGGCATGGTCTCGACTCACTGCTATCTCTGCCTCCCAGGTTCAAGTGATTCTCCTGCCTCAGCCTCCTGAGTAGCTGGAATTACAGGCATCTACCACCACGGCCAGCTGATTTTTGGCATTTTTAGTAGAGACCCTGGGGTTTCATTATGTTGACCAGGCTGGTCTTGAACTCCTGACCTTGTGATTTGCCCACCTTGGCCTCCCAAAGTGCTGGGAATATAGGTGTGAGCCACCACACCCAGCCAACATATATTTTTTTCATGAGCAGTGTGATCTACCATTTAGTGTGCACACTTTTTACTGATTTATTTATTTCCTCATTTAGTATTTTTTAGGCCATAAAGAATGCTCCTAAATCCAATGGCATTGTTTTGAGTGACTTGCTCTCCCCAGAGTGAATCCAAAGACCTGTCTTTGATGAACTCAGTAAATAGCTCACACAATTCTTGTATGTAATAAACATACTTTCTTGCTTATCAATTATATTGATTTAACATCAGTTTTTTCAAATTCTACAAAAAAAAAAAAAACAGTAAAAATTTCAAAATCTTTATGTCTTTGCCATGATAATCTTGCTCTGTTCACTTCCACAATATTTTCAGATTACTAGAAAATGTCATTCAGCATTAAAGCTCCTGCTGTCATAAACACTCAGCTTTCCAGGCTCACTGTTTATGAAACAGGAGGAGTTTATTGCCTTATACATTGTCTCCAGTTGCGGGATTATTGATTAGAGCATTGACCTGATTGAAGATGAAAGTTGTGGCTCTTCCAAACCGCAGGTGGGTACTTTTCTTAACAAGAAAAGAAAATTCATAACATGAAAAGTGAATAGAAGTCTATGCAAAGACATTAACTTGGTTTTATTACTAGCCTTAGAGAAAATGTTTTTTATTGAAATTCTAAATATGAGATGCAAGAAGAAAACACATTTGAATACAAGGGTAAAGGATCTATAAATATTTTAAAGGAAAACATATAAAAAATACACTTTTAAACTTTTCCAACATATTCTTAAATATATTTTTATTTTGAGATTTCTTGATTGTTCAGAAGCTACCGTATCTCTATGTTTCCAAAAACTTTTAATACACATGCAAGTGAATTTTTCTTCTGGATGATTTTATTAAACAAAGTCCCTGGGTCAATTAAGGTGATCGTGATATTATTTATTACTGACAAAATATAGAGTTTCCGTATGTTTGCTTATAGTTTCACTTAAGAAATTATTTTATTATTTTACTTATTATTTTAGTCAAATCTATAGAGACAGATACTTAAGAAGTTTAAAATCATATGTTTCATCATTATTTACATTGACTAAGAATTGTTTAGGAAGGGAGTTTGTTTTTGTTTTGTTTTCAAGCATTTGTAGGTTTCAATTCTACTTTTGTAACTCTTTTAGTTTTTTTTTTTTTACATTAGGTATAAAGATTTTATAAATCTTTCAAATTGTTTTTACTGTTGGGAAACAAAATAATTCAGTACTAACCTTATTCAGCATACTAACTCTCTAATTTTAGGGGTCTGTTTGATCTATCAAAAAGTTAGAAATAAAATTTATAGCGTTTTATTATGTTTATGTTTTTCTCTACTTTCTTACGTATCTTGAAATATTATTTGTTAACTCATTCACTTATTTCTTGAGTCAATAACTTTTTATTAAATACTAAATTATACCAAGGTTTCTTTGGGGTTCTGGAGGAAAAAATGGGAATGGAACCTATATAAATTTCTGTTTCATAGAACACTTTTCTGGAAAAAGCAAGGGAACATAAATAAATAAATAAATAAAATACAAACTGTAGTATTTTAAGATTAACAAACATCCTATGGAAAAAAAAAAAGCATGGTATGAAGAAAAGAAAAACAAGAACTTGAGTTCTGCTATTTAAAATAGATGGTCAGGAAAAAAGGCAAAAATTCTGATACTTTAACAGATTCTTGAAGAAAGCGAGGAAGCAGAATTTAGAAATCTTGATCACAAGATTCAAAGCAAAAGGAAAACAATGGCAAAAAACAATTCTCCCCATCATCCCCCACAAAAGCCTATATTTAGAGTATTAACAAAACAGCAAAAATGTGGTTAGAGCCTCATTATAAAAGTGAACAGAAGCAGGAGATGCTATAACACAGGGACTATGGAAGGCTTAGGGATGAAAAGAAAAGCAGCGGTCCCTATCCTTGCTGTACAGTCACATTGGGTGTTTCAAAAAAAATCCTCTATCTACCAGAATCTCTGGCAAGTAAATGATGATTTTCCCTTCTTTTTTCTATATTTTCCACCTTTTTATTTGTTTAATATTTTTTCCTTCAAATCTTAAGACACTTCCAATATTCAGTCAATGGTGGAACCACCAATGTATGCCAAATTGGGCTAAAAGCTGGTGGTTTGACTCAAATGCCATATTTAAAAAAAGAAGAGAGAGAGAACTCCAGACTTTCTCACTATCCTGTGCACTGGGAATCACACCTCCCACACACTCCACAGAAGAACGTAGTTTGATTTAAAAAAACAAAACAAAAAGGCCTGGACTCAGGAAAATCAGACATGGCTAAAGGCAAAGACATGTAATCAAAATGCAGAGACTGAGTGAAAATCTGAATTCTAAACAGTGAGATGACTCATCTCTAAGAACACATGTAGCTAGGTTTATAACTCTGCTCCAGGCTCACAGCTCCTTCCTCAGAGGCAGAAGAGAACATTCCCCTGTAGGAATATAGTTCTAAAAAGAGATAATAATCAGATAAAGTCTGGTATAGGGAGGGAGGCATCCTCCAATAATACAGACTAGTAAGATCACCCAAAACAAAGACTACCAGTTGGGCAAATACGTATGTCAATTTAAATTAATGTATTTAGAGACTTGCCGTTAAATATAAACAGAAAATTATAGATCTTAAAATCATTGGTAGTGATAACATAAAAAATAGAGTGCAAAATAACATTTAAAGGGAATCACAGCCTAGTTAATACAGGCAATACAAAGAGTAAATACAATATTATTAACCTATAATTCATCGTCCTGTAGAGATAGAAAATATTCCACCATAGGAGGTGGAGAGGATAGAAAATAGCAAAATTATATATATATATTTATATGTTTAAATTTTAACTGAAATAAAAATTGCAATAATGGATCTAAATATAAAACTTTGATAACTCTCAAAAAATTAACAACAAAAAACCTAACTAAAAAATGGGCAAATAAACATTTTTCCAAAAATGATATATAAATGGCAGAAAACATATTAAGAGATTATCAACATCACTAATCACTAGTGAAATACAAATCAAAACCATACTGAGATACCATTTTATACCCATTAAAATGTCAATCATTAATCAAAAAAAAAAAGGTAGGAGGCTGAGCACAGTGGTTCATGCCCATAATTCTTGCAATTTGGGATGCCAGTGCAGGCAGATCACTGGAGTCCAGGAGTTCATGACCAGCCTGGGCAACATTCTGAAAACCGCTCTCTACAAAAAAATAAAATAAAAAATTAACCAGGCATGGTGGTGCATGCCTACAGTCCCAGCTACTCAGGAGGCTGAGGTGGGAGGATCACTTGAGCCTGGCTGCAGAGGGTGCAGTGAGCTGAGATGCCACCACTGCACTCCAGCCGGGGTGATAGAAAAATCATAAAAGGCAAGTCTTTATAATTAACCTTTCATGGATATTGTCTTTATAGTCCTGCCTATGCTTGCTGTTCTTATCTTCATTCTGTTCCTCACTATAAGACGTCTTTGCCAAGGACCCTTTAATCCTGAACATCCATGGGATTATCTACTCCCTTAAATAGCTATCTCTCTCCTAAAATTTAACTGTCTTCCCCCATACAAGATTTAGTTTCTTTCACAGTGGTGAAACAGTTCTGGCCTCAACATTGTTTTCAGAATAATTATTCTAATTTTCTTTTTCCTTTTATCTCTGGCACTAAATGTTCCCTTTTAGCTTCTCTTTGTATAATACTTATATTTGGTCCATGCATACTTAACCTCCTTGGAAAATTTGTTTCTTCTTGTCTAAAGGCCATCAAACTGCAAACGGTCATACAAATGGAGCCTCGGATGATGGCACCCTTTTTACCAGGGACCCTTAATAGGTCTCTAAGTGATATCTGACTGCCATTTTCCCAAAACAGTGCCCCTCTGTCAGCATGACGCAGTTAGAACGGTCATTGTCCCTATCCTAACAGCTAGATGTACATCTTCAGAGGGGGAATTGATAGTGACAGGAGACAGATAAATTCCTAGGCAGACAGAGCTGGGTTCCCAGTGAGACCTGATCTTCAAGCCAAAGACAGTTTAAAGTCTGAAATCCGAGCTGCCAGTTCCAGATGGAGTCCATGACCAGATTGAGAACTTCTATTCCCATCTAACCCACTCTCTCTCAGTTGGCTCCTTCTGAATGATGCCTTTTAACCAATTGAAAAGTGATTTTTCCAAGACCATACATGGATGAATCAGCACACACTCACTCCTTCTAAGCCCATAAAATCCCTGGACTCGGCCTCACAGACGGCCACCCACTTTCAGGTACCCTTGTGTGGCTGAGTGGCTGAGAGCTTTCTTCCTGTAGCTCAATAAAATTCTACTCTCAGGTGTCTGTGTATCTTATCTTCTTGGTCACAGGACAGGAAGCTGGAACTCGCCATATTTTGGGAGCAAAAGACCTGTAATGCTCCTCCTTGCTGCATGGCGGGGGATGGGAGTAAAAGAGCAATAACATTTTCTCCTGCTTGCCAAACAACAGGAGAGAAGCCAGTGGGCACCACTCCCTCCCATTCGCTGAACTACAGAAGAGAAAAAGTTGCAATACCAAGATTGGGGAAATGTGACTTTTGGGAAAATTTGAAAGTACATGCTTCACAGAAAGGAGTGGGAGCTGGTTTATATGTCTCACTATAACAAGATTAACATTTATTTTGTAAATAAATTGGTCCTGCCATAATCTATCCTTGGTAGAAATGAAGAAATTAGACAAAAAAAAAAATTGCATTCTAGGTCCTGACCATTGTTTTTGAATTTTTATTATTTGCCTACAATTTAGGCTAAATCTTGAATTATTTCATGGCTACAAGAGGTCTCTAAAAAAGAGCTGGATTTTAATTTTCTTCATGCTCCTTAATAACTGGCATACAAATCCTCTTTTGATTGTAATCCTTGTGTACATTATATTTCTACCATTCAAATTATCAATGGTATGTATCTCTCAGTTTTACTTCTAAAAAAACTGAAGTCATGATATTCTGAAGGCTAGAGGTGATTCAATAGCCTGTGAATCTTCCTCATTTGGAACCCCACTGGGCCTGATCTGTTTTCCATTGCCAATGCACTTCTGCTAATACTATATCCTATCAAGCACTCTCCCTAAATGCTCAGAGACCATAACAGAAGTTGAGGGTATGTGAGATTACAAAAGCCAAATTAGGAGAGTGGAATCTGAAGGCTAAAGCAACTCCATCTTGGATGTTAATCTGCCATGTTGGCTTCTGATTAACCCCAGTTCTGCAGGGCCTCTGAGGTTTCTAATTTATCTATTGTCTCTTGTGTAAGAGCAGGTACTTACCATAAATCCTGCTCTTAGGGCAAATTTCTACCTATTACCTCTGAAGCATGTGTTCCTCTCCTCTACATATCATCTCTGCTACAACAGATAAACCCCTCTGGGTGTGGGGGCTAATGGTGTGGAACCCACCATCTTGTCTCACTGCTGCACAAGCCACAGGTGTGGCCTCTATTCCTAAGTCCCTATTAAATGTTTCTAGATACTGGATGTATCAGTCTCTTTCTTCAGCCTTAGCTTCCTGAGACTTAGGTTTGCATAGAGCTGCCCACCAGAAAACTCTCACAGATTCAGTCTTATATACATATTGATCAAGGTTGGGAAAATTCTATGAATATTCATAAGGGAAGTCATGTGCTTACATATTGGGTAAACGCATATGTAACATACATTCCCTTCTCACTTGGGGGTGAGGTTTCAGCTGGTATTTGGCTGTTTATGTCAAAAGGTAAACTCTAGGGCAAGAAAACAATTTGGGCATAGTCGCAACAAGCTAGCTAAAACCAACTTAAGGTCTATGGTCACTTACCAATAAAGAATGTGATAAAAAATGGTCCTTGCCCAATCAGAGGGCTGTCAGGACCAGAGGCAAGAAAAGGACATTGACAGTTGGAGTCCAGTGATTTATTAGTATTGGTTGGAAAATTTTTCAGTTATAGTTGTTTTGACAATGTTTTTCAGGAGCTAGTTTCTGCTTAATTACAGAAAAGAAACCTTATATAAATTAATACCACCTGGATACATGAACAATCCCTCATCCTACTGAACATGAAATTCTGGAGTTGTTTTTCTTTAGTTTTGTGGGTTTTTTTTTCTTTTTTTCTTTGCTTTGTCCCATTGTAGCCACAGGAAGTCCATTTGGTCTGTCTGTTGCGATATATTGTGACAATTCCATTTGTCTTTAGCTGAAAATGGTTTCAAGCCTGAATTCTAAGCCACCTCATTTTCTCCTGGGTATCTCCCATGTGTTAGCTTAAAAGAAAAACACAATTTATACATTTAAAAAAGGAGGAGACTTTATTTCTTATAAAGGATTGTAGCTTACAGGTAGCCATTCTGACAGATTAGGAAGCACAGCCTCCAGCCAGAAGTCAGAAATAGGTACTTTGAGGAAAGGTCAAAGGGAATAGGCATTTATGGTGACTAGGGTGGCCACATATACATATTCAATAAGTGATAGAAAGAAGCATAAATATTTAAAAAAGGAGAAATGTGTGTGTGTGTGCATGCATTTGCAATAAAGCTTCACGCATCACCATGTTCAAAAACTGGTGGTGATTTGAGGGTGCAGTTTTCAACCTTCTGGTGTCAAAAAATAAAGCAGAGGACATAAAACTCTCATTGTGCATTCTCCATAGACTGGCCAGAACTACTCCATGGTCAGTGGTCTCTTATCAGGTTAAAAAAAAAAAAAAAAAAGGAGGGGCAGTATCATATCAGGCAGTTGGTTGATATTAGTGGTGGAGTCTTTTGAAAGGGCTAGTTTTTCTTTTGCCCTTAGAGAAGAAAGCCTAATTGCAAATAGCAAGGCGTGGGGTATAATGAGGCATGTCTAACCTTCCCATCTCATCACATCCTAGAACACAGTTTTCAAGGCTACCTTGAGGTTCCCCTGGCCAAGAGATGGTCCATTCAGTCAGCTGAGGGGCTTAGAATTCTATTTTTAGTATATACATGAGGTATAGATATAAGTAAAATTGTGTTTTTCTCTTATTAAACTGCCTTTTGTTACAGTGTTCTCAGTTGAGAACTTAGAAAGGTAAAGAGAAAATGTATTATTCTTACCATCACCTGGGCTAGAGTGCAGTGGCATAATTATGGCTCACTGTAGCCTCAATCTCCTGGACTCAACTGATCCTCCCTCCTGAGACTCCCCACTAGCTGGGACTACAGGGCTGTGCCACCACATCTGGCTAATTTTTAAAATTTTTGGTATAAACGGGGTCTCACCATGTTTCCTAGGCTTATTTCAAACTCCTTACTCAAACAATCCTCCCACCTTGGCCTCACAAAGTGTTGGGGATACAGGTGTGAGCCACAGCTCCTGTTCAAAATTAACTGTTTTTCCTGCCCCTACAGCAGCATAATTTTCACATATATCTTACTGGACAGAACTGTGTCAAATGGCCATCATCAACTATAAAGAAAGTCAGCCAATATTCTCTTATTTCTAGTAGCGAGTAAGGAAAGAGTGAACTTGTAGCGAGAGCTACAAGTTTCTGTATCACAATGTCTTCTTCCATTCTTTCTCTCTAATGGAAAGCATTTGCCAATGGTGTATGATACAGAGGAATTTCTAAAAATAATTACTGAAATTTTTCAATTTGATTTATTTTCCTTTTAACGTCTTTTCTAGTCAGCTAGCCTAAGAGAATTCTAGATAGCTGTCACGGTTCTCCAAATTCAGTTCTAAACTCGTCTATGGAAGAGACTCTATTATTGTTTGGTTTTTATATATTTAGCTCTCCAAACATCTCTGGGAGATAAAATCTACAGAACTGAACTCCGGCCAGGAATAAAGGATTATGTGCCCCAAGGGATGCCTGAAGGCATGTATTTACCACCTGCTTACACTGCAAAATGCAAATCCAAGAAGGATGAATGCTTTTGTTCTTTCAGCTGCTACAATAAGAAATCAAATAGCCATTCTGATGCAGAGGAAATACAAAAAATTAACAACCGCTACCATTTATTAAGTACTTACTATATGCCAGACACAATGTTAAATATCATCCCATCTAAAAGGAAGAAGCTGAGGCACGATCAATATAAGCAGAGAGCTTATTTGGGTCAAGCCTGAGAATTGCAACCTGGGAACATAAATTTAAGTTTCCCTGAATATACACTCTGATTAACAGCAGTAACAAGTAGGTTTTAAAGCTGGGTGCAGGCTCACACCTGCTATCTCAGCACTTAGAGAGGCCCAGCAGGATTTCTTGAGCCCAGGAGTTCAAGACCAGCCCGGACCAAACAGGGAGACCCCATCTCTACCAAAAAACAAAAAAATTAGCCAGGTGTGGTTGTACAGCTGTGGTCCCAGTTCCTCAGGAGGCCAAGGTAGGAGGATGGCTTGAGCCCAGGAGGTTGAGGCTGCAGTGAGCTGTGATTGCACCACTGCACTCTAGCCTGTGTTACAGAGCAAGACTCTATCTCAAAAATAATAGTAATAGATATTTTTAAAGGAAAAGAAGATGCAGTTCCTATGTTGTTTACCAAGAATTTACAGAAATTATTGATTGGCTACACATCATTATTTGTATCGCAAAGTCCAGGAACATAAAGATAATGGGTGAGGCAACTAATCAAAAACAGAAACTCTTTAAACACCCAGGCATGTGTGAGGATATGGGTGTGTGTGTAAGTAAAGTCCCACTCTCAAGAGATTTCAGGGAGGAAAGGGAAGTCAAGTGTGTTTGTTTTGGGGGATTTCCAGGTTTAGAAGCTTCTTGTTTAGTTCAGCCATATTGATGGCAGCAGCGGCCAGTCTGGAGAAGTTACAATGAAGAGACTGGCTGTAGCTGGAGAGCTGTGGCTGGGTTGTATGCTCTTCCGGGCCAGAGGATGCCAGGAACAAGCAGGAGCCATGCCCCCTACCGAGTTGGCAGGGCAGGAGCCTTGTGCTCCGGGGCCAGCCAGAACCACCCAGCCATGGTTCCAGACCTCAGCATCCCTGTGTTCTCCGAGGCTCAGAAAGCCCCCTAGCCCTTGCAGGCTCCAAAGTGCTTGCTCCCACTCCCTTGCCTCTCCCTGCTTCCGGTGCCCACTTGGATTTTGGAGCAAAGTTGTGGCCAGTGCAGACACTGCGCAAACTGACTGGCTGTGTGTGTGCTTAGGGCAGCGCTGACACACCAGCCCCGCTTGAAACCTGCCCCCCCCCAGGACTTCGGGCACTAACAAGTGTGGGAAGGAGGCCGGGGGTCACGGAGGACTCTATGCACAGTGGATCCCCTCCCTGCTGAGGGCTGAACATTGGTTGGGATGACCTGCCTGCAGTACCCACTTTGCGTCTCCTGAGAGCTGTTCTCTCTGCCTTACTCACTCTCCAGTTGTCTGGGTACCTCATTCTTCCTAAATGTGGGAAAAGAACTCAGGACCTGCTGAATGGCGCCACTGAAAGAAAGCTGTAACACAAACAGGGTTGAAACATTGCCCTTCACCCCCTGACTCCACACACTGTGGACAATGAGAAGGAGAAAAGAGCTGCTGTCCTTCAGGGAGCCCAGACCTAGGGGCTCCCCAAGACAGGGCTGTGACACCCTCTTTGGGGTTCTGTGGTTCCTGGCAACTCCAAGCTTCTGGGTACCATCGTGCTCCCCTTGTCCAGACGTGGGTGCCCACAACGGAAGCCTCAGGTAGGACGTCTGGTCCAGCTGCAGCCTCAGACTGTCAGCAGCTGTGCCGGTACCTGGAACTGCCCACCCTGTTGCAGCTGGCACACCTGGCTGTGCATAGTGGCCAGACCCCACGCTTGTGCACACACCTCTCACTGCTCTGTGCCTGGCTTGCCATTGGTAGGCATGGGATCCCAGCCAGTAGCACAAGCCAAGAACAGCCTGCCAGGCCAAGTGGGCAGAATGAGCCCAATGGGCATGAGCAGTACTCATGCAGAAGACGCCATGGGTCACAGAGGTTTTGGTCTGGCAAAAGACACCCCAAGGATCTCATGACAATATTTTCGGGTGAAATATTTTGGTTTCTTTTATACTCAATCTATTAGTATTTGAGAAAAATGCCTGATTTCAGTGACTTAGATATTTTGCTCCCATTACCTTCCATTTTCTTTACCTTTTCTTGTTTAGCCAAATGACTTAAATGCCCTAGGCCTCCATTTCTTGAGCTGTAAAATAAGTATCTGAAGAAGCTTATCTAAATTATGCTATGTTGTTACGTTACGTTATGTTATGTTTTGTCAAGGTCTGACTCCAACACTCGGGGTAGATTGCAGCGGTACAATCACAGCTCACTGCAGCCTCAGTTTCCAGGCTCAGGTGATTCTCCCACTTCAGCCTCTTGAGTAGCTGGGACTACAGGTGGGCACCACTACACCTGGTTATTTTTGTATTTTTGTAGAGACAAGGTTTTGCCACTTTGCTCAGGCTGGTCTTGAATTCCTGGGCTCAAGTGATACGCCCACCTTGGCCACCCAAAATGTTGGAATTACAGGTATGAGTCACCGTGTCCAGCCTAAATCACCCAAAGAAGGTCATTTCTAATGACTAAAAAAAAAAAAAAGCCTTATTTTTTCTCCTCCATCCATCAAGAAATATTTTTTAAATCATATAAATTTGTAAAACATTTGATAAAACACTACGAAACTTCTGCAACTGTCTCATCCCATTTATAAGCTCCAAGAGGGAATGCATAAATTATCTTAATACAAAAAAATGCACAATTGTAAACAAAATACAAAATATTTTGCCCCAAAGTATGTGTCTTAGCATATTTCAAGATGGCCATTCAAAAAGTTGCAAACACAAGAATAGCTGAAAGGTTGTCTTTTTGTGGGGGAGATTTGCATCTGCAGAGGAAATCTACATTAGTAAAGTGAAAAAAACAGCAGAGGCAAACAGCCTTTTTCTGAATCCCGCCCTTCTTAGATCTTGGAATAACTATCTCACAGGAAAAGGAGACTAAAGGTCGGATGGAGAAACTTGTACCATAGGCAACCACATCCTCTTTGATAGCTACTACCTGTGAAGTTTCATCTGCATAACAAGACCACCTTTGCTCCGTGCCTTACCTTCTCTCTCCCTCCCATCAACTTGTCCTTCAGTCCTTTAAGTCCCTATTCCTTCTGTGACCTAAGGATGGTATAAAAACTTCGGCCATCTCGTACTTTCATTAAGTTTTCATATTTTGTACAACTCTTGTGCACATAAATTTGTGTGCCTTTTTTTCTGCTAATCTATCTATTATCAGTTTGTTTTATACACTCAAATTATCAATCCTTCAGTCGGAAGGAAAGGAAATTATCTAACACCCTACAGTTACAAAGTTGCAGTTATATAGAATGAAAAGGTTAACGTGCAGAATGATTACAATTGTTAATGATATTATACTATATACCAGAAATCTGCTAAGACAGTAGATTTTAGGTTCTTTTACCATGAGCATACAAAAAAATAACCATGTAAGGAATGAAAATATTAGTTTGTGTTACTGCAATAATCATTACATTAAGTATATGTATATTAAAACATCATGTTTTACACCTTAAATATGTACAATAAAAAAGATTTTTTAAATGCCACTGTCAGCCAGGCACAGTGGTCCATGCCTATAATCTCAGCACTTTGGGAGGCCAAGGCAGGTGGATCATCTGAGGTCAAGAGTTCAAGACCAGCCTGACCAACATGGCAAAACCTTGTCTCTACTAAAAATATAAAAATTAGCAGGGCCATGGTGGCACATGCCTGTAATCCCAGCTACTTGGGAGGCTGAAGCAGGAGAATTGCTTGAATATGGGAGGTGGATGTTGCAGTGAGCTGAGATCACACCACTGCACTCCAGCCTGGGCAACAAGAGTGAAACTCCGTCAAAAAAAAAAAAAAAAAACCCACTATCTCACTAAAATTTAAAAACTACATAATTTCAGGCCGGGTATGGTGGCTCACGCCTATAATCCTAGCACTTCAGGAGGCTGAGGTGGGTAGATCACCTGAGGTCAGGAGTTCTAGACCAGCCTGGCCAACATGGCGAAACCCCGTCTTTACTAAATGTACAAAAAAATTTAGCTGGGCATGGTGGTGTGTGCCTTAATCCCAGCTACTCCAAAGTCTGAAGCAAGAGAATCACTTGAACCTGGGACACAGAGGTTGCAGTGAGTCAAGATTGCACTACTGCACTCCAGCCTGGGCAACAGACCAGGACCCCACCTCAAAAAAAAAAACAAAAACATGATTGTAAACATTATATAGAAAACGTTTTGAATGAAGGAAGATTAGAAGATTTTCCCCCTAAAATTCTCAAACCATCTTGAAATATAATGTCAAAATAACCTAAAAAATGACTTTCCAAAAAGTTCATTTTAATTAGCATCAACCCAGAAACCAAGAGATTCTTGTATCCTCGAACATTTTTTAAAAAGAAAGAAAAAGAACTCATAATTCTGACATCTTTCTTCCACTATTTATGAAAGTTAAATTTAATGTCAAAACTTACATAAAGCTCAATAAAGATAACATCAGGAACAAAAATTGCAAAAACAATAATAATTAAACCAAAAGAACAATCACAATGTGAGCCAGTATTATTTAAAGTCTGTGTGTCAAGAAATGTGTTATGTTACATATATATTATCTACTTCTGTCATGTACCTTTAAAGAAAATACTCTAATTTGTCCAAAATTATTAGTAAAAGCAAAGGATAACTTCTGTCTCAGTCTGACGTTCCTCATCTGCATGCTTGCCACCTGTCTGAGCTTCATTTTCTCTATTTACAAGAGTGACCACCCAATAATTAGTTAATACATTCTATCTACAAAAATATTTGACATATTTAGTGGAAGGTATTATTGTATTATCATCTCATACATTTCAGGCTCCCTCCCAAATCCCCTCATTTGGCATTTCCTGAGCTACAAACCCATTAAAAAGGTTCAGTAAGTTTCCTTGGATATTCTAATGTGCAACCAAATTTGAGAACCATTGAACTAGATATAAAATTTTTTTTGACAGGAAAACAGCATCAATTTTAGGAAAATTGTGTTAAAAGAAAATCTTTAGACAAATTAAACCTAACAGAGTTTAAATGAGCAAAGAATGATTTGTGATTTGGGCAGGCCCCAGAATCACAGCAGATTCAGACTCCACCTTGGTCAGCTGCATAGAGGAAGATTTACAAACAGAAAAAGGAAAGTGATGTACAGAAAACAGAACTGAGGTATAGAGACAGCTTGGTTGGTTATAGTTCAGTGTTTGTTTGCATTATTTGAACACGGTTTGAACAGTTGTCCATCTTTGATTGGCCAAACCTCTGAAATTGGCATGAGAGATTACAGTCTGTTTACACATCCAGCTAGTTTGTGGTTCACTACCTATGGAGAAGCCTTTACACTAAATTTAAAACATGTAAAAAGGGAGCTTTAGGCTAAACTTAATTTAACAATTGTGTAATACTATAATACCCAGAGAAGACTTATATAATAGCACTGAAATATTTGCAGTCAAGAGAGGATTTTGAATTTGCAATTTGGGTTTATAAGATTTGAAGTTTTAAACAAGACTAGCCTTAACTTGTGTTATTATTTAAGAATTATATCAAATTAATAGATTCAGGAAACTATGCATGGTTTCCATAGTAAACTATGTTTAATGACTGTCAGTTAATTCTCTCTGGTCATTAAAGCTTCAAGTTAAAGTTTTCCCTCAATAATTACTATTGTTGTCAAAAGATTAACCTTATGAGAAACTATAACAAGATAATGACACCCAGATTGGAAGGTCTAGTTGTCAGGACATTACACAGATGCTACTTTGTCAAAAAAGTTTATTACAGTCCATGTGCATTTAGACTTTAGATAAATTCTAAATATTTCTGACATGAAGTCAGATAATGTAAAGAACCTAGAAAAAATTTTCTAAATCACAAAATTCTCCAAAAATACACCTTCTTAAAATATACCAAAATGTGTATCTGATTTCTGTGGTTGTCCTTAGGACTATTAACAAATATTTTGGTTCTTCTCCTGAGCACATTGCGGAATTAAACTTTTTGTACGCACTTGAATTTTGGCATTGCCATGTGACTTTTTGGCCCGTGAAGGTGTGAGCAGAAGTGTTGTGTATCACTACCTTAAGAAAGCCTCAAGAACCAGGTTATCTGTATTATATTTTCTTTTTCTCTGACATGTAACTTGAAATGTTTCAGATGATGATGACATTGCCCTGGGTCCTAGAATAAGAAGGACATGAAGGAAGCGCCCAGTAGCTCAGGATGGACATGCTATGTAGGCAAGAAATAAGCCTTTGCTTCTTTAAATCCGTAAGTTCTAGAGCTTGTTCATTATCACAGCATTACTTTACTCATTATGTCTGACTTATTTGCAAATCAGAAGCTCTTATGCATTTTCTTAAAATGTATGCCAATACCAAAATGGCCCTTTTAAAATTGAGTTTGTAATTTAAAACTAATTTTGTAAATAAACAAACAAAAAAAAATCCATAGCAAAAACAACCTACCAAGATAACTAAAGTTTCTCTATATTTATAATTCCTTAATGCAACATCAAGAAGTAAACAAAAATAGTTTTCAATCTTGTATGTCAGTGAGAGTTACGCAAAGGGAATTGTGTGGAATTTAACCTTGTTAACAATATGAAGCAATAATCTTAAGACTCTTGAAAAGAAGGGGCAGACCCTTCAGGCTGCAATCAATAGCTAGTGGCAGCAAAGGAGCTGTTATGAGTGTTCTGTTTAAAAGACAAATCGCTCTTTTATTGACAGCCACTCTCTGCTGTGTTCTGTTTGAATGATGAAAAGGAACCAGGGCTCTAAAATTAGCAGAGAAAGCACATCCATCTCAGAGAGAACACACAAAAAGTTACAAATATTTTTCCGTAAAAAAAAAAAAATGGTTACAATAAACCTTGATAATTAACACTCTTTTCATAGCAAGTTAATTCCAAAATTATGAACCTCTTTTCATATGTGGAAGGGTGATAGCAGCAGCGATTTTCCATTTTTGACGTAAGATTAATTTTCACAGAAACTTCCCTCACCTTTCTTTAAACCTAATATTCTCATCCTTTAAAAGCACTTCTTATTCATTTTAGAAGCTTAGGAGATACCGCTGGGTAGGGATTGCTCATAATGAGATAAAAATTGGGAGCAAAAGTACCCATTTTTAAATTCAGGTTATGTAAACTTATCAATTTTCTTTAAATAGATATGAAGCATCACCCTATAACAGTTTGCAGTGTCTGGCACATAATAGGCAATCTACTCTCTCCCCAGCATATGAATAATGAATTTCATCTTAATTTATGATTTCATATTTATATGCCAATATATTATATTCTGTATTGTATAACAGGACAACTGTTCTTTGCCATAAATTATAAATGTTAAGGGGAAACAGTCCTAGGTATTATGTGACAGTTCATATCTCTCCCATACATAAAATTTAAGTTCACATTCCATGAAAATGAGAGGTTGTTTATAACCCACAGTCTTGCTCCACACAAAATATACAACTAACTGACACAAAATGTGTTCTTCCAATACCAGCTTCTTAACCAAAATAACTTTATGATTTCACTACTAAAATATGCATTATGCCAATTACAGTTTAATGCAATACCATACTACAGATATTGAAAATCCTATATGAAGTATATCAATTAAATTCATAAAATACATACTTTATTTTTACTAAGCAGAATTAGTAGTTCTTTACTGTACCTACTTTCACAACCTACAAACTCAAACTAATAGACACATTTGCTACAGAAGGCAGATTCCTATTCTAAGGTCATAGACACGAGAAGGGAGAAAACTATGATGACGATAATGATAATTAACATGATATGCGGATAGATGTGAGTAACCAATTACAGAATGTAGCTCTTTTGAACTAGCAGTTATTTAGAGAAAAGGCGTGATAGATGACACATTTCAGAGATAATAGATGATACATAACACATGACATATTTCTTTAATGATATCCTTCACAAATAAAGTTCTAGAACAACAGTATTTTCCCAACAGAAAGCTGAATGAGACTGTATCAACTACCACAACACAATATTTATACATTCGAATATCTACAGCACAAATGTTTTATGTACAACAGGGCAATACACAAAGTTAGAGTGAGTCAGACTCTGGATTCAAACCGGGGCTGCTGCACTAACTAGCTATGACCTGTAGGCAAACACTAAATCTACTTAAGCGTTGGTAAAATTATTAATAGCTATACTATACAGTTTTTATGATAATATAACAAAATGAAGTATATCAGTCTCCTAGCACTGAGCCTTTCATAAGTAGGTACTCAATAAATGTCAGCTACTGAGGTGCACTTTACTAGGGCTCACCAATATCCAAGTTCTTTTCCTTTCAGGAACATAGAAGATTATATTTCCCACCCCCTTCATAGTTAGGCTTTGCCATGTGACTAGTTATAACCAATGTACTGTGAGCAGAAGTGTTCGCAAAAAAAAAAGAAGACACGTTTTGTATGGTGAAACTACAAGACTCAACAATTGTCATCACCCCTGTCTTCTGAGTAACAATGTGTAACAAACTGTACCTCAATCAGAAGCAACATGTAGCACAAGTGAGTAATCAACTTTTACTGTGTGAAGCCAGAAACTGGTATCAGAAATGAGTTACTACTCTGGATAAACTTAGAATTATGTGGCATTGAATAAAGAATTAGATGTAAGATTGAAAAATGCAATTTGAGAGTGCAGGAAGAAAACTGTCATGAAAGGTAAATTGGGACACAGATTATGAAGCTAATGATCTTGTTCTTTTAGGGAGAAAGAGTAGACAAATGGTAGAAGAGTGTATTTGGTTACTGGCAAGATTTGAAAGGAATTACAAGAAATGAATGAGCTCAGGAATGAACTGGTCAAATTACAAGCAGAAATAGATGGAAATAGAGAGATGTGTGATCCCACCTATGAAGGACAGACTTGTATCAGATAAACCTATCTATCAAAATCAGCCAAAGGTCATCAGAGAGCAGAAGGAAGACAATACTTGAGGGGATGTCACCTCATAGAAAAGAGAAATGGCTTATCATGAGTCCGATATTCTGCTTTGCTTTGCTCTACAATACATCTGTCAGTTTTTAATCAGTGCAGACAAACTGAGAAGCTGAATAAAAAGCAACAACTAAGAAGCATGTTAGCTAAGCAGAATCTTTACAGTCTTAAAAGATTTGGAAGAAAAAAAATGAAGTTCAAGGTAAACGGAAGCTAAGAAAAAGGAGTCAAAATCAGAAGGAGAAATAGGAACACTTTTACACTGTTGGTGGGAGTGTAAATTAGTTCAACCATTGTGGAAGACAGTGTGGCGATTCCTCAAGGATCTAGAAATAGAAATTCCATTTGACCCAGCAATCCCACTACTGGGTATATACCCAAAGGATTATAAATCATTCTGTTATAAGGACACATGCACACGTGTGTTCATTCCAGCACTGTTTACAATATCAAAGACCTGGAACCAACCCAAATGCTCATCGATGATAGACTGAACAAGAAAAACGTGGCACATATACACCATGGAATACTATGCAGCCATAAAAAACAATGAGTAAGTGTCTTTTGTAGGGATGTGGATGAATCTGGAAATCATCATTCTCAGCAAACTGACACAAGAACAGAAAATCAAACACTGCATGTTCTCACTCATAGGCAGGTGTTGAACAATGAGAACACATGGACACAAGGAAGGGAGCATCACACACTGGGGTCTGTTGGGGGGTAAGGGGAGGGACAGCAGAGGGTGGGGAGGTTGGGGAGGGATAACATGGGGAGAAATGCCAGACATAAGTGACAGGGAGGGATGGAGGTAGCAAACCACCTTGCCATATAAGTACCTACACAACAACCCTGCATGATCTGCACATATACCCCAGAACCTAAAGTACAATTGAAGAGGGAGACCCATGCATCTGAGATTCAACTTCCCATTTGACTATCACACTGCATTTCAGTAGAAAAAAAGGCTGACCAATTGGAGCCTCCTGTTTCACCTTCCTGTAGGTGGCAGGCTTTGTCTTGGGGAAACTCTCCGGAAGACACTGTTTTTACTTAAAACAAGATCAAACCAGAAACCTTTTCACGTGTGAGTCCTAAAACTGTGAACCGGAACCCTTTCATATGTGTTTCCTGAAGCTGTAAACCAAGACCCTTTTCATATGTGATTTCTAAAGCTATAAACCTAAGATTCTTCCACATGTAATATCTAAAGTATAAGCCTATATAAAGGCTGAACTTTCCTTTGTTAGATGAGTTGAATTTGGACAGATCATTCCTCAGCTCCCAGCTATAATAAAAACCCTTTCCTTTCCCATTTGGTGTTCGGGAGCTCTGTTTCTCATGGCCGATCCTGCTACACAACAAAAAAAACCATAACAATAATAATAATAAAAGAATAGAAGTGAAGCCTGATAGCAGCACTTTATCCTTAAGGAGTTTGCTGACTCATAAGTAGAATGGAACCAAGAGAATGAGAAGTCAAGCAGAAAGCTGACACTAAGAGGCAGACAACCCAACGCAACTGTCTGCAGTCTCACAATACTAGTGTTGGTGGGGTTCCCCAAGACCACTCTCAGGCTCAGTGAATCACTAGAAAGACTCACAGGACATAAAATCTGTTATACTCAGGTTTGTGGTAAGGAAGGAGACCCAGGCATCTAGGATCAACTCCGCCTTGACTTCCACACTGCATTTCAATAGAAGAAAAGGCTGGCCAGCTGGCGCCTCCTAAATCACCTTCCTGTAAATAGCAGGCATGGTATGGAGGAATCTCTCCAGAAGACATTGTTTTTACTTAAACAAGATCAAACCCCCACCCAATTCCTCCATCTACCAAGACACTTTCATTTGTAATTTCCAAAACTGTAAACCCAAGACTCTTTCACTTGTAATTTCGAGGGCTGTAAACCTAAGAATCTTCCATGTGTAATATCTAGAGTGTAAGCCTATATAAAGGCAGAGCTTCTCTTTATTAGGCGAGCTTGGCAGTTAGACAAAACATGTCGCCTCGATCCCCCAACCGTAATAAAACACCTCTTCCTTCCTAGTTCGGTGTCCAAGAGGTCTGTTTCTTGTGGCCGATCCTGCTTCAAAAAAAGGATACACTTTGGAATCAGCAAAGGGAAAAAGGAGTATGGGAGAAATCCAGGAAAAACCAGGAGCATGTTTCAAGAGTCTCCACTAATAAAGTCAGACAGGGACATGGTGCATTCTCCCAGCATCTGTGTGTGGCAACCAGGAGAGACGCTCTGAGCTAAGAATCCAGGGTTTTTATTGGGGATTAGTCACACAGATGCACAGGGCCTGTGAGACCAACCTTATTTACTCAGACCCCAGCCCTCCCACAGCAAAAACAGGCATTCACCATGAATCACATAGAATAAAATTATCTGGTAACACTGGTCCAGTGTGGCCCAAGAACTCAGGAATACAAAAACGATCTAATCAGGCAGAATATTCCAACGGCTCAAAGGTTATATCCCAGGAATTAGGGCAAGACCCAGTTCTGAAAATCAGCTTTTATCTAGAAGGTATAGGGTTTGAGTAACCCTGGCCTGCTGTTAATCCTTTTCTGCATGGTTGAGAAAACAAAAATTGTGATTGAAATGTCCCCTAAAGGTGATGGACCCAGATAGCCATCATAAGTTTTAGCTTATGATTTTGTAGGGGCCCCAGAATGGTTATGTAATGGGCAAAATAATGTTTCCCCAAAAGTATCCACATTCTAATCCCTGGAATTTTTGATTTCTTGGGTTATGTGGCAAAGAGATTTTAAGACAATAGGTGGCATTAAGTTTGCTAATTAGCTGACCCTGCGATGAGAACTTACACTGAATTATTTGTGTGGGCCCAATGTACTCACAAGGGCCCTTATAAGTTGAAGAGCGGGGAGAGAGATCCAAGATGGCTGATGATTAGCAGCTCGGGCACGTACCTCCCAGTGAAAGCGCAAAGAATGAGAGGACGCCACACTTTCAGACGAATATTAGTTGCTCACGGACCAGGAGATTCCCAGTGGAGGAGCTCCACGGGTCGCCAGGGAGACTCTTGTGGCCGGCGTGGCAGTTTTGCTGGTGCCTTAGCAAGCCAGTTCTTGGTGCAGAGTCCGGAGATTCCCGGGCAGAAAAGCACCATCAATCTTAACACAGCTGTTTTGGCCGGCTCGGTGGATTGCTCAGATTTCGGCGCAGGGAATCAACAAGTTGGACGCCAGAGACCCAGTTAGGAAGTCGGTAATTATAAAGACGACAGATGGACAAATATATAATGAAGGGAAGAAACCAGCGTAAAAAGGTAGAGAATACTCAAAATCAGAATGCCTCTCCCTCTACAGGGAATTGCAATTCCTCATCAGTAACGGAACAAGGCTTAATAGATTACACGTGTGTTCCAATAACAGAAGCAGGTTTCAAAACGTGGGTGATAAGAAACTTCTGTGAATTAAAAGAACTTGTTCTAACCCAATGCAAAGAAACTAAGAACCTTGAAAAAAGGTTTGACGAAATGTTAACGAGAATGGACAATTTAGAGAAGAATATAAGTGAATTGATGGAGCTGAAAAACACAACACGAGAACTTCGCGAAGCATGCACAAGTTTAAACAGTCGAATTGATCAAGCAGAAGGAAGGATATCAGAAGTCGAGGACCAGCTCAGTGAAATGAAACGAGAAGACAAGAATGCAGAAAAAAGGATGAAAAGGAATGAGCAAAGTCTCCAGGAAATATGGGACTATGTGAAAAGACCTAATTTACGTTTGATAGGTGTACCTGAATGTGATGAAGAGAATGAATCCAAGTTGGAAAATACTCTTCAGGATATCATTCAGGAAAATTTTCCCAACCTGGCAAGGCAGGGTAATATTCAACTCCAGGTAATACAGAGAACACCACAAAGATATTCTTCAAGAAGACCAACCCCAAGGCACATAATCGCCAGATTTATTAGGGTTGAAATGAAGGAGAAAATACTAAGGGCAGCCAGAGAGAAAGGTCAGGTTACCCATAAAGGGAAACCTATCAGACTTACAGCAGATCTCTCAGCAGAAACCCTACAAGCCAGAAAAGAGTGGGGACCAATATTTAACATCCTTAAAGAAAAGAACTTTCAACCCAGAATTTCCTATCCAGCCAAACTAAGCTTTATGAGTGAAGGAAAAATTAAATCTTTTGTGAACAAACAAGTACTTAGAGAGTTCACCACCACCAGGCCTGCTTTACAAGAGCTTCTGAAAGAAGCACTATACATATAAAGGAACAACCAATATCAGCCTTTCCAAAAATATATCAAAAAGCAAAGAACTTTAACACAATAAAAAATTTACATCAACTAATGGGCAAAACAGCCAGCTAGCATCAAATGCCGGTATTAAACTTATATATATTTTAATTGGATAAAAAGCCAAAACCCATCGGTATGCTGCATCCGGGCCCATCTTACATGCAACAATACACAAAGACTCAGAGAGAAGGAGGAAGATTTACCAATCAAACAGAGAGTAAAAATAAACTAATAAACAAAAAGCAGGAGACTTTAAAGTCTGATAAAGTAGACTTTAAAGCAACAAAGATCAAAAGAGGCGAGGAATGACATTACATAATGGCAAAAGGATCAATGCAACAAGAAGAGCTAACGATTCTATAGATCAACGAGATAGAAAATTAACAAGGATATTCAGAACTTGAACTCAGACCCGGAACAAGTAAACTTAATAAACATTTATAGAACTCTCCACTTCAAATACACAAAACATACATTACCACCTCACACCTATTCCAAAGGTGACTATATAATTGGAAGTAAATCACTCCTCAGTAATCGCATAGCATTTCATAGGTTTAAATTAAATATTGGTTGGCTGTTTGTTTGTTATCTTCTTCCCTTATTCCTTCCTGACTACATCATTAAGTATAATTATCAGTATAAAAGAGGTTTTCAATACCCATTACAAAATTGCATTCTAGCCTGGGCAAGAAAGCAATACTCCCATTCTCTCTCCCTCTTTCTTTTCCTTCTCCCTCCTCCCCATTCTCTCTCTCTCTTTCTCTTCCTTTTTCCTCCTTCCTATTCTCTCTCTCTCTCTTTAAAAAAAAAAAAATGTTGAAGAGGGAAGCAGGAGAGAGAGTGTCAGAGACAGAAAAGGAGATGTGATGAGGCAAGCAAAGTTTGGAGTGAATTGGGCCAACGATTTCAGGCTTTAGAGATTGAATGTTTTTGAATATGGACCTTGGACTCCGAACTAAGGAGTACAGGCAGCCTCTTTCAGAAGCTGGAAAAAGCAAAAAGCAAAAGCAAAAAAAAAAAAAAAGATTCTCTCCCTAGAATTTTCAGAATGAAGATATCACGGATACACCTTAATTTTAGCCAAGTGAGACTCATTTCAGTTAAATGATCTCTTGAGTTGTAAGGTAATTAACCCACGTTGTTATAAACTATTAAGTCTACAGTGATTTGCTTCAGCAGCCACAGGAAACTAAAACTTAAGTGCAAAGCTGAAATTCATAAGTATTGTGTGATATATTAATACTCTTTCATTGGTAACCAATAGAGCTAACCAACAAGTATATGTGGAATAATTTTTAAAAGCAGCATATTCTAGGCAAGTCTCCAAAAGCTTTAATAGACTGAAATAAAATGCTTTAAACTCACTGATCACAGGGTAGGTATGCTAAGTAGCCATAGACATTTGGAAACTTAACCACTAAAAAACTAATAGGTCAAAAAAAATTAAAATTAAAATTATGAAAATTTTAAACCAAAGATTACACATAAAATGATGTAGAAAGTAGAAAAAGCTTTGTTTAGAAGGGAACTTAATAGTTTTAAATATATTTGTTAGAAAATAAGCTGAATACCAATTATTTAAATATTTCAAAAAGTTAGAAAACTAGAGTTAAATATTTCAAAAAGTATTAGAAGAAATTAAAGAACATGAATTAAGAAAATATAAAATAAACATGGAGATTGTGTGGTTCACTTGTTCAGAAACCAAATGCAATCAGAATGTGCTAACGAGTAACTGGGAAATTTC
This sequence comes from Aotus nancymaae, assembly GCF_030222135.1. Taxonomy (NCBI): domain Eukaryota; kingdom Metazoa; phylum Chordata; class Mammalia; order Primates; family Aotidae; genus Aotus; species Aotus nancymaae. Next base: position 45,501,534 of record NW_026988421.1, on the reverse strand, counting down.
CTACTTACATCTCTCTTTCTATTTCCAACCATCATGACAAGAGAATATTTGCTATTTTACTGCATAGATTTTTTTCAGCTAATGTATTTGTGTTCTAACAAATCCATTGTCAAAAATTCTTTTTTATTTAAATTATGAGTCTGCATTGGGTAGAAGTAAAGGCATATGTTTCAGTATTGAGGAACTCCTGGGTTCAAAATGTTTCTGCTACATAATTGGTGGTATGACCTTAGTCAAGTTATTATACTTAAATACCCTTTTTTTCCACCTATACAATGAGGAGCATACTTAAAACTAACTCTTGGGTTTCTTATGAGGAAAAAATGGAAAGCTGCGTAGTGCCTGACCCATACTTAGCACATGATAACCATTATTATTTTTGTGACAGGACTGATTTTTCTTTTGAACCTAAAAGTCCTACAGTGCACAATTCAGCTAATGGATGTCATGTGGCCTTATATATCTGAGCCACAAATCACATAATGTATTACTTCAAACTTTTTAAAAAACCTTTTTATAAAATATAATTTTATTAGAACTAGCTAAGATGGATTCTCTTAATTTTTTGGAGAAGAATCAATGAGAACTAAGGACTACATATTTTCTTTTTATGCAGAGTACGAAAATGCCAGTTGTCTCTCATTATATTAATATTAAATGTCTTCATGCAATAAAGAAGTACTGGTAATCTCATCTGCTTGTTTTCCTTTTTTCTTCACATATTTTGATAGTTCTACCAAAGCCACAGATAAAATTTGAGTCCACAAATTAACACTTCACAGTCTCATCTTTGGAAGAAACCAGAAATATACCTCCAGTGCTTTGGTGTCATCAAGAATATACTGAGGAGGAAACAGAACTCAGATATGGGAAGAAAGTATGTATGGGATCCAATAGGAGTTATGTATGGTGGAGAGACAAAATATATTTGCTGCTTCAGTGAGCCAGCTTAAATTCACTGGTCTTGATGGAGGTAAACGTGCTCTGAAAAATGTTTTCTTACGCTGTCTCTTTATATAGTTTGTTGCTGCTTTCAGAAGTAAATGGGCTCTGAAAAATGTTTTCTTACACTGTGTCTCTTTATATAGTTTGTTGCTGCTTTCTTTTCTGATTGTACACTTTCCAGGTACAAATTCAGGAGTGAGAATTTCAGACATTCTACAAATATGATGTATAATGGTTAGACTTTAGGAGAGCTTATTTATGTTCCTTAGGTGAATAGGAAAATATGCTTCATCTCAAACCAACCAGCCAACATACCAAGAGAGAAACTAATCTCTTTAGCAACTAATCAGTTCAGTAACTACACCACTGGGTAAAATAACATGTTTGAAGAAACTGACATTTCTTTTAGATAAGAAATAATTTTTCTTTAACATGCAATATGCTATCATGCTTAATGGTTATATAGAAAATTATTATTTCTATTTTTTAGATGGTGAGTCACAGAGATATGACATGTCTTACATAAGTTTTTATATTTCAGAGTCTGGAATATAATGTATTTTTCTCAGTTTCCAGTCCTCTGACTGGAATGGATGACTAGTGGATGTCCTCTGACATCCACTAGCAAACTGTGCAATCCCCAAAGTCCAAGATTTTCATTTTCAAGGTACAGCCTAATGGATTTTAAGGGGAAATAAAACAGAAGTCACATATACCTTAGCTAGTTGGATTTTGTTGAGTTACAACATGATTGACTTTTGCTATGAAAATTGGATCACTATTAGGACCATTTTCTACAACAAGAAATTTTGGTATTTGGATATAGACTCTTCTTCCTCTTGTTTACGAAATGGTCCTGAATTTTTTCTAGGAAGAAAATAGTAGAAATGGCACTTAAAACACACATTGAAAAACTCATAGTACACAGTTGCTATACACAGCTAGGTCTGTACCCAGTTCTGAGATGTAACCCTTATTCCTCTATTCAGAAACAATTATATACAAGAAAGTGACTAATAGCAAATTTTTTTTTTTTTTGAGACAGAGTCTCACTGTGTCGCTCAGGCTGGAGTGCAATGGCACAATCTCAGTTCACTACAACCTCCTCCTCCTGGTTCAAGCAATTCTCCTGCCTCAGCCTCCCGAGTAGCTGGGATTACAGGTGCCTGCCACCATGCTCAGCTCATTTTTTGTATTTTTAGTAGACACAAGGTTTCACCATATTGGCCAGACTGGTCTCAAACTCCTGACCTCAGATGATCAGCCTGCCTCGGCCTCCCAAAGTGCTGGGATAGAGATGTGAGCCACCGTGCTTGGCCCAAAATTTTAATTATAATTTTGATTCTCATTATTTTACTTCTGAGTTACTCTTAAATTTTCCCACCTAGTATGTTACTCCCCAAGGACCCAATATCTTCATACTGACTCTTGCTATTACATTTCTCATTGAGAGTTCTCTAAATTTGACCTATCTCAAAATATCATATGTCACAAAGTTACATCTTTTTTTAAACCTACTAATTCCATGAACAAATCTAAATTAAATATGAGAAAGGAACAGATTAAATGAAGTTACTCTTATTAACGACTCTCTTAGAAAACAACTCCTATTTGTCTAGATTTCTTAATCTTTCCAAATACATATTTTTAAATTATAATGATTCTTAGATTATATCAAGCTTAATAATAAAATATTTAAAAATAAATTCTATTTTTAAATCAGGGAGTCATGGCTCTTGCATAGGACTGGGAGATGCTTAAGTCATAAAATACAAGGTCAATAAAAATTAATTGTTTTTTGACACAGTAACACAATTGTAAAATAAAAATTAAAACAATAGTGTACAGTAACAACAAAAACATGAAATAGTTAAGAATAAATAGGCTGAAGTCTTTGTAAGCCCTTGATATTGAAAACTACAAAATATTTTTGGAACAAATTCAAAAAGACTTTAATACATGGAGAGATAAACCACAGTCATATTAGATTCTTCTTTATAAGATGTAAATTTTCATCAAATTTACCTATAAATTCGACATAATGCTGATGAAAAACTCTGACAAGCCAATTGGAAATGTAGTTGGAAAGATCATGTATATAAAAATTCAATGGACATATAAGAGTCTAAAAATTTGAAAACCAAATTGAAGCAAATATCTAATATTAAATATTAGATTTCTTTCTTTTTTTTTTTTTTGAGGTGGAGTTTCACTCTTATTGCCCAGGATGGAGTGCACTGGGGGGATCTCCGCTCACTGTAACCTCTGCCTCCCAGATTCAAGTGATTCTCCTGCCTCAGCCTCCCTAGTAGCTGGGATTACACGTGCCCACAACCACACCCAGCACCCAACTAATTTTTTTAGTAGAGACAGGTTTCACTATGTGGGCCAGGCTGGTCTCGAACTCCTAACCTCAGGTGATCTACCAGACTTGGCCTCTCAAAGTGCTGGGATTACAGGCATGAGCCACTGTGGCCAGTTTAAATTTCTTAATTAATCATGACAATATATTATTAGCATAAATATACATAAATAGTTCAATTGAGCAGAATAGAGTATCCTGAAATTAACCAATAGTTACACGGTGAATTGATTTTTGCCCAAGGTGCCAAAGAAATTTAATGGAGAAAGAATAGTCTCCTCAACAAATGATTTGAAAACAACTAGCTACTCAAGGAAAAAAGGAAACTTAGCTCATATTTAACAGTAAACACAAAAATTTGTATCAGTGAACCATAGAAATGGAGACTATCTTTGCAAACTGGTAGTATGAAAAGACTTTTTGAACAGGAATGAGAAAGCACCAATCTTACATGAATAACAACAGAATTGACTTTATAAATTAAAATTGTGGTTCATCAAAGAGCCCTCAGTTGAAATGGGAAAGGTTCCCTTTTCTTCCTTCGCAGGGCGTGCAATGGGGGTGTGGTTCTCTTCTTCAGTCCCCGTAGTGGCTGTGGGGCTCAGCCTTTGCCCGCTGCTTAACAGGGGGTGTCCTGAACCCTGCAATCCTGTAGCTGTAGAGGAGGAGGCATACATGGCATCAACAATTGGTCTGATTTGCACATTTGGCAGCTGGGCTGAGCCTAATGCTTTTTTTCTTAGTAACATTGCCGTAACCAGTAGCAAAACTCTTTACATTCTGAAGAAAAAAGAGCCATTTTAAACAATATGAGAGAGAAATCTGGGGTTTTTGACAGACCTGGGTAGGGCAGTTTTTTAAACTCGGTGAAGGAAGACAGAGCCTCTTAACCGCAGGAAAGAGAGATGGCAGAGTTTTAGAAGATAGGCAGACCCGACAGTTTCTCATTGTTTCACACTCACCTTCCAGGCAAGGTCCCCAGCTGAAACAGGGATGGTGCGATAGGCCTCACTTCTTCAGTGCCCTGCCACTCAAACCTCTAGGGGAGCATATAAAAGGCAGACTGTGGGGCTCAGAACCCACGGCAATGTCTAGGGTGAATGTTTACAGCTGAAGCCCCAGTGGGTGTTCCAGGATGCTCTTTTAGTTTGCCCTCTATAGGCGCCGTGTGTTAACCAGCTTAATCCGAACCTCTACCTTGTCACAAGGCCAGAGGGCTTTCTGTATCCAGGGGTTCTTGCCTTGGTATACCATAAGAATCGGATCACAAGTGGGCTTAAAGAATAATGTAAAGTTTTATCGAGTGGAAGTAGCTCTCAGCCAATGGGGGAGCCAGAAGGGAGACAGTCCTCCCTGGAGTTGGGCTGCTGGGTGGCTCTGGCTCTCCTCTGACTGCCCGGGCCAAATTCCTCCCCCTCCTGAGAACTCCGCCTCCTGCAAACTCCGCCTCCTGCAAACTCCGCCTCCTGCAAACTCCGCCTCCTCCAAACTCAGCCTCCTCCAAACTCCGCCTCCTCCAAACTCCTCTGCTTCCTCCCTTTAGTTAGTCAGTCAATGGCCTGCCCTCCTGCAGGTGTGCTGGCTTCTTGCACCTGTGTGCTTCCTGACACCTCCACATCCTCTCAATGTTCAGCTGCTGGTCTTCTTCTACTGACGTGTTCTCTCGCAGCTCAGTAGCTTTTGTCTCTGCCTTGCTAAGGTCTGGGGTTTTTACAGGCCCAGGATGGGGTCATGGTGGGCCAGGTTGGTCTTGGAAAATGCAGCATTCGGGCACGAAGGCAGAAATGCCTGTCCTCACCTAGGTCCATGGGGGTAGAGCCCTCACTAGGGACCATACCTTCCTCTACCCAGCACTTCCCTGTTGCCCCTCCCTTATCATTTAAAGGGACCACTTTCCTCCCTTCCCAGCACTCCCGTATCAAAAAGACAATGCTAAGAAAATGAATAGGCAAGTCAGACTGATTGTGAGAGCATACTGGCATTACATACATGTATCTGACAAAGGCCTTGAATCCAGAATGTATGTAACTATCTCCTACAATTCATTAAAGATTAGACAAATAAAAATTTTAAATAAACCAAATATCTTGAATCGGCCTCTCAGAAAACAAGATATAAAAGTGGCCTACATGGCACATGAAAGAGTAGTCAACATCGGTAGCTATCAGAAAAACCCCACAATATTATTACCACAACAATTTCACCACAAAATTAATACCACAATATTATGCTACTAAACATATACCGGAAAGTCCAATATAAAAAGACAGGCCAGATGCTATAGCTCACTCCTGTAATCCCAGCACTTTGGGAGGCCGAGGTAGGTGGATCATTTGAGGTCAGGAGTTTGAGACCAGCCTAGCCAAAATGGTGAAACCTCGCCTCTACTAAAAATACAAAAGTCAGTCTGGCGTGGTGGCAGGTGACTGTAATCCCAGCTACTCAGGAGGCTGAGACAGGAGAATCCCTTGAACCTGGGAGGCAGAGGTTGCAGTGAGCCAAGATCACACCACTGCACTCCAGCCTGGGTGAACAGAGTGAGACTCCAACTCAGAAAAGAAAAATAAAAGAATGATAACACCACATGTTGGCAAATGTGTGGAGCGACTGTAATTTTCATACAGTGTTTGTGGAAGTGTAAACTTATAAAGCCAGTTTGAAAGTCAGTTTTGTCATTTCTCATGAAGGTAAGCATACAACTACCCTATGATCCAGCAATGCCATTTCTAGGTATTTATTTACATGAAATAAAAACAAATGTAAACAAAGAGAATCGTACAAGAATATTCGTAGCAGATTTATTCGTATTAACCCCAAACTGGAAAGCAACCAAAATGTCCATCAACAAGAAAACAGATAAACAAAATTGGTGTAGGCTTAAAACAAACAAACCCTTTACAATAAAAAGAAACTGATTCACCCAAAATATATGGATCAACTATCAAACATCAAGCAAAATATAAGAAGCCAGACACAAAAGAGTGAGTATTGTATGATTCCACCTATATGCATTCTTACACAGGCAAAACTAATACGTAATGAGGTAAATTAGAGCAGTGGTTCCTGAAGATGATGGTTATGGATTACCTGAGATCAGCGTGACAATTTTTTCTAAGATGATGGAAGTACTCTAGATCTTGAAAGACTGCACACATATTAATGTATGCATCTATCAAAACACATGGACTGTACTTCTAAAATCTGTGCATCTCAATGTAAGCACATTATTTCTTAATTTAAAAAATATATATCTGCTCAGCATTTAACTATATTAGGTATAATCACGAAGACCGATGAAAAATAGAATACATTAATTTCATTAAAAAATAGTTGCAGGTGATGAATACCCTACTTTCCATGATATGATTATTAAACATTGCATGCTTGTATCAATACATCTCATCCACTTCATAAATACATACATCTACTATGTACCCATAATAATTACAATTAAAAGTTATTTTTGCCAAAGTTATAAGAAACATATTGGAAACCTCCCCATTTTAAATTTTTGATTTTTCTAAAAATTTGGTTGTTTGGGAAATATATTGCTTTGTAATAATGAATAATAATTGCAATTTAGAAAGGACCAGAACTCACACTTAGATAAATATGAATAAGGTAATTACTCCAAATTAGATTAATTTTTCCCTACTCAAAAACAACAAAAGGTAATGATGTGCTTAAATTGCATCTGTTCCAAATATGAGATTAATCAAGAAAAAAATGCAATGATAATAAAAATTATGATAATGGTCATAAGTACTGAATTCACTAGGTATCAAGCCTTGTTCCAAGCATTTATCATATGTTAATTCATTTGATTCTTGCTATAACATTTGAGATAATAATACTATTAGTTACAATTCTCATAAAAGAAAAATGAGGCATAAAGAGATTAATTTCTTCATGACCACATAGATGGATTCAACTCAGACTATTTATTTCAAGTTCTGCTATACAACAGTAGACTCTACTGCCTCATGATAAATCCAGGCTAATCCATATGCTTATACAGGCACAAGATCATGTTAGTGAATCAAGATGAAACATGTTAATAAAAGATAGTCGTTCTCTCTGAATATCCCCCAACACCAGATAATTTTTAATCATAAGTTATACATGTTAATTTCCAAATTTATTTCTCCATCTACACATCTCCCTTGAAAGCCAGACATAGCCAACTATCCTACTTGGCTTCTCTACTTGGATATCTATTAGGCACATCACATTTAACATTTTAAAAACCCATGAATATTAATTTCCCCATCTCACTCCCTAGAAACATTCCTCTTGCAGTCTTCTCCAACTAACTTAAATAGTATTTCCATCATCCCAGCTGATTGAATTAAAAACCTGAATAGATCCTTCACTCCTCTTTCTTGAATAATCCACATCCAATTTGTCAGCAAATACTGTTGTTGTTGTTGTTTTTTTAAATATATTCTGAATCTCTCTACATCTCTTCCTATACATGACATACCCCTGTTGCAAGCCACCATAATATATGGCCTGGTTTGTTTTAATATCTTTCCAAATCATCTTTCTACTTCTACTCCCTGCTCTTTTATTCTGTATAAAGCCATCAGTGATTATTTTAAAACATAAGTCAGATTATGTCACTATGCTACCCAAATCCTCAAAGATAATCCCAGATCACTCAAATAAAAGGCCAAAGTTCATACAATGACCCAGAAGTCTGTGCCTGATGCTAGCATCCATTATTCCTCTAACTCCCCTACATTTCCCCTGTGCTTGCTTCTTTCCAGCTATGCTAGCCTCCTTGGTGTTATGAAATTTTTCAGGCATATTCTGCCTCGTGGTCTTTGATTCATGCTCCTTCTACTTGGAACTGTCATCTAGCAGATATTAGAGCTCATTCTCTTCTCCTTCAGGCATTTGCTCAATTATCACCTTCCCAGGGACCAACATCTTTTTAAAAATTTTTTTAAACTTTTTGTTACATAGTCTTCCTCTGTCACACAGGCTTGAGTGCAGTGGCAGGAACAAGGACCTCCCAGGCTCAAGTCATACTCCTGCCTCAGCCTCCCAAGTAGCTGGGACTATAGGCCCACACCACCATGCCCAGCTAATTAAAAAATATATATATTATTTTTTCCATCCTTCATAGAACTTTTTTTTTAATTTTCACAGAGACAGGGTCTGGTAGTGTTGCCTAGGCTTGTCTTGAACTCCTGGGCTCAAGCAGTTCTCCCTCCTGAGATTCCCAAAGTGCTGAGATTACAAGTATAAACCACCATGCCTAGCCCAACCTCTAAGATCTTCTTTTCTCTCTCTCTCTCTCCTTTTCTCTCTCTCTCTCTCTCTCTCTCGTGTGTGTGTGTGTGTGTGTGTGTGTGTGTGTGTGTGTGGTAGAGACGAGGTCTTGCTATGTTGCTCAGGCTGGTGTTGGACTCCTGGGCTCAAGTAATTCTCCCACCTTGGCCTCACAAAGTATTGGGATTACAAGTGTCAACCACTGTGCTCAACCCTCTTTTAAATCTTTACATCCACTCCTCACCAGGCTATTCCTTTCCTTCTTTCCTGCTTTTCCCTCATGGCACTTATGATAACTAAACTACTATTAGTGTTATTTCTTCATTTTGTTTCTTGTCTGCCTTTCTCCTGTATAATGTCCGCTCAATGAGCACAGTGATCTTTGTCTATTTTATTCACTACAATAGATAATTCCAGAACCCAAAACTCAATAGTAAGTGGTTGAATAGGCGAACAAATGAGCAAGGGCATATATTATCTAGAAACAAGCACATCTTTCCTTGAATGCTATGATCCTCTTAGAACACCAGATGATTAAAACCTATTCTCAGAAGACAGGAAAATCAGGCCTTTTGAGTTTGTTTCCACAGAACAACTCCCTGCTTTGTCCAGTGCTTGTTCCCTCCACAGGGCCAAGAAATACCATCCCTTTCTCCAGCCCATATTCCTCCGCCGCAGGCCCGGATCTAGCTTCCTTGTTATCAGATGATTTGGGATGATTAATATTCAATTACTGGTTGGTTATAGTTTTGAAGATTCTACTTATGCAAGTTATTCCAGGTCTAGAAAAGAATTATCTAGCCTCAGCCCACCCTGAGGACCCCTTCAGGGGAGTCAGCTATTTTACCGTCTAGAAGCTAGGGTAAGATGAAATTATACATGCTACTGACCAGAAATGTGGATTATTATTTTATTATTTTAATTCTAACCTTTCTTCTTATGTGTTTCTACTTGCTATGCAGCATAATAATGACTATTTGGGTCTTTTTTTATTCATGGGTCAGTTGTAGGACATATCAGTAATCATCAGTTTCCATTTCCTTTAAATCAGAGGGAGGCTCCGACTCCAATGAGTGGAATGGGACAGCAAGTGTGTCCCTAGGTTTCAATAAAAGTGGACATTAAGGACTAACGTAAATTTTTATGATTCCTGTGGGCCATAGAAAAAAATGGAAAAGAAATTAAAAGCCCCTCAGAGCAACACAGGGGAACGATATACTCCAAGGGCAGGGCAGAAATGTTGTTAATATAGGAAATATTATTTCTAAATACGAACTAAAGGCACACAGTCTCTTCAAATATTAATGCTTATCCTTGGAAAAGAGGTATATATTAAGTAGGTCATCATTTATTATGTAATAGTAGAGGGTCAGCAGGCTTGCAGCTCTCATTGGAAGTAATATTGAAAAGGAAATTTAAATGGAAAGAAAAGTGCTTCTTTGGTCCAAAGAAGGCATAGGAATCTATCTACAGCACATGCCCTGCACTTACTGTCCTCCCAGATACTTGTGAAACATTAGTGCTGGGTGCAGCTTAAGATGGGGTCATCCAGAGTGGACGTGGGCACAGGGGGAAGGTGGAAGAAGGCAAAAGCAAGTTTGCTCATTGTGGGAGAAGATTTGAGTTTTGCATGTCAATCTGAAGTCAAGAAATTTAGATAATGAGTGAAGGGAGATGTCCACTGAGGACTTTCTTCCTGAGTGCAAGAAAAGACCAAATTGGCTGGAATTTTAACTTTTAACTTCTTACAGTGTATAGTTTCCTTCATTGTCCTGAGCTTTCAGAAAAAAACAATGTTTTTATTGAAAGTGAAATGGGCCAGGCACCGTGGCTTATGTGTGTAATCCCAGCCCTTTGGGAGACCAAGGCAGGCAGATCACTTGAGTTCAGAAGTTTGAGACCTACTTAAGCAATATAATAAGACCTCGTCACTACTAAAATAATATTTTAAAAAAACATTAGCCAGGTGTGGTGGTGCCTGCCTGTAGTCCCAGCTTCTCAGGGGGCTGAGATGGGAGGACTGCTTGAACGCAGGAGGTTGAGACTGCAGTGATCCCTGACTGTGCCACTGCACTCCAGCCTGGGCAACTGCACTCCAGCCCTGGGCAACGGAGCAAGATCCTGCACCACCCACCCCTGTCCCACCAGCCACACACACACACACACACACACACACACACACACACACACACACAAATTGATCTTCTGGCTAACTGCTAAATAGTTGAGTGTTGAAATCACAATTTATCCCTAACCAGGATGAAGCTGAATAATAACATAGAATAAATATTTAAGATATACAAATAAAGTTAAAACACTTTATAAGTCTGTGATATAATTATTTTAAAAATAATAGTATCAAGTTTCTTTTATTATTTTGACATTACAGAAAAATTCTTAGTACCATCACTTGTTAATTCCTTCGGAAGATACATTAAATGTTTATAGTACTAAATATGTGCTCACTTGGAGATTAGTGGAGGGGTAAGATACGTTTTGATCCAGATAAATCTGAATAGATTACAGTCGAGAATCATGTTGCCACAAATTGTTTTCTTTTATCTTTAATAACTAATTAAAAACAACTCTTCTTTAGCTCTTAGATTAGCAAATTTAGTCTATAGTGATGTTGCAATTTCATTGAAGCAACCTTAGAAACTGAAGCGTTATGCACAGCCTGAAGATGCTTTCTGAGTATTCCCAGAAGCAGACTTACTGCCCTCACTCTAACTTTTATTTCTAACTTTTTATTTAGTTATGCTACATAACACAATCATTTGAGGAAATGCCCTTAAATCTCCACTCTATAGAAGTTGCATTGAATCTGTATGATTGACTTTTCTTAAAATAAAATTGCCTCTGAATTCTCAATTGCATCTCAGTTTTACTGCATATGTACCAACTTTAGCAAGGAGATATCAGTTTAGTTGTGTAATTCAGTAATTTTTAGTGAATGATTTCTTCTTTCTAAAGCAATTATTGTTAGTAAGTGTGCTTTGGTATTAGTATGCCACTTGTTACATATTTACTTCAGTATTTGTATCAGCAACGTATAATATTATAAGTTTTTTTAAGAAATGTTTTTAAACATGCAGTCATTGTTCTTTCAGATAATTTACATACAATTACATGAAAAAGAATTTCCAATCTTTTTTACTTGTTATGCAAATTTCCAAATCCGAAGAAGAATGATGAAAGAGGCCCATTTTTATTTTGTTAACCTAATAACTTTGTGACATAGCCTGTGAATCTTGAATTCTGCACACAAAACTGACTTTTGGGAATAAAACATGGTATTCTTCCAGAATTGTTGATAGCACTTCCATGTTTGTTCTCTTCTTAGTGATATTTGGATAATGTTAAAGTAGATGTTGCTCATTCAGCTACCAAAGACAAAAAGCTAAATGATGGCAAGTTGTTGATTTTAGCCTTATACCATGACTGAAGCCAAAATTTGATGGATCTCTACTGTAAATCTGTGAAGACTTGGATGTTAGCCCTGTAGGGACTAAAGACTAAAGAAGCAAAGACAAAAAAAAAAGAGAAGCATATTCCACCCCATCTTTTTGACTATATCTTTTTGCCTACTGTAGAGAGCAGACATATGCATAGTAAGTAAATAAGCGCTCAGTTTCAGACGATCATCATTGTTACCAGAGAACCACCCATGACAAGCCAAAAGCAACACTGAACCAGAGGGGTGTTCCAGGCAGAATGTGTATAAACTCAAATCCATAAAAAACCTTCTGATTAGACTCAGTTTGGAGAAAGTGCTTCCTTTAAAAGGGAAAGAAAAGGGACAGTAAGTCATTGTATTAAAGATCGGACTATTTTGATTATATTTTAACTGAACTCCTAATTGTTGAATATATCCTGTATGGACAAAAACTCATGGATTGATAGAAAAAAGAGACAATTTGGTGCTGATATTAAGCCTTTATGTTTATCTTATTTTTATGTTTATCCAAACTTTTGTTAGGAAAGGAAAAATAATAATGCTGCCTATTTAACAGAAGTCTGATATTCTCTTGAAAAAGGAATCAAGTTTTCTAATAGTAAAATATTGCTGCCTTGTATAACATGGCTGGAGAACTGAATAAGCAAATAGTATCAGGACATATAAATAAACAGAATGAAAATGTTTAAGCAGCTCCATCATATAGATAAGAAATAAAGACTCATTTTCAAATGTTTCACTTATTTCAGATATTCACTTTATATTTTTATGCTTTTATGGGCTTTGTGATAAGAATTTTTAAGTGGATTTGTTACAACATGCAACTGTTTTAATAATAGCACAGCTTTTATATTACTTAGAAAGAAACACAAGTCACAACTAGTGGTGTTTTTCAAGTTAACATAAAAGATTAAATTGTTAAATCAGACTCATGCAGAGGAGAGATCCTATCCAATATCATTTTATTAATTATTTAAGACTATAAGAAAGAATGCCACAAAAATAGCAAGGAGATGTCTGTTACATCCTGCATGGATCCCAGCTTCTCCTTCCTTCATCAGTCATATGCTTTCTAGCCAGAATAAAAGATAATATATCAAAGTTAGGGTTATGGATTGTTTCACCAAGCAGGGAGAGGTTTAAGTTATGAAACTGCTCCATTTTATATCCATAACACCTGTATAGTATATGTGATATTTACCAGGAAGCTGTGGTTCATAAACCTACACATTGCAGGTTAGTTTACCAAAAGGAGATGTAAAAAAGAGATAACTCATTCAAAATATTTTATAGATTTAAAATTCTCCTCTTAGGAAATTCCATTGGTCTGTTTACCTAGAGGTCTAGTTATAGATGCAAGAAAAGTAGACTAGCTATCTGCCTTGTTTTATTTTCTCTTGTAACACTTTCTTGTTATGGACTGAAAGTTTATGTCCTCTAAAACTCATGTTAAAGCAGTAATCCCCAAGATGACAGTATTTGGAGATGGGGCAATTAGGTCATGAGGGTGGGGTACTGTTCTGATGGAATAGGTGCCCTTACAAGGAGGCACCAAGGTGTGTCATATGCTGTCTCTCTTTTAACCTTTCATTTTTCCCCAATCCCACCTCCCAGACCCAATATGCCACATAGTGGCACAGGGAGAAGGACAAAGCAAGAAGATTACTTTCTACAAGACAGGAAGAGAGCCCTTACCAGAACCCAGCCATACAGCCACCCTGATCTCAGACTTCCTGCCTGAAGAATTATGAGAAAATGAGTTTCTGTTTTAGCACCCAGTCTTTGGTATTTTGTTATGACAGCCTGAGCTGACTAATTCTCCTATTAATCATGGAAGAAACACAGCCAGCTCCTTTACCATCTTCCTTTCCATACTCTCTCCTCTAAGTTTTCTGGCAAACTTGCTTTGGGATTTTAAAAGCATATCTGAAGCTTTTGGTTAAAGAAATTAATAATTCTAGCAGAACCATAGCCATAGTAGAATGAACTTGAATGTGAATTCCCCTGTGATCATTTAAAAAGCCTCAAATTTTGTTTTTACATAAAATTTGAATTTCTTTTACTTATTTACATGATAAATACGTGTTCATTGGGAAAATTATAAAATATAACTAGCTTAAAAACTTCAGCAATAACTGCTACTAATATATTCACCTATATTATGCCAACATTTTCTGGATATAGACACTAGATTTATTTACCAAAATTAGATTTGTTGTTTCAGAATATGCATTTAAAATTAATAGTTTACTGTGAACTCATTTCGTCTATTAAATATGCTTTTATTTAAAAAATCACATTACTAACTATACTGTGTATTACATGTTTATACTGTACCATGATTATATATTAAAGAATTATATATTTGTGATATGATAATCAAAAGTATACAATAATTCATCAGATAATGCATATTGAATAAATTGGCCATTTCTCTTGATTAAAAAAAAAGTCTTATAGTCACCTTCAGTGGTAGATTTCTTTTTTGTATTTTGTTTTTCAGGTGTTTTTGATAAAGAAAGGGTTTTCCTTGTTGCCCAGGCTGGTCTCAAACTCCTAGGCTCAACAGATCCATCTGCCTTGGCCTCCCAAAGTACTAGATTACAGGTGTGAGCCACTGTGCCTGGCAGAGACTTCTATATGTTCATTAAAATCTACTCTCTTTTTCTTCCTGGAAATATAGCCAAAATATATACTTTGATTTAAAGCGTGTTCATTTAACTAAATTCTTATAAAAAATAAAGTAAAAAGTGAGAAGAAATGATGTCTGTTACCTTCATTACACATGTGCTCCTGTATAATCATTTTTCTCCACCAGCTGGAAACCAGATGTGGTAGTAACCCAGCTTTGACCACACAGGTGACTATGATGCCCTAAATACGATGGTGACTTACAAGAAACATAGGTTCTTGAATGACCGAGAGGAGCAGAGCTGCCCCCATCTACCTATGCCATTCACTTTAAGCAATCGTATTATTGGGTCAGTATTGCCTTGCCCTAACTAATACATCATCTTGTTAGTGAAATGAAAATTATCTGCAGCAAAATTGTAACTCCCACACAGCTTCAGTTCTGCAGTGAAAATCTGAACTTCGTTTTCCTGTCATCATTAAAGCCTTGCTTCAGGAACAAAGCTATTTTAATTTTCATTTCTGGATCTCTAGCAATCATGTGGGCATATGAGCATTCCTCATTTTCTATAGGGTCAGGAGAGCTCTCAAATTTTTCCTGCTTCTGAGGCTACTGAAGTATGACAAAACAAGGCAATATCCACTGGCTACCCAATAGGAGTGTCCCTCATCCTGGCCAGCTAATTGCTTAGCCTGGTCATCAATGTCAAGGAACTTCTCATTTTATAACTTTGTTACCCAAAAGACCTTGGAAATAATGGAGTTTAGCATCTTTTTTAGAATCAGAAATTTAGAAAACTTGTGCAACATCACAAAGACAACTATTTGCAAAACCAGGATCAGAACTTAGAAATCTTAATTCTTTGTTAAGCATGCTGTCATTTGCTCTAAAATACAAGCACGGAAAAGAGGAAAAATATCTATTCCAACAATTCTGACCTTGAATTTATTTCCTTTCCCCACCATCTTTAATGCTAACCTACTATATCCAATATGGTTTATTCCATTCACTCAGGGTGAATTTTAATTATTCATTGACTTAACAAACATTTACTATCCACCAAAAAGGCCCCAGTTACTTTGCTGGGTGCTAGGGATGAATAGTTAGCCTTACATGTCACAAACTGGGCTAAGTGCTTTCTAAGCACTATCTTCACAACCACTTTACAAGTAGATCTCTGCATCTCCATTTTATAGATCAGTTCTTGTCCTAGAAGAGGTGACCTCTAGTAAACATTCAATTACAGTACAGTGTTCGAAGTGGGATGTACCTTGTATGATAGAAGTAAGGACAAGGTATATGGGTTTATATAATTCCAGCATTTTGCAAAGCCTCAGTGGACAGAACAACTTGTTAAAAATGACATCAAAGGTAAGATAGTCAGATAAAAGGAGATGAGGACGGTGGGAAAATCGTAACCTCCAATTTAATAAAACTTTGGGAAAATAATAGTCTATCACTGTACCTAATTTCTTTAGGTCTATTGTTTATGAGCACCTCCCTCATATGTTTCTCCCTAATCCAGTACCTGTTTTCAGTAACATAATGCTAGTTATAGCAATTATAAACCTTAAAATTCCATCTAATCAAGGAAAGGAACTAGAAATCTTTGTTCTACCCTTTACATCTCTGCCTTACCATAGAATTATTATTTTCTACAAAATGTAATTGTCTAATGCTTGAAATATATAGGCTTCTCATGCATGAAAGGCCATAATTTTAAAACATTTCTGGGTAGATTTTTTAAAGATCAATGAACATTCAGTAATTTGCATAAATCTAAGTGTGAAGAGATTGAAAAGGAAATAGGCCTATAGTGTGATCTCTAGGTCATGAATAATTTTTCTCTTCTAGTATCAACTGTTAAATAAGATATACATCTGATTGACAGCATAAGAACAAATTATTTCACATACTGCTGGCCTTTGGGGGGAGAAAACTCTTAAATATAGATATGAAGGTTTATTGCATTTTATTAAATGTTTAAATAATGATTTAAAAGATTTATGTTCCATAGTTTATGAATAATGAATAACAAACTTCCATTTTATGGGCCTTGAAATATTTCTGTAACTATTAAAATTTTATATAAATTAGAAATTGACATGGATACATACCTAAAATTAATGTGAACATAAAATAACCTTTAATTCGATCATATTTAGGACATTCATTGTTAAAATAAAAATTATAAAACGCCATTAAGAAATGCTTTGCGCATAAAATCCAGTATGTAATGAACACAATGAAATATATACTCATCTTTTAAATGCAACAATTTATGCTTTATGCATAAAAATGAGTTTAAAGATTATTAATAAGACTTCTTAAATTATCAGAGACTCAGAGACTTCTCCCATAATTAGCAAAAGCTCTAATGATTTGTTTTGTTATAAAACATGAAGCCATGTTATGATACACAAGAGGCAGTTTAAGTTTTCCATTTATTTCTGCTTTTCTCTCAGCTTAGTGTCTCCACCAAATTAATAGACATTTAGATTGATAACTTTGTAAACATAAATCTGTTTAAGAATAGAAAGTTAACAGCAATAATACACTTAATATTCTTAGTGTGTTTTATACAATGCCATAGAATAACAGTTAAACTACTTAATACATTTCAAAATAAATTATAAGATAAAAAGAAAAAAATGAGAACATCTAATTATAAAATGTGGACTATAATACATGAAATAAAATAACTCCTGTTCTCCCATTAGAAAGTATTCTTATAGAATTCAATTTTAAGTGTTCTGATCTAATATTAATATTATGATGCTTCTCTGAGATAAAAATGTTCACTCAATGCCCAGCCTTGCACAACTGAATCTCTCACTTTTACCTAATGATGTGCTTCACTGGACACGTGATCTTTATAACTTGACACTATTCTCAGATTTTAAAGGAATCATCACATTTAGTATATATCATCAATGTATTCTGAAGGGAATATATGAATTCTCAAAGTTGGCACATATATTTTAACTTCTACCATGGATGATAGATGTAGTGTTATCCAGCAATTACCTAATGGCCAATATTCAGCATGTATTATCATGAATTCTATTTACTAAATAATCAGGTTCTCTGCCTTCTGGGCAAATGTATGGTTGATGCATCTAACCACAAGTGTACCCTGAGAATGATACATCTGACAGGAGTAACTTATGACGGTTACCATGTGGAGGTTGCTAGGGGAAGGGCACTAAGTGAAGGTGCTTTATAAACTGTATGCTTTTTCTAAGTGGTTGCAGTTCTTCTGTCCAGCCTCCTGCCACTGGACCATGCCTGTATGTAAGTTTCCACTAATAAAACCATAAGTCTTGTTTATGGTTCTGGGTCTTTTCTTTGGTCTCTTGAACTTGGAACGATTCCTTTTGAAGTTAATGGCAGTCTGGCATACCAGCATATGATGAGATTTCAGGCTTCCATAACTCCAAAATCAGGCAAAGTCATAAGACCTTTATTTGGCCAGTAAAATGTTAACAAAAATGTTAATTAGAGGCAGTAGCAGCCAGTGCTAGATTCAGCACTCTCTCTTCTTGTTTCCAAGTGAGTATGAAATGAGGGTTTAAGATTCCTTCTTAATCTGAGTGGCAGGTGAAAGAAACTGCCTGCTGATCCACACTGAATATATATCCTAAGAAAAATGATTCTTCATTGAATTAAACCACTGGAATTTTCAGGATTAACAGTACAGCATTCACTGCTAATTTTGACTAACACAACCACTAAAGAGAGCCTGAATGAGTTAGTCACATGTGTATGTTTGATAGGCTTTATAACCTAATCAATACCTCCTTACGGATTACTTTCAGCATGAAGCAATGAGACAAAATTCAAAGTTGTCATCTATTTAAATTTTATGCAGGACTGGGCATTTTCTTCTATTTTTTTTCTGAAAGCATATAAAGTTACTCTACACAACATTTTCTTCTCTCCTAAAATAATGAAGAAGATCAAAGCCAGCCTTTTCAATTCATGACATTCATAAAACCTGCAACTAAGTTAGTTCAACCATTTTGAAAAGCAGTGTGGTGATTCCTCAAAGAACTAAAAACAGAATGACCATTCAACTCAGCAGTCGCACTACTGAGTATATACTCAAAGGAATAGAAATCGTTCTACCATAGGGACATACGCACTGGTATGATCACTACAATAACAAAGACACGGAATCAACATAAAAGCCCATCAACGGTAGATTCATTCAAGAAAATGTGGTACATATACACCTTGGGATACTATGCAGCCATAAAAGAATCACAAGATCATGTCCTTTGTGGGAACATAGATGAAGCTGAAAGCCATTATACTTAACACACTAATGCAAGAACAGAAAGCCAAATACTGCATGTTCTCACTTATAAGTGGTAGCCAAGTAATGAGAACACAGAGAAAGAAACAGGGAAAGAAAACATAATACAGCCTACCTGAGGAAAGAGGATGAGAGGAGAGAGAGGTTCAGAAACAATAACTTCTGAGTATTATGCTTAGAATCCTGGTGATTCCCTGAGTCAAAGTTTACCTATATGACAGACCTGCACATTTTAGGTCCACCCCTGAACCTAAAATGAAAGTTAAAATATTTTTAAAAACTAGAACTCTCACTGGACAAAATTAACATTAAAAACATTACTCAAATTATACCTCAAATCATGCAAGTATTATCATATATTCACTTTTGGTAAGTTGATTCTTCTGTAGATTAGCTATTGTTAATTTGCAGTTTATAATTTACCATATTTATTAAATTAGAAGTATTTTGCATCTACTTATACTCAAGTAACTTGGCATTCTGAATGCTCATAAAAATTACTAATAAAATGCAAACACATGGCTGGACAAGGTGGTTCACACTATAATCCCAGCACTTTGGGAGGCCAAGGTAGGATGATTATATGAGGTCTGGAGTTCAAGACCAGCCCAGCAAACATAGTGAAACCCTGTCTCTTCTATAAATACACTATTTAGATGGGCATGGTGGTGGGTGCCTGTAATCCCAGCTACTTGGAAGGAGGAGGCAAGAGAATTGCTTGAACCTGGAAGGCAGAGGTTGCAGTGAGCTGAGCTCATGCCATTGCACTCCAGCCTGGGAGACAGTGTGAGACTCTGTCTCAAAAAAATAAATAAATAAATAAAAATGCAAACACATTTCATTTTTTTTACGTATTTTATGGTAAGCAGTTAACAACCTATTAAACTATGCAATGTTCAGATTTCTTATAACAACACATTATCTTTGATGGAAAACGGTTTTATATAAATCCCTTTCAAAGTAAATTTACGTTAAATCTGAACTCATGATTTGTTAATGGTATAAAATGTCTAACATAAGAAACTATCACCTTTTGAATATGAAAATCATATTTTTATAGCTGCAAAGACAGGAATGCAAGTATAAGGAGTATATACAAATGAATGGCTATCTTTATAGTTACAATACACTGTTTTCTGTTATATTTTTCTAATTTCTTTAAATTTGTTTTACTTATATGTATTAATCTATTTTCATATTGCTAAGAACTGTCTGGGTAATTTATAAAGGAAAAAGGTTTAATTGACTTACAGTTCAACATGTCTGGGGAGGCCTTAGGAAACTTATGATCATGATGGAAGGCAAAGGGGAAGGAAGACACCTTCATAAGGAGGCAGGAAGAAGAACTGCCAAGCCGAGGGGGAAGAGCACCTTATAAAACCATCAGATCTCGTGAGAACTCAATCACTATCACAAGAACAGCCTGAGGAAACCACCCCCATGATTCAGTTGCCTCCACCTGGTCTCTCCCTTGACACATGGGATTATGGGGATTATGGAGATTACAATTCAAGATGAGATTTTAGTGGGGACATGAAGCCTAAACATATCATTATCTCTGAAACTATAACGTCCATTAAGGGGATCTCTTCTATAATGTCAGCCCCTTTATAATATAAGCCGATCAATGTCATATCATAACTGCAGGAAAAAATTTAAGAAATAGAAAACCTAAATATCCCTAATTACACCAGGATGAAAAACTTTTTTCCATGCCTATAGCAAGTTTTCTTAATAACATACATTTTTATTAGATTATTGGCTAAATTGTGGTGCATTCTTTTGTCAGGTTGGTGCAAAAGTAATTGCATTTTTTGCCATTGCTTTTAATGGCAAAACCACAATTGCTTTTGCACCACCCTAAAAGAACAGGATTTACATACAAGACAAACTGTCAGAATTGCTTGTTGAGACATATTTTATAATATATGTGTCCTGTAAATCTATTATAAAAAATAAGTAAAGAACTATCACTGAAAATTGGCTTCTTATTCTTGAATATTTACAGAGGTCCCATTTTCTGTTACAGTATTTTAATGAGGTTTAAGTAAAGCTAATCCTAAATGAAGGAAGATATTAACAGTAAAATTTATTACTTTAAGCAGAACATTGAATATTTTTAAAGGCATAAGTAAAAACGAATACATAGAAAAAAAGGTTTCTGACATTTTACCTAATTAGGCGTATCTCAAAAATTGTGATTTTACTAAAAAAAAAAAAAACAAAAAAAATGAGATTTTCAGATTCACATTCAAAATGGTGAGTTTCTTACATCCCTTCATTTAACCAAAATTGATGACCTGCTGTCAAAATTTGTTATTTTCTACTCATATTCTAATTCTCTTTGGAGTTTCTACCTATTTTCTGATTAAAAGCTATATTATCCAGACTTCTCTCCATTTATTCTGCTTATCTTGTGCTGCTTCATGGGCATTTCTAGACCATTTTTTGTAGAGATATTTCCTTCTTTGATTTTCAAAAATATGCATAAAAGTATGGTTGACCTTGTAATCTAGGTCTGAAAGTTACAAACGCGTTATTGTTTTGTTTTTATTTGTATTACTATTCGGTTTGTTGCTTCAGGAAACTTCTGATATTTGGTATAGTCGAATAATTTGAGAGACACTGTGCTTGTAAACACTTTATTGTCTATTTTTCTCTTTGTTGCTGATATGGCAGGGGAAGGCTTACATTTCAAAATGTCTCAATGTCTTGAACTATATGAAGTCAAGCATTAATGAAGCAATTATACATCTAACTAAAGAGGAGAAGATGCAAAATACATGTGTATCTAAATATTCCCTTACATCACAGCTGTGTCCCATTAGACTATAAACGTAAAGGAATGAGAGTCATTCACTGTAAATCAGGTGAACTCTGTTGGTCTACAGCATGCTGTGCTTAATTGCCTACATTCCTGGATACTTCGCCATAGCTTTTACCGTCATGTCCGGTGCTAGCTTACTTCCCTCCATTCTATCTACTACTGTCCCCTTCAGACAAGCATCATCTCTCACCTTGATTAATACAGTAGCCTCTCACCTTGATTAACACAGTACCCTCCCACTGGCCTGTGTGCAGTGTAAACATTTCTATGTTCATTCTGCCTGATGATCTGTCACTGCAGACATCTCCTTTACCATTCCCTTAAAACATGATGACTCTGCTTTGCTAATACATTTCCAAAGGGAATTCAGTGCCACGTATTTGGCTGCCATTTTTTTTTTACTCAACTAAATTTGTTTCAAAACCTTCCTCCTAGTAATTGGTATATAAAATTTAGTTCTGCCCCGTGGAGCTATCCAGATTAAAGCTGTCTTCATCATTTTACATCTGTGGAAACATTGCTTCCTGGCATCTCTTCCATGTATTACTTCTACTTATTACAAATGTGGCCTGTTTTTCAGAAACATTCACACTCCTTTATCCTTGTCTAAGCACATTTTCATTTGCCAAAACCTCAATTAACAGATGACAACTAAAGAGAAGACTTCTGGAATGGCTGTCTGAGGAGCTCTGTGAACTCTATCTCCAGTGAAATAACTGTAACTGGGGAAGATTATTAAAACAACACTTAAAACTATTTGTTAATAGTTAATAGTTAGTAGTTGTTAATAGTTGTTAGTCTCTGTTAATTGTCCTAAGGGCACACAGAAAATGAAGATACATTTATTCAAGAAAATCTGTTAACTCTCAGGATACCAAATTATATCATTTAATACAGGATCGATTCCTTCTCCATCTCTCCAGCTCAACACAGAAGAAACTCTATCACTAAAGGTGCTACTGAGAACAGAGGGCTCCCTCTGTTCCCAGCTCCCAGTTGGGGCTGAAGTTTCTTCCTGGAAGTTACAGGTCACCAAGATTCATCACATACACCCAGCTCTGTGTTGCAGGAGCTCTATTCTAGGCAAGAGCAGCCAAAAGGCCCTGGACTATCTTTCTGCATCCAGTTCCCACTCCTAAGGCAGATCTACACCAAATGTGATAGACCAAAAATACTAGAGTCCCCATTGCCCTGCCCAGCACCTGACCTGTAAGGCAAAGGTGTTATCCTGAGAGAAGCAGGTCATTGTCCTTCTGATATTTCCTTGAAAGTTCATGGCCATTATTACTATCCTGTGATATGATTCACCAGAATCTATTGATAAAAACTCATTTAACAAAGTAGTTAAAAAAAAAACACTATTGTGTTTTAAATGCCTCTTAAATATTTCTTCTGCCTTTTCTAGTTTAAACATTTTTTCTCTGTAAACAAGTAACCGTTGACTCTGCCACTTGTATTCTGTTCATGCCTGTTTGGTCAACCTAAGTATTGCTTCTCACTTCCCTTCTCCTCTCTCCATCTCCAATGCAGGAAGTATTGTTCAATGCTCATTGCCTCTTAATAAGACAGTTTAAAATAAACTTCTAAGTCTAGTTTCTGTTCTACCTAATACATTGTAGATATCTATGTCAACTTGATCTGGAGGTCAGAAGTCACTTTTTTACTAAGCAATTTTCAAAGATTCCTTAGTGCCTACAGAATAAAATGTTTCCCTTCACTTCTGCCCTCTCCGTTATCAGGCCTAAGCTTTCTTCCCTGATTCAGTTTCCTACTACTTCCTGAATTATACCTTCTAGGAATGTGTTAAGAGCCACTTCTGGAAATGATGACTGACAACTGATAATTAAATAAGTTATTAATGATTTTTAAAGTCTAGACTGACATGACTGAATGCTTAATTCAATAAAAATGTTAAATGATTAATGTGTAATTATTTATCCAATCTATTGAAATTCCTGTTGAAGAAAGTGCTGAAGAAAAAGAAGACATACAAATGGCCAATGGTTATATGAAAAAATGGTCAAAATTACTAGTTGTCAGGGAAGTGCAAGTCAAAACCATAATGAGATATCACCTCACACCTGTTAGAATGGCAACTGTAAAGAAGATGAAAGATAAGCATTAGCAAGGTTGTGGAGAAAAGGAAACCCTTGTATATTATTGATAAATATGTAAATTAGTATATCATATCCATTATGGAAAATACTATGGAGATTCTGCAAGAAACTAAAAATACAACTATTGTATTATCCAACAATCCCACTTCTGGGCATAGACCCAAAGGATATGAAATCAGTATGTTGAAGACATATCTGCACTCCTATGTTCATTTCAACATTATTCACAATAGCCAAGATATAAAATCAACCTAATGTCCATCAAAGAATGAACAGATAAAGTGTGGTATATATACGCAACAGAATACTACTCAGCCTTACGAAGGAAGAAAATCCTGTCATTTGCAACAACATGGGTGAACCTTGAGGCATTAAATGAAAGAAGCCAGGCACAGCAAGATAAACATTACATGATCTCATTTATGTAAAATCTTAAAGCATTGAAATCATAGAAATAGAGAGTAAAATGATTGTTACTAGAGGCTGAGGTGCTGGGAGAACTGGGGAGATGTTGGTTAGAGGACATAAAATTTTAGTTAGGCAGGAGGAATAAGTTCAAGAAGTCTATTGTACATCATGATGATCATAGCTAATAATGATATTCTACATCCTTGAAAAATGCCAAAAGAATATATTTTTTAGTGTTCCCACCACAAAATATGGTAAAGTATGTGAAGTAATCCAGATGTTAGACAGCTTTTGTGTGAGTCACTTCACAATATGTATGTAAATCAAAACATTATGTTGTACAAGACAATCAATTAATAAAAGAAAGTGCTGAAGAGAAATTTTATTTGTTTTTGCTTAAAAACATTTAACAACATATTACTAAAACCATTTCCCATATAGCAATGTTTTCTAAATCCGTTTTATTACACTGCACTTTTTTACATATTGGAAATGATTTGAGAAAGGAGAGGTAATTGCAAGCATGGCTTGACCTGGTCTGAGAACTTTTAAAACTCTAATGTTTAAGTGGAGAAAATTATAGTTTTCAGGTACAATAAAAATACTTTCAGTCATAAAAGATCACTACAAAAAAATGGTAATTTTTATATTGAGGATGGTTCCTTAAAAGTGTAAAAACCAATTATAGGTTAGCTCAGTAGACCTGTCCCTAAACTGATAACCAGCATCCCATTAATTCCAAAATTATATGAAAATTTGAGTCACAATCATACTACTGTAGATAAACAAAAACAAATAAAGGTACAATAAGCTAATTTAGTTTAAAAAATGAAAGTGAAATTAAAATAAAACAGAACTTTGAGTTCATTCAAAATGATCTGTTGTAATTTTGGGGCCTTTGTTTCTTCTCTTTAGCCTAAAAGTATTAATCATAAAAATTGTAAAAGTCCCTCAAGTTATTCATCATACAGAATAGTTGTCAGATCAAATGAAGTAATAAAAATAACAACTCTTATATATAGGTTAATTTATTAACGTATATATATTAATGTATATATAAATTAATAATATAAATTATAAATTAATAATTAAATTAATATATATTAATAATTAAAACATATATATATCTCTCTCTCATGGGATACCAGAAAAAGAAAGCCAAACTCTCAGAAAGAACTGTGCCGGAACTATGAAAAATATCCCTAAGTGTATAGTCCAAGCTAACGCTGAATCCCGTGGCAGAACTTTGTTGCATTTTGTTTGGCCAAGTTCCAGTGCCCTCCATGGATTTGTGGTGGTCTTAAGATAAAAGCTTACATTCTCATTGTGGGTTCAAGACCCCAGAGGGAGCAGAGCAGAACTCTGCCTAATGTAATTATATTTTTCCTTTTTGGCCTGTCCGAGCACCCTCTGAGGGACTAACGTAAAACACTGTTTTGTTTTGCCTATTTCACAACTTTCTCAAGGTAGCAAACTGGCTATGCTGAGGGCATTTCTCAATAACATTAAAAGGCAAATAAAGACAAATAACATTAAAAGGTGAAAAACACTGCTAACTGGGTAAACAGATTACAGTTGGGGCAAAAAAGAGTTCTGTTAAGAAATGAGCAAAGAGGGCAGACGTGGTGGCTCATGCCTGTAATCCCAGCACTTTGGGAGACCAGGTGGGCAGATTCCTTGAGCTCCGGTGCTTGAGACCAGGCTGGGCAACATAGCAAGACCTTATCTCTCTCTAAAAACATAATAAATTAATTAAATTTGGGCAAAGAACTGGAATAGATATTTTCCTGAAGAAGACATAAAAATGCCACACAAGCACATAAAAAGATGTTTAACCATGTTAGTCTTTAGAAAGATGCAAACCAAAACCACAGTGAGATGCTATTTCACACTCACTGGAAAGCCTAGAATTAAAAAAACAATAAAAGGTGAATAGCAAGTATTGGCAAGGAAGTGGGGAAAGTGGAACCTTCATACATTGTTGGTAGAGATGTAAAGTGGTGAAACCATTGTAGAAGATAGTTAGATAGTTTCTCAAAAAGCCACAGAATTACCATATGACTCAGAACTTCTATTCCTAGTTAATAATCAAAAGAATAGAATACAGGTTCTCAAACATTTGCACACAAATGTTCATAGCAGCACAGTTCACAACAGGTAAAAAGTGAAAACAATCCAAATGAACAAAATAAGGTATATCTATAAAACTGAATATTATTCAGCAATAAAAAGAAAGTACTGATGCATGCTACAATATAGATGTTTCTCAAAGACACGCTACCTGAATGAAGCCACAAAAAATCAAATATTGTATAATTCTATTTATATAACATCCAAAGATAAAACCACAGAGACAGAAAGCAGATTAGTGGTTTCCAGGTGATAGAGGATGGGGGAAAATAGGGCATGATTACTTAATGGGTATGGCGTTTCCATTGGGAGTGATGAGAATTTTTTGGAACTATACAGAGGTAGTAGTTTCTCAGTATGATTAATGTGCTAAATACCACTGATCTGTACAGGGTAAATTGGTTAATTTTTTATATAAATTTTACCCCAATTTAAAAAAATATATACAATATGGCATGAGGCTGTTTGAAGTACATCTTGAGAGAGGACTGATATATATAATATAGTTAGCAAACAACATAAGAAAATAGATATAAAATATATTAGAAATTTCCAACATTCATATAGTTTGGAAAAGAGGAAGGCCAACTATAACCAGAGTTTATATTGAGCATAGAGAAAGTAAATATTGATTTTCTATTAGTTGATACCAGGTTTTGCTATGGTTAAAAATAACACAACAGCAATATTTCAGGCTTACAGTGACAATATTTCTTGCTTACATATATATGAGCTGATAATTGACTTCAGGCTGACTCCATGTCATTTATATTCTAGGCTGAGGCTGAAGAGGAAACTTCTTTTTCTATCTCATGGCAGAGGGAAAAAAGAAATGGCAGAGCCAATCTATGCTTTCAAACTTCTGCTCAGTTATAGCATATATCACATCCACTCACTTTTCATGGCCGGAGCAAATCATGCAGCCAGGAGTGATGTCAACGTGGTGAGAAGTTTATGCTCCCGCTGGGAGAGGCACTGCAAAACACATGTCAATGAGTGAGGATGTATAATCCTATTACAAGGACAGATAAAACCTGAATATTACACATAATCCACCATTTTGAAGGATGAGTTGTGGAAAGAACAAAGGAGAACTTACTGACAATATATACAACAGCAATCTCTAGGTCCAAAGATATGAACTTCCTCACCCCCTCCCCCACAGCCTGGTAGATATTCCCAAATTGCCCTGTAAAAAATGTAATAATTTACGTTTCCACCAGAAATGCATGTAAGAGCTTTCCAACAATGACATTATCAAACATCTTAAATGTTGACAATCAGATTAATAAAAAAAAATTCATTCTTATTTTTCTTTTTTGATTATGAGAAAAGTTGGACATTTTATGTTTATTGACCATTTGTTTTTCATAATTTATGTATTGCCTCTTCACGTAATTGACAAAGAATCATATTTTAGTATGATCTGAGAAGTGAGCCAAGCTGTTAAAATTCTTTTCTGTCTGATGAAAGCCAGATTTGAGGTTTAGCTAGTGTAGCTAAGGCCGTAAACTAAGTACAGTAAAAGGATTCTGGACATAGGGCTTCTTGATTAAAATATTTTAAGTACTATCTCAACAAAGATTTATCTACCAGAAATGGAAAGAATTTATTTTGAAGGAAAGACTAGGTTCCATAGATTTTAAAATATGAAATCATGGGCCTGTGGTATTTTTTTCCAACCCCAAAGAAGAGGTAAAGATTCCCTGGTCTTGTGCTAGTGTAACACAAATCTCTTATGTCTGAGAAAATGCAACCACTCTGCAGCATTCTTCCCAAGATTCTTTCATATTTCCTCTGCTACATTTCCTAAACTGTATCTCATAGAATATTAATTTCAATAGCTACCATGTCGGAAAATGGGAAGGAAGAAAAAATGTGGTTTAATAAATGTGTGAAATACTGCATACTGAATCTTATCCTCAAAGAACAACTTGTTAGCTGTGTGAGACAGTTTGAATGTTGCCCCACCCAAATATCATGTTGAAATGTAATTCCCAGTGTTGGAGGTGAGGCCCAGGGAAGGTGGTTAGATTATGGGGGCAGATTTCTCATGAGTGGCTTAGCGCCATCCCCCTTGGTACTGTCCTCGTGATAGTGAGTGAGTTCTCATGATATCTGGTCTTTAAAAAGTGCCTAGCACCTCCTTGCCCTTCTCACACTTGTTTTTGCCATAATTATAAGCTTCCTGAAGCCCCCCTAGAAGCCAAGAAGATGCTGTCACGTGCTTCCTGTAAAGCATAAGAACTGTGAACCAATTAAATCTTTTTTTCTTTATAAATTACCCAGTCTCAGGTATTTCTTTATAGCAATGAAAGAATGACCTAATACACTCTGTAAACTTGGCAAGTTATCCAGCCTCGGTTTCCTCATGTGGACAATGAGGGTCATATTCGTACTCACTTGGCAGAGTTCCTCACAAGTGTTAAGGTAACACAAGCTAAGCCCTGTACCTAAGGCACAGTAGGCACTCAATGAATTCTCATTTTTATTTTGATGGCTGTTACATTAGCCTCTATAGGCTCTAAAACAGCTCTGTAGTAAATAAATGTGTTTGGCTTTGTCCAGCCAGCTTTCCTCAAATAATCTGACACCGAGAAATTGTTTTTCTCACCCAGCATCTTGCACTTTGGGAAATGCTGTTTCCTTTTATCTAATGCCTGAATCAGCAAATGGAGAGAAGTAGGATGGAGAGAAACAATGGTCATGCTTCAGATTAGTAAGGAAGTCTTCATCTTCTGATTTCGAGTTCTCCCTTGAGAGTCAACCTGAAGACTTGCCCCGATTCTTTGTATTAGAGGTCACCACAAACAGTTGACACAACTTGTTCAAAAGCAATGCCAAACATTATAATTATCTGTGCCTGCTATGAATCAGTAGAAGGAAAAAATACTCTATTCCTTATTTTCCATATTCCTCCTATTATACTAAGAGACCATTTTTCTGTGAATACTTTGGAATAACAAATGAACTTGGTGGAAGATTTCAAGAAAAGGAAGTCAGTTCTTGTTAATAAATAAGGCACAAATTTCTATTCTCTAAGGATATAGTCCCACTTCCCTTTATTCAGAATTAAGGACAGTATTAAACATAATATGTATTTCCTGATATTAACAGCTACTTTGTGGGAATTCTTGTGTAAAATACAGAATTGCTCTTCATGGGTGCTGTTGCTGATATGGTTTAAAAGCATTCGTTTATTGAATAGCAAACAAGGTCTGTTCTTTTTTTTTTTTGAGATGGAGTTTTGCTCTTGTTACCCAGGCTGGAGTGCAATGGCGTGATCTCAGCTCACCACAACCTCCGCCTCCTGGGTTCAAGCAATTCTCCTGCCTCAGCCTCCCAAGTAGCTGGGACTGCAGGCATGTGCCACCGTGCCCAGCTAATTTTTGTACTTTTAGTAGAGACGAGATTTCACTATGTTGACCAGGATGGTCTGGATCTCTTAATCTCGTGATCCACCCGTCTCGGCCTCCCAAATTGCTGGGATTATAGGCGTGAGCCACCACGCCTGGCCGGTCTGTTCTTAACAAGAAGAGCATCTCAGAAACTCTGCAGCTGGAGCAGCTGTGAAAATCATAGTGTTTTCTGTCTAATAAGGCTAATCTGACACCTAAGAGCTTTCCCACCCCTTATATAATGGACATTATTAGATACTTGGCACATTGGAACAACCATTTACCCAGAGTAGACAAATAAAAAAGATGAATTTTATATTGTATCAGAAAGTACATAAGGCCAGGTATGGTAGCTCACACCTGTAATCCCAGCACTTTGGGAGGCCAAGGCAGGCAGATCACCTGAGGTCAGGAATTCGAGACCAGCCTGGCCAACACAGCAAAACCCAATCACCACTAAAAATACAAAAATTTAGCCAGGGTGGTGATGCACACCTGTAATGCCAGCTACCAGAAGGCTGAGGCAGGAGAATTGCTTGAACCCAGTAGGCAGATGTTGCAGTGAGCTGAGATCACACCACGCCACTGCAACCCAGCCTGGGCAACAAAGTGAGACTGTCTTAAAAAAAAAAAAAAAAAAAAAAAAAAAAAAAAACAGAAAAAAGAAAAAGCGAAGTAAAGAAAATGTTAATGTAAAATAATTTAATGAGGATTTTAATCTACCCACACTACAGAAAGTATCTGGCAAGTGACTTTTTCAGTCTGCATATTTAATAGTAAGTGAAAATTCAAGTCATATTAAGCATTGCAGCCCAGAAAACTATGTTTAACAGCTTTCAACATTCTTCTAAAGTAAAGATCCTCTGCTTATTACATAAGAGAAAAGAAAAATAGCTGAGAGCATGCTGAGCTCTGTGAGGTATTCAAAATTTGTCAGGTCCATAGTGGCTGGCCCTGGTGGCTCCCACCAATAATCCCAGCACTTTGGGAGGCTGAGGTGGGCGGATCGCCTGAGGTTAGGAGTTTAAGAACACCCTGGCCAACATGGTGAAACCCTGTCTCTACCAAAAAATACAAAAATTAGCCCAGTGTGATGGTGGGGGTACCTGTAATCCCAGTTACTTGGGAGGCTGAGGCAGGGAGAATTGCTTGAACCCGGGAGGTGGAGGTTGTAGTGAGCCGAGATCATGTCGCTGCACTCTAGCCTGGGCAACAGAGTAAGATTCTGTCTCAAAAAAAAAAAAAAGATAGTGACACCACTTTTCCAAGAAATCATAGCTGAGAGCATTCTGAGCTCTGTGAGGTATGCAAAATTTATCAGGCCCATAGAGATATGAGTGCAGAACTTTAATTGTGCTAAGAAATCACCTTTTTCCAGGAATCATGAATATTCTACCTCTCTGTTAAAGAAACTCATAAAAGTAGCATCCCCAAACTCCTCTGTGCAGCTCTCTTGAGTACACCCACACTCCCCTTTCTTGGGTGTGTACTTTTCATTTTGCAAGAAATCTCTGTACTTTCACTAGTTTTTGAATCATCCTTGAATTACTATTCCAAACGGTGTCAAAAGCCTGGACACCCATTGGAATCAAGGTCCAACTGGTGTTTGAGAACTTTCTACAACCCACTGGTATCAGTACAACAAACTGTTTTAAAATTCTCGGTATTTTGTTATTACTTAACCAAGTAAAATTCAAACTCCTTATTTGCCATAAGAATTTTTTTTGTGACTGTTTGCTCCCATTGTACCTCCCAGCCTCATCTCTTAGCATTTTCCTCAAGTATTCTTCTTTCCCTGCCTTTTGCTATTCCTGGAATATTCTCTCTTCTACTTCTTCTCCTAATTCCTACTTACTAGCTAGGAAGCACCTACTACCTCAGATGACTGCAGAAATGATGTCTCTCACACACTCTCACAACCACTCTAGGCTGAGTATCTATCCTTCCCGAGGTCCCTTACAGTCATGTTCCAATGTGAATCTTGGCAGTGAGTCAGCACTCAAAATCTATTTAGTGAGTAAATTAATGGATGAGCAAATGAGAACATGATTTTATTGAGTAGCTAAAATGTGAACTGGATAATAAAAGAGAAATGGAGAGCCTATGTTTTTATAGGAGACAGTAAGTTTTACTAAGAAAAAACAGCAGGACTCAGACTGAACCCTCAAATTTGCCCCTTTTTAAAACAGCCACTTAAGCCATCTTGTTTCAGAAATTATTTCACAGTTTTATTCATGAACATGGATGCTATTGCAGCTGAAGTTCATCAACTTCTCTGAAAATGCTTTTTACCTAGAATCAAAAGGCGTCCAGGTAAATGCAAATCTCCAGAAACTTCACCCAAATGTGGTTCTAAAGTGGAGCTATCTGGGGCAAAATCACGGTCATCCTTGTATTAAAAGTCAACTGGGGCCCAACAGTTTCTTTCCCAACATCCAACCACCCTGATCAACTGTAAAGGGAGTGGTCATGAGAACAGAGATAAGTTCGTCTTCCCCTGGACCCACAGACTCTCAGAACAATCCATGGTCTTTGGATATATGGGAAATAGCTTTTTAAAAGCACAAGGTTTCAGGCTATCTTAGATTTGTCTATTAATATATCTAGGCCAACTGTGAAGCCTTCTGCAAGGCACAAAATCCTCCCAAGTTCAATATTTCCATACATAAAATAAAGGAGTCTGCTATGGTTTATACAAATGTTCCATGGGATTTCTTTAGTACAGTACTCCTATCACAGAATAAGTGCCCATTAACCAACAGCTAATGTTTTTATTTAAATGAATTCAAATTTCTTTTGGAAGAAAGACAATAAAGTGATAAAAGATATAACTATCTCTAATCATTTTTTAATTTTTGCATAAGAAAATTATTCTTTCAGTGTATGTCTAGATTCAAATTGCCACTTTTTACATGAATACCAGTCATCAGATTAGGTGTTCATCCCTCATATCAATGAATTATATCTGCAATAACCCTATATCCAGATAGGGTCACATTTCCCATTAGTAAGAATTAGTGACATTTTGCCATCAAATTTCTATTTCCTCTTCAGATGGTGGCTATAAGGCAGCATACTGGTAATACTAGAAAAATAAATACAACAATTATTGTAATAATGGCCACTACCATTTATTAAGTATGAGCTTTGTGTCAGGAACTGAAGTGCAGGCTTTATATGCATTGTTTCACAATTCTAATAATGGTCCTTTGATTTAGGCTTTATTATAATCTAATTTTACAGAGGCTTAAGGAAGTTAAATGGCTTGCACTAAGTCACACTGCTAGAAAGTGGAAGAGCTGGGACTTTAAGTGAGAAGGTCTGACTCTTGAGGCTAACCACCATACCCTGTAGCCTTTCAGTACACTGCAGAGAATTAGGAAAGATCAATGAGAGGATGTCAGGCTTTCTTGACTCCCAATGCTATCTGACTGCACAATGCCCTGATATGTAGTATATATTCAGGAAGTATGGAATGGGATACATTATTTTATTTAAAATTTATTTTCTTAAAGTGTTACATACTTTACATTATAATGTTATCCACATTATTAATTTCCTTATCTTTTTTTTTACAGGTAGCACAAAGATGTCTTGAGAGGAGAAATGAGAAAATAACCTAAAAATCCAATTTGTTAAAATTGTATGCCCTATTTTGAATGGGAAGTTGGAAGAGAGGGTCTAAATCTGGGAATAATTGATTGCACCAATTTTGTTGCAATTTTAGATCATCTCCTTGGGATGAGAAATTAAAAGCCATCTAGTCCAAACACTCAGGAAGCAGGCCAGCCATTGTTATTTTTTAGAAAAAGGCTGAAATTGAAAATCTTAGATGGAAACTGCAGCTTTAAGTTTGTCTATGCAACTCTTCAATTTGAACTGAGATTGACTTAAACAAAAGGCATCATTTCAGACCACAATGGTTCCCAGCACCCTCCTTACAAAATATATGGTGTACCTTCATTTGTCAAGTCATCATCTCCCTCCCTTGATGGCATATCTGAATTTCACGGCATATCCCATTTCAAAGACCGTGACAAACTTGGTTTGAAGCTTCTGCTCACGAATGCTCCAAACTGCATTTCACTTACTGCCCTAAAGTGAAATCTACTATTTTCCCACTCCTGATGATTGACCGCTTTGAGCACTAGAAACATATACAGTAAGGTAATTATTGAATTCCCTCGGTTAAAAATATTCTTGGGAAAGACTGAGACCTGGCCTCTATTCAGAGGTAGTATGGACATTTGAGCAAGCCATGCGTGGCTTCTATAGCAACTCAGCAAAGTACAAAAGTATAGATGTTCACAATTTCAGTTCATAACATCTTAAAACAGGATTCACTTCAAGTTAATGGTCTATTTAAAATGAACCTGGGGTAAGGAAAATAAATAAATGCTTGATGTTCTTATTTCTTCGAGAATAATCTTATTTCCTTAAGATGATTTCAGTGAGAAAAACTAAAGTTCATTGATAGCTGTATACAGAAATACACAGGGATATGCCCACAAATCATGTTAATTTCTTTATTAAGCTATATGAAATTGCATAAATTAATTGCTAAACAACTACAAATGATAGTGAAACCTCGGGGGATAAGAATAAAAAAATTATCCAAAGAACGATATTAAATTTCTCTTCCTTCACAACCATTCTCACTCCAATCAGTTCAAACAGAAAAGCATCTATTGCCTTATTTGCCAGTTTGCCATTGTCCTTCTCAGAATACCCCTTTATGTCTTATTGAGGATGTAGGACTGGCTCCTCCAATTTAGCCAAAGTCCCCCTCCCTCTGGTTTGCATTGGCAGCATTTAATTGACTACCCAAGCACTGGGAACTCAGATTGATAAGGATGTATTCAGCTTTAAGAATGAACTAAAGTCCTAAAGAAATATTTGGTCATCAATATCATTACCTGGAGATGTTTCTTCAGGACCTCTCATAGAGTTTTGAGCTTGGTGTTGACTTGGGATTGACACAGTTCAGACTGAAAGAGAAGTTTTTACCTTCATGTGATCTTTATATAAAAACAGACTCCTGAGCCCCAGAGCAAGAGATGGGCTACACTAGCCTCTTTACTTCCTGCTCACACTAGTGAAGGAGGTGGCTTCCCCTTTGGTCCCTCACCTTTCCTGCCCATTTCCCTGCCCCAGCACTGCCTCCTCAAACTTCTCCTTAGCTTCTATTTTCTTTCCCCTTTGCTTCTCCAAGAAGGAGCCAAGCCCTGCTGCTTACTATAGGACAGCCCCTCCATCTTCTCAACGATATAGAACATTGACCAGACTTGTAAGAATATTTACTTATTCTACTCAACACAGGGAAGGCTCTTCATAAAAATTTGCTATTTTGAATTTAATTAATCAAATTGTTCCCACAGATAATTGGTTCCAGTTTCAACTTAAAAAGATAAATATAATAATAAGATACAACAAGTTTTTAAAAAATTAGAAACAATAAGATCCTTTGAAAAATTGATCTGAAAGTGCACAGGAACATTTAATCCAATTCGTTTATTATATAGATTTTTAACAAAAGAATGTCACTGAAGTTACATAAATGGCTTAATGCTAAACAAAGAGTTATTACCAAACCCTCCAAAAGCAAGTCTATTCCCAAATATCTGTGAGATAATGAAAGATTGCTCATTAGGCAATGTGATAAATTCCGTTCTGTATGGTGGAGTAATAGGCCACTTCCCATCTCTATCCCTGACCTAATTTGATAATTCTTCATTATACCATGTTTCTGATAGGAAGAACTTTAATTTAAAACGTTATAAGATTTCAAGCCCTAGGGATGGGGCTTGTGAAATGCCAACATCAGGCCAATTTCAGAACTCTCCAAATAACACTGAGAGCACAAGTCAATCTTGAGCAACCAAGGATCTTACAAAAGAGGGAGTTATACTATACGGTTACAATGAGTGTTAAAATGGCCCTAACATTTGAAGGCATTGCTTATAATCCCCAATATGTTTGTTGTAGTTAATGAGCCAAAACCTAATGAAATGCCTATAAATCATATTGGTATCCAAATTCCCAATGACATCTGAATTTTTCTTCACTTTCCCGAAAATATTTTTGTTCCTCTTTTGTCCATTCCCCCATGACACAATTCAGTCAGCAGAAAAGCCATGAACACAGAAAATACATAAATATTTTGGAAAACAAATGTGAGTTAAGTTTCAGCTGCAAGTTGTTTGATGCTGTCTTTCACCCACACAAATGAACTGAACAAAGAAATCACTTGGCACAGAACTAAGATGTTCCACATGCTAATTAAGAGCTCTGTTAGTGGTTGACCTTCAGTGATTAGGTGCATATTTAATCCCCTTTGGTTTCTGCCTCTGACTGTGACAAGATTAGATAAACATCTTACTCAAATGTTAATAAGAAATTATTTTAGTTCAGAGCTTTAATGTTACATGTGTACTGTGTTGATGAGATTCAAACTTAATACATAATTGACAGGTTGCCCCTCCACTGCAAGAAATAGATTAAAACTTAAAAAAAATTACCTTAGTAAAATTTTTTATCTTGGCTTTAAGCAGATTTAGCTCATTTTATTATTACTAAGTAGATTTTCATTTTTGTAAAAATTTTGGTCTATAGAATTATTAGGGTGTAAGCTGGATGATCCAAATATTTTTTAAAAAGTATAACTCTAACAAAAACAACAAATAATTTGACCTGACTTAATGAAAGCATAAAAAGTTATTAAAGCTAGCAAATAACAAAAATAAACATTAGCAAATATATAATAACTATTATGAAGAAGTGTAGGCATAGTGTTTTTCTATTAGATGGCTGAGAATTACCTACATCAGAATCACCTGTGCTGATTTTCTCAACTATAAATACCTGACCCCACCTTCCATGTCTTTCATCTTTGACTTTGTAATCTGCATTTTTAATATATTCTCCTCAAACTAAAAACCACTGTTTTTTTTATAACCACTTTTACAAAGGGACACAAAACATTATTTCCCTATTTACCCAATATATTTAATCTTTTTTTTTCTTTCTTTTTTTGAAATGGAGTCTTGTTCTGTCACTTAGGCTGGAGTGCAGTGGCACCATCTCAGCTCACTGCAACCTCTGCCTCCCAAGTTCAAGTGATTCTCCTGCCTCAGACTCCCAAGTAGCTGGGATTAAAGGCACGCATCACCACACCTGGCTAATTTTTGTATTTTTAGTAGAGACAGAGTTTTGCCATGTTGTCCGGGCTGGTCTCGAATTCCTGACTTCAAGTGATCCAGCCGCCTTGGCCTCCCAAGGTGCTGGAAATACAGGCATGAGCCATCACACCCAGCCAGGACATTCAATCTTAATGTCTAGTAAAAGATTTTACTTTTAAAGGAGAAAATTTATTTTATCCTATTTCTCTCCAATATCGTCAAGTACAAAGTAAACAAAAAACTAGTTTTAATAAGGACATTTTAATATGTATTTTTGTACTTTCTAATGCATCAACTTGTTCATTTATTTAGGAAAATAGAAAAGGGAAAGCAGAGAGGAAAAGAATAGGAGGGAGAAATACTTTTATTCACATCTTTACCTATACCAAAGTTATCCAGCTACTAGAGGAGTATCTGTAGATAATTTCTTTGGAGGGGTATGTTCCATCACATAAATTAGAGGGATGGAATAAATGTTCTAAGTAGTCTGAAGCAATTGCAAATTGCTTATCCTACTACTTAATATGATAAATGTTTATTACAAGGTTAGTGTGAAGTCATTAGTGGAATAAGCGGAAAAGCACAATGACTAGAAACCTATTTCCCCTCTAGAATCCTACAGAACTTAAACTTAACTGCCTTTTTGGATGGGCTGCTCTACTAATGCACTTCCAGTAAATGCTGCTTCTGCAAGGGATCAGGTTTGAAATATATTTTCTGAAGAAAAAGACCTTAAATGAAAAGTTTGTGCTTCAGAAGGTTGATTTTGGTTTTCAACAAATCATTGTACTCTCCTTCCTGGTTAGACAAATAATATCTGCTATTACTTGTACAACAAGAGAGTCTTTGCAAATAAATATTTATAAAAACAAGTCTAGAACAATTATAGTAAAGTTAGGACTCTTATTGTAATATCAGCATGTTTTTTATTTCCTTATTGAGATGGTGAACAAAATTAATTTTGCATTCATGCTAAGAGATAAAATAAACACATTATATTAATGTTATAATATGATAATCAGTAGCAATGTACAGCAGTTCCTCAAATAATGTTTCATTCAAGGTCATTTTGATATAATGATGATGAGGAAAAAATTTGATTTCTAGCAGGAGCCACTGTCTATGTGGAGTTTGCACATTCTCTTCACATCTTCATAGGTTTTCTCTGAATATTCCAGTTTCCTTCCACATTCCAAAGATGTGCCCTAGGTTCACTGACATGTCTATGTGGCCCCAGTCTGAGTGTGTATGTTTATATGTATGTATATGTGTATGTGTATGTGTTTGTGTATATGTATGTGTTTGTGTATGTGTATGTGTATGTGTTTGTGTATGTGTATGTGTGTTTGTGTATGTGTTTGTGTATGTGTTTGTGTATGTGTATGTGTATGTGTTTGTGTATGTGTACATGAGTGTGTCCTGTGATGGGATGGTATCCTGTCCAGGGTTTGTTCCTACTTTGGGCCTGAGCTGCCAGAGCCTTACGATCCTGAGCTGGAGTAAGCAGTTTAGAAAATGAATGAAGGAAAAATGAATACAAATTATTGTCAAATAGAAATTCATTAAGTCTTGATAATCATGCAAATGTGCAATAATAAATTAATAAGGTACAGAAGTGCTCAGCTCAACCACTGAAGTAGTGAAGGACTCGCCATCCAAAAATATACTGAATTGGTATATTGATTATTCTAAGTTGAAAACATTGCAGAAGTGACAGTTTCAGAAAGGGGAGGTAACCTGTCTCTTCCTGCATGTAGCAAACCATAAAGAATCCTCTGGGAGGCCAGGCATGGTGGCTCACGCCTGTAATCTCAGCACTTTGGGAGGCTGAGGCAGGTGGATCACAAGGTCAGGATATCGAGACCATTCTGGCCAAAGTGGTGAAACCCTGTCTTTACTGAACTATAAAAAACTAGCCAGGCATGGTGACACACACCTGTAGTTCCAGCTATTAGGGAGGCTGAGGCAGAGGAATTGCTTGAACATGGGAGGCGAAGGTTGCAGTGAGCCAAGATTGCACCACTGCACTCCAGCCTGGGCAACAGAAACAGACTCCATCTCAAAAAAAAGAATCTTCTAGAAGAGATGCCCTGCCCCACCAGAGTGTAAAAATAGCTTTTATCAGGGTATGAAAATAGCCCTACTACAAAATGGGAATTGGAAGCTGCAGTAGACCTGAATAAACATACTGAATAAACTAACACTTACCTTCTGCTACACCCCTCCCTCATGTATCTCCTAGTGACTTCCCTAAACATTGCTTCTAACCAGACCTCTTTTGTCCTATAATTTCTTTTCAAATTTATTGTTCTTTGTCTAAAAAGTATAAAAACATCTTTCTTTGGCCATCTTTGGATTTCATTCCCTTGTGAAGATCCCCATGTGCATATAAAATCAATACAGTTTGTATTCTTCCCCTTGTTAATCTGCCTGGTGTCAATTTGGTTCTTGATTCAGCCAAACAGCTCACATAAGAGATAAAGAAAAATGATCTCTGGCTCCCCTATAGCTGCATTTGTTCTTGTTTTCTTTTGAACTGCATAGTGAGAGGAGAGTTTCTCTGCAATTTTTGGTTTGCAAACATTCATTCTTTGATTTAGCCCACCACCACGACCACCACCATCACTCACTGGTTCACCAAAAACTGGCAACAAGTTAAATAATTATCTTGTTTGTTTTTATTAACCTTTCTTAAATGTACAGTGAAACAGGCCCAGTTGTCTCATAGAACTATTATTTATGGGTTTCTAAAAAATAAACATAGAAAATGACCCTTGCTTGTCCTAAAACATGAAACTCACATTTGTCCTACCTGAGTTCCTTCCTCAAAACTCACTCTCAGGCAAGGAATTGAAACTTACCAGATTACATTCAGACAATGAGCCACCAGACCCCTCATACATCAGGACTGCTTCCTTATCCCTTCTTAATTCCTGTTTTCCCACCTTTCCCACTATATAAACCTCCCCCAATTTGAGCTGTTTGGGAGATGAATGTGAGAGTTTATCTTCCTTTCTCCTTGGCTACAGTACCCAGTTACAGCCTTCTTCCCTGGCAATACTTATTGTCTCTGTAACTGGCCTTCTGTGTGGTGAGCCTGACATTCTGGTAACAATAGCTCACATCTATTTCAATGTTTAATATTAGACATGCTTTAGGTCTTTCTTTAGATATTTGCTAGTGTTTTTGTGACCAGGAATATGCCGTAAGAACTTAACTCTTGTTTATATCAATTAGCCTATGGTAAAATTGGTTTCATCATGCATTATTTCATTTAAAGTAACATTTTCCAAGAACTTATGGATGATGTTAAGTGAAAACTTATTGTATTACAAAGTATGTGCCTCATAGGCTTCAGCCCCAAATGACAAGCTATTTCTTATATCCATTAAATACACAAGTATATTAGACAAACTTAGGTGATCTTATAGTAAACTGTTTTATTAATTTTTACCAGTAAATTAAATGTTGAAGCATAACTCCTCTTCAAACACAATCT
This sequence comes from Aotus nancymaae, assembly GCF_030222135.1. NCBI lineage: Eukaryota > Metazoa > Chordata > Mammalia > Primates > Aotidae > Aotus > Aotus nancymaae. The sequence continues at coordinate 45,460,986 of NW_026988421.1, read as the reverse complement.
CAATTTGATAATTTACTAATTTGGAAAGTGATATATAGCAGGGAGTTGCTGGCTTAAATGGATGATTCTTAATTCTTCACATTACCATAACTACAAATTATTGTGACTGATCATCATGGGAAGGCTTTTATGATAGGAAAGACTTTACATAGAGAAATTTGCTTCTCACAGAGGTTCTTTGTGTTGGGGGTTGGGGAAGGGGATAAGTTAAGAATTGAAAGACATAGAAAAGAAGAAAGTCTATTGTTACGATGTTGCCTGCCAAGATATCCTAATGGTAAAAAAAAAAAATTAGTCCTCTGAAATATCTGGCAGGCAAGGCAAATGGCAAAAAGTCAGAATTCAAAATCAGTAATGACTGCCTCTGAATGAATAGAGCTCTCTAATAGACTTTTTTTTTTCCATGCAACTAAAAAAAAAATCGAGTTTCAGTGAGTTATGCTCTGGTGTTTTGGTGTCTCAGTGCAATTTTGCTAATAATGCAAGACATGATTTTTTTACTTTAACACTTTCTAATGTGGCACAATCCACTGGGGATTTGGAATCAACTTAATTGATTTTAATAATTTTAGAGTTAACCTCTCAATTGTGGAAAAACCAGACATTAATGTGTCTACAAAATTTTGCACCCCACTCAGGCCCGTCAGCTCATGACAAATGGGCATAGGAATCACATTTTTATAGGAAATTCATTTTGCTCGCATGGGACTTTATTTCAACATCCAAAGTTAAATTCCTATCATTTAAAAATAAATAAATAAACCACATGTCATTTAATGAAGAGCAAGACTACAGACATGAAATGGTTCCAGAGATGTCCATAGCTCAGTAACTCTATTCCTATTCAATCATTTCAGGATCTACATAGTGATACATGAAAAACACAAAGTGGTTTAACACTAAAAAATTTATCATGCAAATAGTGTAATAGATTATTTTATTAAGCAACCCTACACATTTGGTGGTAGATCAGACATTATTCTGTCACTTCATTGTATCAATTGTTTTATAAATTTAAACACAAAGTAAAAGTTTATCTTCTGAAAGTTGATTAAAATTTTAAATGAGATTTTTTTTTTCAGAAAACAGTGAAGAAAAATACAAACTGGATATCCAATTTATTATAAATTCAAACTGGTCTACATTAAATAACCACATGAATAAACACTGTCAAATATAATCACTCTCAACCTTTTATCTTCTACTTTTGTGCAATTATTTTTCTCATGGTAATCTTTTGTTGAATGAGACTCAAATTGGGTCTTAAGATGAAACTCAGCAAAAAAAAAAAAAAAAAAAAAGACAGCCTACAGAAGCAAAACTCTAATCAAATCTAATGAGACCCTGCAATTCACTGGCCTTTCTCCTCTTCAATTCTACCACTCTATTAGTTTCGGAATTGCCACATCCAAAATGAGAGTTCAGGCAAATCTGAAATGTTCTCCTGTGTGTACAGCAAAATGTGACTGGACTGACATAAAGTCCTTATCCCACTCAGTGTGAACATTCTAAAATTTCCCTGAAATACTGATAAGTTTGATTATGGGTTATTGTTCTAGACCCAGATAACAATGCCATAGAATATATTGTATGGGTATCATGACATTCCTATGACACATTCACAGAAAGATGAAGTCTCCTGTAGATAGACTGATCAGAGAAGTCCTCTCTGAAATAACATTTAAGGTGAGAACTGAAAAGAGAAGAAATTAAGACATTTCTCTTTATGCAATAAACAGAGGCACAAGCATTCCAAACAGAGAGGACAGCAATGTATAGAGACAAAGAAGGGAAGAAATTTGACACGTGGAAGGAAACAAAGAAAACTACAGGGCATAGTGAGCATGGTGGGGTGGGGTGGTGAGAGAACTGTTTAGGAAGCAAGGCAGGGACAGTCCTGCACCCATGAAATCCAGGATTGAACAAGGTGGATTTTTATGCTAAGTGCACTGGATATTATTTGGAGGTATTTAAGTGGTGGGAGGATATGAGTTGGTTTATAATTTTAAGAGATAACTTTGGCTGATTTGTAGTGAATGGGCTCTAAGGCAGCAAAAGTAGACAGAGGAAGGCTAGTTTGGAGGCTTTTTCTCTAGGAAAGAAAGGGTGATATAGTAACTGTACCGTGACTATAGAAAGAATGTAAGCTAATGATTTAAAAGTGTAATCGACAAAACTTCTTAATGGATTACATAGGAGAAGGCAGCAATTGAGGGATAGAGATGAATGGAGGAATGCTTGAGGAGGAATAATAAATTCTACTTTGGCTATTATAAGTTTTATTTGTCTGTATCAAAACAGACATGTCAGGCTGAGAAGCATGGCTTATGCCTGTAATCCCAACACTTTGGGAGGCTGAGGTGGGAGGATCGTTTGAACCCTGGAGTTTGAGACCAGCCTGGGCAACATAGGGAGACTTTGTCTCCACAAAAAAAAATTTTAAACATTAGCCAAGTGTGGTGGCACATGCCTATAGTCCCAGCTACTTGGGAGGCTGAGGCAGGAGGATCATTTGAGCCTGGGAGGTTAAGGCTGCAGTGAGCCAGGATGCCACTGCACTCCAGCCTGGGTGACAAAGAGAGATCTTGTCTTTAAAAAAATAAGAGAGAGAGAGAGAGAGAGAAAGAGAAATATGTCAGTAGGCATTTTAATACACAAATATAGAGACAAAGAGAGATCAGGAAAGAAAGACAGATTTGGGAGTCATAAACTTATGGCTGGTGTTTGAAGTCATGGCAGAGTGTGGAGTTCACAAGATGCCTCAGGGAAGGAATATAAACATAGAAGTAAGGTTGTCTGGGATCAAGTCCTGGCAGGCTTTAAAATTTATAAGTCAAACAAAAGTTAATGAGAAAGAGTAGCCAGTAAGGTACGAGGAAAAAATAGAGAATAGTGTTGCGGAAACAAAGAGAAAAAGTATTGCAAAATGGTCAACTCTGGCACTGCTTAATCATCTAGTAATGAGGACAGTAAAGTGCTTAAAGGTTTTAACAACATTTACTACCATCTCAGACTTGGAAGATCCATGAAAAGGAGGAAACATAGTTAATTTTACACAATTATAGGCTGCATCAGTTTAATTGGTGAGTAGTATAGAATTCATAGCTAACTCCTAGGACACTTGCTCCCTCTACTCCTAACTCTTCTCAATCTAATGAACCCCCACACTCCTCCAGTCAGCCTCAGCTTAAGCAGCCTCTAAGAAGCCCATCCTGACAGGACAGAGACTATCAGATCCCCTATTATATGCCTTCTTTGGAGATTGTACCTCTCCATCTTATCATTTAATTTGTGGCTTCAATTAGCTGTCTTTTCCTTTTAGGTTTAAATTTGGTGCAAAAGGAAGGTGGGGAGTGGGAACAGCTGCATATCTGCATCCACTATCTCCAATACTAGAAGCATGATAGGTGTTCAACAAATGTCTATAGAAAGAATAAAGCCTTCTTCTAATACATAAACACTCTGCTATGACTGAAGGTGGGTAGAAGTTGTTGTAAAAATTAGACTGAAATAATTTCGGCATCATTGACTGACTTTATGCTCAAACAACTTTATATTTAGATTTAACATAATCCCTCTATCCAAACTATATGCAATATAATTTGAAAATTGCTAACATCTCCCACATAAAAATATTTACCAAAGTTATCTTGATATAGGGCTAAACACTTCTCTAATATTAACTCCTTTTGTTTTACAATTCTGCAACTTTTACAAATATTCCTTCAGAGAAGTCATATATATTTAGTCACCATCAACTATGCTCACCTTAGTTGAAATTCATCAGAATAGTTAATCGGTATCCAGCAGTCATGTGACAACATGACCTGAAACTGACAAGTTTTAAAGTAAGGAGTCAAGTATTCTGGCTACCAGGGCCCTCCCCTTCCTAAATCTGTGGCTTTAGAGTCCTGGGATAGAATAAAAGCAGAAACAAAGGCCATTTTTCATCCTACACATTGAATTAAACGGTGTTTCAGAGACAGAAAGAACTGTCTTAAAGAGTTGAAAACTCCAAACTTTACAACTTCTCTCATCTACTATGGACATAGAGCTGCAATAGTAAGTGGCACAGCCAGGATTCAAAACGAGGAATGACTGACATGAAAGGACATGCTCGTCCCACGCTCCTTCCAACTTCTAGGAATCTACTCAGATAACTGCTCATTGAAAAAACATTTATCTCCCGCTCCAACTCTACACCCCAGCTCAGTAACTTAGTATTTGTAAATTTAAAGCCCAAATACAATGTAACCAAAGGTCAATATTTTTATCTTAAATATTCAAACCAAAAATCCTGCTCTGCACTGTCAAAGCCCTTACCATTAACACAGTTCCTGGTCTGTTCAGAAATTCACATAGATAAAATACCTACTATGTGTCAGGCACTAAGTTCTTACAGACATATTATTGCATTTATCCATCATAGCAACCCAGGGAAGGTATCTTATCACTCTCCTTCTCTTTTGTGAGAATACTGGGGTTCAAAGAGAAGAAATTATTTAGGTAAGGTTGAACAACTAGAAGGTAGCTAACAGATTTTTTTTCATGTAAGCAAAGCAATTCACGCAATTATTCCTAGTCGTAGGCATTCTGATTCTAAACCTAAATTCAGCAATTTTTAAAATGTGTTGGACTTCACATAGTTTATATTTTTCCAGAACAATCTATTTAAATTGTCAAAGAAGTCAATACCTGCTCCCTGTGGCCACTCGCAGCTTACATTCAGAAGTTCCAGGATCAATATTTCTTTAAGCATCAAAATGGCCCAGAGCCAACTGGTGAGACAACAATCTTTCTTTTCCAGATTCAGCTCATCAGCATTAAGCTGTGCCAACAGAGCACAAATGTACCCTGGATGCAAAACAAAACATTTAATCCAAAACCACGGGGTTTTGGCCAACATGATACCAAGTAACTAGTGCGATTGTCTCGGTACCAGCCTGCTAGTCTCCCATGGAATTGTCTAGTTCCTATGTCTTAAGTAAGTGCAGCCTTGTGAGTTTGGACATTCAGGTGCAAACAAGCTCTGTAAATCATAAAACATGTTGCCAGCCTTCTATAGAATAAATGGCGTACTAACAAATGCCGAGACAAATTATGATGTTCCCTTCCCCTCATAAGTCACTTATCGAATGAGCCACATTACTCCTAAGCACCATTCATGTCTGCCTATCCTTCTACGTAAATCTCTCTCCTGAAAGATATGAGTTTCCTGGAGTCAGCAGGGAAGATAGTTTTGTTCTAGATCACTGACTTTCTCATTAGCCTCAAGCCAGTGATAGCAGAGTCAGTATACTGCTGATCAACTTAAAGCCTGAACTTATACAATTTTTAAAACTCAGAGAAGGAAACCAGCCCCTGGCTCTCTTTACTTTTAATCCTTTCCAACTTTTAAAGTCTTCTATGAAATTTATACTCTTCTATTTGCATAGCTTAACTAGCATAGGTATTTCTTTTATGACTATGTCTTATCATTTCTCATGAGAGTCACATTTCATATCCACAGAAATTCAACACGAAGTGGCTTCCCCAGGTTCTCTCAGCTTGTAGGTGGCAATGTCAGGGCCTGCACTAAATCTTCCACCACCAAATCTTTTGCTTTTCCTACTGAGGCCCAGAGGCTCATAGACTCCCAGCCTCACTGAGTTCGCTCTTGGGAGAAATGGAAAAGACCACTGGACTCGAGAGATCACACTTAGCTATTCTTTGACCCCCTGTTTCACCAAAAATAAGACTGGCCAGAGGACGTTCCCCTGGAACACGGCAGTGTCCTTCGACTTGCCTCCCTGCCTCCTCTCTTGTCACTGCAGTTCACTCTTCAAGGAGTAGTCAGGACAATATTTTAAAATACAAATACTCTTTGCTCTCCTACTCACATCTTCCAAGTGCTTTCACTTTATACTTCCAATTTAAATAACGACAAGGGTTTTATTACAGTTTATAAGAACCCCACATGATCTACGCTATGTTTCCTCTTTAATTTTTTTCTCAAACTCAAACAATTCCTTATCAGTCCCTATACCAAGCCACCCTGGCCTATTTCACATTCCTCAAACAAACCAAGTTCAATCTTGCTTCATGGCATTTCCTCTTGCTGCTCCCTCTGTCTGGAATGTTCTCCCCAGTTGCTGGCTGGCCCTTGGCATTATCCAGGTCTCAGGTTGAAAGTCACCTCCCCAAAGAGGCCTTCCCTGTTCCCTTTTTCCAAAGGAGTTCTACCTGTGCCCTTCACTACCACACTGATCCATCATGTGGCTTCTTTATCTTCATAGTACTTACCTACACCTAAAATTATTCTGTCTGTTTTCTTGCTTTTCATTGATTTTTCCTCTGCTCACTCTTCACTCCTTAACCACAATACATGTTCCATGAAAGCAGAAATAATGGCTGTCTTATCACTCCAGCTCTGTTCCCCAATATGTCCCTAAAACATTTTTTAAACCTAATAACAGTATCTGCAATATAGTAGAAGTTCAAAAACTCTTCTTTAAATGATAAATAAGTCACCTGTAAAAAGTCAGATAAATAAAACATAGCATCATTATAAGTTCAGATCTCCAATTTGTGACTGTTTACTTTGAATGTGGCCAATGCTTATTTTTTCAGTGTTTAAAAAAGCATTATTGTCAAGCCAATTTAAAAGGAAAAGATGATATTTTGGAAAAAAAAAACAACTTTTTAGACATTAAAGCATCATCCAAGTTCAAATAAAACATCTGTAGAAAACCAAGCCTTGACATTGAAGCAAACGTGTAGGGCCTCAGCTTGGTCCTGGCGCTTAGTTAATATAATCTTGTATTGATTTTAAGGTATTGAAACAGTGTTTATTTTTTCTTCTCATTCCTCTAATTCAGACATGATTAATTTAGAGCACCAATAGGTACACAGAAATTCCCTACCACAATGTCTACATCTTCTCCTTTGCTTTCTCTTTCCCAAACTTTCCATGTTTCTAAATAACTTACTCCCTTGCCTCAGTCAAGAGAAAAAGAAGACTTAGCTCTGGAAAAGGAAAAGTCTTCTTCCCTTTTGGAAGCGTAAAAGAAACCACTCACATTGATGTACTGAGCCACTCAAGATGATTCTGATTCAAAGAGATGGTTTCTCTTTTTTAATTTGTATGTAGATTTACAGTCAGGGCCAGCCAACTAGTTTTCAATGATTCCCTGTATTCACTGACACTTAATTTCATAATCATAGTTAGATTGTAAGCATTTTTGAGCAAGAACTATTATATTCCCCAAAGCATAGGACTCAGTGGGTATCTAATAAACACCTATTAATTCTTGTCCATTAACATAAGTTAAAAATATTTTATTATATTTACTTCCTTTGAAATCCCTCAGGTCTCTTATGACTATTTTATTAGGCCTACAAAGAGAAAATGCAGTCCTAGCACATAAAATATTAAAGTTCAAAAAGTTTTCTTAAATTAAATACCAACTGCTTCACATACAGCCTTTAAAACCGAACATTAATTAATGTAAGTGTGCTGACACACATTTTAATGCTATTATTTTCAAGTTCATTTAACAAATGTTCATTTCACTTATTTCTCAGAAAATGTATTTTCTTCATGCCTTAATCTGTTCACAATTTTAATATTTACACTCACTTAATATTTTTTGATAAGGAGTTTTGCCTTCACACCTATTAAGCAGCTCAGAGAGTAACTCTGTCAGAAGGAAAAGATGTAAGAATAAAGCAATGGGTTAAAGAAAGAGAAGAAACTTTCATTGACACTACTTAGAAAATATGATGCTTTATGTTATCATGCTTTCAAAAGTAATTCCTTGGGGCTCTCCTTAATCAAATCATAGAAGTTTAAGCAATGATAACAACAGATTATTTCAGCCATCCTCCAACTTCCCAGTATTAGTCACCACTGAGGAATGTGATTTATTCCTTTTCATCTCCACCTACCAACTTCCCTGAGGAATTTCCCCAGGTAAGGAATTTTCTCTTTCTTTAAAAACATTCGCTCTCTTACCTTACTTTGCATACTTGGGGAAATTTTTGAAGAGATCATTCCTTTCAGCCTGGAAAAATGATTTTGACCTCAAATGCTTTGCTTTCCTAGCACTGCCTTTGAGCTAAGAAATAGCAAGAAGCTAAAAAAGGATCCCTTTAAGAGGAGAAGGCAGAGACTCTTAGTCATGCTTCACTGTTTTCATATCTACTTGTATTTCTACTGACAGACTGAGCGTTGAAATTAACAATAACTATAGACAGAAACCTTCAAAGCTGGCTTGGGGAAATTAAATCAAATATTATTCCAATACCGGTTTAGCCTTTTACAAATAAAATATTTTAATTAACTTGAATTCAAAACATGCTCTTCAATGATGTTTCTTTTTGAACATTGATAGACAAAAATATTTTTTCTCAACTAGGTGGCATATCCAACTATATTCAAAGAATAATTACCTGTTACCTTTAAATAGTATCTTTTTTTAGATTACCTTCAACATTAAATAAATAAAGTATTCCTTTGATATTTATCCTGAAGGACAACACATAAAGTTGCCCATGTGAGCAGCATCTCAATTGCAAATCATAATCATACCTTCATTAGTAATTTATGCCTTTGTGACTCTTGATTTGGGGCTTTGTCCAAAGCCCGTGTTTATTTTTGCTGCCCAGGGCATCTAATTAGGATAGACAGATGCATTTCTCCTGCACTTCTAGCTGTCTCAGTTTTAGCTACTCCAGAGGATGACTGTTTAACTCCTTGATGTGTGTCCAAGGTCCCCTCAGGAATGTGGAGTGCTCCCCAGAATACATGTCAGAAGGTCTTAAAACATATTTGTTTTGTCTGGAAACACAGAAAAAGAGCTACTTAAACTTTGTTTTATGAAAATACTGTCTCATACCAGTCTGTTAAACTGGTACCATTTGTTCACAACTTTTTGATTAATTGATTTTCTCATACTTTCAGATGTACTGAAGATATGACAAGCAATCAATTCATATCCCAGCTTTTAAGTCATGAGAAAGAGGAATCCCTATTTAACTTGAGATTGCTAGAATTTAGACTTAGCAATGATGAAAAAAGTGAGCATCCAGCACATAACTAAAACATGCCGGGCTACTTAGGAATACCAAGATCTTCAATCCCATCTTGTAGAGAGGCACAAAAGAATTTGTGTTAGAACAGGGGCATATACAGGCATGAAATTTGTCTCTCGGAACTGCAATTATGATACTCTATTCCATTCAATAAGTACTTTGCTCTCATTTTCAGCAGATGTTTTGATTGCTTCTTTCAAATTATGCATCTGCATTATTTAGAGGACATTAAGAGCTAATTAATTTATTACCAATAAGTCACCATTCCCTTTTGTGAGTTCAGGCTTTGTGATTGGTAAGCTACCTAGTATCGGGTTTTTCATTATGTCGTGGAATATCTGGAGTGTTACTTCGCCAGCCAGAAACCTCTGTGGCTGGTGGTGCCTTCTGTCTAAGTATTGCTTGCACCCCCTGGGCTCATGCCACGCACTCGGTGTGGCCGACTGCACTTGGCTTGCAATACCAGCGCAGATCCCACTCCCGCCAAGGGCGAGCCAGGCGCAGCGTGGTGAGGGGTGTGTGAGCAAACAAGCACGGGGTCCAGCCACTACACACAGCCAGATATGCTGGCTGCTATGGGGGGGCTGGCAGCTCCAGGCACCCGCACAGGTACCGGTTACATGCAAGGCTGGTAAGGCTGCAGCTGGACCAGATGTACTACACATAGTTTCCCTTGCAGGCACCCACATCTGAATTAGGAGCATGTGGTGGCACCTGGAAACGTGGAAACACCAGGAACTTCAGAGCCCCAAAGAGGCTGTCACATCCCTGGCTTGGGGAGCCTCTAGGTCTGGGCTTCTCTAAGGGCTGCAGCTCTTCTCCCCTCATGGACGCAAGGTGGCATTTGTGGGGGCATGTTTCAGCCCTATTTGTGTTACAGCTCTTTCGGTCCTGCCATTCAGCAGGTCCCAAGTTCTTGTCCTGTGTCCAGGAATAATGAGGTGTGTGGATAACTGAGGGGTGAGCAAGGCAGAGAGGAGGCTCACTGAGCAACACAACAGCTCTCAGGAGACCTGAAGTGGGCGGCCCCTTTCCAAAGGCAGATCATCCAGACAAGAGCCCAGCTCAGGATCTGTCAGAACGCAGCACTTCTGAGACTGTGGGGTGATGGGGGTGCTTCCCAGATCCTGGAGAGTACAGGGATGCCTGGGTCCACAGCTGAGGCTGGGTGGCTGCAGCTGTGCCAGGGAGGCCAGGGCTCCTGACCCCCTAAGTTAGATGGGGCTGGGGCTTTCACCTGCTCCCATCTCCCATGGGCTCTGAGTTTGCAGCCCTGGCCACACCTCCCCCACTGCAGCTGGCATCTCTGCCGCAGCGCTCCAGATGGGCTGCCACTGCCATCAACTACAATTACATAAAGAATTAGTTCAGGAGCTTCCAGTGAAGAAGACAGGTTAGTTAGAGCCCCAGTTCCCTGGTTCCAAATATTTTATAAGTTATATGTGCAATTTAAAAATAAACCTTTCAAACCCATGTCAAGCTTAAAAGCAAGAAAGAGAACTCTGTGTGTGGCAGAAAACTGAAACTCACAACAGTGAGAATCAGGTGAAGTTGAAGAAGTCCTTGGAGACATCTGAAAGTAGTACAGATGTGAGAGAGTATGATTTTAGTGCTCAATTTTCAGCTAGTTTTGTGGTCATTCTTAGGGGAGAGCTGGAACTATCCTTTCTGCAAAAACCCAAAAGCCAAAGATAGGGGATGATCCTGTCTAAATCAGAAACTTAAAACAATCAACAAACACCTCTCCCCACTTGCTCCAGAGCTTGCCTTGAAAATTGACCCCCGTCCTGGGCTTCAGGTAAATAGTGATTATTATGCATGTAGAACCCCAAGCCTGCCCTGTTTTAAGTGCGTGGCCCACATTCTGGGTATTCAAGTGGTATGAAAACCCAGGAGGAGAAGCTGGTATAAAAAAATGTCAGCATTGAAATCCTGTCCAAAGGGGATGGTGAAAGAAGACAACTCCCACTGAAGGTGGGCAGAAAACACACAGCACTGAAAGAAACCTGCCCATGTGGGAACTGACTGGCCAATGCAAACTACGAGAGACTTCACACTCAAACATACACCAATAAAACTAAACGTGCTGAACATGCCGAAGAGAGAAGAAGGGACAAAAGACAGGCAGGATGTTATGAAAAAAGGACAAGTAAACTTTAGAAAGAATCAAAGGAATGTCTACAGATGAAAAACTGTTAATAAAATGGTCAAACAGTGAATGAGACAATTTCAAAGAGATAATCTGTCATTTGAAAGACAGACTTGAATAAATTACCTTGAGTACAGCACAGGGAAATGGAGGAGCAATAAAGTGATATAGTCTGGGGAGATTTAAGATTAAATATATGTGAAGACAAAAAGCTATATCAAAATCAATCACTGGGGAAAAGGACAATGAAGTCGGCCTGCTAACGTGAACAATCCGTGCAGGCTGGTCGCTGAGGGCTCCACTTGTAGTTGAACTCTGTTGTCTATAAAGCTGGTCACATTATGCAGACTCCAAGAGGCCTCCCCACATGGTCACTTAGCTCCTCCTGTCTACTCACGCCCACTTTGCTCTATTTAACATTTTAGATATCAAATTCACGAGTTTAATTTTTTTTTTAGTGCACAGGCGCAAATTCACCTCCCCTTAATGTGTCTTAAAATAGACTTCCTCTGGCTGTTTTAAGCGCATCCTGGAAAGCAGAACTTCAGGCCCGAATTAAGTTAATTGCTTGTCCTGCAATTATAATTCTCATAATACAATGATCTTCTGATTTAAAGTTGGCAAATATCTACCTTGCATAGAGAGACTTTTAAGGTTTTAGTTGTAATCTGAATCAGTTCCCAAATTTCTAACTATCTGATGCATATATTTTCCTCTAGCTGGGGAGAGTCACAATGTCTACATACATCTGAAATATTTCTGTGTCTGAGACCCAAAACAAGGAACCAGATGACCACACAAGGAAGGACCCGAGCCACCTATGTGAAGGACAAATTGAAGGAAGCCAAGAGTCAGCATCTGGAGTTTGTCAGTCAGCTTGCCAGGAGAAGGCAAGGGGGCTATGGCGGGATGTGCTACGCCAGGAAAATCTTCATTAGAACAAAGAGGATTGGTTTTGGATGCTTTATAGCAGCTTTATATGATACTAGACTAGCAACAAAGCAAACATTGCATTGGACTTAATCAATGCATAGGAAGAAAGGTCATTATCAAAAATGATCAGGTTTTATGCTCCTGAAAAGAAGTTATTATACTAATATTTACTGATTACTCTCCAAGTTCATTGCAGTCTTTATCCAAATGTTATCTGAGCAGAAACACAAACACCTTCACTGACATGCAAACTCTCATCTGCTGTGTGTTCTTACCATATCTTCTTTTTCTTCATTGCCCTCATTATAACTCTCTGATGTATACACTGGATAATGATTTATCTTCTGTCTTCCTCACTAGAATGTAAGCTGCTGAGCCAGTGATGTCTGTGTTGTTTACTCTCGTCTCTAACACTTTGGAGACATAATACGAAGTGAGCAAATATTTGTGAATATGCGAAACATGGATGAATGTACAGATGAACTGAAGGCCTCTTATATGTTAGATATTTTACAGATCATCTTACTTATTGAAGCTAGATCTCTGACATACAAAGACATGATGCCAGACTTAAGCTGTCTGTATGTTACTTAATGGATGTTGGCTGATGAAGGAAGGTGCAGGTGAGCATGTATTTGGATTATTCAGTGTGGGCTCCTGTGTAGAAAACTGTTCTAAAAATGAAGCCAAAACTATCCTATTCTTTTGCAAATTCACTGAATATTTTCCAGAGGAAAGCAATGCTGAGTAAATTTTATTTTAATGTACCATAAAACCATTTTTTGGCTACAAAAGTACAGACTCTAATTTATAAGGATTAACAGTCGAACTTTGATATCCCTATACCAAGAAATTATTTGTGGCAACAGCACCATGGGATGGTGGAGCAGGCATAAATATGGAATAAGAGGGTCTGCATGGACCTGCGTAAGTCCCCCACCTGCTCCTAGCTGTGTGATCTTAGAGTCATTCCCTTGATATTTTTGAACCACCATTTTCCCTCTGGAAAATAGCGATGAGAAGGTCTATTTAGATGGATGCTGTAAGGATGAGTGAAATCTCACATGTGAAGGTGGTTTAATTACTACAAATTGATCACACCAATGAAATTCATGCTTATCCATTTGGAGTCAAAGAATAATAAATGAATTGATTTAACTTACGGCAGAAAGTTAAGTGAATTTTGTCCAAAAGGAAAAGGAAAACTTTGGACCAAGAAAAACAAAAATTACTTTTGAAACCTAACATCTTTTCCTTGCATTAAAAAAGAGCCAAACACACACCCACACATTGTCATCAGAATAAGATTGCTTTCAGCCAGATAAAAAGCCTCTCTCTTCTTAGGTTTGAGTTCAATCATGGCCTCACCTGGGCCCTTCCAAATCGAGGATTCTCCTCCTTAGAAGCCTGTTTCGGAACAAAACAGAAAGTGTCTGTTCCCAGGCTTCAGAAACACCCAGTTTTCAGGAAGCTCCTTTGAACAATATCAAAGCAGACATTAAATTAACATGAATAAAAAGGGGTTAGGAGCATGGTTTCTACGAAGTGAACAGCTCCTTTTCCACAGGTTGCTGAGAGAACCTCCCCTGTAGGTCCAAGACACCACAATCAATGCTCCCTAAAGCTTAAGAAAGTGAGACACAGACAAGGGTAAAAACAAACATATCACACTGAATATGGGGGACAGGCGCATCCCTGGTGGCAGGGCTTCCTGGGCTTTGTAGGTACAACCAGAGTGGTGGTCACACAAGGTCCTGTCCTAGCGAGGACCAACCTGGTTTAATGCTGTGCAGTAGCAGTATTACAATTATTTTTTGTTTGTTTAGCACTTTCATTTTTCTCTAGGACCTGCAAATTATGTAGCCTCATGCCCACGGAAGCTCACTGGGACCTCTTGCCTCCACAAGAACCACTGATTGAAAGAAAGGGTAGGAACTCCTATAACTCTATTTCCATTGCCATTCCCTGGAACACAATCAGCAGCTCTGGTGTGTCCTATTCTCTGAACCAACCACCCCACCTTCACCGCCACCCCAAACCTGGTCTCCTGGGACCACCTATTCTCTGAATATTTCTACATTTAGAGAAGCTCACCCTCAGAAGAAAGGAGGCCGGGTGCGGTGGCTGACGCCTGTAATCCCAGCACTTTGGGAGGCTGAGGTGAGATGATTGCCTGAGCTCAGGAGTTGAAGACCAGCCTGAACAATACGGTGAAACCCCATCTCTACTAAAATACAAAAAGCCGGGCGTGGCGGCGTGCGCCTATAATCCCAGATACTAGGGAGGCTGAGGCAGGAGAATTGCTTGAACCTGAGAAGCGTAGGCTGCAGTGAGCTGAAATCACGCCACTGCACTCCAGCCTGCGCAACAGAGCGAGACTCTGTCTCAAATTAAAAAAAAAAAAAAAAAGACAAAAGGCAGCATTTTTAAAAGTGATGAATATGGATGAAATTGTCAAGAACTTGGATTGTTTTCTCAAATGTCCAGGCGTCTTCCAGGCAGCCCTGAACTGCAGACACAAGCCCGTAAACGGAATCAAGGCTCCAGGGAGCTCGGGCGCTTCGCCTCGAAGCTCCCAGCCCCAGCCCCCACCTCCTGAACGTGAAACCCGGGTTAGCCTTCATTCTGGATCAGCAGACATGTTTCTCCGGGAGAATCCAGCACCTTGAGAATTTTTCCATTTGGGATGCCTGTGTATGAGCCCGCAAGCACGTTTTAGAAGCTACAATTAGCCCTCTTGAAAAGGAGAAAGGGAGCGGGAAAAAGAAAGAAAGGGGAAAAAAGCAGGAACTTCTGTCGATTTTAGTTCAGTTCAGGCCGCCTGAAGATTCAGCTTAAAATAACTGCACCATGGATGCCCCATAGAAATCACAACGGAAGTAGAAATTTGCGCGGTCCCACAGCACCATCTAGGGAACAACAGGTGAAATGACAACTTTCTACTCCCATCTGTACTGACCTTTGTTATCTTGAATATATGCAGGCAGGTCACAGAACACGTTGTATGCGCTCTTCTTCAATCAGGTGGTCTCAATATCTACCGTCACTGGCATACTAAGAGGAATAGGAAATCTTCGGAGGGTTTAGGATAGAAGAATTATGTAATTCTGCCTATTAAAAAGATGACTGTGTGTACTTTGTGAAAAGTAGCCATATGGGTGCAAGATGGAAGCCACAGAGAAAGCAGGTAAGAAACTACAGCTATGCCTCGCTTCACGACGCATCCCAAGGAATTCATCCGTAGGCGATTTTATCCTTGTGCAAATATCACAGTGTACTCACACAAACAAAGACGGAGGATCATACTACATACCTAGGCTATGGTATCGCCTATTGCTCCTAGTCTACAAACCTGTGCAGACTGTTACCATATTGAATACTGCAGTCAGTAGCACAATACTGTGACACAACGGTAAGTACTTCTGTATCTGAACAAATATAAACATAGAAAAGGTACATGGCTGTACTGTAACAAATGACAGGGAAGATAACCCAGATCAGGGTGGAGTTGAGGAGATATAGCTAGATGTGGAAGTATTTTGAGGTTTTGCTGAAAATTGGATGTAGGGTATGAAAGAAAAACAGATGTCCAGGATGACTTCAAAGTTTTTTTAGCTGAGCAGCAAAAACAACTGAGTTGCCATTTACCAACTCAGGCAAGATTGTAGAAAACTCAGTCTGAGAGGATCCTTCCCTATGAGGAAAAAGAAAAGACTCTGACTACTACTATGAATGCTGGTTGAAGATGTCTCCCTGTCTTTCAGACCTGAGCTCCGGGAGGAGAAGCCTCAATGTTAAAATAAGTTCAAAGTGTATACTCTAATATGGGAATGGAGATGTTTGCTATGAGTCAGCATTCAGTCTTACCAAATCATATCTAGAAAAACATGGGGTAGGAGAAGAAATAGCTTAACAGAGTGGATTAAAAACAATAGGGAGAGGGGCCGGGCGCGGTGGCTCACGCCGGTAATCCCAGCACTTTGGGAGGTCGAGGCGGGTGGATCACGAGGTCAAGAGATCGAGACCATCCCGGTCAACATGGTGAAACCCCATCTCTACTAAAAATACAAAAAATTAGCTGGGCATGGTGGCGGGTGCCTGTAATCCCAGCTACTCAGGAGGCTGAGGCAGGAGAATTGCCTGAACCCAGGAGGCGGAGGTTGCGGTGAGCCGAGATCGCGCCATTGCACTCCAGCCTGGGTAACGAGCGAAACTCCGTTTCAAAAAAAAAAAAACAATAGGGAGAGATAATAAAGTTGTTCGAAAATCACTTCTCATGAATCAGGCTTTTCAAGCTTAGTTATGTAAAAACTGAGGAATTATTAACTATTTTTATTATCTGTGTATTCTTCACTGTGTTTTTTTTCCTCATTGCGTTTTACACCTCGATGAACATTAGACGTTACCATGCATTTATTTGCTCACCGAAGCAATAATTGCTATGAGCTAGTTAATGTGCCCAGAATTTGGGGGGCAGAGAGATGAATAAGACAAAGCCTCTGTTCTCAAGGACATGTAAACCTAATGGATGACATAACCAGTAGCTAGAAAAACGACGCCATCCTTTTTGAGCATCATCAGGAAACAGGAAGAATTGACCAGGGAAACTGAGAGAAAACCACAGTGAATGAGGTATTTAAGCTGTTCAGAAAATATGTGTTATTTTTAAACTATGTGGTTAGTTACATAATAGAAACACTTAAATTTAAAAAGTGTAGCAATTTCAATTTATGCAGGCCAGAGGAATTCCCATGAACAAAGGAGAGTTGCTCTCTTCTAATATTTGGAGAGTGTGGACGTCTTCTAGAGATAAGTCAAATACTGGAGGGCAGCTGTTTTCTTCCAAGAAAAGTGCTCCTCACTCCTAAGGCTCCACCACTGGCTAATGGGTGTAACTTCAGGTATTCCTGAATCATAATTTTGTTTTTTTCTTTTTTTTTTTTTGAGATGGCATTTCGCTCTGTTGCCCCAGGCTGGAGTGCAGTGGTTCTATCTCTGCTCACTGCAACCTCCAACTCCCGGGTTCAAGCAATTCTCCCACCTCAGCCTCTTGAGTAGCTGGGACTACAGGCTCCCGCCACGATGCCTGGCTAATTTTTGTATTTTTAGTAGAGACAGGGTTTTACCATGTTGGTCAGGCTGTTCTCAAACTCCTGACCTGAGGTAATCTACCTACCTCAGCCTCCCAAAGTGCTGGGATTACAGGTGTGAGCCACCATACCCAGCCCTGAATAGTATGTTAAACTTATTTAGGTTTAGTTCAAAGCACCTTCTATGTCTGGTTAATAAAATTTGGGCCACAGTTTCTCTCTATGTAGTGAACTGCTGCATAGCTTGACATGCAAGCAAGTTCTAACCTAATCTAAGAGTGAGACTTCGTAACCAAGCAACAGAGTCTCAATCAATCTGTAATAGCCAATCCCAGGTTGAAGGCTGCTAAATTCCTCACAAATAAGGCAAATGCAAAATTGCACCAACCAGGTAATCTCTGTAATAAGTCATTTCCTGTCTTTTTCTTTGTATAAATACAGCTCAGCATTCTGAACCATCTTCCATCTGAAGTGCTGCCTGTTTTAGAGCCTTTTTCTTGCTCAAATAAACTCTGTTAAATTTAATTTGCTTTAGGTTTTTTCTTGAACACGTCTCTTCCAAGACTTCCTGATAAACCTCCATTTTAGTTCACTGGTGCTTGGCAGTTTATAGCAATTCAGTGTTTTAATCTTAAAAGTTTAGCACCAGTTAAAATACAAATGCCTCTGAACCAAAAGTATATTATATTGGAAAATATAATTAAAAATAAAATTCCCTCCCAACCCAGAAAACTTCTCCACAAATTTAGAAGAGAAAGAAAACAATTATGTTATTGAATAAGCATTAAACCAGAATGTGATGTGTAAGAAATTGCAAAGACAGAATGAAATCTTACTCTTACAGAGCCAAGCAGATAAACCCATTCTACATGTGCTCTCAAGGTAGACATAACGAGTCCTCAAATAAGAGGACTTGATGACACCATTTTTTACACATAGTTCATCTTAAAATCCTCTGGTAATTGTGATAACTACCTGTGTTAGTTAATTGATTTGTACAAAGGAAAAAATAAGTTTCTCATATCTTTATGAAAGAAGATAGTTTTGCAACTTGGATTAAAGTACTCACCAAAGTTGGGCTCCTACCCTCCCACAGAACCTGGGAGATATGGTGCTACCTACCTTAATTGATTATATTTGAAAGACATGGTTCCTAGGTCCTTGAGAAAGACTTTTTTGCCAAGTGGCTTATTTTGCTTTTAAAAAGGTTTTACATACATTTCAAAAAGAGAAAGAACTTATGGTATATGTTTCCTAAAGTAAGAGGTCTAGGAAAAGGGAGGGAAGTCTCTTCCTTTATTTCCAACAGGGAGAATTAAGACTCTTGCTTATGATTTGTATTTGCCCTGGCAACAGCTCGTCAGTTACACTTGAGCATTGTAGAAATTTACAGGCAGTTTTCTGAGGGCAAGATCTCGCTGAGAAAAAGAAGAGACTGTGAGAGTATCAAGGGGCTTTCTTGAGTACAAAAGGGCTTCGGTAAAGCTGCTAAGCAATTAGAGAGAGGAAATAGGGGTCAATGGCTGAACATAATTTCTCTTCTATTCCATCGTTTTGCCTTGTTTTGTTAATTTATTTCTGGACTCATTTAAACTCCTTCCAACTCTTAACTATCTTTCCTCTAGTTCTGAATACTCAGGACTCTGCTTCAAAAACAAGCAAATTGTATTAATACATCTCAGAAGCTGCTCTGACTCAGTTTGCCCAGTGAGATCAGTTTGTAAGTGCTTAAAGACAAAACAACCCAAGGACACTACAAATCAAAGTAAGCATGATAATTTTCAGCACCTTCTCCTCAGTCCTTCTGAGGACAGTCCCATGACATGTTAGAAGAAATTTTTGGCTCAAAAAAGATGATCTCATATGCACATACATTACATCACCAGGATGCCTTAGAAGTAATTATATCTAGACCTTTAGGTCTCTGAGATTTGCTGAAGGCCAGAACTGTTCCTTTTACATTTTAAGATTCTCTTGCACAAGGGAACAGTTGCCCTCCAGGGCCCATATCCAGTGAATTAAATTGGTTTCCAAAGTCCCCTTTATAGTCAAACACTGCCTGTACCCATGTGTTCATTTAGCCAACACTTCCTCGCCCAAAGTACGAGCCAGGACATGTCTTCCACCCTAGTGATAAGGAAATGGAGACACAGCCCCTGCCTTCTAGGAACTCAAGACTTTTCTCATACTCAAAAACCCAAGGATGAACAGGGCTGAATGTGGTCAGTTATGTAATAACTGCCAACTACTACAGGCTTGGTACAGGTGAAATTTTAGAACAGCAGGATGAACTGAAGTGGGGGACATGTCAAGAGTCCAAATTGTGCATTTTTCTCCCAGGCCAAGGCATTTAGAGGGGAATAAAAATCAAAATGAGGATTCATGAAGCATTTCCAAAAGAGAAATCCAAGACTGGGAGATTCTTCTACTGAAAACTTTCTTGAGTCTCAAGTGCACAGGGCTCAAAATTCAGCACTGCAACCTATTAGCTGAGTGACCCCCCAGACAGTGGCTTAGCCTCTCTTGATCACGTTATCGCCATGTGTCGAGTGGGGGTGATAATAATACCCATCTCAGAGGGTTGTTGTAGGCACTCAATAAGGTTCTGTCAGTTTGGGATTTAGCAGAGTTCCTGCTACACAGCAAAGACAGATGTCATTATTCACATTATGATTACTGTTATTTTCTGGTAGCGATACTAATGAGATCAAATTTTTCCTTAAGGAGAATTACCTTCCATTTGTATTCAAAATATATTTCAAAATTTTAAGTGGGGAATTTAAGTAAATATATTTCACCATATGGGATATCTCTGGATGGAACCGTGGTTACCTCTGGGAGGCCGAATGGGAGGCAGGAGTCAGAGATAAAAAAGATGTACTTCTCATTGTATATATTTTTAAGTGAGTTTTTACCATATGACTATGACTATCTTACCTGTTCAAGAAAAATAACACAGAAAGAGCAATTTGTTAGCAATATAGAAAAAAAATTATAGATGATAGCCATGTCCTTTCATGAGACTGAAGATAAAAATTGTAATGATAAGAGTTCATTTATTGAGAACTTCTTGTATGGCACTTTAAAAAACTATTTTACATGTATTAGCTTGTTCATTCCTCACATATAATGAGAGACGATCAGTTTCTGCAGATTGAAGATGAGATGCGAGGAGGCTTAATAACACGCCCAAGATTACTTCTCTGGCTGGTAAGTATCAGAACTGGAATTTGGAGCCAGACAGTCTGGCCCTGTGTGGCTACACACACACACACACACACACACACACACACACACATCTCTGTATGATCACAGGTGGATGTGCCTGCAGCAATGTGCTGCGCAGACACAAACTTGATGCTCTGTTCCCATGCTTCACTGGCCCAGCTCTGTGGCTACATTTAGCAACCTTTCAGCACCGTGGCTTTTATATGGATTCCACAGATAAAAGTCATTTTACAGAATAAAGAAGAATAACATTTAAAGAATTAAAAAATACATTTCTGGTGCCTGAACATGCTGGAATCACTGAGTAATCCCCGTAACCATATTAAATGTTAAGATCCAAAAGGAACTAAAAAAATTGGTGAGTCTTTTTCCTGGCTCTTACACGAATCTGCACATTTTTTGGAGATCTGTCTGCCTTGCAACTGCCAAATGAATTATTAAATTTATGGGGGTGAAGCTAAGCCTGAGCTACTGATCAGTGAAATTGTTTGCAACTGGGTAGAAGAGCTGTACTGCTGAGAACTCCAGAAAATGGCAACATCACTCAAAGCGCAGGATCCAGCTGTGAAAACATCACTAAGTTGCATGCACTTGAATGCCTAGGTGCCAGAGGCTCAGGGAAGGGGTTATTTTGAGCCTTGTGAAACTTCTGTATGATGCTGGGCCAATTGCTCCCCAAACTAATAAGATCAGAGTTTAGAAGTAGTCTGGCTCAACTCTGAGACTGGCATTTGTTTATCAAGATGTTAAGGCAAAATCTACTTTTTAGAAAACACCTTATTAAAATAGCTTTTATTTACCATTTAAGAGGCAATCTCCCAACGTTAAGTTTAACTTAAATTTAAATGTGTGACTCTTTAGTAGTTCACAGCTTACATGAGTCATTTTTTTACATTTTTTGGTTTGTTGTCAGTGAGATCCAAGGCTAATAGGATAGTGGAACCAAAATGTAATTATAGCAGATATGTAAGTGCTTGCAGAAAAATGGGCTTTGTAGAAGCCTGGAGAGCTGGAGACAAACACATTATTCACAGATACCTAGGCATTGACTCTGCTTTCTCTCCCTGAGCTATACGAATGTGATCATATTGATGTCCTGTTCACGCACCAGGAATGTTATAAATAGTCTTCTAAACTAAACCACATGGATTGCCGGAGTAGTTCTTTGAAATAGAGATAAAAACTCTAAGGATAAATGAGCAATAGTGTGACATTAATTGAGTTTGTCAATCTGGCTAGGCTCTACCTGCAGGGTGTTATCATCAGTGTTCAAACACGCCAGTGGTTTACCGGTTCTTCAGCCTGGGATAAGTATGCCCCAAATGAGATCCGGCATCTCCCTCTGCTTCTGCCTCACTGACCACTCTGGAATACGTGCCCAGCCCTCCCAAGGTACATTCACATGCATACAACAACAAAAAAAATTTTAAACAATCCCAAAACAGTTCATTAATAAAATAATACCTCTGTTGAGCTAGCTAGCCATAAATTACAATTAAGGGCATAATTCTTAAATTTATGAGAAAGGGAGAGTTTTCTTAGTTTAAGCCCATGCCATTCTATTTCCATTATGAATATATTTTCAACCTTCCTATAAAAGGAAAGGTGGTCTGTAAGTGGACATATTCACTTTCCCTTAAGAATTTCAATAAGGGCTAGCATTTTTCTGTTATGCTTGGAAGTTTTCAACTCATTGCTTCCCACATTTGGCTATTTGATATGAAACCTTCACAGCACACAAGTGAAGACTGGCTTGTGTATTTAGAAACAGAAACTTCTATTACCAAGGTCATCTTTGAGATTAGGTATTCTAGAGTCACCAGTGTGTATAAATGGTTAGAATCTGCTCTCATTGATAAAACAACAGTAACAGCTGATACATCACATAATTCCACCAGATCAGCCTAAGTAGAGTCTGGTTTTCAGACCGAAATATCTGAAAATTGATTCTGATATGCAGAGCCTTAGCTTAACTTAAATTTAATTTTTCCCATGAAAAAATTCCATTTACTTCCTCCCCCAAAACACCAAATTCATTAGATTAATAAGGCTTTATGCCACTTATAGGAGTACGAATGTGAAAGTAACAGTGGAATTGCTAAAATCGTAGCTGATAAGTAAAATTCTAGAAAGGTTGCCATTGCCTTAATCAATTGATATCAATTTGCAACTTCCAGTGGAAGAAGAGGAGTTGACAACTACATGCAACCTTTCTCTCGATTGACCTCCATTGAGCTTTGCTACCTAAGTAAAGTTAGGCTCTTAAAATTTTAAAGTGTATAGGTCAAAGGAGTACATTAAATTTTTGATAGTATTATGAAAACACTACTGATTGAATTCTTATCAGTTTGAAATAAACAAACATGATTGCTTAAGCCTAGTACTCTGACTTCTGAGTTGGTCTCCAGCTGTTTCATTGGCCAAAACCCACGAGGATTACTTGGGCAGTATCCACCAGCAGAATGAGAATTATAACACATAAAAATAAAGTAGCTTCCTTGAAGAACTGCTTGCAGCCATAAACCAATTAATAATGTATATGATTGTAAATAAAAGTGTAATAATAATAAATTGTTACATATAGCTGATTGAATCAGGGCCCCATCACTGGTATTAAATAGAGCACAGATAGCCTTTGGCATAAAGGAGCAGTTCAATTCTTAAAATATTTACAGCCAGTGTCGGGGGTGGGGGGCAAGAGGAGGGAGAGCATTAGAAAAATACCTAATGTATGCAGGGCTTTAAACCTAGATGACGGGTTGATGGGTGCAGCAAACCACCATAGCACATGTATACCTATGTAACGAACCTGCACATTCTGCACATGTATCCCATAACTTAAAGTGTAATTAAAATATATTTATTTACAGGCAGTGAACTGACATGGTACAAAAATGGAAGGAAATTAATTAGCAATTACTGTGTACTATGTCAGGAATTTGAGAAATACGGAGAAATCGTAACTATAAGTACGGGGGAATCACATAACTTGCAAAACTCAGTCGAAGCTCTGCAAAAAATAAAGAGAACTTGAAATG
This sequence comes from Aotus nancymaae, assembly GCF_030222135.1. Classification (NCBI taxonomy): domain Eukaryota; kingdom Metazoa; phylum Chordata; class Mammalia; order Primates; family Aotidae; genus Aotus; species Aotus nancymaae. The sequence continues at coordinate 45,437,476 of NW_026988421.1, read as the reverse complement.
ATTAATTGGCAATTAAAAGCTAGGCGGGAAAATCAGAGTCTTCTTGGTTGCATGTAGAACACTCTGATTTTCTCAAAGAGAAGGAAGAGAACATTGAGGACCGGGCTTGGAAATTAATTTTAAGAATAGCTCGGCTCCAAAAAGGTTAAATTTTCAAGCAAATCGGGTCTTCTATGCCAACGAGAGGGCTCTGGTTGGGAAAAAGTGGAGACAGCCTCAGTATTCATTGGGCATGGCAGCTCGCCTTCTCTCTGCCTCCTCATGCTTCCTTCCCCAGCCTCCTCCAGGTGCTTATTCTGATGATTTTCCCTAATCAGTATCCTACATATTAATCTCCAACTCAGAAAAACCCAAGCAATAGATACCATGTATAAAAGCTGTGCAAGCCTACAAAAAGTGCTACTTATTGTTCTGGAGTATACATAGAGAAGAGTATAAAATACACAGAGAGATGTGAAATACCAAGTTGAGATAGAGGTTCGCTCAGGAGAGGAAAAGAGGAGGATAGGATCAGGGAGAGGTACGCAAAGGTCTTTATCCACATCTATGATGTATTTATTTTTAAATGGGAGAAAGAAGAAAAAAAGAAAGAAGGGAATGAGTAAGAGAATTGGGAGAGAAAAAAAAGAAGTGAAAGCAAAAGGAAGGGAAGAAATGATAGAGGGATGAAGAGAAGGAAGGTGGAGGGAAGAAAGTAAGAATGGAAAAAAGTATAGCACAGCAAAATGTTAAGATTGACTGATCTGGGTGGTGGCTACCCTGACTTATGTTACTTTCTTTAGATTTATCTTTATGCTAAAACGATTTTATTTTTAATACTTAAGAGAAACCCAATATTTGAAACACCTAAAAATTAGAGCAGCTGAGATGGCAGGGACTTAGGGAGTCCAGAGCCACCCTCACTAAACACCTGGCCCCACTCTCCCTGGTCGGTGGCCCTCATGAAATCACCATAGAATATACTTTATAAAAGGATTCAACTAGAGGGTCAGTGCTCAGGGTAGTAGCATTCCCATGCTATTTTGTAGAAAGAGCAGAGAATGCACATCTAGGGGCATAAGTTTGAATTTTGGCTCTGATGCAGACCTCCTATAGGATCTGCAGCTATAAATATAACTCCTCAAGATTTAAATAATCTCCAAGGTCAATTCCGTTCTAATTGAGATTCCATGAATAGAGTGGAGCTTCTGCTCTGAGGTTTCCTACTGCTCCTTGCACTGGATAATACAATTCCGATCTGGATTCAAGCAATGATTCAACAGCATAAACAATGTCTTTGGAAGCTGTGTCAGCTCATGCACTGCCGTGGGATACTATGCAGACACTGAATAAAGAACTTATTAAGAACTCCCCAAATAAAGAAGGGGAAAATGCTTGTTACCACAGAAGCCACTTAAAGATATGGCCTGTGACCCAGCCAAGTAATGAATCTACTCTGCGCCTTTAGCGCACGGCAGAGTGTGGGAGCTCCGTGGATAAACCTTTTCCTGTTTACTCCAGTTTCTCTTAGAAAGTATCTCCCTTATTGAGATTATAAAGTCTCTAAGGAAAAGGTGGAAAAATACATACCACAAGTCTATTCTGGCTTGTATACTTTTTTAAAAAACTCTTTATTGTTTTATTAAACAATTGATTTTGAATATCTTTTGACCAATCTGGGTGATGGCTACCCTGACTTATATTACTTTCTTTATATTTATCTTTATGCTAAAAGGCTTATATTTGTAATACTTAAGAGAAACCCAATATTTGAAACACCTAAAAAGTGTGTTCTATGTGACTGTAAAGAGGAGCCAAACTTTCTGCAGTCACCATAGAACTCGTCCCATGTGCCTCCCTTCCATACCCCTTATGCTCCTATTGTCTATGTTGATATTACCTGCCCGGCCCCAGAAGTTTATGACTTATTTTAAAGGCAGAGATTATGCCTTCATTTATTTTATCTTTCATCAATGAAATCACTAACTGCCAGGCACTGGGCTGTTCACTGGGGCAAAATGATTTTTTTCTGTCATGCCTGTGCCATCATTGGAGGTCAGAGTCAAAGACAAGCATTATAACTGGAGTTATACTTTCTTTGAGTCACAATTAGAAGAGTAAATAAGGTACCTAAGAAAGACAGAGAGGGCTAAAGACATCAGCAGGTAAGAAAGAGGTGGTCAGGGAAGGCTTCTAAGAAGATGATCTCCTGAGTTTCATTTAGAAAATAAATGCCTAGGCAGCCATAGGAGAAGCAGGTGTTCCTGCTGGAACATCACTTCTAAAACCACAGAGGCATGAAACGCAAAGTGAGTTAACACGGGTAGCAGGTCAAGTGTGAGGGAATGACAGACGCTGAATCCCACAGTTCTATAATAAAGTAGAATGGGTAACCTTGGACAATTTGCTCAACCTCACATATGAAATGGAGATAATACTTTTTTCATGGTGCTCTAGTGAGAACTTAATATGATAATATTTGTTAAAGTTCTTAACACAGCACCTAGTACACAGAGTGCATTCAAATGTTCATTTGACCTAATTCACATGACAGCACCCTGGGCATTCTGGTCCCTTCTGATGGACTTTCTGTGGATCTCCATTATAGCATTTCTACAGTGACCAGGAGTCCATGCAGTAATAGTGAGGGTACCGTGGTTTTGCACTTGTGAAAAATAATATCTTCAACCTGCTTTCTAGATGATGTAGACATATCACATTTTTGTTCATTAGAACACATAGTAGCTAATCTTCAAATAAAGCCCTAATGAGCCCGACCTGCTTTTGAGAAAGTCCTTCTCACAAAGAATTTGGCTCTAGGGTACTTTTCCAAGGTTATGCAGCAGAAGTGGCACTCTGCCAGTTCTGGAGCTAAGACTTAAGGAGTTCATGTAGCTTTTATGCTCTAGTGAGCCTTGAGCTAGCATATAATAAGCCAGACTACTATGCTGGAGAGACTACATGGAGAAACAACAAATGGAGGCTACGTAGACAGAGAGAGGCCCCAACATTTCATGGAGAGAGAGTGTCTCAGCCATCCTAACCTAGACTTCCAGCCATCACCACTTAGACTTCCAGCCATCCCCACCACGGCACTAGAAATGTAAGTGAAGCGATACTGGAATTTCCAGCCACTGCTGTCTCATACGAACCCCAAAGAAATTCATAGAAAAATTATTCAGCTGAACTCTTATAAACTCTTTGATGTATAAGTAATAACAATGTTGTTGTTAGTATGTCACTTGGCTTTGGAGTAATTTGTTCCACAGTAATAGTTAACTAAGATGCATAGAGCAAGACACAGCTTTAGCCTTTAACAGAAGACTGAGAAAATGGAAGTATCAGTGTCTTTAGGCAAATGTGAGCTAATCTTTTTTTTTCCTTTCTCTATATTTAAGTGATCTATCCATGCTGACTTAAATATCATCTGTGACACAGTACCTTAGTGTATCTTCAATAGTAAGAGAGACCCCAAATTTTAGCTGGTATATGGATTTCCTGAATAAAGAGTGCACTTCCCAGTTCCCTTGCATTTAGATGTGTCCAAATAACTAAGTTCTGCCCAGCGGGCTGTAATCAGAAATGTCACATGCAGCTTTTAGATAGAGTTCTTAACAGGAGGGAATGCATTCTCTTTCATCCTTTTCTCTGCGTACTGGTATGAAGGGAGACAGACTAGCTGGGGGTCAGGCAGCCACATTTTACCATAAGATCAAAGTCACATATTGATAGCAGAGCAACAAGGTAGAAAAAGTCTAGTTCCCTGATGATTGCGGAGTCATACTTCTGGATTGATCACTTTCAGACTTTTTATATGAAAGAGATATATACTCCTAGCTCATTGAAACCAATGGGAGGCCGAGGTGAGAGGATCACTTGAGGCCAAGAGTTTGAGACCAGGTTGGGCAACATGGGAAAACCCTATCTCAACTAAAAATCAAAAATTAGTCAGGCATGGTGGCACACACCTGTAATCCCAGATACTCAGGTGGCTGAGGCATGAGAATTGTTTGAACCCAGGAGGCAGAGGTTGCAGTGAGCCTAGATGGTGCCACTGCACTCCAGCCTGGATAACAGAGCAAGACTCTGTCTCAAAAAAAAGTAATTTTGCTATTCTGGCATTTGCAACCAAATCCAGTCCTGACAGATACACCATTTTAAAGCTGACAATCCCTAAATTTATAACTCCTGTCCCAACCTCTCCCATGAACTCAACTTCTTGTACCCATCTGCCTGTTTATATCACCATTTAGATATCTAACAGGCAGCTCAAATTTAATGCGTATAAAATTGCACCCTTAATTTCACTTACATCCAAAAAGCTTCTTGCACTTTCTTACCCATTGCAGTAAGTGAAAACTCCACTGTCAGTTATGCAAGTCAAAAACCTCAGAGTCACATTCACTCCTCTTTTTCTGTCATACCTCATCTAGTCCTCAGCAAATCCTGTCACTCTACCATCAAAAGCTGACAATATTTTTATCACCTCCACTACCGCTAAACTTATCCCAGCCACCCTTCTCCTCAGTGAGATATTTGCAGTAGCCTCCACTCTTACTTCCTCCCAGTGTTCAGTGTGATCTTTTAAAAATATATTATGCCACTATTTTTTTCCAAAATCCTTCGATGGCTTCTTAGCTTAGAGTTAATCCCAAATCCTTATTTTTCCTATAAGTCTCTACGTGATCTTTCCTATGGCCTGCACTGGCTCTCTGATCTTATCTCCTGCCTCTGTGAGTTTCATTATTGTACACCAGCCATTCTGGCCTCTTCTTTTCTTTATCCATACATGGTCCAAATGGTTTTTTTATCTGTTGCCGCCTCAGCCTGGAACATTCTTTGCCCCAGACATACATGGCGTGTTCCCTGTCACCTTAGATTCTATGATTAAAGAGAAACCTTCTCTATCCTTCCTATATGGAATAGCCACCTGCTACTTCTCAAGAGAACGTTGACCACTCTATGCAAAATAGGCCCTTCATATCTCCATAAGCAGTTTAATTGTTTCTTATGGCATGAATTAACACCTGACGTATTACATAGTCATTGGTTTATTTTCAGTCCCCTCCCCACTAGATTGTAAAATCCATGCTAGCTGGATCTTTGTATATTTTATTCATTCTTGAATCCCCAGAACCCCAAACAGTACCAGGGACATAATGAATGTTCCATCGGTATTTATGGAGTGGATGAATAAAGTGTGCACAGTAAACTTGTATAGAGAATCTTAAATAAGAAAAGAAGGACTCCAAAGTGAATATAAAAACATTGGGGCACTTCAACTAAATGGTCCTTCTTAATGATCTGGTCTCTGAGTTCTAAGATCCCCTTGTGGGCAAAGGCCAGAGTGTCGAACTGTTTTAAAGAGGAAGAAATTGAAAAAGGCCAAAATCAAAACCAGAACTAACTTAATGGTAAACTAAAAAGAAGCCAAAACATGTGTTCTAAGTGTTTTCAAATTTAAAAGAATTTTAAAAATCATGCTTTTAATTGACAGCGAGGGTAGAGTCAAGTTCAAACTATGTAATGATATTTGAAGATGGCTCTTAGGTATTTGATTAAGTGACACACGGAGTAGCCAACCTTAAAAATTAGGTAGCCGGGAGTGGTGGCTCACACTTGTAATCCCAGCACTTTGGGAGGCTGAGGTGGGTGGATCACAAGGTCAGGAGTTTGAGACCAGCCTGGCCAATATGGTGAAACCCCATCTCTACTAAAAATATAAAAGTTAGCCAGGCATGGTAGCAGGCACTTGTAATCCCAGCCACTCGGGAGACTGAGGCAGGAGAATTGCTTCAACCCAGGAAGTAGAGGTTGCAGTGAGCCATGATCGCGCCACTATACCCAGCCTGGGCGACAGACGGAGACTCTGTCTAAAAAAAAAAAAAAATTAGTCATGAAGTGATTAAGTAAAATCATGGGCCATGCTTTGTTCAACAAGATTGAAATTAAACCCTCAAGATGCAAAACACTAATTTTCAAACATGCATGGTAGGTCCCTGCTGGTTTCAGGCATTAAGGAACAGAAGCAAAGTCAGCAGTCAGGGGCAAAGATTACTATATCTTTCTTGTTTGCATATCCACTTTTATTTTACAACAAAAAACAAAACCTTTCATTTGATTTAAAAACTGCACTTCAGTATGGAATCTATTACTTGGCAACTGTGACAAAATCACCATGGAGTTTCTTTGCAATACTAGGATCTAGGTCACAGCTAAAAAAATCGGAGGCGGTAAGTCTGAGGTGGAGCTCAGGCATAGGCATTTTGTTTATGTACTTATTTTCAGCTCTAGAGATATCACAGATGCTCAATCAAAGTTGAAACTGTGGGAGCTCGGAAACCGGTATCCCCAAATCTAGCACTTGGGCATGTAGAACTGAAGAGGAAGGCTGTAGGTCTCTGACGCTGCCCTGCTCCTCCTCTCTATCAATCCTTTGTCACTTCCAGAGCAGAGAATCTTAAGTTGTTCTCTGAAGTTTCTTTATCTGCCCAAATTTCAGACATGCCAGAGAAGAAAGCAGTTATCTTGGGTTCCTTTTCTAAGTTTTTATTAACTCAACTCATCTTGCAGAAAGAAAGACTGAAGTCTGTCAACACATTTGGACAGACTTTCGTCACAAACCATTGTCTGCTCCAAGGACCCAACAGACTCTGTCTCAGGCCATTGTATGTTCTTCAAGTCCATTGAATTCTCCTTAAAGTAATTTACTATGCTCCCTCAAATCATCCATTCTTCTCCATCTCCCTTTCCCCTAGGGAAGAGGATATATAATTATCTGTACTCCATTGGGATATATACTCTGTAATTCTCCCCTGTGCATGCTAGTAATTTTATATGCCATTACTGCCTTTCGTGAGTTGATTTTTGAGCAAACCTTCAGAGGGCAAAGGGAAAGTTTTCCCTTGGCCCCTACAAAACCAATGACTTCATCTATGTGAGGCTCTGAACACTGTGGAAGATTCAGAAGGAAATCATGTGTGGTTCCTGCCACCAAGGAATATACAAATTACATTTTGGTTATCTGAGAATAGTAGGTTATGGTGGTGTTTACTTGTCTTCCCTTTGTCTTTCTGTGTTTTCTAAATTTTCAGTAAAGAACATAAATTAGTTTGTGATAAAAGGAAACAGAAGTTATTTTTTAAAGTGCAAGAACATAAAATCATTTTGTCTTTCCCTATGTGTTTTATATATAAATCAGAAAATGTATCCTGCAATGCCTGTGATTAAACTGCAGGTAGGTACTATTGTACATGATTGCTGTCAGTACTGATGTGCCTTAAGAATCCCTGGAAATCTCAAAGAATCGAAGTTTAGTTTACAAAACCCTTGGAAAGTGTTAGGGGACTAAACGGGGGCACTTCTCTTTAGAATCACTAAGAAAGGAGATCATAACAACAACAAACATCCTCTTATGGTGGTTCACAGTTGTTTTCATGCACAGAAGTTGTATTAACATGCAGGGCTGTTTTATATCAACTGTAAGTCCAGCTTCACAAGACCTGCCTTGCTTCCCCTCCCACCACAGCCCCGCTTTGCTGGGCTCTCGCCAAAGCCATAACTAGTCCCTTTCTCTCTGCCAGGGGAGCTGTCTACAAAATCTTCGTATTGCCTGGTGAGTTCTCTGAACCTTCCTTTTCAAGCCCTGAAAGTGAAATTTCTTCCGAGCTAGAGCCAGGAAAGATATTTGCAAGTGACCTTCGCTGCTGTAATCCTCAGGGCTGCCTTTAGCCAAAGCCCAACACAATCGTTTGCAGAATCTTTGCTGATAGGTCAGTGCATCACCCAGCCCTACAGCCTCGCGACCACCAGAGGAAAGAGGAGAAACTGGCTCCTCTCAGCGCAGCGCAGCAGGCCTGGGCATGTTCACGCCGGAGCCTGGGTATACGGTGAGCTTTGGGTTGCCTTAGGAAACCCGGGTTCTGCGCCACTGCCTGTGGCGGGGCTGCTCGCTTGCTGACTCACGAGGTCCTTACCGGGCTGGGCTACCACGTTCCCAGGATGGGATGATTTCCTCTGCCTTTACCTTTGATATCAATTCATTGCGGCCGTTCATTTGGCTGGCTCCAATTCTGGCTCCATGTGAAGGCAGCAGCTGCCCCGAGCAGAGTTGAGACACAGATTTCTTCACAGATACATTCACCACACGCAGTGCAACTGCAGTGACAGCTACTAGCTCGACTTTGGAGTTATCAGCTCTCATTAAAGCCAAGCCGAGTGGGCTAAAGACAAAATGAAGGTTGTTGAAACAAAAGAAAACATCTAATTATGATAAACTTTTGGATCTAGTGCCAACATTAATCCAAAATGGTGATAAAACGTTAAGAGAGTATTTTTGACTTTGTGCAAAGTCTTAAAGATTCTCAGCTGTTTCATTTTATTATGTAAAATATATTACATTCCATTTATTATACAAAATAGAATGACATAATGACATAATAATGGCAGATCATTTTAATTTGTCCTTTTGAAACTTGGCTTATTTTAAAAATTAACTTTTGAAACTCCAAGAGATTTACAAATCCCCAAGGACTGCCTTTGAGGGGTATTTTTATAAAGTAGAAAAGCAATGTCCTCATTTTGGGACTTGAACTATAAAAATGATGAGAAATATACTCCTGTGAATAGAACTATCTAGAGGGAGAGACTTGATTGGCCTTATCTACAGGACCCCTGGTCATCCAGGAAGTGGAGGGAACAGAACAAAATATTCTAGAGGGGTGGACTTTGGAACTGTTGTATAGCACTGGCTGATTGTTTTTATTTCTCACCTAATGGCCTTGTCTGTGCATTTATCTGCAATAATCTTCAAACTCTCTAGTCACACTTGCTCACCTTCTTTAATTCCCTTGCTTAAAAGCCTTCCATACAAATTACAAAAGCAATAACTAACCCTAAGTGTGGGCATACTATAGATGAGAAACAATTTTTTTTTAAGGTAACAGCTCATTTGCTTCTACAACTCAGTGGAGCAGGTGGTGTTCTCAGTTACATGTCAGAAAACCAAGGCAAAGAAAGAAGTGACTTATCAAAGGTCACGTTGGGATTTGAACCCAAGTAATTCTCACCCAAGTTCTTAACCATTCTATTATCATTGAATGAATTATCCATAATTCTTTATTTACAGAATAAAAGCCAAACTTTTTAGCATGGTATGTAACACCTATCATAAACTGACCTCATTTTTCCATAAACTCCTATTTATTCTCCAAGCGTCAAATCATTCCTACATATCTACATTAATCATCTTCCTTCATATTTCCCCCAAGTCCCATTCCTACCACTGGTGATGACTACTTATCTTTTAAGATTCAACCAATGTCACCTCTTATGCAGATTTACATTACTTGCATGAACAAAGTTTTCCCCATGCTAGAATATTCATGTTATGCATTCTTCTCTTAGTACTTATAATATTATATGGTAAGTATTCCTCTGCATGTCTATCTCCCTTTCTAGAACAGTGGTTTTTCCAGCTGGAGCTTGTATCTATTAGTAGATGGCGAAATCCACTTAACAGGGTCAAAACTAGTCTTTACCATAGTAAAAGGGAGTAGAAAAATCACACAATTAAAAATGAATGATGATTTATAGAACTATTATTTTATCATGTGTACATGTTTGTGTGCTACTATGGGTTGGACTATGTCTCCCCTGAAATATATATTAAATCCTATTTAATATATATTAAATATTAGTCCATTCTCACACTGCTATGAAGAAAATACTCAAGACTGGGTAATTTATAAAGGAAAGAGGTTTAATTGACTCACAGTTCTGCATTGCTGGGGAGGCCTCAAGAAACTGGCAATCATGGCAGAAGGCAAAGGAGAAGAAGCAACTTTCTTCACAGGGCAGCAGAACAGAGTGAGTACAAGCAGGGGAAATGCCAGACACTTATGAACCATCAGATCTTGTGAGACTCACCCACTATCATGAGAATAGCATGGTGGAACTGCCCCCATCACCAGAGTACCTCCACTTGGTCCTGCCCTTGACACATGGGGATTACTGAGATTACAACTAAAGATGAGATTTTGGGTGAGGACACTGCCAAACCATATCATTCCACACATGACCCCTCCCAGATCTCATGTCCTCACATTTTAAAACACAATCATCTTTTTCCAACAGTCCTCCAAAGTCTTAGCTCCTTCCAGAATTAACCTGAAAGTCCAAGTACAAAGTTTCATCTGAGACAGGCAAGTCCCTTCTGCCTATGAGCCTGTAATATTGCAAACAATTTAGTTACTTCCAAGATACAATGAAGGTACAGGCACTGGGTAAATATGCCTGTTCCAAATGGAAGAACTTGGCCAAAATAAAGGAGCTACAGGACCCATGCAAGTCCTAAATACAATAGGGTGGTCATTAAACCTTAAAGTTCTGGAATAGCCTCCTTTGACACCATGTCTCACATCCAGGTCATGGATGCAAGAGGTGGGCCCCCACAGTGTTGGGCAGCTCTGCCCCTGTGGCTTTTCAGGGTACAGCCCCACTCCTGGCTGCTTTCACAGGCTGGCATTGAGTGTCTGCAGCTTTTTCAGGTGCACGTTGCAAGCTCTCAGATCTATCATTCTGGGGGCTGGAGGATAGTGGCCTTCTCACAGCTCTACTAGAAAGTGCCACAATGGAGACTCTGTGTGGGGTCTCCAACCCCACATTTCCCTTCTACATTGCCCTAGCAGACATCCTCAATGAGGGCTCCACCCTTGCAGCAAATTTCTGCCTGGAAATTCAGCCACTTCCATATATCTTCTGAAATCTAGGTGGAGGTCCCCAAACCCTGACTATTGTGTACCTGCAGGCCCAACACCACATGCAAGCCACCAAGGCTTGGGGCTTGCACCCTCTGGAGCAGTAGCCCAAGCTGTACATTTTAGCCATAGCTGGAATGCAGGGCACCAAGTCCTGAGGATGCACAAAGCAGCAGTGTGGGTCCTGGGTCCAGTCCACAAACCATTTTTTCCTCTTAAGACCCCAGGCCTGTGATGGGAGGGGCTGCCATGAAGGTCTCTAACATGCCCTGGAGACATTTTCCCCATTGTCTTGGTGATTAAAATCTGGCTCCTTGTTACTTATGCAATTTTCTGCAGCTGGCTTGAATTTCTCCCCAGAAAATGTGTTTTTCTTTTCCATTGCATCATCAAACTACAAATTTTCCAAACTTTTATGCTCTGCTTCCCCTTGAAGCCACATACCCTAAATCATCTCTCTCAAGTTCAAAGTTCTGCAGATCTTTAGGACAAGGGGAAAATGCTGCCAGTCTCTTTGCTAAAGCATAGCAAGAGTGACCTTTACTCCAGTTCCCAACAAGTTCCTCATCTCCATTTGACACCATCTCAGCCTGGAATTCATTGCCTATATCACCATCAGCATTTTGGTCAAAGCCATTCAAGTCTCCAGGAAGCTCCAAACTTTCCCACATTTTTCTTTCTTCTTCTGATCCCTCCAAACTGTTCCAACCCTGCCTGTTACCCAGTTCCAAAGTTGCTTCCACATCTTCAGGTATCTTTACAGCAGTGCCCCACTATTTTGATAGCAATTACTGTATTAGTTTTTTCTCATACTGCTATGAAGAAATAACAAATACTGGGTAATTTATAAAGGAAAGAGGTTTAATTGACTTACAGTTCTGCAGGGCTTAGAAGGCCTCAGGAAACTTACAATCATGGCAGAAGGCAAAGAAGCAGCAGGAACCTTCTTCACAGGGTAGCAGGAAGGAGTAAATACAAGCGGGGAAATGCCAGGCACTTATACAAATATCAGATCTCATGATACTCACTTTCACAAGAACAGCATAGAGAAAAGTGCCCCCATGATTTGCTTATCTCCACCCGGTCCCACCCTTGACACGTGAAGATTATCGGGATTACAATTCAAGATAAGCTTTTGGGTGAGGACACAACCAAACCATATCAAGTCCTTTACTCAGAATGTGATCTTATTTGAAAATAGGATTATGACTGATGTGACTAGTGAAGTTAAAACATGGTCATACTAAATAGGGTAGACCCTTAATCCAATATGCCTGTTTCCCTTATAGGAAGAGAAGAGGCACAGACACAGAAAGACACAAGAAGGGAGAATACCATGTGGTGACCAAGGCAGAGACTGAAATGCTACAGCTGCAAGCCAAAGAATCCCAACGATAGCCAGCAAATCACCAGAAGCTAGGAAGACGCAAGGAACTCTTCCCTAAAGGTTTCAGAAGGAGCATGGCATTGCCTATCAACACTTTGACTTTGGACTTCTAGCCTCCCAAACTGTGAGGCAGGAAATTTCTGTGTTTTAAGTCATCCCGTTTGTGGAGCTTTGTGATGACAACCCTAGGAAGCTAATACATGTGTGCAGGTGTGCACTGAGTTGCAAGGTAAAATGTGTTTCTCATTCTGGGCCCAGTCAAAAAATTTGAAAACATTTTCTTTTATATTATGTACAATTCAAAGTCCATGATAACATCTTATCTGTTCTTGCGTCTCTATAACCTGTTTTGTGTTTGCCACACAAGAACTTAATAGATATTTGAGATCAAAAAGGGAAGTAAGAGGTGGGAAAAAAAGAAAAGGGTGGGAGGGAGAGGAGATGAAAAGAGGGAGATGGAGAGGGGCAAGGGGACAAGGGAAAAGGAGAAGAATAGAAGAAAGAGAGAAAAAAGGTTGGTTTTGTGCTGGCCTTAGAGAGCACAACTACCCAAGTTTCAGATCACTGTGTGTTGAAATAATATGGATAAAAGCCTTATATAAAATAGATGCTAATGAGAAAAATACTTTAGTGACTTCCTACCTCTTTTTGTAACATTAGAGATATTACCATTGAGAATAAGCATAGGCTTTTATGAAATTAACAGAAACAGTCATAAATTCTGCCCATATAGAAATGATTCACTTCCACCCTGCAACCAATTCCAAAAATGTTTTTAAAATGAGGTAGTACTACTTCAAAGTACTCTGAAAGAGCTTCCTCATATTGGAACAGGCCTTAGAGCACACACACAGATTTATGTACAATGAATGGGGAATTGCACTAGTGTTCTAGTTACTTGGAGATGAAATTTTATGTATTCTATTTGAAATATGTTATTTCTTCTCTAACATGTTTGCCTGTATTATAATTCTATTTTTAAACAATTATTCATTGATTAAGAAAGTACATAGGCAGAAACAGTAATTTTTTCTCCTGGAAAGCAATTACGTATTTACACAACAGTGGATGTCTCTTACATTGCAGAGGGGTGGGTAAGAGTAGGCTGGCTAGGAAGCTACAGTACCTATCCTGTTACAAACACAGCAGTTTCAGATGGTTGGAGGAATAGATAGCACTTTCCACTTAAGATTGTTAATTTCTCAGTGGGAAACCAGGTAACACAGGCAGTACATACTGTGCTTTACAACAGTATCCTCATTCCTGCAGCCACTCTGTAGTTGAAAGCACAGTTCTGGAGCCAGACGATTGGGTTCAAATCCCAGCTCTGCTCTTTAGTCAGCAAAGCCTTGGGCAAGCAATCCCCTGGAGTCTGTCTCCCTATGGCAGAGCAAGGACAGCCACACCACAGGACAGTGGTTGGGCCAGGCCCCCTGTCCAAGGTGGTGCTGGGCTCAAGCTCCATCTCCCTGGCCCATGCGTGTCTACATCACTGGCAGTGGTGACTACATATTGCTCGGGAGATTGCACTCAAACCACCTCAAAACACCCTGGTGAGCAGTGGACACTCACAGACAGAAGCAGGGCCGAGGCACCGGGCTGGTTCCTGTGAGACTCTGGGTGCACTGTGAGCCTTTGGGTGGGGCAGATGCACAGAGCTAGCCTTTCTGCTCTCCTGGCACACAGAGGTCAGTGTTCACACTTCGCTTCTCCACCACAGTGTTTTCTCTCCTGTGTGGTCTGGGTAGAAGAAACCAGGAACACAAAGCCCCAGCACTGCTGCTTCTCCTGAGGAGAGAAGAGATTTGCAGCCTGGCTGTTGCCAGGAGGGCTCCTGTCCTTGCCTTGTTGGTCAGCAGATACTTGCTCCTCAAGGAGAAGGGGTAGTCAGTCCTTCTGAGCCATGTTTCTGACCAATGTGGAGGGCTGGTCTCCTGCCCTGCTCTCACCACAGTCCTGGGCCTGCTTTTCCTCTGGCTTTGCACAGAAGGGACTGATCCATTGGCTGGCCTTACAGACGCATGGTCACATAAGGCTACAGTCAGACTGAAGAGCCAAGTCTTTCAGCAGCAAAATGGATCTAAGACATCAAAGGGCACCAATGCTGCTGACTTGGCTTTTGCAGCAGATCTGATCTTAGGAGGCGATGAAGTGTGACTTCCTTTCAGTCCACCCGAGCTGCAGCCTGGCAGTTCAGGAGGAGCATGCTGTCGCAGGTCCTGTCTAGCTACGCAGGAATGTGAGCAAAACTGCATGCAGTGTTTTGCCCCTGTGATCCACTCCTGTTGTGATTCCTGAAGTGAATATGCCCCAAGTCACTTAGCAAAGAAACAGTAAACATTTAAAGATATTAACAAGCTGCCTGAGTACTTCTTAGGTTAAAATGGCCGACAGTGCATTGGAGAACTCCTTCTATAAACAACTCCAACTTCTCACATTTTGATAGCTACAGAATCACAGCTTCTGAGCCATTGAATTCAATTCCAGATAGCACGAGGGTGCCAGTGCATAAAAATGAGGGAAGAAGAAAATGAATAAAAATGAAAAGGTTCCATCAGATTGGAGCAAGTAAAAATATGGCTAACTCCTAGCTTCATGGGATCTTAATCATCTCTTTTATTTAGGCCGCTGAAATGAGAGCTTTGCATGGGTTTACAAACTGTTGACATTACTCTCTAGCAGGTATTTATGAATGCACATTAGCTGCAATGACAGTATTTTTTAAATAAAAGTCAGGATACATAGACTAGTAAAGGATTTTGTTCCCCTGATTTCTGAGTTTACTCACAGGAAAAGTATTATGTAGGTAAAAAAATTAAATCACATTTAACGTGCACATTTAATGAATTTACTATGGAAATAATGGCTATCTGGACAACGAGGATATGCGGTGTCTATTGCCATACAGTGCCTTGTGGTGACTTCTTAGTCTGGATCTGTGGTCTCCACCATTGAAGCAAGTCACCTGGCCAACAGAAGCTTAGAGATGTCATCACTACAGGCATGTACTTCTCTACGCCTTCAGTTGCAGAGCAAACCCAACTCAAAGAAATTGACTTTCAAATATTTTATAAACCTTGAGTTATAATGCTGAAAGTTATACAATACTGTAACTATCCTCAATGAGGAAAATAGGTAGTGTTTAAGGGAAAAGAAAACTTGCTGCTTGTTTACCACTTTGTGTTAAAAAGTTGTTTCTTATGTCAATAGTCCAAATAAGGCAGTCTCCTAGGTGACTATACTTCAAAAATCCCAGTGTCCTGGTAAACTGGGAAGATAATGAGATGCAATATCCTGTGTTAGGTTCTCATTAAGGGTTGGACTAGAGGAGCACTCAGTGCTTTGATATTGCTGTTAAAAGGCTCAGATATGTTATTAAATCCTCTTTAGATGGAAAGACCAATGATGAACCTATCAAGAGCCAACAAGAAAGCTTTGAAGTGACTGCTTTTTTCTAAAGTTTCATTCACCTTCAAAGGATGCCAAAAATCAGAAAGTGTGAAATTTATAAAAATTAAACTGATATTATTAGCCCCAAAAGAATATCCTTCCAGTTAAAATGTCCTTCCAACCAAAATATTTTGCTTTCTTAGATTTTTTCACCAAAGCAGTCCCATCTGCTACCTACTGAATAAATGTTGATGTAGTTTTCATTCATATGATTCAGAAAATAAATATGAAAGCAACATTTCTTCTATTTTTTAGGAAATAGCCAACAAACTAATAGAAAACTATTGCCTCTATCATTAAGAGATCTCATTAGCTTTTTTTTTTTTTTAGAAAGAAACTGGAGAATTACAAAAGAAATTGGAAAATGCATAGTCACATGAATCATCTAAGCAAGGTTTGGAATTTTGAAAAGAGCCAAGATACTCACCAAGTGATCTAGTACTGAAATATGGTTCTTAGAACCTAAGCTAAAATGAGGCATTCTATCAGGGGCAGTGAGAAGAAAAAAAAGCCTGAGGAACAGGGCCTGCTGGTCTAGCCAAGACTGACAGCCAACACTATGCCAATGGTGTCTATGGGAGACAAATATTATGGTCAAGCGCCAGGCAGATGGGAAAAATATTATAAGACTAGAGTTAGCAGAAAAGTAAGTATCCTAGGCAACTGTTTTTAATGACATTGAAAGGTCTTGAATATAAATAAGTCAAGATGCCTTAAAGCTCTGAGTAAAACAAGTGACATTTTGTCTTTAAAAATCACATAGATTTTTGACAAAGATCTGACAAAGGTCTAATAACCAGAATCTACAAGGAACTTAAACAAATTTACAAGAAAAAAACAACCCCATCAAAAAATAGGCAAAGGATATGAAAAGACACTTCTCAAAAGAAGACATGTATGTGGTCAACAAACATGAAAAAAAGCTAATCATCGCTGGTCATTAGAGGAATGCAAATCAAAACCACAATGAGATACCATCCCACGCCAGTTAGAATGGCAATCATTAAAAAGTCAGGAAACAACAGATGCTGGAGAGGATGCAGAGAAATAGAAATGCTTTTACACTGTTGATGGGAATGTAAATTTGTTCAACCATTGTGGAAGACAGTGTGGTGATTCCTCAAGGATCTAGAACAGGAAATACTATTTGATCCAGCAATCCCATTACTGAATATATACCCAAAAGATTATAAATCATTCTACTGTGAAGACACATACACACATATGTTTATTGCAGCACTATTTACAATAGCAAAGAATTGGAACTAACCCAAATAGACTAGATAAAGAAAATGTGGCACATATATATAATGGAATACTATGCAGCCATGAGAAAGAATGAGTTCATGTTTTTGCAGGGACATGGATGAAGCTGGAAACCATCATTCTCAGCAAACTAATGCAAGAACACCACATGTTCTCACTTGTAAGTGGGCGTTGAACAATGAAAACACAGGGACACAGGGAAGGGAACATCACACACCAGGGCCTGTCGCGGGGTGGGGAGCAACGGGAGGGATAGCATTCAGACAAATACCTAACACATGCAGGGCTCAAAACCTACATGATGGGTTGATGGGTTCAGCAAACCATCATGGCACATGTATACCTATGTAACAAACCTGCATATTCTGCACATGTATACCAGAACCTAAAGTAAAATCTTAAAAAAAGAAAAGAAATCAGTGAATAATTTTCTTCCTCAATTTTCAGGGGAATACAAAGTTTAATAGAAAAAAAAAGTCTTATGACTGGAAGAAAAATGTTTTTAATAATCTTTGGCTGTGAAGTACAAAAAAAATTACAAAGGAGGAGAAGACCTACTTCATCAGAGAGCCATCTCCAGGTCCCATATAAAGGCCCAGCAATAAGCATTCAAATAAAGCCACATGTAAATTATATACTTGGCATCTGGCTATCATTTGAGATTTTTCTATTTTTTTCAACAAAACAAACAGTAAGAATTCATTTTTCTTACTCAGTGGGAGATACAACTTTGGAAGAAAATGATGACCAAAAACTTAGTGGCAGCATTCTACATAGTAGAACAGCAGGCTAGCCATGTCATAGCTGATGTGCCACTAACCATGCAATCACAATGATTTTAATAAAACCAGTTCTTTTTTTCAGAGAACCCAGAGCACAAATGATAATTCATATCAGTCTGAAAGAACCAGCAAAAAGAAAAGGACTGGAGATGTTAAATGTATTTTTACCTTCAAAGTCTTTTGCACTGCTTCAACAGAACAGATTACTCAGTGGTTGAGTTTATACGCTTGCACTGGGAGGGTTTTTGTGTGGCTGAAAAGAGACATTAAATTACAATATTAAATATAATATGACAAACATATTCAGAAAGAATGAACTGTTCTTAACGGAAGTTTTTGTGAAGGAATGGTTTGTACTAAATTTAAATTCCAACATTTTAACCAAAATAGACAGAAAGACTAAATTCGGTATGGATGTCTATTTGTAACTATACCTGGATAGGTGGTTTTTAACTCTGAATTATATGTAGTATATTTTAACTCTGAAAATATTTTTCAGAGATGAATCTAATGTGATATCAGAATTATGTATAATTAACTTAAACACAAATGTATATAACTGCAAGGAAATATTGAGTAGACGAGTATTAGATGGGCAATGCCATGTAGTGTGGAGACTAAGAAAAATGAATTCAGAGGTTTGCTGAGTAACACACCTTAGCATGAGCTTGATCAATGCAGTTTGCCTTCCCAATTTTCTTATCTAAAGAATGGAAATAAAAGTACCTACCTCATACTCTTATTGGAAAAGCTAAGCAAAATAAATCCATTAGCATAGAACTAACTCACACTAAGCCCTTAATACTGTAAAATGATGATAATGTGTGGTAAAGACTACCACAGTGACATCAACCTTGAGCTCCTTTTCAATGAGGATTTTCAGTATAGATCTGTTCCAATCTGGTCTGAATACTTGCTCTTTCCTATCTCACTCTAATTACCATTGTGTTCCATCATTTCTTTTCTTCAGTGGTGTTTAACATGTGGAGAATATTTGTTTGTTCAGTTCTTATCACTCTTTGTGCTCTGCAGATGCACGAAGCTCTCTTTCACCATAGTTCCTACAGCGATTTCTATCCCCGATACTATGCCTTGTAAAAGTAAACTGCCTACTTACTTGCTAGCACAGGAATGACATATTTTCTCTTGTTTGAAATTATAGTCCTTTCTGCCTATGTTCTCTGGTATGAGAGCACCCACTTTCCTTTTGGAATCCAACTGATAACAAATTACCCAATTATGTGAAAACATGATTTTTCCTGTGTTACACTTGCCTCTGATGGTTAAATTACATCATCGCTACTATTCTACGTACTAAGCCAGGCCAGATTTAGGCTCAAATACCCTGCACTACAATTGTTTGTTGAGCTACATTAAATTAGATCAGAAGATAGCATCTTACAGTTGTGTATCGGGAAACATTTGGATCATGTTTCTTCAGCCCAATACTATCTTGGCCATTAATTGTGTGAAGAGGCTTCCTTCATCCAGGAATTCACGAACTTGATCTAATATCAGCAGGAGATCATGGTGCCACAAGGTTCAGGTATTCCATTTTCACAAGACAATTTACATAAATTAAAATAATGGCAGGAAACAAAACATAGGAGTCACTTCAGTCTGTTCAGTGCTCTGACATCATAAGGATTTTGCCTGCTTGCCACACTGGAATATTTTTATTTGTCAATATAACAAAAATGTTTCCACTTGATGCCATCATTTTCAACTAGAGTGGCTTCTCAAGAAGAGGTCAACTGGACAATGGGGAGTCATCTGTGGCCATGCCCACAGAGATGGACTATGAAGACCCACAGCCTGTCTGTTCTTCCTAACTCAGGTGCATAGTCTCCCCTGCTCTGATGCTTAAAACACTTCAATAAAAAGGACTTCAACAGCCAAAAGCTGAAAAAGCAATGAAGGTTAGAGCGGATTATTAATTAACGTTATTGTTAAGTAGAGAATAAAACAGATGCCTCTCAAACCTTTTGAATCATTACTGTCTCAGAGTTTTGCACACTTTAATAACTACCTGCATTTAAAATAATACTCCATACATTTAGGTTCTGCCAAGGAATACAAAGATTTTCTCTGCAAAAATCTTCAGTCCTAATTCTCTAAAACATTCATAAAAAAGCAATGGGCTATACATCAGGGGATTTAATTTCTTGCTGCCAAAATTAGGGATAAATAATGGATTTCATAAAACCAAGTAAATTAAAATTGTTAAATGAGGGAAGACAGATGAATATGACAACAGTGAGTAAACTTTGCCACCAGAAAATCTGTATTACTTCTCTCCAACTCCACTCTTTCTCAGGTCTTGGGAGAAAAGGAAATCAACAGCAAGCAAATGGATAATAATTTGAGGTTCTTGTTCTGTACGTGATTTAAGCCACAGGACATAGTCTGAACAAGCACAATGAACACCTTTAACCAGCTCTTAGGCCAAATGTGGCAGAAGCAGCCTGGAGCATTAAGCTGAAAGGACAATTAACTGGAAGGACAGTTATTCCCATCATGTTCCTCTCTGTCCAAGTAACTGAGGGAAGCCCTGCTGTAGTACCTCATTCCATGGATTTACTGAGCACAAAATAACGTTTTTTTTTTTTTTTTTTTGAGACGGAGTTTCACTTTTGTTATCCAGGCTGGAGTGCAATGGCGCGATCTCGGCTCACCGCAGCCTCTGCCTCCTGTGTTCAGGCAATTCTCCTGCCTCAGCCTCCTGAGTAGCTGGGATTACAGGCATGCGCCACCATGCCCAGCTAATTTTTGTATTTTTAGTAGAGACGGGGTTTCACCATGTTGACCAGGATGGCCTCGATCTCTTGACCTTGTGATCCACCCGCCTCAGCCTCCCAAAGTGCTGGGATTACAGGCGTGAGCCACCGCACCCGGCCCAAAATAACTTCTTATCTGAGCTAATACATAGATACAACTTACTTACAGAAAATAAGCTCTTAGAAACTCAGAAAGCAAATACTGGCAAAGTATGGGTGAAGAAGTGGAAGGAGTTGGAAAATAAAGCAGAAGAAAAAAAATAAACTCTACAATCCCTAGTTACAGCCATAGCCCCATTTCAGATGTTATGTTTTCTCCATTGCCTCTATTCCCCAGTTTTCTTTTTTCTTAAGTTAGTTTTGATTAAGCTAGACTGTTTTATTGGCTCTTTTAAAAAACCATTTACCAATTTTAGTTTACTATTTTTTAAGTAATTAATTTTCATGTTTATTGTTATTGTTTCCCGATTTTCTTGTAATTATAGGGA
Organism: Aotus nancymaae; assembly: GCF_030222135.1. NCBI lineage: Eukaryota > Metazoa > Chordata > Mammalia > Primates > Aotidae > Aotus > Aotus nancymaae. Next base: position 45,416,590 of record NW_026988421.1, on the reverse strand, counting down.
GAGCAGCTTTTATGAACACTAAAGAAGTGGCTCCAGGCTTATTATTAGACATATTAATCAGGGATACCTAGATATGTACAGCTTTCTTTACCCATCAAGACATGACTGCGTTATCCCAATACTTTTAAACATTCCTCCAAGCAGAAGCACTTATACTGGTTGTACAAGCACTTCCAGGATGGCTATGAAGTCCTGAGGACATAAAAAGGAAACTCAGCAAAAATTTAGCTGTTTTTCTCAACCCCTTAAAGGTATTGACCTATAAAAAGTATCACCAGTGTAAAAATCTTGTACAAAAACCTAGGACAAGAAAAAAACTGCATCAAAATGTGTTGCTTTTCTTCTTGTTCTATGCACTCACCTCAAATATTTTGCATTAGGTATAATTGACTACTCACACCAAATAAGTTAAACTGTATGCTGAAATATGCGGTCTCTTACAACAAACCCATTGCCCAGATGAAATCTCTTATTTTTCTCTTTCTAACCTTCTGTTAGAATGTTTATTTATTTCTGCTTATTTATTATTTATCTTTCATTATTTATTTATTATTGTAAATGTTTAAAACTGAGTTTTCCTCTGAGTACAACTTTATCTCAAAAATGTTGATAGGTACTGTTTTATTATTTTTATTTCTAAATATTTTATAATTTTAATTTATTTTTTCCAACGTGTAACTTTTAAAAATTTTAAATGATTATAAATATTTTACTTGTTTTTATTATTAATTTATGTTTTATTACAATATTATCAGGAAACTTATTATTATGGGGTTTCAAAGTTAACATTAATTTCCGCATATTCTTTGAGATGAGAACTTAAGAAAAACATCTAAATTCAGATGTGTCTAAATAGTTATAAAGAGTACAAGAATACAAGAGTACAGGTCATAAGGAGTACAAGTTCTATGTGATGAACTACTGCCTTTACTTCTCTCATTGTGTTCAGTGTCCCCAAGAGTTATTCTGTTTTGAGGGAGAATAAAGTAGCATTCAAGGAAGAGTTGAATTGTTTAGAATAGCTGTGTTGAGAAAGAGAAAAGGAAACAGGTTAGAGACAAAGAGATATCTTGGTAGCAGGGATGTCCTAAATGAGGTTGGAAGCCATGAATTTATCAGAACAAAAATTAACACAATGATGCAATTTTTACAAGCAGGATTCATCACACTTAGTTTAGTAATGGTGCTGGATTTAACATTGAGCTTTTATGGGACCAGCATGTTGAAAGGGAGCTGAGGCTTGATGTTGATAACTGCTGATCAATCAGGATGCTGGCTGCTGAAGGTTGGGGCAGCTGTGGCAATTTCTATAAATAAAACATATAAAGTATGGCACATCCATTGACTCTTCCTTTTGTGAAAGATTTTTTTGTAGCATGTGATGTGATGCTATCATTTTTATGTTTACTAGTTTTTGGTTCGTTGGTTTGTTTGTGGGGTTTTTGTTTTTTTGTTTTTTATTTTTTTGAGACAGGGTCTGGCTTTGTTGCCCAGGCTAGAGTGCAGGGGTGCAATGCAACCTCTGCCTCCTGGGCTCAAGCCACATTCCCAACCCAACCTCCCAAGTAGCTGGGACTATATAGGTGCACACTACCACACCTGGCTAATTTTTGGCTTTTTTGTAGAGACAGGGTTTCTTTATTTTGCCCAGCTGGTCTTGAACTGCTGAACTCAAGTTACCTACCTGCCTTGGCCTCCCAAACTGCTGGGATTACAAAAGTAAGCCACTGTGCCTGGCCACGTGATGCTGTTTGTTAGCATTTTACCCATAGTAGAACTTCTTTCAAAACTGTAGTCTATCCTCTCAAACCTGGCCATGTTATCAGCTAAGTTTATGTAATATTCTAAGCTCTTTGTTGTAATTTCAACAATATTTACGGCTTCCTTACCAAGCATAGATTTTCTCTCCAGAAATTACTTTCTTTGCTCATCTGCAAGAAGCAACTTTTCATCAATTCAAATTTCATCATGAGATTGCACTCAATTCAGTCATATTTTCAGGTTCTACTTCTAATTATGGTTCTCTTGCTATTTTCACCATATCTGCACTGAAGTCTTGACCTCTCAAAGTTATCCATTAAGTTGGAATTAACATTCTCCAAACTCTTATTGTTGTATTTTGACCTTCTTCAATGTACCACAAATGTTCTTAAATGGTGTCTAGAAAAGTAAATCCTTTCCAGAAGGTTTTCGATTTACTTTGCCCAAATCCATCACAATCTATGGTAACTATAGCCTTAAAAAAAATGTATTTCTTAAATAAGACCTGAAAGGAAGTTTGGCAGGACACAGTGGCTCATGCCTATAATCCCAGCACTTTCAGAGGCTCAGGCAGGTGGATCACTTAAGCCCAGGAGTTCCAGTCCAGCTTGGCCAACATAATGAATACCTGTCTCTATTAAAAATACAAAAATTAGGTGGGCGTGGTGGCATATGCCTGTAATCCCAGCTACTTGGGTGGCTGAGGCAGGTGAACCTGGGAAGCAGAGTTTGCAGTGAGCCAATATTGCACCACTGCACTCCAGCCTGGGTGACAGAGCAAGACTCTGTCTCAAAAAAAAAAAAAAAAAAAAAAAAAAAAAGACTTGAAACTATGATTTATGGGCTACAGAATGGATGCTGTGTTAACAGGATGAAAACAACATTAATCTCCTTTTACATCTCTATCACAATTCTTGGATGATCAGGTGCATTGTCAGTGAGTACAACAGTTTGAAGGAAATCTTTTTTATCAAGGAGTAGATCTCAATACCTCAATAGTGAGCTTAAAATACACAGTAACCATGCTGCAGACAGATGGGCTATCATCTAGGCTTTGTTGTTTTGAAGCCAGGTTTCAACTGCTCGTCTCTAGTTATAAAAAGTCCTGGACAGCATTTTCTTCCAAGAGAAAGTTGTTTCATCTACATTGAAAATACGTTGTTCAGTGTAGCAATCTTCATCAGTTACATTAGCTAGATCTTCTGAATATCAGCATTTACTGCCACTTTTGTTACGGGGATGGCTTCTTAAAAACCACTCTATACTAGCTTCAGACGTTTCTTCTGCCGCTTTCTTACTGTAAGGTTTAAATGAAGCAAGTGAGGTTCGAATGAGGCAACTGAGGCCAGTTATTGAAATAAAGAAATTTAATCCGCTTCTGGGCGAGGTTCTGCGGTGGGACAGGAGGGGCCGGAGAAGTCGCGCTTGACTCTTCTTGGGCGTGGGGTTTTATAGGGAGTGGAGGTGTTCTGATAGGTTGTGGGGAAGCAGGACGTGGATGGGGCCAGCTGCTATTGGCAGGTAGGTGGGATTTCCGGTGAGCGGGCCGCCCGGGGGAGTGAGACCTGGACTGGGCAAAATGCTATTGGGCAGGTTCTGGCGGGGCTTCTTTCAAATTTTGGCAGGGTTTTTCAACGGTTGGCTAGGTGCTGAGTGCAGAGGCTAGTGTTGAGTGCAGATTTGCGTGCTGAGTGCAGAAGTGAGTGTGGAGTGGTGATGTGGTTTCTAGGCGGGGAGGGGTGTGGGCGTGTCCAAGCTCCCGGCGAGGTGACTGGCCTTACACTTACCTTTTTTAGTCTTCAAAGAATTGAAGAGAGTTAGGGCCTTGTTCCGGTTGAGGCTTTGGCTTAAGGGAATGTCATGGCTGTTTTGATCTTCTGTGATGACTACTCGAACTTTCTCCATATTACCAATAAGGAAGCTTCATTTTCTTATAATTCTATCATTCATGTCTTCATAGGAATAGAACTTTATTTCTTTCAAGAACTTTTCCTTTGAATTCACAACTGGCTAATCGTTTGGCCTAAGAAGGCTACTTTTGTCCTATCTTGGTTTTCAACTTGCCTTCCTCACTAAAGTTAATCATGTCTAGCTTTTGATTTCAAATGAGAGGGGTGTGACTCTTCCTTTTATTTGAACACTGTGAAGTCACCGTAGATTAACAATTTGTCTAATTTTGATATTTTTGTGCTTCTGGGAACAGGGAGCCTGAAGAGAGGGAGAGAAACTGAGTAATAGCCAGTCGATGGAACAGTCAGAGCACATATTTATTAAGTTTGCCATCTTACATGAACATAATTTGTGGCACCCCAAAACAATTAAAATAGTAACATCAAGATCACTAATCACAGATCACTTGTCAGATATAATAATAAAAAGATTTGAAATATTAAGGATTACCAAAATGTGACACAGAGACACAAAGTGAGCACATGCTGTTAAACAGAAAAATGATGCCAAGACTTGCTAGATGCAAGGTTGCCATAACCTTCAATTTGTAAAAAAACACAGTATCTACAAAAAGCAATAAAGCATTATTCTTCTGTGTAGTAGAAAAATATTTAATGGTATAAAAGCATTCAAGCTATAAGAAGTAGAAAATAAGATGTTGTAAAAATGTGTCTACTTAAGTACAATAAAATTATTTTGTAAATAATTTACTAAACAAGTATTTATGTATAACATTATTTCTATTAGGGTGGTGTCATAATAAATTACTTTCTATTTTTTTGTCCTTGATCATGTCTATTTCTAAATTATGTTTAACACTTTTCTTGTTTGCTTCTGTTTTGACTAAAGATGAACAGAAGCCAAATTAGGATCAAACGGAAATACCTCTGTTTTAGTCACTAACTTGAAGATGTTCTAAACAGCAAGCAAAAGATTTCTTTCATTAATGTCATCCCCAAGAATTGAATAAGTTTACTTTCTAAACTCAAACCCCTTGCTTAGGGGGGAATAATTAAGGAATGTGGGGTTTTTAGTTTCTCTTGTTGCTTTGTTTAGTAAAATTTTGTTTTATTTGGGCAACAATAGTCTTGTGTGTGTGTGTGTGTGTGTTTTTTCTTTTGCAAATTTGTTAGTTACAATAATAATAACCATCTGTGGCACAGATAGGCTCTTATTTTTACCTATTCATTTTCCTCAGCAGCAGTCTGTGATAAACCTTTGTTGCAAATGCATTTAAAACAGCAATATTTTTTCCTTCTCCTATATCCAACCCACTAATTTTTCTTCCCATTCTTCAGAAGATTTGTCTTTAAATGATTTTATCATCTCTACGTGGTACCTTTTTTTTTTTTTTTATAAGCCAGTCAAATTTTGCAGTGAGGGGGTTGTATACCAACTTTAGTGACACTAATGTTAATAAGTTCTGAAAACCCACTACCATCAAACCAGCCTCTAAAGGATATCTTTTTATCTACTTTTTTGTCATTATTTGTGGGGACTAAAAATTATAGGAGACAAAAATGAGGCTGTCAAATTCCAAGATATAGAATTATAGAATAATTGAATGTATAAGGACCTTAAGACTATGTCAGCTATGCACCTATTTTATGAATGAGGATAAGAGATTGAAAATAAATTGCTAATTAGTGTCTTCCTTGCCAGTCAGTGCCTACATTGCTAATTAGCGCCTTTCACTTTTTGTTGCTATGACGACCACCTTCAGGAAGAGGAAGTTACTCATTATAAAATCCACATGCCAAATGCCAAGATCTCAAAGTTTTGATACTGTCAAAACTTAATTTTATTGTTAAACTCATTTCTTATTCTTCTAAGTAATGTTTTCTAATACTTTCAAATAATTTTCAGCAGCTCTTGTCATTAAGTAGTTTTTCTACCTCCAGCTGTTGCAGTCAAAAGATTGCCATAGAGGTGAAATCGTTTCATGAAGACTAAGCATACCTTCCCTTAAAATGCACGTAGAGGCAGGGCCAGGATGGCCACTAGAAGCAGTGCCGTTCCGAGGCTCCCGTTGAGAAAACCATAATAAACGTGTGAATCTTTCACCGGCAACCGAGGTATCCAGGTTCTCTCAACAAAATTGACTAGAAGGCTGGCATGACCCTCGGCGAGAAGAAAGAAGTGTGGTGCAACAGCCCACCTGAGAGCCACATGGGGCAGGGGAACCCCCTCTCCCCAGCCAAGGGAGGTAGCAAGTGAGCATGCTACCCAGCCAGAGAAATTGTGCTTTTTCTGTGGAACTGTGCAACTCATGGATCAGAACACCCCACTTGCAAACCCACACCACCAGGGCCTAGCATCCCAACCCCAGAATGCACAGATTCTCACTGCCTCTCAGCTGGAATCTGCTTAAGCCTACCAAACTCCCAAGGGGAGGGGTGACCAGCACTGGCTGTGGCTGGCTGCTCTCTCAGCCATTTGAGCTCCTTGGAAGAGGGGCAGCAGCCAGCACTGGGACTCACAACTGCCTAACACACTAAGATCACTGGGTGGGGAAAGGGTGGCACCCATCTTCATAGCTCTAGTCTGTGCTTTTCCCCTGTTAGAGCCAGGGAGGCTGGATGGCTTGGTCCCAAGACTTGTCCTACACCCCAACAGAACAGCTGTGATAGTCTGTGATCAGAGTGCCTCTTCAGGCGTAAACTTGACCCATCCTTCCTCATTGGGTTGGGCTTCCCTGCAGGAATGCCAATAACTCCACTCAGAGGCTCAGTGACAAAATCCGGATCTCCCAGATCTGAGCCCCTAGGGAAAGGGTGACCATAGTCTCTGTGGACCAGCAGACTTAGCTTCTCCTCCTGGTAGTTCTGAGGAATCCAGGCAGCCCAGATGAGTGGGTTTCCCCCCAGCAAAGCACACCCCATCCACCAAGGAACAAAGTGCTTCATTAAATGGGTCCTGTTCCCTGTGCCACCCACTGGGTGAGACCCTCCAACAGGGGTGGTTAGACACCCCACACAGCAGTGATCCTACTAGCATCAGGTTGGGGCTCCTTGAGATCAGAGGAGCAGACACCCATTGTTCTTCAGCCTCCTTGAGTGACATCTCCAAGCACAGGAGCAAATCAGATGAATAGAGCCTGAAGTAAACTCACAGCAAACTACAGCAGCCCTACAGAAGAAGAAGAAGGACCTGACTATTGAAAGAAAAACAAACAAGCAGAAAGCAACAATAGCATCAACAACAAAAGGCCCCCACAAAAATCCCATCGAAGCATCAGCAGCCTCAAAGACCAAAACTAGAAAAACTCATGAAGATGAGAAAGAATCAATGAAAAAGATCTAAAAACGCAAAAGGCCAGAGTGCCTCTTCTCCAATCATTGCGACATTTCTCCATCAAGGGTGCAGAAATTGATGGAAGATCTGATGGATGAATTGACAGAAGTAGGCTTCAGGAGATGGGTAATAAAAAACTATATTGAGCAAAAGGACCATGTTCTAAATCAATGCAAAGAAGCTAAGAACCTTGATAAAAAGTTCGAGGGATTGCTAATTGGAATAACCAGTTTAGAGAGGAATATAAACCACCTGATGGACAGCATGAGAACTTTGTGAAGCACACACAGGTATCAACAGCCAAATCAACCAAGTGGAAGAAAGGACATCAGAGTTTGAAGACCAGCCTGCTGAAATAAGACATGCAGACAAGAATTGAGAAAAAAGAATGAAAAGGAATGAACAAAACCTCCAAGAAATACAGAACTCAGAAGGAGACAGGGAGAATGGAAACAAGGTGGAAAATACACTTCAGTATATTATCCAGGAGAACTTTCCCAACCTAGTAAGACAAGCCAACATGCAAATTCAGGAAATACAAAGAACACCATTAAGATACTCCATGAGAAGAGCAACCCCAAGACATATAATTATCAGATTCTCCAAGGTCAAAATGAAGGAGAAACTGTTAAGGGAAGCCAGAGAGAAGGCTATGTCACCTAGATGCCCATCACACTAACAGCAGACCTCTCAGCAGAAACTCTACAAGCCAGAAGAGATTGGGGGCCAATATTCAACATTCTTAAAGAAAAGAATTTTCAACCCAGAATTTCATGTCCAGCCAAACAGTTTTATAAGTGAAGGACAAATAAAATTTTTTCCAGACAATCAAATGCTAAGGGATTTCATTACCACCAGGACTGCCCTACGAGAGCTCCAGAGAGAAGCACTAAATATGGAGAGAAAAAACTGGTACCAGCCATTGCAAAAAATACACCAAAATATAAAGACCAATATACTACCAAGAAACTGCAGCAACTAGTGTGCAAAATAAACAAATAGCATCATAATGACAGAATCAAATTCACACATAACAATACTAACCTTAAATGTAAATGAGCTAAATGCTCCAATTAAAAAATACAGACTAGTAAATTGGATAAGGAGTCATGACCCATTGGTGTGCTGTATTCAGGAGACCAATCATACATGCAAAGACATACACAGGCTCAAAATAGAGGGACGGAGGAAAATTTACCAAGCAAATGAAAAGCAACAAAAGAAAACAACAAAAAAAAAAAGCAAAGCAGGGGTTGCAATCCTAGTCACTGACAAAACAGACTTTAAACAAACAAAGACCAAAAAGACAAAGAAAGACATTATATAATTATAAAGGGAACAATTCAATATGAGGAGCTAAGTATTCTAAATATATATGCACCCAATAGAGGAGCACCCAGATTCAAAAAATAAGTTCTTAGAGATCTACAAAGAGACTTACACTCCCACACAATAGTGGGAGACTTTAACACCCCACTGTCAGTATTAAATCAATGAGACAGAAAATTAACAAGGATATTCAGGACTTGAACTCAGCTCTGGATCAAGTGGACCTAGCAGATGTCTACAGAACTCTCTACCCCAAACCAACAGAAAATACATTTTTATCAGTGCCACATGGCACCTATTCTAAAATTGACCACATAGTTGGAAGTAAAACACTCCTCAGCAAATGCAAAAGACAGAAATCACAACAAACAGTCTCTCAGACCACAGTGCAATCAAATTAGAACTCAGGATTAAGAAACTTACTCAAAACCACACAATTACATGGGAATTGAACAACCTGCTCCCGAGTGACACCTGGGTAAATAATAAAATTAAGGCAGAAATCAAGAAGTGCTTTGAAACCAATAAGAGCAAAGAGACAACATACTAGAATCTCTGAGATACAGCTAAAGCAGGTGGTAAGAGTTAGTTATAGCACTAAATGCCCACATCAGAAAGCTAAAAATATCTCTAATCCACACCCTAACATCACAATTAAAAGAGCTAGAGAGGCAAGAACAAACTAACCCAAAAGCTAGAAGAAGACAAGAAATAACTAAGATCAGAGAAGAATTGAAGGACATAGAGATATGAAAAACAATACAAAAAAATCAATGAATCTAGGAGCTGGTTTTTTGAAAAAGGTAACAAAGTAGATAGACCACTAGCTAGACTAATAAAGAAGAAAAGAGAGAAAAATCAAAGAGACACAATAAAAAATAAAGGGACATCACCACTGACCTCAAAGAAATACAAACTACCATCAGAGAATACTATAAGCATCTCTACACAAATAAACTAGAAAATCTACAAAAAATTGGTAAATTCCTGAACACATACACCCTCCCAAGACTAAACTAGGAAGAAGTTGAAGTGCTGAATAGACAAGTAACAAGTTCTGAAACTGAGGCAGTAATTAATAGCCTACCAACCAAAAAAACCTAGGACGAGATGGATTCAAATTCAGAAAACCAAACACTGCATGTTCTCACTTATAAGTGGGAGCTGAACAATGAGAGCACATGGACACGGAGAGGGGCTGGTTGGGGGTTGGCGGGGGTGAAGGGAGGGAACTCAGAGGATGGGTCAATAGGTGCAGCAAACTACCATGGCACGTATATACCTATGTAACAAACCTGCACATTCTGCACATGTATCTCATTGTTTTAAAGAAGAAATAAAGAAAAACATAAATAAAGAAAAAAGAAAAACATACACTTAGCTTTTTCCAGGAGTTCTACCAGAACAAAAAATATTCCTAAGCATGGTCTTGAGTATTAAAATTCAGAATATAAACTGGCTCTGACTTTCTTCTTTGTTTCTTTGGGAAAAGTTTGCCAAATGACAGACAGACAACATGGACACACACAGATATGCCATTTTATTAGGAAATCCAAAAGAGTGATTTTAAATCCCTCAAGGCTCTGGCTTCTCTCATGGAAAAAAAAATGAATGGAGATATTTAAAAATTCATTATCATTTCTCCTTTGGATATTCCTGTTTTGAGCACTTTGAAAAGACCTTGATCTTTTTCCAGGTAATAATAGCTTTAACTGGCATTAAAGAAATGATATTTACAAAAAATTCATAATTGCATTAACTCTCTTTGAAATAAACTAATAGAGCTCCATCATAAAGGAGAAACCTATTAATAATTAATCTTTTGCATTTAAGAGCAATAAAGAAACTTTCAGCAAATAAAGTAGCTGATTTTTACCTTGAAGCTCATAAAATTATAAAGCTGCTTATAGAAATTAACTTCCTAATTTATGCCATGTTCATCACTGAATTTGTTTAATACCACAACTGTCTGCTTTACTTCATAAGCCCTAAACTCTACCAAATAGCCCATCTTTGGCCACATTGTTTGCTATTATCATTTGTTAAATGTGCTACAACCGATTTTTACAGACTTACCTAGACAGCTTTTGGTACTTAAAGGAACACGTTTACACTGTTGGTGGGAGTGTAAATTAGTTCAACCATTATGGAAGACAATGTGGTGATTCCTCAAGTATCTAGAAATAGAAATTCCATTTGACCTAGCAATCCCATTACTGGGTATATACCCAAAGGATTATAAACAATTCTATTATACAGGCACATGCACACGTATGTTTATTGTGGCACTGTTTACAATAGCAAAGACCTGGAACCAACCCAAATGCCCATCAATGATAGACTGGAAAAAGAAAATGTGGCACATATACACCTTGGAATACTATGCAGCCATATAAAAGGATGAGTTCATGTCCTTTGCAGGGACCTGGATGAATCTAGAAACCATCATTCTCAGCAAACTGACATAAGAACAGAAAACCAAACACTGTATGTTCTCACTCATAGGTGGGTGATGAACAATGAGAACACTTGGGCAAAGGGAAGGGAACAACACTCACTGGGGTAGGTGGGGGGGTGGAGGGGAGGGAAGGGGAAGAACAGTGGGGGGTGGGGAGGATGGGGAGGGATAACACCTGGAGAAATGCCTGATGTAGGCGATGGAGGGCGGGAGGGTGGGGATAGAGACAGCAAACCACCATGGCATGTATTTACTTATGCAACAATCCTGCAGGATGCAGGATGTGCACCTGTACCCCAGATCCCAAAGTACAATTTAAAAAAAAATGTATTGTGGTACCAAAGCCCTCAGGACAACAGCAAAATAATTTATTACTTGTTCTAAATGTTAGTGAATTAAATGGAATATAGTAAAAAGGAAAGAGGTTGCTTCCCTAGCTCCATTGTTGAGATATTGAGATTGCTAATGAGCAAATATTTTTAAAAGGTAAATCGTGATTCTCATATAGATAAAAAGTGAACACATGGCAGTAATTTTATAGAATTCATTATTAAATGAGAGAGCCAATTCAGAGGAAAATCCAAAAATAGTGACATTTTTAAGCCAGGAATATTGGCAAGCATTTACAGACAGATGCAAAATGTTCTCTTCCACAGACAGAGTGAGGTTGTTCCTCCATTGAACCAGGTTATTTGCTTCACCATAGACAACAATTTTTTACATTTCCATCTAAAACTTGAAGAGCTGTAAAATAGCTCAAAACAATGAAAAACATCAGCTTCCATATAAGCAGAATCACATAACTGGAAAGTTTGTACAATAAAAAAGGCATAGAAGTCTTAAAAGCATGCATTTTTCCCCTAGTATCAAATGCAAAGCATAGACATAAATATATAAAATGTATTTTATTATTATTATTTATTTCACTCAGCCAAGAGGACAAGACAGCAGAAATTCTGAAATGCTAAATTGAATATTCCTTTGAGGTATATAGTTTATATGATCGCTTCTAACTACATTAGAAAGCACCAGTCATATTCAGTGATAAGAACACAAATAAATATTGTGCTCTGTGATCTCTATTTAAGCGATATTTGCTTCTGATTGAAAGAAATATGAAGGATTGAGTGAGAGGAAATAAAAATACATCTTCTCCTAATGCAAAGGTAACATCAGGAAATCTGCACGGAGAAGAAGGTATTACATTACTTTCGTGGTATATGAACATTATTGTCACTTCAGTTCTATCATATCGAAGAGATTCTTTTATCCCTTTGCTTTTGACTCTAGCTTTTGGCTGATAACAGCTTGCAAAACACCAGCATGGATTTTACATAGAAAGATCACATAATCCTGAATGCTATAAGAGAAAATTGAAATGGTTTGGCTTTTTAGCGCTACATTTAAATTATAACATGCTAGAAAACTCTTCTCAAAGAGGAAAAAGAGTAACTATGTTGTGGAGTAAACAAAGGATGCTGAAATATAATTATATTAAACAAGAGAGCAAGGGAAATAAACAAACAATGTAAAAATATATATATATATATAAAATATTATATATTTATAACATTTTCTTTATCCAGCCAATTGTTGATGAACCCTTAGGTTGATTCGTTATCTTAGCTATTGTGAATAGTGCTGTGATAAACATGGGAGTGCCGATATGTCTTTACTACATTGATTTGCTTTCTTTTTCGTATATACCTAGCAATGGGATTGCTGAATCATACAGTAGTTCTAGTTTTAGTTTTTTTGAGGACCCTCCAAGCTGTTTTTCATAGTGGATGTACTAATTTACATTTCCACCAACAGTGTATGACCTTTCCACTTTTCCCTACCCTTGCCGGCATTCATTATTGTCTGTCGTTTGAATGAAATTCATTTTAACTGGAGTGAGAGAATAGTTTATTGTGGTTTTGATTTGCATTCCCCTGATAGTTATGTTGATTATTTTTTCATATACCTGTGGGCCATTTGTTTGTCTTGTTCTTAAAAATGTCTATTCAAATATTTTGCCAATTTTTTAACCGAATTATTTGTTTTCTGCCATTGCATTGTTTGAGCTTATTATATGTTCTGATTAGTAATCCCTTGTCAGATGGATAGTTTGCAAATATTTTCTCCCATTCTATATGGGATTTCACTCTGTTGATTTTTTTCTGTGCTGTGCAAGTGTTTTACCTTAATGTAATCCCATTCATCAATTTTTGCTTTGGTTAGCTATGCTTTTGAAGACTTACTTAAGATATGTTTACCAAAAGCAATGTTCTGAGGTGTTTGCCTAGTGTTTTCTTTTAGTAATTTCATAGTTTTAAGTGTTATATTTCAGTCTTTAATCCATTTGAACTTGATTTTTGTATATGATGAAAGATAGGGATCAACTTTTATTGTTCTACATATGGTTATCCTGTTTTCCCAAGAGCATTTAGTGAAGAGACTATCTTTTCCTTAGCATATGTTCTTGGCACTGTGATTAAAATGAGTCAACTGAAAATGTGTGAATTTATTTCTAGGTTCTCTATTCTGTTTAATTGGTCCATGTGTCTGTTTTTATGCCACTACCATGCTATTTTGGTTACTGTAGCTTTGTAGTATACTTTGGAGTCAGGTAATGTGATGCCTCTAGCTTTATACTTTTTGCTCACGATTCTTTTGGCTATTTGGAATCTTTTGTGATTTTATACAAATTTTAGGATGGTTTTTCTTATTTCTGTGAAGAACATCATTGGTTGATAGGGATTGTATCAAATCTGTAAATTTCTTCAAGCAGTATGGTCATGTTAGCAATATTAATTCTTCCAATCCAGGAACATGGAAGATCTTCCCATTTTTTAATGCCATCTTCAATTTATTTCATCAGTGCATTATGGTATTCATTGTAGAGGTCTTTTACTTCTTCGGTTACATTTTTTCCTATATTATTTTACTTTTTGTAGCTATTGCAAATGGCATTGCTTTCTTGATTTCTCTTTCAGATTATTTGCTTTGGTATATTAAAATGCTACTGAATTTTCATGTTGATTTTGTGTTCTGTGACTTCACACTGAATTCATTAATCAGTTCTAACAGTTCTTTGACAGAGTTTTTAGGTTTTTTCTAAATATAAGATCATCTCATCTGCAAAGAAGAACAATTTGATTTCTTCCTTTCCAATTTAGATACCTTTGTTTCTTTCTCTTGCCTAATTGCTCTGATTAGGATTCCAGAACTCCATTGCATAAGACTGGTAATAGTGGGCATCTTTGTCTTGTTCAAGATCTTAGAGGAAAAGTTTTCCATTTTTCCCCATTCAGTATGATGTTGGCTGTGGGTTTGTTATATATGGCCTTTATTGTTTGGTAATATGTTCCTTCTATAACTACTTTGTTGAGATTATTTATCATGAATAGATGTGAAATTTTAATGAATGCTGCTGCTACTTTTTTCTCCTCCTCCTCCTCCTCCTTCCTCTTCCTCTTCCTCTTCTTTTTTTATTTATTGACAGAGTCTCACTCTGCTGCCCAGGCTGGAGTGCAGTGGCATGATCTCAACTCATTGATCCCTCTGCCTCCCAGATTCAAGTGATTCTCCTGCCTCATCCTCCCAAGTAGCTGGGATTACAGGTGTGTGCCACCATGCCTGATTAATCTTTTCCTATGAACTTTCCTTTTCCCCCCTCTTTCCATTTGTTCTTTTATTCTTTTTAGAGTCAGAGTATAAAAAGAGGATAAATATTGAAGCAGTAAGATTTGGCTTTATTTATCACTCAACATTCCACAGATGTCCAACTGCACTTATTTTTCTCTGGGATTTAGTTATCGTCTTTGCAATTAAAGGTAATATTACCTATCCTAAAAAGTTGTAAATTTTTAGTTGTGAATTAAATACTAATAATGCATATAAGGGCCTCATTGGTATTTACAATCTAATAAATACTCCAACAATTGTAAGTATTATTGATTATTAGTATAATCAATAATATTTACTACATTTTTCTGGGAATTCTCCCCCCAACACACATACACACACAATACATTTCTTCCTTTGAATCCTCTTGCTTCCTACTACTTAGCATCATGCAGAAATCATAATGCTGCTAAAGATGTAGACAAGAAAATAAATGTATACATATAACAACAAACACAAATATTATGAAGAGGAAAAGGAGGAGAAGGAAAGGACATGTATAGTATTCATTTAATATCCCCCTTTGGGCAGATACCATGCTAAGAGCTTCAGTATCACATTTCATTCTCATGGAAATTCTATGAGCTGGGCACATTTATTATCAAGTATCTCTAATCTTCCCAAAAGGAAATGGAGGCTTGAACAAATTCACATGGCTATTAAGTGGCAGAGCCAGATTCTGAACAGAGAGTGTGTGCCTTTAAACACTGCACTACTTTGGTTCACAAATTGCAAGATAATCTGAGGAAAAAATGTGGTAGGGGCTAATTTTCCTTACTTTTAGAGAGAAGGTATTATTCTCTAGAGGTGATGAGAAAAGAAATGCTCATCTCCACCTCTAGAGAATAATAGGGAAAGAGTTTATTGAAAGGTAGTGTGGGCGCTTGATTGATGCATGATTTTAACAACTGTGCTATCTAGTGTGAAAATCAGGGAAAGCTTATGGTTCCTATGTATCCTCCCCTGAATTTTCTTTAATCTCATATAATGGATAGAGCAGGTCATTGAACCACTGTTCCAGGAAGTGGAGATTTAACAGGAGTCATGTTTAAGTGCAAATGGGCACATTCTCTCTTCAGGTGCACTTTCCAGAGGTTAAAGAGTTCAGAACAGTTATGAGGGCTTGCTCTCTTCTGACAAAGAAAAATCTGCTTATACTTTTTATTGATTTTAAAAAACAGTGTTCACATATTCCAGGTTTTAAATAATGAAGATGTTTGCAGATCAGATGAAATCAAAGAAGAAACCAAGAATAGTGTTCTAAGTAAAGAAAATAGAAAAACAACTGAATCAGTTAATAAATATGTGGTAAGGAGTCCTCTGTTAGAAAGAAACCAGAGTCTTAAACAATTCTACAGCTGGACTCAACAACAACAAAGCTTCTGAACCCTTTCTGAAGATATGCCTATCAGAAGCTTTGATCAGAATTAAACCTTGATTCCTAGATGGAAGTCATCTTAATACAGCATTGGAATGCCAGAAATGCCAGGAGGGGCTAAGAGGAAATTGAAAGAACATGGGTTTTACATATATTAATGAACATCACAAGGAAAAAGGCAAAATGAGGGAAATTCTGAGGATTTGTAATTACACTATAGCAGATTTTTAAACATTAAAAAAGTTTTAAATGTCATTTTTAGACATGAATTAATATGCATTGGTGGTGGTCCCCAATTCTGTCCCAAGAATAAGAGCTACGGTGTCATCATTAACTTCCTGATGGAGAATTTCTCCCAGTTGAGATTTCACTCACAGGCCACAGACTTAAGAAAACTGATGTATTGGGAAAGACACACACACACACACACACATATATACACACACACACACACAATTAAATTACAGTCATCCCTTGGTATCCATGGAGGATTGGTTACAGGGCCACCAAAATCCATGGATGCTCAAATTAGTGATATAAAATAGCCTAGTATTTGCATATAACTTACCTACCCATATACTTCCACACACTTTAAATAATCTCTAGATTACTTATAAAATTGAAAGCAATGTAAATGCTATGTAAATAGTTGTTATACTATATTATTTAGGGAATAAAAACAAGAAAAAGTCTATACATTTTCAATACAGATGCAATTTTTTCCTCAACTATTTTTCATCCACAGTTGGTTGAATTCATGGATTCAGAATCCAGAAATATAAAGGGCCACCTACATGTGTAAATGTATATATGTGTGTGTGGTTGTGTATATATGTATATATGTATTTATGTATATATACACATATATAACCACACACATATATACATATGTACATATATATGTACATCCACACATATACACAAACACATAGAGAAATTATATATATATATACACACACACACGTATATATTATACATTTTTTTGCTTTCTTCTGATTTTTCTATATAAGATTTTTCTCCAAGACAAAATTTTGGTATGATCTATAGCAACAAGATCTAGAATGAAATATTTGCTATGTCCTGAAATTAATACTTTGGCTTGGGTACACTACTGTATAATGAAATGGTTTCTTAAGTTGCAAGTTATTGCAGCAAAAAGTATCTGGTGCTTAAATTCTTATGTGTGTTTATCTTCTGAGATTTTGGAAAAATGAAATGTATAACAGAGTTGGAGTTGAATTTTTTTCCAATTTCAGAGGTAATTAATGGTGCCAAGCAGCAACATCAGTTTTAAAGAAAAACAGACTTGGCTAAAGCTGTGAAGGAGGAAGCCAGACTCCAGAGAAACCACCGATCCCTGGGACTGAGACAACTAAGAAAAAATGGTGGCAAAGTGTCTTCTGTACATATGCTGGTATTTTTTTCTGTGTCAACAAAAGGATAGGAGATTTATTTTATTATAATTTTAATTTCAACGTTGGAACACAAACTTATTTTAAAAATTTACATTTTGTAAATTGTTCAATATTATTTTATGTCATATCCTAATAAAACAGTTTATAAGATTGTAGGTTACAAAATCAGAGAAGAGTTATTCTTCCATATTTTGGTCATATGAAATTTACTTAATATCTCTGCCCTCAGTTTACCCACTTGTAGATTGATATACTGTCAGTACCTACCTCAAGGCATTACTGTAAAGATGAAAATAAATTACATGTGTAAAGTGCCTAGCCCAAGACAAGTGTTTAGTAAATATGAGCTAACCACTATTGTTCCTAACTGCTATGGTGTGAATGTCCCCTCCAAAACTCATGTTGAAATGTAATTGCTATTTTAACAGTAATAAGGGGTGGGATCTTTAAGAGATGGTTAGGTTATAAGGACTCCACTCTCATGAATGAATAAAAGCCACTATTGAGAGAGTGGGTTTCTGATGAAAAGACAAGTTTGGACTGACGGCCTCTCTCTGTCTCACTTTCCTTTGTCTTCCACCACGGGATAACACAGCATGAAGGCCCTCACAAGACACAGTACTCTTGGACTTCCCAGCCTTCAAAACTGGGAGAAAAAAATTTTTCTCCTTGTTACATTACCCAGTCTGTGATATTCTGGTACAGCGGCAGCAAACAGACTAAGACACTGACATGTTGGCTTTGCTATTTCCTGGTGCATGTTTCATGATGCTGTTTGGTAAGCTGGTTTTGAGGACATGGGGAAAGAAGAGGAGGAATATCTACCATTGAATAAGTACTTAGTATCTACTAGGCGGTGTGCTAAGCACTATCACACAGTTTATTTATTTATTCCTGACAAGAACTGTAGATGTAAAAGATATTAATACTGCATTACTGAAGTTAAAAATTTGTCATGTATGCAGCCCATACATTATAAAGAGCACAAAACATTGAAAATGTAATCGTACTGTATTCAAAAATTATATTTTGATTCAGCAAAGCCGCTCACTTCCATGACACAGTAGTGAAGTACTGGCATACATCTTGTTGTTTCATTTTCATATTAAAGTAAATAAGAATTACAACCAACGTTTATGTCAGATCAATTACAACCATAGTTTCACTATAGATACAAGAGTTGGGCAAAAATCAATGAAAATGTTCCATAAGAATCAATTGGCAATGTGGAATTTATAATGCAGAATATCATATATTTTGTTATTGTTTATAAATTGAGTGTTATATATCCTTTATATCAATATAATTTATAATCAGTTTAACACACATGTGTTAAACTTAGCGTTGTTGTTTTGCACAGATTGCACTTAATTCATCCTCAGAAGGGAGGAGTTTGTCTATGGGTTAGACCAATGCCCTGGGATGTACATCTTTCAAAGTTGTTAAATATTATGTGTATAAATATATATGTGTGTATAAATATATACCTGATACTCTTGCTCCATGAAGCCTGAGAAGTAAGGCAGAGATAGGCTAAAAACCTGGTCATCTCTCTTTCACTTGGCTGCCTACTCCCTTTTATACCTGCTTTATTACACTTGATTGGTGATGAAAAATGAGCCTGAGAATTGCTGCTAATGCTGCTTTTCTAGTTATCGCTGACCTTGCCATTAAAGCAGGAAGATCTAGATTCAGTGATTGGCTTGGGAAAAACAAAGTAGATGAGACTACATATATAAATGCTATATTGGTAAGAGAGCCCCAAGCCTGTCCTAGATGTAGACAGATAATTTCTGAATATATAATCAAGTTCTACACTGTGTTTTCAGGCCAAGTTTATAGCATAATGGAAAATGCCCTTATATCTATTATTTTTACTCTGGATCTATATATTATCTTTGGAAACTTGGAGTATATTAACAAGATTTTTTTTCTTTTTAAGTAATATCTTAAGCTCACTCCTTGCACTATTACAGTCCTCACAAATTACAGAAGCAGCATTTCTCTCTGATTATAATTTTGCCCATCTTCCTTCCCTGAACTCAGGTCATCAGCAACATTTGAACTAGAAGTCAATGTCTGATTGGTTCCAGAATCTATGTTATAATAATATGGTTTCTGGAGAGACCAGGAATGATAGGTAAAGAATCATGAAATACTGTAGACAAAAAAAAAAAAAAAAAAAAAGATTGCCTATTATATCTATCAGCTCTAACAAAATCAGGGTATAAATTGTTCTATGTCAGGGTGAAAAATCACAGGTTTTCTTTGAAAGTATACAAAATTAAACAAAAGAAAAACTAAGCATACTGAGAGAGCATTGACAGTTGTCATCAGTACTTCTTATAGTTAGAAAGAGCAACCGCATCTCTGACAGTCTATGAGGTATCAGTGCCACAAAATAAGCTATCAGTGGCCTCTATACAAAACGTGGGAGGATGAAAAAGGTTTGAAACATGAAGCAAAGCAGCTTGGAGTGGGTTTGGAATGTGGATATTTTTGCCTCATGGATATGTAGATGGAAGAAATCTAGAAAAAATAGATTTCACAAGAAAATCCCATGACTGTTTCTGCAAAAATATGACCCACTCTCTCTGGCTTTCATTTTCCCACTTCTAATGAGCAATTTTTGTGGGAAATGTTTTATTTCCCTTTCAGCTCTATTATAACAAATACAACAATGCAAGCATGATAAGAAATGGAAGCTAGCACTCTCAGAGTAAAAATTAAGAAAGACAGGAGAATGAGGCAGATCAAAGAACTTTTCTTCCTCTGTCTAAATGTGGCAGCTGCTATTTAACTCCAATCTATGTTTGTATAAACACAGAGCCAGTGTTGCCATACTGGTCATTATTTTAAAGAAATCAAAAATATATACTTAATTAGAAATGTATAAATTATAAGTGTTGGGAATGACCAATAATTTTTAAAAAAATTATAGACCAGAAATATTCAGGCTACATAAAACTTTCCTAATGGTAAATATTGAGACATCAATTTACAACTGCTACCTGAAACTCATAAGGTAACTAAAAAGACGTGAAACGTATCTGATTTTACTATAAAAACCGAACACAAAATAGTTCCAAGGACATATAATGTTACGACTTAAGGGTGACTGAAATGAGTGAGAGGGCACTTCACTACATAGAATCACTTTTCCACTTCCAAATCAAATGATGTTAGTGATTTTCTACTGTTCCAAAGTGTCCATCGATCCAATCATTATAGCTCAAATCTAGCAAAACCTGATACTGCATGATGAGCTGAATATTTACATAGAGTTCATCCACTCCATTGATGTTTTACTTACACATTTGACACAATGACTTATTGGCACACCCGATTAAAAGCATTCACACCTACCTGAAGAAACCATAGAGTAATGTAAATTCAACATGTGTTATTTCAGGCAGCCAGTCTTTGAAAGCACTTTTCATTTAGAAATGAAAGGCGAAGGTCTAAAGCAAGGAACTCTCTTACCTAATCAATTATTAGCATATATGAAATGCTGACCTGATCCCCCTTATTAATAACTGATTACTTAACAAAAATAAAAAACAAGAGAGAAATTTATTTCCTTTCTGAGTAAAGTAAATCTTTGGTTTTAGCACAAGCAGGCAAATCAGTAACCAAATAATAAATGGAGAGTTAAATGAAGGTCTATCATGTGCTTCATTTGCCAATGGTTGCTTACTTTCTGATGATTCTAAACTTTTAGTGACCATACTCTACTAATAAAAACAGTTCATCCTAATAAATTTACAAGCCAGTTTTCAAAAGCAACACATTGCCACTTTCACACTATCCAATGAGCCTTCTTGCATTGCAATGTTCTCATTCAACAAGATTAAGAAGCACAAATGCAGAACAATGATCCCCATGACTATGAGGGAGCATTACTCATCACTACTAGCAAATATGCGTGCATATTGCCAGCAACTGCAACTCCAAGCTAAAGCTATAAATGTTGGACTAACTTCCAAAGCAATATTTATGACAATTTCCCCCGGAGAAATAATTGCAGTCTTTATACATGCCTGCAATAAAAAAATATAGCTTGGGAAATGTATGCTCCTTTAGGGTTCAGCACAAGTTTCGAATCAGAATATCAGTGAATGAGGAGGGTTAGTCACTCCAATTCTGTGTGCTGCATGGTAGTAATCTGAAAACCTTAAAGATTCAGGCTGCTGTAAAAAATGAGTATCTTTCTTGGTGAGGGAACTTTCCTGTACATCTTATGCACCATTATATATGAACTGCATCAAGATCAGTGTAAATATTGGAAAGTTGATCAAGACTGTTTTATAAAGCAGGTATTTATGACACTGATTAAGAATACAAAATGTATTCTAGCATAGATATTTATTATACTTCTTGAATTAAGTGTTTACTTTTCATGGCATTTTAATAATGGATATGTTACTATACCTGTTAAGAAAAAGATTCTGATAAAATTTAATAAATAAATAGAGGAGTAGTTTGCTAATTCATAGTTAATAAATAAGTCTTTTTCTCCAAAACAGAAAATGATATTTCTCTGGATATTTTTCAATAATATTTTAGCTAGGGCTTCCTTGCCAACAACACATATACTTAAAAAGCAAATGCTAAGTAAATCAGGGAAGTTTTTGGTACTTTATGGCATCAAATAAGTTCAACTGATTTTTTTCAACAAAATGACTAGCTGTTAGACATAATCTACTTAAATTGAGTGGCAATTTAAACTATGCCTTCATAACACTAAAATAGCAGATCAACTCGACAGGAAAAATATAATCAAGCAGACTGGGATCATGCACATTTGGCTGACAGATAGAACTTTTTACTTTTTAACCTTTCATTTCAATGTCTAAGAGTCTTACCAACAACTCCTAAAACCTCAAAACCTGTACACTAAGAAAAGTTAATGTTCAGCATGAGAAGATCTGACTTTTGTTCTATGATCACACAGGGATTAAAGGTACCATTGAAACCACTGGATGCAGCTTCTCCATTCCTGCCCTTAAAATTATATCTTTTAAATGGACTCCTTCATATTCAGCAGAGAGCCTGGCCAGCCCAAGGTAGAGTCGGAAAACAGACAAAGACATTTTTTAAGTATCCTCCAAATTCCTGATCAAGAGCCCGTCTCCTTCCTGATAACAACCCCAGCCCCTTCACATGTTGCCTTCCAGGTGACTAGTGGCGTCAGGGCCATAACGTACTCATCCTCGTACTTCGTAAGATTTAAGATCAAAATCCTTTCTCAACCCTGAGACACTCAGTGCTTTAAGTCAGTGCTTTACTTACCACTTTTGAAAAATCTGTCAAACTATTTGTATCTATAAAGCTAAAGTCTGGTAATGACTTACATTCCATGCAACTCTTACACTTTATCCCAGGAGTCTTTGATACAAACCAGTGGTCAGTGAGAAGACATTCACATTACAGTCAGGCTGAGAGAACATTGTTTGTTGTGGAGACTGGGTCAGTGCTCCTGAAGCAGTCAGCATATGGAGGGCTGACTCTGATTCCAGAATTACAAATATTACTCAAGGATAAAAAT
This sequence comes from Aotus nancymaae, assembly GCF_030222135.1. Classification (NCBI taxonomy): domain Eukaryota; kingdom Metazoa; phylum Chordata; class Mammalia; order Primates; family Aotidae; genus Aotus; species Aotus nancymaae. Next base: position 45,393,788 of record NW_026988421.1, on the reverse strand, counting down.
TCTGCAGTTCACAATCATCCACATACCTTTTTAAATATAGATATTCCAGGGACTCTGACTCTGTGTGGTTACAGTAATATCTAGACACTTACTTTTTTTTTTTTTTTTCAAAAAAAGTACCAGAGATAATATTGAGGCATGGTAACACAGTTGAGTACCACTTGGACAAGATTCCAGTTATTAGGCCATGCCTGAGGTCCATTCTGTAATTAAGTTTCTTCGTTATGAAGCAAATCATTCTTCTCAATCATGAGAGAGAAAAAATTGCAGTAAGCTATTTTTCTCAGTCTTTTCTTAGGCACCAAAACTCATATGCAGAGATTTTTAGTAGTAAACACAATGATCTATCAGGGTTTAAATCCAGATTTCCTTTTTCTCCTAACACTCCCCATTAATGGACGTGCAGCAGAGCCCTAGATGACTTCACTCCATTACTGAAATGAATAGGCAGGCCTCATAAAAAGCATCCTTGGCCAAACCATTCATATTGTAAAAATAAGTTCCCTATGGACTGGAAAGTACATCTCCCTTTCGATTAGAGCATCCTGTGTGGCTTTCATGTATATGGTTGACTAATTAAGAGAGCTCATCATTGCTGTCAATAAAACTGCTCTCCTTGACAACTCGGCAAATCTTAACAAGAGCATTTCTGCCACCTAGTGTTCAAAGCCAGCAAAAAATACTCTCAGCACCTGGAAGGGCATAGCTCTTTTCTGTCAGGCCCAAATGAGTTTTTAGTTTCCATTGCCAAGGTCAATTCAGAACTGCTTGGGGAAGATAAGGAAAAATAATATTTCTGGGAAAAAAAAAACCTTGTACAATATTACTCTTACTCATTCAATGAACAACTTGGACTCTAATGAATAGATCATTAACGTCATGATCCATTTTTGTGACCCAGATTCTGATTAAATTTGGCTCCATAAAATAAGCTTCTAGCAAATGTCCTTAGAGCCTCACCCATGCTATAGGCAGCAGTATGTATTTTGCACATTAAGTTTGTAAACTTGAGAATTTTGGCTCTGTAATGTAATGGAGTTTTTCCAGTAACAATAATTTGATTTAATGTTCAACAAGAGGTTAACAGTGGGGACTACAGTATTTTGGTGCTGAAATTCATATTTCACAATCTACAATTCACATCAAAATGCTCTTTCCATATAAAAAGCCTCTGGCTCACAGTTCAGGAGACTGAACAACCCTATCTCTCCAAGCAGTAATGGCAAAAGCACTTAATCTCTCACCTTAGATTCCCCAGCTGGAAAAATGATAAGCCTGAAGTTACTCTCAATGTCTAGGAAGTGGTGAGAAATAGTTCCTACACACAAGTTTTGTATTAAGGAAGATAGCGTGTATTGTGGGCTGTACCGATGCCCTTTCCCCTAGCCAGAGTAAGAGCCATAAAACTGTTCATGGGGAGAGAGATCACTAGGTAATAAATTAAAAGCAAAAGGAGTCTAATGGTGACAACCAGGGCTTTCTCTTGACCCATACAATTTCACTTTTCTTTATTAGAGATTTGAAAAATAACTACAGCTAATGATTGACATCATAAGAATTTGTTCAACCATTATTATGTGAATATTCTATACCTGACCTTTGTACTTGATACTATCATTTACCAAAAGCAACAGTAAAACTAAATAACATCAATTGAGCATCTACTATTTGCCAGGCATTGTGGCGTATGTGCGTATCTCATTAATACAATGATCCTGAGAAGCGGGCATTTTTTTTTCTTTTACTAATGAGGAAATCCACATTAATATAAGTAGCTGCATCAAGATAGCACAGCCAAAAAAATGATAGTCAAAATTAAAGTTAAGCTCTATTTGATGCCAAAGATCCATTCCAAAATCTCATAGTTTTCCAATTTATGAGGGATGAAAAGAGCATCCAAAATCCTAGCTCCTCCCTCTCCTCTTAAATTCAGTTTTTACTCTATGAGCCAATTATCTCTTCAGCTCTAGTTGCCAGAAAAAAAAAATGGTCAGGAAGATTTTCAAGTTAACCAGTAATTCTCAAATATCAGACTCTACTGAGTTTATGTTGACTTTCTGAATCAGGAAACAATACTTTCCTGATTCATACACATCATGACAAGAAAACATACCAAATATTTTCAATTAATGCTAAGATTTTATCAGGAGACTTTCATACATTATAACTTCATAATTTTTACTTTCAGACATTCTAACTTAGGTCAAATCAATTCTACTCAAGACTGATTTTCTAAAATACTTATTTTATCTGTCACTTAAAATGCTCCAAGGCCTTCAAATCCAAACTGATTAAGCACTTGAGGTAATCCTCAAACCAATTCTTATTTACCAGGCAGCCACTCTTACTCTGTATTCTATTAATTTTTCTTTCAAGTCAGCTTCATTTATTAACTTATCAGAACATGCCTTGCTTACTCTTCTCTGTTTCTTTGCTTAGGAAATTCCCCAAGTCTGGAATAACCTTCCCTATGGGGTATGTGTGTCCAGATGCTCCCAATATTTCTAGACCCAGCTTTAGCCTGATCTCTTTTGTGAGGGCTTCACCATCTCATTAGCTCTTGATAGTCACCCTGTACTATAATATCCCACAGCTCTTACTTTCTTCCTACTCATATGTAGAGCATATTTTTATGTGCATATATGTTTATTCCATTTTACCATAAGCAAAAATCTTATGCTTTGGGGAAAAGATCCAAGTCTGTTCAATACAGCATTATAGTTACTAGGCATCTAATCAGACATAGGCACAATTTAGGAGACTTTGTGTTCTAATTTAAACTGTCTTAACTGACAAAGGACCTAAAGTAGGTGATTAGAAAATATTTGCAGAAGAAAGAAAACTTTTTTGAAGACATGCTATAATCTAGGCACTGCAGTAGACATTTATATAATTTATCTTATTTAATCCCAACCACAGCCCTAAAGTTGTTTTTTTTTTTAATTTTTGTAGATGATATTGGTATCATAAAACTGTAAACAATTTTCCAAAGATCATATGTGTGGGAGTTTGTACCATATCTATAGTTTCTGGTTCCAAAATCTACGCCTTTTTTCTTCTCTGTGATAGAGTTGTCTTGTCTTTAGCCTCAGAAAACCAATCTTTGAGATCGTCATATGCCTGAAAAGGCCAGAACACGAAGAACGTAGATTAGTAAGAGTTACCAAGAAAATCTCCTGTTGAGCAAAACTCAAGCCCTCTAAACAAATGTCTGCTTTTAGAGATTTTTTTCTCTTTGCCACTAAACACTCCCCTAAATTATCAACAAGATTATAACACTTTATTTTAATACAATAATTAACTTTAGTTGCAAATTTTTTCTTCAATTTTTAAGGGTATATTAAGTGCTTAACCAACCATTTCCCATGAATTTATTTATATCAATTTTTTACCCATATGGATTGGATTGTTTCTGCACAACAGACATACCTCCAATGTAAGATTAGGTTAAATTCCAGTTTAGCTAAGTATTTAAAGTAAGATAAATACACAGGGCAGGAACATCTATACCTTAGTATAATGTGGTTTCCCTTAAATCCAAAGTCTATGTGAGCCACAAATGGGTCACTGATACTACTAGCAGAATCTCAGTGGAATAAGAATTATTTTATTTCTTCTTCATCTACCTGACTTGATGCCCTATTTGGGATGCTCCCTAGCTCTCTGGCTTTTGTTGGGTAACCCAATGGGAGGTAGGCAGGGAGATTGTCAGAAAGTAGAAGGATAAAGAAGAAGGCTCTTCGGGCGTCATCACCACTTTGCCATCTCCTCCTACACACCAGCACTCACTTCCTGTGCACCTGCAGTTTGGCAGTAGCTGCAGGAGGATCGCCTTCCATGGCTTTCTCTGTATCTTTCAGCTTCCACTGTCTCTTTGCCCCTTCCTCCCTGGCTCCAGGGGCTGACTGCCTCACTGTGCCTTGTTCATTTCTTGAGCCCTGCTCACAGATCTCTAAATAGCTCCTCTTTAATAAAACTATTGTTAATTTAAATCTGCTGAGTGAACCCTGTTGCCTCCTACGAGGCCACTGATTTGATATATGTAATTAGAGCAAATTATGAACTACTACCACTTTTATTTCACTTTTGGCTATTTCTATAACCTCAAATTTATACCCAGAAACTGAAATGTAAACATTTATAATTCATGTTTTTACAACCTGAATTTATTTCCGAAATGCCACAGACTAACTAGATTCTCAGTCGTGTCTCAGTATTATTTCTGAGAGAATAATACTTCAGTTCTTCATTAAAAATAGTTTCTTTCTTTCTACCTGTACATAAAGACCAACAAAACCCAGCAAAATAAATATGTCCTAGAATTACAGATGCTCATATCTAATTCAATCACTAGAGAGATTTCTTGCACTTCCACTTTGTAACAGAGACTAAAAGTATTATATGTTTTTAGGACTGGAATATTTTCCTTTTGCCAAGTTTGTTCATTTCTGGCCTTCATCTTTATGGCTTCTTCGGAACTAGTTTTAAGTACACCTTGTATTGTACAGACTGGCTACATTAAGTAGTTTTTTCCTGTCTATGGCCACACCACCCTCAACACATCCGATCTCGTCTGATCTTGGAAGCTAAGCAGGGTCAGGCCTGGTTAGTACTTGGATGGGACACCGCTTGGGAATATGGGTGCTGTAGGCTTTAAAAAATAAAAATAAAAAAATAAAAAACATTAGTTTGTTCCTCTGGACCAAAATAGTTTGGGGAGGAGGAGGAGTAAGGGAGGTTGTGGTTAAGGGTGGGAGAGGCTGCATCAATAATTATTACAAAGCCAACACGTAGTAAAATAGCTATTACTGTGTAATTACTAAATAATTACCATTGCTTTCAACACACTGTATATTTTTAAGTCATATAATCCTGAAAATAACATGAGATCTTGTTATTTGCATCTTTTATCTTAAGTGAGAAAGACAGGAAGAGGATAAAGAACTTTGTCCCATGTCCCACAGGAATAAGTAACGATGCTAGGACTTGAAATAGACAGCCTATAGGCAGGTCTAAAATCAAGGCTCTTAATCACAGCACCGAACTGCTATTCAGATATTAATGTTCATGTTTTCCCTTATCTATTTGCTCATTTCAGCTAAACAGAAAATAAAATAAATACAGTCAGCCCTCCACATTTGGGGGTTCCCTGACTGTGGCTTCAACCAACCATGGATCAAAAATATCCAGAAAAAAATTGTATCTGTACTGAACATGCACAGACTTTTTCCTCGTCATTATTCCCAAAACAATACGGTATAACAACTATTTGCATAGCATTTACATTTATTAGGTATTATAAGTAATCTAGAGATAAGTTAAATTATATTAGGTTATATGCAAATATCAGGCCATTTAACATCAGGAGCTTGAGAATTCCTGAATTTTGGTATTCATGTGGGATCCTGGAATCAATCCTCCATGGATAACAAGGGACAATTGTAAATAAAAGTATTTCATCATACTACCATTTAAACTGAAATAAAATGAAACAGAAATGTGCCTCTGAAAAATAAAGTCATTTTAGAAATGTCTGACCTATTGTCAGTGGTGGCATAAGTGCTCCTGAAACCTGATTCTTGAAAGCACGCTCTTTGCCATAATGAGAAAAAAAAAATCTCAAAATTATTTCTGGGTCACCCTTGATGTTACAAGCCTAGGATGGCTGGCTGTGGCTCTAAATGTGTATACGCCCATTGTCTCTCAGACACACTACTTTTCCTGGTTATAAGATATGACCTATATCATTGTATAAGAGTTGCAGTTCCTTTCTACTACTTTGACAATATTTGTAACAATTTTTACAATATTCGTATTTAGAGGTTGATTGCAACATTTATACACATTTATGCCATGCCAAGCAATTTAATGTAAAAGTTTAATAAACAGTATGTATGAAATGCTTAACCCAGAATTTTCTTTGGTTTCAATTCATTTATCCTGTACTTTTTAACTCACGTGGTTTCCCAGCAGGCAAAACATGTTCCTGCTACATGACATCCTTAATGGAGCTTGAGGGTAACTTAGGGGCTCCAGGGTTTGGGTTAGTGGTTCACATACCTGGCTAATCACCAGAACAATCTAGGCAGAGTTCCACAAATACAAGTTCCCAGGCTCCACCCTGGAGCTTCTGATTCTGGTTCTAATGAAGCTCCAAAATTTGCATTTTATATCTCCCTAAACAATTATGCTGGTTTGTCAGTATGAAGATTTCACCAGTTTGAATATCATGAGAGGCTATGAACAGGCTATGAACTTCCAATTAGTTAGCCTGGAAAATATTTGTTTTTACAAAGCTCACTGATCAGATCATTGAAAGGACTTATAAGATCCCACAGAGTATACAAGCTAAAGGATAGAGTGCAAGAGAATAAAGATAATGCAGGGAAGTATCAGGACTCTCAGATTCTCCCAGATGTAGCTTTTCAGGGTCATCCTTATGCTCATAAAGAAACACTTTGTCTTCAAATTAGATGACAAGATTTGTACAAGAAACCTTGGTTTGGGGGAACTCCTTAACAGTTTGATTACATAGACGAGAAAGGCTGTCTAGCTATTTATGCTGATGAAAACCATCAGTAATTAAGCTGGGCCTGAGTGCCACCAGAGGAGTTTCAAAGTTTAAATTGCACACTATAAATGATTATTTATTCCACTGCCCTTGTCTTGGCCAAGAGTCAGCACTAGATTTCCATGTTCCCCAGAGATAAGCACAGGACTGTTCTAGTCCAGTTGAAAATTAACTATCTCCCATACTATTCTATAGACTTAATTCTCCCTACACATCCAACCCCAAAAGTACAGGATTGAGTGAAGTTAAAGGAGATCTGTACATGGGGCAAGGTCACTCTAGGGCTTTAGCAGCAGGTGGACCCTCCTTTTTTTTTTTTTTTTTTTCGAGACGGAGTTTCGCTCTTGTTACCCAGGCTGGAGTGCAATGGCGCGATCTCGGCTCACCGCAACCTCCGCCTCCTGGGTTCAGGCAATTCTCCTGCCTCAGCCTCCTGAGTAGCTGGGATTACAGGCACGCGCCACCATGCCCAGCTAATTTTTTGTATTAGTAGAGACGGGGTTTTACCATGTTGAACAGGATGGTCTCCATCTCTTGACCTCGTGATCCACCCATCTCTGCCTCCCAAAGTGCTGGGATTACAGGCGTGAGCCACCGCGCCCGGCCGGACCCTACTTTTTAAACCTAACTTGGTTCTTATGTCTATTTCTCAATATCAAATTTCGACTTAGATTATCTCTGTTTTGACACATTGTCTACTTTTTTTCCGTTAGGACTCTTAAAATATAAATCATAGTTATTTTACATTTCATCTCTAAGTCTCACATTTCTATCATGTCTAATCTTGGTCTAATGCTTGCTTTGTCTTTTCTGTGTTTTTCCTGCTTTCTAACATGCCTTGTATTTTTTGTTATTGTTGAAAGCTATACACATACATTTGGAAAAAAACAACTGAGACACATAGACCTTTAGGGTGAGGTTGTATCTTAACCAGGCTAGGATTTGGACTGTGTCCAATGTTTGCTGTAGCTGTAGATATCAGAGTCTTTCAATTCTTTTAATGTCCTTGTTTTTGTCTCTGGTGTTATCTTTAGGTTTCCCTAAGAACTCCTTCTCAAATAGAGTCTAAACTTTGCAGATCTTTTGGCTACAAATTGACTGTTATTATACTAGATCCCTGTTGATTTGGTAGCAAGGAGTGGGAGAAAAGAGCATTCTGTATTCTTGTGATCAAATCTCAGTTTTTTAACAGGTCTTCTCATGTGGGCTGTGACTTTCACAAGTGCTTTTACCTTTCTTTTCCTCCCCACTTAGGTAAGAAAGGCTGTGGGTGGCTGGATGTGGGTAATTGCCCTTCTGTCTCCATAAGATAAGGCTCTGATAAAATCTTTTTCAGTGGAGGGTAGCACTTTGTTACAAGAAAAAAACTGGTCATATTTCAAAGTGGTTACTTTTCTCCTCCTCCTGCCAAAGACACGAGGTGATTACTTACATCTTTGGAATGAAAGTGAATAAAATAGCTTCATAATCACCTATGAAGCATATTATTTTATTCACTTTTGCTATGAATTTACATGAGCTATTCCATTCAGTTCATCCACATTATCTAAATTAATGGCATGAGGCTCTAGTTGTTGAAGTCTGACTGCATCCAAAATGTATTTTATAGAAGTTTTCAAAAATAGTGGTATAAATTGTAACCCTGTTCTTTTATATTTGTTTTTGACTAAGAGTGATGATAAAATCTCTACCTCGCTCCTAACGTTTGAAAATAAATTACCACAATGCATTTGGCAACACACATGTACACATAGACATATGGAAATAATATGTGACTAGGACCACAAAGGAGTTTATACTATCATTTTTCATATTTTTCACAACAAAGATATTGATATTTCTAAGTTTTCTGGCAGAATGATATGCCATGAAAGGAATGATACAATTACACATTCAGAAGTCATTCAATTTTATATATGTGTGACAGGGGAATACAGATTAGTTGGAAAAGAAAATGCATTGTCACCAAAAATAACACTTATTTAATCATATGGATGTTATTGCTGTAGTTATCTATCAGGAATACCATGTTTGGTCCCTTAGGATTTCTTTTGTACTATAATTTCAAGAATTTGAAAGTCATATTCTTTCTATATGTTACAAAGTTATTCTTTTTCATATCAAAAATTGATTATTTTATGTGAGTTTCCCACTTCAGCATAAATTGTTTATTACTAAATGGCTTTGTATGGTTGCAGAAAATATGCTTACATCTTGAACATCCTTTTAAACAAAAGTGGAATGGAATCCACAGGGAACATTTAGTTACATCAGGAGACTGGAAAATTTGACTAACTTGCTGTCTTTTTATGAAAGTGTTGATAATGGAAATTTTCTAAGGTAGTTTTGATCTTTATTAAACCTGTTTTTCTACAAAGAAAGCCGATTTCTACAACAATTGCCAATGTTACTTGAAAGTAACAAGGTAAATGTGTCCTCTATTTATACTTTCTCTGTACAGAAGTAGAAAAGAAATGAAAAGGAAAAGTTGAACTTTTTTCTCTCATTATATAAAACTGTGATCATTCAGTAGTGTTGTGTGCAGAGATCTTTCTAGAAATTTGTTGAAACAAATAATCATCTTCATCTGCAACTATGAATATAATTTTGATAAAGTACCTTACCAAGACAATGTAAAAATAATTGTGACACACGTACTATTTTAAATTGTAAAGTATGCTAATGGTTGTTATAAGTCTGAAACGAGTCTTGGAAATCCTCCTTCTAAATCATTTTCCCTTCCCCAATTTCACAGGTCAGGAAGGATGGCCCTGGAAGGATACAAAAATAATAAAATAATGCCTACAAGTCCATGTTTCCTGACTTTCAACCCCAATGTTCTTTCTATGTCAAACATCCATTAGCTTATCTAAGTAGCCTGAGCATGGGATGGTATCCAACTAATAGTTATTGAGTGTTTGACATGTTCAAGAAAGAGAGGAAACCTGTCACAGAAAGGGAGACATTGCCCAGACAAGCTAAGGAGCAAGTCACCAAGAACCAAAAGCAGTAAAGAACATCCTTTGCAGAAATAGAGGAATAAGCTAAGTGCCCACAAGGTGCAGGCTTCGTGAACAATAGATGGGCACAATTTTGGGAGTTTCAGTTTCATTGAGTGGAGTACTCACATGATAAGTAAGAAAAGAATTGGTCAGGCTCATGGATCGCATTCTGACAATCTCTGAGAGGAAACAGTACAAGGAAAGTGAAAAATAATTGGCTGGAAAGGTAAAATGATAGCTTTCTAATGATAAGTTTGATGTAGTGTTAACTAACCTGTGAACCCTTGCCCATAAATCTTCAGACAGTTATTCATATTCTTTATTAATCTAGGAGGAATTTGGCTCTGTTTGGGGTCTGTTTACCAAATATTGCTTTGGTATGTGGGCCACAGGAGCCCTGCCACGCCTGCCATACATGAACCGGAGGTCCCCGTGGGCAGAGTCATATTGGCTCATGCATGCATGCACTGAAATATTGATCCCTGTATGCCTTGGAGAAGCTGAGTGGAACCTGAAGAACTCAAAGCTGGATTAGCAAACAAGAAACATGCTATGAGGGATAGAGTAGAAAATAGGAGGTAAGATGATAACATAAAGGGAATAGAAGGTAAACATGCATTTAAATTCTACAGTCACCTGAAGAAGTTACGCATACAATAAGGATGCACAGACCCTCCGTAAACCAGTCCTGATAGCATTCTTCCTCCACTCTGACGTGGTTGCACAAAACTGAGGCAGCTCAGCTGAAGGGCAGCAGACTGATCAGTAAGCACCAGTACTGATCTGCAAAGGCTCTAAATGACATTTGAATACCAGTCATTGGCTTTTTCCACCAAGGACATTTCTCCTAATTAAAAATCTCCCAGGCCAGGCACGGTGGCTCATGCCTATAACTCCAGCACTTTGGGAGGTCGAGGCGGGTGGAGCACTTGAGGTCAGGAGTTCAAGACCAGCCTGGCCAACATGGTAAAAACCCATCTCTACTAAAAATACAAAAAATTAGCTGAGCCGGGTGGCATGTGCCTGTAATCTCAGCTACTCGGGAGGCTGAGGCAGCAGAATCGCTTGAACCGGGGAGGTGGAGGTTGCAGTGAGCCCAGATCGCACTATTGCACTCTAGCCTAGGCAACAAAGTGAGACTCTGTCTCAAAAACAAACAAACAAAAATCTTCCATTGTCACATGGTCAACTGGGGTATTCCTGCTACCTCCCAACTTCTCTATCCCTATGAAAGTTGCATGGTGAGAGAGGTGACTCCCTCTCCTAAAGCACCCCCACAAGATGCACCCAGTTGCACCAAGCCCCCTTTTCTGTGATGAGAGCTAGGAGACCAACTGCATGCATTCTGCTAACCTCTGCTTCCCCAATAATTCTAATGTTTATGCTTAAACCCTATCGCTTGACACTTTTTGAAAAGCTCAAGAGAAAGTAAGTCTCTTCACTTTGTGGTTACACTCTGGCTTCAAACTAAAAATTAATTGCAGAGAGGCAGAATGGTGGGAAGGTAAATGTTAGTCTTTGGAGTCACAGTTAATTTTCAGTTTGAATAGTGTCTCTGGCACTTAAAGACTGTGCGACCATAGGAAATGTATATAATCTAGGATGTGGATACCAATAATACTAATGCCTACCTAACAGATTCTTATGAGGACTAATAAGGAACTGTATGTAAAGTACTTAGTAATGTATCTGGGTCAAGGTAGGTACCTAATAAATACTAGCAGGCATGTATGTATAATGTACATCATAAGTACTTCAGAAACGTTATTCCTGTCCTCCTCTTCTTTTCTTACAATTCAACCCATTGACCTGTTTTCTTTTCTTCCTTTTTTTTTTTTCTTGTTTGAGACAGAGTCTCACTCTATTGCCCATGCTGGAGTGCAGTGGTGCATTCTCTGGCTCACCGTAACCTCCATCTCCTAGGCTCAAGAGAACCTCCCACCTCAGCCTCCTAAGTAACTGAGACTACAGGTGCCAGCCATTGTGTTAGGCTAATTTTTGTATTTTTTATAGCAATGGGGTTTTGCCATGCTGCCCAGGCTGCTCTCAAACTCTTGGCTTCAATTAATCTGCCCACCTTGGCCTTGCTAAGTGCTGGGATTAAAACCACGAGCCACCCCACCCAGCTAGGCTATTTTCTTTATTACTGGGTGGTCACCTGACCTCTGAGTCATCCTAATGAAACACAATGCTGGAATTTTTGCTGGAAGTATGAGAAAGAAAACTTTCTAGTTAGGTTGCTAAACTGTGAGAATGTGATCATGAGGCTGCTATTAGACATCTCGGCAATACAAAAGGAGGATATTCTAAATTAAATAGAAGAGTGTAAATAAAATTTCTAAACAGAAACTTGGTTCTATAAACTTTGGCTATTTATATAAATTAATTCATACTTTATAAGGTGAAGATTCATCAAAACTAAGTACAAAAAAACTAAGTAGACAATTATATCAAAGCTTAGGCCTGTGAAGATAATTTTCAAGAAGTATCTTTTGGGTGAATTGAGAAATGTCACAACCATTTATTGAAATGCTCTAAAAGAGAACAAGATGTATCAATTAGTAAGTTCTATCCTGTTGAATAAAATTAAATCAGTTATTAACAGTGGTCAACCACCTCCTTCATTCTACTTTAATTTAATTTAGCAGACATGTTTTCTTGAGATTGCACTAAGCATTGTGTAAGGAAAGACTGAATAATATACATTTGCTGTCCTACCTAAATAATGGGGTCATTCTGAGAATTTAGATAAGAAATGATGTACATGATACTTTTTGTAACTAATTACTTTTCAGAAATCTTTGCATTGCAAGTGAGTAAACAAACTTGATTAAACGAACACACATCAAGACAGGGAGGGGGGCCTAGTGGTTCTAGTAATCAAAGTCCAGGAGTGTCTGGTCAGGGATGACTAGGATTCCGAGGCATAAGTAGATAATAAATAATCTGCTCCTGTCTTTCTGATAGCTCTGTGTCAGTTCTATTTCCTGTGTACTGAATTCCTGTTCAGACAATTCCCCTCAAGATCACATTCTCAGTTTAGCGACTTAACTAGAAGGAAAAGTCCTCTTTCCCACACTTTCAGCCAGAATCCCAGCACTGTGTTTCATTAGGGTGACTCAGAGGCCAGGTAACCAACAGTGACCAAGTAGATGGAATACTTGAATTGATCAGTCCTGAATCAATTATTCCTCCCCAGTTCTGGGGGCTGGAATCAATCTTACCCAAGCTATCTGGACTGAAAATAGGAGGGAAAAATTAGGTGTTTCCTACTGAATGAGAAATGTATGTTGAACAAACAAAAACACTTAAAGGAGACTATAAGGATATTGGTTAGAATTGTTAGGATATAAATTACATAAATAACTCAGTATAAGTTTATTTCTCTTTCACATTCAAATAATCTAAAAGTTGTTAGTGTATAACTAGTATGAATTCCATTCAACAATGCAGGGGTCAGCAAACTACAGCCTGCAGCCCAATCTGGCCTGACACCTGCAATGTAGATAAAGTTTTATTGAAACACAGCCATGTACTACAACAGCAGGGTTGAATTAGTTGAAACAGAGATCATTTGACTCACAGAACCTAAAACATTTATTATCTAGACTTTCACAGAAAAATAAAAATGTCAAACCCTGCTCCAGGCCATAACAGTAAACCCTAATACATTTCAAGTGATGAAAATCACATAAAATATGGTCTATTACTACAACCAAATTAAAGATCTGTGACAAAAATAAAAAATCATGTTCAAAAAATTTAAAAAATAATAAAATTTTGTGTGTGTGTGTGTGTGTGTGTGTAAATGAGTTTATTGATGAAGACACAAGGTCACGCTTCCCCCAATCCCCACCCTCCCCCAAAACAGGACCCAACAAGAACAGAGGAATGAGAAGCATTCTTGTGGCAACATTTCCCCTGCCCCCGCCCGCCCTTCCCATTTCTTTCCAAAGTCTCAAGCTTCACAACACAGACACACAGAGCAGGTTTGGGTGAGGACAGACACTCAGGGAATCTCTGACCAGCAGAAGAGTTCTGGGTGTTTGCTTCTCCTGCCCTTTGTATGATGCCAGCTGACGTCACAAAGACAAACTTAGGCAGACTCATGGATAAAAGATGAAGTCACAATGATAACAAAAATATGTTCAACCAAATAAGGAAACCCCAACATATCATAATTTGGAGATGTAGTTAAAGAAGAAGTTAAAAGATTAATATAATTGATAAACACCTAGCAGTACAGGACTGATCAAAACAGAGGGAGACAGGAGAAAAAGAGGGAGAGAGGAAGAAAGGAAACGTGGGAGAGGAGCAGGGAAAGGGAATGAGAGAGAGAGTGAAAGACTGTAAAAAATGAAACGGGGAACATCATAACAGATACTATAGCTAGCAAAAGGTGAAGGAATATTACAAACAATTTTATGCCATTATATTTGACAACATAGATGAAATGGACAAACTGCTCTGCAAATTTTTTGAAAAACACAACTTACCAATTTGGACCCATGGAGAAACAGAAAATCTGTACATTATGAAATTCATCAAAGGAATTGAATTTGTCATTAAAGGTCATGTTATAAAGAAATCTTCTAGTACACAAGATTTTGCTAGTGATTTTTAACATTTGAGGGAGAAATAATACCAATTTTACATGGACTCTTTCAATAAGTAACTGAAAAAAAATGTGGGAGAAGGAGATATTCCCGACTGGCTTTAAGGTAAGCATATCGTTGATATCAAAATCGCATGGCTTAGAGGAAATGCAGACTAATACTCCTGAAGAACCTACATGCAAAATAACTTAAGACATCAGCAAATGCAATCCAGTAGCTCTCTCAAACTTGATAAATACACCAAAAAGAAAATCTTTACATTGAGTGTCTTGAGAACATTATTGTTTCAGGACCTCAGTGAACTGAAGGAATGGTCTGTTTTCATTTCTGTGTCAATAAACCCTGGCCATAACTCAAGTCCTTGGGAAAAAGAAACTTGGTCTGTGATTTGAAGGCATTAAAGATTCTGCTGTGAGACACACACGTTCCTGGAGGTCTTGACTTTTTCCGCTCCCTTGCAGGACCCTTTTCCCTGGCAGCACAGGACAGCGGTTCCTTCCCTTGTGCCTGCCTGTCAGCACCCATCCCCGAGCGCCAGGTGATCCTAACCAGATGTAGCTCTGGCCCTGGCAAAGACCTCGCAGGGCAGAAGGTGGGAGGCGCAATGAAATGCTGTATTTTTCCCAGGAGAGAAGAAAACTTTAATGTTGCAAGAGCACGCATAAGTCTCTGAGGAAACCAGAACTACCAGTTCAGAAAGAGGGGCTCTGGCGCTTTCAACAGTGAGAAACATTCACCTGTCAGCACTACCATCAAATTCTAGAAGAGCCTCCTGCTCCTCCAGCGAGCTTGGAGCTCACCTCACAGCCCCTGGTCTCCGAGTTCACCAGGAAAAGCACAGGGCATGGGGAGTCCTATAGATTCACACCACCAAAAAGCAGAACTCTTGCTTCTTTGGACAAAGGGACTGTTTAAAAGTCCATTCCTTCAGGCATGAGGACAGAATCACTTAAGAACTTAGGAGCAGGTCAGCACCCAGGAAGTGTGTGGGTTTGGGGCCAGGACTCCCAGCCTGGGAGATCTGCAGTACGCAGAGGGTGAGCTGCTGCTCCAGGGCTGAGGGTGACTGACTTGGGAGGTCTCGTGTGGTGCTGAGGACAGTAGGCCCCCAGAGACCGCCATGGGCTACAGTGTAATGCTGTCATTTCTGCCAGATCCAGAGCTGCATGGAGAGGGGTCTAACCACGCTGCAATAAATACCACCTGAGAGTTCACAGCGCTCTCATAAACATAATTTATAGAGCGAGAACTCTAAACTTTCTGATGGATAACGTAAATGAAAATCAACTGAGAAAAAACTGAGCAAGGGGCATTTGAGTTTGCAGAATATTTCACTTCTTTGTAGATCTGATTTGGGATCTGGACATGTGTGAGTGAATAACACCATGTCTGAATTTTAAATTCAGAGTTCTTTTGTGTAAAAGACATGTGGGCAAAATTCATTAACTGAGTGAATATGATTAAGGTAGATGCTCAGAAGGATATGTCCTTTTGTATTGAACATTCTGTAATCCAGTATTACTTGATAAAGGGAGTAACATCAAAGTTGAGACTCAGGTGCATATTCCTAAAGCAATTTGACATTTCCAGGACCTCCAAGTGTGATCAGTGGACCCCTGTAGTTAAGGTAGAGAATAGGGTAGAGACCTGCTCTCTTACAATTGATCAGGGTTTTCTGGATCTGACCCCAGCATTAGTCATGCAGAGTAGGACCACCTTACAGTGTGGCACATTTTAAGACTGGTTCTGCAATTGTAACCTCTAGTAAACCCTTAGTGCATTTCCTTTGAAAAATAATTTCAATATAACTATAACTTAAGAAGTTAACTCATTGGAATTGTCATTGAAATAAATATCCAGAGCTTAATAAAATTGCTTTAAAAATCTCTGAGTAGTTTCTCCACTATGAGTGCTATTAAACTAAATCATATAAACATGTTACACATGCCCAGTGAGCCATGTTGTCACCCCCACTCAGCCCAGATCAGAAAAGTCCATAGGTAAGATGCAACTTTTTGATACATTAATATGTTTAAATATTGATAAACACAGCATTTGTTTAAATTGCTCTTAGAGGTATTCTAATATAGGAGATTGGTATTTTTCATAACATAATTATGATTACAGAATGACACAAAAATAAGTTTAATAGAATTACCTATATTAATTGCAAATATGCTTATTTCTATGAATAATGTGCTCAGTTTGTGTAATTATTTTATTCCTCTTATGTTGCTTTGATTGCATTTCGCCTAAAATTGGGCTTGCCTTTTTATTTCTTTAATTTTTAATTTTTTCTAATAAGGCATTTTACAAAACTGTCAGTCAGGAAATCAAACAAATTAATAAAAGATTCTTCACCCGTATGGTACAAGAAGCACTGATCTAGATGTTACTCTTCTTCTATCTGATTCTGACCAAACTTTATGGAGAAAAAAAAAATTGAAGTAAGGACACTGGAAACTTCCTGGCAATGGAAACTCAACAGCATAAATCATATTTTATTTTCTTCAAATAAGTAGTTTTCTCTGAAGTTTCATAATAATTCAGGTAATAGCTATTTTTTGTTTGGTTGGTTTTGTTTTTGTTTTCCTTCCTCAACGCTCAGAAAGTCCACAAATTGGAAGTAGAGGACCCTTTTCTTCCCACCCCACTCATGAGGACAGTGACAGTAATGCCTGCAGGACATGTTCCTTACAGTCCCGCCTCCTTGGAGCCCACTCGGTGATTTGAAGTCTGGGTATTGTGACTGTGATCTGGGAGGGAGGGCAACAGCTTTGCAGGTGGAGGTGAGGGGAAGAGTAATCTCCCTGGAGTCCAGGATGGGAGCCTGTTGCTTGCTGGGAATCTCAGCTGGTGAAAAGGACGCAGGGCAGGTAGGTGGTTAAGTATGGTCATTTGCACATCAAGGTGAAAAGCTGTTTCTAAATTGTAGGGGCCAGATCCACATAGTAACCCCTCCAACATGGGCAGAAAAGGATGCTCTTGGCCACATTGATCACACCTCTCTCCAGAAATCCAGGCACCGGGAATTAAGCCAGACACCAAATGAGAGCTCCCTGTGTGCTGTAAGAACTGCAGCCCTCCTGAAGGAGCACCAGTAGATCAAACAGGCCCAAAAACACCTCCCTGAAACCCCAAAAACGAAAGCCTCAATTGCCTGCTCTTTCTGTATTCTGAACTACAGAATCTTTGACCATAATAAAATGGCTGTTGTTTTAGCCAATTCAAGATGATTTATTATGTAGCAATAGTAACCAGGACATACCCATGTGTTAAAGTCAGAGGAGCTTTTAAAAATTTTCTGACTATTGGAGATGTTATAGCTAGCCATTTGCAGTAAATTTTAATATATCTAGATCCATACACATTTTACTAAGCTATCATTTTTATGATAACTTTCATTTTTTTTTTGAACTGTACATGTCACTAGTGACACATTCCACAATATATGAATGTTGTTGAAGAAGATTGGAGCTTTTTCTCATCCATGTTTATTATTTAAAAATTTACTGCACATTTCAAAACTCTGCATTGTTTATTACTAACTTACTAAGGATAATAATTACAGACATTTTAGTTTTTGAAATATTAATGCTTTTATACCAAAATCAATATTTGAACAACTTAATAAGAACTTTAGTGAAAGCATTAGCTTGAATTACTGTATCATAACTATATGTAAAATAGTTCTATTTTAATTATGTCAACTGTAATAAAGGAAATATCAAGCAATGCAACTGTAAAAGGAGAAACAGTTCACTTGCAAATGGAAAGCAAATAAAATAGTGCATTGCATTCCAGATCTAAATTCATATTAGAAGTATGTTGTATACATATTTAAGTGACATACTTAAAGCCTTAACGTCTAAGTAGGATAAAAGTTCTTGACTTGACAACTTTGCTTACTATCCAAAGTAATTATTTTAATATTTTTTCTTCTTCAAAATTGGTAGATAAACATCCAGGAGTAAGTGAATGATGGTAAGGCTATAGTATTCTATTAAAGTGTGTCACACAATTAAATGTATTTTACAATACTAATGAACACATATTCTATCTTTATATAGACATATGCATATGTGCCTGTCTATATAGGAGAGATATATTTATTAATCAATTATATCGCTTCACAATAAATAATGGACAGTTACTTGTTTATTTCCATTTAGAAGATCCAAGAAAATGTTGTTGCTGACATTAATTTGTATATTTCTTATTTAAAAACCTTTCAAGTGAGAATTATATATGTGTTAATATCAAGAGGACATTGTATTCACTCATTTAAGCTTAATACTTTGTACATATCGTCCCCTTTTTAGTTAAAGTTCACTCTGACAGGGAAAGCTTTGGGTTATGATTAATCTGGTCTGAATTCTTTAGGTGAGTAGTTTTAGAAGAATATCTCTGAGTCGTTGCTGGGTAGGAAAGTTACTTGGTTTATGAGTATTTCTTAGGAATACACATGTTTTCTGTTTTTCTAACCAATGGAATACATATTTCTATTAGAACACCAGTTAAAAAATTGTGCTTGTCAAAAAACTCATATTATTCTGAAAAGAGAGAGAAAAAAACGTAACAATGCACAGAGTGGGAGAAAATCTTTGCAATCTAAATATCTGATAAAGGACTACTCTCCAGAATCTATAAGAAACTCAAATCAGCAAGAAAAACACAAACAATCCTATCAAAAAGTGGGCTAAGGATATAAATAGACAATTTTCCAAAGAAGATACACAAATGGCCAAGAAACATATGAAAAACTGCTCAATATCACTAATAATCAGGGAAATGCAAATCAAAACCACAGTGCAATACCATCTTACTCCCGCCAAGAGTGGCCATAATCAAAATATCAAAAAATAATAGATGGTGAGGATGTGGCGAAAAGGGAACACTTTTACACTGCTGGTGGGAATGTAAACTAGTACAACCACAATGCAAAACTATAGAGATTCCTTTAAAAACTAAAGATAGAACTCCCATTTGATCCAGCAATCTCACTACTGGGTATCTACCCAAAGGAAAATAAATCATTATATGAATAAGATCCTCGCACACTTATGTTTTTAGCAGCACAGTTCACAATTGTAAAAAGATGGAACCGGCCGGGCGCGGTGGCTCAAGCCTGTAATCCCAGCACTTTGGGAGGCTGAGGCGGGTGGATCACGAGGTCAAGAGATCGAGACCATCCTGGTCAACATAGTGAAACCCCGTCTCTACTAATACAAAAAATTAGCTGGGCATGGTGGCACGTGCCTGTAATCCCAGCTACTCAGGAGGCTGAGGCAGGAGAATTGCCTGAACCCAGGAGGCGGAGGTTGCCGTGAGCCGAGATCGCGCCATTGCACTCCAGCCTGGGTAACGAGCGAAACTCCGTCTCAAAAAAAAAAAAAAAAAAAAAAAAAAAAAGATGGAACCGGCCCAAATGCCCATTAATCAATGAGTGGATAAATTGTTTATACACACACATGCACACACACACACACACACACACACACACCATGGAATACTACTCAGCAATAAATGGGAATGAAATAATGGCATTTGCAACAACCAGGACGGAAATGGAGATTATTATTCTAAGTGAAGTAACTCAGGAATGGAAAACCAACATTGTGTGTTCTCACTTTTAAATGAGAGCTAAGCTATGAGAAAGCAAAGGCATAAGAATGATACAATAAACTTTGGGCACTTGGGAAAAAGGGTGGGAGGGGGTGAGGGATAAAAAACTACTCATTGTACATGTATCCCACTTTGTCATGGTGTATCTTTTTCTATATGTTGCTGGATTTGTGCTGTTTATATTTTCTTGTCTATATTCATAAGACATATTGTTCTGAAATTTTATTTTTGTAATTTTTTGATTTTGGTACTATGGTAATACTGACCTTACAGAATCAATTGGGAAGCATTTCTTCCTCCACCATATTTTGGAGGAATTTGTGAAGAATTGATAAATTCTTAAATATTTAAATGTTTGGTAGAAGTCATCATTGAAGACCTCAAGGCCTGATCCCTTTATGTGGAAAGTTTTTAAAATTAAATTGATCACTTTACTTGTTATATGTTAATTCAGATATTTATGTTTCTCTCTAAGTTAGTTTCAACAATTGGTGTTATTTTTATTTAAATTTCCCAATCTGTTGATATAAACTTCTTGTTCATACTATGCCCTTAAAATCCTTTATTTCTATAAGTTCTGTACTACTGTCCTTTTATTTCTGATTTTTGTATTTTGAGTATTCTCTTTTCTCGTTTATTCTAGGTAAAGGGTTGTTACCTCTATTGATCTTTTCACAGAAACAATTTTGATTTTGATGATTTTCTCTATTGTTTTTCTATTCTCTATTTCATTTACTTTATTCTCTATTCTTTATAATCTATTTTTATTCTCTAATCTTTACTATTTCCTTCCTTCTGCTTGCTTTAGTTTTATATTTTCTTATTTATCTAGTTACTTAAGGTGAATGCTTAGTTAATTTGAGATCTTCCTCTTTAAAAAATATGTAGTCATTTATAGCTAGAAATGTCTCTCTAAGCACTACTTCAGTTATACCTTAGAAGGTTTGGTATGTTGTATTTTTATCACTTTCATTAATAAAAAATATTCTAAAATGTTCCTTGAGATGCCACTTCACATCCACTGGATGACATACGCAGTTGACCCTCGAACAACACAGGCTGAAGCTGTGTGGATCCACTTATATGTGGATTTTCTACCATATCCACCATACCTGCGACAATACAACCAATCCTTAGTCCTTCTCTCCCTCCTCAGCCTGTTCAACATGAAGACAATGAGGATGGAGATCTTTATGATGGTCTACTTCTACTTAATGAGTAGTAAATATATTTTCTCTGCCTTATGATTTTGTAGATAATATTTTCTCTTCTCTAGCTTACTCTATTGTAAGAATATAGAATACATACGACACACAAAATATGTGTTAACTGACTGTGTTATTGGCAAGGCTTTTGGTCAACAGTAGGCTTTTAGTAGTTAAGTTCCAAGGAAGTCAAAAGTTACATGTGAATTTTCAACTACACAGGGGGTGGCACCCCTAACTCCCACATTGTTCAAGAGTCAACTGTATTAACAAGTATTGCTGAAGATATGGAGAAACTAGAATCCACATCTTGCTAGTAGGAATGTACAATGCCACAGTCAATTTGGAAAACAGTTTGAAAAGTTCCTCAAAATGTTAAACATAGGCCAGGTGCACTGGATCACACCTGTAATCCCAGCACTTTGGGAGGACAAGGCAGGAGGATCACTTGAGGCCAGAAATTTGAGACCAGCCTGGGAAACATAGGAAGACCTCATCTCTACAAAAAAAAAAAAAAAAAAAAAAAATTAATAATATCTAGGCATGGTGGTTCATACCTGCAGTCTGATCCGCTTTAGAGGCTGAGATGGGAGTTTGAGGCTGCAGAGAGTCATGATCGCACCACTGCACTCTACCCTGGCAACAGAGTGAGACTCTCTCTGGAAAAAATAAATAAAAAGATCAAATGTAGAATTACTATATGATACAGCAATTCAATTCCTCAGCACAGATTCAATAGTATTAAAAACACACATCCACACAAAAACTTGTACACAAATTTTCATAGCAATATTAATCACAATAGCCCAGTAGTGAAAACAATCTTAAAATCTATTAACTGGAAAATGGAAAAACAAATGTAGTATATCTACAAAATGGAGTATTATTCAACCATAAGAAGAAATGAAGTATTGATTCATTCTACACTATGGGAGAATCTTGAAAACCTAATGTTATGTGAAAGAAGCCAGACAGAAAAAAAAAATCCGATACTATATTATTATATTTGTATGAAATATCAAGGATAGGCAAATCAATAGAGAGAGAAAGTAGATCAGTGGTTGCCAAGGGCTGAGTAAAAGGGTGAATGGGAACGACTGCTAATGGGTACAAGGCTTCTTTTGAGGTGATAAAAATATGCTGGAATTAGATAGTGGTGATGACTGCATAATTTTATCAATATACTAAAAACAACAAAAGTATATGATAAAAATAGAACATTCACATTTTGACTTCGGAGGAAAAATGAACGTGGAGAATCACAAGTGGTATTTAATGGGCCAAGTCTGTAGGTGATGCAAGACTCCAGTTCACACTCCATTGACTAGAACAAAGTCACATAGCCATCTCTAACATGAAAGCGTGCTAGGAAATGCAGTTGGGTTCATGAACAGGGAAGGATTAGGTTTTGGGTTTGGAAAAGACCTGCTGGCTGGGCATGGTGCCTCCTGCCTATAATCCCAGAACTCTGGGAGGCTGAGGCAGGTAGATCACCTGAGGTCAGGAGTTTGAGACCAGCCTGGCCGATATGGTAAAACCCAGTTTCCACTAAAAATACAAAAATTAGCCCGGTGTGGTGGTGTGCACCTCTAATCCCAGCTACTCGGAAGGCTGAGGCACAATAATCGCTTGAACCTGAGAGGCAGAGGTTGCAGTGAGCCGAGATCACCACTGCACTCTAGCCTGGGCAACAAGAGCTGAACTCAGTCCCTGCCCCCCTTCCAAAAAAGACTGTCATAGAATCAAACATTTCCTAATATTCCTACCAATTTTCCCAGCCTACTGTTAGCTCCACAGTGTTAAAAGTAAAGGTGATTTCTGTTCACAGAGAATAATATGTAATATGACTGGGTCTCTATCTCTTCTTCTATCTCTCAGCTCTTATTCTTTCTTCCCGTTGCCTTAATTCTCAAAAAGTCTTTCTCTAAGAAGCCAGAAATATGGTCCTGTTTGTCTCCAGCCTGTACTTTCTTTACAGTCTTTTTCCCTGAGTCTATGTAACAAATACTAGGAAACACAAACCTTTCCTGATAAATATATCCATCACTGAAATAATCATGGTGATCTATGGGCAATATATGGGCTGAACATGAATTTATATCCTTTTTTCAGGTGGTAAAGGGGGAGCAAATCAGCTGAACCACATAGAAGCAGTTTACCACAGAAAAGAGGCATTCATTTACTAGAACCAGAAGGAAAGAGATTCTGGAGAATCAAAAACATTCAATGTCCAGCACATGGAAATCTGAATGGACTGTCCTACCAGGATGAACACTGAGTTTATTTCAGAGTCACAATAAAGAATAAGCAATAAAGAAAAGCAGTTAATATGGACTAGATTATAGAAAACCTTGGGAATAATCATGCTTATATTTTGCACTGCTTTTTAAAGGAGCAATAACAGTGTGTGATATTGTTTTGTGTCCCCACCCAAATCTCATCTCAAATTATAATCCCCACATGTCAAAGGAGGACCCCGGTGGAAGGTGATTGGATCATGGGGGCCATTTCTGCCATGCTGTTCTCATGATAGTGAGTGAGTTCTCACCAGATCTCATGGTTTAAAAGTGTTTGGCAGTTCACCTCTCCCTCGCTCTCTCTCCTGACACTTTTAAGGTATGCCTTGCTTCCCTTTCACCTTCCATCATGATTGTAAGTTTCCTGAGAAAACTTTCAATTGACTTACAATTCCACAGTCACGTGGAACTGTGGGTCAATTAAACCTTTTTTCTTTATAAATTTCCCAGTCTCAGGTGGTTCTTTATAGCCATGTGAAAATGAACTAATACAGTGTGCAAGGTATACAATGGGCAGATTCATACAGCAGTGGAAACAGAATAGATGGCAACAAGGACCAGTGAGGGAGACGAGCAGATGTGTCAGGGGCTACTGCAGACATCTAGGGCTGAAGTCACAATGCCTGAGAAGAGCCTATGGATCTACAAATAAAGCTACAAAAACATATATAAGATGTTGCAAAGAAAAATCAAAGACTTTTTAATGTTTGGATTAAATAATGAAATTAAAATTATTGGTAGGGAGACTTTGAGGAAAATACTCAATCAGAACTAGGTTGAACTGAGTTATAGGGTGGGGGATATTTTACTTTCCCCCCTTTTATTTGGCACCTGAATGTTACTGTGATGTTACAAAATGGTCATTGTAGATGGATAGGTAATTTTTATTTTTTATAATTCCAGTGAATAGCTCCAGGATATCTGTGATATATTCAGTAATTTCACATATATACAGCTTCTGAAACTCTTGGCTTGTTTTATATGTGAATTTTTTGTAACTTTATAAATTCAAAGCTCTGAGATACAAGAAATCTGGAAAATCAGAAAATATTAACAATATCAGAAAATAACTTAAGATTCTGAGGGAGAAATATCAAAAGCCCTGACATATTTTAGAATGTGGATTTATAGTCTTACTAAAAAAAGAAGTCTTGATAAGATTTATTTGATATATATATATGATTTATATGATACAAAATGCTAGATCATATGTAACTACAACAGCAGCAAGACAAAAAGGATTAAAAAATAAAACAAAATTTCATTTGAGTAAAAGAAAGTACAGATCAAAAAGTACACCTGATTTAGGCCATGTTCTACCCTGGGATGGAGCCTTCCTCCTTTAGGCTAATGTTGCAAATGCTGAGGAAGTCACGGCATCCCAACAGGACAGAAATTCCTTCCACATAGGTGCTATTCAGATTCCCATGCCGCAGATGAGAAAACTGAGTCTCAGACAAGTGAGGTCGCTACTAAGGATGACCCATCTCAGGAAGGAGTAACACTGGCCTAGGGCAGGTGAGGTCCCTTCTGAACTTGAGCCAGCTTGGGAGGAGGCAGGCCCTGATGTGAACAAGCAAATGCTGATCCAGTGGTTTCCATTTCACTCTTCCCTCACTCTCCACCTATTTGGGGCCTTAAATCATCACCTTTGTCTCACACTTAGCTCCTCAGGGTCCCCCTAACATCAGGAAGAACTCTGAGCCTAGGGTCCATCTCTTACTCCAAAGTCACAATCGAAGATTTACACAATGAGCCTTGGGCCTATAATTCTGAAAGCACCTCCTGAGCTCCGAAGGCAGAGAGGGTCTGTTCATCAGTGAGTGACCAGAACAGGGGAAGAGCCTTTAACCTGCAGCCCACACTCCTGTACCTAGAGCTTGACCAAGGAACCTGCAAGAATAAGACTGGGGGTCACAGCTAAACTCCCAGCTCCAACCTTTACATAGTGCCAAGGACAAAGCCCAGAAAAATAAGCTGACCTCCTAAAGCCCAGGGGTCAGGAGTCAGTGCCAAGCCAGTGCCCAGAGCCAGAAGGCTTAGCCTCAAGCAGAGCCAGTGATGGATACAAAGAATCGCACATGCAGAGCCTGACCTCCCCCTCCTGGGAACCAAGATCACAGTCCAACAATACTGCAGGGTCTATCTCAGAGGTGGCGAGTGGGACATCCTGTTACCATGGACATGTGGGGACAGAGAATTACCTTGAGTCTATACAAAGCAAAGCCATGTTCACAGTTTCTCCTTCCATGGTCAGAGGTTTTCGGACCTGGGTTCTAGGAGCTGGGAGATGCCCTGCTTGATAACGGGTGACTCCTTCTTGTTCTGTCATTCCTGGCCTTTTGCTAGTACCTGTTCTGTGCTAGGGCTGTACTGGGTGGGCACAGTGATAAGCAGCACACAGCCCTGTGCTGAGAAGTTCACAGTTTGGTAGAGTGAGACCTCATCACTAGATGAAAATGTCCACAGGTTTTCCCAGCAGCCCTCCTGGCAGATACTCACAACTGAACTTAAAATGAGTTTCCATAGAACTCACTTCTTCTGATATGTCCACACAAAAGCCCAGGGAGTGACCTGAGGAAACCTGGTCGGGCAATTGCTACTGGCTGGACCCTGTGGAGGAAGCTTAATCCTCTGGACTCCACCCAGGAGTCACTTGATCTGCCAGGAGGGTACTTCCTGGCTGGTCTGATAGGAACAGGGTGAGGCCTCATGCTGCCTCCATCTCAGGCCACCCTACTCCTCTATGCCCCCATTGTCAGTCCCAGTCCTGCTCGTCCTCACAGACCCAGCTCAGCCCTGCATCCATTAGGAATCCTTACTATAAATGATGACCAGGCTGAGCACATGCTGGGGCCCATCCTCAACATGTCACCTTTGTTGTAACATTCCAAGAGCCCTGAGAGGCAATTTTCATGTTAAGGAAGCCATTTTACTGAAGAGAATCTTGGGGCTCAGTAAAGGAGTAGAACTGACTCCAGGTGACCAAGCCTGAAAGTTCTACAGCCCAGTGCAAATGTCAGTAGGTCCCACCCCACAGTATACTCATTCAGAACAGCTTCCTTGACATCCCTAGCCCTTTCCTCTAATCAGAAATACTTCAGCCACTGCCCAAGGTCCTGGGACTGCTCAACCTGATCCATCAAATTATAAAGCAGGAGCCTCAGGATCCAGGAGCCTAGCAAATTCTTCTCCCAAAGGTGAACTTTCTCTACTGCCTTCCCAGTTCCTGTATCATTCCTGAGGATGAGGTTGATCTGGCTCACATGAGCAGGTAGGCACCACTAAATAATATGACACACTGTCACCTGGCTTCCAGACACCCAGTTGTTCAAATGACAGGTGTCAGCACATGCAGCCTGAGACAGCATTGTCTGGGTGCCACTGGGGCAGGCCACCAAGTCAGATGAAGAGCCTGGTGGCCCTAAAGGTCTGGTCCCCCTTGGAAGGAAGGCAAAGCTGAGGAATCACAGCCAGACCCACCTTGCGGTGGCTCTCACAGCTGAGCTTCATCCAGCTCCACTAAGGACTCTGCAAAGCCAGAGCATCCAGGGCACCAGACCTGGATGGGATTAGAGTTCTCTGGGCCCTGCTGGCGTCATCACCACACACATTTCTCCCTCTAGTGAATCCTGAGGGTTAAGCCATTGCCATGTACTGAATGTTTGTGTCCCCCTAAAATTAATATGTTGAAGCCTAAACTCCCAAGGTGATAGTACTAGGAGATGGGGGCTTTGGTAAGTGACTAGGTCATAAGGGTGGAGCCCTGATCAATACGATTAGTGCCCTTATAAGAAGAGACAAGAAAGAGATGATCTCTTTCTGTCTCCACTATATGAGGATACAATGACAAAATGGCCATGTGCAAACCAAGAGCAGTGTCCTCACCAAACAGCAGATCTGCCAGCACCTTATTTTTCAGACCTCCCAGCCCCAAGAATTGTGAGAAATAATTGCCTGTTGTTTAAGCCACCCAGTCTGTGGTTTTGTTACAGCAGCCCAGACTGACTAAGACAACCATTCTCTAAATCAACTAAAAGGTATTGAGACAAACACCTGTCATCTTTCTGAAAGGTAAAATGAAGGTACAGGGCATCCCGGAAGCTGAACAGAGGGGCACGGGGCTGTTCCATCCCAGAGGAAGCAGCACCCCATGCCTAGGGGCTGAGAAGCAAATGTTCCTCCTTGCCAAAGGTTCCATCGCAATCATCAAATACTGCCAGAAGCTGGAATTGAATTTCTTTTTTCTCTTATTCTTTACCTCAGATCCACAACCTCCTGTCTGGTGAGGATGTGATTTCATTGAGCCTCCCAAGCTCTCAACCAATTATCATTAGCTTTTAGTTCTAAGGACAGAATCTGTCCCTAAGAAGAAGAAATGGTATTTCCAGCTTTTCTTTGATATTTTGGAACCTCTTTTGTAGATCTCTAGCTCTACATTTTTATGACTCAACAGGTCTTTGTCTTCAAAACGTCCTACCTCTTGCTGTTAGTCATAATCTACTTTGACAGGTAATAACCGAGACACAGACTCCATTTCTTTTTGCTGACAGAGTTCATTCATTTCATTTCCTCTCTCCTCAAGACGTGGATCTGACCTTTTGATTCAGGCTTCTTCAGTTTGAGCCCCTTTCAGAGGACTTGTCAGTTCAGTTTTTCTGTACTCTTCTTCAGCAATGTTGGTATAGAATTGATATTTTCCTTTATTTTCAATGTTTAAATGTCCAATTGCCCTATAAACCCCTTCTAGTTTCCTCTAGTATCAATTTGCCTAGTAATCAACGTGGTATCTATTCTCTGACTAAACATTATCATCAATGTTCTCCTCTCCCAGGGAGGCTGCCAGTACTCTGGTTTTGAGCTAACGATCCTGCACATACTTGAACTTGCTCTTCACACAAGTGCTGGATCTCTGTATGGAAATGATGAGACGGTTTTCAGTTTTCCGTGACAGGTTCAGGTATGTATCTTGGCTTCTTCCACTTGTGTTGTGATGGATTGGATTTCTTCTTCTAGAGCCTGTATCTTGCTTAATTTAGAATCAGACACTGATTGTTCTTGGTCTAAACACTGAGGCTTCTCTTATCCCAGGTTGACTATAATGCAAATACAATCCTATGTTATTCACAGAGTTCGATTTGCCCAGAGTACCAAGCACTTCTGGATTTTCATATTCTCTGATCATAGGTTGATGTTTCATGAGATACGGAGTGGTTGCCAGTCATCAAGAGTTTACCTCTGGTGGAGGAACATAAAATGCTCACAAATCATCCACCATTCTGAAATATGTGTGTCCCGTAGGAGGGTAAAGAAGCCATGAGAAAGAGGAAGGTTTAGCATCCCAGGCAGTGAGCCAGGCTGCACTGAGGCAGAAGGAGGAACAGAGTTTGCCATGTTGAAGAAGTGAAAGAACAAAGGCAGAGCAGTAGGCCCTGGGAAGGAGGAAGGGGAGGTTTTCTGTAAGAAAAGGATGTGAGGGGAGTTTAGGAACTCACAGCGGAGTTTAGGAACTCATCACTCTAGTGATGACTAAAAGGTGTTGGGAGTTGGAGCCACATTCACACAGAATATTGATTGGGCTGAGGGGCAAATAATTGTTTTATAAGCTAGCAGACTTTAGGTCCTATTTGCACTTCTTTCCTCATCTGAGAAATGAGGATATTGACTCTGACTCTCACCGAGTGTCTGGAGAGAATAAATGCCATGCAGTGCGTAAAGTGCTTGGTTCCAACCCCACATCCCACATCACAGGGGGATATCCAGTGCTAAGGTTCATACAGATTCCCCAGGTCTTAAGCCCTCTTGGTTAACCTTGGTGGGTTTTTTAAACCTTTAAATATTAATCTTTCCCAAATTTATCTTGCTTCCAGGCCCCCACAGGGTCCAACCTGGCTTCTGTGATGACACTCTGGAAGCTGTTGATGAGAGTACGTCCACTAGTGAGGAGACACTGGGTTCACAGTCCGAAGGCTGAGTGCCAGTCACACCCAAGGTGAAGAAAGGAATGCTCATAGTAGGCCCGAGACTATATCCTTAGAGGCCTGCTTGCAAGGTTGGCCTTTGGCTGAAGTCTGGGAGCTTGGATTTCCCAAGGGTTCCCACCACTCTCAGAACTTAAAAGAGTGGCTCACTGTACCTAGACTGTTCTACAAACAATAGGATTTATGCTAAACACCCCTTTTCCTGCTAGGAGTCTGGAATTTTGGTACAAGCTAGGCAGAAAGTGACCAACATCCAACAAAAACTTTGGACACTGAGTCTCTAAGGAGCTTCCCTGGTATATAACATCACACATATGTTGTCAGAGTTTGTTGCTGGAGGAATTAAGCATACCCTTTGTGACTCCACTGGACGAGGACTCTTGGAAGCTGGCAACTGGTTTCCTCCAGACTTAACCTCCTGCACCTTTTTCCCTTTCCTGTTTGCTTGGCAACTTTCTACTATAATAAATTATAGTCATGGCTGGGTGTGGTGGCTTATGTCTGTAATCCCAGCACTTTGGGGGGCAAAGGCAGGTGAATCACCTGAGGTCAGAAGTCCGAGACCAGCCTGGCCAACATGGTGAAATCCCATCTCTACTAACAATACAAAAATTAGCCAGGTATGGTGGCACATGTCTGTAATCCCAGCTACTAGCGAGACCGAGGCATGAGAACTGCTTGAATCTGGGAGGCAAAGGTTGCAGTTAGCCATGATTGCACCACTGCAGTCCAGCCTGGGCAACAGAGTGAGACTCTGTCTCATAGAAATAAATAAGTAAATAAATTATAGCCATGGGCATAACCATAGGCTGAGTCCCAGGTGTCCTCCTAGTGAATCATGGAACCTGGGAAGGGCCTTGTCACCTTGACATAGACGACATACGCTACACCAACTCAAGGTTCGTGTGAATTAAGTGAGGTAGTACCTGTAAAGCTACTAGCACACAGAAGCACACATCAGTTACTCAACAAATATCTGCTCCTTCTCCCTCCCTGTCCTTCTACATCTTTTTAATTTTTCTCTCATAGCTCATTCCTCTTTTATGCACTGACACACGTTTGCTTTGGTCCCACATATTCCAGGCAGTATAAAAGATACAGAATAGGATGACCATGGCAGTGAGCCCAACCCTCTCTCCTCATCTCACAGTCCAACATCTGAAGTTGTCTCCCTTTCTGTGTTTGTATCTGGGCAGGCTTGAGACATCAGGGATGGGCAAGTTTCTGCATCTCTTCAAGATGTGCCTGTGGGCCCTCGATCCTCTCAGGACAAATCTTTGGTCAGACCCATGTTTCCTGGGGCAGTTCCTGAGGAGGAAGTGTCTGGGCAGGCCCAGCTCCCTGTGTAGCTGCAACAGCCTCTTTTATCCTTTACAAGATGCAAGACCTGCTGCCTGTGTTTCCAGCCTGGAATGAAGAATCAGGCTAAAATCCCAACCCAACAGCCCAGAGCAGCAACCGTGAGGAAGACTAGCCTCAAATGAAGCACCACCACCAGACCCCAGAGCCACCTGACCTGGAACAGATCCAGTGATTTGTTGTTCAGGGCTTATAGCATAGAATCCTGCCTATCCAGAGGGTAGAGACCACAGTGTCAAATGCAGCCCAGAGTTCATCCAGGTAACGCAAATCCTGACCAAGGCCTTGGTGTCCTGATTCCCAAGGTCTAAGTTCAGAGACCAGAGCAGAGACCAACAGCTCTGATCTCCTAACCCTCAGCCATGATCTCAGAGAACCAAGCCCAGAGATAGACAAACTGAGTCTAGACAGTCAGGACAGGGACAGACCCCAAATTTGGAACTCAAGTCTCTAAGAAAAAATTTAGCTCAAGGCCCTGGGGTCAGCCCAGAGAGCAGCTCCCAGAATGAGGAGATCAGAGTCTAAGCCCAGAATCTACAGCCCAGAGTTCATATCTTGGAAGGGGAGGAGGGGAGAGACAGCCCTGCTATTTGCATGATGCCTGGCACCCTGAGAAGTTCAAGAGACCCGAGTCTGGATTGAGTCTTTCAAATGGCAAGATCTTAACTACACCTAATATTTGCAATGCTTTTCTTTCTCCTTGAAATGTACTTCCTCTGACTTCTATACTTTGGGACCCTTTCTATTCCCCAGAGAGGTTTTCCCTGACCCCCAGTCTTCAGATGATGTCTCCATTATTATCTCTTTCAGTCTCTGGTTTGTCATCTTTGTGGCAACAATTGAATTAATATAAATCTGTGTCATCTTTCCCCATTATACTGGGAGCTCACAAAAGCAGTTACGTTTTCTGTTGTCGTCCCAGATACTGTCCCAGGGCCTAACCAGAGTAACTTCCCAGAATTAATCTGTAGAATGAGCAGACAGGTGTCAGGTGGCAAGGGGCGGGGGGACAGGGGAGGGGCAATCCCTGATTTCTCAGGGTATCCCTTGGCCCGCTGCAGTCCTAAGCATGGCCACAAGATGGCAGGGCTGACCCATACTTTCCCTGTGGGATCCAGCAAAGTTTGTTCACTCAAGCACCCTGGGCCTTCAGGGCCAGGATACTCCCGTTCCTCAACAGGGCCGCTGGAGGCCCTACAGAGCTTCCTGAGAGGACAAGCCTCCCTCTCCACCACTCTATCACTCTTTAAACAGGTGAGTCAACTTGGGGTCAAGTATTGCCGGGTGAGTCTGACCCGGTTATGCTAGGTCGCATGTGTCTGTCCCCACCTATCTCAGAAAACAATCCTTTTTGGTCCTCTTTCAGTAACAATAATTTTTTTTTCTTGTTTTCGCAGTGGGTAGGGCTTCCAGATTAATACTCTTACATATTTATCATTACTAAACACTCTCTTTCTGCCCATATATAGCTAATAACTGAGTCTCAACAAGATGAAGGCGTTTGTCTAAGTCACAACCCTCAGGTCAGGATGGAGCAGAATGATAATGAGACAGGGGTACATCTGTCCTTGACACCTTCCTGATCTCCTCACTTGGGGGTTCTGGTGGCTGGCCCCCCAATTGTATGCAGAGGGGAGAGGCAGCCAATCTGTGGCTCAGCCAGCCCTGTGGAACCAGCCTTTCCTTGGCCTTTCTAGCAGAGAACATCTTCCTTAACCTTCCCCAACCATCCCCCCCACCTCTAATTTAATAAGCAGTTCACTCTCAACTCAATTCAACTCACTCTCCTCCAGGGTCTCTACGTTTCTGTCCAGGACCTGTATCTCCAACAGGTGACCTGTATCTCACCTGGATCTCCATCTTCCTATTCTGGAGAGGTGGTTGTGGGAATTGGTTGGGTTCCTCTGAGGTAAGTGCGTCTCTTAAAGCTGTGCTGGGCTGGGGGTCAATCTGTTGTGCTTGGGGAGGGAGGGAAGGAGGAAAGGAGGGGAGGGAGGGGAGGGGGGAGGAGGCCTAGGAAGAGGGAGGGGAGGAGGCAGGAGAGGAGGGGAGGAGTGGGGAAGAGGGGAGGAGGGAGGGGAAGAAAAGAGGAGGGAAGGGAGGAGGAAGGAGAGGAGGGGAGGAGGGAGGCAGGAAGGGGGAAGGGGAAGAGGGAAGCAGGGATGGGGGAGAGGAGGAAGGAGGCAGGGAGGGAAGGAGAGAGACAAGGAAGAAATGAGGGAGGGAAGGAGGGAAGGCGGGCAGGAGTGAGGAAAGGAAGGAGGGAAGGCGGGCGGGAGGGAGGGAAGGAAGGAGGGAGCGCAACCTCAGGGCCCAGAGCCGGCAGGCCCACCCCTCTACCTTCCTCGGCTGCTCAGCATTCCTGTGAGGCAGGGCTGGAGGGACCCTTGATGTTACGGCTGCAGACAGAGGGCTCACACTGGGCGTGTGGACTTACCGTGTGCACGACGATGCGGACACACCTACTGTGCCAGGCATCAAAAGACTGTCAGCTCCCAATTTACCCTTCAAAACATGCTCTGTGATAAACCACGGTTCCTGTCAGCATTTTCTAGTGAGCACCGTGCAACGCTTTCTCAGTAGAGGGGGCGCTAGAGAGACATGGCATGAAAAAGGGGCTTCTGCAGTTTCCGGAGGCTCTCTCGGGGGTCGGCCTGGCGGGTGGGAACGTCCGGGGTGATCGCGGTTGGAACGCGCGGTCTGGCCGCGAATCTGGGAGCTTGCAGCCGCGCTTTGGCCTCGCCACCAACTCCCTGCAGCCCTCGCGACAGGGACACCTGGGCCCGAAGCTTCCTGCCTGCACCTCTGTTGTTTTGCCTCCGCTAAGCCCTCTTTCCCCAGGTGTGCCTCCTGCAATCTTATGGAAGCAGTGCCCCTCCCGAGAGGAACATCGCGCTCAGGGCCGCCTGCTGCACCTGCGCCCCACTCCACCTGCGGCTTGCCTGGCCCACCTGTGCTCCGGAGGAGGGCTGATGCCTGCTTGTTGCAGAACTGCAAAGAAGCTCTGGCCCAAAAAACCAGCACAGCCACCCAGCAGGTTCAAATACCCTTTCTCCAATGAGGACTGAACCGTAGAGAATGTCTTATATTCTATAGTTACTTTTTAATCAGGGTTCAATAATTCTTTATATTAAGCTACCCCAGATTAGATCATTGTGTGATGTCTGTTTCCTGATTGGCTCCAGAGTGCTAACCCTTTTCATCCTTGCAAAGTTACAGGTGAACTCATGTAATCACAGGTGGGGAGACAGAATTTAAGAAATGGCACAGACTCACGTTCAGATACTCTCCCGACACACACATACCCAAATATGTATACACAAGTGCATGCACACACACACAGCTGGATAGAGGGTGAGTTTTTGTCCAAGTGTACAGCGTGGGATCTTAGGTAAATTAAAGATGCAATTAATCCATTACTAATGCAATCAATCTATCATTAATCTAAAGCTGAGATTTTGCTGTCTCTGGTTCCAGAAAGGTACAAAAGAGCAGGAAGGATACCAGGAAAGCTGCCTCATGATATTGGAAGCTCTTTGGGGTCACTTAGATTTTTTCCCCTGTTGTACCCAGCCTTGGCTGTTACATGCAGCTGATCAGAAGAATCAAAAGTGAGATGGTGTTGGGAAGAAGAGTGTTTCTGCCCAACTCCCTACATTTCTGAGCCTATCCTAAATACCTTTTTAACTGTCACAGGGAAGAGGGTTTGGTGATCTAATTGGTTAGAGCCCAAGCATTCATTGGCCCGTGGCTTTCGCTAAGCCTCGAAAGGTGAGCACCTCTCTGTAGTATCCTCCCTGTGTTCCCAGATTTCAGGCCTGGGAAGCTGCCATCTCTGTCACTTCCACTGCTCCTTGCCGCTGTGTGTGTGACTGGGTTGGTTTAGATGCAGGAGTACCATCTCTCCAACTCGGTTTTGTTTGTCAGAAAGCTTTGCTCTTTTGTCTTTAATACTCTGACTCTCCCATGTCTAACCCCTGACTTCCATTTCTCTAGTTTCCCAGTCCTGCAAGAGTCCTTTGCTCTGCTCTCCCAGTTCCTTGATGTATTCTTCAGCAATATCCACCCTGGTGGTTTGCACTTTCTATCGTGTTTATTATTCCAATGGCTTTATTGTCTATGTTAATATTTCTACTTCATTGCTTTTCTACTGCCTCTTGCCTGTGTCATATGGGCAGTATCTTTGTTTATTTCTATATGGATATTGATTATACTTATTTTAAATTACTGGTAGTCCTTTCCAATAATTTTGAATCCAGTAGAGTGTGCTTCTGATCCTTATCTTTCCATGTACCGGTTGTGCCCCTCTCGGCCCTCTCCTTATCACAGCAGTGAACCACCTACCTCCTTTTGGAGGTATAATCTGTCTGGTCACCACTGCCACATGCTGCTCTGGGTCCCCCTGGTGAGCCAAAGCATAGGTCTCTGTTCCCAGGAGGGTACTAAAGAGCAGGAAGAGTACCAGGAACGGGCCTGGATAAGGAGTATCCCTGGCCTCAGAAACCTATGAATGAGGGTCACCCACCAGGAAATTGTTTTTTTTTTTTAAGAGAGAGAACCTGCCCCAGAGGGAGGACCCTGGTAGAAGGAACATATCAGGCCTGGGAGTGAAGGGGTAGGAGGAAGAATGGGAGAAGAAGAAGAATGGAAGAATGTCTGAGGAGACTCTGAGAGCCACATGTGTTCTGATTTCTGTGGCAAAAGAGCAGGTCTTTGCTATCCTAACTTCTAAGCTGCCTTTTACTGTAGCCATCCTGTGTTCAAGGCCATGTCACAGGTAAGCATGTCTCTAGCACATATGGCAGATATGACACCCTCTGACCACCCAGCCCATGGCCGTAGGGGCCTGTGGGACCCTGGTATTCCTTGCCAGATGCTGTGGGTATGTGTATTTGTGTTGGTTAAAAAGAAGGTCTATGACATTGACACATCCTCAGAGAGTTCAGGAGCAAAAACAAGCAAGGAAAAAGTAGCAGGACTGGAACACAGGACAGTACAGGATGAGAAGTATGGGAAAGTCAGACCTTAGAATTACAGATGACACTGCTGACAAAAAGAAAGCAGCCTACAGCTGTCAGCTGTCTACAGAGAATACCATGGTCTGCCCTTGAAAGACACAGCCTGCCTTTCAAGGCCAGACCATGGTATTCTCTGCTGACCACAAACACTTCCACCGAGTACCATTGTACAACAAATTACTCTGTTGTGAGACCCCAAATCATTCCAAAATCACATCTTCATACAGACATAAAAGGTTACTCAGCGAACCACAAAAATGGAAAGCATGCCCCTCTCCTGCTTAATGTAAACATCTGCCACTCTTTTACAAAACAGTTTTGCTTTGCTCAATTCTACTCATCTCCTAAATAAAAGTTAAGGTACACAATCATAGAATTGCCCAGCTTATTGACAGCACCCTATCCAGAAGAGATTCCTGCTCCTTAAACCCTTCCCCCAAAATCACCTAACACAAAACCAAGTCTCACAGAAATCCCCTCCCGCCACCCTGTTACTGAGAAATCCTAGGGTACACCATTGTGCTCAACGTCCCTGTTGAAACAAACAGGAAGAAAAAACCCTAAAAATAATCAATCCATTTTATCTGACTATAGCATATTCCTGATGGTCCTCACTTGGAGCTCAGTAACATTCTCATACCTATTGTCCTACTCACAGCATCCCTGTAGGAAAGTGAGTGGGGTTCAAAATCTTATTTTAAAGATGTAAAACTGAGATTCAACCAGAATATGGGGTCTGTCTAAGCTCACATTCATGAGTCAAAACCAAACCTTCTGGTTCCCAATCTCAAACCATGCCTCCCACATGGAGTCACCCAGGAATACTGCTTCCCAAGCTAAGAATACTATTGAACAGTCACCTTGGAGAGAATGAAGGCCCATCTTAAGCAGGCTGTCATGGTGAGCTGTGTGCCATGTACTCTGAGTGTGGACCAGTTAAGGACACCACTCCACAGCCAAGACAGCGGTGCCCTCTTTCACAGAAGAGGAAACTGAGGACATGAAGGTAGTGAAACTTGACTGAGGTCACAATGTTGGGAAGTGGGAGAGCTGGGATTTCACCCTAGTCTACAAAAAAGGGAATGTAGGGCACCAGGCAGTCCTCCTGCAGGTCAGAGGGGCAGTTGTCTCTGCAACCTCTTGGGGTGAGGTGGATTTCTTGTGGCACTGCCAGAGTGGAAGCAGTGTTGGGAAGGGTTTTTAAATCCAGGACAAATGCACACAGTGGTCTTGTCTGTGGGGTGGAGTGTAGAGTGGGCATCCAGGTGGAGAGAGACATTCAGGCTGCTATGTGTGGACAGGGGCCTCTCCTATTGGGAAAGGCCTACTGGAGACTCTGGAGAACAGATGTAACTGGGCAGCACTCCAATATGTGGCTCAACTGCTAGACTGACTTTCCTCCAGATACCCACCCCCTCTGAACCCAGTTCCAAGAAATTTCAGGCAGTTTCCTGACCTCTGGACTAGGTACACAATAAAAGCAAGCACTGTGATTAAAGCCAGCATCTCCAGTGACCTGGTGTCAACTGCCTCACCCCACCTTCTGCCACTGGAGCAGGAGCAGGGGGAAGCTCTGGCTGCTAAAAAGTAAGAGAAGAAACATGTGGTCTGCTGTCTTCTTTAGGCCCTGGATCTCCTGATATCCACTGTTGGCTTTAGGCATGTGGCTCTGACCATCCTAGACATTTTTCCAGGCATGGTGGATGGGTCAGCAGGAAGTAAGGAAGCCAGTCCCTCCACAAGCCAAGAAGACTTCAGTTGGAAGGGACCTGGAAGTACATCTTACTCACATTCCTTTTGGAGTTTGGAGGCCTCCATAGTATCCCCCACTACATGGCCCTGCAGCCTCTGAACTTTCCATGATGGGCTCCTTTAGGAGGTCAATCGGTGGTGGGAGAAATTGTAGGAAATGCAAACCTTCCTGAAAGGTTGGAAGTTTTGCAAAAGCCTTGGGAAAGATTTTGCTATTACCTTGAGCTAATAGCTAGAAGTAGAAACAAAGGAATGCAGAGGAGTTTGTCTAAATAGCTTGTTTACTCTTGTGGTCTAAGACCGATCTTTGATTTTCCCCAGGCACATGACAGCTCTCTACTCAGGGGCTTGGCAAAGTTAATTACCCTCTAATGGTGTTTACTTGAGACCTTTGTCATTTAGTTTGTACTAAATAAATGTGCAGGTCACAGGGTTATCGAGATCACTGCTGACTCTGACAGAGGACCCCAGGCTGGGCTGACAGCAGTGTATGTTTTTCATCTGTCACTCCATCAGGTTCTACGTGTTGGAACCAGCAGTTGGTGCCCTGTGTGAGGAGCACTACAATAGATCGCAGATCGCGACGGAACCCTTGAAAACAAAGGTGAAAGGACTGCACAGTCGGTAATTCAATAAATCAGTAAGTCAATAAGTAAGTCATTGGTGCCTGCTCCAGATTTCCAAGTTCAAGGGAATCATTCAGGCTAGGGTTTCATCATGTGGCAACAGTTATCAGCTCAACAGATAAAAGCAATCAAACAGCTGCTTAAAGCTAGTGGAGCCTCAGTTTGCATGCTCAATTAAAGGACCTAATGCAAACTGTTGTTTCCCACAGCCCATGGTTCCCAGCAGAAGGCACACTAAGCATAGAGCTCTAGGACAAGTGGGAAGAACTTTTAAACAACATCATGCACAAGGGCAACGGGTCCCAGTAACATCTCTAATGTTATGGACCTTATGGTCCAGCTCCATGCAGAAGAGCCCAGAAGGGAAGAGGAACCGTCACCAACCTTACCATCTCCCTCATCCCAGAAATAACCAGGTAAAAATACCAAAGAGGAAACGGAGATTTTGCATGAGGCCCCTCCACCAAGCCTGTCTTAGGCAAGTGACATTAGAAGGGGAGCTATTGGCCTGCCTGGAAATGTGAGATCAACAAGGCAATCAGGTGTATGCTTACAAAGAGATTAGAGAAAATGGAGCCAGTAGCCTATTTATGAAAGGATTAATTGAAGCCATAGCAAACAACTTTTATATAACACCACGGGACTGGTCGGTGCTAGCTAAGACAACTTTAAACACCAGTCAATACCTCCTCTGGAGGGAATAATAATGGCTAATAACTGCCACTGTTTTTTCTCCCCTATCCCTGATGTGGCTCTCTCAAAATCCTGTCTGGGTAGAAGAGCAGCCTTTGAAAGGAGAGAAATTACAGACAGCCCATGAATTAGTTGAGGAGCAATTAAAAGCTGGCCATATAGAACCATCAAACAGCCCTTGGAATTTGCCCATTTTCATCATTTCCAAAACGTCTGGCAAATGGAGACTTATGTATAACTTGTAGGCTATTAATGCTGACTTAGAACCTATGGGGCCTCTCCAGCAGGGGCTCCCCTGCCCCTTGGTGATTCCTCAAGATTGGCCTGTTATCATTATTGACTTAAAAGACTGCTTTTATACCAATCTCTTTACAGAACAGGACAGAGAAAAATTTGTGTTTACATTGCCAGCTATCAATAATGAAAAGCCGGCTTGCCAATTTCACTGGAAAGTGCTTCCTCAAGGAATGCTTAATGGTCCCACCATGTGTCAGTATCAAGCTTGGCTCTCCAGTATGAAAGAATTTCCTAATTGCAAAATTATTCATTTTATGGATAATATTTTACTGGCAGCCCCAACGAAGCCAGTACGTTTAAGTTTATATGCCTCTGTCCAAAGGAACACATAGTTAAGAGGTTTAATCATAGCACCTGAGAAAGTACAAATGTCCTCTCCTTGGTAATATCTTGGATACATACTAACTACCCAGTAAGACCTCAAAAGGTTAAATTAAATACTAGCAATTTAGATATCCTAAATGATTATCAAAATTTACAGGGGGATATTAACTGGCTTTGCCCCACCTTGGGCATAACAACTGATAAGTTGCAAAATCTGTTTTCTATCTTAAAAGGCAGTGCTCCCTGGATTCTCCCAGGTATTTAACCCCTGCAGCAAAAAGGGAAATTGAGGAAATAGAGCTATCTATCTCTCAAAGGCAGCTAGATCACATAGACCCAGGATATTCAATTCAGTTGTTTATCTTTCCCACTAACCATTCTCCAATAGGATTAATAGGACAAATGGCCCCAGCACTGCACTTTCTAGAGTGGGTTTTTTGCTCACATACTGGGACTAAAACACTATCTCCCTATATTCAGCTAGTTAGTAAAGTCATCTATATAGGGCAGATGATGAAATCAGTTGCTAGGTTATGACTCTTATATCATAAGAATTCCTTTGAGCAAAAAGCAATTTGAAGCAGTATTGCCCCTCTCTTTAGATCTTCAGATAGCACTCTCTGATTATAAAGGCCATTTAGAACACCTCCTGCCTGCTGACAAACTGCTTCAGTTCTTATCTCATACTCCTTTAATTATGCCTACAAAAGTAGTTTACTCCCCCACACCTAAAGCTTTAATGCTGTTTACTGATGGTTCTGGTAAGAATGGAAAAGTGGCAGTCTGGTGGGAACCACATAATTTCCTCATTTTATCTGGATTTACTAGACCTCAGAGAGCTGAGGTTGGAGCTCGGATACTGGCCATGGAGTCATTTTCTGCTCAGCCCATCAATATTGTTAGTGACTCTACTTACTCTGTTTATTTATTGCAGAACCTTGAGATAGCCCTAATTAAGTCTACTTTAGAGCCCAACCTGTGTGCCCTTTTTCTTTGACTTCAGCAATTGCTGGGTCAATGTACACATCCTATGAAAAAAGATCACAGTATAATTGTGACTGGAACTATGATATGTCCCATGCCAGCTGTTAAGGGGTGTGCTAAGATGTCCCAGGTGCCATAGAGTGTCTTGGGGTGGCATGGGCTCTACATGGGGTCTGGGATATCCCATCCCCCTATTGGACCAAATTACAGGGGATTGGGACATGGCTATGAAACTGTCATTGATGCCACAGTAGACACAGACATCAGTACGATCGCCCTGCAAATGGCTGTGGGGGCTTCAGTCTAAGATGTTATAATTCCCTAACTGGAGGCTACGGGCCTGTTCCCTATGATGGACCTCCAAACTAAAGTGGAATGCATTATTTTCCTGGCTTTGTTCTTTAGCACAGGAAGAAATGTTTGGGAAAGTGACATTGATTGCATTTCCAAATTTGAGGCTACCTGCAACTAGGACTGTTAAGTCATTTCCTTTGTCATGATGTAGCCATAATTATGTTTGGGCAGGTACACAGTAAAGGTTAGAACTTATATAACTTAAACACAGTGGGAGGATAGTGGAGTGATACGTAGTGTTACCTGGCACCTTAGTCCAATGTGTGCCATTAATGAGGGACTCCACTGGGGGTAAATCTATCCCTCCCAGCCAATCAGTTATGTTATTAGGGATTGGGAAGGGGGTATCTGCCCAGGTGACAGGCCAAAAGAAAGGCAGAGCTAAGAGATGGGCCCAATAGAGTGTAGCAGGTACAGGTTGGAGACAAAGCAAGATCATAAAAAAGATTAATACCCTACTCGAGTTGTAATGTACAACAGAGAGCTACTGTGCTTTCGAGTGTGTGTGCACATGCAGGTGTCTGTATGTATAGTTGATGTGCATGAGCATGTGGATGCATTTGTATCTGTTTTCCTGTTGGAAACAAGAATTGCAACATGACCAACCAGGTGAACCTAGTTATGGTAGTTCAGCAATGAGATTTGCCAAAATGGGTGGCAATTGAAAGAGAAATTCTGCTGTATTAAAGTAGACAGCTGCCTAGCACTGTGCTGGAGGCTTCTAAACTTCTTGTAGTCCTATGAAGAGTTATTTATTAATCTAGAGTGGAAGGCCAGCCCCAGGCTATCCCTGTTCACACGGTTGATTGGACCCTACATTGTTGAGCCCAGCCTCCTCTCTCACTCTGAGGCATCTGCCAGATCCCCAGGCTAGAGGGTCAGCATCTTTGTCATTGAGTCCCTGCTCTGAAGAAACACCAGGAAGTCATTTCTGGTAAATAAATCTGGGTTCCTGGATCAAGGGTTTGGGGAGCTGACATGACCTTGGGGGCATGAAGGATGCTTCCCAGGGGTGGGGGAGTGGGATGGAAAGCAGAATCAGGTTGAGGAGGTCTCTTTTTCTGCTTGTGCTGGAGCACCTGTGACTTTCTTCCATTACCTGTTCATCCGCAATGGAGACTGTCTTTGTTTTCAAAGGGAGCCTCAGAGGCTTAGACCTATGGGGCTGGGCTGCTGAGGTTTCTTAGGGGGCAACGGCTGGAAGGAAGCTCTGAAGAATAAATGAAAGGTTAAGATTGAGAAATAGGAGGGGGATTCAAGGCAAGTTGCCTAATTGCCAGTGGTTTTGACTCACAGAAAACAGGGAATTCCTGCCAGAAAACAGAGAGGGATCTAGCCCTCTGCCAACAACAACGTGGTGAGAAATTTCCAGAGAAAATGCTTACATGGGCAAGCCTGTCTAAAACACTGAGGGGAGGCAAACTCAAGTTAATTCTGGGCTACGTTGGTGACTAAGGTTGAGGTTAATCTGAGGTTGAGACCTTCCTCTTTGGATCACCAGCCTGCAGCTTAAGGCCTGTCGCTGAGTAAATGATCGTTAACTGGCCCTGGAGGGAATCAGCTGCCCAGATGCAAAGATGGGATTCAGGTGGCAGATGGACCCAAAGGGGACGTGTGGAGAAAGAAGAAGCTCCTACAGACACCTAGGTTTCTACTCATTCTCTTTTGAAAAGCTATCAGGCATGAGTGAGCTGGCAATGCACAGTCTCATTCATTCTCACTGCCATGGAAAGCATATTTATAGCCTTCCAGCAGCAACACCAGGGGCCTAGGCACAGGTGAACCCCTCCTTGGGATCCCCACTGCTTGTCATAGCACCGACCTTTGCTAAAGTAATAGTACGCAATGTCACAAGGAATGTTTACTTTTCCAAATTCCCATCTAGAGGCCAGGAATGGGTCATCTATTTCTGTGTAGCCTGCACCCAGGTTGTAGGACAGAGGGCATGTTTGGTAAATACGTGTTGATTAACTGAGATAATCTTCTCTGACTTTTGTCACACCAAGGTGAGGACCATGTCCCTGTTTCCATCACTCCCTCTCCTTCTCCTGAGTGTGTTGGCAGCATCTTACTCAGAAACTGTGACCTCTGAGGATGCCCAAAAGACCTGTCCTGCAGTGATTGCCTGTAGCTCTCCAGGCATCAACGGCTTCCCAGGAAAAGATGGGCGTGATGGCACCAAGGGAGAAAAGGGGGAGCCAGGTACAGGTTGGGCTGTTCTGTCTCTGCAATTCTTTACCTTCCAGAGAAAACTGCCTGGAGATATGAGGAGAGTGATGTCCTATTTGAGTATATTTTTCTCAACTCTACTATAATTAAAAACAGATTCAGCTCCCATTCTCTGGCCTCTCAGACTTCCACACAGCAATTTGTGACAAATAGTTGTCTTGTCTGCCCAGGAAAGTGGCTCGCAGGTCAGGCCATCCCATGGGACACAAGATGAATTTTTCTTCTCTGGGTCCTTGTCATGTCAGGCCCCTACTAACTTCAGTAGGGATGGGACCAGGTTCAAGAGGCCAAAGAGACCTGGAGCCAGCAAACAAACCCAGGTTTTATTGGGGGAGCCTATTTAGAGGGAGATCCAGTGGCAGTGAGCTGGATGGGAGAATCACAGTTACTTGCAAAAAAACATGCAGTTAATTTTCACTTAGCTCTCTCCCCGCAGCAACCTCCACATGGCAGCTCTATTTCTTAAGTTATTGCTCTCGGGTGCGTACCATACAGTTCTTGAGAGCAGTGGCTCAGAAAGATCAGTCCTGGGTCAAGGTCTCCTTTCTCCTGGGAAGGGATTGGGCATCAAACTCTTGGAGAAAGAGAGCAAGAACGCAGATATTGAGTCACATTTCCTTTGTCTTCCAACAGGCCAAGGGCTCAGAGGCTTGCAGGGCCCTCCTGGAAAGTTGGGGCCTCCAGGAAATCCAGGGCCTTCCGGGTCACCAGGGGCCAAGGGCCAAAAAGGAGACCCTGGAGCCAGTCAAGGTAAGGACCCCAGCAAGGTCTGAGCTGAGTGCACCCAGGGTTCTGAGACCATGAGTACCTGGTGAGAGGTGCCCCTTCTCCTGTTCCTTCAAAGGAAGATACCCAAATTTGCTTTCTGATCCAGTGCCCTCAGCCCTCTCTTTGTTCGTAGAGTCTTGGGGAATTCCTGTAAGTACCTGAGTACAGACTCACAAACTTTTCAAGAAAACTCCCTCATCAGGCACTCCCTGTAGGAGCTGAGCCTGGGTTCTCTGTCACCTGAAACAGTCCAATGTGAGGCCTTGGTCCTAGAGGGAGAATATAGGCCATCTAAGTGTGAGCTTATTATGCCTATTTTTACAAAAGTGTGTAACCATGGGATGTCATCTTT
The DNA here is from genome assembly GCF_030222135.1 of Aotus nancymaae. Taxonomy (NCBI): domain Eukaryota; kingdom Metazoa; phylum Chordata; class Mammalia; order Primates; family Aotidae; genus Aotus; species Aotus nancymaae. The sequence continues at coordinate 45,349,735 of NW_026988421.1, read as the reverse complement.
TACTTCATAAGAAACCAAGCCAACACTTAATATCTTAAAATCACAGCCATCAGTGTAAATCACAAGACTGTGGGTCAGCCATGTGATTTCTCTGCTGGTTTAAGCTGTAGCTCACTCGTGTGTCTGTGGTCGACTGTCTCACTCCTGTGTCTGGCTGTTGTTTGAATGTTAGCTGGAGTGATGAGGGTAACTGAACCACGTCTCTCATCATCCAACAGGCTAGCCAGGGCTTGTTCACATAGCAGTGACTACAGGATTCCCAAGAGTAGAAATAACAAAGGCTGTAGGCTTCCTGAAGGCTCAGAGCACATTATCATTTCTGCCACATGGTATTGGTCAAACAAGTCACCAGGCCCAGATTCAAGGAGAGGGGAAACAGACTCCATGTCTTAATGAGAGGAGCTGTATTCTATTGAGGCCATTTTTGCCATCTACTACAACAAGTGGTTTGACCCTGCCCTCCCCACTTGGATAATGGGCAACTCACAGAAATCTTGGTTTCCTGACTAACAGAACAAACTCAGGAAAAACAAAAACAAAACAGAAGACAACAAAAGCAAAACCTCTCCAAAGACAAAACCCTGCGATCTTTTTAGTCACTCTTCACCAGCTCATCATAGAGTAATGCCTCAAGAGATTTCTTTTTAGTTTTGATAGAACAATTTATTTGGAAAAAAAATAATCTGTGAAGAACCTGGCCTATATATTGCTAGATAATCAGAGAGTGTATGTGTGCATGTGATATGTATGTGTACTTTGGGATACAGTAAACAGACAAACAGTGATGTTTAGAGTTGGATGGAAATAGAGATTTTTCATTCTTTTTGCCTTTCATATTTTTATCTTCCTTCAAAGTATAAACACCAATGTAAAATAAATGGTTTTTTCAGTTTGGAAAAGATACTCCACTTCCTTATATATGCACAGTTCTGAGGCTCCTTTTCAACAATGCTTCTTTACTTTGTTCTAATTTTCTAGATTGTGATAGTAGCCTGGTTAACTCAGAAAGAAAAGCTCTGCAAACAGAAATGAATCGTATCAAAAAGTGTAAGTTTTTTCTCTTACTCTCCAGGCAGCTTGAAGTTTGGGAAAAATAGAATGCAACAAATACTTATTCAATGCATATAATCTTCTGTACCCTGATAGGCATTTCTCATATTCTGACCTCATAAAATTCTCACAATATTTTGGTAGAAATTGAGGCAAAGGGAAGTGAAATTACTTGCTCAAATGCACAAAGCTAATAAATGGCAGAGGTGGTTTATAGATGGAAATCAGTCTGACTCCAGAGACCCTAATCCTTTACCATCTGATATTGCTCACTGAAAATGGGATGTATACCCCATTGCTGCACTGATATTGAGATCTGGCCATGAGGTCTAACCTGTCTGGGGCAAATATTTTCAGATATTTTTTGTTTGGTCTCAAGTTAATAATTTAGAATTCAGAAGGCCAAATAATATGTCTTCTAGCATTCTGATCCAAAAGCACAGAGGCCATTGCACCAGTCTCTCTGTTCACATTTGGGTTGCCATATTTAACAAATAAAAAGACAAGGCATCAGTTAAATTGTATTTCAAGTTAAAAAAAATTTTAGTGTAAGTATATCTGAAAAATTACATGAGAGATATACTAAAATATTAATTGTCTGAAATTCAAATTTAACTGGACATACTATATTTTATCTGGCAACTCTACTCTAGAAGACTTTTTCTTGAGAATTACCTTGAGTTGGGCTTAAGGATGAGCCAGTTTCACCCACTGTTTCACATTTTAGGGGTAACCTTCTCTCTGGGCAAACAAGTTGGACAGAAGCTCTTCCTGACCAATGGTGAAACAATGACCTTTGACAAAGTGAAGGCCCTGTGTGCCCAATTCCAGGCCTCCGTGGCCACCCCCATGAGTCAGGCAGAGAACACGGCCATCCAGAGTCTGGTCAAGGAAGAAGCCTTCCTGGGCATCACTGATGAGGAGACGGAAGGGCAGTTCGTGGATCTGACAGGAAGAAGACTGACCTACACAAACTGGAACGAGGGTGAGCCCAACAATGCCGATTCCAGGGAAGACTGTGTAGTGCTCCTGAGAAGTGGCCGGTGGAATGATGTCCCCTGTTCCTCCCCCTATCTAGCCATCTGCGAGTTCCCTGTCTGAAGGGTCACATGACTCGGGCCCCCCTTGTCTTTTTACTGTAACCCACAGGCCCACACTCTGCTTGGAAAGATAAATTATGTCAATTTCCCCATATCCAGTGTTGTTGTTCCTTTGTGGGCAATCACTAAAAATGATCACTAATAGCACCACCACCAATAAAGCAATAATAGAAGTCATAATAGTAGCAGCAGTAGTAGTCATACCAATTATATTTTAAATATATACTATGAGACAGACACTATCTTTTGTATACTACATTATCTAATTTAATTAAGCTATGATATTTTTGATAGTGTTTGCTTGCTGCAATATAAAAATAAGATGGATTTATTTTTCCATTTACAACAAACCCCTGTGCTCTGTTGAGCCTTCCTTTCTCTTTGGGTAGAAGGCTCCCTAATGACATGACCACCGTTTAATACCATAGCTTTTTAGCAAGTCTCAGGTATTAAAAAACTCTATTTTGTAACTTTCTCTATGAACTCTGTTTTCTTTTTAATGAGACATTAAACCCTGTAAAGAGCATAAATAACATAAATCTCAAGTGAACAGATTAACGATTTCTCATACACATACATACCTATATATCCACTTTCTAGATTAAGATATGGGATATTTCTGACTCCCTAGAAACCCCTTTATAACTCCTCCTAGTACTAACTCCTAGGAAAATACTACTCTGACCTCTATGACTACACAGTCATTTTGTCTGTTGGTGTACATTGTATAGTTGGAATCATACTGTGTGTCATGTTGTATGTCTTGTTCACTCAGAATTAAGTCTGTGAGATTCATTCATGTTATACGTAGCAGAAGTTTCATCCTTTTCCTTGCCATGTAGGGTTTCCTTATAGTAATATTCCTCAGTTTATCCATTCTATTGTTAATAGGCACTTAGGTGGCTTCCAATTTTTGGCCATTAAGAAAGAGAATCCACAAACATTTCTGTGCTTGTCTTTTTGGTAGTCATGGTGCACTAATTTCTCTTGGCTGCCTATCCAGAATTGGAACTTTAAGGGGATGAGGAAAGCATGCATTTAGCTTTAGGAGATACTACCAGTTTTCCTAAGTGATTGTATAAATTTATTCTCCCAGCGACGTGTGGCAGTCCTAGATGCTCTATGTGCTTATAAAAAGTCAATGTTTTCACTTCTCTTAACGTTTATTATTCCTGTAGATATAAAGTATGTTTCCCCATGGTTTTAATCTGTATCTCCCCAACACGTAATAAGACTGAACACATTTTTATATGCTTATTGGGTATTTGGATATCTTCTTTTGTGAAGTACCCATTCAAATCTTTTGTATTTTGTTTAAATTAGTTAGCCAATATTTTTCCTTACTGATTTTTAAGTTATTTTTACATTCTGAATATGTCCTTTTATATGTGTATCACAAATATTTTTCTAGTTTTTGTCTTGCTCCTAATATTGAATGTTGATGAGCAAAATTTACTAATTTTGAGAAAATCTTATTTATTCATATTTTCTTTCAAAGTTAGTGCTTTTTGTGTCATGTTTAAGAAATTTTTGCCCATCCCAAAATCATGAAATTTTTTTTATGATTTTGAAATCATGAAGATATGTTTCCATTTTTTTCCTAATAGTCTTATTATTAAACATTCTATCTATTCCTGGTAAAACAGATATCCACTTGATACAGCACTATTTGTAGGAAAGGCCATTTTTCCTCCATTGAATTAGGGTGGTCCATTTTCATAAATTAAGTAACTGTGTATGTGTGTGTCTGTTCTGGACTATCTATTCTACTAGTCTATGTTGATGCTTGTGTCAAACAGGACAGTTTTAATTACTGTACATTTATAGTTGTAACTATAGTCCAGCTTTGTTCTTCTTCAAGTTAAGATTTCCATATAAATATTAGAAACAGCTTCTCAATTTCCACAAAATCCTGATGAGCTTTCCATTGGGACCGCATTGACTCTATCAATCAACTTATGCAGAACTGACAACTTACTACTGAATCTCTAATCAATGTTCACCATGTATCTCCATTTAATTAGGACTTCTTTAACTAATATTGCTATGTTTTGACATTTTTAGTATTTAAACTAAAATAAATATCTTAAAATATCTTGTTTTGGTGGTTTTAGTAATTTTAATAATATATTTTTAATATTTTTCTTTCTTTCTTGTACACACAGAAATACAGTTAAGTTTTGTATGTAGACTTACGATGTTTGGTAATCTCATAAGATTATTTCTTAACTCTAGTGATTTGTAGATTCATCTGGATTTTGTCTATGCATAGTCATATAAGCTGAAAATATGGCAGTACTTATTTCTTCCCAATTGCTTTAGTTTTGTTTCTTACCTTATCGCACTGGCTAGCAATGCCAATACAATATTTAATAGAAATGCTGACAGTGAACATCCTTCTGATTCAGTAAGCTAACTCTGTTTTATTTCAGTTATTAGGCATTAGTATTTATCTTTTTAAAAGCATCAAATTCATATTTAACTTAACTCCCTTTTCTGCCCGACTACTCCCCTACACTGTAGGGGCTTGTAAGGTTCTATTCTCCAGCACTCCATTCCTGCTTCCTTGAATATAGTCTTCAGGTGCTGGGCGGAGAGGAAGGATGGTAATTCTTAAAATGACTAGCTATGACAACGGCCTGTTCTTTCTCTGCTTTTAGACTACTGACATAGCTCACTGTCAGCAGTGGTAGTCATCTCACTGTCATCTTGCCCTGAAGATGACTGGAGTCTCAAAATAAGTTGCTGAAGATGGGCTCAATCCCAGTTCCCCTTTGCATAGCTATTTCCTATGTCCTATTCTTTTTTTTTTTTTTTTTTTTTTTTTTTTTGAGATGGAGTCTTACTCTATTGCCCAGGCAGTAGAGCAGTGGTGCGATCTCAGTTCACTGCAACATCCATCTCCCAGGTTCAAGCAATTCTCATGCCTCAGCCTCCCAAGTAGCATGGTGGCACAGACAGACGTGCCACCATGCCTGGCTAATTTTTGTATTTTTAGTAGAGACAAAGTTTCACCATGTTGGCCAAGCTGGTCTGGAACTCCTGACCTCAAGTGATCCTCCTGCCTCAGCCTCCCAAAGTGCTGGGATTACAGGCGTGAGCCACTGTGTCCAGCCTCCTATGTCTTATTCTTGACAGCTGCTTTACAAGTTCCTCACGTCCAAAAATAATCTTACAATCAAGTCATTATTATTTGACAACTTGAGAAAATCCAAATATTCCTGAAGGTGGTTTCTGGATATGTGTTAAATGATTTAAATCCTGTCAGCATAGATTCTCCTGAGTGGAAGATTTTAAAGAAAAAAAAATATTTGGAGAAATTTGTCCTGGTAAGCTTGCTAAAAGAAAATCATATCACTGCCTAAGTTAGAAGTCAAATCATTGGTAGAAACAATAAACCCTATACATACAAGTTTAGTCACTGTATTCTCAGGTCTGGTGCTGAAGAGTTGCTAAGAAAACTTCTGCTATTGTACTAAATGTCCAGAGACCACCAGAGCAGGTGTAGACTCCTGAAAGACAATATAATGAAGTGTTTCAGAGTACAAGTGCTCCAGTCAGGCCTATCTAAACTGGATTCACAGCTCTATCACTTAATTGCTACACAACCTGGAGCTGCTTAACCACTCTGTAGTCCGGCCATTTATTTGCAGCTGGGAGAAAATAATGATTCCTATTTCATGAAAATTATGGGGACAATGAAATAAGTTAGCACCTTTAAAGTGTGTAGTGAAGTACCAGGATACTATATTTGAGGCCTTAACACACATGGTCATGCTGCTAGATACATACTTTTGGATGAAATAATATGGTGATAATAATAAGTAATACAAATTGATTTTAAAAAATTAAAACAACCCTCCTTTGATGGAATAAACTCCATTTAGTCATATTTTATCTTGTGTATATATTATAGGAGTGGACTTACTAATCATTTGTTTAGAACATTTGCACCTATGTTCAGGAGAGATATTGGCTTTTTTCTCCTTAATGCAATCGCTAGGTTTTGGTGTCAATGTTTTGCAAGTCTCATTAAAATGAGCTGTGATGTGCTCTCATGCTCCCTATTATCTAAAATAATTTGTGTAAAATTATACTTTAATGTTAGATAAATTCACCAGTGAAGCCATCTTGGAATGGTGTTTTCAGTTGGGAACTGATTTTAATTTCAGATTTAATTTCCTTATGACCTAAACATATTCATGCTTTCTGTCTTTTGTTCCGTTTCAGTGAGTTATATTTTTCAATGAATTTGTCAATTTCCTCTGACTATATATGTATTGGCAAAAAGTTTTACAATATCTTCATCATATTTCTTTTCAATATAAGTAGGATCTATAGCAATGTCTACGTATCTGTTATGAATATTTGTATTTTATCTCTTCTTTTTTCTTTCTTTTTTTTTTAATCACCCAGGCTGGAGAGCAGTGGTGCAATCTTGGCTCACTGCAACCTCTGCCTCCCAGGTTCAAGTGATTCTTCTGCCTCAGCCTCCCAAGTAGCTGGGATTACAGATGCCCACCACCATGCCTGGCTAATATTGTATTTTTAGTGGAGAAAGGGTTTTGCCATGTTGTCCAGACTGGTCTCAAACTCCTGACCTGAAGTGATCTGCCTACCTCAGCCTCCCAAAGTGCTGGGATTACAGATGTGAGCCACCACACCCGGCCTATCTCTTTTTTTCTTAATCAGTTTTGCAAAGGATTTGTCAATTTTATTAATCTTTTCCAAAAACTTCTTTTTGGTATTTTCTCTACTAACCTCTATGATTATGTTTATATATATCTGTTCTTATCTTTGTCATTTTCTTATACCAATCTTCTGCGGGTTTAATTTGTCATTATTTTTCTAGATTATTTTAATTTACATTTAGAGAACTGACTATCTTCTTTCCTTCTTTGCTAATATAATCATTTAAAGTTATAAATTTTTATTTAAGAACTATTTCAGCTGCATACCACAGGTTTGGATATGTATCTTTTGTCACCAATTAAAAATATGTTTTTCATATTCAATTTAAAATATTTTATAATTTTCATTGTGACTTCTTTGCCTCATGGTTTATCTATAAGTGTGTGGTTTAATTCCTAAATATTTGAGTATTTTTAAAAGTTATATTCCTGTTATTTATAGCTTAATTCTACTGTAACCAGAAATACACTTTTATGTGAGTTCAGTCTTTGAAATTTGTTAAGATTTAATTTTATGAGCTAGGTTATGATTTAGAATGGTAAATGTATTATGTGCACTGGAAATAATGTGGATTTTATAGTTTGTTAGTGTGACATTAGGTCAGAATATTAATCTTGTTCATATTTTCTATATTCTCACTAATATTTTGATCTTTTAGAAGGAAATAAAGATCAGAACAGAAATAAATGACATGCAGAGTAGAAAAGCAAATAGAAAAGATCAATGAAACTCAAAGTTAATTTTTGTGAAGATACAATTTCCAAACTTTAGCCAAAATAACTTAGAAAAAAACAGAGAAGACTCAAGTAAAATCAGAACAAGAGAGGAGACAGGACGACTGACAACATAGAAGTAAAAGGATCATAAGAGCTACATTCCGTTGTGTTACATTGTTTTCTATTGACATTTCAATTCTCTCTCTCTTGCTTGCTGTCTTCTTTCAAAGTTGTATTTCATAAGAGCTAAAAAATCTAGGTTTGAATTGTACAGATATCCTTTGTAACTTAGCATTAGGCAAAATTGTCTTAGATTAGAGAACTCAATTATTCAAGTAAAAAATGATAAATTGAATTTCATCAAAATTAAAGATTAACTCAGTTTGTTAAACATTAGGAAAACAGGCAAACCATGACTGGGAGAAAAATATTTGCAAGTACTAGCCTGTATCTGTCAAAGGATACATAGGAAACAGAAGCAACTGCTCTAGCTCAGTAATAAAAAGAAAACTGGGAAGAGATGGCCAGTTACCAAAGGAGGAGGAATGAAGCACAGGGCAAGCCTTCTTCAGTGTCCTTGGTCAGGAATTTGCATTCCTTAATGTTGTGTGTTAAATTGTGTTGCAAAAAAACAATTAAAAAAAATCTATCCAAGCCCTAACTACCAAGACTTACAAACCCTTATGTGGAATTAGGGTTTATAATTAAATTACAGTTTATAATATTACAGTTATAAGACAAGATGAGGCCGCACTGGATATTAGAGCAGGCCCTAATCCACTGACTGCTGTCGTTATAAGAAGAGGGAAATTTGGACACAAAGTCACGCAGGGAGAATGCCGTGTCATGAAGGAGGCAGAGACTGGAATGATGCGTCTTTAAGACAAAGAATGCCAAAGGTCATGGACAATACTGGTGTCAGAAACTTCTGCCAGCTTCTTCTGCAATGTCTGCCTATAAACTTGTTTTCTACTAAAATCTTCCATTCCATGAGAGAACACAGAATATGATGAACCTTTCAGCCAGGAAGCTGCTGCTAATTCCTCAGTGCTGTTTACCTGTAATGGCCTATATCAGAAGCTGAGAGTGAGGCATAGAAGAATCTTCCTCAGAGCCTCCAGTAGGTACCAACCCTGCTAACACCTTGATCTCAGACTTCCAGCCCCCAGCACTGTGTGAGAATAAATTTATGTTGTTTTAAGCCACCCAGTTTGTGGTGGTTTATTATGAAAACCCTAGAAAACTAATATACTTGGCAATGGAGACTCCTGTTGTATATACTACAGTAGACTGGATTGTTCCCTGGAAAACATCCTCTGAGCTTCAGTCTTATGATGGGGAAAAGAAAATCAGACAGAGAGAGAGAATTGAGATATTCTCATGTGCTTTCCAGGACCTCCATAAAAAGTCATTCCTGGGTCTGGGCTCACGTCCCCACTGGAGGATTCATGAGGAGGGAGTGGGCTACTGTGGTGTGTGAGATTCAAGAGCTGGGGCCTGCCCACACTCATGAGCATAATGATGCTTTTGATGTTGACCTCACAGGAAGGTGTCTCCACAGTACTGAAGGCCAGTCTGGGCAAGGAGCTGCAGGCCACCTCAGGCAGACACCAGGTTTTTAGCTAAGGGTGAGGGGGAACTTTGGAGCCCAACGAGCCCATGTAACCCAGAGCAGGAGTTGGTCACTGCAACCAAAGTGAGTAGCAGGCAGCTGGCTGGAAGAGGACCAGGAGTGAGCCAGGTGTGTGCACAGGTTGGGTGCCACGTTATTTAAATCTTTTCAGGAGAATCAGAGTGGAACAAGAGGTGAAGAAAAACTTGTAGAAGGGGTTTCTGAGTACCTGTTATGTGCCATATTTTGTACTTAGAAACTTTGCACCATGACCTTATAAAACATCATTTTACAAATGAGGAAAAGAGAATCTAAGAGATGGGATACTCGCAGAGAGCTCATAGTTCATGTGAGGTAGCTTTAGAAAGCTGAAAATTCACAACTGTCTCACTCCAAATTCATGTCATCAAGCACATTCTCCATGTGTTAATCCATATTCCAGGTCATAAACAGGTTCAAGCAATTCCTCTGGTTCTTCTCTCCAAGTTTCTGGCCAGTGTTATGTAACCTAGCTCTTCCTTTCAGATCGGTCTCCCCTTAACATCCCACCTGATGAGGTGTCACTTAGAGATGCCAAAAGAACAAACTGCTGAAGACGGACAGCCACTCTCACACTGAAGAACAGGAACAGAGAGACACAGTGAGATCCTGGGTTAACAAACGCAGGAAGAGAAGCCACTCTTGGTGGGATGGAGGTTGAAATCAACTGATTGCAGACATGAGTGGGAAACAGACCTGACATGACACGTATAAAAGATGATGAGGCAGTACCATACCCCTCCTTACATACACACAAACACACATACAACAAACACCCAAGAGACACACAAAGTAAACACCTACATAGCAAACATACAAACACGCATAGATGCATAGAAGCCAGATTCTAATCAAAGTCCTGACTGTGATCCCTCTCTTCTCCAGCTCTGATCTTGCAGGAATCCATGATCATGGAGAGAAATAGGGCCTTTGCCAGCAAAAGGCTGTCATTCATCAGCCCAGTGAGAACTCTGTGTCCATGAGTCCATCACCACCCTCATGGACCTGAAGAACACAGGTCTAGTAGGTCTCATGAGGAAAGTAACACACCTACCTGGGCCTAAGGGAGGCCCCAGACCCAGGAAGTTTCTCCACCTGAATGGGCACCCTATAACTGTACATTTGCTACTCAGAGGAGCCTGATGGATGAAACAGAGGGGTGTGGAAATGAACGGGATGCTATTCCATTTTATATTCTGTTCTTTGTGCAGAATATGAAATGGAATAGCATAATCCTTTGTGCTTATGACTTCCACATGCATCACCAGGGAAGTCAAGAAGATTAATGCTTGCTCCAGAGCAGGGACTGCTCCCTCAGAGCACCCTTCTGGGCTCCAATATCTGAATAGTAATGGTTAGTTTGGGCCTATCAGTTTGACCAATTTTATATGAAAGGTATTGTGGTTAGCTGAAAGGTAACCTCCAACGATATATTCATACCCTAATCTCTGGGACCTGTGACTATTACCTTACATGGCAAAATAGTGCACACTATCTTATATGTGATATGATTGAGGATCTTGAGAGGAGGGATTACCCTGGATTATTTGGTTGGGCCATTTTTTAGTCATTTTAGATTGCCATAACAAAGTAATGTAGACTGGGTGACTTGTAAATAACAAATTTATTTCTCACAGTCTTGGAAGATGGAAGTCCAAGATCAGCATGTTAGCATGGCCAGGTTCTGGTGAGGTTCTGGGCCTCTTCCAGGTTCTAGACAGCTGACTGCTCCTTGTATTCTCACATGGTAGAAAGAGACTGGTAGAGCTCTCCGGAGTCCCCTTTATAATGGCACAAGCCCCATTTATCAGGGCTCTACTCTCATGACCTAATCACCTGCAAAGGCCACAACTTCTAATACCATCATATTGAGGGTGAGATTTCAAGATAGGAATTTTGAGAGGACACAAACATTCAGTCCATTGCAGGCCCTAAATAAAATCACATGTATCAAGATGGGCAGGGGGAGTGTGGAGACAGACGCCCAGAAGAAGAGGAAGCAATGAGGAAGCAGAGACTGGAGCAATGCAGCCACAAGCAAAGAAACATCTGCAAACACTGAAGGAAGGAAGAAGAAAGCTGAGGCTGAAAGAGGCAAGAAACAGATTCTCCCCCAGAGTGTCTGAAGGGAGTGTAGCCCTGCCAACGCTTTGACTTCAGACTTCTAGACTCCAGAAATTGGAGCAAATGAATTTCTATTGTTTTAATCCACCTAGTTCGTGTTAATTTACTACAGTCACCCTAGGACACTAAAACAAGTATGCACGGGGGTTTCTCCTTAGGACTCATGAAAAACTACAGACTGTCCTTTGGACAGTCTCTATGCAGTGGCCCCCACCAACAGTAGCACCCCTCTCCTGTAAAGGGTGTCCGCGAGTTTTGAGGCAAACTCCAGTCACTCCTCTTTCAGGATCAATGGGGTCACCTCGTGTCTACTTTTACATACAAACGCATGTATGAATTATCTATTCTACTCCACTGGTTTATTGACGCATCCCATGCCAATTCAACACTATTTAATTGCTGTGTTTTATAGTTTAAGTCTTGAAAATATGTAGTATAATTCCTCAGATAATGCATGCTGTATCAATTGTAGAATTGGCTGGTTAATTTCTCTAGAATTTTGATTAAAATAGAGTTGACTCTAGAGACTATGGTGGTGAGAATTGACATTGTACTCTACTGACTCATTTATGTTCCAATGACCTGTTGCTAAAAACATAGAAACAAAAATGAATTCTGTACATTACCTTTATAATGTAAAACTGTGCTAATCATATTCATTAGTTCCACAGGTCTAAAAATACATTCATTTAAATGTTTTCATATCAATTCATGTCTTTGGTGAATAAGGAAGTGATACTATTTTTTTTTTTTTTGCAACATTCTGCCTGATTTCTCTTTTGTTTGCCATGTTGCATTTGCTAAATATTCTATCTAAAGTTGAAGAGAATGATGAGAGCTAATATCCTTGCCTTGCTCTCAATCACAGGGAGAAATGATTTCCACGCCTCACACATCATATTAAGTTAATTTTCTCCATGGATGTACCTTATCACATGGAGAAAATTCCCCTCTATTTCAAATTTGCTGGGATTTTTAATACATAAGTCACCTATTTTTAAAATAAATATGTGATGAAATTTATGTATTAATGTTTCAAATATGTTGAAGTGACTCAACTGTGTCTCGCTGATTTAATTAACATTGTGCATTTCAAAGTTACACAATAAAATATAAACTTGCAATTCTGTATAAATGCCACTTGGCCATGATGTCCTATATTTGTCATAGGTTATTCGTTTGGCATGCTTATATTTTATAATCAATTTTGTGGGCAAGATTATGGGTTATATTAGTCTGTCATTTTATTTTGGACACCGTTTTGTATTATGGGTAGCAGAGTATTGCTGGTATCTCACAATTTCACATCATATTCCTTCTTCCTGTATATTCTGATGGAGTTCCCATAAGTTTATTTCTTCTTCAGAGTTGATAGAATTCACCAAGAAAGCAATTTGAACTTGAGGTTGACTATGTGAAAAAGTTTGTTTTCATACAAATGTGGGACTTTTCAGATTTTCCATTTGAGCCTGCGTCATTGTGGTGAATTTCAGTGTTTACTGAGCATCCGGGCTTGCCCTTGTCCGAAAAGATGCACACTTAGAGATCACATCTCCAGCAGTTCCTCTTCCTTCACATATTTTTCCTCCAGAATCTGCCTGACTTGGGTGACTCTCCAGCACCTTCTGTGAGGTGCTTTTTTAGGAATCATTTGCCCAAACTGAATCATTGGTATCTGTGGGAAGGTGGCACTGATCAGCCTCCTCCACAATGACCAGAGCTGGAACTCCCCAGCACCCTATGGAAGAGAAAGAAAAAGGCCCTCCCTCCTCCTAAGCCCACAGCTTCTGCCCCAGAGTGAAGAGCAGTGAGCTGGGCCAGGCTGCTGGTACATCATGATTTCAGTCCCATACCAATCTGCCGATCTCAGTCGGCAAAACTTGCAGACCATGACAAGGTGAGGAGTGCAGCAGGACCACCCCAGGAGAAGAAGTGACTCACAAGTCCTTTATTCCTCACCACCTGCCCTTGATCACCTGGCCAGTCCTCAGATTTCATTTTCTAGGAACGAAGTTTCAGAAACATGTCTGGAAGAGAGGAAGGCCCTACCTTTCTTGGATGTCTATGATGTTGCCACACACACACACACAAACACACACACGAGTGTGGCGCACGTGAGCGAAGGCCAGGATTTGATAGAGTGTGCAGTGAGTCATCCTGGCCCACCATGCCCATCCCCTGCAGACATCCTGCACAAGGCCTGGCCCTCACGGGGCCTAGAGACGAACTTTATTGAATGTATTCAAATAGCAATCAAGGAAGAAAAATGGCAAGACACTTGTTAAGGAAAAGAGAGAGGAAAAAAGGCAAGAAGGGCAAAGAAACTAGGGGCAGTGAGTTGTCCAATGTTCTTATGGCTTCTGCTGAGCAAAGGACAGTTCCATGAGGGGCATTGAGGACAGGCCTCTTTTGGGCACCCAGTGAATGCTGCCCCTGGAAGGCCATATTCAGATCAAATGGTCATGACTGTCCACAACAGAGCGGTCTTCTCAAAATGAGGGTACAGAGAGTCAGGAGGCAAGGCACACCTTGGCAATGGCTGAGACAAGGATAGGGCCCAGGCCCACGTTCTTCCTTATAATGTGGTTTCTCCAGCAGGTCTGTTGACTCTTGACCTTCACCTAGACCTTCCAGGAAGCCGAAGGAAGGTGAAAAAGAAGTGAACACCTGTGAGCCACAGCCCTCATAGGCTGGCTTACTGACAGGACACATGGATGCTGGTCAGCCTCATGCCAACCCCCACATGGCCACAGGACATGTGGCACAACTTCGCCATCATCCTTGCAGCTCTCATGACCATGTTCCATGGCCCAGGGCCATGGGCTAAATCTGTATCCACAGCTCACTGGGCACTCAGACCAGAAAGTTAGCATATAAGACCTGTGACCTGCCCAAGGATAATTTGAAACTAGAGATGAGCGTCTCCGCCTTACAGATAGAAACAGCCAAATCGGCAGAGCAAAGACATGAGAGTGACAGGAACTAAAACGAAGCCTAGTGTCCCCAGCCTGGGATGAAGAGAACAGCACAGTCCTCCTCCTCCAGTCAAGCTTTTGACTGGAGTCAACGCTGAAGGGTGTTTTCTAAGGGTGGGCTGTCAGGCAGAAAAGCAGTCCATGGAGCACGTGGGTACAAGACCCACTTCAATCCTGGGCCTCCGAGAATGGGTCCCCTGAATCCCTGCCCCTTCCTAAACTCTCTGTTTCCCTCACTGGATGATACAGAGTGAGACAGTCCTTATGATGGTTCCTGTCTTCTGAGAATGCCTTGGTATTTGTCCCATGCCTTTTTGCCACTGAGGCCTGGCTTACAATTGCATCCTTCAGGAAGTCTTAGGAGTAACTCCTGTCCATTCCTGGGTATGTGGTAGGGGTGAGGGACCCAGGAGACCCTTGATTCCTATTGGAATCTTTCCAGAACTCTTTGTAGGCAGTCATGAATGTTGGAACCACATGGAGCAAAAAAGCCTGAGACTTGGTGGTGGTCAGACAGCCTGCAGGAACCCGAATTCTGTTACATACCTTAATCACACCGTCTGACACCCCAGATCTAGGACGAGACTCCCTTGAAAACTCTGACAGATGCTTTACCAAGTAGAGTTGTGACTCTGAACCAGGATCCAGGTGAGCAAAGCTTTTCCTGTTTTTCTTTGTGGTGGGACTTGCCTGGTCTGAGACCCAAAACTCTTGGCCTAAGAACTCACAGTTGCACTCTTGCACGCACACTGACATTCTCCACTGTCAAACCTGAAGACATTCTTGACCGCTGTCAAATCAGCTGCTGGTCAGATCGGTTCCATAGGCCATATTTTCAGCTGCCCAAGGACCTGGCACATGATACCACCCAGGATATTAGTGTAGGAGCTTAAAAATGGTTGTCATGGGCATAGGTTCATCCATCTACGTGAAGAGTTTGAAGGCTGCAGTGGCCCAGGTCTCCTAGGGATGTGGGATAAAGAGGGATAGGCTGGCCCATCTCCCTTTTCACTGAGTCTCTAGCCCTGAGTCCAGCCCTTTTCAGACACCTATACAGCCAGAAGGCAATAGTTATGAACAGGTTCAGCCCTACTGGACTCCCCACATCACAGACAGCCCTCTCCACTCAATGAACAGACAGAAGCCAATCTTAAATTCAAGTCTAATTTATTGAAACTCAGAAGTTCATCATTCTTTTGACCCTGCTGCTAGATCGAAATATTCAAATAGAGAAAAGTTTTTCTCTTTCAAATATCTTTGTAAGCTGAAGTGCTCAAAAATCATATTGTGTTTTTTAAAGAAAAGCAGGCTGACTCATCCAGTAAAAACCTACTGGAGGGCAGGGCATGGTGGCTCACGCCTGTAATCCCAGCACTTTGGGAGGCCGAGGCAGGCGGATCACCTGAGGTCAGGAGTTTGAGACCAGCCTGACCAACATGGCAAAACCCTGTCTCTACTGAAAATACAAAAATTAGCTGGGCATGATGGTGGGTGCCTGTGATTCCAACTACTCAGGAGGCCGAGGCAGGAGAATCGCTTGAACCTGGGAAGCAGAGGTTGCAGTGAGCTCAGATAGTGCTACTGCACTCCAGCCTGCACGACAGAGGAAGACTCAATCAAAAAAAAAAAAAAAGAAAAAAGAAAACCTACTGGAAACATATTTTTCTAGAGAGTGTCTATCATAAGAATAAGTTCTAATCTCTATTTTCTAAATCTATTTTGAAATCTATATGACTATCAAGATTCCACAAAAAACAAACCACTTGTGTGAAAGAGACTCTACCATAAATATAACTATAGAGGGAGAATTGAAAGACATTATGAGGATCAGATATGAAAACTCATGACTGAAGACCACTGTGTGGTTTCAGAATTTGGAGGACTAAGGTCCCATGGAGGTTGAATGAAACCAAGAGACAATACATATCCATTGTCCAGATTTGAATATCCAGGGGAAAAACAAAAACAGACTATGGCAGATGCAAAAGAGGTGAATTCTACTTTGAAGAAAAAGAAGCCTGGCATATGTGCACCAAGCCTTCTTGAAGGAGGTAGCAGAAGAACATAGCTTCTTGCCAGAAACTCCCTATTAAGATTCAGTGAACATCTTATTGGGGAAAAGGAAAAAGGTAAGAAAAAGTGAAGGTAACGGAGACAGAGCAACCAAAATCACAAAGCACAAGCCCAAATTCCATATGAATTCCCTCCTAACTGACTGTGACTGAGTGGTCCTGTGGTTCCTTTTGTGGTACAGCCTGCTTTGATACAAGTACCAAGAAAATATACCTTGCTTCATCACAGATGTATTCCTGGTGGTTTTTAACAGAAGGTGTTTGATTGACAGTCCCATTTTCACTGCCTTTATCTTCCTCACAACATTGCTGGGAAAGCAGCATGGAGCTAGAAAACCTATTTTATGCCGGCATAAGTGATTTGTTCAAATTAACGTAGATACCAAATTCATAGTTGTCAGTCAAAACCTCTCAGTCTTCAGCTGCTTCTTCAAGATGGGTCAGTCCACGAAGGCTGCCTCCCAGAGTAAAAGGAAGTAGAGATCATTGCAACTGAGGCCAGCTGAGTCAGGATTATACTGCCTTCATCAGTGAATTAGAAAGTGTTTCTTATTCCTTCTTCCTGAAAGAGTTTACGTAGGATTTACTTTCCTTCTTTCTTCATATTTAATAGAATTCACCAGTGAAATCCATCTGAGCCTAGAAGTTTCTTTGTGGGGCAAGTTTTGATAACAAATCAATTTTCTTTGGTAGATAGAGGGTTATTCAAGATTGTCTATTCAATCTTGTATCATTTTTATTCTATTTTATTATACTTTAAGTATAACATCTTAATAGAAGAGCACCCTCTGCTGTCTTGACAAGAAATAGCACCACAAATTGGGAGACATGATTGCATTTTTGATTTTTCCAGTTACCAGTTATGGCAAATAAAAATAAAATGAAATCAAGGTATGACAGCATGGTCAACTTAAAGAATTTAACTTCATAAATTTATTGACAAAGTTGTTCACAATCTTTTTTTATGCTTTTGATATCTATTAAGATCAGTTGTGATAGTCCTTTTTTATTCTTGATATTGCTAATTTGTATTTTTACCATATTTTCTTGATTTGTCTTGCTAGATATTTTAAAACTGTATTAATGTTTACACGAACCAACTTTTGCCTTTGTTTATTTCCTCATTTTTTTAGCTTTCTATGCCATAAATTTTTGCTCTGATCTTTCCTTTCTTCCACTTACTTAAATTTAAGCATATTTTTCTAGTTTTATAAAATGAATAATTAATTTCATGTCTTTATTCCACTCTAATATAAACATTTAGAGCTATAATTTTTTTGTGAGAACTGCTTTAGCTATGCCTATCTCCAAAATGTAAACGTTCCATTCTCATTGTGACTCAGATGAAAATAATTTCTAATTTCTCCTATGACTTCTTTGTGGGTTTTCTACAAGTGACTTGCTTAAATGTGAAAAATATCCTGGTATCCAGTTAAATTACTTGGAAGTAGTTGGTTTTTTTCTCGGGTCTTGCTTTTACGTGGAGTCCAGAGCACTGCTCTGTCTAGAACTCATGTTTCTCCTCTATTGAGCGGTTTCCCCAAAGCTCCATGCATTAAGAGTTTTTCTAGCTGGTTGGTTGGTAGAAGCACTGTTCTCAGCCTTGTGTAACTGCTGAACACTATTCACTCTAATATTTTTAGATATATATATTTTTTCTTACTTTGGGCAAAATCCTCACAAACCTGCAAGAAGAGTTTTGAATGCTCAAAGATCTCTAGGATCCTCTCTCTGTGTAGTGCTCTCTGCTTTGGCACTCTTTCCTATAAATTCTAAACGCCCATGTCTCCAGGATCTGCCTGCTCTATCCTCTCAACTCAGGGCACCCAATGCATTTCATCTCATTTTCTGTTTCTGAACTTTGACCTGAAAACTGTCTCAAGGAAGTGAGCTGGGGGTATCTTAAGGCTCCCTTAGTTTGTTTATAGTCTCTCCATTCTCCTTTGCCTGATGTTCAAAGTCTTAAAAACCATCATTTCATTTATTCTATAGTTTCAGTTTTCAATGAATAATAGTGGTTGTGTACGAATAAACTTTTTCGTTTTACCAAAGCTGGTGGTGGACTGGATTTGCTCTGTGGCCTGTGGTTTTTCCAACTCATGAACTAGAGCAACCTGAATCTAGGTTATATATTGGATTCTCAAGAAAGATAGTTTTAGAAGAATGGTTTTCATCATTACTAAATTGTTGGAAAATATCTAAGTCCTATCTCTTCAGATTATGTCTATTCTTTAGAGGCTCAAATAGACAGAAGACATTAATAAATATTTAATAAGATTGTAGGTGGTGAATTTTTAAAAATTAGAATAAAGAAGTGGGACTAAAATTCAGGGGTCTATCATATAATCTTTTTTTAAATTACACTTGCCATAGAAAATTGTTTTGAGAGAAGTGATTTTTTTTATACAGAGTCTCATTCTGTTGCCTGAGCTGAAGCGTCATGTCATGATCATGGCTCACTGCAGCCTCGACCTCTCAATCTCAAGTGATCCTCCCACCTCAGTCTCCTGAGTAGCTGAGACCACAGGCGCAAGCCATCACACCTGGCTAACTTTTTAATTCTTTGCAGAGACAGGGTCTCTTTATGTTGCCCAGGTTAAGTAATTATTTTCGTGAGTCTCAGTGTTTTTAATTGGGATATAGAATCACATGAACTGTATTGATCATATACAAAGGCCTCAGGGGAGAGAAAAATCCGAAGAGAAAAATCAGATGTAAGCACAAAGAACATTTATATTTTCTCTCCGTAATCCCCATGATACTGGGTTTAAACGAAAAGTTGGCTATGCTGTCGTACTTTGATTTCACTTTATTTTTATTTGCCATAACCGGTAACTGGAAAAATTAAAAAGGCAGTTATCTCCCCATTTGTATTGATATTTCTTGTCAAGACAGCAGAGGGTGCTCTTCTATTAAGATATAATACTCTCCAGGCAATCTGTGTAATATGTTTACTGGGAAGCAAGAAACATATTTTAATAAAATTATCATCTTTATGTTTTATCCAATTTGTGTTTTCCAAGGAGGTCATTTCTTGAATGTAAGCATTACAAATTGTATTTCTGTTTATTCAATCATCTTCGAAAACAGGATAAAAGCTGTCCCCAGAAAAACAACCTTCCAAGAAAAACAATCTCTTCACATACACATAGAAAACTGGTAAAGAATACAAGGAGAAACATAAAAAGTCAATTGAAATATTACTAAAATATGCCAAATAATTTTGCAGAGCCAGTTGAAAGAGTTTTTCTCTTGGAAAGCTTGAAACATAAAAAAGTAGAGAAAATAACATGATTAGCTCAATAACCCCTGCCACTTCTCCACTGTTTTCTCTCCCCTGTCCCCCAGTGTACACTGGATGATTTTGAACCGAGTTCTAATCATCATATTCAGTTCTACCATAAATTATGTGTGTATCTAAAAACGATAAGAATATTTTCAAATATCAAGTTATCACTTTCTCATAATTTTTTACACTGATTAGTTCAATGAATGTAGAAAAAGAGGTACACATTACACTTGATTATTATGTCTCTAGAGTCCCTTTTAATTTATAAAACACTTTTCTTTGTTTTCCTTGCCTTTTTTTAAGAAATTAATTTTACTTTGTTGAGGCTTACTACTCAAAGCATGGTTGATGGACCAGCAGTATCGACAACTACTCAGAGATTGTTACAAATAAAGAATTTCAAGCACCACCTACACTGCCAAATCAGAATCTGCATTTTAACAAGATGCTTGGGCAACTTATGTTCGTGTTAAAGTTGAGAAGCATTCTTGTCATTTCTTACAGGCTGGATTTTTGCAGATTGCAACTCTGTGAAGTCACTTTGCATTTTCCTCTGTCCCTTCATTTTCGCTTGTTATCAAGTCTAGAGGATTGATGGGATTCAAGTTTACTTTCTTGGCAGAACATCTTCTAAGGTGTGTGTACTTTTACTGTGAGGAGAACGATGTCTAGTTTTATATCTTTTTATGATGCTATAGCTCTTGATGACTACTGCCTTTGTCTAGTAGTTTTTTTTTTTTTTGAGACGGAGTTTCCCTCTTGTTACCCAGGCTGGAGTGCAATGGCGCGATCTCGGCTCACCGCAACCTCCGCCTCCTGGGTTCAGGCGATTCTCCTGCCTCAGCCTTCTGAGTAGCTGGGATTACAGGCACGCGCCACCGTGCCCCGTTAATTTTTTGTATCTTTAGTAGAGACGGGGTTTCACCATGTTGACCAGGATGGTCTCGATCTCTTGACCTCGTGATCCACCCGCCTCGGCCTCCCAAAGTGCTGGGATTGTCCAGTAGTTTTTTAAGGGTTTTCAAAATAGTGATATGCTAATTCTATCATCCTTTCTTCTTTTATTAACTTAGATAATTTTATGAAGAGAAAAATTTTTCTCATCTACCATTTTATTGCATTGAGGTAAATTCCTACAGAAAATATAGGTTACAAATTTAACCCCCACTCTCTTTTTTAACCAGTTTGACTGGGTCCTCAAGTATGTTACAAAGGTGCCCTAAAGATTTTGTTTGCTTCTGAAGTATAATTATGAACTTGTGGAATTTTTTAAATACTTGATAGTTTTAATTTATCACAGTTGTTATTCTTTCCAATTCTTAGTTTGTCTCATCCTTCGCTGTTGGGATACACTTCATGCTGGCTCCTTTAGACATGACCGTGACCCCAGTAGTCTTCAGTAGCTCTCTGTTATCACAAATTACTCCCAGTTTATCTTGTACATTTCCTCTTCCAGTCCTGGATTCAACCATTTTCCAATAACCTTTGGCTTGTGTTAGTGGGAAATGATATTTAAAGACAGATCATCTGTGCATTAACAGTATTCATTTAAACTGAATAATAATTGGTCACCATGTCTAGAATGTCAGTGAACAGAGCTAAGAAATGCATATTTTTAACATTTATGTTATGAGATTACACCAAAAATTTCAAGTTCAAATTTGTAAATACAGAATTTTGGGTTAATTTCTCTGATTTTATAATTATATTCCTTTTTATTATGAAAATCTTAATGCCTAATATAATGGTAATGGCATTACTTATAGTTTTATCTTACTACACTGAAAACCAGTAAAGCAATACAAAACTATTACTAATGATATAACTGGTGAAAACATGTTTTAGGTTTTTGGGAGGAGAGTTGGTTTGCAGTTATTTGTTCTAAAAATATATTTCACTAAGAGTATACAACTTGTCAAATTACCCTTCTTCAAAGTAACCTGAAAGAATTCCTGTTCATATGTTTAATCCAACAACTCAATATGGAGTTACATTTATTTGTGTCATTTTGCTTTCTATTTTTAGGAAATTTTTAATATTCATTTTGATGTAATCTTATTTTATAATTACATATATTCATTGTTTCACAGTCAAATCTATAAAACAATATATATTCCAAGGAATGCAACTGTGAGAATCTATTATTTTATTTCAATAGGTATTTTGGGAACAGGTGGTGTTTGGTTACATGAATAAGTTCTTTAGTGGTGATTTCTGAGATTTTGGTGCACATGTCACCTGAGCAGTCTACACTGTATTCAGTGTGTAGTGTTTTATCCCTCACCCCTTCCTACTTTTCTCCCTTAGTCCCCAAAGTTCACTGTATCATTCTTAGGCCTTTGGGTTCTCATACCTTAGGTCCTACTTATGAGTGAAAATATACAGTGTTTGATTTTCCATTCCTGACTTACTTCACTCTTACTTCACTTACAGTAATGGTTTGCCATTCCATCCAGGTTGCTGCAAATGCCATTATTTCATTCCTTTGTATGGCTGAGTAGTATTCTATGGTGTGTGTGTGTGTGTGTGTGTGTGTGTGTGTGTGTATACATATGTATATAAAAAACATGTTCTTTATTCACTCGTTGATTGATGGGCATATCAGTTGGTTCCATATTTTTGCAATTATGAATCATGCTGCTACAAACATGCATGTGCAAGTATCGTTTTCGTATAATGACTTCTATTCCTCTGGGTGGCTACCCAGTAGTGAGATTGCTGGATCAAATGGTAGATTTATTTATAGTTCTTGAAGAAATCTCTACACATCTTCCATAGTGGTTGTACTAGTTTACATTCCTGCCAACAGTGTAAAAGTGTTCTCTTTTCACCACATCCATGCCAACCTCTATTACTATTTTTTTATTATTATGGCCATTCTTGCAGGAGTAAGGTGGTATCGCATGTGATTTTGATTTCCATTTCCCTGATAAGTAGTGATGTTGGCCATTTTTTTCATATGTTCATTGACCATTTACATATCTACTTTTGACAACTGTCTATTTGTGTCCTTAGCTCATTTTTTGATGGGATTTTTTTTTTCCTTGTTGATTTGAGTTTGTTGTAGATTCTGGATATTAGTCCTCTGTCAAATGTATAGATTGTGAAGATTTTCTCCTATTCTGTGGATTATCTATTTACTCTGCCGATTATTTCTTTTGCTGTGCAGAAACTTTTTAGTTTCGTTAAGTCCCATCTATTTATTTGTTTTAGCTGCATTTGTTTTTGGGTTCTTGGTCATGAAATCTTTGCCTAAGCCAATGTCTACAAGGGTTTTTCTGATGTTATCTTCCAGAAATTTTGTGGTTTCAGGTCTTAGATTTAAATCCTTGATCCATCTTGAGTTGATTTTTGAATAAGGTGAGAGATGAGGATCCAGTTTCATTCTCCTACATTTAGATAGCCAATTATCCCAGCACCATTTGTTGAAAAGAGTGTCCTTTCCCCACTTTATGTTTTTATTTACTTTGTCAAAGACCAGTTGGCTGTAAGACTTGAGTTTATTTCTGGGTTCTCTGTTCTGTTCTGTTGGTCTATGTGCTTATTTTTATACCAGTACCATGCTGTTTTGGTGACTATGACCCTATAGTATAGTTTGAAGTAGGGTAATGTGATGCCTCCAGATCTGTTCTTTGTGCTTAGTCTTGCTTTGGCTATGCAGGCTCTTTTTTGGTTCCATAAGAATTTAGAATTTTTTATTCAAGTTCTGTGAGGAATGATTATGGTATTTTGATGGGAATTGCATTGAATTTGTAGATTGCTTTTGGGAGTATGGTCATTTTCACCATATTGATTCTACACATCCATGAGCATAGGATGTGTTTCCATTTGTTTGTGTCATCTATGATTTCTTTCAGCAGTGTTTTGTAGTTTTCCTTGTAGAGGTCTTTCACCTCCTTGGTTAAGTATATTCCTAAGTATTTTTTTTCAGCTCTTGCAAAAGGAGCAGAGTTCTTGATTTTATTTTCATCTTGTTCAATTATTCCTTCAAAGATGTTTTCCAAACTTTTAGATTTCTCTTTTTCCTTGGGAACACTAATTATTTTTAAATTTGATTATTTAACATAATCCCAAACTTCTTGGAGGTTTTTTCATTTTTTAAAATTCTGTTCTCTTTGTCTTTGTCAGATTGTGTTAAGTTCTTTCTTCTATTTGCTCAATTCTATTGCAGAATCTTTCCAGTGCATTTTGTGATTCTCTAAGTATGTCCTTCATTTCCAGAAGTTGTGAATAGAAGTAAATGCTATTTACTTCACTGAAGATTTTTTTTCCATTTATATCCTGTATAATTTTGTTTGTTTTTTTAAGTTGGACTTTACCTTTCTCTGGTGCCTCTTCAAATGGCTCAGGAGTTGACCTTATGAATTCTTTTTCTGGCAGCTCAGAGATTTCATCTTGGTTTGGATCTATTGCTGGTGAGTTAGTGTGATCTTTTAGGGGCATTACAGAATCTTTTTTTGTCATATTACCAGAATTGTCTTTCTGGTTCCTTCTTATTTGAATAGACTATGTCAGAGGGAAGATCTGGAACTCAAAGGCTGCTTTTTAGATTCTTATGGCCCATGGGATGCCCCCTTGTTGTAGTGCTCTCCACTTCCCCTAAAGATGGGACTTCCTGAGAACTGAACTGCAGTGGTTGTTTTCTCTTCTGGAACTACCCACCCAGCGGAGCTACTGGGCTCTGGGCTGGTACTGGGGAATGTCTGCAAAGAGTCCTATGATGTGATCCATCTGCAGGTTTCTCAGCTGTGGATACCAGCACCTACTCTGATGGAAGGTAGTAGAGGAGTGAAGTGAAGTTTTACGAAGAAACATAAAACTCACTTGGTTTTATGTTTGTTAAGTGTGCTGATTTAGTGTTGGTTAGCCTCCAGTCCGAAGGTGGTGCTTTCGAGAGTGCATCAGCTGCAGTAGTAGAGGAAGGATCAGGTGATGGGGGGATCATAGCACTTACAGGAGATTATGTCCTTTGTCTTGGGCTACCAGGGTGAGTACAAAAAGATCATCAGGTAGGGGCAGGATTAGGTGTGTCTGAGGTCAGACTCTCCTTGGGCAGGGCTTGCTGTGGTTTCTGTGGAGGATGAGACTGTGGTTCTCAGGCCAATGGATTTATGTCCCCAGGGGGATTATGGCTGCCTCTGCTACTTCACACAGGTTTCCAGGGAAGTGGGAGAAAGCTGGCAATCATAGGCCTTACCCAGCTCCCACGTAGTTCCCACAGCCCACTCCCACTGTGCCCCCTCAACAGCACTGTATTTATTTCCAGGCAGCCGGTGAGCAGAGCTGAGAACTTGCACCAGGCTACCAGCCTCCTGGCTGAGAAAGAAAGAAAGCAGATGCGCACGTTTCCTCAGCTGTCCCTTGGAACATGCGGGGGCCATCCAGCTCCTTCAAAAAGTCTGTGGATTCTCTCAGCTTTCCTGGTTATGTTCCTGTGGTAGTTCTTGGAATAAAAATTCATGATGTGATATCCATGCTGCTCTGTTGGTCTGAGTGGGAGCTGCAAATTAGTCCTGCCTCCTATTCTGCCATTTTCTCCGACATTCCAGGAATCTATTTTTTAAAATTATAACCTAAGTTGATTTCACAACACAGAACAATAGTTTAATCAGGTCGAAACTGTACATGTTATAAGACAAAATGCAGCCAAAATATAAAACCTGGCCTTTTTTCTTACTCCCTAAAATGAGATAGAGGACAGCTAAATTTATTTTCTGAAATATACTTTATTGATTTTAGGAAATGCTTGTATGTGTAATTTACTTATGATCCTTTGCTAAGTTGTATACAAACTATTGCACTTACTGTGAACAATCCTGCCACATTGTCAGGCATTTCGTTCATGAAGGGAAAAGAGATAAATGTATATATTTTATGTGGGGCAAATGATTTTATCTTTTTATTCTTGAATAAGTTTTTACTTAAATATTTTATTATTATTATTGAGGCTGGGTCTCACTTATCCTCAGGCTGGAGTGCAGTGGCATGATCACAGCTCACTGCAGCCTTGACCTCTCAGGCTCAAGCAATCCTCTCACCTCAGCCTCCCAAGTAGCTGGGACCATAGGCATGTGCCACTATGCCCAGCTAATTTTGTTTATTTTATTTTATTTTTTTGTGGAGACGAAATATCACTATATTGCCCAGGCTGGTCTCAAAATGCTGGGCTCAAGTGATCCACCTGCCTCAGCCTCCCAAAGTACTAGGATTACAGGTGTGAGCCACCATGTCTGCCTATATTTTTTTATGTTTAAAGTTGCTACTCTTTTATTCTTCCTGTTACGTGTTGATATGGTTTTCCTCTGTGTTCCCACACCCCAATCTCATGTTGAATTATAATCTGCAGTGTTGGAAGTGGGGCCTAATGGAAGACAACTGGATCACCGGGTGGTTACTCATGGCTTCTCAACACCATCCCCCTTGGTACTGCCATTGTAATAGTGAGAGACTTCTCACAAGATCTGGTTGTTTAAAAGGGGGTAGCGCGTCCCCACTCTCTCTCTTCCCCCTACTCCGGCCATGTAAGATGCCTGCTCTCTATTTCCTCCCACCATGAGCAAAAGCTCCTGAAGGCATCCCCAGAAGCAGACGTTGCCATGCTTCCCATATAGTCTGTGTAGAACCAGCAACTACTTAAACTTCTTTTCTTTATAAATTACCAAGTCTCCTTCTTCACAGAACTGGAAAAAAACACCTTAAACTTCATATGGAACCAAAAGAGAGCCCGCATAGCCAAGTCAATTCTAAGCAAAAAGAACAAAGTGGGAGGCATCACACTACTGGACATCAAACTATACTACAAGGCTACAGTAATCAAAACAGCATGGTACTGGTACCAAAACAGAGATGCAGACCAATGGAACAGAACAGAGGCGTCAGAGGCAACACAACATATCTACAACCATCCAATCTTTGACAAACCTGATAAAAACAAGCAATGGGGAAAGGATTCCCTGTTTAATAAGTGGTGTTGGGAAAACTGGCTAGCCATACGCAGAAAGCAGAAACTCGACCCCTTCCTGACACCTTACACTAAAATTGACTCCAGATGGATTAAAGACTTAAACATAAGACCTAACACCATAAAATCACTAGAAGAAAACCTAGGCAAAACCATTCAGGACATAGGCGTAGGCAAGGACTTTATGACCAAAACACCAAAAGCATTGGCAACAAAAGCCAAAATAGACAAATGGGACCTAATCAAACTCCACAGCTTCTGCACGGCGAAAGAAACAGTCATTAGAGTGAATCGGCAACCAACAGAATGGGAAAAAAATTTTTGCAGCCTACCTGTCTGACAAAGGGCTGATATCCAGAATTTACAACGAGCTAAAACAGATTTACAAGAAAAAAACAAACAAGCCCATTCAAAAATGGGCGAAGGATATGAACAGATACTTTACAAAAGAAGACATGAGGCCAATAAGCATATGAAAAAATGCTCATCATCACTGGCCATTAGAGAAATGCAAATCAAAACTACATTGAGATACTATCTCACGCCAGTTAGAATGGCGATCATTAAAAAATCTGGAGACAACAGATGCTGGAGAGGATGTGGAGAAATAGGAACACTTTTACACTGTTGGTGGGAGTGTAAATTAGTTCAACCATTGTGGAAGACAGTGTGGCGATTTCTCAAGGACCTAGAAATAGAAATTCCATTTGACCCAGCAATCCCATTACTGGGCATATATCCAAAGGATTATAAATCGTTCTACTATAAGGACACATGCACATGAATGTTCATTGCAGCACAGTTTACAATAGCAAAGACCTGGAACCAACCCAAATGCCCATTGATGATAGACTGGACAGGAAAAATGTGGCACATATACACCATGGAACATTATGCAGCCATCAAAAATGATGAGTTTGCATCCTTTGTAGGGACATGGATGAACCTGGAAACCATCATTCTCAGCAAACTGACACAAGAACACAAAATCAAACATCACATGTTCTCACTCATAGATGGGTGTTGAACAATGGGAACACATGGACACAGGGAGGGGAGCACTATACACTGGGGTCTGTTGAGGGGGAGTTGGGGGGACAGCGGAGGGGTGGGGAGTAGGGGAGGGATAGCATGGGGAGGAATGCCAGATATAGGTGAAGGGGAGGAAGGCAGCAAATCACACTGCCACGTATGCACCTATGCAACAACCTTGCATGTTTTTCACATGTACCCCAACACCTAAAATGCAATAAAAATAAATAAATAAATAAATAAAATAAATTACCAAGTCTCATGTATTTCTTCATAGCAGCATGAGAATGAACTAATACACATGTTATACGTAGAAATGTTTACTTTTATTTCACTCTATTATTTTTTATTGTGGTAAGAACACTTAACATGAGATCTACCCTCTGAGCAGATTTTTAAGTGTACAATACAGTATCATTAACTATTGGCACATTACCATACAACATATCGCTAGAACTTATCTTGCAAACTAAAACTTTATACGTGTTAAACAGAAATTCCTCATTTCTCTCCTTCCCCTACTCCCTGGCAATCACCATTCTACTCTCTATTTCTATGTGTCTAATTATTTTAGATACTTCATATAAGTGGAAATATGCTACATTTGTGTGACTGGCTTGTTTCACTTAGCAGAACATCTTCCAGGTTTATCCATATAGTTGCATATGGCAGTTCTTCCTTTTTTCAGCAAGTCTGAATAATATTCCATTGGATGTACGTATTATTTTCTTTTTCCATTCATCTGTCAATGAACATTTAGGTTGTTTCCAGAACTTGGCTATTGTGAATACTGCTGCAATGAACATGGATGTACATATATAGTTTCCAGATCTGGATTTCAATTCCATTGAATTTATCCCTAAAGATGAGATGATCAAATCATATGGTAGTTCTATTTTTACTTTTTTGAGGAAACATATTATTTTTTATTGCAGTTGCACTATTTTACATTCTCACCAATAGTGCATGTGTTCCAATTTTTCTACATCCTTGCTAACACTTGTTTTAAATATATATATTTAAATTAAAAAATATATATATATTTATATAATAGCTATCTTAATAGATGTGAGGTGATAGCTCCTTGCAGTTTTGATTTGCATTTCTCTTATAATTAGTGATATTGATAATATTTATACATACCTGTTACCATTTGTATGTCTTCTTTGAGGAAGTGTATATTCAAGCCCTTTTCCCAGATTTTAATTGTTTTTGTTTGTTTCATTTGTTTTCGCTATTGAGTTGCAATGATTTCATGGGTATAACACAAAAACACAAGTAGCAAAAGTGAAAATAGATAAGTGGAACTACACCAAACTAAAAGTTTTCTGCACAGCCATGAAAATAATCAACAGAGTAGAAACCAGCCTATGGAGTGGGAGAAAATATTTGCAAAACATAATCTGATAAGGAGTTAGTATTCAAAATACACAAGGAGTTCCTACAACTCAATAGCAAGACAACCCTAAACAATCCAATCTCAAAACAGGCAAAGAACTTGCACATACTGGAGATATGAATATTTCCCATGCTAGAAATGTGATTATGATTCATACTTATATAGCATTTATGAAATAGTTTTCATATTTTTAGTAATGGGTAATTTTTTCTCCATTAAAGTGAGAAAAATGTATCAGATGATCTTTCACGGTACTTTCAGCACTGAAATCCTCTTCTGTTTTACATGTAGGTAGGTAGTTTCCAAAAATGGCCTCCATCAATTCCTTCTCTCTCTGCACATGCATGCTGCTCCTCACACTGAGATCGGGTCTATGCTCCTTTAATGCTCCTCTGCCTAAATCTGGGCTAGCCTTAGTGACTTGCTTGGCCAACAGAATATGGCAAAAGTAATTCCTGGAACTCTCAAGTCTAGGTCATGAGAAACCTCACCATTTTCATCTATATTTCTTGGAACATTAGCTCTGGAGGAAGCCAGACTCCAAGTAGGCTACACAGAGCAAACACATGGAAAAACAAATTATCCAGCCAGCCCTAATCTGTCCCTGTTATCTCAGCCAAAGTACCACAGATTTGAGTGAAAAAAGCCTTCATATCAATTCAATAAGGCTTTAGGTGACTCCATTCCCAGCTACTATCTGATTGCAAACACATGAAAGAATTGTTCACCCGATTCTGGTCAACTACAGAAACAGAAGAAAAAAATAATACATTGATGCTTTAAGCACTAACATTTAGGGTGAAATCTGAACAACAGTACACAGCCAAAATAGCACGTAATAATTGCAATCAGAAAAGTAACCTAAACACACAGAAGGCAAGACTAACTTTGACTGCATAGAATAGTGACTTTTTATTGACAAAGTTTTTGAGTTAGGTCTTAAAGGTAAGAAACACCTTGAAGAAAAATATGGGGCCAGGAATATATACAGAATATCTGGGGAGAGCTTATCATCAAGAGTATTTTAATTTATAATTTAAATATGAAACTATATTTCATATATGTGAAAAAGATATCACTAAAATAAAAATAAAACTCAATAAAAGGAAATATAGTCTAATTACATATGTATATCCTTATGGTGGATGTGACATTAACAAAGAACAGCATTTGGAATACTGACTGGAGAGGATTCTCTACGTAACTTTCAAATAGTTTATTCATTCATAGTTTCCTCTAGCTCCTCCCCTTTATGTGAGCCAGTAACAGAAACTCTTAAAAAAAATAATTTAAAGTCTGGGATACATGTGCAGGATGTGCAGGTTTGTTACATAGGTAAATGTGAGCCATGGTGGTTTGCTGCACCTATCAACCCATCACCTAGTTTTTAAGCCCAGCATGCATTAGCTATTTTTCCTGATGTTGTCCCTTCCCCAACCTCACACTCCTGATAGGCCCCACTGTCCATGTGTTCTCATTGTTCAGCTCCCACTTATAAGTGAGAAGATGTGGTATCTGGTTTTCTGTTCCTGTGTTAGTTTGCTGAGGATAATGGCTTCCAGCTCCATCTGTGTCCCTGCAAAGGACATAATCTTGATCCTTTTTATGGCTGCATAGTATTCGATGGTATGTACAACATTTTCTTTATACAGTCTATTATTGGTGGGCATTTGGGTTGATTCCATGTCTTTGCTATTGTGAATAGTGTTGCAATAAACATACATGTGTATGTGTCTTTATAAGAGAATGATTTATATTCCTCTGGGTATATGCCCATAATGGGATTGCTGGGTCAAGTGGTATTTCTGGTTCTAGATCTTTGAGGAATTGCCACACTGTCTGCCACAATGGTTGAACTAATTTACATTCCCACCAAGAGTGTAAAAGTGTTCCTATTTCTCCAGAGCCTCACCAGCATCTGTTGTTTTTTGACTTTTTAATAATCACAATTCTGATTCACATGAGATGGTATCTTATCATGGTTTTGATTTGCTTTTCTCTAATGATCAGTGATGTCAAGATTTTTTTCATATGTTTGTTGGCCCTATAAATGTCTTCTTTTGAGAAGTGTCCATTCATGTCCTTTGCCCACTTTTTAATGGGGCTGCTTGTTTTTTTCTTGTAAATTTGTTTAAGTTCCTTGTAGATTCTGGATATTAGACCTTTGTGAGACATATAGATTGCAAAAAATTTTATCCCATTCTGTAGGTTGTATGTTCACTCTGATGATGATTTCTTCTGCTGTGCAGAATCTCTTTAGTTTAATTAATCCCATTGGTGAATTTTTGCTTTTTTTGCAATTGCTTTTGATGTCTTTGTGATAAATCTTTGCCCATGCCTATTTCCTGAATGGTTTTGCTTACATTTTCTTCCAGGGCTTTTATGGTTTGGGGTTTTACATTTCAGTCTTTAATCCACATTGAGTTAATTTTTGTGTAAGGTGTAAGGGAGGGGTCCAGTTTCAATGTTCTACATATGGTTAGCCAGCTCTCCCAGCACTGTTTATTAAATAGGGAATCCTTTTCCCATTGCATATTTTTATCAGGTTTGTTGAATATCATATGGTCCTTCCATTGGTCTAAGTGTCTGTTTTTGTACCAGTACCATGGCTGTTTTTATTACTGTAGCCTTGTAGTATAGTTTGAAGTCAGGTAGTGTGATGCCTCCAGCTTTGTTCTTTTCGCTTCTGCTTGAACAGATACTTTTTACATAGGTTTAAAGTACAGGGACTCTAGTTTTGCATATAAGCCTGATACATAGATAATAAGTTGCTTATATTTGGGAAAAACATTGATGAGTCTGATTAGGTTCCAAAAAAACACAATTCTATCTCTGCCTGTACTAAGACATAAGAGAAAACCTTATTCATTTTTGTTTTATTTTATTTTAGTTTATCAGTGTATAATGAACATTAAATGCTGTTATATAACATGATTTATATTGGCTAAATATTATCCCATCCCTGTGCCTTTATCACATTTGACCATTATACTTTAGATATACATTTAGGTTATTAATTATTCTTTCTTTTAAATAATTTTTGGTGACCATCCTTATGGTAAATTTGTTGTTCATATTCAAGACTTTTTTGTTCAAGAAATGAATAGGTAATCTTTATTGTACTTTTTAATCCTCAGTATGATAAGAAATAGAATGATAAAATTGGCCATAGCTAAGGATAGACAATTTAAGATATGTAACACCCTGATTTTCCCCTAATTATTATTTCTCTTCAACCAGGCTTCCAGTACAAGTATTGCAAATTGTAGGATAAGGAACAAATTTCAAAGAGCTAAATGTAAAAATTTCTAAATTAGATATGCCTATAATCCAGATTCAAATATAATAGTGACTCTGGGTTACTTTTAGGTAACTTAGTCAAGTTATTCTGAAACTTTATTCTATAAAATCATCAACTGGATGCTTGTTTATAGTCTAAGTTCTTGAGGGATCACTGATCCCACAGAAATACCAACTACCATCAGAGAATACCATAAACAGCTCTATGCAAATCAGCTAGCCAATCTAGAAGAAATGAGTAAATTCCTGGACACATACACCCTCCCAAGACTAAACCAGGAAGAAGTTGATGCCCTGAACAGACCAATAACAAGTTCTGAAATTGAGACACTAATTAATCGTCTACCACAAAAATCCCAGGACCAGATGGTTTCACAGCTAATTTCTATGAGAGGTACAAAGAGGAGTGGGTACCATTTTATCTGAAACGATTTCAAACAATAGAAAAAGAAGGAATCCTCCCTAACTCATGTTATGAGGCCATCATCATCCTGATACCAAAACCTGGCAGAAACACAACAACAAAAATAAAGGAAAATTTCAGACCAATATCCCTGATGAACATCAGTGTGAAAATCCACAATAAAATATTGGCAAACCAAATCCAGGAGCACATCAGAAAGCTTATCTACCATGATCAAGTTGGTTTCAATCCTGGGATGCAAGGCTGGTTCAACATATGCAAATCAACAAATGTAACCCATCACAGAAACAAGACCAATGATAAAAACCATATGAGTATCCTAAGAGATGCAGAAAATGCCTTTGATAAAACTCAATACCCCTTCATGCTAAAAACTCTCAATAAACTAGGTATTGATGGAATGTATCTCAAAATAATCAGAGCTATTTATGGCCAACCCACAGCCAATATCATACTGAATGGGCAAAAGCTGGAAGCATTCCCTTGAAAAACTGGCACAAGACAAGGATGCCCTCTCTCACCACTCCTATTCAATGTAATATTGGAAGTTTTGGCCAGGGAAATCAGGCAAGAGAAATAAATAAAAGGTATTCAAATAGGAAAAGAGGAAGTCAAATTGTCTCTATTTGTAGATGACATAATTGAATATTTAGAAAATTCCAGCATCTCAGCCCAAAATCTCCTTAAGCTGATAAGCAACTTCAGCAAAGTCTCATGATACAAAATCAATATGCAAAAATCACAAGTATTCCTATACACCAATAATAGACAGACAGCCCCCAAATCATGAGTGAACTCCATTCGTAATGGCTACAAAGATAATAAAATACCTAGGAATACAACTTACAAGGAATGTGAAGGACCTCTTCAAGGAGAACTACAAACTACTGCTCAAAGAAATAAGGGAGGGCACAAACAAATGGAAAAATATTCCATGCTCATGGATAGGAAGACTCAATATCATGAAAATGGCCATACTGCCCAAAGTGATTTGTAGATTCAGTGCCATCCCCATCAAGCTACCATTGACTTTCTTCACAGAATTAGAATAAACAACGTTAAATTTCAAATGGAACAAACAGCTTATATAGCCAAGACAATCCTTTTTTTTTGAGATGGAATTTTGGTTTTTCACCAGGCTGGAGTGCAATGGCACGATCTTGGCTCACTGCAACTCCATCTCCCAGATTCAAGTGATTCCCCTGCCTCAGCCTCCTGAGTAGCTGGGACTATGGGTGTGTGCCACCACACCCGGCTAATTTTTTGTATTTTAGTAGAGATGAGGTTTCACTATGGCCAGGATGGTCTCGATGTCCTGATCTCATGATCTGCCCACCTCTGCCTCCCAAAGTTTGGGGATTACAGGCGTGAGCCACTGTGCCTGGCCTTAGCCAAGACAATCTTAAGCAAAAAAGAACAAAGCTGGAGGCATCATGCTACCTGACTTCAAACTATACTACACGGCTACAGTAACCAAAACAGCTACTGGTACCAAAACAGATATCTAGACCAATGAAACAGAACAGAGACCTCAGAAATAATGCCACATATCTACAACCATCTGATCTTCGACAAACCTGACAAAAGCAATGGGGAAAGGATTCCCTATTTAATAAATGGTGTTGGGAAAACTGGCTAGCCATACGCAGAAAACTGAAACTGTTCCCCTACCTTACACCTTATACAAAAATTAACTCAAGATGGATTAAAGACTTAAATGTAAAACCTAAAACCATAAAAACTCTAGAAGAAAACCTAGACAATACCATTCAGAACATAGGCATGGGCAGAGACTTCATGACTAAAACTCTGAAAGCAATGGCAACAAAAGCCAAAATTGACAAATGAGATCTAATTAAACTAATGAGATTCTGCACAGCAAAAGCAACTATCATTAGAGTAAACAGCCAACCTACAGAATGCGAGAAAATTTTTGCAATCTATCCAACAAAGGGCTAATATCCAGAATCTACAAAAAACTTAAATTTACAAGAAAAAACAACCCTATCAAAAAGTGGGCTAAGGATACGAGCAGACACTTCTCAAATGAAGACATATATGCTGCCAACAAACATATGAAAAAAAGCTCATCATCACTGGTCTTTAGAGAAATGCAAATCAAAACCACAATGAGATACCATCTCACACCAGTTAGAATGGGGATCATTAAAAAGTCAGGAAACAACAGATGCTGGAGAGGATGTGGAAAAATAGGAAAGCTTTCACACTGTTGGTGGGAATGTAAATTAGTTCAACCATTGTGGAAGACAGTGTGGTGATTTCTCAAGGATCTAAAACCAGAAATACCATTTGACCCAGCATCCCATTACTGTGTATATGCCTAAAGGACTATGAATACCTCTGCTATAAAAACACATGCACATGTATGTTTATTGCAGCACTAATTCACAATAGCAAAGA
Organism: Aotus nancymaae; assembly: GCF_030222135.1. Classification (NCBI taxonomy): domain Eukaryota; kingdom Metazoa; phylum Chordata; class Mammalia; order Primates; family Aotidae; genus Aotus; species Aotus nancymaae. The sequence goes on along the minus strand of NW_026988421.1, from coordinate 45,314,529 downwards.
CTTGGAACCAACCCAAATGCCCATCAATGCTAGACTGGATAAAGAAAATGTGGCACATATACACCATGGAATACTATAAAAAGTAATTTCTAGATTACTATAAAAAGGATGTGTTCATGTCCTTTGCAGGGACATGGATGAAGCTGGTAACCATCATTTTCAGCAAACTAACACAAGAACATAAAACCAAACACTGCATGTTCTCACTCATAAGTGGGAGTTAAACACTGAGAACACATGGACACAGGGAGGGGAACATCACACACTGGGGCCTGTTGAGAGGTGGGGGGCTAGGGGAGGGAAAGCATTAGGAGAAATACCTAAGGCAGATGACGGGTTCATAGGTGCAGCAAACCACCATGGCATGTGTATATCTATGTAACAAACCTGTACCTTCTGCACATGTACCCCAGAACTTAAAGTATAATTAAAAAAGAAATCACTAAATCTGAAGATAAGAGAGAAAATTAAAAAATGACAAGGAAGGCCAGGTGCGGTGGCTCACACCTGTAATCCCAGCACTTTGGGAGGCCGAGGCAGGTGGAACTTGAGGTCCAGAGATCGAGACTATCCTGGCAAACACAGTGAAACCCCACCTCTACTAAAAATATAAAAAATTAGCCAGGCGTAGTGGCACTTGCCTCTAATCCCAGCTACTCAGGTGGCTGAGGCAGGAGAATCGCTTGAACCTGGGAGGCGGAGGTTGCAGTGAGCCAAGATTGCGCCACTGCACTCCAGCCTCCTGGACAACAGAATGGGACTCTGTCTTAAATAAATCAATAAATAAATAAATGGCTAGAAGAATAGCACCTCGGGGACCTATGAGACTACAACAACAGGTCTAATAGCACTGTCATCAAAGTCCAAGAAGAAGAGACGAAAGCAAAAAGAGCTGAAAAGATATTCAAAGAAATAATGGCTAATAATTCTCAAATTTGGCAAAAGCCATAAACCAACAAATTCAATAAACTTCTGAACAATAATGACAAAGTAAATATTTTGAAAGAAGGGAGAGAAAAGTGATACCTTTCTTTTAGGAGGAAAGATAATTAAGATGACAACAGATTTCTCATCACAAACCATGGAGGTCAGAAGAAAGTGGCACAGAATTTTTTAAGTGCTAAAAAAAAAAACCTGTTAATCCTAAAATCTATATCCAGTTAGAACACTTTTACTAATTTAGAGGAAATCAAGACATTTTCACTGAAGCAAAGACAATTTGTTACTAGCAAACATATTATAGAAGAATGGTTAAAGGAAGTTCTCCAAACAGAAGAAAACTAAAAGGAAAAATAGATATTAGAACGTCATGAAGAAAAAAATAAACAGAAAAAGCAAAAATTAATTTTCTTTTCTCTTAAGGTTTCTAAATTATGTTTAATCATTGAAGCAATAATTATAATGCTGTTCAACATGGTTCACAATGTATATAGAGGATATGTTTTAGAAAATTATGAGTGTGAGAGGGTAAAGAAAATTAAGATTTTCATATTTCACTTGAGTTGGTAAACTGTTGATACCAATAAGCTGTGACTAAATATGTATATACAATATCATACCTAAAACATTATAGATAAATCAAAATAAAATCCTAAAAAATGTTCAATTTAATTAACTTACAGAAAGGCATCAAAAACAAAACAGAAAAATGAAAAATAAAACAAACAGAAGACAAAAATAAAATGCAGATTTAAGGCCTAACGTATGTATCCTTGCATTAAGTATAAATGGCCTACATACACCAATTAAAAGGCAGACGTTGACAGAATGGATTGAAAAACATGATCCTATTATGTGTAGTCTACAGGAAACTCACATCGAATATAAAGATATAAGCAAGTTGAAAGAGAGAGGATGGAAAAAGATATACAACACAGACATTAATAAAAAGATATCAGGAGGGACTAGATTAATAATGTAGACTTCAAAATAAATAAAATTACCAGAAAGAGAGGGACCTTACATAATGATAGAAAGGTGAATCTACCAAGAAGATGTACAGCCCTAAATGCAGTAAACATCAGAGCTATAATATACATGAGGCAAAACTGATATAACTTGAAGAAAGACAACACAATTATATTTGTAGATTTCAACATTTATCAATAAACAATTGGTAGAACAACTAGACAGAAATCCACAAGAACTGAACAATACCATCAACCAGTTGAATTTAATTGACATGTATAGACCAACAAAATTCACATGCTTTTCAAGCACTCATGAAACATATACCAAGATAAACCACCTCTTGCCCCATAAAACCAACCTTAACATTTTTAAAAGAATTGAAATTGTACAGAGTGAGTTATATGATTACAATGGAATAAACTAGAAATCAGTAATAAGAAGAACAGGAAAATTTTTAAACTCTTGGGGAAAAAAAATTAAGGACTGAGTAAATATGTTTATGTTTATTAATATTTGTTTGCTACTGCTATATTTTAAAAGATCAAATGTTATGCTGTCTCTCACTGGAATATCACTTAGTTTTTTAAAAAATATACTTCATTTATTCCCATATGATAAATTTATCTGTTCAAATTATTACATTAATGAGTAAATTACATATTTTGTATCCGTCACCATTATATATACATACATATATATATACACACATATATATAATATGTGTGTGTGTCAGGCTTGGTGGCTCACACATGTAATCCCAACACTTTGGGAGGCCGAGGTGGGCAGATAAGTTGACATCAGGAATTTGAGACCATTCTGGCCAACATAATGAAACCCCGTCTCTACTAAAAACACAAAAATTAGCCAGGCATGGTGGCATGTGCCTGTAATCCCAGCTACTCAGAAGGCTAAGACAGGAAAATCACTTGAACCTGGGAGGCAGAAGTTGCAGTGAGCTGAGACAGCACCACTACACTCCAACCTGAGCGACAGAGTGAGACTTCATCTCAAAAAAATTTTTTTAATAATAATAATAATATATAATTCTATACTTTAACTTAATCATCTAAGCAATATACAAGCAGTCCCTACTATGTGTCACGTACTACTTTAGATGTTTGGCATATATCAGTGGGGAATAAGAAAAGGAGTATCTCTGCTGTTAAGAGGCTTGCATTTCAGTGGAAACAACATGACTACTAAATAAATAAATAAATAAAATAATAAGAAAGAAGGTGATAGTGATATGAAAAAAATTAAAAGAGAAAAGAAAGAGGGTTTGAGAGTACAGGGCAGCAGGGGACAGAAGTTGAGAGACAATACAATATTATTTACAATATTAAATAAAAGTGTTGATGGTAGACTTCACTGATGTGGTAAAATTTTGAGCAAAACTTGAATGAGGTATGTAAGTTAGCAAGTAATTTATGGGAGTTGAGTGTTCCAATGAAACGGCACAGCAACAGGCAAGTCTTTATACCAGACAAGAACATCTAGACACGTAGATGTCACAGGAAGCGAGTGGCATAGATGAACTGAAACGGGTTAGAGGAAGAGCAGAAGATGAGACCAGAAGCCAGGCACAGTGGCTTACTCCTATAATGCCTGCAGTTTGGGAAGCCAAGGCAGGTGGATCACCTGAGGCCAGGAGTTCTAGACCAGCCTGGCCAACAAGGAGAAACCCATCTCTACTAAAAATATAAAAATTAGCCATGTATGGTGGCAGTTGCCTTAAATCCTACCTACTGGCAGGAGAAGCTTTGAACCCAGGAGTCGGAGACTGCAGTGAGCCAAGATTGCACCATTGTACTCCAACCTGGGCAACAAAAGCGAAACTCCATCTCAAAAAAAAAAAAAAGAAGAAGAAGAAGATGAGACCAGGGAGGAATGGGCATTGTGACACGTAGGGCCCCATAGGCCATCAAATGGACAATGGCTCCTACTCCGAGACAAAAGGGAATCGTTACAGGGTTCAGAGACTGAGAACCAGCATAATGGCAATTACGTTTTAAAAGACACTCTGGAAAGACTAGAAGCAGAGAGATTTGTCAGGATCTCCTACAGTAATCCTAGTTACAGACACTGGTGGCCTGGACCAGCATGAAGACTTGGAGGTAGTATATAATTGCTTTGTAGATTTTTGAAGAAGTACTAAAACATATACGTATAAAAACATAATAAAATTATGAATTCTATTAAAAAAAGTTTTATTTTGCTGTGGGCAAGATGCCTAGCAATGAGCCTCCAAAACTGATTTCTAATTCTAGGTCTAATTATTTGTGCAAAATTAAAGTGTTTACATTTCATTTAAATATCAGTTAAATGAGGATTTTTTTTCCTTTAGGGGGTCCCTAAATTTACTTTTAGCTTTGAGGGTTACAAAACAGGTTATTATTCTGAGCGAGCCAAACTTAACTTCAGTCAGGTTAAATGCCATTAAGCATTTTTTATTCTTTTATTTATTCCTTCAATATTTACTTATAGCAAGGTAAATAACAATATATGAATTATTTAGAAGCTGAGGAAAATACATAGAAAATATCTTCCTTCTTTTCATAGAACTATTAGACTTTACAGTTGCCCTGTTTTGAGTAGAGAATTGTCTTTCTTCTTTTCTGTTGATGTGTCATAAAATTATCATTTCTTTCTGGTTTGCTACTTCCATTTAAATATTTCTCTAAACATTGTAGTCAATGTGAACCAGTAATGAAAGATTTAGCTGCTACATAGTAAGGTTTTAGTGTAACTAGAAAAATGTATAAAGCAATAATTTTATAATATATGACTTAGTCATGCATTCATTTCCCATGCATCAGCTGCTACACATTCTGATGGTTTTCTCTATTATGTGAGATCTGTTCAGTTGAACAAGGTAATGACTGTCTCAAACATAAAACTGCTCATCATTCCATAACTATCTATTGAATGCTTATTATAGACCAGACACAGTTTTAAGCCATGAGGAAATTATACAGGTTTGTGGTCCCTGCTCTTAAGAATCTCACTGTGTGACCGGGAAGACAACACAAAATACTTATCAACATGATGCATTTGATTATGTGCTACTATGAAAGCAAAAGTGAGCTCCATTACCTAGGTGTGATAGCATGCCACTTATGTAACCCTTCTAATCCTCAAGATCTTTGCCTGAAGATAAAGATATAAGAATTATTTTAAAGATTAAAAGTATTATGTACATGACCCACAATAAATGTTCAATAGTCATCATTGACTGTTATTGTGGTTATGAAAGTTATATTATTAGTATAACAGAAGTTTAAGACCAAAAATTCTTAAAAGCACAGAGGCAAGAATTCTGCCATCTTAAATGTCTTAGGCATTATTTTATCATCAGCCACAAAGCCTCAGGGAAGCAGAGTAGACTGGGAGTAAGAGCATAGGGTTGAGAATGAAGTAAAGCAGAGTTCAAATTTCAGATTTGTCATAAGTTGTGTGACTTTGGCAATTTACTAAACTTGAATGAACCTTAGTTTTTTCCTGTAAATGGAGACGACCCACCTTACAGTGCTTGGGGGAATATCTAGGAAAATAACAAATATCTATAGTGCCTAGTACAGGGCTTAGTATATGAAGGGTTTTCCATAAAAGGTGGCATAAAGGATTATTATTAGCATAGATAGTTGTGAGTTGCATAATGCATTTCAATCAATGACATACTGCACATACAGCAGTGATCCCCGATTGTAATACCATATTTTTACTGTACCTTTTCCTGGTTTAGATATGTTTAAATACACAAATACAAGGCACCGTGTTACAGTTGCCTACAACATTCAGTACAGTAACATGCTATACAGGTTTGTAGCCTAGAAACATAGGCTGTACCATATAGCCTACAAATATAGTAAGCTATACCATCTAGGTTTGTGTAAGTAAACTCTATGTCTTTCACACAACATCACCTAACAACACATTTCTCAGAATGTATCCTCATCCTTAAGCAGCAATATAGGATTGTATTATGAAAAACAAAGCGTGAATAAGGACATCAAAGTGCTAATCTAAGTTAAGTGATAATGCTTTCACTTGTAGATGTACTACAATTTGAATCAGTTATTTAGTCTCTTTACAGGCTCCTTTCTTTTTTAAAGTCTCCATTCATATTCAGTAGCACTGAGAGTCTTACTATAGGCCTTGCTTAATTTAGGAAGGAAAGGACACTTTTAAGAAGAAACTGAGCAGAATAAACTCTCTGCATCTTCCCCATTTTCGGCATAGACAACTTCTTTTAAAACTATCATACAGAGTTTTACCTTTTTCATTTTAAAGCTGGAAGTCATAAATCTTATCATCTGCCTCCATGTTAAAATACCAGCACTGTCACACTGCCACAGTCCTGGGAGGGAGGGCCCCTTGGGTTATTGTAAAACTGGAAGGTTATGATGTACAGTTTAAGCTAATGAAGGTAGGCTTCCAGTCAGGATGTGGAGTCACTCCCTGCGGTGAGGCCGTTAAATAGCCAGGAATGAGACATATCTATAATTAGAGAAGCATTAGGCGTTAGTGATCCCAGTGACCAGGGAGCCTGTGCCCAATGGCCTAGTCAGACTGGCTGGCTACCCACCCAAAGCTATTTCCTCCATCATTCAAAGTCAGAAGCAACGTAATGAGGGGGGGACTAACAAATTCCATGGGCTGAAACTATCCATTCAAAAAAATAAATAAGGTTTCTGAAAAATAGGCTTGAACATTGCATATGCTTAGAGAAAAACAAAAACATGGTATCCATTAAAGCAGCAGATGAATAAAAATGTATCTCAGAACTATGAGTAGCAACCACAGAGTGTTATCACATCATTGTTCTCCTGAATCATTTCTATGGGCTGAAAATAAAAGCCAAGAAAACTGCAACAAGTCATTACATTTCTCTAGAATATATATTTATTTAAAATGCAATAAGTGTTCCTTGTCAGGGATCCCAGTATAATCAGCAAGGCTTATAGGCCTAGAATATTTTGAAAATGTGGGCTCTGAGAAAGGTGGAAGAAATGCTAGTCTACCTTCATTGTTTCACAGATGAGGGGATCAAAGCTGAGGAGGAATAGAAGGAAAATGAATGTAACCACAGCTATTAATTAAAATGCATTGTGTGTGGCCGGGCATGGTGGCTGATACCTATAATCCCAGCACTTTGGGAGACAGAGGCGGGTGGATCACTTGAGGCCAGGAGTTTGAGACCAGCCTGGCCAACATGGTGAAACCCTGTCTCTATTAAAAATACAAAAATTAGCCAGGGGTAGTGACCTGCGCCTGTACTCCTGGCTACTCGGTAGGCTGAGGTGGGAGAATCCCTTGAACCCAGGAGGAGGAGGTGGCAGTGAGCTGAGATCGCACCACTGCACTTGGCCTGGGTGACAGAGTAAGAGCCTGTCTCAAAAAAAAAAAAAAAAGCATTAGGTGCATTTTTTAAACTTCACTCAATTTTCATTTTTGGCCTTATTTAACCTTCAGTCCAATCTAATGAAACTGATTATTATTCACATTTTATTCCCAAGAAAACTAAGTAACAGAGGGGATGAGTAACTTTGAAGTGCTGACTTTGAAACCATTTGCCTTCAGGTGCTATTTTCCTCATAACAACATATTCCATGCCTTGTCTAATATCTCATCACTACCAATATTTTTAGAAACAACATTAGGGTCTAGATTTCATTTTATCAGGCCTTGCATTCCTTTCAGTATGCAAGGCCACAGCCCTGTAAGTTCTGAATACATTTATGTGCATTCATTTGCTTGTAGTTGTGAAAATTCAGACATTAAAAAACTCCCTGTAAGAATTGAGTTTATCTTAAACCTGTCCACTGAATAGTAACACATCTATTAATTCATTCATACATTTTATCTGTTTTGTTTATTGCTTTATCTCCATTGCCTAGAACAGTACCTGGAACAGAGCAAGCCCTTACTAAATTTTTGTTAAAATGAATGAGTTTATGGTATTTCTACAATGTCCAGCTACATACTGCTCCAGGGGCTAGGGCAATGGTAAAGAAATACGAGGTTCTTGCAATATGAACAATATTTTAATGGTTGAGTGAGGTATTAAGCAATCATACAAATACTCAAATGCTTTCTAAAAGACAGGTATAAAAAAAAAACAGGATAATGGGATAGAGCACAACTGTGGCTGGGGGTAGGGGGCACTTTGTGAAGTTTTTCTGAAGTGGTGACATTTGAGCTGATCCCTGAATATCAAGAAGAAAAGTGTTATGTAAAAATAGACCCAGGGAAGGGAAATTTGCAGGTAGAGAGTACAACAAATACAAATGCTCTAAGACAGGAAAAAATTTGGCCAATTTGAGGAAGAGAGAAAAGTGTGGCTTGAGTTTAGCAGGTAGATGGGAGAGTGGTAGGAAGAAAGGAAGGAAAAATAAGCAGAACATGGAGGCCAGTGGTTACAAGGGCACTTTAAAAATATTGATACCTGGCCCTCCAGGTACCTCCCCCTCGACCCCCACACCACTCCTGCAATTCTGTATTAGCTGATTTAGGGCCCTGGACTAAAGTATTTTTAATTACTTCTGGTTATATGTACATGTACCAGGGTTGCAAACCATAGAGGAGAGCGCACGTAGGCCATAGTAGAAAGTAGTTAGAGTTTGATAAAGAGATTAAAGAGAAAGAAGGAGAGCAAAGACTTCAACCAGTCTACCAAATATTTCTCAGATATCCACTAATTCATTCTCAATGTGTTCACTTAGTCCAATGAGACACGCAATATGTGTTCTCTGATTTCTTGCAAATCAATTCTTAATTACTAAAGACTAACATTTCCATATCTATCAATATTGTCCTCTATGTCCTTGATGTATTATCACTTTTGTTCATAATTTTAAAATTAATTTAGATTTATAACTAACAAGAGTTACCTAGATGAGCTGCACACACAAAAAAGTATTTTTTAAGATGGATTATAATGTGGGGGCTATCCACACAAAATAAATCGGAGAATTGTTCAACTCATGAATCTAGTAACTATAGCCAGACAAGCCAGTAACTCAGGCTAATTATTTGTACAGTTGTTTTTGCTAAATCTAAGTGTGCATTTAACAGAATAATCCACATCAAATTCCTCTTTTCTTGAGGGGAGCAGTCTTTTCCCATTTGTTTCTATGTTTTCAGTTGTCGCTTGTAACTATGATCTCATGTTCCTGTTGATTCAATTCTGAAAGTCTTGCTTCATTAGATTATCAAAAAAAGAAAAAAAAAAGCACCTTCAAATATTTAGACTAAAGCATCCTGTATATTACCAGTCTGATTGTCAGGTGAATTTCATATGAGGGAACAGTGATCAGCAGTAAAACCACAGAAAATGGAGCCCCCTCACCCCCAGTCTCTCTTTAAATGGGTGGGGCTTCTTTGCGCAGTCTTAATGGCCTTGTCAGCCAGTCTTCCTAATCACTGATGCTTGCTGATACAGCTCACCCAATCGCAATTTATCTCACAGTCTTGTTCTATCAGAAGGAAATAATTTTTGATTTACTGCTAATTAGAATAGCCATGTTTCCCCAGGCACAGGCAACAGTTTGAGGGATGATGTAACCAAAAACCATGTTTTTGTGATAAGTCAGAACGATTTAATGTGATAGAAAAGGCATTATTTTCTCTGCAAAATACACAATATCGCTTCCATATCAGACGGGAAGACTGAAAATATTGAAATCGGTTTTCTTACAATTGAAAGATAGACAGGAAATTATTCCAGAATGCTAAATCAATCCAGAAGGATGTATAAAAAATTGTAGGTTTCTGACTCATTGTCAAACAGATAGTAAATAAACAGGTATAGAATTGCTATCACTGTTCAGAAAGTGTGTTTGCCTGTTTGTCTGGGAATTGAACCAGACATTATAAGCTAGTTACAAATAATGATTCATTTGAGAAAAAGGAAAAAAAAAGGCATGAAATGTGAATTGTGTAGTTCCCAAACATAAGCATTTTGGTATGGACCACAGGGAGAGCAACTCAACAACCTCGCAACTGTCTAAGTATAAAAGGCAAAAATTCTGTGGTTAAAAATGCTCTCAGCCATTGTATTTATATCACTCAAAATTCCCAAGGTTACAGGTTGCTGTTTTTAGATATCCTCAATTTCAGTGCTACCAATTTTATCTAATGATTTGGTTTATTTGGGGGTGAGTAGTAGTTTGGGGAGAGGAATGTTATATTCTAATTGTTTTACTCATAAAACAAACACAAGTATGTCTGAAGTTCACTCTAACATACACTAGAAGAATGGTGCCTTAGTGTTTTAAAAATCTGTATCTGTTGGGATTATAGGCTCAAGGAAAAAATCACCTGTGCATTTTGAGAAATGAAAGTGAAATGTATATTTCTCACAAACACATCAATAAATTCCTTAGTAAATAAAGTGAACTTGGACTGGTCCAACTAATTGACCAGCCATGAGACACAGGGCAATTATGAAAATTGTACCTGAAGCCCTCAAAATTCTGCTTTACTTTCTTAAAACAATCTATTCTAGAGTGTAGCATTCAGGGCCTTTAAATAATTCAGTCTTTAAGATTTAATAGTCAGATCTCAAGCCTGTATTCCACAGTGTATCCACTTGCATAAGGTTACTGGGCATTTACTGTGTTCAAAATCCTTTTATATAAGTGTCTGACATAGTCCCTGGAAGTTCAAAAAAGAGTATGTGACTATAAGCTTTGTTTGCTTGTTTTGGTTTCTTGCTTAAAAAACACTGAACTAAACAGCCATAAAGTATAGCTAGTCGTTAAGTTGTATATATATATGTGTATATATACACACACACACATACACACACAACTTAACTTATATATATAATATATAGTTGTATATATATAAAAAATATATAAAGTTGTATGTATATATATAGTTTTATATATATAACATATATATAAGTTTTATTTCTATATATAGAAATAAAACATATATATTTATATAACTATATATATAACTATATATAGCTATATATATAGTAACATATATTATATATGTATATATAGTTATGTATATATAGTTATATATATAACATATGTATGTTATATATATAACATATATAGTTATATATATTGTATATATATAAAACTATATATATACATACAACTTTATATATATTTTTTTCAATTTACTGAAAAGGGTTCTTTTAATATATAATACATATACTTTATTTGCTGAAAAAAGCTATTTTATTATAAAATATATCCTTTTTAATTACCAGAAGAGGCTACTTTTAATAGATTAGAAGACAGTTGAGATTTATTTCAGTACAGACAGGAAACAATTTTTATTTAGGGCCACGTTTTCTCTGAGAGAGTACGTGTAGCATGCAGAAATATCTAACTTGCTAAATAAGATGCAAAAAATCTCTGACTTTGAGATTTTCTAGTCTCAAACTTTTCCACCAAAATACCCATAATTGGTACCCAGAAAAGAAGAAGCTTCTGCTCCTGAAGCATCTGATTGTTTAGCCTAAAACCAGAGTCTCAAAATTTAATGTTTTCGAAGGCTCATATTTTTAAAACTGTGTATAGATTTTACATACTATTCAAATAATATTTTTGTTTTGTCTTAATATATTTTCCACCAACTAATGGAGTAAAACTGATATCTATGAAGATGAACCAACATGATGGACCTTCTGGCCTAGAATAAAATAACATAGCTCTTAAAAGTATGTACGTCCCAATTGTAATGCAACTCATTAAAGAGAGTACCCTTAGACTAATATAGCTTGTTTTCATAAAAAATATGCACTTTATTAAACTTTGACTATCTGTACAGCATTTATGAAGGGAAAAATAGCAGTTTGAATTGGCTTTTTTAAGATCCACCCCAGACTAGAAACTGAAGGGCTCCAAGTTGTAACGAAACCCACACTTGTTATATGACCTTGAACAAGCCAAGCAGGCTGTGGCCATGATTATGTATACAAACCGCCTACATGGGGTGTCATGTGAAGGTCAGTGTGTTTATGCCAGTTGTTTTTGTTATACATGTGGAATGCCACACAGTTGTTCTGCGTATGGCCGTCAGAGTGGATGCCAGCACAACTGTAATGAATAGATTGCCAGCAATAGGCTGATTATATAGACAAAATGCAGAGTCAAAACAATTAAGAGAATAAATCAAGTGAACAACTGACTTTGTACAAAGACTCTATAGTCTGGACAAACTATACTATTGATCATGTAATCAAAGTAATTGTTAAATAATCTCAATATAGATTGTCTTACATATAGGGCATTCCTGGCAACTAACATGTATTTTAAAAATCAAAACAATACGTAATAGTAAAGTCTAGGACACATCACTCCATTAATAAACTTTAAGTTTTCAACAAATTCACATTCAAAAGGAATTGAAATTTTAAAAAGCCAGAAGACCTTAAAAATTATTGTAAAGGAATAGCCATATGTTAGCAAAATCTGGTTTGTAGTAATGTATAATTTTCATATAAGAGCTGCATTTTTAAAGGAAAGCAAAAGCACATAAACTTACTAGTGTGTTTACTTAGTATGATAAATTCATCTTATTTACTTTGTTTGTGACCTATATTTCAATACATTTTAGTTTGACCCAAAAACATGATGCAACTCAAAAATTCCTGTAGAAAACCAGTTTATTAAATCCAGACATTTTAATTACACCTAATGATAATTACTGCATTCAGCTATGGACCCTTTTTCAAGTCCTGAGGTCTAGGTTACATCTTCATAATGTCAAATAAACAGTAAGATTGGTAGAATTATCTGGCTTAGTGTAGGAAAATAATTCAGTCAAAATAATCTCTTTGTGATTTTATTTTTCTGTCTGTTGTAGTAACATCATAATATCCTGATTAAGAAATATGGTAACTATGGAATTTATACTGGCATTCATTATTTGAACTGGAAGATACTTTAATAAAATCTAATGTAAACAAAATATAAAATTACTAAGTGAAAATTCTTTGTAAAATATAAAAGGTCATATAGTACTCATCTATATAAATATATTAACATTTTTTATTTCTCACTATAGTATTAAAAGGACTTATATATGGATTTTTAAAATAACCTTTTTCAAAGTTAATATCCCAAGTGAATGTTAGAATTAATTAGAACCTTGGTTTTTAATATTATTTTTTCACTGTTTATGTTTATTATTGTAAATTTTATAGGAATGCTTTTTACTGTATATACTTAAGTTGTACAACATACTGTTTTGACATACATATAAGTAATAATATGATTACTATAGGTAAGCAAATTAACATGTCCATTACCTACCACAGTCATGTATTATTGTTTATATGTGTGTACATGTGTTAATAGCACCTAAAATCTATTCTTTTAGTAAATTTTCAATAAATAATATTATTTAATATTCTTTATACATTATTTAAAAATATAGACTAAGGGGTAGTATGCATATTAATATATAATATTATGTATTTTATATATATATACATGTATATGTATCTATATTGTGTATTACATATATGTAGGATGGTCATATAATTTATCATAAAACCAGGACACTTTCAGTGATGAGGGATGCTATTTTACCTTGCAACATCAAGGTGGGTTTGTCTTGCGCTAACAGATACTTGTTCATCCTAGAAACAACCATGATAATTTCATTCATAGACATTAAGGGAGGGAGTTATTAGCTTACTTCATAATCACAAAATATGTCACATTTTACAACCTGAAATTGAATCAGTGTTCTATATCTGTGCAAGTTCTGTATCGGTAGACTCCACCATTTTTTTTTAAATAATACAACAATAAAATAATACAAATAAAAAAGCAATACAGTATAACAACTATTTCTATAACATTATATTGTATTATGTATCTTTAGTAATCTAAGGATTATTTAAAGTATACAGGAGAATGTGAGTAAGTTACATGCAAATATTATGCCTTATTATATGAGACTTGAGCATTTCTGGATTTTGGTATTTGCAAGGGGTTCTGATATTGATCCCCTGTGGATTTAAAGACTATACACTCTCAGCCCTATCTCATTAAGAGGACAGAGAGTATCCCAGACATCAAATGTGAAGTAGTTGTATACATGTGATGTGATTGGATTTAGAGGACAGAGAGAAATTTAAGTTAATGAAACTAAAGTTGAGAGTCTAAGAATAGGAAAAGACCAAGAGAAGTAAACTGATTCATAACAGCTTTGTTAAATTTTTAATTCATAGGACAGAGTTCTTGGAACAATTTTTAACATAAGTTTCAACTAAAATAGAATTAAAATCATAAATTAATTCTATAGATTCAATTATGATTATCTAAATCTCCTACTTTCAATAGATTTGGGTCCATGTCTTAGAATAATGTGTATTTTTCATTTTCTAAATGACAAACTGGAACATGGTTTTTATTAGATTTATTATGAATCTTTTCAGAAAATTTCAACAAAGTAATTTTACTTATTATTTGTATGACACTTTAACCCCACGATTGTTGTGATTGCTATATTTGCCAAAAGGGTAACAAGAATAAAAATTTTCTCACTTCTCTCATTTAACAAACATTCATCACAGTGATTCTCAGATATTAGCAGAAATAAGAATTAACCTGTAGAGCTTTTCAAAACAGATTGTACGTGCCCATCACCAGAGTTTCAGATTCAGTTGGACTGTGGCAGAGCCCAAGAATTGGCATTCAAACACATTTCTTAAAAGCTTCCAAGTAATTCTGAAGTTTCTAGGTACCACACTTTGAGAACCACCAATATACTGAACATGCATTATTTGCCAAGTGTTATATGCTGGAGATACAGCAGCAAACAGCAAAACAGACAAAAATTCCTCCTCTCATGGACTTTTTGTAGTGGAGGGAGATAGATAATAAATATATAATTAAAATGTACACCATGTAAGACAGTAATAAGTACTATGAAGAGAAGAAAAACAGAAAAAGGCACATATGAGGAAGCAGTGAGAGTCATATGATGAAGAAGATGAAGACTTACTCAGAAGAGAAAAGTTAAAGATCTTAAATAGCTGGAGTGTAAATTAAAGATTCTGGAGAAACAGTAAGTTCAAATGCTCTAAGCCTGGAGAACAGCCAAGTTTAAAAACGTGAGGAAGATCAGAATGGCTGAATGGATAGAAGAGTGGAAGAAAACAAGACAGAGGCAATGGGAGAACCAGCTTAGATGAGTCTTTAGAGGCCATTGAGAGGTGTTTGGCTTTTATTGAGAGTGAGAGTGACATGGGAAGCCATGGGTGAATTTGGAGCAGAGAAAGGGCATTAGCTGATCTGCATTTTTAAAGAATCTCCAAGGTTACTAGGCTGAAAATAAGAGACTTGAGTTCAAGAAATAGGTGTAGACTGGATATATGAGTATCATCATCATATTAATAAGTTAAAGATGTGAAATGTGTGAGCTCCCCAAAGGAATGATCAATGCCTTAAGAAGAGAAATTGTCCAAGAACAGGCCCTGGGGAAATTCAACTTTAAAGGATGAAAATCAGCAGAGACTGGCAATCTGGAAGCCAAATGAAGAAAGTGAATCACTAGGAAGGTGTTCATCAGCTGTTGATAGATGGAATATGATGATTAATGAAAATTAAGTTTTCACATAAACAATGTGGATGACAACGGTAGCGCTGATAAGAGCTATTTCAGTGAAGAGGTGGATATGAAAAGCTCGGTTGGGGTGTTTCCATGTGAGGACAGGAGAAGAGCTGTTAGAGAGAGAGTGAGCACACGCAATTTATTTGAGGGGTTTTACTCTTGAAGAAAGAAAATATTTAGGTGACAATTGGAGTAGAATGTGAGATTAGAAAAGGGTTTTTGCTTTTCTAAGATGAGAGAAAGTATTGAAAATGTTGAGGATGATGGTCAGTTAAGGTAGAAAAATTGATGATGCAGAGAAACAGTGGATAATACTAGAGTAATATACTTCAGGAAGAGGGAAGGGCTGGGAGCTTCTGCCCAAGAAGATACGAGATTATATTGAAAAACAAACTGTTCATCCATGGTAAATAAAGGGAGGCAGAGTATATGGGTACAGATTCAGATGAATGTATAAATGAGGTGGTGAGTGTAAGGACATCAACCTAGAAAGAGAATAACAAAGAGGTGTCCGAGATCTAAGGGGAGATGAAGATGTTTAAATACTTCCAGTTGAGGAAGAGAAAGGTAGAGAGAGAGTGGGTGACCTGAGAAATGTGATAGGATTGCTGGTAGTACTAATGCAATCAATCTGATATTTCAAAATCATTGTTTTACTTAAAATCCTCTGGTTTTTTTTCCCAAGTTTTTGTAGAGCTACTAATCACAGCAATATGCCCCTCCTAAGATCTTCCTTACTCAAAATTTGCACAAAAAATTAAAGTCATTTGTTGGACCTGTCAAGGAATCTACTCAAATAGAAATATACTAAGAGAGGGCCAGGCACGGTGGCTCACGCCTGTAATCCCAGCACTTTGGGAGGCCAAGGCGGGTGGATCACGAGGCCTAGAGATGGAGACCATCCTGGTCAACATGGTGAAACTCCATCTCTACTAAAGATACAAAAAATTAGCTGCATGGTGGCGTGTGCCTGTAATCCCAGCTACTCAGGAGGCTGAAGCAGGAGAATTGCCTGAACCCAGGAGGCGGAGGTTGCAGTGAGCCAAGATCGCGCCATTGCACTCCAGCCTGGGTAACAAGAGGGAAACTCCGTCTCAAAAAAAAAAAAAAAAAAAAAAAGAAAGGAAATGTACTAAACTGGATTTCAGGATGATTTGGGCTAAAATATGCTAGTGCATTCTTGCCTTGTGGAATTTAACATAATGAAGTGCTAAATATATTGTTATTATAGTGTTCCAGCTGACAGGGAAGCAATGACCAAAACAAGGAATCCAGAAGTTCCAGGACATAAAATAGAATACTGCTGTTCTAACTTATGGAAGAATTCTATATTTCACTTCAATATTGTGTAATATAAATCAATTACAGTTATAGTATACATTTCTATTCATTAGAAACTGGCAAAATCTCATTTATTTAAAAAAATTCTTCTCAAATCACCTCTCCAATGAAGCCTTCCCTGGCCACAGCCTAAAACGAAGTACTGTTTTCCCCTCTGAAAGAGTACTGTACATGTACAGACCACCTTTATTACCATCATTACTCAATGTTGTGGTTGGTTGTTTACTTGTATGATTTTCTTATTGAGAATGAGTGCCTTAAAGGCAGGGACAATGTCTTATATATTATTGTGCAATATGGCATGCTTTGCCTAGGAAATGTCCAGTAAATATTTCTTGAACTTAATGTTTTCTGGAGCCAACAAACTTGGTTACAAAATAATATTGTGTATTTTCAACATATATATGTTATAAATTAAAATAACTTATCAAAAGCTAAAAATATGTTTAGAAGTGATTTTAAAAATCAGAAGGGGTATAAAAACATTTTAAAATTTCTTATAACCTCACCCTTGGTATGATCCTTTTGCACTACTTTAATTTACTTCTTTCCAGTTCTATTTTTAAATATAAACTTTCTTTTTGATTTGAAATTATTTTATATATACAGTTTTATGTCACACTTTTTCTTTAAACAATATTTATAAGTAACCATTCCTACATTATTACATAATCTTTAAGAATACACTATTTTTTATTTTATTTTATTTATTTATTTATTTATTTATTTATTTATTTATTTAGAGATGGAATGTCATTCTGTCACCCAGACTGGAATGCAGCATCACCATCTGGGCTCACTGCAACCTCGGCCTCTGGGTTTCAAGCAATTCTGGTGCCTCTGCCTTCTGAGTACCTGGGACTACAGGTATGCACCACCACGCCTGGCTAATTTTTGTATTTTTAGTAGAGACAGAGTTTCATCATGTTGGCCAGGCTGGTCTCGAACTCCTGACCTTAAGTAATCCATCTGCCTCGGCCTCCCAAACTGCTGGGATTACAGGCATGAGCCACCGTGCCTGACCAAGAATGTACTTTTTAATGGCTGCAAAATACTGTTATTTCTCTTTTGGAGTTTAACTATCCCTTATTTATACATTTATATTATTCTGATTTGGGGGATAATATGACAATGAACATCTTTGTATAAAAATCTTTATCCTTATCCCTATTATTTCAACAGGATAAACACATTCAGGATTTGACACATTCATAACTAGCAACCCAAATAACATGCAAGACTTACTGTGGGAGGGTCAGACTCATAGAATGTTACCCAAGGTTTCTATAATTTTTCTATAATTTTTTGATTCAGAAGGTACTGAATCTGGGTTGGGCGTGGTAGCTCATGCCTGCAATCCCAGCACTTTGGGAGGCCAAGGTGGGCAGATTGCTTGAGGTCAGGAGTTCAAGACTATCCCTGCCAACGTGGTGAAACTCCATCTCTACTGAAAATACAAAAATTAGCCAGGCGTGGTGGTGTGCATCTGTAATTCTAGCTTCTTGGGAGGCTGAGGCAGGAAAATCACTTGAACTGGGAGGTAGAGTTTGCAGTGAGTCAAGACGGTAACACTGCACTCCAGCCTGGGTAGCAGAGTGAGACTTCATCTCAAAAAAAAAAAAAAAAAAAGAACTCAATCTCCCATATGTCAATCCTTGGAGAACTATGTCTAACTACTCCCCAGAAGAGATGAGAAAAACAGATCCCAAAATATTAAAAAACAAAAAGAGAAAAAATACACTCATTATGTTCACACAGAGCCTATACTAGAATTAGCTATTTCACAATAAAGAATGTTATAGGCAAGTTTACCCATATCATTTATGATAGTCCTGGTTAAGAGGAAAATGGAGGCCCCTCTACCATGTCAACTCTGCTTTAGAGGAGACCCAAGATCAATTGAGTGCCAAAGTGGGACTTTTTTTTTTTTTTGACAGAGTCTCACTCTGTCACCCAGGCTGGAGTGCGGGGGCACGATCTTGGCTCACTGCAACCTCCAACTCCCTGGGTCTAGCAAGTCTCCTGTTTCAGCCTCCTGAGTAGCTGGGACTACAGGCATGTGCCACCACTCTCGGCTAATTTTTCGTATTTTTAGTAGAGATGGAGTGTCACCATGTTGGCCAGGATGGTCTCGATCTCCTGAGCTCGTGATCCCCCTGCCTTGGCCTCCCAAAGTGCTGGGATTACAGACATAAGCCACTGCGCCTGGCCAAAGCAGAGCTTTTTAATGCACAAGACTAAAACCGGAGCCACTCTTGTCAGTGTCTAAGCATGGTACTGTTTATAAGACTTCAGAGGAAAGAGAAACCACTGTGGATAACTGCTATCTGAGAAAGCTTCATAGAAAAGGTGAACTGGGCATTGAAGAATAACCAAAAAATTATGGTTTATAAAGGAAGAGAAAATGGTCATACCATGTGTGCCAGGCAGAATAATTCCCCACTCCACTTCCCAGTGATCATGTCTTAATCTTCAGAATCTGTGAATATGTTATCTTTCAAGGCAAAGGTAAATTAAGGAGCAGATGGAATAAATTGATGCTAAATAGCTGAAGTGAAAAAAGAGATTATTTTGGATAGTCTGTGTGAGCCCAATGTAACCAAAAGATCCTCAAATGTGGAAGGGTGAGGCAGAAAAGTCAAAGTGCTGCAATGTGAGGAAGATTTAACCAACCATTTCCGGAGATGAAGCTAGAAGGAGCCACGAGATTAAAAATGCAGGCAGGCTCTGGAAGCTGCAGACATGTTATCCTCTAGGGCCTCCAGGAGGGGGGCAGTCCTGCCAACACCTTGATGTTAACACAGTGAGGCATAGTCAACTTCTAGCCTCCAGAATTGTAAGGTAATGAATTTGTGATGTTTTAAGCTACAAAGTTTTTGGAAATTTATTACAGCAACAATAAAAAATAATACAACATTCATGAAAAACAAAGCTCCACCACAAAGGCACAAAATGAGAATGCACTGAGACAGGAGAGAAACATAAAGATTGGAGATTCATGCTAATGAACGAATAGTGAGAGACAAGTTAAGGAAGGTAGGTTGTGGCTGGAGGGGAGGAAATTATGAATGTCTTTCAAAATAATCTGAATTTCATCGTGTACATGATACAGACCATTTGAGCAGGATAGTGACATAATAAAAAGAATATATTTCAGCAAAATTAATCTGGTGGCATTGTGCAAAGCAGACTGAATGGAGAGAAAACAGTTAAGATTTCATAATAATCCAAGAATGAAGTGATGTGAGTCTGGACTATGATGTCAGCTTAAATGGAAATGGAAACTCAGACATGAGGAAGGTTATAAAGGAAAATCCATTTTCATATTTTTTCCTGTATCTAGATCATTTTATGAAATTACTCTAATTCAAAATTGTCAATAGAGTGCTGATAATATAGATGAATTATGAGAATTCAAGTAGTCCAGTTAAAGCTTTCACAAAGGAACATAAACCGTCTTTTTAAATCTGTGTAGTTCAACACTGAAGGATTTTAGAAAGAGATTGATGTTCTGTCTTGTTTTACCTTGTAAATCCAAATGATTGAAATTTGTTATTCTCTATAGAGAGTAAATGTGAAATAAATTGCCAACCAAGAATGTCATTCTATCTAGTAAGAATGTCATTTCACGTATTTAAGCATATAATTTACTCCAGGTAATAGGAAACATTTTTTTCCCAGTAACTACTTTAGATTCTGCCTTCACACACAAAATATTTTTCAAAAGAAAGAAAAATAATAAAACATTTAATTCTGTTTTGAAAAGAGCCCTTGAGAAAGTGAAATGGAACAACCGTTTCTTTTCCTAATATTTTTTATAGTTGATATTGCTTGTCAGTAAAATAAGTAACTACAAAAATTTATCTATTCCCCCTTGAGTGTGTGGGTGCGTGTGTGTGTGCGTGTGTGTGTATTTGTAAATTATTCACATACATATATTAGGTCTACTTTATAATGTAAATAAATGTGAATATACTATGTAAATTGCATAAGATCTCTTGGGTGTCAACTTGTAAAAAGTAATGTATTTTTCTTAAGTGCCCTTTCTCATATTCAAATTCTACCCTTTATTCCATTTCTTTCTTCAATGAAGATTTTTTTTCTTATAATCTGGACATAGTAGTTGCCCAGTTAGATTTTGATGAATGGTTGGGAAGATGGATCAATTGATAAATAAAATAGACTATCAGGGTGAAATGTTTACATTACTTAAGGACTTTGCTATATACTGCCCAAATGCTTTTGAAAAGGTTTTATCTCCCTAGTACAGTACTCATTCTAGCTCTCCTTTACCTGTCTTGGTTAATATTTTATTTACTACATTTTTGTGAATTTGATATATGGAGCCACTGAATAAAAGTATGATTAAGGCCAGGTGCGGTGGATCACTCCTGTCACCCCAGCACTTTGGGAGGCGGAGGCGGGCAGATCTCCCGAGGTCAGGAGTTCGAGACCAGCCTGATCAACATGGAAAAACCCTGTCTCTATGGAAACACAAAATTAGCCGGGCATGGCGGCAAATGCCTGTAATCTCAACTACTCGTGAGGCTGAGGCGGGAAAATTGCTTGAACCCGGGAGGTGGAGGTTGTGGTGAGCAGAGATTGGATCATTGCTCTCCAGCCTGGGAAACAAGAGTGAAACTGTCACACACAAAAAAGTAAGATTAAATCTCTTCAATATGCATTAAATCTGTGTATTTTATCTTCAATGAGCAGTCTGTTTATTTCTTTGGTCCATTTATCTGGGGAGTTGAATATTTATTGATTAATTTGTACACTGTTTGTAACTAAGACTATTACAAAAAAATATTTTCTTCAGCTTGCTATTTATACTTAAGAATAACTGATTTTAACATGCAAACATTTTACATTTTTAGGTATTCAAAATTTTATGTTTATATATACTCAGAAATTTTACCCAGGCACATTTTACCTCACTCTTCTCTTTATGTGACATAGCCTGTTAACCATTATTGATAGCTCTCAATAGACCCAACCCCGGTCCATTCATGGCCTTTGCATATATGATATACCCTTTTCTGAAATGTTATCCTATCACATCTTCCTGCCTACCCCTCCAAACTGTTTGCCTCCTGTACCGCCCTCATAGCTTCATGTCTCAGAACCAATGTCACCTCCTTAGGGATGTTCTCTATGATCCTAATATCAAAAGTCAGGTATCTTGGTCAAAACTCTTAGAGTACCAAGTAGTAATTAGCCATTAAAGTAAATATGGCTTACTGTCTGTTTAGGCTGATGGCTGTGCCTTTACAGCAAAAACTGGTTCTCCATCACTCACTATTACACCTATAATGCCTTCATATGATACCTGGAAAATAATAGACTCTGTGTTAATATTTGTTATATTATTTTATTGCATTCAGAATTAGCCTTTTTAAATAAGAAGTGACATCAATTCTATTTTATGTTTTATTGTTGTATTTCTTTCCATTTAATTATCATTCCATCTGGATTTGAGATGTGTGATATGTGATATAAACCTATTTACTGATATGTAAGCCGGAAATAAAATTTGAAGCATCCCAACCAATTGAACAGATCCCTCTGCTTGACCAATAACATTCCCAAGTTAACCTGAAAGCTAGTTCAGGCCATAATGAGAAGTGTGGGTCAGGTATGCCTCATCGTACTGTCCTCCCTTTGGAATTCAAGCATAGCTTACTAACATTTAACATTAAAACAGAGACCTTAAGAACGATAAAGCTGATGCTTTGTAGCACTAAGATACCAATAAGACAGATAGCAGTCCCCAAAAGAAATCAAATAATTTTTCCCCAAAATATATTTATTTCACATGTTTTGAAATGGTTCTGCAAAGCTCTCTCTTGTGGGGAAAATCTACATTCTGTAGAGAATTCTTTTGTTTTTCCAGGTCTTCATTCTGACCTAGGAGAGAATTAACAGTCTAGTATCTTTTTAAGTCTAATAAGAATCATTTACAATTTATTGTAAATTGCGACCTAGAGTCTTCATCTACATAATAAAAATCTTGGTTTCCACAATCCCTTATCTTAACCCAGACACTCCCTTTTCTCCCTTCTATTGATTCCAGGTCTTTAGAGAAACTCTCACAACCAATGTCAATTGAGAAATCACTGAACCCACCTAGGACCTGGAGCTCCACCTCATCCCCTCTTTATAACTCATCCTGTCTTCCCAGACTGAACCAATGTACATCTTACAAGTCTTGATTGATATCTATATCTCCTTAAAATGTATACAATCAAGCTGTAGCCTGGCCACCTTGGGTACATGTGCTCAGGAACTCCTGAGGCTGTGTCACAGCCATGTCCTTAACCTCGGCAAAATACACTGCTAAATTGATTGAGACCTGTCTCAGATACTTTTTGGTTTACAAATGCCTTCTAATACATTTATATATCTAAATCTGAATTATAAAGCAATTATTTCCTTATTTAAGACTCATTTAGGATAACTGTAGTTTTTTTTTTTTTTGTTTGTTTTTTTTCAATTTGTCATTGGAAGTGAAACAAAGTTAACTCTAAATGAAGTCAGGCTGGTTGGACTTAAGTCCTGACAGCCCCACTGATTAACTGTGTGCAATCTGGAAGAAAATGCATAATTTCCATGCCTCAGCTTTTTTATCTTTAAGGACACAATAATAGCATTTCTACAAGGGTTATTATCAGTGTAACTGAGGGACTTCTGGGTCTACAAGGGGCGTGGTTTCAAAGGCAGGAGTTTCCCAGCTCCATACCCCCATCCAGGAACCACAGGGGTTTCAAATGTAAAGTTATTTATCTGGGTTCGCCATAGCACAGGCTAGGTAGGAAAAGCCAAGTGAGGCTCATTTGTCCCAAAAAACCCACCAAAAGCTCTGGGAGGAGGGGGCTTTGTAACTCAGAGTTGTGGACCAAGCAGCCAATTCGGTACCAGAGTCAAAGATCAATCACTCCAGAAGAAGTTTGAAAGAACTCCTCTCATTGGACGAGAACAAGAATGGGGAGGGAATAACTCAAGGGTTAAAACTCCAGTTGCTCCTACCTATATGGATATCTTCTCTGGGCCCCTTCCCACGACAGCGTGGGAGCTGTCCTTCTCTCTCTCTCTCTCTCTCTCTCTCTCTGTCTAATAAATTGCTTTTCTGCAAAACACTCTGGGTCCCTGATATTTACTGGAACTGCAAACTCACCACGCCTCCAGGGCCCCTTTCCCCTTCTTCGGGGTTAGTGAGGCTAAGAACCTCTTCTGAATGGGGAGCTGAGTGGCTACATAACCACCCAAGGAGTTCACCATGCCCAGTGCCTAGACAGAGCCTATTCAAGACAGGTGAATTGCAATAGAAAAAGAGTAACTCATGTAGAGCTTGCTGTGGGGGAGACTGAAGTTTTGTTATTACTCAAATCAGTCTCCCCAAGGAATCGGGGAGCAGAGATTTTTAAGGGTAACTTGGTGGATGGGTGCAAGCTGGTGAGCCAGAAGTCCTTATTGGTCGGACTTATTGGTTGCAATAGTCCTTATAAGCCAACTCCTTAGGGAGTTGATTTCTTAAGCTGAGTCAGTTCCTGGGTGGAAGTCACAAGATCAGATGAGCCAGTTCATTGGTCTGGGTGGAACCAGCTGATCCATCAAGTGCAGCGCCTACAAAATATCTCAAGCACAGATCTTAGGAGCAGTTTGGGGCGGGTCAGAATCTTGTAGCCTCCGGCTGTAGTCCTAAACCATAATTCCTAATCCTGTGGCTATTGATAGTCCCACAAAGGCAATCTAGTCCTCAGGCAAGAAGGAGGTCTGCTTTGGGAAAGAGCTGTTACTGTCTTTGCTTAAACTATCAACTACAAAATAAGTTACTCCCAAAGTAAGTTCAGCCTACACCCAGGAATGAAGAAGGACAGCTTGGTGGTTAGAAGCAAGATGGAGTCAGTTAAGTTAGACTTCTTTCACTGTCTCAGTCATAATTTTGCAAAGGCAATTTCATTAGGCTTATGTGTGCTAATACATGTAAAATGCTTAAACTTAGGTGCCTGGCACATAGAGATGATTTAGTAAATTGTAATAATAAAAAATTTTTATCAAATATTTTCCTAAAAACAACATTTGAAGTCTTATAGATTGACATTAAGTTTAAAAATTTGCAATGACTTAATGTGTTTATAATATGAATCTTTCCATCAGGATCCCATTTATTCACTATTTAATCATGTCTTTCACAGTGCCTCTCAGCACATGTTCCTCAGATAGAATCTGTCACTGCCCCTGCAATACATGCTTTTTTTCTAATGCTTATTTCCAAATATTTTATATTTGTGATGCTATTGGAAATGATCTATGTCTTATTTACTTGAGACAGGGTCTTGCTCTGTCACCCAGGCAAGTGCAATGGCATTGAGAGAATGTATTCTCTTCCCAGGTCCAAAAGAGAGTGTGGTTTCAAAGGCAAGAACCTCCCAGTGCCATACCTCCACTTACTTCTCCATCCAGAAGCTTAGAGGTCTTTATTTAACTTTCACGCATGCAGGAAGATGGACTGCCCAGGTGAGCTTCCTTTGTCTAGAAAGCCCATGAGAAGCTATGGGAGGACTGTCGGCCAAATACAAATCAGATATCAGAAATCAAAGATCAATCACTCCAGTGGAAGTTTAAAGGAACTCCTTTCACAGGACAGAAAACTTGAATAGGGTGGGAATAACTCCCAGGTTAAAAGTCCCCTTCTCCCACATCTGGGTGGACTCCATTTCTGGATCCCCTCTCACGACAGTGTGAGAGTTCACTCTCTCTCTCTCTCTCTCTCTCTCTCTCTCTCTCTCTTTTTCTCTCTATTTCTTTCTCCTTTTTCTCTCTCTTTGCCTAAATAAATCACTTTCTGCAAAACTCTGTGGGGTTCAATATTTACTTAAAATGAGCTCACCGCATCCAGCGGGGTCCTCTCTCCCATTCTTGGGTGAGTGAGGGACCAAGGGCCTGGAAGAACACATCCTATTGGGGAGCAACCTGAGCCCATTGTCCGCAATTAGGTCACAATGTGATCACAGCTCACTGCAGCCTTGACCTCTCAGGCTCAAGCAGTCCTCCTGCTTTAGCCTCCCAAGCAGCTGGACTACAGGTGTTCACCACCACACCCGGCTAATTTTTAAATTTTTTGTAGAGATGGAGTCTTGCTATGTTGCCTAAACTCATCACAAATTCCTGGGCTCAAGTGATCCCCCGGCCTTGGCCTTCCAAACTGGTGGGCTTACTGGTATAAGCCATGGCACCCAGATGGAAATTGCATATATTTATAATACTTTCTAAATAGTTAAAAGCAAAAGTTAAGTTATTGAGGTTTTTATATTTATCTTTCAGGTAATGACTATTTAATTTGATTAAGATTTTCTGTTTATTCTCTTTAGATAATTTAGGAGTACAGATATATATATTGCCTGAAAAGAAGAATCATCATGTGTGTCATTCCATTGGTTTTACTTCTTACTTTTGCTTCATGTGACATTAATCTATTGATGTGAAGTATTAGAACACTTTTTGTTAAAACTCATCTCTAGAAACTAGTTCTGTGGAATATTACCATGGGCTTTGAAGATAATAGGCAGCAGAAGTCTAAGAATGTACATGAGACCTAGAGAGCAATTGCACAAAATTACAGAACTAGAGCTGGGAGCAGAAATTGAATCTTAATTCTTAAATAACTGTGTCATGAAAATAAACTATAAATGACCAATTAAAATGAAACAAATAAAAAATGATGAAAGAAGTAAACCGTAAAATATTACAAAGAATTTAAGTAGCCTACTTACAGAAGTCTTTCTTCCCAAGGCTAGTTTGGCCTACACCCAGGAATGAACAGACAGTTTAGGGGTTAGAAGGAAGATGGGGTCAGTTAGGCCTGATCTCCTTCCCTGACATAATTTCCACAGTTATAATTTTGCAAAGGTGATTTCAACAAGGTCTCTCCCTTGACAAGTGGCAATTACAATTTGAGATGGGGTTTAAGTGGGGACACAAAGCCAAAAAATATTAGGCAGAAAAGTATAAAAGAACACAAGGATTCAGGCACAAATGGTTAGCCATCATCTATAGAGCGTGTATTATCTACTAAGCATTTCAAGTACATTGTTTTTGCTAATCTTCTAACAAACAGTCATTTTACATATAATGAGACTGAAACCTTGAGGGGTTGAATAAGTTGCTGAAGTAATAATTTGCATAGTCAATTCAGATTCAATTTTTTTTTTTAGATGGAATTTCACTCTCTCGCCCAGGCTGGAGGGTAGTGGTACAATCTTGGCTCCCTGAAAACTCCACCTCCCAGGTTCAAGTAATTCTTGTGTCTCAGCCTTCTGAGTGGCTAGGACTACAAGCATGCACCACCACACCTGGATAATTTTATTTTTTTATACTTTCAGCTCTGGGATACATGTGTAGATGTGAATGTTTGTTACATAGGTATACACATGGTGGTTTGCTGCACCCATCAACTTGTCATCTACATTAGGTATTTCTCCTAATGCTATTCCTCCCTTAGCCTCCCACCCCCTGACAGTTCCTGGTGTGTGATGTTCCCCTCCCTGTGTCCATGTGTTCTCATTGTTCAACTCCCACTTATGAGTGAGAACATGAAGTGTTTTGTTATCTGTTCCTGTGTTAGTTTGCTGAGAATAATGGTTTCCAGCTTCATCTTTGTCCCTGCAAAGGATGTGAACTCATCCTTTTTTATGGTTGCATAGTATTCCATGGTATATATGTGCCACATTTTCCTCGTCTAGTCTATCATCAATGGGCATTTGGGTTGGTTTGCAGTCTTTGCTATTGTGAACAGTGCTGCAATAAACATATGCGTGTATGTGTCTTTATAATAGATGATTTATAATCCTTTGGGTATATACCCAGTAATGGGATTGCTGGGTCAAATGGTATTTCTGGTTCTAGATCCTTGAGGAATTGCTACACTGTCTTCCACAATGGTTGCACTAATTTACACTCCCAACAGTGTAAAAGCATTCCTATTTCTCCACATCTCCAGCATCTGCTGTTTCCTTACTTTTTAATGATTGTCAATCTAACTGGCATGAGATGATATCTCATTGTGGTTTTGATTTGCATTTCTCTAATGACTAGTGATGATGAGCTTTTTTTCATGTTTGTTGGCTGCATAAATATCTTCTTTTGAGAAGCGTCTGTTCATATCCTTTGCCCACTTTTTGATGAAGTTTTTTTGTTTCTTTCTTGTAAATTTGTTTAAGTTCCTTGTAGATTATGGATATTAGCCCTTGATAGATTGCAAAAATTTTCTCCCATTTTGTAGGTTGCCTGTTCACTCTGATGATAGCTTCTTTTGCTGTGCAGAAGTTCTTTATGCTACAAGGCTATAGTAATCAAAACAGCATGATACTGGTACCAAAACAGAGATATAGACCAATGGAACAGAATGGAGACCTTAGAAGTGACATCACACATCTACAACCATCTGATCTTTGACAAACCTGACAAAAACCAGCAATGGGGAAAGGATTCCCTATTTAATAAATGGTATTGAGATAAATGGCTAGCGATATGCAGAAAACTGAAACTGGATCCCTTCCTTACAGCTTACACAAAAATTAACTCAAGATGGATTAAAGACTTAAACATAAGATCTAAAACCATAAAAACCCTAGAAGAAAACCTAGGCAATACCATTCAGGACACAGGCATGGTCAAAGACTTCATGACTAAAACATCAAAAGCAATGGTAATTTTTGTATTTTCAGTTGAGACTGGGTTTCACCATGTTGGCCAGGCTGGTCTCTAACTCTTAGTCTTGTGATCTTCCCAGCTAGGCCTCCCAAAGTGCTGGGATTACAGGCGTGACCCACCGCATCTGGCCGAGATTCAATTCTGTCTAACCACAAATGGCATGCCTTAACTCATGGCTGATTCAATTCTGTATGAACATAAACTGCATGCTCTTAACTCTTATTCCTATGTTAATAGCTATCCCGGTGAGGATGAACCACAAGCGACAGGATTTTTTTTAAAAAATTCCTTCCTGTCAGTAGACAAGTTGAAAAAAAATATATGTATATTCCTGAAGTTGAGCTTGAAAAGGAAGTCTCAGAAGATATTGTAAATGGTCATGTGTGCAAAGTTAAAAACTGTAAATTTTTTATTCTCTGGGCAGTAACAAAAGCAGTAACAGTAGTACAATTCAGATTATGACTATTTATAGAGTGCGTATTAAATACCACATACTCTACTGAACAGAGTTGGGACCAGGGTGAAGCAATACATGCTCTTAGGACACAGAATTGAAGGAGGCATTTACCTTCAGGGCTACTTGTCATGTACTGAGTGCTTTATATGTAAGTAATATTAAATGCAAGTCTCATTGTCTAGAAGTTTTACCAGCAGCACTCTAGGGTTAGAACAATGCAGTAGGTAGTGAAACCGCCTTTGCAAAAATTACAACTGAGGAAATTATGACAGTGAAACAGATTAGACCCAACTGACTTGATTTTGCTTCTAACCTTTAAGCTATCCTTGTTCATTTCTGGATGTAGGCCAAACTAACCTTGGGAAGGAACTTGGTTTATGGTTTGACTCTGAAACAAAATTGAAAATAGCCTTTTCCTGAAAAGATCCCTTTCTTACCTGGGGACAAGTCAGCCTTTGGAGGACTAGCAAATTAGCTATAAGATTAGAAATTACCGTTTAGGGGTCATGCAACCTCTGACTGTAAGAATCTGAACCTCCTTAAATTTCTCCTGAGGATAACATCACTCGTAAAACCTAGGATCAGTTCTTGAGATATTTGGCAGACTGTATGGATCAGCTGACACCACCCAGACTGGTAATCTGGCTCAACCAGTTCTGTGATCCCACTCAGGAACAGAAGACAGCAGGAAAACTTCACTTTGATCCCTCTACGATTCCATCTCCAACATGACCAATTAGCACTCCCTGCTTCCGGAGCCCTTACCTGCCAAATAATCTTTAAAATCTCCAGTCCTCAAATGCTTAGGGAGACTGATTTGAGTAATAGTAAAACTCCAGTCACCCATACAGCAGGCTCTGTATGAATTACTCTTTCTCCATTGCAATTGCCCTGTCTTGATAAATCGGCTCTGTCTAGGTAGTGGGCAAGGTGAACCCACTGGGAGGTTACAGTAGCAAGTATTCCTACACCTTCAAGCAAGATGCTATTAGGACAAAGGAAGATATGGTGAAAGCTGTCCTGCCTCCAGTTATGACTGCTCACCTCCAGCCTATTCAACAGGCTAAAGAAGATATGGGGAGATTCTCTTGAAGCCTGTGCTGTAGCAGTCTCTTTTGGCATTCCAATCTCCATTGGGAGATGAAGAGGCACTTTTTCCTACCTTAGGCCATAGAGAAGGGATTAAGACATTTAGCATAATATGTACCTCTGGAGGTCAGGGCACAATGATTGGCTGGATTTCCTGAGGCAGCAGAAGAAAGAGAAATACTAGTTGCGCTTCTAGTGATGACAAGCAAGATGAACAGACATTGAGGAAAAGTTATACAGAACATGGAAATGATGCAAAAGAAAGACTGGACATCCTTTCAACATTATATACTAGAATATTATTTAATTATCTTAGCAGGGTGTTTGCCATTAAAGTCCAGAGTCTATGAAAGTACATATTTACCTGCAGATTCTCATCCAGTAAAGATGCAAGTCATTTCTGTCTACTAAAAAAGGCAGTCCCCAAATGTATCATTTTCTTGATCTTTAGGACTTTTACCAGCTTTGTATGTAAACTATCAAATATTTTCTAACACTTTTCTTCAGTACCTAAACATAGTTTCTTTCCCAAATACCTTTTAAACTGGGTTTACTATACTGCGGGTTCCCTTATTAACGCATCAAATAAATCTTTCACATATGCTCACTGTATACTTGTATAAGAGTCCTATTTCCAACTTTCTTAAAATTCTATTTCTACAGGCTACCCTTCCCAAAGATGAAAAAAAAGTCGGGGTGGGGGTGGCAAATAAGAAACAGGCCACCTGGACCTTCTTGAAAAGGATCTCATTCAGGAAGGCCACTGGAGGGGCCAAGCAATTCTTCAGAAGGATGACTTAGCTGAATAAGAGAGAACTTGAAGTGAATACCTTTAGAAGGTATTCCCTAAATCAATGGAATTGCAACTGAAAGGTTCTTTAAGAGAAATGTCTGAGAAATGTGCAATAAAATCTTATGGAAAAATCAGTTTGACACCTTGCAAGCCTGTAAGATTCGACTGCACGTTCCTCAGTGATATGACCAGACACATGACAACGGTACCTGTCACTATGCCAGTTTTACCTTGTTTCTCTCTCCCCTCTAAGAAAAATTCAGAGATTAGAAGCCATGGGTAGCTAGTGGATGAGAAGAATAAATTCAAGGAAGAGAAAAACAAACCATCTATACATCTTAGAATCTTTAGATTTACATTAAGTTTGAAGTTAAATACTTCATTACTGTGGAGTGCATCTTAATTACTAAATGAGCCTTGTATTTTATTTTCTTAAAATAAAGCAGAGAAATAGACCAGTCTACCTAAATTTATTCCAAGTACAGAGAAAACAGTAGCACTATCCCAAAAAGGAGTTTTAAGCACAATGGGGAAAGGAATAGAGTTGCTTTGTGACTACTCTCTATTGAGTTCTGAGGTTTTGTTGTCATTGTTGTTTTAATATACTAACTGAGGGTCGGGCGTGGTGGCTCACGCCTGTAATCCCAGCACTTCGGGAGGCCGAGGCGGGTGGATCACGCGGTCAAGAGATCGAGACCATCCTGGTCAACACGGTGAAACTCTGTCTCTACCGAAAATACAAAAAATTAGCTGGGCATGGTGGCGCGT
Organism: Aotus nancymaae; assembly: GCF_030222135.1. Taxonomy (NCBI): domain Eukaryota; kingdom Metazoa; phylum Chordata; class Mammalia; order Primates; family Aotidae; genus Aotus; species Aotus nancymaae. Next base: position 45,282,871 of record NW_026988421.1, on the reverse strand, counting down.
GCCTGTAATCCCAGCTACTCAGGAGGCTGAGGCAGGAGAATTGCCTGAACCCAGGAGGCGGAGGTTGCGTTGAGCCGAGATCGCGTCATTGCACTCCAGCCTGGGTAACAAGAGCGAAACTTCGTCTCAAAATATATGTATATATATATAGACTGAATTTTTATAGCAATTTATTTCTTAAGGAAACTGTATGAAGTGAGTAGTGACCGCTGCCTTTGGCTAGCAAGATTTGTAACTGACAACCACATTCTGGCCACAAGAATGAGTATATAATTTAGGCATCACACCCCATACAGTTGACCACAGTGATTGAGTTGGGAATGGGCAAGTAGCCCAAGTCAGGCCCAAATATATGTTCATTCCTATGTTCTTTCCTTGCTGCACCTGATGGATAGATCATTTTCTCTTAAAATAGTAGGAGAGACTGAAATCAACACACGAAAAGCAACAGAAACAAGATAAAGTCCTGGGGAGGTTCCAGACATAGGATCCCATTTTTCCTTACACTAACTTTGCTTTCCCATGTCCAAGTTCTATAATTCAATAAATTTTTGAGTAATCCAGTTAGATCTGGATTTCTGTCAAATGTATCAAAAATGTTTACTATTACAATATAATAATGTATATTTAGAAGATAATGAGGTTGAAAGATTATTTTCCTCAAGGACATACATGTAGTAAGTGGCAAAGAGTGAACTAGAATCCGAATCTTTCTGACTGTGTAGTTGTTGATCTTAACAATAACTCTGTATCGTGAAAACTCAAGGACAGCGCTGAAGTTTTATAATTGGGAGAGACATTTCAGTGGTGTGGGAGTTTAAAAGTCGTTGAGTGTGCTCTTCCCCTCCTCCTTTATTTTGTTTTGTTTTCTTTTATTTAGTTAGTTTTTATTTCCCCGTCCTCTCTTCCCTTTCAGAACTACTTCATCCTAATGCCTATGCGTAACTTGGGAAGAGCAGGTTAGGGAGGTGGCTCAGGGTTATTGAAACTCAGTCAGGAGAAAAGGAACATGTACACAGAAGCTGCCCTGTGTGAAGAGTCAGAGCTGACCAGGGTGAAGACGGCATGGTAAAAGGATTTAAGCAGACCTCAGTTTCTCTTGTTCCAAACCTTGCCTTCCTTATTTGCTGTTTTTCTTTTTCTCCTCTTTTCATCCACCCTCCATCTTTTTTTTTTTTTTTTTTTTTGCTTCCCCCCGCACACTGCCTTGAACCTTAAAAAACTGCAAAGGTGGTAAAAACAGCTCTTGAAAGAACTGCTCTGACAGTTGCCAGGAGGAAACTGAACCAATGATCCAGAACAAGAGGCATGAAAACCATAACAATCTCCAATTGTTTGAACTGAAAGTTTTGCAACAGTTAAAGATGAATACAATTTCGATCTTTGCCAGACCAAAAGCACACATGTACCTCTCCTCTCCTCACCCCATAAAACTCCAATCCTGCTTCAGTTAGGGAAGTTACCTGATTTTCAAGTCTTTCCTGATGTGCACAAGCTGGATAAATCTTTTAATCTCAATTCGATTCACTTAAACTACTTTCTTCCTTTGACAGTATCCATATGGAAAATGGAGTCATGACCCAGTTTAGGATGTCAGAGCCTGGAAGGGGTGACAGAGGGCAGCATGGTAGGAGGCATCTGAGTTTGAGTGGCATATGGAGGGCATCTTTGCAGAGCTAGGGATCTAATATGTGATTAAGTCTCCTAAAGCCTGCAAAGAAAAGGGATTTTTACATGTGTTGTGTTGCTGTATTCCCTAGCATCTAAACAGTGCCTGGTGCATAGTAGACAGACACAAAGTAAGTATTCTATAATGAATTAATTAGTGAATAAGTAAAGCATCTGACAGATAGTTAAGAAGATAAATGAAAAATAACATTATTCATCCTAGCATAGCTGATATTCTGTTTTTAAACAAGGGGAACACATTTTTGTTTTATTAAGTTGCTGGAGATTGGTTTTGCTTGATTAGAGGGCTCTGCTGATTCATGAATGTTAATCTGAGGTATCCAAAATCCCACTTTAAAGAAATACTTAGCACTACAACAATAAGACAAAAGTCCATGTAAAGTAAACATTCCAGAGGGCTTCAAAGGTTAAAGAGGAATCTGGAAATAATTACCCTATTGCTAAAAAATAAATAACATATGGAAAATGTAAGCAGTGGGAGAGAACTTCTTCATCTTAAGCAGAACTTCATTATTTAATTGTTTTAAATCAACAAAATTAAATTTAATTGAAATATTCTACAACGTGTAAGAGTAATAAAATTATCATTTGGTATTTAATATTATTTTTATATTCCTTTTTATTATTTTAGTTGTTCACTAAGATATCAAATGATGGTATTTAATTTTTTTTTTCATATTTCACTTCTTAAAATTTTTTGTTTTTAGACGGAGTCTTGTCCTGTTGCACCCAGGCTAGAGTGCAGTGGCATGTGTGATCTCGACTCACTGCAACTTTTGCCCATTCTGAGTTCAAGCAATTCCCTGTCTCAGCCTCCCAAGTAGCTGGAATTATAGGCTCCTGCCAGCACGCCTGGCTAATTCTTGTATTTAGTAAGGACAGGATTTCTCCATCCTGGCCAGCCTGGTCTTGAACTCCTGACCTTGTGATCCACCCAACCTCGGCCTCCCAATGTGCTGGGATTACACGCATGAGCCACCGCGCCTGGTCCCACCTCTTATAATTTAAAATTATTTACATTGAATATTAAATGACTGAATTTCATCTATAGAAAAATAGATTAGAATATATACTTTTAGAGAGGAATAATAGGTAATATATATGTTTATAACCTATATATGGCCATTGATACTTTATGGTAGATATATACACACAGATATATATATATATATATGTATATATCCTTACACCCCAGTAAAGAAATAAAGAAATCAAACTGGATTTATTCTATAGTCTCGTTTTGTTCTCTGTCTCTATTTTGTGTTACTTTCTATGCTTTTTGAAGGTGTCTAGAATATCACCACTTCCTCCCTTCGTCTTCCTCCCACAGCAGTCTGGTTTCTGTCTGTACCACCCCACTGAAACCACTTTCACCCAGAAATTGTCCTCTTGGTCATTAAATCAGAGGGGAAATTTTTGGTTCTTAACTGACTTGGCTGCTAAAAGCACTTAGCAGTACTGTCCACTTCCTGAAACTCTCTACACTCCTGACACACTCTTGATGTACACGCCACACTACTTGTTTTCTATATTTCTTCCCAATTATTTGACCATACGTTCTCAGTCTTTTTTTTTTCTTCCTCCATCATCTTTCACAGTTGTTGATGTTAAAGTTTATTCATCTACTCACCCAAATGAGAACACTAGGCACCATCCTTGACCCCTTACTTTCCTTCTGCCCTTATAGCCAACCAGTTCTAAATATATCCCAACTCTTGTCCTCACATCCTTTCCCACTGTTGCTATCTTAGTAAACGCCTCATTATCTCTCACCAAGTGATTGTAAGAACTTCTAATTAGTCTCCCTCTTTCCCGCCAGACTCCCCATATTCCATCCATCATAAATGTCAGCAGTCTGATGGCATCAAGTCACTCCCCATTAAAAACCTTTCAATGATTTTCCATTAATTGTAAGATAAAGCCCAAGCTCTTTAGGATAACTGACATACCAGATTTCCCTTTGTAAAATCTGGACGTGGCCTGCCTCTTTAGTCTCATATGTCACGCTTTGGTATCAAACTCCCTCTAGTTTCCCACATTCATCCTGCTATTCCACGTGCCTATGAATGTGCACAATTCAGTCCTTCTGCCACTTCTGCCAGACAATCCCTTTTCTCTGCAAACTTGCAGCTCTTATTCATGCTTCACTGAACTCGTTTTCTATATTCTTTTCAATTTACTCTAATAATCTGTTCCCATAGCTCTTTTATCTTCAGCTCAAACCTCTCGTCTGAATTTTAGAATACTGTGTATTCAGCTTCTTATTGGACATCAACTGGATGCTTCACGTCTAAAACTTACTCATTATTCTTCTCCCCAAACGTACTCCTATCTTCATTCCTCAGGTTAATGATACCATCTAATTGCTTTCCGCAGATAGCCAAAACCTTCTTTGTCTCTTCCTCTTTCCTACTTCTTCATGTCCAGTTTTTTTTCAGAACTGTTGATTCTATTATTAAAACAAAAGTCAAACTGATTCACTTACAAGCATCTACGCTGCTGGTGCCCTAATAACGCAGAACCGCAAGATCCTTGACCAGTTCACTATTCTACTTGGTTACTTCTGTTTCTTTTATCAGGACTACCTCAATCCATCATTTTACCTCCTGCTGGTAGAATTCTATTTCTCATCTGAAAATTTGAACATATTATACCCCTCCTCAAAAGCCTTTCAGTGGTTCCTTATGGCCAACAAATGGTATCTACATTCATTTGCATGATCTTCAAGAGCTTCCTCATAAATTTCTTGACTAACTTTATCGCTCTACTGAAAAGATAGAAATGCTTAGACATTTGCTCCTCAGCTTCAGAAAAGTATACAGATTAACTAGGCGTTAGATAGTTAAATTTTCAAAATTGCTTAGAGACGATGACATTTGTTTCTGTGAGGTAAATTGGGCATGAAACTTTTTAAAGAGTAAGACTATAATATAATAGGGCTTAAAATTTAGCCTTAGACAAAGAAAAGCTAGCAAATGGCCATCAGCCTTCCACAAAATGGAAACAAAACTTAAGACCTCATAAAAACAGCTTGATAACTACATATCTTGAGAAAAAACATTAACCTCTTTGGAATGTAATGCACAATGTAAAAAAGACTAGAATCCTATTTTTTTTCAGATGGTTGTAAGTTATTCCCCTAAAGTGAAAAAAAAAAATCTAAAATTATGCAGAGGTTTTGTTATTTGTTTTTAAACTAACTCAAAGCTCTTGAATAGTTAAATTATGTCTTCTGCATTATCCTGCCTTCATAGAATGTCATTTGAAGCCAATTGATATTTTTGAAAGTTGGCAATACTCCAGGGACAACATTACCAGCAATGAGTTTTCTTCCAAAAATCCAGAGAATGCAATGTGAGCTTACTCTGGGATCTGTTAATTATATGTTTGTAAAGCACTCTGTTGGTGTTTTTTTTTTCTCATGTATTTTTAACGCGAATGTATACACTCTAGTGACTGTGGTACAACCACAGTCCTACGCTAAGAACTTCATGAGAATTTGCCTCATGCATTTATTGGTTCAGCACTCAACAAATATTTACTGAGTGCTTTCATGAGGCAGAGTTGATCCTACTTTCATGAAGCTTACATTCGTGCCAGGCATGTGCTAAATGTTCTGATCACATCATCTCGTTTAAACCTTTAATTTCACCATAATGGAATAACTATTTATCATTATTATTGTTATTATTTTACAGGAAATAAACAAGCTTAGAAAGATGAATACCTGACCATAATTTTTATGGTGACAGCAATGAGTCTAAGTCAACACCCTAAAATAGTCTTTTTTGCTACAGTATTGGGCACATATGCCAGTATTGACCCACATATGGTAAGCAAGATTCTTAGGTGAGATTTCTGAATAAACTGCTTTAAAAGGATATGGTTCAGCTGGAAGAGAAGCTTTCTGTCCTTTGGGTGTCCTTTTTCTTTTTGCTACTCAGAACTAATATTGAACATGAAGAAAAACACCAAAGAAATCACAAACATAGCTACAGCAGTTCAGGCTGCCTACCTCTCGATGTTGTATCATGTGAGAAAAACAAAAAGAATGATATAAAATTCTATCTTATTTAAGTTATTGCATTGGGTTTTCTATTACATGAAGCCAAACCCAGTCTTCAACTAACTCCTTCAATGATCCATTTTCCACACAGTAGCCTGAGTGATTTTTCAAAATGGGCATCATTTTAAAATGCAGCTCCTACTGCAGTATGGTTTCCCATCACACTGGAATGAAATCCAAATTCATTCACCTACCTCTCTGAGCTTATCACTCTCTTCTCTTCTTTGCCTCTTACCATCCAGCAGGTTCAACTTTCTTTCTGTTCCTAGAACGTGACAAGCAGACTCTTCCAGGGCTCAAAACTACCTGTTGCTCAGAAAGCTCCAGGTTCCATGCTTTTCTGCTTGGCTAGATTCTCCTTGCCACTCTGATATTAGCTTCTTGTCACCACTTCAAAGAAGTCTCTCCTAACCACCTATTCTAAGATAACTATGAGTAATTCCCTATCACAATATCCTAGCTTAGCTATTTTCATAACACTTAATACCATATATCTTCCATTTATTTTTTTCATTGAGCTGTGTATTGTCTGTATCACCTATCCCATTTCTACCCACATAAAACTCCATTAGAGCAGGTATCTTGTCTGTTTTGTTCTCCATGACGTCAGCACCTAAATAATACCTAGCACATAACAGAAACTCAATATAATATTTGTCACATGAATTGTGGCAAAGAAAAAATACACAGGACAAGTTAAAAGGCAAGAAAAACTTTATTAAAGTCTATTGCTATAGAGGTCAAGACTATTGCAATAGCAGATGAGACTAAACTCAACTCTAAATACAGTAGGGACATCTGGGGATTTACAGCCAATGGGCAGGGGGAGGGCATCAGTGGATAAAAAGTTACTAAGAAGAGCTTGGTTAGGTATCAAAGGTGGGGTAAACAGGAACTTGGTTATACACGAAGGCGGCAGTGGGGGTGGGGTAGGAGTCTCACTAAACTGGCTTGGCAGGACTCTTGCTAAAAGTGCGCTCCATAGGCCAAGCACAAGGCTTAGTCAAAAACGGGCCTCAAATAGCCTGACTAATGCTTGGTCAAAGAGGAGGTTCTTGTCACCTGACCCTAGAGTAAGGCAGAAGTGTCAGAGAATTAACAGCCACTGGGAATAGTCCTCAACCAAAGACTGACAGTATCAATATGCAAACAGCCCAGCTTCCTGATTCCACAGGAGTGATCACTTGAAGCAGTGTGTTCTAAATTGGCTCTCATGTTTACTCACGTTTACTCTCGTTTACTTTTCTTATTAGCTACATTTGCTAAGTCTTAAAATCCTTATGCCTTAGAAAATATGAACTCTTACACCCAAAATTATTAATGATATTCTCATATTTACCTTTTCTTCTTTTCATTATTCTACCACAACCATTTGCCCAAAGTATATCTACTCAATAAAAATGGACTGTGAGCTATAAATACAAACATACAATTTTAGATTTTCTAAAAATAAAAACAGATGAAATTAATCTTATTAACATATTTAAATAAATCAAATCAAAATATTATAATTTCAACATGTAATGAAAATTATCAATGACCTTTATTTATACTAAAGCTTCAAAACCAAGGGTATTATTTACACATAGATTACATCTCAATTTGGACTGAGTATATTTAAAGCACTTTATAGCTACATGTGGCTAGTGGCTACTGAATTGGATAATGCAGATCTATAGTATATTTTCATCTCTCACAGAAAGCAAACACAAAAAGCAAAGGTATTATGGCAACTAACATTTCTGCAGCTCCTTGTATTTTGTTGACAAAGGATATCTATTTTATTTCCATTCTAGAGATGAAGATACTGAGGCCTAGAAATTCAGAGAATTTTCCAACATTGATATAGCGCCAGCACCTCTGGCACGGACTATCCAGGAAGGGCCACTGTGTTGCTCAGCTGTGCAAAGGACTACTCACGTTGTATGCTATGTGGATGGCACCCTTTGCAACATAATTCCAGACATGGTTCTATGCACAGGCTCAATTTCTTACCAATATTTCTGGGTCAAAATTCAGGACCTACAGAAGTGTCTCTGGAGGCAGGTAAACATCAAAAAGCTAGTTACATTCTTCCAAAACTTCCTATTCTTGTATTTAACATAACCTAGTTCAAATTTTCTGTCATTGTCAGGTTTTTGTCCACTCAAAAATATCACTATAAAGCATAGCATCTAATTATGTTATTATTGGTTGCTAACCACAGGTAACTCACATTTTGTTTTTTATAATGTACTACATCCATAACAGCCCCATTTGGTTACCATGCACAAAGAGCTGTGGGGGTTCATATGTTTAGAGGTTCAGCTATGTCTGCCTCAATGTGCTTGTCATCTGATTCATCCATTTATCAGTCACAGAGGCATTTTTACCAGTTCAGAGCAGGGTGAGGTTGTAGGTTATTGGACTTTTCATAAAGTAGCAGAGTTTTGTTTAAGTAACTATCTGTTAACTGTCTGGTTCAATAGTTTTTACATGTGAAATATCCCCAAATAAAACTTCCTCTGAAAAAAATATACAACTGAAAATGCTTCCATATAACTTACAGTTTCTACAAACAATACTACTTTCAGTAATGGAAAAAGTACTTCCATGTTTTACATTTTCAAGAGTTTTTTTTTTTTTTCTTTTTTTTTAGATGGAGTCTCGCTCAGTCGCCTAGGCTTGGGTGCAGTGGTGCTATCTTGGCTTACTACAACCTTTGCCTCCCGAGATCAAGTGACTTTTCTACTTTAGCTTCCTGAGTAGCTGGCATTACAGGTGTTCACCACCACGCCTGGCTAATTTTTGTATTTTTAGTAGAGGTGGGGTTTTACCACGCTGGCCAGGCTAGTCTCGAATTCCTGACCTCAGGTGATTGGCCTCCCAAAGTGCTGGTGTTATAGGTTTGAGTCACTGCACCCGGCCTCAAGAATTTTTATGTCTATTCATAGAGGCATGTTTTGCAATGCCAAGTGTTCAGTATTCATCTTATTTACCTTCAGCGAAGGAACAATTACTCTGACTCTGACAGAAGGAAAGGAACACAGAGACCAGGTTTGTTGACACAAAAATATTACAGTTTTATCTTTATGTTAAATCACACTATTTGAATTTCTAATGAATCTTCTCTACAGAAAATAATTAGAGAGCACTCCATATAATCCAACACAAACCAGTGTCTGAATAAGTATTATAGGCAACAGTAGGTCTTGAAGATTCAACACAGTTGAAGATTCATATTGTTTAATCTTCCTGATGTCCAACAGAGTCTCTCTGTTGGACAAAAAAAATGGGGAAGCCCCCAGTTTTTAAACTCTAAACGTCTTAGACCATTTTTATTTCCATAAAGGAAAACTCAAGCAATTTATAAAGAAAAAGAGAGTTTTTTGTTTGTTTGTTTCACAGTTTTGTAGACTGTACTAAAAGCATGGCACCAGCCTATGCTTCTGGTAAGGGCCTTAGGAAGCTTCCGATCGTGGCAGAAGGCAAAGAGGGAGGAAGCATGTCATGGTGATAGGTGGTATAATCTTTATAACAACGAGATTTCACAGGAACTAAGTGTGAGAATTCATTTAATCTCAGGAGAACGAGATTAAATGGGATTAAATCCCATTTAATCTCACAGGAACTAAGTGTGAGAATTCATTTAATCCCAAGCCCTTCATGAGGGATCTGCCCCTATGACCCAAACACTGCCTATCAGGTCTCACCTCTCACATTAGGGATCAAATTTCAACATGAGATTTGGGTGGATAAATATTCAAATTATGTCATTTAGTGTCTGTCATTAGTAGCATCTATGCTAGTAGTGTCTATGAATAGATGTTTATTAAAATAATTATTAACCCATACACTTTCTTCCTATTTTTGCTGTACTCCCCTGCACAGGAAAATAGAAAAATATGAGATGGAAATATCCTATACGATGTGTTTAAGATAAAAAGAAAGCAGGAAACTGTTTAACCAAAAAATACAACCAAAATATTGAAAGATGAAATATGTTTTACATAATGCTAAATTTCCTATATAACAACTATGATTTTGCCTGTATAGGCATGTAGGTGTCTTGAAATTCAAAATGATAGTGTAAAATTGAGCAGAATCAGTTTTTTTTTTAAAGAGTAAACTGGAAAGGCCATTACTTAGCTCATTGACTTATTCTAGGCACTAGAAGCTTTATTCTAGTTGATCGAACCCACCTAATCTGGTAGAGGTTCCTTAATTCAGATACTGTGTAGACCCTTATGGATTTGTTGAGGATGATGGAACCAAAACTCTGGGATGAGACATGGATGGATGTTTGTCTGGATCTCCTCCCCTTAACACCAAAGCCTTCCTCTTACTTTCTGTAAAGTCCTGTGATTTTCTTCATTATGATTTCCTACTTCTGCCTCTGCATCTGCTGCCTTAGTTTTACTGTTTTGATTTCCACAAAACATATCTATTAGAGAGAAGGATCTTATGAATTCACTCTTCTTGACATGAGGTTGTTTTTCTGGAAAGGAGTTTTACTACATAAACTGAAGTATGTCCAGCATATTTGTGACTTCATTGTTATATTTCACAGTAAACTCCACAGCCTCTCCAAGACTTTTCCAACATGTGACACTGGGAGCAAAGGCAAGACCTCTGAAAAGGGCAATGGTTTTATCTTCTGCATTCTATTGAATAAAATGTAGATGTGTGTGTATTTACCCTAGAGTTTGGAGACAACTTTTGTTTTCTCTAAATTAAAGACATCATGGAAAATATGACTAAGGTGTCTGTGCTTAGTTTGTAACATTTTGTATCAACGCCTTTGATACCATGTGTAGATTATTGTATTAGTTTGTTTTCACACTGCCATAAAGAACTTCCCTGAGATTGAGTAATTTATAAAGAAAAGAGGTTTAATTGACTCACAGTTCCACAATGGCTGAGGAAGTCTCAGAAAACTTATAATCATGCTGAAAGGCAAAGGGAAAGTAAGCACCTTCTTCACAAGGTGGCAGGAGGCAGTGAGAGCTAGGGAGGAACAGCCAAACACTTTGAAAGCATCAGATCTAGTGAGAACTCACTCATTATCATGAGAACCGCATGGGGAAGACCACCCACGTGATCCAGTCTCCTCCCACTAGGTCACTCTGTTGACACGTGGGGATTACAATTCAAGATGAGATTTGGGTGGGGACACAGAGCCAAACCATATCAATTTTTCTTCCTCTAGGTAACATTTCTCAAAATTCACTTCAGGTAAAGGTTTTGATTCTTTAAAATATTTTTTTTTTTTTTTTTTTTTTTTTTTTTTTTTTTTTTTGAGGCGGAGTTTCGCTCTTGATACCCAGGCTGGAGTGCAATGGCGCGATCTCGGCTCACCGCAACCTCCGCCTCCTGGGTTCAGGCAATTCTCCTGCCTCAGCCTCCTGAGTAGCTGGGATTACAGGCACGCGCCACCGTGCCCAGCTAATTTTTTGTATTAGTAGAGACGGGGTTTCACCATGTTGACCAGGATGGTCTCGATCTCTTGACCTCGTGATCCACCCGCCTCGGCCTCCCAAAGTGCTGGGATTACAGGCTTGAGCCACCGCGCCTGGCCCTTTAAAATATTTTGAACAAAATGCTGACAGCTATATTACCAAGGAAAAGGTTTCCTTTTGCTTGCTCTGCCTATAGCTCTCTTTCTAAATCCTGGCTAATATTTTTGTGACTGCAGTCTCCATGATCTGGGGTCTGTCCTATGCTGTAGCAAAGGAGAAGGTTGCATTTGTTCTCTTTTGTAGGTAGGGGTAAGAGCTGAAAACAGATTGTCTCCATTGTGGCACTAACAACAGTCTTCACTACATTGTTAAGCATCTCTGGATAGCAGGTGTTCAGACACATTGCAATATAACAACTCAAGCCCCTATTCATGTAGGCTCCCCTAATTTGTAACAGTTTGTGTGTTCAATGCCAGCTCAATATAGGGGTTAGAATTCAATGCGAATAAGATATACCTCCTTATTAGAAATGTACTATAACCTGCATTGCAACTAGGTGAATCCTTAATATAAATTAAATGTAATTTTGAAGCAAAAAAAGAATATTCTGTTGCGATTGTGGCTAAATTCCCCTCAGAATCTGTGGCTAAATTCAGTGACATGAAATTTAGAATTTTGGAAACCCCAACATGATAAACCAAAGTTTAAGCTTATTCTACAACAAGGTAGTAAAACTTTGAAAGAGTAGGTCAAGTAATTATTCCTAAAACATAAGAAAAACAGCCTTTAAAGTCTCAGTTGAGCATGAAGAATAAAATCACCACTTAAAATATTTGTATATATATATCTATATATATATGTGTATATATATATATATATTCTTCTTTGACTTTACTATAAACCCCTTGATTCATAGACATTTTTTATTTACGTTTTGAACCTCCATAACGGTGCAATACTGAGCAACCAATAACAAAGTACTGAAGGAATGAATCTAACACTTTCTAAATCTTGAGCCCGAGCAGAAAGGAAGGGAAAGATTTGTCTTCATTAATGAGTTTGATATTGTGAAATAGACCAATATGCAAAATCACATCATGGTAAGGCAAGTATCTATCCCCTTACTAAACTCAGCTTTCAGCAAATATTGACTCCACTGGTAGGAATAAGTCCCAGAGAGGTACCAACTTTACCTTCCAATTCTAATTTTGTGGTTTTAGTGGTAAGAAAAAAGCAGAAAATAATAAGCTATCTACAGCAGAAGAGTATATGTTGGTAGAGAAGTAGTTAATGGCACTATAATTAAAAAAAGGCAGCCTGATTTGTCATAGACTGTTATGCTTAACTTCAACCAGTGAGTCCATTAAGACAAAAACTGCATACAATGATGTTGATAATAATACTAATAATAGCTTTGTATACATTCAGAGATCCTCAAATAAAATCTAATACATTCCTCATATTCTTTTGTTCTTCCAGAACCATAACGTACTGTTTTTTTGGTTTTTTTTTTTTTTTTTTTGGTAAAGTTATGTGATTAAACAAAAGGTTGATGAACATTTTAAGTTTTATTTTGTTTGTTTATTCTTAAAAAAAATTATCTTTCACTGATTCCACATCTTACTACAATTAGAATTACCATAATGGTAGGATGTGGTTGGTAGAAATGTATGACTTCATCCTTTATAATCACCAGCATGGCATTTCCTGAAACAAAACACTACAGGATATTAGTGAAGCTGAGCCTCTCTTCTCGGATCTAATGTTTTCATGCATGCCAGTCTAAAAATGCTGACTGCATCATAGCCCTGGCAGACAACATTAAGCTTGTAAAACAACAGAAAAGCAACAATAAAACTGCTATTTGTGTTTTATGGAACTATGTAAAACTAAGAAAATAGGAGAGTACCCGAAAGTTGGATTTTTAAATATTCCCAGTGGTCTAATTCTTTTCCCCAACTCATTATTTTGTGCCAACTAATTTTGGCACACCTCCAAAGCCTTTTTTTAAAAAACTATCATATATGTCTAAAAAGAAATGAGTTGAAATATTGACTGACATCTGCCTATGCATATATATAATTTAATCACATCTAAGTAAATAGCATTCTTTTGACGGTTCTCATGTTGTATTATTAGTTTATATTATATTGCAATATATAGTAATACAAGATGTTTCAGAGACATTAATCAGGTGGCTCAACTAAGTTCCATCAATTCAAAATTAACAAAGTTTTGAGCTGTGAGTAATGACTACCAGTACACAGGTTTAGCATTATTTAGCCATCATCAGTGCACCACACTATAATGATATAGCTATAACTAATCACTTGATTAGCCTTTAAATGTTTACTTGCTTGAGCATATGATAAAAAAAGTTAGAAATTTAAAGCATCTCTGAAAATATCTGCAGGACATTTAATAAATTAATTCAATATTAACTTCCATGCTGTGGTAGATTAAAGATGGATATGATTCTTTGCTATTCCTCCCTTTAAAATATGAAATCTAATTCCCCTCCCTTGAATTCAAGGGAATGTGTGCTGAATTCAAGGGTGGGGGGAATTAGATTCTATCTTTTAGTGGGAGGAATAGCAAAGAATAGCAATTCAGGTTACTAGCCTTAGTAACTTGCTTGACCAAATAACATGTTATATCCTGGGCTTCTGAGGATAGATAACAGGAAGCCTCGCAATTTCCTCAGGCTTCTTGAAAGTCTCTGACATCCATGAGATGCTATGTAAGAAATTAATTACTCTGAGGCTAACTTGCTATAGAAATCATTGATACATGCCCTAGTTAACAGTCCCAGTTGATTTTAACTTTTCAGTCATCCGTCTCAAGTGAACAGAATATGATGAAGCCATCTTGGATGCTCCAAACCAACCTAATTACCAACTAAATATCATTGGTAGCCTTAGCTGATACCATATAGAGCAGAAGAATCACCCAGCTGAGCACTGTCCAAATTCCTAACTCAAAATTGTGAGATATAATATGATGGTGGTTGTCTTTAAGTGCTAAGATTTGCTGATACTTTGCTAGCAGCAGTAAATAACAAGCAGACATATCCTGTTATACTGACAGTCTTGTAAAGTTGGTTGCTTCGATTTCATTAGAATTAGTATGAAAGTCTATTTTAACCAGTTTGTGTTAAAGAATGTCATTCCTGTTTTATTTTTTGTTTTGTTTTGTTTGCTTGCTTGCTTTTGTTTCGCATACAACCTCTCTCTCCAAATGCAGCTTACTCTTTGGTTTGCAGAAATCTCCCACAAATGCAACTTTGGTGAAAGGTAGTTCCCTTTGGCTGCCAAATGGGTAGATTCTTCTACCTACCTATTTTGAGTAGCTAGAGAAAACAGTTAAGCCTTCAATTCCTCTGGGGCTTTGAATTTTCAGCTGGTATTAAAGATGTGAATCAATAGATAAATTTTCTAATGATCATATCATTCCTTTCCTAAATATCTTTCATTCCTTTCAAATTAGATTAAGTCTAAACTCCTAGAGTGGCAAAAAGTACCTTTGTGATCCATTCCTAGTTTACCACCCAACCACATGTCTCAAAATCTCAGGATCCTCATAAACTAATCATTCTAGACTACTAATATGGATGGAATTTTGTCATTCAAAAAAGATATGTAGAATCCTAACTCGCAGTACCTCAGGATGTGACCTTATTTGGAAATTGGGTCTTTAAAGAGGTAATAGTTGAGGTCATGAGGGTATGCTCTAAACTAATGTGACTATAAAAAGGAGACTTAACATGACTAGTAAACTAACATTACTTATAAAAAGGGGAAATTTGGACACAGGTAGACATACACAAAGGGAAGATGATATGAAGACATGATCTGGTAACATTCTCATTGGAATAGTGCATCTTAAGCCAAGGAACTTGGCTTCTTGGTAAGGTTACCAGAAAGTAGGAGAAAGGTATGAAACAGTTCCTTTCCTAGTGCCTTCAGAGGAAGCATGGGCTTGCTGACACTTTAATTTCAGGGTCCTAGCCTAAGACACATGACACAATAAATTTCTGTTGTCTTGCTCCCCCTGGATTTTGGTGCTTTGTCATGGCAACAACAGGAAATGAATATAACTACCGACTGCTTCCTTAGAGTATCATGCTTGTCCTTATCTCTTAAAAAAGCACCAAATATTATATAGGGAAGGTGTATGTTAAACATCTCAAGGTTTTGGAAGATGGAGGAGAAAACAATCAGGGACTTTTTCTTGAAAATAAGGCATTTGAATTAGACATTATAGGACATGGGGCTTCAGCAGGCAATGATAAATGCTGGTATTTCTAATGTAGTGAGTGCTTGAAACCAAGGTGTAAAAACAGGGGGACACAGATCATTTTTAAAAGAAAAAGAGATTGTGTTCTTTCTTTGTGGGTTGGGTAGATACAGTGAACTCTAAGAACGTCACTTAAGCTGGGTACAGTAGCTCATGCCTGTCATACCAGCACATTGGGAGGCCAAGGCAGGTGGATCACCTGAGGTCAGGAGTTTTAGACCAGCCTGACCAACACGGTAAAACCCCGACTCTACTAAAAACACAAAAAATTAGCCACAAGTGGTGGTAGACACCTGTAATCCCAGCTACGCGGGAGCCTGAGGCAGGAGAATCACTTGAACCTGGGAGGCAGAGGTTACAGTAAGCTGAGATGTCACCACTGTACTACAGCCTGGGCAACAAGAGTGAAATTTCAACTCAAAAAAACAAAAAAAAAAAAGGATCAGTTTAATTAGACTTTTTCTAGAAGCAAGCACATATTTTTAAAAGCCTAGTAGCTTGCCTTAGAATGCTCTATTAGGCCTTTCTCCAACAAATATCATAAAAAGTTTAGGACTACTTGGTTCTCCAGAATAGGAGTTCCCAGACTTTTAGAATTTGCCAAGTCATAAACATTTTAAAGAGCAGGAGGCATCATAAGAATAGTAACATCTTAATTTGAGATAATTTCAGTTATTATCTTTATCACCATAAATTCATTAAAGAAATGAAATTTTAACAAAATTGAATGATCGTAATTTCAGAGTAATTGTCATCTTTTAAATAGAAAAAAAAGTTAGATTTGTGAAAAATTCCCAAGGATGATAGCAAATTTGTCAAGACTTCATGAACAAGACGTGATTGTGCATCCTTTATTCTGGAAATCTCATGAAAGGCTAAAATTTCATTAAAAGCTGGCCACTTGCCAGAGGGCTGTTAGCATGCTGTTCTTATGCCAAAAGAATGATACCTGCCACCTTCCTGTGCTCCCTTGTTTCTTCCTCTCTGGACACAAGAAATGTTTCAGTCGGATCAGCTTTGCACCTGACTGTCTGATGGAGGAAGGGTGTAAGTATATCACACAGAGCCAATTCAAAGGCTGCTGTACTTCCTGAAATATGTGGTTCTCATAAGCAACACATATCGAGCCTAAGAGACGTCTGAAGTGAGTGAAGATAAGTTTTTGTGGCTCCAAATGTCAGTGGTGACCTAAAATATTGAGCCTCCCAGTTTTCTTCATTTCTAAAACTCATTACTCAGTGTTTCCTTGCCACTCTGCTGGCACAGTGTGCAAATGAGTGCTTTTGGGAGACTGCAACATAGGTGACCGAAAAAACTTATCCCACATTTGTAAACAGTGAGGAGACCACACGTGAAATGGAGATAACAAATAATTAGCAAGACGTGAATCCTTGTTTAAGATAACATTGATTCCATCTTCTGGCTCTCTAGTGCATTGAAATGGGAGTAACAACTAGAAGGCGCTCATTCAGAATATCATGGAAATGTTTAAAAGTGGGGGGGAAATTTTGTGCAATGTTATTTGTTCTATTAGAATCTATATTCATGAACTGATTCTATAAACACAGCAGTTCAATAAATCATCTAAGAACTGAAAATCAACCAGACAATGAATGGATACTCCCCAGAGGATGATAAGCTGTTTTCATAAGGCACAGGAAAAAGAAAATGAGAGCAATGAAAGAAGTTAGACTTATAGATGCTTGGGGTATTCCAATCACTTTATATTTCTGTAAAAGTAAATCTTACTGATGGTTAGTTCCTGCCTCATGCTGACAGTTTACAAATAAGAATAGCAAGGTTCCATTTTTGAGCAGACAGTGTGGAGCCCTCTTCAAAAGCATTTTTAAATTAGAATGACAGAGCTTCACAAGCATTCTTTGCAGTAAAAGATGAATAGTAATGCTTCAAAAAAACAATAAACTAGATCTATAGTCTTTCACCCCCACTTACTGTAATGGCAATGATTGGCCCCCTGCCGTTAGATGCTTTGTTTCCTTGATTTTTGCACTTATCAACAGAAAAAGCACAATAGTGTATCCCTCATTAGCAAAACTTGTGATCTACTAAAACGCTGTTTCAATTTGAGAAGATCTTCCTCTATGAAACACTGAGCAATGAGTTTTCGAAATGAAGAAAACTGGGAGGCTCAATATTATAGGTCACCACCAAAACTTGGATCCACAAAGGCTTATCTTGACATGATTCTAACGTCTCTTACACTCCATGTGTTATATGACTTTGGAAACATGGCTTAATCTCTTAAGTCTCTTATTTAACATTGGGATAATCACCATACTTATTTTATAGGGTTTTTGTGCAGATTAAAGAAGATTTTAAGCAAAGTTCTTACTGTCATTTCTGGTTCATAATTAAGTGTTCAAATAGTGTTACCAATTATTAGCATTACTATTTATTTTATCATTCAATCTCAATGATAGATGGTTTTGGTAAGAGAATCCTAAATGTTTGATCCAAGATACAAGGGTAGAAGTTACAGATTTTAAAAAGTCATTTGAAATCTATTGCAAAAATGTGGAAAGAGAACCAGGTATCCAGGATCACCTCCCCCTTGACTTACACACTGCATTTCAATAGAAGAAAAGGTCGGCCAACTAGCGCCTCTGAAATCACCTTCCAGCACGAGTGGTATGGGGGAATCTCTCTGGAAGACATTGTTTTTACTTAAACAAGATCAACCCCCCACACTACTCCTCCATCAGCCAAGACCCTTTCACATGTAATTTCTAAAATTGTAAACCCAAGACCCTTTCACTTGTAATTTCTAAAACTGTAAACCCAAGACCCTTTCACTTGTAATTTCAAAGGCTATAAACCTAAGATCCTTTCACGTGTAATATCTAGAGTGTAAGCCTATATAAAGGCAGAGCTTCTCTTTATTAGGCGAGCTTGGCAGTTAGACAAAACATGTCGCCTCACTCCCCAGCCATAATAAAACGCCTCTTCCTTCCTAGTTCGGTGTCTGAGAGGTCTGTTTCTTGTTGCCCATCCTGCTTCAAAGAAACAAAAGCAATACAAATCTGAATGGTAGGCAGAAAAAGACACTCGAATGCTCTGAAAACATTGACAGACAAAAATGAAGACATCAGAAGAGATTTCCCATTTAAATATCCATACTATGTTAAGCAGTATATAAATTCAATGCAATCCCTATCACATCCCAATGACACTATTCACAGAAATAGAAAAAAAAAAATCCTAAATGTTTTTGGAATCACAAAAGGCCCTGAATAGTCAAAGCAATTCTGAGGAAAATAAAGTTGGAGGCATCACACTTTCTGACTTAAAATCATTTTACAAAGCTATAGTCATCAAAACAATATGGAACTGGCATAAACACAGACACATAGACCAGTGGAGCAGAAAAGAGTCCAGAAATTCAAACATGTAGAGTCAGCTACACAAGGGCATCAAAAAGACACAAAGGGGAAAAGGTCATTTCTTCAGTAAATGGCACTGGGAAAACTGAATTTCTACATGCAAAAGAATGAAATTGGACCCTTATCTTAAACCATATTCAAAAATCCACTCAAAATGAATAAACGACCTAAATGTAAGGCCTGAAATCACAAAACTTCTACAAGAAAATATAGGAGAAAATCTCCTTTACATTGACCTGGCAATGATTGCTTAGATATCACACCAAAGGTTCAGGCTACAAAAGCAAAAATAAATGAGACTCTATCAAACTACAAAGCTTCTGCACAGCAAAGAAAACAATTAACAAAACGAAAAGGTAGCCTATAGATTGGAAGCAATATTTGCAAACCATATATCAGATAAGGGGTTAATATCAAAGATTTTTAAAGAACTCATACAGCTAAATAGCAACAAAGCACATAATCAAGTTTAAAAGTAAGCAAAGGACTTGAATAAACATTTCCCCAAAAATGACATAAAACCGGCCAAGTACATGAAAATGTGGTTAATATTATTAATCATCAGGGAAATGTAAATCAAAACCACTGAGATACCACCTCACACCTGTTAAGATAGTTATTATTAAAAAGGCAAGAGATAAAAAGTGTTGGTGAGGGTGTGGAGAAAAGGGAACCCTTGTACACTGTTGGTGAAAAAGTAGATTGGTGCAGCTGTTGTGAAAAACAGTATAGAGATTTCCAGGCCAGGCTTGGAGGCTCAGGCTTGTAATCCCAGCACTTTGGGAGGCTCAAGTGGATGGATCACCTGAGGTCAGGAGTTCAAGACCAGCCTGGTCAACATGGCGAAAACTTAGTCTCCACTAAAATTACAAAAACTAGCCAAGAATGGTGGCCTACTGCTGAGGAGGCTGAGGCAGGAGAATCACTTGAACCCAGGAGGCAGAGGTTGCAATTAGCCAAGATTGCACCACTGTACTCAAGCCTGGGTGACAGAGTGAAACTCTAACTCAAATAAATAAATAAAAATGAATAGAAATTAAAAATAGAAAAATCATGCTAGGCATGGTGATCACACCTGTAATCCCAGCATTCTGGGTGGCCAAGGAGGGTGAATCACCTGAGGTCAAGAGTTTAAGATCAGCCTGGCCAACATGGCAAAACCCTGTCTCTATTAAAAATACAAAGATTAGCTGGGCATCGTGGCACATGCCTGTAATCCCAGCTACTCTGGAGGCTTAGGCAGGAGAATCTCTAGAACCTGGGAGGCAGAGGTGGCAGTGAGCTGAGATAGCGCCATTGTACTCCAGCCTGGGTAACAGAGTAAGGCTCTGTTGCAAACTTCTGTTTGCAAAATGCCCTATCATTCTCCGACCCCCAATATGTTTGTTTGTTTGTCTCAAAACAAACACAGGAAATGAAATCACCTCCTTGTAAAGATATCTGTAATTCCATATTCATTGCAGCCTTATCACAGTAGCGAAGATATAAAACAACCTACAAACAACCTAGATGTCCATCAGTGGACAAATGGATAAAGAAACTAAGGAGTGTGTGTGTGTGTGTGTGTGTGTAAATAATTTCTTTATTCATGTGCCATTTGTCCACTGATGGACACACACACACACACACAAACACACACACACACACACAATGGAATATTATTCAGACTTGAAAAAGGAAGAGATCTTGTCATTTGCCACAACATGGATGGACCTGGAAGACATTATGCTGAGTGAAATATGCCAGAAACAGAAAGAAAACTATTGCATGATCTCACTTACATGCAAAATCTTTTATTAAAAAAAAAGTCATACAGATAGAGAGAGAATAAAAACAGTATTTGCTAGGGTAGCGGTGGTGGGGAATGGAGAGATGTAAGTTAAAGGATGCAAAGTAGCAAATATGTAGGCTGTCCAAAGATCTAATGTACCACATAAAACTATAGTTAATAACAGTGTTTTATAGTCAGGATTTTGTTAAATTGTAGATTATAGCTGTTCCTGCCACAAGGTGAAAAATGAGTAACTATGTAAGATGATGGATATGTTAATTTGTTCCACTATTTTAATATATATTTGAATTTTTAATATATATTTTAATATGTATTATATATAACTATTTTAATATATATTTATATTTTATATCATTTTTCATACCTTAAATATATACAATACAGAAAATAAAATCTATTTCAGATTAAATAAATAAGAGATTCCCTTATTTATTTAACAAACACTTTAAAATACAAAGGGACAAGCACTATTGTTAGCACTTTATACATATTGATTCATGCAATCCTAGCAATCCTATAAGGCAAGTACATACACACATACAACACGAAATATTATTCAGACTTTAAAAAGAAAGAGATCTTGTCATTTGCCACAATATGGATGGCCCTGGACAATGTTATGCTAAGTGAAATATGCCAGACACAGATTCAGTTTTACAGATAAGGACTATGAAGCTAGGGAAGTTAAGTAGTGTACCCAAAGTAACGTAATTAGTAAGTACAGTCAAAATTTGAAACCAGATAATGCTTCAGAGTCTTTGCATTTATCCACTTTATGTACCAAAGAAGTTTCCTTTCCATGCTGTTTAAAGTATGTGCCAGGAAAAAATGTCCAGAGCAAGCAAAAACATTGCTAGATTAGGGACTTAGGATAAAGGGAACACTGAATCATTATAGTAGTTATTGTCTTTGAGGAAAATACTTAAACTAGAGTTAAGGGCCAGCAAAGGACCCAACAAACAAGGCTTGAATAAGTCCACTATGGAAATAATAAAACTATATCATCTAGTAGTAAAATATAAAGGAAACCTAGAAAATTAATTGGAGATGTAAATTATTTGAAAAGAGCTTTGAAAATAAGAGATGGCAACATTCTATTTTCTCCCTGTGTCTAATCCGTATGGCATTTTGCCCAAAGGATTGGAGAGTATCAAAGAAACTCAGCTAATACTCAAAGATGCTGACTAATTTAAATCATTCTGGAGAAAAAGGGTAATGATGGAATAGAGTTTTTCAATTGTTAATAGCAAGAAACTTCTGTTTGCAAAATGCCCGCGCACTCTCTGTCCCCCAATATGTCAACATCAAATGATAAATGTTTTCCATTTTTAAGGCTCCATCTCTTCCAATAATCACATTTTGATCCTGACTATATGCCAAAACAAACAGTAACAATAACAATGCAAAAATGTAACCACGTAACCATTTTTCCTTTAAACTTTTGGAAAATTTTCTGCAAATTCATGCAGATGTTGATTAAAGATGCATGACTTGAGTCTTCAACACGATAGATAAGATACCTAAGGTATAATGATTTATTCACTATCTAAGATTTTAACATGTAACCACTGAAATTAACCTTTGTCACTTCCCACAAGTTGAACCCCAAAAGTAACAGTCAAGTACAAATCCTACACATATGGTTTTGTCAAAAGAACATGCTTCTAACAAAAATCCAATGGACAAACTCAGCTTAAGCATGAATGTAGAGGGCAAATTTGGCAATGTGTGTGAAAAAGTCTTGAAATTTTGCTTGTAATTTGATCCAGAATTCCCGGCTTTCAAAATTATTTTAAGGATGCATGCAAACTTTTTGTGCAAGAATGTTTAATGTATAGATAGATTGTCATGAGATCAAAAACAATTAAATGTTTAATAACAAGATATGGTTAAGTAATTTATGATACATCTACCTAATGTAATAAAATACCATCATTTAAAACATGTGGCTAAGAATGTTTAAGGATAATAACATGGAAAATGGTTCATGATGTATTATGTCTATAAATAAAAGTCCATAGAAAAAAGGCAGAATAAATACATTCTAGAACATGGTTATCTCAGGAGTGAGGTAATTGGTGATTTTAAGTCTTGCACTTTTATTACTTTTTATTTTCTAAATTTGTTCCAATCAACTTTTGCTATGAAAGAAAAATTTATTTTTTTATTTTTTAATGTAAAAATTTGTTCTCAATCCTAAGAGTCCCAAAAGGACAAATTAAGACTCCCTAGAACCTATGCCAAAAACCAGAGACTAGACAGAACAGGGATGGTATTGAGGACTTTTTTCTCTCCTACAGCTCTTCCCCCAACACAGGTTTTCTTTAGGTTTTACTGTGATGAAATACAACACATGATGCTCTCCAGCCAAATGAATATTATTTATTCCAGAAGTCCCTTAAAAGTCCAGGAACTTGAGTATGTTTTCACTTGTGAGCTGAGATGGATTCTATAAAAAACAAACAACAACAACCAAAAAAACCCTTTAAGATATTCTTGGCTTTTGTTCTTCCAAATTTGTATCCAAAAGTAACATTACCCAATAGAACTTTCAATATTGATAGAAATGTTCTTTTTTTGCACTGTACTTTATGGTAGCCATTGGATACATGTGGCTAGTGACATTGAGGAACAAAATTTCTAATTTTATTTAATTAAATTTCAGTAGCCGCATGTGACTGACTGGTGGTTACTCATTGGACAGTGTTTGGGAACAGTTAGCTGGATGTTTCCTCTTCTGAACTCCACCCTGGACCTGTCCAGTGTTTCTAAGTCAGTTTCTACAAAACACTTATCCTCTCATGTATTCATTCACTTATCAACTACTATAACAATTTTACTAAGCATTGCATGCCAATCTTGGTACTAAGATCTATATTACTGTAATCAGTTGTCAACAAGACAGCCATACTCCCTCAGTCCTCAGAGTGCACATACCCGAAATAAAGACGGCTTTCTTGTCTCAAACTGTATCTTCCGTGTTTTGTCTCACATACTAGTGAGAAACAAAAATATAGATTCTGGTCCATTCAGTCATTTTTTTCTATGCTGAAACTGTATATTCACAAGTATTTTCAGTTCTGCCTCCGATGCCATCAAAGGTCCCTCTTTCTCCACTGGGTACTTTGAATCCTTCCAGAATCTCTCCCTAAAACTGAAGATTAGGTCTTTTCCTACTGAGTTTCTCCTCGTGGGAAAACAGATGCTAGTAATTCTTCAGAGCACAAAGCCTAATTCATCAGAGAAAATGGGAACTGCATACACTGTATAAAGACTTTTCTCCCTGCCTCTGGGAAATGAAAGTGCTTTCTCTACTAGCTAAAGTTCACAGAAGAAAACCTAATATGTCATCAAATTCAACTTTTATTGAGCCTATAAAGTATTTTACTTTATCGAGCATATAAAGTATGTCTAAACTATTGAACTACATATTATGGGTAATCCAAGATCCAAAAGCCTTGGTCCCTGCCTTCCGCAAAACCCCAAATTGCATAGAACCCAAGTAGATGTTACCACATAACTTTACTTTCTTAAAAAACATAATTCCCCCAGTCTTCCTAAAGCACTTGAATGGAAAAAAAAAGCAATCAAAACTTGTGTTAGGGCCCATGGTTCATCTTTCCATCTCAAACAAATATAAAGGGAGAACCTCAACACGGTATTCAAAATTATGTTCAGCCTGATGACAAAGATAAAACTACAGTTGTTGTATAAAGGAGATCAAAATTCAGTTGGAAACATGTGCCACATAATGTGCAAAAGTGTTAGTGAAACATTGCGGTGAACTAGAGTTCTTACCAACAGTGAAGCCCGCCTATGTAGTCTCTAACAGTCCTTCAAATGTTACTCTTGTGCCTCAGGAATCTGCATTCCATTTTGAACAAAGGGCACAGTGGTGTTAGAAAGAGTGCAAATCGGCCGGGCGCGGTGGCTCACGCCTGTAATCCCAGCACTTTGGGAGGCCAAGGCATGGGGGTCACAAGGTCAAGACATCGAGACCATCCTGGCTAACATGATGAAACCCTGTCTCTACTAAAAAATACAAAAATTAGCTGGGCATGGAGACGCACGCCTGTTGTCCCAGCTACTCGGGAGGCTGAGGCAGGAGAATTGCCTGAACCCAGGAGGCGGAGGTTGCAGTGAGCCAAGATCACACCACTGCACTCCAGCCTGGTGACAGAGCGAGATTCCGTCTCAAAACCAAAAAAAAAAAGAAAAGAAAGAGTGCAAATCCTGCAATTCCCAATTACCAGTTCTGTGAGTGTGGGCAAATTATTGAGACCCTCCAAGTTGCACTTTCCTTACCTATAAAAATGGAGGCAAAACCCACCTTAGTTGAATAATGTAAAATTAAAGATAATATATGAGCAGGGCCTAGCATTATGCCTGCTCGTAATAGGTATTTAATAAATGCTATATTGATTAGAAGACAGTTTATTGAGGAGATACTTATTGCCAAAGTCAAACAAGTAGGCAAATAAACAAACATTTTGTATTATAGCTCTGAAGGTGGGTCTTCCCCAACACAAGGCAATGTAAGAAGTATCTACATTGTGTGAAGAACTAGATAGACCACAGGTGGCTTTCTCAATCATGATAGAAAGAGAACAAAGAAATGACTACCTTCTGGAAAGAAGCCAATCTGCAGTAAAATCTTAAATAGCCCCAATAACATTACAAGCACTATGACTTCTCTATATGTCCAAATGCTTCTCTATATGTCCATGCTATGATGATGATTCTGAATATTTATCTTCCATCTGGAGGAAAGACAACTCCAAATGAGTTTATGCTGAGCTTGAAGCATCTGTGGTCAAATGGTGAACCGGCATCATCATTTCCATTGTACAGATAAACTTAGAGAGTACGGAGAGATAAATCGAGAGTGTTGAAAGTTCAAGGGCCCTGCCACTATCTTACAGAAGCAAAACTAAAGAGAGAGTACTAAGAGATAAGCTGAGAGGGTACTTAAGGTCCGAGCGCCCTGCCAGTATTTCCCAGAAGTGAGGCTGGAAATAGAACAGAAGCCTACACTGCTTTCTTCTAGGATGTTCTAAGTAAATGCTCTCTCTAACCTTAAATAGCATTTGTCTCTGTTGCTAGCAGCTATTAGTGAAGACACTCATCTTAACCACATTTCCCTTGCCATTGTATTTGTTCATTTACTAAGAAACGATGTGATGTTATTATTGTATTTTTTCTTTGAGACTGAGTTTTGCTCTTTTTACCCAGGCTGGAGTGCAATGCTGTGATCTCAGCTCACTGCAACCTCTGCCTCCCAGGTTCAAGTGATTCTCTTGCCTCAGACTCCCAAGTAGCTGGAATAACAGACACCACCATGTCTGGCTAATTTTTGTATTTTTTAGTAGAGACGGGGTTTTACCATGTTGACCAGGCTGGTCTTGAACTCAGGTGATCCGCCCAACTTGGCCTCCCAAAGTGCTGGGATTACAGGCGTGAGCCATCACAGTGGCCGATGTGATGTTATTATTTTCACATCAACGGTATTAGCACTGGATGTCACTGTTGTTTCATGCAAACAGAACACAAGTGTGCCTCTTCCTTCATGAATTTCAGAAATGACCCAGTTACTTAGAGAATAGCTCATCATGTACTCTGGCAGAACCACACAGTACTCCCCACCCACCCTGGCACTGGTGTTGCTATTTTCAGTTTCTAAATCTAATCTAGTCCAAGAACAGGAGTCTAGGGAAAAGACCATTAAATGTCTGAGGTACAGAGTATATATAATTCATCTGACACTCAAATTATTAGAAAAATCTATTTTGCGAGCAAAAATTTCTGTCCTATGTATTTTTTTTAAGGAAAAAAACCCTTAATGCTTTAAATGTATATATGAATGAGAATGAATTTAATCATCATCCCATGAAGAGTTCCAGAAGGATTTCTTTGGTGAATGAAACACAAATATTAACTATTGCTTCTTCTCTCTCTCACTTCATAAGCAAGTAACAACCAGTCATCAAGGCTATGAAAGTTCTGAGTCTGACCTTCTAACCTGCTCTTGGACATAAGCAAGCACAGCAGGCAATGCATTTCAAGACAATTACAGGCATAACTCGACTATTTACAGGACACAGCATTGTAATAAAACAATCTTTTTTGTATTTCCGAGGTAACAGTTAAATCTGCAACAGTGGTGGCCCATCAGTGGTGGGAAAAGACCAATTGCTCCTGAGGGTGGAAAATAATTTTGCAGTTCAAGTTAGTGAAGGATGGCATTTCTTCTTCCATTATATTAGAAGTGGAATGAGTGTGCCGCAGCTTTTTTTTGTTTTTGTTTTTTCATGATTTCCTCATGATAATGTTGTGGTTACTTTAGCAGGGGGTGGAAAACTGATAAGTATAATTGCTGTAATCACAGGATGTATAGGATGTAAATATTTGCAGGGCAATTAAAAACTTTGCCTCTTTAGCTTCTTAAAATAAGAGGCACATCTGAGCAGAAAGCAAGTGGAGAGTTTAAGAAAACAAGCAGAAAAGATTTTTAAGTGGCAAGAATATGAGATGATTTATCGAGCGTTCATTTTGTGGTTTGGTCAGATATGAGTGTTGGGGGAAAAGAGCAAAATATTGTGGATCAGGAAAAATGTGTCATCAAATAACTAAAAATAAATCTCAGAAGAACACCCCAGGGTTATAAATGATCACAGTGTGTGGCATTGTCAATTATCCTCTCAAGCTGGCACATTGTTTAAGAGGATGTCTAACTGCCAAGTTGTTATTGCAACAAGCCAACGGGCTTGCCTCGTTCATTAAATACATGGAGGATGGTAGTGAAAATAAACCATGCCAGTTGACCACCATCCAGAGTGACACTATTTCTTTGAGAATAAGGTTTTCTTTTTCACTCTTGCCTGATTCCTACATAAATACTATTTCTCCTAATGTTCCAAGAAACATTTTGATTGTGTTTGACTCGTATCTGCTAAAATTCTGTACATATTATCATCTTTCCTACCAGCAGGGATAGTGAAAAAAGTATATTCTACACTGTGTTGATGAGAGAGTTTGCATAAGGTAGGAAAGAAGGGGGCTGCACAGCACACAGATACTTCTACAGCAAGGTTAACATTTACACATGCCAATTAAGTTGTACAAAAATAGTAATTTGTTGTGTTCTATAATTGACCTCATCTTGCCCTCGATCCTCCATCATGTTGATTAAAAAAAAAAAAAATCCCAAACAAACAACCCTAAAACCTGATGAACAGTAACTGTGTCTCTTGTGGTTTTAAAGACTCTCAAGTTAAAACACTTGAAGGATAAACAGTCAATCATTTTGGATTTCTTACCTCTTCAGTGCTTTTAGGATGGTATCTAGGGACATGTCATCTCATGAGAACAAGGAAAAGAGGTCTATGATCCACAATTTGTCCTCTGTCAGCCCTGCTGACTCTGACTGAGGAATAACGGGGAGGTCATGGCATTTTTCTCTCTCCTTGTGGCACAGGTTTCCTGTAGTATCTGGATTCTAGAGCTAAGGTCTATGCTCTCAGGGTAGACAGAGCTGAGTGACTGCTTCCATGAAAGTCAGCAAACTCCTCATGCTAGCGAGCCTCCGAACTTTGATTCTTTCTGGCAGCCTTGATTCTCTGAGACTTATTGACATTTTCTTGGGGCTGTTGACCTTTCAGTGGTCCCCACACCTCGAGCCATGGTAGCCCCTTGGCAGTTATGCCTAATTTTACTTAGTTCTGTCTTTTTATCCTCGACTCACCTACTTCTTCCCTCACATGGTCATGCTGGAATATCTGAACCTGTTTCTTATCAGTGTAGACTGTAGACCAGGCAGGGGCTTGCTGTCCCAAGGCTACACATCTAGACCCTCCTTCTGCCTGTACTGATCCAGTACCATACACCATGTTGCTCAACACAGAAGAAAGCAGAGCAGAAGCTTGGATGTTCTCTGTTTTCCCTAGCATAATACCGATAATAAAGAATCCAGATCAGTCTATCATGCGCCTCTTCTCTCTAAACCTCACCTGAAGGACTTTGGGCAGCGTCCCCATACTCACCTAAATCACCTGGTTTTTACAGCCTCTCATTTTCTAATCTCAGAAGTTGAAGAGTTTTCTATTATTTTCTATCCCAAGGAAAAACCATCTATTTTATCCTTCCTCACGGAGTATGATAGCAAAGCTCTAAGCCTTGACTTCCAAGTTCTATCCTTGATACAAAAAGGTGACTTTGGTATTAAAAAAAAAATTTTTTTAAGTGAAACCATGACTTGGTAGATATTATCTTGTGCTGGATAAAAAAAAATTAAATCAAATTTTTAAAACTGAAAATTGACTTCATTCTCTTCTCACTGAAGTAATTACAGGCATTTGAGTCTCTGGATTAGGAGTTACGAGGTAATAAAAAATGGAGAAAATCAGTTTAGTGTCTTAAAAATATATCATCTCACCTAAACTGCTTATTCAAAAACCCTCAACAGTCTTCCAGGTTTTGAATCTGTACAAAGCTATATGATGCTAAAGGCCTCCAACCTTGGCTTTCTCTCACTTTTGTGTAAGAGAAAAAGATATAATGATTCTAAGCTAAAAGACTCACAGCTAATGAAGAGACATAGCCAAGAGGCAGATTTTGACTAATCTAACAGAGTCCCATTTCATTCAAAGTTAGATTCTGAAATGAGTATTCAAGGCAAATGCTGCATTTATAAAAGTTATTCTTGAAAATTATTTAAGTTGCTGTAAAATACATTTTTTTTACTCTATGAAAAGGTCCAAAAATAGTATCTTTCAGCTTGCCCAATAACCAGTTTTTACTCTGGAAATAGGGGAAATGTTGTATGAAAAAGGTGTGTCTTCCAACTCTGCAATAATATCCAGTGATGCTCACATTATAAGGGACACATAAACAAGGGGCTAACCAATCAATAAAATTGTTCTTCTCTCTCTTTTTTGTTCCAGATAACGTGGCGTTGAATTTCCTGAGGTTAAATGTAACTGTTGTAACTCCACTATATGCAGGAAAATATTCTAATAAATACTACTATTTGATACCAAATGAGATGCAAGTATGCTGAAAATTATCAGATGATAATGAAAATTATGGTAATATGAACAGTATTTGCATATCTCTGTGCTAGACATACTATCTTATTTAATCTTCACAACGATCTTATGAGGCAGATATTATTATCATCCCTATTTGAAAAAAGAAAGCAGAGAGGTAATATTTAGAGAGAAAAGTATCTTGCAGAGTTAAGTAATCAGCCTAGACAAAAAACAAAAGGTATAGTTTATAGATGCCAATTATCTTAGACTTATGGATTTTCCGTTTCAAAAAATCAGAAAATGGAATGATTGTCATAAATAGCATAATATAAATGTGAATATTTAGATCAAAACCATTGCAAATATATTTATTTCTGCTAGGCCTGTGGAAAAGAAAAAGAGAAAATAATTATAGAATAAATTTGCTGTTACTAAAGAGTTATAATATTCTCTTGCTTGGAATTCTAACATAAAATGATTCATAAAATGCCTGGGCACATTCAGGATTGGATAGATATATTTTCTAGTTGGTGGATTTCTATTGTTTCCACATGTATACTAATTAAAACAATTTCAAACTTAATTTGTTAAATAACATTTAAGTCTTGCAGAGCATGCTTTTTAACATTAAACTTTGTCTCTCTTTGCATGCTAATCTTCAACAACACTTTCTAAATCAGTTCTTGTCTGATAACTATGTCTATTTGGTTTGCTTTTTTGACTTATGTTATGCAGTAATTTAATTTTTTTTTTTCTCAGCCACAATTGGAAGCAAGGGAAGCATGAACCCATTGGGCTTTCTTTCCTTTTGGTAAGTTTAGACAAAGATGAGGCGACATGTCTTTCATTAAGTAGATAGTAACTTCTTAACATTTGCAGAACCAGATGAACAAAATGATAACCTCTCTGTTGATTAGAATGTCCGATTCCCTCTAGGAGATCTTAAAGAAAGCCAATTAGCATTAGTAGATGTGTGTGCAATGGAGAAGGTAAAAAAAAAAATAAAAATAATAAAAATAAAATAAAATAAAAAAATGAGCGCAGTAGTAGCTTTCTAGGGACTTGGGAAAAAGATAGGATTTCTGGAGAAGGGGGATGTTGGGTTTAAGGCTTTACATAGAAGGTCATTAGAAAACTGTGACAAAATTTAAAAAACAGTCACAAATTTAAGAAAGATGTGTATTATAGGATGAATACAGATACCATATACTAGCATTTGTTAGGTAAACAATACTTAAAAAGTATAAGAAACCAGAAAAGCATCCTGTGAGGAGGGAAATGTGTATCACATTTTCTTTCACTTTGAGGTTGTACTCTGGAGCCAAACATTGTAAGAGTTTTAGGACCAAATTTGACTCTGAAATCCTTCAGACTTCAGTACAACTCCCCAAGTAATTCTCAACATGGTCTACAGTAGCGTTGTTCCATAGAAGGACAATGTGAGCCATGTAGGTACTTTTGAATCTCATAGTAACTATAAAAAAGGAGAAATTAATTTTAGTGCTATACTTTAACTCAATGCATCAAAACATTATCATTTGAACAAATATCAACACTAAAAAATATTCATGATATATTTTACTTTTTTGGACTAAGTTTTTGAAATCTTGTGTGTCTACAACACTTATAGGCTCCAATACATATTGTATTGGAGCTAAGTTTTCACTGGAAATATGTGATGAGGGATTACACTTCATAAGATTTACAGCTGAAAAAGTAGATTCACTTACCCATGCTTTTCCAAATATACTTAAATGTTTTCCACTAACTGAAATGAGCAACAAAAAATCATTTTCTTTAAGAGTCACATCTAATTTGCAAAATAGGTTTATCATTCCATAGAATAATAGATTTCCTTTGAGGCAAAACTCTATCAGTTTCACACTATGTATATCCAAGTTATGTAAATTTATTAACTCTGTGTCAACCCAGTATTATGAAATTCAAAGTAGGTATTTCATAAATTGAAAAGAAACTCTAAAAGCTTATTTATATCAACAAAGCGTTTCTCTAATTATTTGTACTTTTTTCAGTCAAACCCAATATTGATGATTATAATTAAAACCTTCTGTATATTGTTTCATGTTTGAAAAATGTATAAAAGCATTACTATTGATTTGTATTAGTTTCTTTTGGCTTCAAAAAATCTTGATTTGGAGTTAAGTATACAGTAAATCTTTGTAAAGTTTTTTCATGACTCACTTAACAGACATTAGCAAAGAAAACTAGATTATTTAATCTGTATTAGTTTTTTTTAGAGACAGGATCTCAGTCTGTTGCCCGGGCTGGAGTGCAGTGGTGCAATCACAGCTCACTGCAACCTTGAACTCCTGGGCTCAAAGCAGTCTTCCCACCTCAGACTCTCAAGGAGCTAGGACTGCAAGTGCATGCTACCATGCTTGGCTAACTTTAAATTTTTTGTGTGTAGAGACAGGGTCTTGCCATGTTGCCTAGGCTGGTCTTGAACTCCTGACCTCAAATGATATTCCCACCTGGGCCTCCCAAAGTGCTGGGATTATAGACATGAGCCCCTGTTCTTGGTCCCATTTTGAATGATTTTAACTATTACATTTATGAAAATTTTCAATCACTCAGAAAGTAGAACACAAATATTTCTAATGTACATTATACAGTGGAATTAAAAAATAAGGAAAACATCCATCTCTTGTTTTAAAATTCCTGTATATTCAGATTTTTAAATTTACTGTGGCTGGAGTTTATTGAGATTAAAACTGATTTTTTCAGATCATTTAAAACCTTTCCTCTTGGTGGAAGTTCAAAGTATATATCTGTAGCATAATTTAATTTTCTTAGTCATGGGTTGACAGCATTTCTTTGTAAATTTGAAGGTTGAAACAATTGTACCTATGGTATTAATTGGGCAGTCTCTCTTATAGTCTATGACTCATCTAAAGCTAAAAAAAAAAAAGACTTTCAATTTTTAAATTTTTAAATTAATTTTTAATATTTCTAGAGTTTACATTCTATTAGTAATTGTTTGCTATATTAATTGAAGATGTTTCACATTTTATAAAATATCTGTTTTAGATTTTTTCTTATAATTATCTAACAAAATTATCACAATTGAAACAATGTGTTTTTTTTTTTTTTGAGACAGGCTCTGGCTGTGTCACCCAGGCTGAAGTGCAGTGGCGTGATCATAGCTCACTGCAGCCTGGAAGTCCTGGCCTCAAGCAATCCTCCCACTTATTCTTTCCAAAGTGTCCCCATTACAGGTGTGAGCAACTGTGCTGGCTCATGAAACAATACGACTTATTTTACCTCGTATCTAAAAATGATTTTATCTTTTTGTTCAGGAACTCAAACCATTTTATGACTTGTCAAACTCAGATTCTGTTAAAAAAGATTTAAACATTTTTCTTTAGAGATTGAATTGTAATTTTACGTGACTAAATTTGTCGATTTTTACGACTGTTGAGAAAAAAATTTATCAAACTTACTACACATTTCCTAAACACTGTTCACTTTATTATCTTAACTTTTTTTACACAAGCAAGCAGCTTTTTGTTTTGATAAAACAACAAAGTATAATTGCCCCTCATCATCACATTTGACCTACATTTTTCTAATTTTTTTTACTGTGTCTATGAAAATACTAGCGTCTTCATTTTCAACTGATTCTGCATCTGATGGATTCCTTTATTTTACATTTGAAATTTTGCTCATACTAATTTATTTTTTTTATTTTTTTTATTGTATTTTGGGCTCTGGTGTACATGTGCACATCCAGCATCCTGCAGGATTATTGCATAGGTACATACATGCCAGGGTGGTTAGCTGTCTCCATCCCCCCGCCCCTCCCCCGGTTCATACTAATTTTAACTAATTTAATTACAATAACCTTAAAATATTTAAGCTTAATGAAAAATTTTAATTTATATAAGTGTCACCGTAACTCCTGCCTGCATAAAAAATTCACATAAATATATTACAAAAATCATCTCAATTGCATCAAATCGATTGAGGCTGACAAAATGTACTACAGTTAAAGTGAACTATAGTTCTACCAAAACTATAAAGCTATATTGAACAGAACAAATATTTTGCCTGCTTCAGATTTTAAGTTACTTCAAATCAAATCAAATCAAACAAAAAATTCATTTTCTCCGTCTCCACAATTCCTCAGTCACATTTTTAATGTGCTCAATAGTTGCTTATGGCTAATGACTCAAACCCAGATAAAGATTAAAAAAAGGCATATTGGGGCCGGGCGCGGTGGCTCACGCCTGTAATCCCAGCACTTTGGGAGGCCGAGGCGGGTGGATCACAAGGTCAAGAAATCGAGACCATCCTGGTCAACATGGTGAAACCCCATCTCTACTAAAAATACAAAAAAATTAGCTGGGCACGGTGGCACGTGCCTGTAATCCCAGCTACTCAGGAAGCTGAGGCAGGAGAATTGCCTGAACCCAGGAGGCGGAGGTTGCAGTCAGCCGAGATCATGCCATTGCACTCCAGCCTGGGTAACAAGAGCGAAACTCCGTCTCAAAAAAAAAAAAAAAAGGCATATTGTTATCTGTATTTGTATGTGTGATGGGGGAGGGGCATGATTCTCACCCCCCTCTTTACACTTCCTACTACCCATCTACCAAATTGTGCAGTTGGGTTTGTTATTGTTTGTTTGTTCTGAAATGGAGTTTCTCTTGTTGCCCAGCCTGGAGTGCAGTGGTGCGATCTCAGCTCACTGCAACCTCCGCCTCCTGGGTTCAAGTGATTCTCCTGCCTCAGCCTCCTGAGTAGCTGGGACTACAGGGGCGCACCACCACGTCCAGCTAACTTTCGTATTTTTAGTAGAGACAGGGTTTTACCATGTTGGCCAGGCTGGTCTTGAACTCCTGACCTCAGATAATCCACCCACTTGGGCCTCCCTAAGTGCTGGGATTATAGGCGTGAACCACTGCACCCGGTCTGGAGTTATTATTTTCACAGAAGCAGCTTGCAGAACTGATTAGACCACATTTACTAGTCTCATGATCATTCTGTGCTGAATGTTCCTGTACGTTGGTGTGGCTCTCTGTCTTAGATCATGCCCATACATGTTCTGCTGTCTCCATAGGGAAAAGTAACCCAGAGCACAAATTCTGAATGCACACCAGCCATCTTGAGCTCTCCTCCTCTCATACAGGGTCGGAGGAATTTAGACTTTTAGACAAGGTCATGCAGCTCATCTGGGCAACCAATTAGTGGGAAAAACAGGGGCTTAAATGAAGGCAGCGCTCCACTTAGTCCTTGAGCCCAAATAATAGGCGAATGTTCAGTTTTCCAGCAAGCTAGAAACTGGGGGTGATTAGCAGCTAGTTAACCTTCAAAGAAGGGAGGGGGCACTTGTTTATCATCTGCACTTGCCTCTTGTGACTTTTTTCTCAGGAACTACACGGGGTCAGAATTGTCAGGCAAAAACAGGACTCAGTAATCCTAAATTTCCTTGCTAAATATCATCTAATTATAGCCCAGTGCCACAGTTATTTTTAAAAATTACCATTTTACTTTCATCTTAAGTTGCATTGCCATCTTTTTTGTAATGACCCTAGAGAAAAAGGAAAATGTTTTAATAAACTAATATATGTACGATACTTGGCAGAGGACTGCATCCGTGTCAAGATAATGGTATTAATCACAATGACAAATTTTGAAGTCATATAGAATTAATGAGGATATTAATTCTTAACTCTTGTCTTAAGCCAGAATCAGGAAGGTTCCTTGAAGAGTTGCATTTGACGTTCAAACATCCCGTACATTTGAACAGAGGTGGTACAGTTTCAGTATTCCGTATCCACCCTAAGGCCTATTGTTGAACCCTCTTGCTCCAGACAGTAATCTGTCTTGAGCCGCCACTGCCACCTAGTGGTAATGTAAGGAACTATCTGATACAAAATTACGTAACTTTCTATATTCCACTTGCCTCTCTCTGTCTTTTACTATCTGGCCTCCATTAATCTTTTCTATGTCCATTTTCATCACATACACTGAAATAAGCATAGTGTGGTGGTTAAAAGTATAACTCTAGAACTCACTTCTCTCTTTCACCCCTCACCAGCTATGTGGCTTTGGACAAGTTGCTTAACATTTTTGTCCTTCAAGTGCCTAATTTGTAAAATGGTAATAATAATAACTCCTGCCTCATAAAATTGTTTCGGAGAATGAGTCATGTAAGTCATGTATGTACTGTGCTAAAAAAAATAGTGGCAGGCATACAGAAAATGCTCAATTCATGCTAAAAAATAACAACTATCATTATACACATGCATATATCCTTTATAGCTACCTTCATATTTCCCTTTTCTCTTCCAATTTTGGTCATTTTTCCATCTCTCTCAAATCAAACCAAATAGTATCTGATAAGTGTCTTATTATTACAAGTGATAAGAAATAGGACTATTTCAATGAAAAAGAAGTTGATTTGCTTTTTAAAACAATTTTTGTATTTTGAGATAGGGTCTTGTTCTGCCTCTCAGGCTGGAGTTAGTAGCACAGTCATAGCTCACTGTAGCCTTGAACTTCCTGGCTCAAGCAATCTTCCCACCTCAAAAAGGACTTGAAAGTCCCAGTCTTTCGAGTATCTGGTACTATAAGTATGCACCACTGTGCACCGTCATTTTTTTTTTTTTTTTTTTTTTGGAGAGATGGTGTTTCCTTATGTTGTCCAGGCTCTTGTTTGGAACTCATGGACTCAAGCCTTGGCCTCCTGAAGTGTTGGTTTTACAGGCATGAGTCACCATGCCTGGCCTGATTCATTTTGACATGAAATGAAATGTTACAAACACAACTTGTAAAGCTCCTGGAAATGACCAGAAGAGCCATTTAGAATCTTAGCAAGAATCTTCATTTGCTCCCTAACTTCTAGCAAAAATCACTTTTAAAAACAACTTTAGCTGTGAACAAATTCAAAACATTTTTACTCCATTTTGTCTTCTTTTTAAAAATCAAATCAATGATTTAAAATTATTTGAATTACACGAATACTAAACAATTTCTTGTTGTAAAACCTTTAAACAAGAGATAATGCAACAATTCTCTTTAACTCCCTCTTCCTACAATTCCTACGAATCCACTAGCTGCCCCAGAGATTGAGACTATCCCTTTGGGGTGTATATATATATATATATGTATATATTTTTAAGCCTTTTTCCATGTGTTTTTCCATTGTCTCAAATCTTTGGACAATTCCTAACTTATTCTGGACACTTTTCTTCATCATTACCACACATGGAGTCCAATTATATGACTCTGTAATACAGACTTACAAATGTCCCCAGGAGACAGATGACAGGGAACTACCAACAGCATAGAAGTGCAGTCCAAGGCCCTTTCAGTCAACTTATTGGTCCCATGGAGAGCCTTCCTTCTTTTAAATTTGAGGACTCTCATCTTCTTGATCCTTTTTGTCTAGACACAGTTTAACCAGACTTTGTGAGCAGAAAATGGTCTCTTCAAGCATGAATCCAAACCTTTCCGATCTGGACATAGATCAGCAGTTTCTTTGAATTTCTGCTTCAGTTTCCCTATGGCCTTGGGGATTTAGAAAGACAAGTATAAAGAATCCAAAGGATTGTTACTTTGAAACGTTATTCCATCACATATTTATTTGTACATATATGGAAAGATTTTAAAGAGTTTGTGGAAAATGGAATTAACAGATAAAAATAAAAACATAAACTTTGTTTCTCAACATAAGCTCCATAAAGTTCAAGACACTCTTGAAGGGAAAAAAAAATCAGCCACTTAGTCCATTTGTAAAGAAGTGAGGGTTCTGGAAACTTAACCATATCATTGCAGTCTTTTTACATGATTAACTGAAGAAAAATGGGTGCCCTGTAAAGACTTTTTGAAGATTAAGAAACAAAAAGAAGTCAGAAGAAGCCAAATCAAAACTATAGGGAGAACACCTCATGATTTTCCACTGAAATGCTCACAGAATTGCCCTTGTTTGATGAGTGGACTTTGTGGTGAGGCTTTCCTGGACATTTTTCTCCTACCTCTTTGGCTTTCTCAAAATTCTCTCATAATAAGCAGATATTTACTGTTCTTTGGCCCTTTACAAAGTCAACAAGCAAAATGCCTTGAGCATCCCAAGAAATTGTTGCCATGACCTTTGCTCTTGACCAGTCTGCTTTTGCTGTGACTGGGTCACTTGCACCTCTTGGTAGCCATTGCTCTGTGCTTTGTCTTCAGGATCATACTGGCAAAGCCACGTTCCAAATACTGTTACAGATCTTTGAAGAAACGCTTTAGGGTCTTGATTCCATTTGTTTGAAATTTCCGCTGAAAGCTCTGCTCTTGTCTGAAGCTGATTTGGGTGCATTTCCACTATTGAGTGGAAAGTTGGCTCAATTAGTTTTTCAGTCGGAATTGCGTAAACTGAACCAACTGAGATGTCTATGTTGTTGGCTAATGTTTCTGCTGTTGTCAGTTCTTGTTAATTAGGATACACACAAGATGATTTTTTTCCTCGAAAATTGATGTGGACGGTCTGCTGCTGTGGGCTTCATCTTTAACATCATCTAGCTCCTTCTTAAAGCAAGTTATCCACTTATAAAATGAATATCCATTTGAGACACTGTCCCCATAAACTTTTGGTAAAACATCAATTATTTCATCATTCTTCCACTCAAGTTTCAACATAAATCTGATGTTTGTTCTTGCTTCCATTTTAGCATAATTTATGTTGTGATATCAGAACATAACTTATGTTCTGATAGGGGCTTTTCACACTTTTTTCACATCGGTGTGAAAAAAGCACTAACAGGATCTTAGTCCTTCAAACTAGATCCTGTTCAGATATGTTATAATTAGTTGGCATGAGTTTATTTTGGTGCAAAAGATTTTTAAGCTCTGTGTGTAATTTAAAAAATAATATACAATTTAATGAGTTTTTGAAGACTCTTCATGTGGTAAATAAGTATATAGTTTTGTTTTAATTTACCTTTTTTTACACAAATGTCATCACAGTATAGGTAATGTTTGTAAGATTTTTAAAAAATTATCAATAATGTTGAAATAAATTTTAAAACATTTATTACATGAAATAACTAAGAAGTTTACAAATTAAGAAGTTCACAAATTAGAAAAAAAAAGTTAAACAGTACTTTAAAATGTCCTTTTTTTACTATTAGTTCTAATGTGTCAAACTTAGCATTTTTAGCCAACTTTGCTGTGTACCAACTTCCACATTGTTAACTTACAAATGAACTTTATCAACATACTTATAAATTGGCGACCTTCTGTATTTATATTGAAAATGCTTTTTGAACTTATTTTTACTTATTTCCTCAAAAAATTACTTGCACTTAATGTTTCTCACATGGTATGATTCCAAAATAACAAAAAGCAAGCAGACAGATCTTCTAATGCAAAATCATATTTTACATTTTTCATAAGTGGCTTAAAATATAACTTAATTTTTCAACACAGAAATTTATGCATACATTTTAAAAACACATAGTTGGTCATTTCCGTTTGTGGTAAATTATATCTAAAGAGTTTCTCATGTGGAATTATTTGTAAATCAAATGACTAAGTTGTCTAAGTCAGATTGAAATTAAAAGTAAAAATATAGTTTAGATTGAATATATATTTAAGTTCTACTTCTTGTACTCTTTGTCATATATACAGCTAGTAACTTAAGACAACACTATTACAGATGAATACTAAAAGGAAAATTTTCTTGGGTACTAATCAACATATAAAACCTACTATAGTATTGTGTGTATTTGAGGTAATTCATAAACATATATTTCTATATAATTCCTCCATTAAAAAAAATCGCAGTGTGTAGCTAAATAACTAGAACGAATGGTTTTCCAACACTTTGGAATTTCCTTTTGGAACAATATTTGAAAATGTCATATAATTGGCTATTGCAAGAGTGGAATTTTGTCAAGCCAAAAAATAAAATGCTATAAAAAGTGAGAGCCAAGACTATACTTTCAGGGATCATTTCTATAGTTCGTTACTAGAGAAGTTTCTCTGAACGTGTAGAGCACCGCATAATCAAACTCCACAGCTTTTGCACGGCAAAAGAAACAGTCAATAGAGTGAATCGGCAACCAACAGAATGGGAAAAAATTTTTGCAGCCTACCCGTCTGACAAAGGGCTGATATCCAGAATTTACAATGAACTAAAAAAGATTTACAAGAAAAAAACAAACAAGCCCATTCAAAAATGGGCGAAGGATATGAACAGATACTTTACAAAAGAAGACATACATGAGGCCAACAAACATATGAAAAAATGCTCATCATCACTGGTCATTAGAGAAATGCAAATCAAAACTACATTGAGATACCATCTCACGCCAGTTAGAATGGCGATCATTAAAAAATCTGGAGACAACAGATGCTGGAGAGGATGTGGAGAAATAGGAACACTTTTACACTGTTGGTGGGAGTGTAAATTAGTTCAACCACTGTGGAAAACAGTGTGGCGATTCCTCAAGGACCTAGAAATAGAAATTCCATTTGACCCAGCAATCCCATTACTGGGCATATATCCAAAGGATTATAAATCGTTCTACTATAAGGACACATGCACACGAATGTTCATTGCAGCACAGTTTACAATAGCAAAGACCTGGAACCAGCCCAAATGCCCATCGATGATAGACTGGACAGGAAAAATGTGGCACATATACACCATGGAATATTATGCAGCCATTAAAAAGGAGGAGTTCACATCCTTCGTAGGGACATGGATGAACCTGGAAAACATCATTCTCAGCAAACTGACACAAGAACACAAAATCAAACACCACATGTTCTCACTCATAGGCGGGTGTTGAACAAGGAGAACACATGGACACAGGGAGGGGAGCACTATACACGGGGGTCTGTTGGGGGGAGGGGGGATAGTGGGCGGGTGGGGAGTTGGGGAGGGATAGCATGGGGAGAAATGCCAGATATAGGTGAAGGGGAGGGAGGCAGCAAATCATACTGCCAGGTGTGCACCTGTGCAACAACCTTGCATGTTC
Organism: Aotus nancymaae; assembly: GCF_030222135.1. NCBI lineage: Eukaryota > Metazoa > Chordata > Mammalia > Primates > Aotidae > Aotus > Aotus nancymaae. The sequence goes on along the minus strand of NW_026988421.1, from coordinate 45,242,175 downwards.
TTCACATGTACCCCAAAACCTAAAATGCAATAAAAAAAGAAAAAAAAAAAAAAAAAAGTGAGAGCCAACTGTGTTTTAAAATATTTTTTAAAGAAACGGGAAATATTAATTCAATCATTCTTTAAATGGTATTGGGTTTGTAAAAATAGGGTCAAAGGGGTAGATTTTATGTTAGCAGTTGCTATGTTGATATAATAGTAAATTGTGTTCATTCTCTTATTAAGGTATGATGACTTCATTAGTTTTCTAATAAACTCAACAGTGCATATGACATATTTAAAAAGTCAAAGATTTGAATCCCTGACATCATATAAAGTCTTTGACCATCTACCTGAAAAATGTTCATATAGAACAGATTCACAGAATTCCTTCTTATTACCAACAGCCCACTTCCATGTTACATACCCATTCTCTCCCGGCATTCATTGGCGAGGGCTGGCACGAGTCAGGAGGAGGAGAAGAAAAGGATGAATGAAAGGAAGAAATATTGTTTTGTTTTGCTTTGTTTTTTATACTATCACAGCACTGAAAATACTTCTGGACCTAAATTGGGCAAGGAAATTATTTTAAGGCTAGTCGGTAAGCTGGATATTTGTCTGGAGTACATAATCACCCACTTTTTAATTTTTACATTTTATTCTTGGCACAGTTAGCACCTTGCCAGCATCTCCTGATATGGTCACAGAGTAAGCACTTTCATAATCTCATTTTTGCAATTACTATCTCTCCTTCCCAGGTAAGTGGTTTAAAAAAAAAATGCATGCCATGCATTTGTGGATTCTGTGTCTCTCTCATTGGCTAATTGGTTTACACGCAGTTTTTGTGGTTAGCCACTTAACTCTGAGGCTGTTTTTCACCTCATGATTCATGACATCCTTTTCACTCTATCAGGTCTTGCAGCAATTGTTCTAGTGGCGTTGAGCATGCAATTATCTTCTCATCATTTCTGTTTTTTTCCTCATCCTGAACCCTTTTGAATTCTTGCTAAAGATAAAAGAAGGAGTTCAAACTTAATGTAAAAATTGTATCTGTAATATAGGCTAAAAGTAGAAATGCCTTGAAATTCAAATATTAACTATTTTGGCTATTCTGGGAATGCTAAGGTATCATGCAAATATAATGATGTGGAGAATTTCAGTATACTTTTTATGGTTACTTTTTTTTTGTTTAATTTCTTTTCAGATGTCAAGGTCGAAAGAACATAAAAATCTGCATCTCCAAGTAAAATTGGTATGCAATGTTGATATCAAGTCAGCCACTATTTTTTATTAACACACACACACAGTTTTCAATTTTCTGCTGAGTGCTATGGATGATATAATATCGAAAGAGGATGAGGATTGTGACAGAGAGCATGAGGGCCAAGCACATGAGTCTGTCCCTGACTGCTATGGAGGACTCCAGTCTCTGTCCCTTTTCTCAAAAACGTCTGCCTCATATGATTACAGGAAGGATTAAATAGTTTGTTTAACACATCAACAGTGTCTTCAACAAAGAAAGCTCACAACTAGGTAGCTGTTATCTTATTATTACAAAGCAATCCATTGGCAAAGGCTGACCCGCATGGGCTGGATTATAACAGCATAGATATTTGGAAATGGAAAGGCTTGTGAGAGCAGTGATCATCAAGAAAGTTTTATGGCCTTTGGGATAGACTTCAATTGAAGGAAGTAGAAACTGGTACGAAGGGGAATGAGAACAAATCTAGAAGGTAATTTATCTAGAGAAACTAGAAACTCATTTGATAAGGAAGGAAGGTTAGTGTGGTGGGTAACGGGATATGGGATGGCAAAATATGAAGACAGAAAATGGAGTTAAATTGTGTGTATTTTCCAATATAGTTATAAAATATAAATTTAGAGACTCTTTGGAAAGGGGAAATCCATCCATTTCCTTTCTAAGGCAATCCCAATGTAATTGAGCTACAGACTCAATATCCCCGATCTGAAATCATTCATAATGATTTAGCTTGTTTCTATGTGGACAACTGCGAAGTTATCTTAACAATCACCTTGTTAAGATGAGGAGTATTTTAAGAGAATAATATTTAGCTATTTCAGAACACTGGTCTTAAAATAAAAGGAAAAGATGTTCTGAGCTATAGGGAAGAGTTTTATAAAGAAAATGGCATGCTGAGTATTTATAGGGACATTTGGATGGTCATGGCAGTGGAACCCAAAACAGAATGTGAAACCTGTAATAACTAAGTCTGTTTGTGCTCTATTTGAAGGGCTTTCTTTTTTCCTAATGTCCCACTCTCTTTTCAAGTTCAGTTTTTCTTAAAAATATATACCTACCCTTATTATCTCAAAATCTTAAAAGAGATTGAGATTAATAACCTCTGTGTATGTCTTTTTAATTTTGTATACAAATCAGATTCTATGAAAGAGATAGCATCCAGTACCTTCTGGCCATTTTGGCACTGACTGGCCAAAAGTAGATTCACTGCTTACATAAGGTTAGACCAGTGGATACCTGGAAGTCTCCTCACTGCTTCAACAGCATACTTCACTAAATGACTGGCTAGACAGGCTGGTTTTTCACTGAAGTATCAGCCATGTATATATCATTCTTTTCCCCCCTGAAAGAGAGAAACCCTTGGGTAAACATGGGCCAAGTCCAAAGTCCATGTGAGGGGTGCCTCCTGTTATTCAGACATCAATTAGTTGGATAGTGTAGCCAAATAGTTCTGGAAAACCATCCTACCCTCTATACTGTATTTATGCCAGTTCTTTCCAGAGTAGATCAATGCATAACAAATGGCAGGTGGTTTAATAACAGAATGCAATTCTAAAAATAACAAACAGCTTACCTGCTCAAAACTCTTACCAACTGACATGAAAAGGATCTGAAATTTATGTCCACTTCTAAATGAAGACATTGACTTTAGAAATCTGAAAAGATGCATGTGTTATTTATGAGTGCAACACAGTCACTCATAACTACTTTGGCAGGATGAAACCCTAAAATAATGGGATCTCGGACGGGTTAGTTTTGTTCAGAGAGACTGAAGCAGAGGATGTCTAGGGTATGATGAACTATTCAGGGACTCTGGGATGGACTCACAGTGCATTGCAGTCTCACAGATAAATAAGAAGTCCTATGAAACCATTTGGATGGGGAAACAATGTTCATTGTAGCACTAGTCACAATAATTAAGACATAGATTCAACCTAAATGCCCATTAATGACAGACTGAATAAAGAAAATGTGATACCTATACACCATGGAATACTATGTAGCCATGAAAAAGAACAAGATCATGTTTTTTGCAGGAATATGAATGGAGTTGGAGGCTATTATCGTTAGCAAACTAACACAGGAACAGAAAATCAAATACCATATGTTCTTACTCCTAAGTGGGAGCTAAATGATGAGAACTTCTAAACACAAAGAAGAAAACAAGAGACACTGAGGTTTACTTGAGGGTGGAGGGCGTTGAGCAGGTTATCTCATCAGCCAGGTATTAAGCCCAGTACCTAATAGATATCAAAACACCCCTGTGACATGAGTTTACCTAGGTAACAAACCTTCACATGCATCCCCAAACCTAAAAGTTAAAAACAAAGTTGTGTGTAAAATATATTTATAAAATATTTTGTCTATTTCCAAGCTAGTACTTTCATATAAATTAAATTTATTTAGTACTGCTCTAGTAAAATGGATAACACCAAGTTTTATAAAATTTTATTCAAGAATATACTTCACTAAAATGCTATGAATACTATTGGCAATATATCCAAAGTAGTTTTAGCTTTCAAAATAACAGTATACATATCTGGGAAAATTAATCTTATAATGCCTACCCTCAGAAATACGTTTAGTCTTTAGAAAAAGATATGTGTTTAGCTGGATGAAGTAATGTGATTGAGGTCATTTATATGATTCTACAAAAAGTTGTAATAGACTACTTCATCAGTAACAAATATGGATTTTCTTCATTTCTTTAAACATTTAATTATTGTTCTAAAAATGGATAGTACAGGAAACAGGAGGATACTGAATTTTGTGTATTTGCTAATGTAGTTATAAAATATTTAATATAAATTCAGAAGTTATTTAGAAAGAAAAAAACCATCTCATCATGAAATGAAATATCCAGTTTTCCTTTGTGTCTATCTAAACGTAAATGAGTATAGTTTTACTTTATATTCAGAAGAAAACACGTTCTTTCTTCGACTAATTTGCCCAACAGAAAATATACAAAAGAACTTTATAAATTTTAAAAGTTTATCAACAAACTATTTAGTATACACATCTTGGCAACCTCAAATAAAATAAATAAATTTATATATACTTAAGTCGTTGCAGGACAGAAAGACATACCGTGAATATAAAAAATTAACCAAAAAGCAAGCTAGAGTAGACAATATTAAACATTTCAAAATAACAATGTTGCCAAATCATATTTTGCTGAGAGTTCTAAACCACAGTCATTGACTTTGCCTACTTAAGGGTATGAAATATTTTTATGGATTCCATAAAGATCTAAAAGTACTAAGTGATGTGGTTAGCCCTCATAGCTTACCACATCACTTAGTACTTTTAGATCTTGGATCAAATGAGGCAGAGGAAGAAGACATTGAGATCATTCACCATAAATCCCTAGTTTACAGAAGGGCGTTTGTTTGAAAAAACAAAGGTAGGTGTGAAAGTACGGCTCCAATCCTTCAGAGTCAATTGGTAGAACTTGTCAAAATTTCAAAAGGACTATTTGATCTCCAAAGTCGATGTTCCAAAACCAGACCAAGTTGGACAGACTTTTAAAAAATCCAAAGAAAGCACATGCAAATTAGAGGTTACCCAATGTTACAAACTTAGCCAAAGAACTTGCTGTAGGTTACATAATTTGTGTCTTGTATTTTTGTCTACCAAGTGCTGAAAAATGCTCTGGGACACCTCTCTTTTTCTCTTTATGGTAACTTTAAAAGAAGTTTTTCTGGAGGAACATAGTATAGTTCATAATCAGCATTATATCTTGTATTTTAAGACTGATTGGTAACATTTGAAGTACTGACTGTGGCAGCCAGTTGCTAGAGAATATACTGTGGAAGTTTGTAGAAAACTAGTATTCTTGGAATCTCGTGGGTGGTCTGTGAAATGTGTTAAAATCATTATATTGCTCACTTTTTAATAGATATTAAGTGATAGATTGGCCTTTACATCTTGTATTGCGCTTGTAATAGAGAATTATAGGTCATATATATGTAACTTGACAAAATGACAAAATAGCTATTGTAGGGATCAAAACTAAAGCTAAGTGCATCCCTCCCCAAATTCTCTGGTGCACTTCCCACTATTTTAGAACATTTCTATCACTGTTTATTTTTAATAGTGGGGGAACGGGAGTTACTGTACTCATATATGAATAGAATTTATGTAATAAATCCTTCAGGTCATGAATAACTTTCTTTAGAGTCATATAACTATTAACTTTTAGAGTTAGAAATGATATTAATGACAATTTAACCCAATCACTATATTTTAAATAGATGATATAGCTGAGGTCCAAAGATATGATTGACTTATCCAAAATCAAAATATTAGTAAATAAAAATAGTATTCATGGCTGGTTGCGGTGGCTCACACCTGTAATCTCAGCACTTTGGGAGGCTGAGGCGGGCAGATCACGAGGTCAAGAAATCGAGACCATCCTGGCCAATACGGTGAAACCCTGTCTCTACTAAAAATACAAAAATTAGCTGGGCATGGTGGCACATGCCTGTAGTTTCAGCTACTCTGAGGCTGAGGCAAAACAATCGCTTGAACCCGGGAGGCAGAGGTTGCAGTGAGCAAAGATGGTGTCACTGCACTCCCAGCCTGGTGACAGAGCAAGACTCCATCTCAAATAACAATAATAATCGTAATCATAACCATTATTGTGATAAACATTAATTGCTTTAAAAAATTTTCTATTATTGCTCCAAATGCTTTCAATGAATTAAGTCATACAATGTTTTCAACATTTTTATGAGGATTAGTACAAATATTGTCCCCATTTTTTTTTTTTTTTTTTTTTGAGACAGAGTTTCACTCTGTCACTAGGCTAAAGGGCAGTGTCATGATTGTGGCTCATTGCAGCCTTGACCTCCCAGGCTCAAGTAATTCTCCCACTTGAGCCTCCCAAGTAGCTGGGACTACAGGTGTATACCACTACACCTGGCTAATTTTTGTATATTTTGTAGAGACAGGGTTTCACCATGTTCCTCAGGCTGGTCTCGAACTCCTGATCTCAAGTGATTCACTTGCCTCCATCTTGACCTCCCAAAGTGCTGGGATTACAGGCATGCAACACCATGCCCAACCTGTCCCCCATTTTGTAGATGGGAAAACTGAGATGCAGAGAAATCAAATAATATGCTAATTAGTGGCAAAGATAAGGTTCATTTTTAGGTCAATGAATCAAAAGAATACTTCTGATATTTATATTATACTGAAGATCAGTTCATTAAATTAATGAAGATTTAATTGAAAATGAGTTACTTACAAAACACAGAGGGGAGAGTGCCCTAAATAATGACAAACAACTGACTTCAAAATAATCATTTGATTTAAGAAGGCATTGTAAATACCACTTTTGTAGATTCAATTTTCTGAAGATTTTTCAATTAATAAATATAGTTGAGTGAATATGCTGTAAGCATGGTACAATTCTTGGCAATGGAGATGTAAAGACGATAATTCTTTTAAAGTCAAAGTCAACTTGAATTCCTAACTAGTGATCATGTGGAAGGAAGAGATAACATATTGAGAAGTTGAGAGAAAAAAATGACAAATAAGCACGGAGATGACACTGTAATTATTTACATATTGATAGGACAAATACTAAGAAATACTTATATTTTCTATTTCATATAGTCACAAGTAAGGTGACCTGACTTTTGAGATAACAGCTTAATTTAACGATTTTTCCAAGATGTATTAGCTTATTCGGAAAAAAAGAATACTTTCTCTTCTTAAAGTTTGAGAAAACATTAAATCAATGCAAAATGCTGCTGCTTGACATGTATAATTTTTGTGTATCATGAATCAGTATGCTTCACAGATTATATATTTAGATGTAATATTTTAATCAGTTTTATTAATGGAAAGATACTGATTTTAACTTCAGTGATATTTACTACCTTTTGGCTTGGGTTGATTTTACAGGAGATTCCAGTCAACTTTAATTTGTGCTATTTTAACATTTTACTACAGTCCTCACCCCTCCTGAGAAAGAATTTATTCCTCCTTCAAAATTTATGGGATTCCTTTATAACTTCTTTCTAAAAGAAAAATAAGTCAGGTTGTAATTAATTCCCATACAGATAGTTTATGAAATTAGTGCTGACTCTGTCCCTTCCTTTACTATGGTTTGTGAGGCCTTAAAATGTAATTTAAGAGGTGAGATTATAAGTACTTCCTTATTCAGGAAAAAGCAAGAGGAAGAAAACTCGTCTCAGGAAATATAAAAGCCTTAGAAGAATGATTATTTTGTAGGCATTGTGAGGAGAGGGTGAATCATGTGTGAATTGTGTTCTTTCAAAATAGACTGTGGCAGTTTGTTAGGTTATAAATTCAAATGTGGCCTCACAAACACAAGTCAATTTAAATCATGAGGAATCTTCACAGAGCACCATTTAGTCCATACTGGCTGTTACCAGGAGACCATTAAGCCACAAGGCACCTTCTCAGCAGGAGTCCAGAGATCAGCATTACCGGGATTGGAATTCTTCATTAGTAAAAAGAAGACACAAAGTAGTATAATGGAAAGAACTGGGCTTTCAGGAACAGAGCCTTCTGTTATGTGACCTTGTGGCCATGTTACACCGTCTCAGCCAACCTGCAGTTTACTCAGTGAAAAACACCTACCTTTCAGAACTTCTGTACTCTAGTGTATTTGTTTTCTTCTCTATCTCAGATCTGTTCCTGGTCTTCTAAAACCTATGTGGGTCTCTGAGCAAGTCTTGGTTTGGGCTTCACCTCTCTCATTTGTAAAAATCGAGAACATAGATAACCTAATTTAAGGATATCTTCCAACTCATAATTCTCTGGGAAACTTTTGAAAGTGCATGGCAAAATGGATGGTGAAATCATAAAAAAAAATATGACCAAAAACAGGTAAGACATGAAAGATAGTGGGAAGAATCTTACTTGATTTTTTAAATTCATATTTCAGTTTTGAAATGAAATAAGCTACATAAGTTGTCACAATTTTCTTTTACTGATTTCAAAGATCACCACGCAATGAAAGCCTGGGGCTGGGGTGGTGGGGGTGGGATGGGACATAATTTGACCTGAGGTTGATAAAGACAGAGTCTTTGAATCTGCGCATCATCTGGCATTTACAACAGCCACCACTTTCATGCTTCCCAAAGCAGACCAGGTTAATCAGTTTTAACACTCTCAGTCCAGACTTGGGTTTAGAACTACAATATATTGATCACTACGCTAACTATTTAATGCATTTCACCTCATTATTCTTTAAGAAGGTTAATTTAATTTCACTGAGTAGCCTAAGACTCAGATGGGAAAAACTTTTGGCCAAGAACAACCATTGGCAGGCAGTGTAGCCAGCATTCTTGCCTAATTCTTTCTACCTCCAAGGCCTGTGCTCTTGACAATAGCACTGTATTGCGTTTCCTCATGGTAAGAATAAGAGGATTTAAAAGATGAATTCAAATTGAGCCTTAATGTTATTTCATTCATTTCATTCCAAATGTTTATTGAACCGCTGCAATTTGCCAGGCACTGTTCTCAATGGAGGTGATATCTCAGTCAATAAAGCAGAACAAAATCTAGTATGTATACTTGTGGGAACACAAATAATAAACAAGATCTGTAAATACAATTTAAGATATATTAGTCTTTGTCTATGCTACAGAGGAAAAAAAAAGTAAGGAAAGTCAGAGTGGGGGATTATACATTAGTGGGCAGGGAAGTTCTCATGAAAAGGTCATATTTAAGTGGAAAAGATTTGAGGGAAGGAAAGAAATTGGGATAAAAAGATTACAGGCAGAGGGAGAACAGGTGCATAACACTTAGGTGGGAAACCTGTCACAATGTTTCCAGGCACTGAAGTGGAGAGATCAAGTGACAGATAGAATAGTAGGAGACAAATCCAGAGAGAAGAGGTGAGAAGAGAGCAGACTGAGGAGAGCCTGAGGGGCATAAAGAGGACTTTGCTTGTATTTGTTTGAGCAAGAGCAGAAGGAATTGGAAGGCTTTGACAAAGGAGGGCATGATTTGGTATTGCATATTGACTAGCATTATTGAAATGTTGATTATTTCTTTGATGAAACAGAATTACAAATATATATTACAACTTAAATGCACTTAATGTACATAATGTTTGCTTTTATGGGCTGAATTGTGTCTCCCAAAATTCACATGCTGACGTACTAAGCCCCAGTACCTCAGAATGTGACTATATGACAATAAGGTCTTTAATGAGGTTTTAAATTAAAATGGGGCCCTTAAGGTGGGCCCTAATCCAATCTGATTAGTGTCTTTATAAGAAGAGATTAGAAAATTCAGAGAGACACCAGGGTTGCACACACAGAGGAAAGACCATCTGAGGGCACAGTGGGAAGGCAGCTGGTTGCGCACCAAGGAAAGAGGCATCAGAAGAAGAAACCGTCTTTGCCCAACACCTTGATCTTAGACTTGCCTCCAGCACTCTGAGCAAATAAATTTATATTGTTTAAGTCACCCTGTCTGTGATATTTGGTTACACCAGTCCTAGCAAACGAATAAGTATGCCTTAGTAAACTATGTAGTCAAATGCACATTTTCTTCTTATGGGGAATGAGCACACTCAAACTACAACAATGGTGATAAAAGTGATTTTGCTTCCTATTCTTCCCACTATAAACATAAGTATTCTTAATATAACATTTACAACGTTTGCAATTTATAAAACTATTTTACATACATTACTTCACTCAATCATTATAACAACACTGTATTTGTTCTTAGTGAATGAATGGAAAAAAAGGAAGCTTCAGGAAGAAGAAATATCTTCCTCAAGATAAGCAACTGATTAGAAACCAAAGCAGAGAAAGAAGAAAGAATGAACGGAGTTAGATGATGTCTAAAATAATCCCATAGATGACTTACTCATTGCACAGTGGAAATTGTGCCTTTAAAGTGGAGAGATCTCATTGTTACTACCTTAACCTAGGAATAAAATGGTGGTAAAACCTGAGGTTATGTCAGTCCTGATATGATGCAATATGAAATACTTGAAATACAAGAAATAAAATAAAATATCACCTATGATGTGTTCTTGTCGCAAATGTTAATTCTGACTCTAAACAAGCCTCTGTATCTAAATCTTCATTTACGGGAAATACAAGAGGTTGGGCAACATGTTAAAGTATACAATGAGGAAGGAATAAAACAAATTCAGAATATAGAACATTTTATGTGAAAATTGATCTAGACTTTTCAAAGAGTGAATATCGTCATAAAGAAGATGTGTGTGTAGAGAAAACTATTCTGTAAAAGAACCCAAAGAGATGTAACAACTCACATAATATGTGAACCTAAATTGAAGTATTTGGGGATAAAAAGGATCTAGAAAACACATCTTTGGCATAAGTGACAAAATTGGAATATGAACTCAATATTAGATAATAGCAAGGGATTTTTGTTAATTTTCTGAGACGTGTTAATAGTATTATAATTATACAACAGAATACCCTTATTTTTAAGAATTTAAGTGTGAAAGCATCCTGACTGCAGTTAATTTTCAAATATTTCAGAAAAATATGTATACTTATATAGAGAAAGATATAAAACAAATATATCAGTGTGTTAATTTTTCAATCTACATGACATTTATACCATGTTCATTATACTTGTGTTTTAATTTTTCTGTTTATTTGGAAATTTTAATAGTAAAAAGTTGAGTTACAAAAGTAAGAAACATTGTACATTGAATCTGCTCAAAGAAAGTAGACACTGGTACAAACGATGAAATGATAGTTAAAAGAAACAGACAAAGAGAGGCTACTAAATACCTTGCTAGGATTGGCCTTCATTAAATTAGAGACTAACAAATGATTTGGAAATCTTTTTCTGACTGATGAGATAAATGTTCATAAAATAAACTAAATAAAAGCTTCCCCAAATCTTTCAGCATTTTAAACTGGCTCATGTTCCTCCCTACTTCATCGATCATGTAGAAGATGTGAGTTTATGAGATTAAACTCAGGGTATACAAGAACTATAACCTTTTTTTATATTTCTCAAACAACCTAATTTCTGTTTCAGAGTTTCCCTTCTTTCTTTTTCTCCCCTAGTTGCATGTCTATTTCAGGAGCTCCTGAAATAACAATCAACTCTTGGAGTCTGTGCTAGTTAATTTCAGTCTGCTTTAAAAAAATACCATAAACTAGGTAGCTCATAAGCAACAGAAATTTATTTCTCGTAGTTCTGGAGGCTGTGAAGCCCAAGATAAAGGTATCAACAGATCTAGTGTCTGATGAGGGCCACTTTCTCATAGTGGGGACCTTTCTACTGGGTCCACATATGATGAAAGGGGCTATGTCCTGTGAACATCTTTTATAAGGGCACTAATCCCATTCATGAGGGCTCCACCTTCATGGCCTAATCACTTCTTAAAGGCCTCACCTCTTAATATTGTTGCATTGGGGATTAGGATTCAACATGTGAATATTAGAGGGGATACAAACTTTTAGATCATAGCAGTCAGAAGAGTAGAATTTGGACTTTTTTATTCCATGCTCCACTGAAATGTACATAACCCCAAACTGTTCTTGGCCCTCTGTTCATACTAGTTGCTACTTTGACATCACTCACCCTTGTTCCTAGCCCTTCCCTTGGTGAGATCTCTTTCAGCTATTTCCTTGTTCCTCTTCAGGGATAGGATACATGCAGATGATCTATGCCATGTTCTAGGGCCTCTGGAAATACATTGGGACTAAATAAAGCCATGTTCCCACTGAAACCACCTCGTAATGTGTAACCTACAATATGAGTGCCATTTGGGCTGAAGTCAGAACTCTGAAATCTTGCTACCTTGTATGCATTAGACTCAGATCCCCAGTGTGAGTTTATTTCTCCCTCCCCACTTTCAGGTTCCTGATCTATGTGAAATGCAGGATACAGGTCCCTTTCTTTCAGTGACAGGCTGCTATCTAAACTCTCTTATTCTTCTTCTCTCTTCTTTTCCACTAACCCTTAGTTGGGAAAGCTTTATTTAGCTTTATCTATCTAGTTTTAAAGATATATTTAGTCAATGCATAAGGTATCCTCCCAAATCTTTTGTTATATCCCAAGCTCTAGGCTTTTTTTCTTTTCTTTTCTTTTTTCTTTTTTGAGAAAGAGTTTCACTCATCATCCAGACTGGAGTACAACGGCAGGCATGATCATGGCTCAGCAGCCTTCACCTCCCAGGCTCAAGCTATTCACCCACCTCAGCTTCCCAAGCAGCTGGGACTACAGGCATGGGCCACCTTGCCTGGCTAATTTTTAAATATTCTTTAGAGAGAGGTTGTCACTGTATTGCCTAGTCTGGTCTTGAACTCCCAGGCTCAAACAATCCTTCTGCCCCAGCCTCTCCAGATGCTGGGATTACAGGCATGAGCCACTGTAACTGGCCAATTCTAGGCTTTTGAAGCACGGAAATAAATATTTAGTCTTTTGTTCTGTTGATTCTCTGGGTAATCACTTCTCTGAGGTTAAGTATATGTCCCACTGCTGTTTGAATTAGATAGAGAAACAAAGCAAGAATACAGGAATACTAAAACCTTTGTTTTACATATTAACGTGTTATCCACTATATTTGTAAAAACACTGACATGTACTTATTCATAATTCCACCAGAAGACCACCTTCCCACATCTTATAATTCATTATACATTAGTTCCTTCCAATCATTTTTTACAATAACATGTCTTAAATTAGCTCAGCCTTTTGTGTGCAAACAAATTGAATACTGAAAAGATGGCAAGCCAACATAATAAAATGTGAGTCATTAATGTAATTTTTAATTATCTAGTAGCCACATTAAAAAAAGAAGAAATAGATATAATTAATTTAATATATCCTATTTAGCCCTATATGTCTGAATATTATCATTTCAACATGTAATCAATATTTGTAAAAGGCGTTTTACATTTCTTTTTCCATACTAAATCTTTGAAATTTGGGGTGCATTTTATGCTTACCGTATAACTCATTTTGAGCTAGCCACATTCCACATGCTAAATACAGTAGCTACTGTATTGGACAGTGTGACTAACAAAACATCAGAACCTTTAAAACTGAGGACACGTTGAGAAGGTGCTGTCTACAAGCCAGAAAGAGAGCCTTCATCAGAACCATACTATTCTGGCACCTTCAGTCTGACTTACAGCCTTCACAACTGTGAGAAAGAAAATTCTGTTGTTTATAAGCCATCTAGGCTATAGCATTTTGTTATAGTAGCCCAAACTAAGACATTCTGCATGTCTCCGAAAACAACACCCGCTCCTTCTCCCAGCTCCTTGTACCTCTGGCTGATAAAGACCATCAACGTAAAATGTCTTGAATCTAGGGGAAAACTGAGGGTCTCACCTGAAAAAAAATTGATGGCTTTGCAGTAATACCTTGCTTTATTGATAACTTCGAGGCACAAGAAAAGAACTTCAATTACTATGTGAAGAATATCCAATCACTAAAATAATCACTAGTCTTGTTATACAACTTTTGCAGGCATTGAAATTGGGTGGTAAAGAGCCATTTAGGATAGCTCCAAAAGTCTTGTTCTGGGTTACTAAGGAGCAGTAGCATCATCTATAAGAATAAATAAAACAAAATGTGGGTAGGGTTACAGATGGCAATGCCTTCCGTTTTAGACATCTTTAGTTTGAGATGCTTTTGGGATCCCCAAAAGATGAGATGTTCAGTGGCTTGTTTGATCCATATATTTGTTTCACCAAAGACAGAAACTTGGGCTTTAGATATGGATTTCAGAGTCAGGGTTCACAGGTAAATCTATGGCTATCAATTTCAAAAACACAAGATTTTCCCAAGCTAAGCAAAAACATAATTTCTTCCCCAGATTTAAAACGTTCATAGAATTACAGAACTTCCTGAAGGAGACAGCTGAGATGTAACTATTTGGTCCTGCATATATATATATTTTTTTTAAGCAGAGAGTGCTTATCAATATTGCTATAGTTAAATGTTAACATGGACTTTCACTTCTCTGAAAAAACTCAAAACAATGCAGTTGTGCATTATGTGAATAAATTTCCTCATATAGATGTATTTGTGTGGTAGCAAAGATTCTATAATGTTTGTACTCTGTGATCAAAGGAGTGGCTTTTACCCTCTGATCTTAGTATCATTCTTTATGCTTTGGGAACTTGGCAATTAAGACCACAGATTATTTTCTTGGTATCCATCAATTTGATAAATTTTAGACAGCTACATGAGTTCTTTAAAGGAAATAATAAATCTAATAAATATACCTTAGTAACCATTTCAGTCTATATTTATGCCTTGAAATATAAAGCTTTCATTAAACTTTCTAAAGAGTTCTCGTAGAGAGTTAAAATTTATCTTCAAATGATATTTTCTAAGTTTTATGTGATTCCTTAATGAGAGTCAGACTTTTTTTTTCTTTTACTGAAGGAGATTAGATTACAACCACTCTAGGAAATGGAATGTTTCATTCTTACTGGTTGTAATTTTTTTTATTCTATTATTTCTTTTATACCTTCTGGGCAATTTAACCAGGTTTGTTATAATAAGCATACTCAGGTAAAATGAAATTCAAATTTCTCCAATTTGGTTATTACCTCAATTCATAGGAAAATACTTCTCATCTACTTAAAGCAATTTTCCACTAATAAAAATTAATTTTCTATACCACTTTTACCCATAAAGCTTTTGGTTCAAATTTATAATTTTTATATTTGACATAATAGGTATAGAAAATTTATAAAGTGCTGGATTTTAAAACCTGTGAATGACTGTACAATCTATTTTATAACACGGATCAGATCAGATGGTTGTATACAAATTACTGAAGAATCTGCAGGTTCTAGAAAGGACCAAATTAAGCTGATTGTTCCTGGTGTAATTGTTAGTTCCATAGCTGTTTGGCTGCTAAGCAACCACTTCAGTTACAACATGATTGAGTTTGTGGTAGTATGTAGACATGCTGTATTTATAGAAGTAAACTGATAATCAAACATCAGAAACAAGAGAAGAGATCACTATAGCTATTCAGGAATATAAAAACTGATAGATGCTGTAGCACAAGGGATATTTGTAAAGCACAAATCTCAGAACTTGATGGAAGTCATTGTGTTGAGAATAACTTTAAGGTAGATCAAATTTGGGATAAATTATTCAGGGTTGTAGAGGTCCATGCTTTTAGATTTTTTGTCACAACTTATTAAGAATTCACCCTGATTACCAGTGTCCTAGTTACTTGATATCTTAGTACCTATAATTCTGCTGTGTTCATTCAAAAGCATGTATTATGTACCTCAGACATGAAAGAAACATACTATCGGAGCATCAGGTAAGCATGTATAGATAGCCTTTAATGTGCCTTTCTATACATAGGGTCTCTACAACATTAAAAATAGCTAGACCATGTTTTCTTGGGTATTCTGCTTTCTTTTTGAATGCCAAAATTTTCATTTGAACTTTTCTGTTTGGTAGACTTTCCTTCAGTCTTTATAAATTAACACTGATTCTGCCCTCCAAAACCAATGCAGCTACGTCTCATCAGGAACCACAAGTCAAAATAAAGAAATCTAATTTTCCAAATATCTTCAGCTTTTTCTTTCTTTTTCTCTATCCAGTGCTTTCTTCCAGGAAGTGTTTCTCATCCTCTGATCAACAATGACCCTATATTTTTACAAAGTATAATTATAATTATTTATTATTGACAAGCCATATTATGAATAAACAAATAATTTTAAAATGCATAAACCTAAAAACACAATTTTTCAAGGTAGAGAATTACTGTAACACACATTTCTATGTGTTTGTGAGTTTGTAATGTACAGATATTTTTATTGTCAATAGCCCCTATGAATCAAATGGTGAAAATATCATAAGCATTAGTACACCTTTAATTCAGTAAGAAAAGTAAACTATATTCAAAAAGTTTCTGTTTTACTAGAATCAAACTGTTAAAACATCCCATGTTTTAGCATTTTTGTTCTTTATTATACATATCACCTAAGTTTATTTTTCCTTTTAAAAATCTTTCAATAGACTATATATACGTGCCTCATTTTCCTTCTGAAAGCAAAAAGGGTAATCCTAGGTAGTAATTATCCATCATTATTTAATGAAGAAGATTGATACAATACAAACCATCATAATTTGGCAGTTTAGTAAGAGATCACTGAATTTAGTTTGCTTGTGGACATTGCTGTGGTAGAAAACAATAAAGTTTGCTAACTCTATATTTAGTTCAACTTTCACTGTCATATAAGATATTGTGTAATCTACAGATATTGCTTCTCAAAAAACTGTGACTGATTTCATCAGATTTTCAATAAAATATGTTCAGTGACAGACATAAAATTGCCAGAAAGATCATATCATTCTAGTTTTATTAATACTATACCAGATAGGTTTTTCCATAAGCCAAGCCACGATGAAGATCTGAAATTTCAACAAACTTCCCATTCTGAAAGTTCCCAGTCACAAAGGAAATGATCCTGAACACAGGAACTGGTCAAGACTTCTTTAAATGTGCTTCTTGTTAGGTCACCTCTCCATACCTCAGCTCTTATGAAATTGTTTGCTGATACTACAAGCAGAGAAAGTTTGTGCTGTAAGAGAAAAACTGAAAGACAGATCTAAAGCCACGATCCTTCAGGCTGGTTTTATATTTCATTATTTGATTTGAAAATGTTTCCTTTCACAAGCACTACTTATGTTCTTTGGTAGAGATGCGTAACCTCCTATTAAGAACGTATTCAGAACTCAATTTCAACTTTTCTTTTTATAAAACCTACCTAAGTGATAGGCAACAGAAGAGAGAAAGTCAGGGAACTTAACTGGACAAGTATTCTCTGAATAATAAAAAGATGTGGAGTTGAATGGAAAGCTAATATAAGAAATAATTGGTTTTGGATTTAAGTGTAACCTTGTATATGTCTCTGTATGTTCCTACCAGGTTTGGGAATATTTTTAAAAATAAAGGCACTAGCCTCATCAACATAGTGAAACCCCGTCTCTACTAAAAATACAAAAATGAGCTGAGTGTGGTGGCATGGCCTGTAATCCCAGCTACTCAGGAGGCTAAGCAAGGAGAATTGCTTGAACCCAGGAGGCGGAGGTTGCAGTGAGCCGAGATCGCACCACTGCGCTCTAGCCTGGGTGACAGAGTGAGACTCCGTCCTCCCCACCAAAAAAAAATGAAAGGCACTGAAGAAATGGGGAACACTGGTTTAAAAATAACTAAAAATTAGGCTATACATTATTTAAATCCTGATGAAAAAAAAAATAATTAAGCTACTGCACGCTGTCAGTGGACTGAAACCCCTAATAAAAAAAGAAACACACTTTAGCTTCATTCAACCAAAATATACTTGTACTTTAATCAGTGTTCTCAGAAAGTTTATATTTTACCTCATTTAACTTCACAACAAACCCATGTGGTACTTACGACAATGATTATGCAAATGAGGAGACTAAGCCTAAGAGAGATTAGGGACTTTGGAAAGGGCTCCATATTAATGGGTGGCCAAAGCAAAGGGCTAGCAGTCATAGGTTGAAAGGTAGCCAGAAAAAAAGGACAATTTTGAGCTAGGTATGGACTTGAAACTATTTCTAACATCCACTAGCTGCACAGCCATGACAAATTATTAGCCTCTTAGAGGATATGGATAAGTTGATGACTATACCTATCTCTTAGTGTTGTGAGAATGAAATGGGATTGTGTATCTGAAGTATTTTAAGTGTTACATAAATATTTGTTCAATATATTATTGCATAATTGATTAGCGACAAGTTCCAGCATGGTTTTAATGAGGATAAATAGATTAATATATATGACTGCTTGGCACATACAAGTACTAATAAATGTCACATAATACTATATTATTAAAGTCTCCAAATAAGGATAACTATTATTATTTTCCCAAACTTGAATTGCAGTTCTTAGCTCCTGTTTATAAGTTATCTCAGTCAGAAATTATGCATATTCAGCCCACCTAGAGCAAAACATGTCCTATCAAAGTTAAAGTTGAAAGCCATGTATTTGTGCTGTTATCTCTGAAGTTGACTATCAACTTTTAAGTTCACATTTTGCCTGTTTTTCCTAGTTGATTTTTAAAATATTCTGTACAGAACTACATTAAAAAAAAAAACTGTCAGTGAATGTAGCTTCCTTTTGCTAAACTTGCCTCTCTAATTGGGGCCAGCAAGAGTCCATGTTCCCTTTCTGCTGGCCAGGGGCTATTTCCTTGTTTAGGAGAGATTTGACACTGCCATTTCCAATTCACGAACCCACATGTCACTGTCACAGGCCTGGTTTTGATCTTTGAAGCACCTCTTCCTAAACTGGTATTCAGACCCCTTGCTTTTAAAGGAAAGGAGACCTGGTGCCTCCATCAGATATTATTAACCTGAGGAGAAACACAAATCCTGCCATGACAGAAGTGGCTTGTGACATAAGCATGCTGTTGTCTCCGAGAGTCTAGCATGAACAAGTAGACTGAAGGGGACAGCCCAGCCCGCTGACTGGTGTTGCATGTACAGGAAGCCAGCTGGACAAAGGGTCGAATCTGTTTCAAATTAGAGGAGTAGAAATACAGTAAGATGATTGCACTGTGATTAAATAACTGAAAACAATTTATCAGCTCAATAAGTTGTCACACCATCTGTCACATAAATGAGACAGTAAAACAGATTTTGGTCTATAGCGCAGTCTGATGAAATGCAAACCAGATCTGATTATTCAGTTTTTAAATTCACTGTTTTTATTATCTTTGTGGAATGAATTTCTTAGTTTTAGTAGTCATTCATCAAGAATTTAGTTCTCTCCTTGAGGTGCCTGTGTTTTTATTCTTTCATTTTCTGAAATCTTATTTTAGGAGAGCTCAGCTTTGAGACCATACCCAAGAAACTGTCATCTTTTCATTCATTTTAAGAATCAGTACTACTTGAAATGCCCTCTACTAATAATAGCTTCCATTTGTCGAGGACTTATTATGTGCCAGGCTACACTTTTATAGGTAGCCACATTTAATCCTCACAGCAGCCATAGAGAAAGGGTTCTATAATTCTTATTTTATGGATGGAAGAGCTGCGGTTAAACAAAATTAGATATTAATAATGTACTCAGAGTCACACAAAACCTAAGTGAAAGATCTAGAATTTAAGCCGGTCTGTCTGACTCCAAAGCCTGTGGTTTTCCTCACTTACTCTTCATTTGGATCTGATTCAATTTTTGAAAACCTCCCTGAGTACCATTTGCCAGATACTATGGGGAATTCAGGCTAAGTATACAGCAGATTCAAGTGGTAGGAACAATATAGAAGGGATAGCACAGGAAAGCAGGTATAATTACTGAAACTGAAGTTTTATTCAAGTCTCACTTCATTGCCTCAAGCCAATACATACAGCTCTCTAAGCCCCATGGAGAAAGCCTAGGCATGTGCTACTGAGGAGGCAAAAGGAGCTACAGATATAAATAGCATGTGCCTTAATGCAATAATTAGAAAACAGGTTTTCAACTCACTGCAGATAATTTTTATTCTGATACTTTATAGCCTGAAGATAAGAGGAAAATGGGCAACTCTTCTTGATCTTGAGATACATACACATGTGTAGCCATTGTGTGAATTATATTGATTCATTGCCTCTTAGCTACAAATCCACTGTTTTTGCCCTGGTGTAGGGTTCTGTAAGTGTTTCTCTTTGCGAGCCAGCCATTGTCAGTAAAAGATGTGGGGACTTAGGGGACACTGTGAGAGAAGAGAGTTTCTCCTCCTTGTTCAGCTGCTGTATATCTTGCTCCAACAGCTCACTGCAGCTTTCCTACCACTGGAGGACACTCAGTGGTGTACCCGCTTCCAAAGAGTTTTGCCAGAGCAACCATGGAAGTTTTCCAGTGAGTCTTGCCAGCACCCCAGGGGGCAGCTTCTCAGCAAGTCCACAGTGAGTATAGTTACTGCCTGCAGCACTCAGTAAACTTCCCCATCCATTGGGCACAGCCACAGTCCTCAAAGAAGTCTAGATCTCAGCCTTGGTGAAGGAAGCTCTGCCAGGTTTGCCCCTTCCTTAGGTATTCTCTCTCAGCCCTAGAATTAGAAGTTATTCGTTACATCTGTTATTCCTATGCTTCCATTATACTTAAAGCCCAAAGGAAAAGTCTTCCATAAATCTTCAGATTCCTAATGCAATTGCGTCTGTTTTCTGAATTTCTATTAATAATTTATTTAAACTTCTCACATACTTCTTGGCACTTCCTCCCTTATGTTTTAACTATAATAAATAAGAATTGTTCTGTACCAGTCAGGGCATAAATAAAATCACACTGTTTATCATATTCTATCAGAATGAGGTTCTAGAAATAAAGAATAGTTTAAGGTTAGCAGGAAGTCCAGAACCATATTCTTAAGCCCACCTGTTTACTAGCTTAGATAATCCAAAAAAGTCAGTCCAGAATACAGGTCCGCCAGCTTCCCTACTGCAGAGCAAAAGGGCCAGTGCTTACCCTTTATGCAGAGTAAGAAAGCAGAGGTTTAGACTACCAGCAAAATAGGGCATCAACAAGATGAGGAAAGTTTATTATTATTTTTTACAGTTTTTTCATCTATAAATATAGAATGTTTTTATTTTAGCATGCTCACAAGTTTAGCATTTTAGTGTAGTATTATTTTGACTTTGATTCACATATGGATATGTGAGTGAGAGTTTCTTAAACTTTTCAGTGCTCTGAGCCTGAACGTCTTGCTTCAGAAGAATCCTGGCATCTCCGGGTTTGCCACCACCAACCCTTGCTTGCACACAGTACAACAACTGAAGGCAGGATCTTCCCTCCTCTGCCTACTGCTGCTTTCATCCTATGTCCCTGCATATGCCAGCCTAGTGTTTTGAAGGACAGTGGCTCTGAGTATGACTTCATTCCTTCATAACCACTTGGTTATGGCTTTCCCTGGCTCAAGGCCTCATTGCTAATGTCCAGTCCATCTGGGTACCACATCTGGAAAGCCACATTGGAACCTCTGGATCTCAGAGGGCTCAAACACCCACCTACATGGAACCTGCAGTCTTTATGTCCTCCATGTCCTGAGAGATCTATCCAGCATGAAGGGTTCATTTCACATGCCGGTGATTGATCTGAAAAGCTTAAGTGGTCAATTAGAAAAGACTGAAAGCTAAGCTTGAGTCCGGCATTACAGAGGTGGGCTGGCTTTGCCGAGGCAGTTCTAACTACACCTGTATAAACAGGACTGCAGGGAAGTTCACACAGCAGCCAGGCGGAGCCCACAGCAGCTCAGCAAAGCCTCTGCAGGCAGACAGTGACTAGGCTGCCCCCTCGCTGGGCAGGGCGGCCCTGATAAAAAGTCAGCAGCACAAAGGAAACTCATAAATAAAGCCCTAACTACCCGGGACAGAGCACCTGGGAAAAAAAAGGGGGGGTTTATGAGTTCTGCTGCAGGAGACTTAAACGTACCTGCCCAGCAGCTCTAAATGAACAATGGAGATCACAGCTCAACACTTGAGCTCCTATAAAGGACAGACTGTCTCCTCAAGCAGCTCTCTGACTCCCGTATATCCAGAGTCACCTCATAAAGGAGAGCTCAGACTGACATTTGGTGGGTATCCTTCTGGGGCAAAGATAGCAGAAGAAGTAAACTGGAAGCAACCCTTACTGTTCTGCAGCCACTGCAGGCGATCCCCAGGCAAGCAGGGCCTGGAGTGGACCTCAGCAGCCCTACAGCAGAGGGGTCTGACTGTTAGAAGGAAAACTAAGAAACAGAAGGAAATAACTTCATCGTAAACAAACTAGACATCCACTCAGAGACCCAATCTGAAAGTCAACAACTTCAAAGATGACAGGTGGATAAATCCACAAAGATGGGAAGAAACCAGTGCAAAAGGGATGAAAGCACCTGAAACCAGAATGCCTCTCCTCCTACAAGGGATCACAACTCCTCACCAGCAAGGGAACAAGGCTGGATGGAGAATGAGTGTGATGAATTGACAGAATCAGGCTTCAGAAGGTGGATAATAAGAAACTTCTGTGACCTAAAAGAACATGTTCTAATCCAATGCAAAGAAACTAAGACCCTTGAAAAAAGATTTGATGAAATGCTAGTGAGAATAGACAACTTAGAGAGGAATATAAGTGAATTGATGGAGCTGAAAAACACAACACAAGAACTTCACGAAGTATGCACAAGTTTCAATAGCTGAATTGACCAAGCAGAAGAAAGGATATCAGAGATCAAAGATCAACTCAATGAAATAAAATGAGAAGGCAAGATTAGAGACAAAAGGGTAAAAAGGAATGAACAAAGTCTCCAAGAAATATGGGACTATGTGAAAAGACCTAATCTACATTTGATAGGTGTACCTGAATGTGTCGAAGAGAATGAATCCAAGCTGGAAAATACTCTTCAGGATATCATCCAGGAAAACTTCCCCAACCTAGCAAGGCAGGCCAATATTCAAGTCCAGTAAATACAGAGAACCCCACAAAGATATTCCTCAAGAAGAGCAACCTCAAGGCATATAATCATCAGATTCACCAGGGTTGAAATGAAGGAAAAAATGCTAAGGGCAGCCAGAGAGAAAGGTCAGGTTACCCACAAAGGGGAGCCCATCAGACTCACAGCATATCTCTCAGCAGAAACCCTACAAGTCAGAAGAGAGTGGGGGCCAATATTCAACATCCTTAAAGAAAAGAACTTTCAACCCAGAATTTCATATCCAGCCAAACTAAGCTTCATAAGTGAAGGAAAAATAAAATCCTTTGCGAACAAGCAAGTACTCAGAGATTTCATCACCACCAGGTCTGCTTTACAAGAGCTCCTGAAAGAGGCACTAAACATAGAAAGGAACAACCAGTACCAGTCACCCCAAAAACATACCAAAGGGTAAAGAGCATCAACACAATGAAGAAACTGCATCAACTAATGGGCAAAACAGCCAGCTAGCATCAAAATGGCAGGATCAAATTCACACATAACAATATTAACCCTAAATGTAAATTGGCTAAATGCCCAATCAAAAGACACAGACTGGCAAATTAGATAAAAAGCCAAAACCCATCGGTGCACTGTATCCAGGAAACCCATCTCACATGCAAGGATACACAAAGCCTCAAAATAAAGGGATGGAGGAAGATTTACCAAGCAAATGGAGAGCAAAAAAAAGCAGGAGTTGCAATTCTCATCTCTGATAAAATAGACATTAAAGCAACAAAGATTAAAAGAGACAAAGAAGGACATTACATAATGGTAAAAGGATCAATGCAACAAGAAGAGCTAACGATCCTAAATATATACGCACCCAATACAGGAGCACCCAGATACATAAGGCAAATTCTTAATGACTTACAAAGAGACTTAGACTCCCACACAATAATAGTGGGAGACTTTAACACCCCATTGTCAATATTAGACAGATCAACGAGACAGAAAATTAACAAGGATATCCAGGACTTGAACTCAGACCTGGATCAAGCAAACCTAATAGATATTTACAGAACTCTCCACCCCAAATCCACAGAATATACATTCTTCTCTGCACCACATCACACCTGCTCTAAAATTGACCACATAATTGGAAGTAAATCACTCCTCAGCAAATGCAAAAGAATGGAAATCATAACAAAGTCTCTCAGATCACAGTGCAATCAAGTTAGAACTCAGAATTCAGAAACTAACTCAGAACCTCACAGCTTCATGGAAACTGAACAACTGGCTCTTGAATGCTGACTGGATAAACAATGAAATGAAGGCAGAAATAAAGATGTTCTTCAAAACCAACAAGAATGAAGACACAACATACAAGAATCTCTGGGACACATTTAAAGCAGTCTCTAGAGGAAAATATATAGCAATAAATGCCCACATGAGAAGCAAGGAGAGATCTCAAATTGACACCCGATCACCAAAATTGAAAGAGTTAGAGGAGCAAGAACAAAAAAACTCAAAACCTAGCAGAAGACAAGAAATAACTAAGATCAGAGCAGAACTAAAGGAGATAGAGACACAAAAAACCCTTCAAAAAAATCAATAAATCCAGGAGCTGGCTTTTTGAAAAGATCAACAAAATAGACAGACCACTAGCCAGATTAATAAAAAAGAAAAGAGAGAATAATCAAATAGATGCAATAAAAAATGATAAAGGGGATATCACCACAGATTCCACAGAAATTCAAGCCATCATCAGAGATTATTACAAACAACTCTATGCACATAAACTAGTAAACCTGGAAGAAATGGATAAATTCCTGGACACTTGCATCCTCCCAAGCCTAAACCAGGAAGAAGTCAAAACCCTGAATAGACCAATAACAAGGTCTGAAGTTGAGGCAGTAATTAACAGCCTACCACCCAAAAAAAGCCTAGGTCCAGATGGGTTCACAGCCGAATTCTACCAGACATACAAAGAGGAACTGGTACCATTCCTTCTGAAACTATTCCAAATAATCCAAAAAGAAGGAATCCTTCCTAAATCATTTTATGAGACCAACATCATCCTGATACCAAAAGCTACAGAGACTCAGCAAGAAAAGAAAACTTTAGTCCAATATCCATGATGAACATAGATGCAAAAATCTTCAATAAAATACTGGCAAGCTGATTGCAACAGCACCTCAAAAAGCTTATCCACCATGATCAAGTAGGATTCATCCCGGGGATGAAAGACTGGTTCAACATACACAAGTCTATAAACATAATTCACCACATAAACAGAACCAAAGACAAAAACCACATGATTATCTCAATTGATGCAGAGAAGGCCTTTGACAAAATTCAACAGCCCTTTATGCTAAAAACCCTCAATAAATTAGGTATTGACGGAACGTATCTCAAAATAATAAAAGCTATTTACGACAAACTAACAGCCAATATCATACTGAATGGGCAAAAACTGGAAGCATTCCCTTTGAAATGTGGCACTAGACAAGGATGCCCTCTCTCACCACTGCTATTCAATATAGTTCTGGAAGTTCTAGCCAGAGCAGTCAGGCAAGAAAAAGAAATAAAGGGTATTCAAATAGGAAAGGAGGACATCAAATTGTCTCTATTTGCAGACGACATGATTGTATATCTAGAAGACCCCATCGTCTCAGCCCAAAATCTCCTGAAACTTATAAGCAACTTCAGCAAAGTCTCAGGATACAAAATCAATGTGCAAAAATCACAAGCATTCCTATACACCAATAACAGACTTAAAGAGAGCCAAATCAAGAACGAACTGCCATTCACAATTGCTACAAAGAGAATAAAATACCTAGGAATACAACTAACAAGGAACATAAAGGACCTCTTCAAGGAGAACTACAAGCCACTGCTCAACGAAATAAGAGAGGACACAAACAGATGGAGAAACATTCCATGTTCATGGTTAGGAAGAATTGATATCTTGAAAATGGCCATACTGCCCAAAGTAATTGACAGATTCAATGCTATCCCCATCAAGCTACCAATGGCCCTCCTCACAGAACTGGAAAAAAACACCTTAAACTTCATATGGAACCAAAAGAGAGCCCGCATAGCCAAGTCAATTCTATGCAAAAAGAACAAAGTGGGAGGCATCATGCTACTGGACTTCAAACTATACTACAAGGCTACAGTAAAAAAAACAGCATGGTACTGGTACCAAAACAGAGATATAGACCAATGGAACAGAACAGAGGCCTCGGAGACAACACAACATATCTACAACCATCTGATCTTTGACAAACCTGACAAAAACAAGCAATGGGGAAAGGATTCCTTGTTTAATAAATGGTGTTTGGAAAACTGGCTAGCCATGTGCAGAAAGCAGAAACTGGACCCCTTCCTGACACTTTACCCTAAAATTAACTCCAGATGGATTAAAGACTTAAACATAAGGCCTAACACCATAAAAACCCTAGAAGAAAATCTAGGTAAAACCATTCAGGACATAGGCGTAGGCAAGGACTTCATGACGAAAACACCAAAAGCATTGGCAACAAAAGCCAAAATAGACAAATGGGACCTAATCAAACTCCACAACTTCTGCACGGCAAAAGAAACAGTCATTAGAGTGAATCGGCAACCAACAGAATGGGAAAAAATTTTTGCAGTCTACCCATCTGACAAAGGGCTGATATCCAGAATTTACAAAGAACTAAAACATATTTACAAGAAAAAATAAACAAGCCCATTCAAAAGTAGGTGAAGGATATGAACAGACACTTTACAAAAGAAGACATACGTGAGGCCAACAAATGTGAAAAAATGCTCATCATCACTGGTCATTAGAGAAATGCAAATCAAAACTACATTGAGATACCATCTCATGCCAGTTAGAATGGTGATTATTAAAAATCTGGAGACAACAGATGCTGCAGAGGATGTAGAGAAATGGGAACACTTTTACACTGTTGGTGGGAGTGTAAATTAGTTCAACCATTGTGGAAGACAGTGTGGCAATTCCTCAAGGACCTAGAAAGAGAAATTCCATTTGACCCAGCAATCCCATTACTGGGTATATATCCAAAGGATTACAAATCGTTCTACTATAAGGACACATGCACACAAATGTTCATTGCAGCACTGTTTACAATAGCAAAGGCTTGGAACCAACCCAAATGCTCATCGATGATAGACTGGACAGGGAAAATGTGGCACATATACACCCTGGAATATTATGTAGCCATCAAAAACGATGAGTTCACGTCCTTTGTAGGGACATGGATGAACCTGGAAACCATCATTCTCAGCACACTGACACAAGAACAGAAAATCAAACACTGCATGTTCTCACTCATAGGCGGGTGTTGAACGATGAGAACACATGGACACAGGGAGGGGAGCATCACATACTGGGGTCTGTTGGGGGGAAATAGGGGAGGGATGGTGGGGGGTGGGGAGTTGGGGAGAGATAGCATGGGAGAAATGCCAGATATAGGTGAAGGGGAGGAAGGTAGCAAATCACACTGCCATGTGTGTACCTATGCGACAATCTTGCATGTTCTTCACATATACCTCAAAACCTAAAAAGCAATAAAAAGACTGAAAGGGGTACATAAACACTTTCAATGAGTCACTCTCCTATTCCTTCCGATAGTCACTCTTCCTGAGAATGGATGCAGAATTTCTTGCGCACAGACACACACACACACTCACATATATGCACACATAATAAATTCTTGTATGGTCATCAACATATTTTGTTATAATTTTGTCTTATCTTTTTCACCCAAGTCAAAATCCTACATGTAAGCTCAATGCTTAGTTTCTGTCCTTAGTGCCCCACATAAAGTAGTATTTTTGTATATGTAAGTAGAGAAAATACTTGTTGACTTAGAGAGTGAATGATGGCATTATTTTTAATTCCAAAAACTTATTTGATTTGTATAATCACATAATTAACAGTTTTATTTTACAAATAATAAATCGTTGAAAGTAACAGAATCAGGACTCAAAAATTGCTTATTTAGAGACTAGTTATAATCAATGAGTATTTGAGGAAAAAGCATTTATTAGGCATCCACTTACTCTGTGCCTAGAACCATGCTAGGTGCTAGGGTCACAAGCATAAATCAGATAAGATGCCTATTATTAAGAAGTTTATAGTTTATGAAAGACAACCAGCACATAGGTCAAATTTCATTTTTCAGTGTAATAAGGTCAATGAAGATGAGTTTAAATTCTGGGGGATGCAGAGGATACACAGTTATGTAGCAACCTGTGATTCCACCAACATAACACTCAATATACTCTAGTGTAATTGCCAATTGAAGAAATAACTGACTTCTCTAAAAGATCGTAAGCTCCAAGAGATCAGTGCCTCTGTTACATTCACTGTAATCTCCCAAGTAACTAGCAGAGATCTTGGCACATAATAGGCACTAAATAACCTCATGAGCAAATGAATGAATAAATGATATTAATAAATGAATAAATGACTGCTATTGCTACCAACAGCTGGAGGAGAAAGTCAACAAAATAGAATTTTACTTTAGAAGCCAGGACTCCAGAGTCAGATGTACCTGATTTTGAATCCCAGCTCCCCTACTTACTAACTGGGTGGACTAAGGTGTTGCCTTTCTAGACCTGGGTTTTTATATCTTTTAAATGGAAATAATACTATTACCTAACTCTAGCTTTATGATAGGTTTAAGATAATAAATGTGGATGTTCAGCACACTGCTTAAAGCTTAGTAGGCACTTATTAAATACTTACCATTTTATAAATATTAGTAATTTCCATATTTTTCTCTTGTCATTTATTGTAGAAGCAGAGGGAAAAAGTAGCAACATGTCTTCTCAATGTAAATTTAATAATAATGCTTCACACTTGACAAGAGAATAAAACAGCTTCCCAAACCTTCTTTTGAAATGTTAATAGTTACTAGTTTTGACATACTAATAATTTTCACAATTTGAAATTCAAAGGCTTTTATGTCCTTATTTGAAGTTTCTATATGAGAAATTGATTATAAATTAAGTATATTCTTTAAAATAATATTCAGTTAAATTGATTGAGGCGTTTGTTTTGAAGACTATAATGGTTCTCATTTTATATTGAAAGCTTTAGAAAATATAAATAAATTTTTGTTATAATAAATTTTCCTTCAGGGATTTATCTCAGGAATCAGTCACTAGATATATGCAACGATTTCAATACAAGTTTGTTCATGTTAGTGATATTTAGAGTAAAATTGAAAATCTAAGTATCTGATAATGATAAGTGGTTAAGTAAAT
Source organism: Aotus nancymaae (assembly GCF_030222135.1). Classification (NCBI taxonomy): domain Eukaryota; kingdom Metazoa; phylum Chordata; class Mammalia; order Primates; family Aotidae; genus Aotus; species Aotus nancymaae. The sequence goes on along the minus strand of NW_026988421.1, from coordinate 45,213,286 downwards.
TGTAACTCAATGGAATACTATGATGCCATTAAATATGATGGTATAAAGAATATCAGCAACATGAAGCAGTGCTTCCAATATATTAACTAAGCAGATTTAAAACTGTAAATACATTAAACATACACAAATACAAACGTGTATATAAGTATTCATGTATTTATAAGTAGATGTATATAATGCCAAAGTACATAATCAAAATAGCAAGGATATTTTACTTAAGAATAAAATATTTTTTATTTTATTTTCTGGGGGGCTTTTTATGATTAATTTATATATGCTGGAGTATAAACAGCACTTTTAAAATGTAGCATAGCACTATATACTTTCAATTTTACCACTTAGGATTTAAAGGCTTTATCTAGGGGCTTTTAAGCAATTTTTTTTTTCAAAAGTTCCATTTTGAAAGGCTTAACTGGGTAAAGAACACTTGGCATAAAATCTGATGACCAATACATTTGTACTTATTAGATTTGCCACAGCTATAAAATTTTGTAAGTATATTTGTTTTATTTTAAATGCTTTAGAATTAAAATTCACATGAAAAGCTGGTTTGGTAATTCTGCATTTTTATAGAGCAATAAAACTTATTGTTATTTAACCCTCTATCCTGCTTCTTTGTATATTTCTTTCTTAAGAAAGTAAAAGATATACTATTTTATCATAAGGACTTATAATAAGTCAAATAGGCATCTGTGTTAAGCAGAATAATCTTCCCTGGAAAACGTTCTAATTCCCAGAACTACCGAATAGGTTGCCTTACATGGCAAAGAAAAATTAAGGTTGCAGATAGAATTGAGGGCACTGATTAGCTGACTTTAACATAGGGTGATTATCGTGGATTATCTTGGTGGGCTAAATATAATCACAAGGGTCCTTAAAAGTGAAAAAACAAGGCAGAACAGTCGAAGTCATGCAATATGAAAAGGACTCAATTCTTCTTGACCGGCTTTGAAGATGCAAGAAGGGCTCCTGAGCTACAGAAAGCAAGAAGCTTCTAAATACTGCAAAATGCCAGAAAACAGATTCTCCCTTACAGCCTCCAAAAGGGAGGCAGACCCTGTGACTACCTTTATTTTAGCCCAGTGAGATGCATGCCAACATTTTAACCTATAAAAACTACAAGAAAATTAAGCTGTGTTGCTTTAAGCTGTGAAGTTTCTGGTAATGCGTTGTAACAGCAGTGGGAAACCAACACATTGCCTGAATATTAAAAGGGCAAAATCAAATTTTTAATCTTTCTCCTTAAATTTGCTCCTCCTCTGCACTTTCTCACTCAAGAAACAGCCTGGCATCTGTACAGCTGCTGAAATCATAAATTTTTGAGTCATCCTTGACTTCTTCCTTTTATAGCTAATTCTGCAAAGATTCTGGTCAGCTCTGCCTTCTAAATATACACAACTGAAGTACTTCTCATCATTTCCACTGCTATCAAGTTAGCTAGCGATAGCCACTATTTCCTCAAAGACTGAAATACCAATTCAATTCTGTCTTCTTGTTTTCAGCCTAGACCCATCATAGATTCTTCCTCAATTAGGAGTCAGAAGAATGTCTTTGAATATGTAATTCCATTCATGCCATTCTGCTCGAAGTCTTCTTATGGCCTTTCATCTTAATGAAATGAGGTAGTTCTTACCATGGCCTACAAAATTCTACATGAGTTGGCCCCCAGAAACCTCTTAATGACATTCTTTGCCACATTTTCCTCCGTCATACTGTGCCAGCCATATAGTCCTCTTCATTGCTTTCGAAAGCTACACGCACATTACTGCAGACGTATTTTCCCTTGCTGATGGAATGTTCTCCCCAGATACCTATCCACATGGCTGACTCTATCACTTCATTCTGATTTTCCCTGACACACTGTCTAAAACAGTCTGTTTTCTCTCCCATTACTCTGTGTCTCCTTGTCCTATTTTATTTTTCTCTTGGCACTTACCACTACTCGTTTATTTGTTTTCTGTGTCTTGCCTCATTTGAACGTAATTGCTATGAGAACAGAGATGTGATCTATTTTTGTGAGTGTTCACTACTATAGTTCCCTTATCCAAATCAGTGTCTGAGTCATAGGAGGTGTTCAGTAGATGTTTTTCAACAGAGGAATAGTGATGCTTCAATTTTCATCTTAAGCAGATGCTTAAAACCGTTCATCTGTTCAGAAGCCTTCAGTCAACTCTTTTGCAAAACTCAAAGCAGTTAAATTTGCCACATTGGATGAATAATTTTTATCCATAAAGGAAATCATAGAGATCCTGGAAAAAACTGAAAAGTGTTTTTAAAAAAGAAACAACCACATAAAGAAGCTCAAGGCTCAAATTGTGTCAGATCATGAACTCTCAGACTGTCTGGAGTCACATTTTACCTAATTTTGCCTTTGATAAGCTGTGCTATCTTGGGCAAGTTACTTCTCTGTACCTCCATTTCTTATCTATAAAATAGAAATAATAGTAATACCTTCTACATAGTGTTGTTATAAGGATTAAATAGCATTTGATCTTTGAATAGTGCCTGTCATATACTAAATATACATATAGTTTTGTAAATAAATGTCTTTCTTTTCAAGTTATAGTTTTTCTTCAGAAAATACAAAAAAGAAAACATTTTGCTTGTTTTTTTTTGTTTTGTTTTTGAGACAGAGTCTCACTCTGTCACCTAGGCTGGAGAGTGGTGGCGTGCTCCAGGCTCACTGCAATCTCTGCCTCCTGGATTCAAGTAATTCTCTTGCCTCAGTCTCCTGAGTAGCTGTGACTACAAGCATGCGCCACCATATCTGGCTAATTTTGTATTTTTAGTAGAGATGGGGTTTCACCCATTTTTGACAGGATGGTCTAGAACTCTTGACCTTGTGATCTGCCTGCCTCGGCCTCCTAAAGTGCTAGGATTACAGGCGTGAGCTACCATGCCTGGCCTGTTTTTCAAAACTATAACACTGAAGTTAAACCTGGCAAACATAGATACCAAAGATCAAATCACAGTAATAGCATGTTTGAACATAAGTGTAAATATCATACAAATAAATATTAACAAATAGTTTAGCAGTATAGTTCAGATATGTTACAAAATTACAAAGCATGATTCAAACCAGAAATGCAAGGATGATTCAGTAGTATAAAATCTATTAACATGGGAGGAGAAATATTATCTTAATTAACGATGGGGAATTTGACAAAATTAAATTTCCATCATTAGTAATGGAGAAAATAGTTCCTAATTATCTTTCTTTCAAAATTTTCTGAAACACATATTAATTTTTATGAATAAAAACCACGCTAGGAATAGAGACAGTGCCAGTTCAAAAAACTGATATAATGTAATAAAAATATTTTAACTAATTTAATAAACAATATTTAACTAGCACTATCATAAAATTCTAGAAATAAACTGTTTATCTTCACAGAAGAATCTAGACAAATTTTCTAGGTTTCTTAAACTCACAGACAAAATTTACTAAACATTAGTAAATATTACTATTACTATGTAGGAATTAGATTGTAGTAATTTTTACTCAAATTATATCAAAATGCCTAGGATTAAAATGCCAAGCCCCGGGTGAGTTCACATGACTGGTCTAAGGTAGAATTTCCAAACTTTTTGTTCCCAGGATCCCCTTCACCCTCTTGGAATTGCTGAGGATTCTAACTCTTTAATGTTTATCTGGGTCACTCCATCTATTAATATTTACTATGCTAACAGTTACAATAAATATTTTTAAAATAGTAAAAATAAACATCCTTTTCTTTTAGATGGCATCTTGCCATATTACCCAGGCTGGTCTTGAACATATTGGACTCAAGTATTCCTCTCACCTCAGCCTCTGGGGTAGTTGGACTACAGATATATGTGCTACTGTGCTGGACTAATTTTCTTTATTTTTTAAAGATGGGCTTTCACTATGTTGGTCATGTTAATTTCTTAACTCCTGGCTTCAAGTGATCCTCCTGGCTCAGCCTCTCAAGTAGCTAGGATTATAGGCATGAGCCACCATGCCTGACAATAAATCCATTTTATGTTAAAAAAAAAAACTTACTTTATGAAAAATGGGTCCCAGGGATCCCCAGAGGTCCCCTGACCACACTTTGAAAACTATTGGTTTGAAATTAGTCATCCTTCTATCCAGTGAATGAGGGGCTCTAAAACACAGTCAGTGTTAGGCAATCAGTCCCCCAGCCATAGGGTTTGGATCATGAATAGAGAAATTACTCAGTTCAGACCAGTGACTCTTAAGGAGAAAATGGGGCTTCTGAGAAATTAGTTTTCCCTCTTAAGGGTTTTACCTTCTTTTATCTCTGTTTTCCCTTGGGTGTTGTGACATGTGAGACAGTCATAGATTTTCATTTGCCTTGGACAGTTCTGGTTTATGCCCACTGTCCTAAAGTGAGTATTAATTGCACTACCTTTCACTCTCCAAAATTTTCCAATGTAAATGATAAATTACACAGTTGCCTTAGAAATATAGATACAAAACAAAGGATTGCATTGGCTATTTTTCCAGTATGAAAAAAGCAGAACAAAAGCAAAGCTAAGGAAACAGCCAAGGAAATCACAGAGAACAGCCAGAGAGACATTTGGTCTGAAATTTTCTGGCTGAATTACTAGAATATATTTATATTCCAATTTATTTCCTTCCTTTTGAAATCAATTTGAATTGGGATCTCTAGTAACTTCAGCTAAAGGCAACCTAACTGATACATTCCATCACCTCAAGTTATAAGAGCTTGATGCATATTCTTCCAGATTTCTCCCTGGTCATACAACACATACATTCTCTTACATACATATTTCACATAATAGGTGTTTGGTCAAAGTTTGTTTTAAGGATAATGGAGTTATTACACATGTATTTAATAACATATCTCACTGCTTTTTAATAATTTCATAATATTTTATCGTATAAATGTATCATCATTTTTCTCCTGTTCTTGTGCATATGGGTTGTTTTCAGGTTTTGTCACTATTAATAATGTAGAAATGATTATTTTTATAACATATTCTTTGTCTGTTGCTTTTATTAGGATAGATTCTGAAATCTGGGATTGCTTAATCAAAAGGTGAGGATTGTTGTTCTTAAAGTAATAAGCAAACACTGTAGATGGAAAAGTACTCCTGTAAATAAAAACCTCAAGATATAGTAGAAGAAGCAATGATCTTAAGTTGTAAGAAGCAATCATCTTAAGCAATGATCTTAAGGAGGAAGATCTTCTTCCTCCTCATGGTAAAGTTAGGGAAAGAGAGAGGTTTAGAATTTAATTGACCCATTTTTATTATTACCTAACTACTCAATTTGCCCAGATGTTTCTGGAACAGAAAGTGGATGAGAATTAAAGGAAGATACAGTCTTTCCATTGGGGAAATCTTTCCCCACATTGGCATGTTAAAGATATACATTTTACATGTTATACACAATCAGTAACTATATAAAATATAGACACATAAATTTTACTTAATTGACAATAGACATTTTTATTAGTAACCAGAAAACTTCACAAATCAAGATAGAATGTGGAAGATTAAACTCTTGAAAACCATTTGTCTTTATTACCTTATGGGGCATATAAGAAGACATAAGCCTAATAGTGTCTCATTTAGGGAATAAAATGAATAATTTATTTTAAGGCTCTGGTGTTAAGACTTACGTAACTATTCATAAATGAGTAAAAGGAGGTTTTGAATCAATCATCAGATTATTTTTCTATTATTATCCATGTAAAAAATTACTGTGTCCTGGTTTTATACCAGTGTTCAATTTATAAACACAAAGTTTTACGTTTCTAACTTTCTCTGTTTTGCAACTTGCATATGGAATAAAGGATGGAGAAGGAAGACAGAAGATGAAGATGGAAGTTATGATTAAAATAAATAATTCATCAATTTCTTTTATTTACCTTCTAACTACAGGATATAAGCAGTTCATCCAATCAGAAAATTCATTCATTGCTCATAGAGTTCAAGAACTACACTGAATTTCATACCCATAAATTTTGGAGGTATCAAATTATAATTCAATTCATTAAAGCAGACACAAAGCTTTGGAAAACAACATTATATTAAAATGTTGCCCTGAGCATTTCAATTAATGTGTTTATGTGGATATAAAATACACAAACTTGATACAATATAACAAATGTAGTCTAAGGTTTCTCTCCTACCCATCTATTTTTCCCAAGACTTTTTACTAGATGCTTTTCCAGAGACAGACGACAACACACATATATGTGTAGTACTTCTGTTACTACAAATGATAGCCTCCTATACTACTGAAAACATCATGCTTTTCCTTAACGTCACATCATATAATTACAATTCAGTATATATGGAGCATATAGTTCTTTTTAACCAGTTTCATATACTCTACTAGTCATTTTTTTATTAGACATCTATATTGTTTTTCTATTATCATTATACATAAGCTGCAATCAATATCTTTGCACGTGTCCTTTGTATATGTAGGAAGATTCTAGAAGTCAAAGGGTATATAAATTTTACATTTTGACAGTATTGCAAAATTGCCTTGTATAGAGAGGTTGAACCCATTCCACTAATTGTGCATGAGTTGTCTGCATCCTTATACTCTCAGTCACAAAATCTTTTAAACTTTGAAATTTGCAAATCAAAAATGGTACACAACTTTCGGTGTTGTCTGATTGTAGGAGGTTGAGATTTATCTTATGTTTAAGGCTTCTTTAAATTTTTTTTTTTGGTCCCTGCTGTTTCTAACCTTTGCTCATTTTATTTCCTATTGAGATTTTTAAATATTTTCTATTAGTCATTTGTTAATAAATTCATTGTAAATGTTTTGCTGCTCTTTATGTGTAGTACTTATGGTAAACACGTGTCCTTAGTTTGTCATTTATGTTTATTATTATTTTTCTTATAGATAATTTTAAATTTTAACATAGATAATTTTAATATTATAATAAATTAAAAATCATCTTTTTTTTGTCAGGATTTGGTATAATTCTTAGAATGGTTAATTCTCAGATTTTTTCTTTAAACATTTATTCAGTCACTAGATTTATTTTTCTTATTTAAATCTCTAAACCATCTGAAATGTATTTTGGTATAATAAGTGATTACAAATTTAGCCATTTGCCTCAACCCAGTTACTGACTAACTCTCTTTACTTAAGAGAGAGACAATGCCATTTTTGTGTAGTAAATTATATTAAATATATATATATTTAGAAAACATAAAACATTATGTTTTCATTACTAGCAAAGGTAGCTTCTCCTGTATTTCATCATTTTTCAGAATTTTTCTGGCCATATTTGAGTTCAGGATTGTTCTTCCAAGAAGCAAACTTATTAGGGTACTATGCAAAAAGATCGGGACCAGTAGTGGGATTTAGAAAATATCTAATATAATTCTATTTAACTTTACTTTTTAAACGTCAAACAAGAAATGTTGATTTTCGTTAAAAGGAGAAGACACGTCACTAGGGTTGCAGATATGGCATCGACTTAAATATTTTCTGCAGAAAACACTTCCAACAACGTCATTCCAGTGAGTTTTTCCTCAGAACATTCCTGTACTGAGGTATTCAGTTGTTGTTATTTGGGAAATGGAGCATATTATCTGAATTCCTACAACAAAAGAAAATTGTGGGTATGTGTTCTTTTTTTCTCTTTTGTCATGTTTTCTGATCTAGTTTCCACTAATTAAGCAGTAATTTAGTCTCTTACACTTTGAAGTTTCACTCATTACCTGGCTTCTGTAAGTCAACAAAAGGCAACATCTAAAGCTCTTAGTATTGGACCATCACTTTGGGGACTGCTAATTGAATGTAATTACTTTATTTTGTGCCAGGGCTCATACTTGCAACATTGCCTTGTAATAATTTAAATTGTCTGCATACTGCAGGGGGACTGTTTGACGCCAGAGTGGAGACGGTCAGGCAGCCACTCGGGCCTTGGAAGCAAAGTCAAAAGTAAGGAGACATTGTCATTTGGCTACCTACTCATTAGCTGCCCTCTACGGCTGTCTGTTGTTTTGAGTGAACAGGATGTGTCGTGACTGAATCTTGCCCCTAAAAATAGCTGTGAAAACATGCATTTCGGATGTACAGTAATTGGTTGCTTAGTTGATCGCAGATCTTTTTAAAGACTTTGGGAAAAGGCAAGATATTTTTAAACTATGACCTTACCATGCAATACCACATTACTTTTCTCTCTCTCTCCTATCTCTCTCAATCTCTCTATGTGCATACATAATGTATATATGCATTTGTCTCTCTCTATATATGTGTGTGTGTGTGTGTGTGTGTGTGTGTGTGTACAGAGAGAAGAGTTGTAATGGCAAAAATTCAAAATGATACAACTAAAATTTAGAGTTGTCTTTTTAAATCCTGCTGGAGGTATTTGAAGCATGATGTGTAGCTAGTCCTTTTGCCATTTCCCTGGTCTGATATTTTGGCAACCACTTTGCTTCCAAGAGGTTGCATTGCTAAAACTTTTTTTTTTTTTTTTTGATACAGCATAGTAGAAGAAAGTTAATTGTAGAAAGGGGAAATTACAAGCCTGAAACCCTTAACAGGCTCAGGAAAAGCTCTCTGACCCACACACTAGGTGCAATCCAACCTGAATTTTCACCTCTACTTGGGTGATTAATCATAAGGTGAATCTGGCCTCACCGGCTCTAATAATAGGGCTTGCCTTTGGCTCTTTGTGGACCAGGGAAATAAGAGCATCTTTCCTGAGTGTCAGAATACTCCCCATTTGTTAATGGTGCCAGCAGGTCTACACCACTGGCAGTTAAAGCTAATATGAGCCTTTCATTCCCAAATTGCACACAGGGGTTTTTTCTAAGTACTACAGTTTTGAAAGAAAGAGTAACATATATGGCAATAGGAAACAAAAGTTACTTAAAAAGATATCAAATTAAATAAAATTCATGCAAATCTTTGATTTACCTGTATCTGTTCTAATTATTTCTTCATGTTGCTTGGAAGAATACAATGACCAACAAAGCAATAGACGCCAATTCTTTCCTGATATGTGTGTGTTTACTGTATGCTTTTTTTTTTTTTTTTTTTTTTTTGAGGCAGAGTTTTGCTCTTGTTGCCCAGGCTGGAGTGCAATGGTGTGATCTTAGCTCACCACAACCTCTGCCTCCCGGGTTCAAGTGATTCATCTACCTCAGCCTCCCGAGTAGCTGGGATTTCAGGCATATGCCACTACAGCCAGCTAATTTTGTATTTTTAGTAGAGATGAAGTTTCTCCATGTTGGTCAGGCTGGTCTCGAACTCCCAACCTCAGGTGATCTGCCCGCCTCGTTTTCCTAAAGGGCTGGGATTACAGGCATAAGCAACCACATCCGGCCTACTGTATGCTTTTAAAAAACATAATTCAAATACCATAATACTTTTCAAAGCACACAATTCAGTTGTTTTCAATATGTTCACAAAGCTATATAGCCATAACCACTCTCTAATTTCATGCAATTTTCATCTCCCCAATGTCAAATTCCACATCCATTAGCAGTCACTCCCCATTCAATCCTTAACAACCCATGGTAATATTTTCTCCACATTCTGTCTCAGAATTTGCCTATTCTACAAACATTTTCTATAAATGGACTCCAGTGATATGTGGCCTTTTGTGACTGCTTTCTTTTGCTTGGCGTAGGTTTTCTTTTTCTTTCTTTTTTATATTTTTTGAGATGGAGTCTTGCTATTGCCAGACTGGAGTGCAGTGACATGATCTCAGCTCACTGCAACCTCCACCTCCTGGGTTCACATGATTCTTCTGCCTCAGCCTCCCAAGTAGCTGGGACTACAGGTGTGAACCACCACATCCAGCTAATTTTTGTATTTTTGGTAGAGACGAGGTTTCGCCCTGTTGGCCAGGATCGTCTCGAACTCCTGACCTCAGGAGTTTGGGAGGCCGCCTCGGCTTGCCAAAGTGCTGGGATTACAGGGCTGAGCCTAAGATTTTCAAGGCTCGTTCATGTTGTAACTTGTATCAGTACTTCCTTCTTTTTAAAGTTGCAATAATATTATATTGTTTAAACACATCACATTTTGTGTATCCACTCTTCACTAGTAGATGGTTGTTTTCTCTTTGTAGCTATTTTGAATAATGCTGCTATGAACATTTATATACAAGTTTTTGTGTGGACATATATTTTCAATTCTCTTTTGTATATCCCTAGGGGTGGAATTGCTGGGTCATATGATGACTCTGTATTTAACTTTCTGAGGAAAGGGTTTGCACCATTTAACACTCTCACCAGAAATCTAATCTATGAGGGCTTCAAATTCTCCCCATCTTCAAAACTTTTTAACATCCATCTTTTTTTTATTATAGCCAACCCAATAGTTATGAATAGGTTTTTATCTGCATTTCCCTAATGACTAATGATGTTGAGCACATGTTTGTGTATTCATTGGTCATTTACATATCTTCTTTAGAAAAATGCCTACTCAAGTCCTTTTCCCTTTTAAAGTTAGGTTATTGTCTTTTCATTATTGAGTTGTAACAGTTCTTTGTATATTCTGGATAGCAGACTATTATCAAATATATAACCTGCAAATATCTTCTCCCATTCTTTGGGTTGTCTTTTTTCTTTGTTGTTGGTGTTATTGTCAAGTTTATCTATTTTTTTTCTTTTTTATCTTGTGCTTTTGATTTGGCATTTAGAAAACTATTGCATAATCCTAGGTACCAAAATGTACCCCTGTGTTTTCTTCCAAGAGTGTTGTAGTTTTAGTTCTAGCATTTCAGTGTTTATTCATTTTGAGTTAATTTTTTAACATGTTGTGAAATAAGAGTCCTACTCAACTCTTTTGCAGAAGAATATCCAGTTGTCCTAGGATCACTTTTTGAAAAGACTATTCTTTTCCCATTTAATGGTCTTGGCACCTGTGCTGAAAATTAAGTTCCCATGTATGGATTTATCTCTGGGTTTTCGATTATATTCCATTGAATTATATGTTTATCCTTTTGCCAGTATCATATAGTCTTGATTTCTGTAACTCTGTAGTAGGTTTTATAATCAGGGAGTGTGACTCTTCCAACTGTGTCCGTCTTTCAAGATTGTCTTGGCAGTGTCTTTCAAGATTGTCTTGGGTGTGTTTTTAATTCTAACGTAATTATAATCAAAATTACAATGCAAATTTTGACCTGAAAAAACCTGAAAGCATAATTTGGTTTGTAAAAAGTGTTTTTAAAGATTGTTTCATAAAATTAATCATTTCAAATTACCTGAATTTTTCAGTCTACTAACCACTCTTCAGTAATAAACGAGCCTTTTAGTAAATGCCCTAACTCATCCAAAAGCCAATTTATATTCAGCAAATTAATGTTTTAGAATGCTAAATTATTGTGGGAATAAAGAATGCTATCGAATATTTTGAATTATACACTTAGTAGATAATTTGTGTCAAAATACCTATGTTTAAGTTCTGTTATTCATTGCTGATGAACTAGAGCAAGGAAGTTTGTCTAATCTTGATTTTCCTAATTTAAATTTATTACAAGTTTATGTTCCAGGCAGGTAGAAGGAGGAAAGGGGAAGTGAAGAAAACATGCTTCCCTCCAAAGTCTCAATCAGAATACTGCACACACCACTCCCACTCACATACGGTTACCCAGAACTGAGTTACATGACTATTGCTAGCTGTTAAGAAAGACTGGGAAATAGCCTTAATTCTGGACAACCATACTTTCAGCTAAATGCAAAGAAACTATCTGCTACAGGCAACACTGCCATTCCGCTACCAAACTCCTCTGTTAAGTTCCATTCACTTTATATTGAGATGACCAGTCTGTATCTTTCATCCAGAAAAGTTTACCATGTTTGATGACATACTTTTTGCGATTACAATTTTCTTAGACTTTTTTTTACATTATATTTAGGTTTGAGTTTTGTCAAAGCACTGCTGATACTTGATAGCAAGTCAAATACTACAGAAAAGTTAATGAAAAGCAACAGTCATGCCCTTTGCCTATGGCATGCATTCTATAACTAATTTTTATGATGCTTACTTTCATAACTATATGTATTTGAACTTCTATTTTCTGTTTTATCTAATTTAGATAATATCTATTAGTTCTCCAACATGGAAAATAAGGATTTCACTCACCTACTGTATCCCATTCTTCATCTACTTATACATATCAGAGTTTACAAATTATTTTATCATTAGTTACTATACTGGTTACCTTTATAACCTTTAATATATATACTTACAGCTCTGATTCTTATGCTATTAATTTTTTACAGTATCTTTTCATTCCTACTTTGTAAAATGGGGCTATTAGCACCCTAGTATTTCTCTGCCTTTTCTCTATTTCCCATTTTTCCCTCTCTCAACTACATTTTTAGTTGTATGCTATCAAAATTGTGAATAATTTCATTCTGCCTGACAACGACATCAAGTCTTGATATTCTTTTTATCAGTAGGCTTCAAAAGTTGGAGATCAATTACAGGATTTATATTACTATGACTATGAAAATAAGATGATATGTTGGGTCAAGTGATATGCCAGAATTATATTGTCATTTTTAGAGTTTTATTGTCTCAACTCTTGGGCAAATCAAAGGAGACTGTTCCTAGCGTGAGTGTCAAATGAACTTTTCTCTTTTTATGCCTCATCAATTGCTTAAAATTATGCTTCATTTGAGTTTGTTTCTTGTTTGAAAGAACAATTTATTGCTCTTACAGTTTCTAATCTCCTTCATTTAGTTTCTTGCAGTATTTGCCTTTAACATGCACTACAGATTATTCTCCAATTCTCTATCCTATTATTGATGCTGTAAGTCCCTTCACACACCTTTTTTTCTAATAGATCTCTCCCAAATCCTCTCTCCCTTCTCCTGTTGATTGATTGCCTTCACCTTGCTGCACAGTGGTTATAATGGATTGTACCATCCCTGCTTTCCTGGGCTGAAAACTTTGACTCTTGAGTCAAACGAATTCCTCTTTATATGCTTTTATTTTGCAGAAACATTGCAAGTTAACTTCTCAAGAAAATCTTTCTGAACTGTAAAATCACTGAATTCCCGCTTATAAGTACAAAAATACTCTGTACTCACACTTGAACGCTAGATAAAGGGTCTGGGTTAAATTACTTTATTTAAGAACTTAAAATGGTTTGCTCCTTATGTCTTCCAACATGCCATATTAATCGAAGAATGTGATTTTGGTTCCTATTTCTTTGCACACAACTTGGTTTTTCCTTTCTGAACTCATTTCTGATTTTATTTTCATCCTAAGTGTTCTGAAGAGCATTCACTGAGTTAAGGATTTTGAGATCCCCAGAGCAGTTTCAATGTCACTTTAGGTAGCCTGCATGCCTTGGGGTACCAATCTTAATGTATCAGATCACCAACTTTTGAAGAACCAGGATAGGATAATCACAACTGATAAAGTCAAATGCCCTAATTATAATTTTATTTTATTGGTGATGAATTTTTCTTCCAAAAGGATTAAAGATCTAAATTTTAAAATAATAATAAAATGAGCTAGAACTTTTAAAACACATAGGTATATACACAGGTTATTCTGGAAATGAAAGACTTTATTATAGGCAATAATTAAAAGGAAGAAACAATAGAGAAAAAGATTATAAGTTTAATTACATAAATTTGAGAGGCTTCTAAACTAAAAGATAATTAAAATATTGTAAGGCAACGGAAAAAGTGGGAAAATTATTGCAAGAAAGTTGTAGACAGAGGTTTTATATTCTTACTATGAAAATGAGCTCTTAGAAATTGAAAAGAACATGAAGTTAAAATTATTTTTTTAAACATAAAAAACTATCCCAAAAGATAAAAAATTTAAATATCTAAATGGGTGACTCAAAAAGAAAAAATATAAAAAAATGGAAAATTATGAAAATATACTCATTTTACATAAAATGCTAAGAAAAAATAGCAATAAATTTGACTTTTTTACATATCAAATTGCCGAACCAAAAATATTTTAAAATTAAGATGCTATTTAGTGATGACGTGCTGTGAGAAACCAGGTACTCTTGTACACAGCTTGTGACACTTTAAAGTTGTAAAAAATGTATGGCATTCGGTTGACCAATATATACTAAAGGGCATAAAAGGTGCATTTTCTTTGACCTAGTAATACCATTTCTAGGAATCGAAGCTAGGAAATAATTAAATCAGGTGAGTATGTAAAGATGGATGTGTGAGAATATCCAACACTTAGATGTTTGTAATAAAATCAGAAATAACCTAAATATCCAAAAGGATTACGTGTGTCATATTCATATGTGTATTAAAAATGATACCATGTCTACATATTTACTGATATAAGACACTGAGATATTATCCAATGAAATTGTATCTTCAAAACAGCATATATACTATAATTCCATTTTAAAACTGACATACATAATCTAAAAATTATGACTGATATGATCCAGAAGCTCAAATCCCATCGTATAAAATTATTTAAAAGTACAGAAAAACAGATGCAATTAAGAGTGGTGTTCTCTGGAATGTGATTCTGGTTTTCTTTATAATTGTCTATATTTTCTAAAATGTCTAAAATGAGCAAGTATTAAAAGTGTGAAAAAAGAATTAACTGACTCTTCTATTGAAAGATTTTATTTTGGTGCCTCTTGACAATCAGAGAGCTTGAGAATATAAATTTCCAATTGATGTGGTATGGAATAAACTTCCATTTATCATGATAATTTCAACTTTTCTTACCTCACTTTTCATACAGGTTTTGCATTAATCTCACCACAGTAAATCTATTTTTTCCACATACTGTTTTCTTTCTGTGGTCTCATGTTTTTAATTATTGAAAGACAAGCACTCATTCTTTACTTGGACAAAATATTATTAGTATACCCATCATTTGGGATGATATTTTTATAGGATATTATAATAGGATTTTTACATATGAATTTGGCTATTAAACAGAAATAGTTCATACTAAATACAGATATAAGGAATAACTTGTTTCATCAGACCAGATGATATGATTAAAGCCATTGTTCCTGTAGACAGAGAGTAGGTTAAGTACTTATCCAGATAATTTGATTACTGTAAACAGTCAACTTTGCCTGAATTATCTGGATAATTGCCTGACTTCTCCATTTTACATAGCCTGAGGTTCTAGGTTTATTTTTGCATCCCACAGACCACTTTCTGCAGTGATCAGCAATCAGAGAAAATCAGATTATCACCCTGTTTAACCTTCCTGTGCCTTGGGTAATTAAGTCAACAAATTAGCTAAAGGCTCCAATGCGGAAGGGGATTGGTAGACTGTGGTTAAGACACATATTTATGAATTTTCCCTTCAGCTGCTTTTTTTTTTAAGGACGCTTTGATAAGAAACATATGATCTCAATTATCATTAACTCTTGGTGGTTTCCGTGTTTGGGAGCTTGAACTAGACTTTAGAAGGCCTAGGACCCCCTTCCATGTGTGCCTGAGCAGTATATTGCCAGTCCATTCCCATTTTCCATCTCCTCAGCTCACATTGAGAAAGCAAACTTAAATCACTCTTCACACACTCATTGTAGACTCAGGGACTATACTACTTTAAGCAGGCTGCTTTGGGATTTCCTTAGTGACTTTTGGGAATATGCTTTTGTAATCAACTGAGCATCTTTCTTTAAGGCTATTTTTAAATACAGAATTCTTTAAAATGAAATATCTTAAAATCTAAGGGAAATCTGTAGACATAAAAACAATTCCTATCATATACAGATAAATAAAAACTTAATAAACATATATTGCTATTGTTTCAAAATCTAACCTTTATTTTTTATATTGTTTTGTTATCTGTTTTTTAGTATTTTGGATTGTTTTTTCTGTAGAAAAGGTTTAAAGGATACCAGAATGTGTAATAGCTGATGTGTCATGGTACTGTTATTGATTATACATAGTGATAAGCTACTCCAAATATTAACCCTTGATTCAGAACCAGAAATGAGCTTAGAGTGGGGACTCCTAGGATTTGGCCAGCTGGAATACACAGGCTGACAAGCCCAGCTCTGTCTGAGTGCACAGTTTCAAAGGAGCATGTCTATCTCACTAATCCTCTGTAAATATGTATATCATTCAAGTTTTAACCAAATAAAGTGTTCTGTCTGATGGAGCCCTTCAACCGTAGAACAAATAACTTCAAGGAAAGAGTAGTTTTGTTCCCCAAATCATCATATCAAACATTATATTTGTGATGAGGCAAACTTTTTGGTGATAAATGTATATATTATATCAGTACAGAAGTAAGAAAAATATTTCAAATACTATCACTTTGGTATATCACTCCCAAAACTAACTGAAAAGTGGCATCCTCTAAAAATAAGGACTTGGAGAATGTATCATTGTACTTTTTCACTCATTGCTTTGATGAGAGAACATTTATATAGTGCGTAACAATACTGAGATGAATGTAACAGCCAAAGCCACAGAACACTTGGATAAACTGTGTGTGCTTATGGCAGTGGGATTTTGACATTGTGGCAACACACTTTATAATAATTTTATTTTGAAGAACTGGTACTGTTGCTCACTTTTAGAATAATATTTGAATTTGATAACCATGCATTAATCAGAAATCAGCCTATTGCATTTTACTGTACAAAGAAACCATTACTGAATCTAAAAACAGTTGACAATAGTGACATCACAATTATTAATTTATAACAGTAGCTATTTACCTATTACTAAAACCAAGTGACAATTTCAATTAAAATTAACTTTTTAAAGGTGAGTTACCCCAGGAAAGACACAATGCCCATCTTTTCCAGGGGCAGGGAACAAGTTTCTGTCTTAACTGCACATAATCCTCCATAAAGATGTAGAAATTGAAGAGCACCTTATTATCCCAAAGATATTTACCAATCTCATTCTGCAACTGAACAGAAAGTACTCACACTATTCCTTCCTTGCATGGAAGAAAGGCTAGATTCACTCACTGAGATAAGTATTCCCCAAGATTTTTATGAATATAAAAGGTTTTTGCTATTTCAAAAGAGAAACATTTTATTCCCTTGGTTGCTGAAAACATATCTTAATGTATTATTCCAAATGACTTGCCCTGTTTGCCTCCTAAGATTTGGATTGAAAAAATAAATACTGTATGTTAGATAATGAAAGTAATAGGTACCTAATGTGAAACTTGGAAAATAGGTAAAAAGATAAAAAATAAATAATAGTTGGTCATTAAGTAGAAATATTTTTACACCTTTTTAGTGTTTTCTGTAAATATGCATTTTCCATAATTGAGAACACACTGCATATGATCATTTTGAGTCACATTTCTTCCTGATTTAGTATTGTAGTATATATATATCATTTAGAATTTATTATATTTCAAGGGTCAGGAAACCCAATTCAAACTGATTGAAACAAATCCAGGATATCATTAGCTATAGAACTGAAAATCCAGCAGAAGTGGATTCAAGCACATTCCAAAAGTTCGTCTGGGCTCTGGTTTCATTTACCTTCACTTCTCTTAGGTTTACTTTCTTTACTTGGCTTTTCCTTAGGTGAGCTTCCCTTATGATATGGAACCCAAACCACTAGTATCAGTTCCAGACTTTATACCCTCTTACCACTGTATTCAAAGAGAAATGTTGTTTTCCAAAGCTCTTGTAAAAGAAAATATTTGTTCCAATATTTCTAGAAAAATCTTGAAGGTACACTCTAATTAGACCTGTTTAGATTAGTTGTACATCCCTAAAACAGTCATTAGAACAAGGGAACATTTTCTGATAGGCTTAGACTTGGGATGCATGTTCCAACCCACCTGGTCCACATAGGCTGAGTACTATTTAATATACTTATAACCATCACATTGAAAGTATGTATGCACTTATAACTACCACATTAAAAGTATCTTCAAAAGTATCATTGCAATGTCTGTGTATTATCTCATTTTACTGTTATACCAATATTTTATTTAACATGCTTCTATGATTAGACATTTAGGCTGTGTCCGATATTTCTATAATGTAAATCATTTTGTGAATATCCTCTTTTATAAATATTTGGCTGCCTCGGGTTTTAATCTTTTATAAATTACTACGAATATAATGGTTAGACCAAATAAGATATTTTTCTTTCTTATGTTGCTTTTTAGAAGAACCATCTATCTCTTATGTAGGAACACCTATTTATTATATTCTTGTCAGCATCATTATATAAAAAAGAGATCTTTGCTAATTTATCCTGTGCAATCATATACATCATGGTTATTTTTATTCAACTTTATTTACTTTACTAATGAAATTGTTATTTCTCTTTAGTAATAATTGATAATAGTAATTGAGCACTACTGTCTACCAATTACTAGTCTGAACTTATTATAAATATCAGATTATTTAAACATCTTCAAACCTATGTAATTAACTAACTTGCCAAAAGTAAAATAACTGGTTAATGGATGGCCATCCAGGATCCAAATCATGTTCACCTGACTCAAACCTAAGCTTTTAGTAATCTTGCAAAACTACTTCCTGAATTATGCATGGCATCTATTTGTATTTCCTCCTTTGTTATTTGGTTGTAACTTTGACTATGATTCACTGGGAAGAATTCTAATCTCTGTTTGTGTCCAAAATCTAAATAGCTGAAAGACATCACAATTGAAATTGATTAGAGAATTGAAGCTTTTCTAAAGAAAAATGAAAAATCTGGTGAAAGTCAAAGTTGCTACACAGATTACTACCATTCTGTCATTCAGCACATGGATGATAAACTAAAACTTTCTGCATAACTTTGTATTATTAATGTTTGCAAAAGGCAAAGAAAAAAAAGAATGTATTGCTTTAGCCCTCCTCTCTACATCCTTGTCCTCTCAAATGCACAAAGTTCTAGTAGTTTTCTGATCATTGTTGTTGTTAATATTTTGTCCAAATTTCTAGTTGTTCTCAACAGGAGGATTGGTCTGCGATAAGCCAGTCTGTCACGGCTGAAAGCAAAGTCTACAAGTGTTAATAAGATCTCTCTACAATTTGTATTGAAAATGTTTACAAAATTGGAATGGTAAAGAGTATCTTGCCAACTGACACTAATATTCCCAGTTCATAGGTTGAAATATGAAAGGGAAAATTATAAAACTTGTATCTATGTGTTTGTATTAGCATGAAACAGAATTACACTCACGGAAGGCCTTTATGATTTTGCTAAAGAATATTTAGCACAGATCAAAGAAATATATTATTATATTGTGACCATAGTAAGCCACAGGAAAAGACCTTTTGTAAAAGTTTCTGGGGCATCAAGTTACCCACTGGAAGATTAATTTTTACATCCTAATTCATTTCCAGAATCTTAATAAGTCATATATATATATCACACACACACACACACACACGCGCGTGCGCACAAAGATACTTATGGGAGGTCACATTCAACTTTATCTTATTGCACTTATATCGCTTCAAAAAGTCACCAGTAGAGGGAGTAAATAATTTAAAAATCAAATTAATTTTGATCTACTTGAAAGTTGTATAAATATTAATCTATTTCTGCAAAATATCTGACTAAAAAGTCCCAGTATTACTTATGCAAGATTTGTAACCATGTAAGACACTCCTAAAAATATAAAACATAATTAAAAATATAATATTTGTAACTGTATAACACACTAAAAATATAAAATATAATTATAGTTACAAATATGATTTATAAATCTCTTAGTAATCTAAATCATAATCACACATGTTATGAAAAGAATATGGATTTGAGTCAAATGGACCTGGGTTTTTCAATCCTTGCTCAGTTTTTTTTTCTAATTGTGGAACTTGAGACAAGCCATTCAATTTACCTGTTTCATTTTTCATGTCTCCCAGTGGAAACAATAATAAATCAGAGATATGATGCCACAGAGCATAGGATTAAATATAATGATGTATGTAAAGTTATTAGCATTAAGAAATACTAGGGTTTTTAAAATTTTATTAGTTTTCTTCATCTATGTGCAATTCACCTTGCCCTCTTCCTACCTCCCTCTTGAGTATCAACAGCCTCTAGATTGGAAAGGAGTGAAAAGAGGTTGAAATCTCTCTCTCACAAATTGTATTGTCCACCTCTAGTTACCCTACCACATGATTCCGACTTCTCCCAGCTCTGCCATGTCCTTAATCTGTTTTTGGTATTACGTGAAATTCTAAGACACAGTCTCTTCAGAAATAATGCATCTCCTCCCCAAAGACATCCTCCCCTTTTCTATTCCATTTCTTCATTCACCATAGCAATATCCCACAATGTTGTTGAAGTATATCAGACTTCCCTAATGGGTTTGGTTATCTGAAGGGATTTAGAGCATCAATGGCAGAAAACTAAAGAAAAATCTCTAAGTAAATATTTCCAAAGTCAAATATAAAAATACTCATGAAATTAGGGATTCTTCAGTCAGGATATTCTCTTCAAGAGCATCCATTGCTCTTGAGCTTTTCTGAATTCAGATTTGAACTTTCTGGAAAGCCCTCCTTCCTCCAACCTCTTCTCTGAGTTACCACCCTTAAGGAATACAAATACAAGATCACAGATGCTGGTCTTACTTCAGACTCACTATCCTCATAGAACACTTCCCTGAGACTAAGTCACATAGTTGGCATGGTGCCCTAGACCTCCAGCAGGACACCCAAGGTGTTGCGTGGAACCTCATATCCCATAGAAAACTGAGTGGGAAAAAGGCTATTCCAGCTTGCTCCTCTTGGAAGTCATCTGTTTAATTTTATTATGGTCAGTGGATAGCTGTTGGAGTGTACCTGGGAACACACACACACACACACACACACACACTTCAATTTCCAAAGGACAAAATTTTATTCTCAGTGTTCACTTAAACCTATAGGAAGGAGAAACACATTTTCCTAACTGCATTAGTATTTGCAAGGTAACCCATTTCACTAGGTGTTAGTAATTCACATTTTAGGCAGAGTGGCATGATAGTTTATTTCACATGAACAGACTCTCAATTGTGCCCTCAGACCTGCTCCAAATAATAAATAAGACAATTAATGACTTATTTATCTACTAATTGTGACTGCCATAACTACAAAAATACTTGAGTTTACTCCTTATAGTGGTCCAGTTAAATGGAGCAGTATTTTCCTAGTGTATGCCCCACAGCTGACCTTTGAGAAGGCATGATGGAGCAAGTGCCAGAGGCTCATAGAAGGTAGAAACAGATGCTGCTTAGCATAGGAAAAGTGAGAGATGTTTCAGTGTTAGGAAATGGGGTACTGGTAGAAAAACAGGCAGAAAAAAAGGTTACACTCACTGATATGAAAAGAGAAAGCAAGAGTTGCTTACTAAAAAAGACTTGCCTCCAAGTCAACAAGTGTAAGATAAACAGGACTCATGCTTGCACAAATAAAAGTGCCTTGTGGTTACGTTTCCTATATTATTCTTAATAAGCTAATGTTGCCGATTTATTTTCCATTAGATACATATTTTTTCTTTTTTTTTTACTAGAATATTATTAGGGCAAGAACATGCATCTTCCTCTCTACCTAAAATCAACAGATCGATACTGAACTCCTAATACATGCCAGGCACAATGCCAATCACTAGAAAAATACAAATAAAATAAAAACAGATTGCTATAGGCCAGGATCATGTGCTCTACCTCCAAATTCTTGGCTGATGTCAGTCTCACTCAAACCACCTGTCCTCAGAGAAGAAGGGTGGTTGGTCAGAGAGATTGAGATACGTAATCAACAAAAGAAAACCAAATGGATTATGGGGGCCAGAAAATAAGGTCTTCACTGTACCAGGTGTGATGTCCTATTTCTAGGATTCTAGCCAAAGGGCTCAAAGGGCAAGATTTTATACTTCATAAGAGTAATTATGTTGCTAACATTTTTTTTAAAGATCATTTCTATTTATGACCTAGACTTTAGAAATCTTTTTGCATACCCAAACCTTGTCACAGCAATGCTACAAGTACCTGGTCCACATGTAAGTACTGGACCCAGCATAGCAGTGGCAAAAGTAATAGAGAATCAGGGCAGTATAATGATAGTAAGCTTGACAGTAAACTGGATATACAGGCATATCTTGGAGATAGTGTCAGTTAAAAGAAATATATAAAAGAAATATAAAAGAAATCTCTCATTAAAGTGAATTGCACAAAATTCTTAGTTTACCAATGCATAGAAAAGTTATGGGGCAAAGGGGCAGAGCAAGATGGTGGAATAGAAGACCGCATAGATAGTTCCTCCTGCAGGAACACCAAATTTGACAACTATCTACACCAAAAAAGGTCCTTCACAGGAATCAAAAATCAGGTGAGTACTCACAGTACCTGGCTTTAATTTCATATCGCTGAAAGAAACAATGAATAGAGTAGGAGGCCATCTTGAATTGCTGAAGCCACCCATCCCCCGTCTTCCCTTACCTACCTTTTTCCACAATGGCCCCACGGTGTGGAGAAATCTGTGCACTTTGGGAGAGGGGTACCTCGGTGATTGTGAGACTTTGCACTGAACTCAGCGCTGCCCTGTCAGAACAGAAAGCAAAACCAGGTTGAACTCCGCTGATGCCTGCCCACCAAGGGAGCATTCAGACCAGCCAGAGCCATAATGGAATTGCCCAGCCCAGAAGTTGAAATTTGAGTTCTGCTTCCCATACGCCTCACCACCATGGGTGGACTGAAGTGCCCTAAGGCCCCAAATTGAAAGGCAATCTAGTGCACAAAGACTACAAGCCCTAGGGCTGAGCTTGGCTCTGAACCAGTGGACTTCAAGGGGCACTCGACTTACTGAGGCACTGGCCAGGGCAGCTAAGCCAGTGCCTGCATCACCCCTCCTTCAGCCCCAGGAAACACTGCACAGGTCTCCAAAAGCGACCCCCTCATTCCACTTGAGGAGAGGAAAGGGAAGAGTAAAGAGGACTTTTGTCTTTCATCTTGTGCAGTAGCTCAGTCACAGTAGGATAGGGCACCAGTCAGAGTGGTTAGGCCCCCATTCCAGGCCCTAGCTCCCAAACAACATTCCTGGATACACCTTGGGCCAGAAGGGAAACCGCCACCTCGATGCAAAGGACCCAGTCTTAGCAGTATTCATCACCTGCTGACTAAGGAGCCCTTTGGCCCTGAATAACCTGCAGTGACACACAAGTAGTCCACCATTGGCTCAGGTGAGATTCCGAGACTTGTGGGCATCAGGTGAGACCCAACACGTTCACAGCTATGGTGGCTATGGTAATGAAGCAGTATCTTTGTCTGGAGTAAATACCCAGGGTTCGTCATCTTGTGCTGAGAAGATTAATGACATAGACACACTCACAGAGTGTATTTGGGAGCAGAGAGATTAACAGGAAGAAGAAAGGAGAGAGGAAAGCAGGGCTCTCTCTTTTGAGAGAGACATCTGAGAAATAGACATCTGGAAAAAGAAGAGTGGTGGACCACAGCAGATTTTTTAGGGGGGCTTGGGGAGGTAGTGCCTGACTTATGTAGGGCCCACAGATTGGTTTGACCAGGTGTGATGTTTATATAGCACACTGGAAGGCTGGTTGCGCCACCCTAATATTATTATGGAAATGGGCTTTCCACTTGGCCGGCACCATCTTGTCTGCTGCTACAAGTGACTGGCAAAGGGAAGGGAAGATGGAGCCGCCATTTTGAACATATCTAGTCCTAGGTAAGTTTTTCCTGTTGGCATTCACCCGTGGAAGCTTCCAGTTTGCTTGTCTATGTCCACAGCTTGATTTTACAGACTGCTCTTTGTTAGAAAATGACTTACGGGCTGCTCGTCATTAAAAAGGAAAACCTTACTGAGGACTCCATACCTTAACTATCTGCCTAAGCAGCTTCTTCTTAACTCCCATATGATAAGATTCCTTCTTCTTGAGAAAGGCAGAGGGTAAACTAATGGGGACTTTTTCTTGCACCTTAGGAACCAGCTTGGCCACAGTCGGGTGTAGTGCCAAGCAGGATCTTGGAGTCTCTGATTCCAGGCCTTGGCTCTTGGACAATTATTTCTAGACCTGCCTTGAGCCAGAGGGGAGCCCACTGCCCTGAAGGGTGAGTCCCAGGACTGGCAGCATTCACCACAAGCTGACTGAAGAGACCTGGGCCTTAAGTGAATATCAGTGGAAGCCTGGCAGAACTCGTCATGGGCCTGTGCGGTGGCCAAGGGGTAAGGCTCTTCTGCTTGAAGAAAGGGAAGGAAGGAAGGAGTGAGAAGGACTGTTTGTCTGTTTCAGGGCCAGCTCTGCCAAAGCAAAATAGAACACCAAGTAGACTTCTAAGGTTTTTGACTCCAGTCCCTAGATCCCAGACAGCCTCTCTGGACCTACTTGGGACCTGAGGAAATCTTGATGCCCTATAGGGAAGGACAAAAGAATGACTGGTTTTGTCATCTGCTGATTATAGAGCACTAGGGTCTTGAGTGAACAGAAGTGGTAGCCAGGTGGTAATTACATTGGGACCTGGGTAAGACCCAGTGTTGTGCTGGCTTTAGTTCTAACCTGAAGTAGTTCCAATGGTGGTGAGGGGTGCTTGTGTCACACCACCCCCAGCCCCAGGGGCTCCCTTTGATTGGAAGGAAGTAAGGAAAGAGAACCAGAGTCTCTGTGTGGTAATCCAGAGAATTCTTCCAGATCTTATCCAAGACTACCAAGGCAGTACCTCTATGAGTCTGCAAGAACCACAGCATTACTGGACTTGGGGTGTCCCCTAATGCAGATATGGCATAGATCACAACACTCAAGTCCTTTTGAATACTTGGGAAGCCTTCCTAAGAAGGGCAGGTACAAACAAGCCCAAACTATAAAGACTACAATAAATACCTAACTTTTCAATCCCCAGACACTGACAAACATCAATAAGCATCAAGGGCATTTGGGAAAATGTAACCCCACCAAACAATCTAAATAAGGCACCAGGGACCAATCCTGGAGACACAGAGATAGAGAATTCAAAATAGGTGTTTTGAGGAAACTCAAAGATGTTCAAGATAACATAGAGAAGAAATTCAGAATTCTATCAGATAAATTTAACAATGATAAAATAAAAACAATCCAGCAGAAATTCTGGTGTTGAAAAATGCAACTGACATACAGAAAATGCAGCAGAATGATCAGGCAGAAGAAAGAATTTGTGAGCTTGAAGACAGGCTATTTGAAAATATACAGTCAGAGGAGACAAAACAAAAAGAATTAAAAATAATGTAATACACCTACAGGATCTAGAAAATAGCTTCAAAAGGGCAAATCTAAGGGTTATTGGCCTTAAATAGGAAATAGAGAAAGAGATAGAGTAGGAAGTATATTCAAAGGGATAATAACAGATAACTCCCCAAGTCTAAAGAAAGATATCAACAGCCAAGTACAAGAAGCTTATAGAACACAAAGCAGATTTAACTAAAAGAAAAATGCCTCAAGGCATTTAATAAACTCCCAAAGGTCAAGGACAAAGAAAGGATCCTAGAAACAGCAAAAGAAACAAATAACATATACTGGAGCTCTAATATGTCTGGCAGCAGAGTTTTCAGGGGATACCTCACAGGCCAGGAGAGACATGATATAAACTGCTGAAAGAAAAACACTTTTACCCTAGAATAGTATATCCAGTGAAAATATCCTTCAAACATGAAGGAGAAATAAAGACCTTCCCAGACAAACACTGAGGGATTTCATCAACACCAGACCTGTCCTATGAGAAATGCTATAAGGAGTACTTCAATCAGAAATAAAAGACACTAAAGAACAATAAGACATCATCTGATAGTACAAAACTCACTGGCAATAACACAGAATATTATCATACTGTAACTGTAGTGTGTAAACTACTGTTCTCTTAAGTAGAAAGACTAAAAGATGAACCAAACAAAAATAACAGCTACAACAACTTTTCAAGACATAGACAGTATAATAAGATGTAAATAGAAACATCAAAAAGTTAAAAAATGGGAAAACAAAGGTAAAGTGTAGAATTTTTATTAATTTTCTTTTTGCTTATTTGTTTGCTTATATAAGCAGCATCAATAACAATTTTGAATGTAAATGAACAAAACTCTCCAATCAAAAGACATAGAGTTGCTGAAAGGATAAAAAACAAGACTCAGTGATCTGTTGCCTATAAGAAACACAATTCACCTATAAAGATACAGATAGACTGAAAATAAAGGGATGGGAAAAGCTATGCTTTGCCAATGAAAACCAAAAAAAGAGCAAGGATAATTATACTTATATCAGACAAAATGGATTTGAAGACAAAACAGGAAGAAGAGACAAAGGAGGTCATTATGTAATGATAAAGAAGTCAACTCAGCAAGAGGATGTGACAATTGTAACATATATGCACCTAACACTGGAGCACTCAGATATATAAAGCAAATATTATTAGAGCTAAAGAGAGAGTCCTGAATACAATCATAGCTGGAGAATTTGACACTCCACTTTTAGCACTGGAGAAATGTTACAGACGGAAAATCAGTAAAGAAACATCAGACTAATCTGCAGTGTAGACCAAATGTACCTAATAAATATTTACAGAACATTTCATTCAACAGCTGTAGAATACACATTCTTTTTCTCAGCACATGCATAATTCTCAAGGATAGACCACATGTTAGGTCACAAAACAAATCTTAAAGTATTCAGAAATATTGAAATAATATCAAACATCTTCTCTGAGTACAATGGAATAAAACCAGAAAGCAATAACAAGAGGAATTTTGGAAAATATACAAACACATGGAAATTAAACAATATGCTCCTGAATGACCAGTAGGCCAATGAAAAAATTAAGAAGAAAATTGAAACATTTCTTGAAATAAATGATAATGAAAACAAAACATACCAAAACCTATGGGATACAGAAAATGCAGTACTGAGGGAAATTTATAGTTATCAGTTTATAATTACATCAAAAAAGAAGAATAACTTTAAAAAATAACCTAGCAATGCATCTTAAAGAACTAGAAAAGCAAAAACAAACAAAACCCAAAATTAGTAGGAAAAAAAAGAAATAATAAAGATTATAGCAGAAATTAATGGAATTGAAACAAAGAAGAGAATACGAAAGATCAACAAAATGAAAAGTTGGTTTTTTGTAAAGATAAACAAATTGACAAATATTTAGCCAGACTAAGAAAATAGAGAGAGTACCCAAGTAAATAAAATTAGAGATGAAAAGGAGACATTACAACTGATACTGCAGAAATTTAAAGCAACATTAGTGGCTAGCATGAGCAACAATATGCCAATAAACTGAAAAACCTAGAAGAAATGAATAAATTCCTACATGCATACAACCTCTCAACATTGAACCATGAAGAAACCCAAGACCTGAACAGACCAATAACAAGTAATGAGATTGAAGCCATAACAAAAAGTCTCTAAGCAAAGAAAAGCCCAGGACTGATGGCTTCATTGCTGAAGTCAAATGTTTAAAGAAGAAGCAATACTAATTCTGTTCAAACTCTTTCAAAAAATAGAGAAGGAGGGAATACTTCCAAACTCATTCTATGAGGTCAGTATTACGCTGATACTAAAACAAGACAAAGACACATCCAAAAAGAAAACTACAAGCTAATATTACCAATGAATATTTATGCAAAAATCCTCAGCAAAATACCAGCAAACTGAATTCAATAATACATTTAAAAGATCATTCATCATGACCAAGTGGGATTTATCACTTGGTTAATTCAAGAATGGTTAGACATACATGAATCAATTAATGTTATACATTGTATCAACAGAATGAAAGATGAAAACTATATGATAATCTCAACTGAGCTGAAAAAGCATTTGATAAAATTCAACATCTCTTCGTGATAAAAACCCTTAAAAAACTGGTATAGAAAGAACATACTTCAACATAATAAAAGCCATACGTGACAGACCCATAGCTAGTATCATCATGAATGGGGAAAAGCTTAAAGCTTTTTCTCTAAGATTTGGAACACAACAAGGATGCTCACTTCTACCACTGTTATTGAATATAGTACTGGAAGTCCTAGGTAGAGCAATCAGACAAGAAATAAAGGAAATGCAAATTGGAACAGAGGAAGACTAATTATCCTTGTTTATAGATTATGTAATCTTATGTTTGGAAAAACCTGAAAACTCCACACACACACAAAGACATTAGAACTGGCAAACAAATTCCATAAAGTTCCAGGGTACAAAATTAACATACAAAAATCAGTAGCATTTCTACAAGCCAAACAAACAACCTGAAAAATGAATCTAGAACGTAATCCCATTTATAGTAGCTAAAAATAAAATACCTAGAAATTTACCAAAGAAGTGAAATATCCCTACAACAAGAACTATAAAACATTGGTGCAAGAAATTAAAGAGAACACACACACAACCTGGAGAGATATATTCCATGTTCATGGATTGGAAGAATCAATATTGTTTAAATGTCCATACTACACAAAGCAATCTATGGATTCAATGCAATCCCTATCAAAATAATATGACATTCTTCACAGAATTGTTTCTTAAAAACTGAAAATTTATATAAAACCACAAAAGACCTAGAATAACCGAAGCTATGTAGAACAAAACTAGAGGAATCACATTACCTGACCTCAAATTATACTACAGAGGTATAGTAACCAGAACAGCATGGTACTGGTATAAAAACAGACACATAGAAGAGTAGAACAGAATAGAGAAACCAGAAACAAATCTATACATCTGCAGTAAATTCAATTTTGACAAAAATGCCAAGAACATAAGTTGGAGAAAGGATGATCTCTTTAATAAATGATGCTGGGAAAACTGGATATCCATATGCAGAAGAATGAAACTCGATCCCTATCTTTTGCCACATACAATAAAAATGGATAAGACTTAAATATAAGACCTCAAACTGTGAAATTACTGAAAGAAAACACTGGGGAAACTCTCCAAGACATTGGACTGGGCAAAGATTTCTTGAGTAATACCCAACAAGCACAGGAAACCAAAGCAAAAATAAACAACTGGGGTAACATCAAGTTTAAAAGCTTCTGCACAGCAAAGTAAACAAACAACTAAGTGAAAAGTCAACCCAGTAAATGGAAGAAAATATTTGCAGAATATCCATCTGACAAGGGAATAATAATAATAATACATAAAGAGCTCAAACAACTCTATAGGAAAAAATCTGATAATCCAATTTAAAAATGAGCAAAAGATCCAAATAGATATTTCTCTAAAGAATAGACATATGCAAATAGCAAACAGGTATATGAAAAGGTGCTCAACATCACTGATCATCAGAGAAATGCAAATCAAAACTACAATAAGATATCATTTCACCCCAGTTAAATTGGCTTTTATCCAAAATACAGGCAATAACAAATGTTGGCAAGGATGTGGAGAAAAGGGAACCCTTGTATGCTGTTGGGAATGTAAATTAGTACCATTATGGAGAAAAATTTGGAGGTTTCTCAAAAAACTGAAAAGACATACAAATAGAAAACAGGTATATGTAAAGGTGCTCAACATCATTGATCATCAGAGAAAACCAAATCAAAACTACAGTGAAATATTATCTTACCCCAGCTAAATATACCCAAAATAACAGATATCAGTATGTTGAAGAGATGTCTGCACTCCCATGTTTATTGCATCAGTGCTTACAATAGCCAAGATTTGGAAGTAATGTAAGTGTCCATCAACAGACAAATGGATAAAGAAAACATGGTACAGGTACACAATGGAGTACTTTACACCCATAAAAAGAATGAAAGCCTGCCATTTGCAATAATCAGAATGAAACAAGGTCATCATGTTAAGTGAAATAAGCCAGGCAGGCACGGAAAGACAAACTTTCCATGCTTTCACTTATTTGTGGGAGCTAAAAACAAAAACAATTAAACTCACGGAGGTAGAGAGTGGAAGGATTGTTGTCAGAGGCTGAGAAGCATAGTGGGGTGGTTTGGGGAAAGTGGAGATAGTTAATGGGCACAAAATACAATTAGAAAGAATAAATGAAGTCTAGTATTCACCCGCACCATGTGATACACACACACACATATATATACACACTATGTAATCACAAAACTTAAAAAAATTACAATCCCCAAAAATTACATTTATATTATACTGTAATCTATTAAGTGTGCAATAGTATTATGTATTAAAAATGTACATGCCTTAGTTTAAAAACACTTTATTGCTAAAAAAAAATGTTAGCAGCCATCTGAGCCTTCAATGGGTCTTGACACTTTTTTGCTGGTGTAGTGTCTTGTCTCAATATTGATGGCTATTGATTAATCAGGCTGATGGTTGCTGAAGGTTATGTTAGCTGTGGCAATTTCTTAAACAAGGAAACAATGAAACATATTGCATTGATAGACTCTTCCTTTCCCAAAGATTTCTCTGTAGCATGCAATGCTACCCAGTAGCATTTTACCAACAGTAGAACTTACTTCAAAATTAAAAACAATACTCTCAATACATGCCACTGCTTTATCAACTAAGTTTATGTAATATTCCAAATCATTTGTTGTCATTTCAACAAAGTTCATAGCAACTTCACCAGGAGTAGATTTTGTCTTAATCTACTTTCTTTGCTCATCCGTAAGAACTGCCTCCTCCTCATCTTTTCATTTTAACATGAGGTTGTAGCAATTCAGTCACATCATCAGGTTTCACTTCTGATTCTAGTTCTCTTACTCTTTCTGCCATGTTTATGGTTACTTCCTCCAATGAAGTCTTGAACCCCTCAAAGTTATCCATGAGGATTGGAATCAACTTATTCCTAACTCTTTTTATAGTGTTTCTATTTTGATCTCTTCCCAATAATCATGAATATTCTTAATGCCATCTAGAATGGGGAATCTTTTCCAGAAGGTTTTCAACTTACTTTGTCCATATTCATCAGAGAAATCATTATCTACAGAAGCTATCACCTTATGAAAGGTATTTCTTAAATGACTTGAAAATTAAAATTATTCCTTGATCTATGGGTTGCAGAATGAATATTGTGTTAGCTCTAAAGAAAACAACATTAATCTTGTACATCTCCATCAGAGCTCTTTGGTGACCAAGTGCATTGTCAATGAGCAGTAATAGTTTGAAAATAATATTTTTTTTCAGCAATAGGTCACAACAGTGGGCTTAAAATATTCAGTAAACAGATGTGCCATCATCCAGGCTTTGTTGTTCCATTTCTAGAGCACAAACAAAGTCAATTTAGAAAATTTTTAAAGGCCCTAGAATTTTCAGAATGGTAAATTATCATTGGCTTCAACTTAAAGTCACCAGTTGCATTAGACCCTAACAAGAGAGTCAGCTTGTTCTTTGAAGCTCTGAAGTCAGGCATTGATTTATTCTCTGTGGCTATGAAGGTCCTAGATAACATCTTCCAATAGAGGTGTTTCATCTACATTGAAAATCTGTTGTTTCATGTAGCCACCTTTGTCAGTTATCTTAGATAGATTTTCTGCATAACTGGCTGCAGCTTCTACCTCAGCACTTGCAGATTCACCTTGTACTTTTATGTTACAGAGATGGCTTTTCTCCTTAAGCCTCTTGGACCCACCTCTATTCACTTCACATTTTTCTTCTGTGGTTTCCTCACCATCTCTCAGCTCTCATAGAATTTAAGTGAGTTGGGGCCTTGCTCTGAATTTGGCTTCGGTTTGAGAGAATGTTGTGGGTGATTTGATCTTTTATCCAGAACACTCAGACTTTCTGTATATCAGCAATAAGGCTGTTTTACTTTCTTATTATTCTTGTGTTCAGTGGAGTGATACTTTTAATTTCTTGCGAGAAGTTTTCCTTTGTATTCACAACTTGTTTAACAGTTTGGTACAAGAAGCCTAGTTTTTGACCTATCTCAGCTTTCAGCATGCTTTCCTCACTGGTATAGTTTGTCTGTGTTCCCATCCACATTTCATCTTAAATTATAATTGCCACACATTGTGGGAGGGAACCAATGGGAAGCAATTGAATCATGGAGACAGGTCTTTCCCATGCTGTGCTAGTGTTAGTGAATAAAGCTCACAAGATTTGCTGGTTTTATAAAGGGGAATTCCCCTACACAAGCCCTCTGGCCTGCCTCCATGTAAGATGTGCCTTTTATCTTCCACCATGATTGTAAGGCCTCCCTAGCCACAAGGAACTGAGTCCATTAGACCTCTTTTTTTTTTAATTACCCAATATTGAGTATGTCTTTATTAGGAGCATGAAAATGGACTAATACAGTAACTTAGTACCAGTAGAGTGGTGTGCTGCTGTAAAGATACCTAAAAATGTGGAAGCAATTTTGGAACTGGGCAACAGGCTGAGGTTGGAACAGAAAAAGACAGGAAAAAGTAGGCAAGTTTGGAAATTCCTCGAGATTTGTTGAATGGCTTTGACCAAAATTCTAATAATGATATGGACAATGAAATCCAAGTTGAGGTGGTCTCAGATGAAGATAAAAAGCTTGTTGGGACCTGGAGCAAAGGTAACTCTTGTTATGCTTTAGCAAAGAGACTGACAGCATTTTTAACCTGCCCTAGAGATTTTTGGAACTTTGAACCTGAGAGAGATGATTAAGAGTATTTGTGGAATAAATTTCTAAGCAGCAAAGCATTCAAGAGTTGACTTGGGTGCTTTTAAAAGCATTCAGTTTTAAAAGGGAAACAGACAATAAAAGTTTGAAAAATTTGTAGCCTGATGATGTAATAGAAAAGGAAAAACCAATTTTCTGAGGAGATGTTCGAGCTGGCTGCAAAAATTTGCATAAGTAATGAGGAGTCAAATGTTAATTGCCAAGACGACAAGGAAAATATCTCCAGAGTTCGTCAGAGACCTTCATGGAAGCCCCTCCCATCACAGGCCCAGAAACCTAGGAGGAAAAAATGGTTTCATGGGCTGGGCCCAGGGCTCCCCTTCTGTGTGCAGCCTAGGGACTTAGTTTCCTGCATCCCACCTGCTCTAGCCATGGCAAAAAGTCGCCAAGGTACAGCTCAGGCTGTGGCTTCAGAGGGTGCAAGCCCCAAGCCTTGGCAGCTTCCATGTGATGTTGAGCCTGTGGGTTCACAGAAGTCAAGAATTGAGATTTGGGAACCTCCACATAGATTTCAGAGGATATATAAAATCACCTGGATATCAAAGCAGAAGTTTGCTGCAGGGGCAGGGCCCTCATGGAGATCCTCTACTAGGGCAGTGTGGAAGGAAAATTTGAGGATTGAAGCCTCCACATAGAGTCCCCACTAGGGCACTGCCTAGTAGAGCTGTGAGAAAACGTCCACCATCCACCAGACCCCAGAATGGTAGATTCACTGACAGCTTGCACTATGTGCCTGGAAAAACCACAGACACTCAATGCCAGCTGGTGAAGGCAACCAGAAGGGAGGCTGTACCCTGCAAAGCCATAGGGCCAGAGCTGCCCAAGACCATGGGAACCCATCTCTTGCATCAGCCTGACCTGGATGTGAGACATGAAGTCAAAGGAGATCATTTTGGAGCTTTAAGATTTGACTGACCTGTTGGATTTCGGATTTGCATGGGGTCTTTAGCTCCCTCATTTTGGCCAATTTCTCTCAGTTGGAATGACTGTATTTACCCAATGCCTGTACCCTCATTGTATCTTGGAAGTGACTAACTTGCTTTTGATTTTACTGGCTTATAGGCAGAAGGAACTTAGCTTGTCTCAGATGAGACTTTGGACTGTGGACTTTTGAGTTAATGCTGAAATGAGTTAAGACTTGGGGGACCGTTGGGAAGGCATGAAGGGTTTTGAAAATGTGAGGACGATATTTTAGAGGGGCAATGGGCAGAATGACATGGTTTGTCTGTGTCCCCACCCAAATCTCATCTTGAATTGTAGCTCTCATAATTCTCATAAGTTGCAGGAGGGACCCAGGGGGAGGTAATTGAATCATGGGGACAGGTCTTTCCAGTGCTGTTCTCTTGATACTGAATAAGTCTCCTGAGATCTGATGGTTTTATAAAGGGGCGTTGCCCTACACAAGCTCTCTCTTGCCTGCCACCATGTAAGATATCTCTTTGCTCTTCCTTCATCTTTCACCATCATTGTGAGCCCTCCCCAACCACGTGGAATGGTGAGTCCATTAAATCTCTTTTCTTTATAAATTAACCAGTCTCAGGTATATTCTTACTAGCAACATGAGAACAGACTAATACACTCACTAAGCTTAATTATATCTAGCTTTTTATTTAAAGTGATAAAAATGAAACTCTTTCTTTCACTTCATCACTCAGAGGCCATTATAGGGTTATTAACTGGTCTAATTTTAACATTGTTGTGTCTGCAGGAATTGAGAGTTCAAGGAACAGGAGAAAGATGAGGGAATAGCTGATTGGTGGAGCAGTCAGAACACACACAGTATTTACTGATTAAATGCACCATCCTACGTGGATGCAGTCAGTGGTACCCTAAAATAATTACAACAGGAATATCAAAGATCACTGATCGTAGATCACCATAACAGATAAAATAAAAGTTAAAATGTTTAAATATTGTAAGAATTATCAAAATGTAACATAGAGACACAAGGTGAGCACATGCTCTTAGATAAACAGCACCAATGGACTTGCTGGATGAAGGGTTACCATACAAACCTTCAATTTGTTAAAAAAAAAAAAAATCTGTGAAGCACAATAAAAGTGAGGTGCCATAAAATGAGGTATGCCTGTAATTTTTATTAAGAGAGATGGCTTCTTTTTATAGTTAAAGAAGGATGAAATCCCTGGAGAAGGAGAGATTGCCATCCTAAGCATCCCCAAACATATAAAACCTTATAAATGTTTCTGTGTTCACTTTGATACAATCTCATTGCCCTTTCAAGCATGAAACTTAAACTCTGTTGGTTTGAAATGGAGTGCTGTTTTATCTTTTGTGTGCTTAGAACTGTTCTTCATTATAAACCAGTCCTCTTCTGCAGATCTATACTTTTTCATTCAAGATCTACAGGAAAATAAATAATACTGGCTCCAAGTATCTTTTGTAAGAGAATGTTCAAAAGTTTGATCATATGCAGGCCTCTTTGTTATGATATAGTAAACCTTTGATTGCATCACTTCTATCTAAACATGTTTCTCCTGACTGTCTCTCAGTTTGTATGAGTGAGTCAGGATTGGTTTTCTTGGTTTGTTTCCTGTTTTGTTTCTCTTTAAGCACAATGGCAGCCAGTTGTTCCTGTGGCACTATGGTCTGCTGAATTTTTCTCTTATCAATCTTCTAGAGAAAAAAATTTTAAGGATGTTTGTTATTACAATAATTAGAAAGGAATTCTACCTCCTATATTCTCACAGATATCAGGAAATATACCCATTGGCCACAATGCTAATCAGTAAACTTCAGATTCCTTAAAAGCTCTATTATTTTAACCACCATTCCCTTAAAAAATGGCTAGTTGTGGAAACCTCAGGAAATGCACAGGAAATAACTGCCTGAGAAAATGTTAGGGAACTGGGTCATGTAACAAAGTGGTAAGGCATGACTGAAACTACACCCAAACACTATTATTTAACTTTTCAAACTGTCTTGGTTGGTGGCATTAAATATTTATAAAGAAATAAGCCTGTCACAATATAGGTATCATGTCTTAGAAATATTATTGCCCAATTAGCCGAAGAACCAAAACAGCCAGCTAGTTTCTGACTTTTCAAGGCAAGGGGAAGTGGCGAGTTGAGTCAATTATCCACGCAATATTCTTGCTACTGAGAGAATTTGTGTTCAAAGATTCTAGGTAATTGGTGACAAACACTGCCTGCGGTCAACTTTTCACTTTTATTTTGGATATACATTTAATTTACAAGTTCACAGATATTTAGAATGGTGAAGATACAGCATCTGACTTTAAAAAAAAATAGGTAGACACTTTGCGGTAGAAAAAGTTAATGTAAACAAAAGATATTCTCTCTTATTACTCAAGACCTATTCAGATCTATCTTGATTCCATACCAGACAGACTCGGATTTACATCTCAGTTTGCTACTAGTGCTTATGAATTTGGGCATTTTTTTTTTTTTTGTCTTCATTAAGCCTCAGTTTCTCTCTTGGTGAAGTGACAATAACAGTATCTACCTTTGGCTTAAAGATACACACTTAATTTCACATTTGAGTATTTCTGATATGTAATTGATGAGTTATATAATTGATGAGTAAATTCAAGGTAGTGTTTTATCTTTCTCCTAAATAAAAAAGTAATCAATAGTGCAATTTATAGTCTACAGCATACAGAAAGAGATAAAATGGTCACACCTAATTCATAGCATTTTTTCAAGTTACAAGAGATAATACTTGAATTGCTCTTGTCACATAAAGAATAGTAAATAAAGTTTAGCTACCACACTTACTATTAACATTGTAACTGCAACTCCATGACTAAAACCACCAATGTCTCTGACTTCACTTCCTCATGTGTGAAATGAGGAGAATAAGATACACCCTATCTCATCGAGTTCAAACTTATCTAAAGCTCTGTGCATGGTGCCTGGTACATAATAAGTGCTCATTAAAAGGTAGCTACTACTATTATTTACAATTAATAACTGTGACCACTATTATGGCTTCTACTACTCAACCACTCTTATTAGGAGGAATTATAGCCTAATTAATGTCAAAGATTTGCAGTCTAATTATGAAAACATTAAAGCAAAATAATTCGAGGTAGAATTTGCTTTCAATGTTGTTCCATAAGCTTGGCAAGAGATTGGAGAAGAACAAAACCACAGGGTTTAAAATAACCTAGGAACATGAGACAAATCTCTGCTTCCCCCAAGCCTGATATCTGAAGAGAATGTGAAAGTTAACAGGCACTGGAAAACTTCGTAGAGCACTGTTGACTGAAAATAACTGCAGAGCAATTTCTGTGGCTTTTGCATTGGTACAGTGCTAGCTCAGTTTTTTAGCATATTTTGCCCTTCTCACTAACTCCACTGGATGTACCGTGATGTACTTAGGCAAATATGTACACATACAAACTGGCCAGACCTGGGAAAAATAGCAAAGAAAACCTCAAATGAGCAACATAAGACTGAATCTCACTGCAGGAATTCAGAAGAAAAATAGTTTACAGGAAATATGTCTACTACTTACCTTCTCTCATCACTTGTTTTCTTAATTTTACTTTTAAACTCTGGTCTATTCTGCTCTTCTAAGCACTTTTATTAAAAAAAGCAGTCTTTAGATCATCGTAACTAGAGTGCTGTGCTTGCCTTGGTGTGAAAGGGATTGGAAACATATCTAGTTATGAAGAAAAAAGTACTATGGAAAGAAAAGAATATAAAAGTACGCTCTCTCAAAATTTTATTATATGTGAAAAATTATTTATTTTCCTCTCACAACTCATAGTTCCTGTTACTTGTTTCTTATTAGTGAGACCATATACCAGGGGCATCCAGGACCTTAATTTAGAATTAACATGTGCCATAAGAATAATATATATTAATAATATAAATTTCTGTTTATGTGGTCCACTAAAACATACATTAATGGATGTTTTATTAGAACCCTTTTCTTAGAAGCAACAGAAATCCATATCAAACTAGAATATATATTCTAGTTTGATATATATGGTTGGTATATGTAATAATAGTTGGTATATTATATATACCAACATATATATATGTTGGTATATGTAATAAAACCACAAGACAATCAGTAGTGAGGGTGGAAGATGGTTAGCCAGGCACAAGAGACAATCCATGGAGGGTCTCCACATCTATCTGACTCTTTGCAGCAACTGTAAGATCTGGTATTCCACACCACAGACTTACCACCAGAGAAAGACTGAAAGATGCTTTCTATTGTTTATGTTCAAAAATCTCAGGAAACAATTTTGATTGGGCCTAACCTAACCTGGGTTCATTCATTCACTTCCATTGTATAATTTATCAAATGAATATTTGGAGAATTAATTGCAGTGCTAATGAACACAATGCTATGTTCACTTGATTTTTTAGTTTTTTCTTGAGGTATAATAATTAAATCAATCATTTTCATCCTTAATAATGCAAGCCCATTATTACACAGACAACAATGAGAAAAATGAAGTATTTCAAAAATATAACTCTCTGCTTAAATCAATATTTCTAGATCTCTTTTATCTGGACTACAGACTACCTCTTATATTGCTTTAATTTTCACATCTGTTTTTAAAAACCAAGAAGTATAGGAAGATCTACACCAAACTCAGCCATATAGTAACAAATTTGTTTTCATATAATTCCTTGCAACTTAAGTGACAGTGGCTAACTATGTAATTTGGTTTCCACAGTTTCAGAAGAAATTAAGAGCGAATAACACTCAAAATTTTTATGAAAATCAAATCAGAAACCTATTGACAAAAACCCAACAAAATCTGACGTAGCACAAGATCCTGTTTCCAAGTTAACAGAATGTAACTGCAATTCTAGCTATTTTAGTACTAGCATGGCAAATTAAAAGGCTTTAAGTGTAAAGGGTGCATTCTTTTCATTTGATACCTGTATGCTACTTTCTGTTAGCCAATTCTAAGTATGAGATAAATAACAAATGTGAGGGACCTATAAACATGCTAGGTGAGAAGACAGTATTAGCATATAGGAAGAGCTGAAGGGAATTTTTTTTTTTTTTTTTTTTTAACTATTGTGGGGCAGAGGGAGTACCTGGCTTCAGACAGGGCACCATAGCTCTAGATTTTAATTAATCGTGTTAACTACATAGTTTCAAGAACTAATTTAAATTTCTTACTGGAGCAGTAAGCAAATTATAAAACTATGTTCATGGACACTAGCTGTTGAGAAACATTTTTTATTTGTGTTTTGTTGCTGTTGTTGTTCTGTTTGTTTTATTTTCCCATAAAGTACACTCTGTATTTGCCCTGGAGCTACATTACAGACAATTTACCTTGTAACTTCTTGGTTGAAGGCTGATCATTTAAGGAAAATGGGGAGAAACCTGAAATATGAGGGAAACTACTTCCCTAGTCTCCAAGAAGGGAGGAAACAGATTTGCAAAGGGTGTTTATTTTAAT
The DNA here is from genome assembly GCF_030222135.1 of Aotus nancymaae. Taxonomy (NCBI): domain Eukaryota; kingdom Metazoa; phylum Chordata; class Mammalia; order Primates; family Aotidae; genus Aotus; species Aotus nancymaae. Next base: position 45,174,437 of record NW_026988421.1, on the reverse strand, counting down.
TACTAAATTACCTTTATTGTGACTTGAGGCCAGGGAGGTACTTACTTGCAAAGCTGTAATAGAATGTTTTACGCAGGAAATCTTAAATAAGGGCAAAACCACTTCAGGACCTTGGCTGGAATTTTGAACTGTGAACATTAAGCAATCAGCAAGAAAATAATATAGCATTATTTCATTGATATAGACTATGCTATAAATAAGTAGAAATGAAGGAAGGAAACTGTATGTTCAATTGCTTTGGTACTAAATTTCCCTGGCAAGAAAGAAAATAGAATGGGAAAACATAATAATTTGCTTCAAAAGCAGAGGAATAAAGATATTTTGAAGTGTCTTAAGAAAAAAAGAACCTCATCATTAACACTAAAGATCTATTCACACTGGGAAGGGGTAGACTAAGAATAAAAAGAGGAAAAACACATTTTTTCCTTCTTGAGCTTTTTTTAGTCTCCCAGTGCTGTGGAATTAGAGCAGCAAGCTGAAATGATTTATGAAATGAAAAATTCCTGCCCACCCAGTTCACAATCATGTGCAATAACTACTGTGTTCTGCTATGTGCCATAATATTTAGCTCAGATGTAACCAGAATATCCCACTACACATAGAAGAGGCAACTATAAAAAGAAACAGATTTCCTTGTATTTCTCTCATGTGTTTGCACACGGACACATAGGAAAAGAATATATGCATATTTTCACACACATCAGTAACTTCCCTTTTATCCTTCCTTTTGCTTTTCTTTTCCTTTTTTCAGAATATTTAATTTATTTTTACTTTTGAAGTAATTCCTATATAAACGTCTCACTTTCTATCTATCTTGACCCCGTAACCCTTTTTCCTCTCTAGAAGAGACTCAGAACCAGGTTGTTACCTGAGTAATTTAGCAAATAACTATTTATCTAAATTGAGTGATTGTGCTATAAAAGTTATTTAGTTAAATACTGGTATTTCTTAATATTACTAGTTAGGTTTATTAGGTATGTGGACACTCAGGAGAGTATACTGCGGTCTGAAACTGTAAATAGTACATTTGTTTATGCTATTTTGCAAAGCTTAATAAAAACATGAAAAAGAAACTGTAAGTATTATATTGAGAAACCATCATTAACTGACATATATAAGAAAACTGACCAGTCCTTCCACACAAATATATTTAACTGGAATGATATGAGGTATTGTGGAAAAATTAATTATGTACAAGGAAGTCATGTATTTTCCTCTGAGGATACTGTATTTATATTGGAATGTCCTATACACAATAAAACAGTGACTATCATAAGACCATTTGTAATCAACCTCTCTAGTAGTTCTGGGAAATGAAGAGATTGTCAAAAACTTGGAGAACAGAAGAAAGTCTGTGGAAACGGTGGAACTTAACGTACGTTTAAAAGACTGTTTTGTATAATAAGACCTTGTGTATCCTGCATGGCTCTTGCCACAATGGATTGCCCAAATTGATAATTACAGTCAAACTTAAGTCTTCCCAGTTAATTATATTTTCCTATGTCCTCTGGATATCTGAGCACACAAGGAAGTTTGAGAAACAAGAAAGTGTGGAAAGCAATAGTGAACCAAGTCATTACATAGGAAGTGGCATCTCAGGGGAAAAGAGGTCTTAATTTCGTCTCTGTCATAATCTCACTGTGTTTTGGGGAAGTATTTACAGCAATCTATGTCTCAATATCTTAACAATAGAGATTGTGTTAAAGCCAATGATTTTTAGAAGATGAATGGGTAGAGGGCAAAATGTTTCATAGTGTGGGGCAGAAACTAAATCCTCTAGCAGAGGAAGGTTTCTAACTATTCCAAGAGACAATCTTACAAGACACTTTAAAAAGCTTTTAGTCACCAACCCCACCTTCCTGTCCCTTCCTTATCCAACAGATATGGCTGGAATTAGGATTACTTATTGTGAAGGGGAGGGGCATAGTCCTGGGGGTAGAGTGGAAATTAGAGAAGTTCTCTTTTATTTCTCATTTCACTTGCTCAGTTCAAAACTTATTTGTAATTCCCTATATTTCATCTTCAAGAATATTTTTGTGCCCAAAGATAAACTCCAGTGCACTTTTGAATGAAATATCAGAACGCTTTTCCACTTGATCGAAAAACTAACTTTGAGAATGTTTTATGATCATAGTGCAGAACAGGTAATGCAAGTTTACATGATCTCCTGCTGAAAGAATTTGGAAATTGTCATCCTACAGCACACTTTTTTTTTGTATTTTAGGTTTTGGGGTACATATGGAGAACATGCAAAATTGTTGCATAGGTACACACATGGCAGTGTGATTTGCTGCCTTCCTCCCCTTCACCTATATGTGGCATTTCTCCCCATGCTATCTCTCCCCACCTCCCCACCCCCCGCTGTCCCTCCCCTATTTCCCCCCAACAGACCCCAGTGTGTAGTGCTCCCCTCCCTGTGTCCGTGTGTTCTCATTGTTCAACACCTGCCTATGAGTGAGAACATGCGGTGTTTGATTTTCTGTTCTTGTGTCAGTTTGCTGAGAATGATGGTTTCCAGGTTCATCCATGTCCCTACAAAGGATGCGAACTCATCGTTTTTGATGGCTGCATAATATTCCATGGTGTATATGTGCCACATTTTCCCTGTCCAGTCTATCATCGATGGGCATTTGGAATGGTTCCAGGTCTTTGCTATTGTAAACTGTGCTGCAATGAACATTCGTGTTCATGTGTCCTTATAATAGAACGATTTATAATCCTTTGGATATATATTCAGTAATGGGATTGCTGGGTCAAATGGAATTTCTATTTCTAGGTCCTTGAGGAATCACCACACTGTCTTCCACAATGGTTGAACTAATTTACATTCCCACGAACAGTGTAAAAGTGTTCCTATTTCTCCACATCCTCTCCAGCATCTGTTGTCTCCAGATTTTTTAATGAACGCCATTCTAACTGGCGTGAGATGGTATCTCAATGTAGTTTTGATTTGCATTTCTCTAATGACCCGTGATGATGAGCATTTTTTCATATGCTTGTTGGCCTCATGTATGTCTTCTTTTGTAAAGTGTCTGTTCATATCCTTTGCCCACTTTTGAATGGGCTTGTTTTTTTCTTGTAAATCTGTCTTAGTTCTTTGTAAATTCTGGATATCAGCCCTTTGTCAGATGGGTAAACTGCAAAAATTTTTTCCCATTCTGTTGGTTGCCAATTCACTCTATTGACTGTTTCTTTTGCCGTGCAGAAGCTATGGAGTTTGATTAGGTCCCATTTGTCTATTTTGGCTTTTGTTGCCAATGCTTTTGGTGTTTTAGTCATGAAGTCCTTGCCTACGCCTATGTCCTGAATGGTTTTGCCTAGATTTTCTTCTAGGGTTTTTATGGTGTTAGGTCTTATGTTTAAGTCTTTAATCCAAGATATTTTCACTCTTTGACTATAGTAAACGTAAAATTGACATTGATTTATTAAGAATTTTTTCCATTAAAGTCTGTTTTGTTTTCTTTCTTTCTTTTTTTTTTTTAGATGGAGTTTTGTTCTTGTTGCCCATGCTGGAGTACAATGGTCCGATCTCAGCTCACTGCAACCTCTGCCTTCCAGTCCAAGTGATTCTCCTGCCTCAGCCTCCCGAGTAGCTAGAATTACAGGCACCTGCCACCACACTCGGCTAATTTTTTGCATTTTTAGTAGAGATGGGGTTTCATCATGTTGGGCAGGCTGGTCTCAAACTCTTGACCTCAGGTGATCCACCCACTTCGGCCTCCCAAAGTGCTGGGATTACAGGCATGAGCTACCGCCCCAGCCTAAAGTCTGTTTCCTGATTTTTTAATTCTTTTCTAGTTAACTGATATTCCAAACTATAACTCTAATTGGACTGGGTAAAAAATAATACTTAAATGTGTACTTGCTTTTTTTCCATTGAAAAGAAAAGAGAATCAAAATGGATGCCATTCTTATGGAAGCAGAGTACAGATTCTACCCTTCAGCTTCTGAAAGGTAACACAGACACAGCAGTAATCATGGAAAACTTTTCGTTGCAAGTGATTAACCTCCTACTTAAAATACTATACATTTTAAAAATGAAAATATTTGAGAGCCTTTGAAGGCATATTACTAAAAGTCCAGGGATATATTTCTTTAGTATGTCTGGGATCCAGAGTGTCACATAATTCCATTAGGATATTATCTCTCTATATAAAATGACTCCCTTTGCTGGGTAATGGCCGGCAAGCACATTTTGAGATCAGATTACAGAGAGCGCCTTCCCTAAGAGCTCTGGATCAGACATTCTTACTGTCTCATGTGCCCACCCTGTGGCTTGGAAGAAGATTCACCTTCACTCCCAACTTGATCATGTAGAATATTTTCAACAAGAAATATTTCTTTTTTCTTTTTTTTTGAGACAGAGTTTCATGTTTCACTCTTGTTGCCCCGGCTGGAGTGCAATAATGTGATCTCGGCTCACTGCAACCTCCACCTCCTGGGTTCAAGCGATTCTCCTGACTCAGCCTCCCAAGTAGCTGGGATTACAAGGTGAGATTACAGTATAAGTCTACTACATGTAGGCAGATTCACAAATATGCTGGAATTTCACCACTTAGTCATTGTTAGACTTAATGGCAGCCGCAATCTCTTCCTAAAAATTACATTCAGGATGCCTTATTTTCTTTCTTTTTAAAATTACTATTTTTTAAGTATGATGTAGGTGTTACTGTTAATTTTATAGATAAGACAACTAAGTCACTGAGAGATTAAGTAATTAGCCCAAGTCACACAGCACAGCTGAGATTTCAACTATTTTAACTACTTTAAGTTATGTCAGCCAGCAGTTTGCATAGATTTATGGTTTTCCTTTTTTTTTTTTTTTTTTTTTGGAAAGCTGGAGTATGTATTTCTGGAAAAAAGGAGTTAATTAAACAGAATAAGCCATAGATGTGGACAAAGACTTGCTTTCTTCTTTTTAAGAGCCTAAACTGTATGTTCCAGAAAACCTATTTTAAATAGCATATATTCATTCTCCGGTCTTCAGCAGAATTTTCCTAGCTACCGTGGCAAAAATTCTTCTTATATTTTAAACTATTAAATTATAAACTCTAAATTCATTAACATAGGCTTGTGTCATTTTTAGTATCTCTCTTATTATTTAAAAGTCTCTAAGAATAAATTTTTCTTTTGGAGTTTTGAAGTTGCAAACACGTGGTTTTCTTCTTGTGCTTCAATTTCTAAATGAAACCACATGGATAGAGAAATGACTTCACATGACTGGTGAGAAATACCCCAAATCATTTTCTCCTTCTGCAATATGGTAATATAGTCCATCTGAATTAGCCTGACATAAAAGGCACTGGAGAGCATTGGTTAGAACTTGATTGGTTGCAAGTAACATAAACTCAAACTTAAGCCCAAAGAGGTCTTTATAATGAAGGTACTAGTGTTTTTCATAAACGTGAAATCCAGATTTAAACTGAGCCTCAGGAACAACTGAAACCAAGAGCTCAAGCACGCTTAGGATTTCTGTTCTGTTTCTGCTTTTTCTGTTTCACTTGTTTATTCATGAGCAATGGGTTTTTTTGTTTGTTTTTGTTTTTGCTATCTGTCTTATATAGTAGAACAAAAATACAACCAATACCCAATTTTTATCTTCTTCTCAAACTTATCTGGATTCCTATTTCTGATTCTCAATTTTCAGAGAGAGACTAACAAGTCCAGCTTGGATAAGTTGTTTATTCCTGGGCCAATTAGTTGTCACCAGGGAAATGACTAGAGTTGGCTCAGATTTGGTCAGCTACCAACTCTTGGAACAAGTACAAAATAACACATGTGTGTAGGGGAAGTGGCAGTTCTAAGAATAAGAGGATTCTATGCAGTCAAAACAATGTATCTACAGCACTGAGCCTAAGCCTGCTGTTTAAAGTCATTTATCTGATTTCTCATTTAGCTGAAAGGGATCTTGAGACTTAATCTTTTTTCAATACTGTTTATAAAAAGTTAATGCATTTTCTGCAGATTACAAAATGCAAAAGCTAAGTGCTTAACTCCAATAGCTCATATAATGTCAGTGTAAATTATCCTGATGAAACTTGCAGAAAAAATACAAAGAAAATGATTAAAAGCACAGAAAATTACAGTCAATAATCTGATCCTTGTCTGTTCTCATCCAAAGTACATCAGTTGGTGAGAAGTAGAAAACTTGTAATTTTCACCTTTTATTTCTTTTTCTAACAAAAATAATGACAAAGAACAATGAACCAACTATTAGAAAAACAGCTGGAGGAAAAAGAAGAGAAAGAAAAAAAGAGGGAGGAGAGGAAGGGAAAAAGGAAAAGGAGAAAGATTTCAATACAATTTATGGATAATTGTATGATCTGTTGATATGCTTTTTTTTTTTTTTTTTTTTTTTTTTTTTTACAAACATTGCATTTTTCCACAACTTGGATAGCTATAATATTTCATCTTTACTACCTAAGGGAAGAAAAATGACATTGAAGAGAAAGAGAGATGGGAGGTGTTTGTCAATACTTGGGTTTTGAATTTCAGTTTTCTTTTTCTGAGAAATAAAATATTGTCTAGAAAAGATATGGAACATAAAACATATACCTTAAATAATAAAGGACGTTTTTCCTGATGTCCTCCCAGCTGAAACCCTGCCACAACCAAGCTGGTTAAGAACAAAGGCAAAATAATATTTAGATGTTGGTTTTTCATTTTCTCTATCAAGGCTTTCCTGCTCTTTCCTACACCTTCAGGCTAAGTAGGAAGGAGAATGTCAGAGCCACTAGATTTATTTGTGGGTTCTGAAGTCAGGTGGTCCTATATATCACTTTGAGAATAGAGGCTAGGAAAAGACAAGCCCCATAGGGTTCCTCTGAACTCTGTTTACCTTGGAGAGGTCACATGTCCACATGCACCCAAGAAGAAAGTGGAAATGGATGAGAACTGAGGGCTGAAAAGCCCTTACTGCAGAACAAGAAGCACATAGCTGACTCTTTTGGAATAAGGAAGACAAGGCAGAGATCTGCTTGGATTGACAAGTAGAGGTGATGTGAGAATTTCTCAGCTGATGCTAGTCTATATAAATGGCTTGAGGGAGATTTATGTTCCCTCTTCCATCCCTGCTCTCAATGCCTTTGCTATCTATTAACATCCTAGAACTTAGACACCAGACCTAGGGAAAAGTTTGGGTGAAGGAGGGGTAGATTCAATTGCCTGAGGGAACTCTGATTCTAACAAGATTTTTTAAAACTGATTGTGATTAAGAGTCTGCCACTAATGGAACAACATAGGCTTGAAACAGAAGTAAAGTTATAACAAATAAAGAAAATTCGATTTTTTGAACACTTACATTTTTATACTAAAATTTGTAGTCATTACTTATTGAATGGTGGAATTGAGAAAATGATGCCTATTAACAATTTTTCACCTATGTTTCCCCAGTGAAGTGTGTTCTTTAACCCAGAGGTTAAAAATAGTCATTTAAAAATAATCCTAATGCCCACCAATGGGATACTTGAGTATTCCCCACTCTGTCTTAAATCTCTGGGAACCAAGTTCCCTGACATTTTAATTATTTGGCTGTATAGTTAAATGGAATTATGTCATTTGCTAGAAATTTTTATTTGCTCTTTTGAGATTTAGTCCTACTTTGTGTTCAATATATGCATCTTTCTTCTTTTGTCTATTTATTTTCTTCACTTCCTACAACCTTCTAGTACTTAAACAGCATCACCAGAATGAGACCTCCTTGTATGCTATTTCCCAGTTTGCAGTGATAAAAAGGAATTATTTAAATATACTTCTATAGAGGACACATGTGTACCATATATAGGGCTTAATATAAATCATGAGGAGAGGGCCTCCAGCATCCTATGAGTAAAGTCTTGGACTTGGCATGCTGTAGTAGGTAGTCTTTGATCCAAGGAAACCCACAATTGAATTACCAGAGATGATTTCTTTTTCGCTTTCTTCTCTTTCTCATGCCCTTGCTAGATTTGTATCTCAGAAAACTGTATCCCTAGAGACATATGAGGAATCATTCTATTTGCAGTGTCTGCAGTGTCTCTGACTCAGTAAGTGACTATTAGCAAGAGAAAGTGACAAAGCTAGACAGTTCAAGAGAATAAAATTTGTCATGGCTCTATGGTAATAGTCTGTCATTAGTCCAGGGTGGAGAACAGAAGAAAATGATCATTACAACCAAGTGATAAATCAGATTATGCTAAGGATCCCTCTTTACCACACTGGCATTTATATTTAAATTTTGCTTATTTTAGCTCTAGCCTTAAATGGCCTAGGAGGCTAGTGTTATATGAAAGACATTCATAAAATAAATCTCCCAGCTTAGAACTTTTGGTGTAAGTTATCTTTTGGCCCTGACTTTCTGCTGCTATCAAGCTTCTGAACAAAAGGAACCAGGAAGCCATCCGAGAAGCCATAAGCAAATGTGTCTTAAATGTTGGGTTATAAATGGCAGCTTTCTAGGTGTTCTGCAAGCTCCATATGAATACAAATGATACCTAGGTTTTTCTTGGGTAGCTGTCCCTCAACATTTTAATTTAATTGTTATACTTTGGATTGATCTTATTTTCAAAAGGATTTAAAGTGACTTCTAAGATAAATAAAACATTTTAAATTGATATAAACTAGGAATAGGTAAAAATGAACAAAAGGAAGTATTGCTATATTGAGTTAGGAATGAGTCTAACTCAAAACTGAATATCAAATGATCTTATGAATAGACATAACATACATTCTAAGTTTATAACAAGAGAAGGAAAAAGGGATATCTGATGGGTTAGTTAAATCTGATCAGTCAATGTGTCCATAAGCTCATGACAATCATTTAGAAGAAACAAAAAATAAATAAAATAAACAATTAAAATTTAAAAAAGAAGAAACAAAAGGAAAATCATCTACAGCATCCTCATGTTTCAAAAAGCCCTCAGTCCTTGGCACAGAATTAGATAAATAGTAGGGACTTGAAATAGGCTGACTAGTTAATAGGACAATGACTACTATCTGAAATTGTAATTTTAAAAAAGAAATGTCTCAAATGGAAAAGAATTAAGATGAAGAAGGTTAATGCTTTTGCAGTATTTTTAAGTACTAAAATGTGCAGAGCACTGTACTAAATTTGCTAGGGGGAGAAAGTACAAGCTTCATCAACCTAATGGGAGAAATACAACTCTTATAATAAGATGTAAGATAAATGTTCATTTCTATAATGACAAATGTAATACTGTTATATGAAAAGCTCAATACTGTAAATAAAAAGTTCATTGACCTGAGGGCATTACCAAAAAAATGTTTCTCTAGTTTTTTTGTTTTTGTTTTTCTAAGTGTTTTTACAATATTTTAGGAGTTTGAATTCCTAGTGGGGAGGGAATCATCATCTACCCATTTCCAGCAGGGGGCAGAATCACCATGGAGGAGGTAGATGGTATAAAAAAGTTTGTATTTCTTGGACTCTTTCCAAGTTGACAAATATTTATCAATTTTTAAAAGTAACAAAAAGTTCTTCATGAAATATTTAGCTATTGCTACACTATTGTTCACCACCAAAGGCAATTTCTTTCAGCTACACAGTAACTGATTTTGTGCAATCCTTTACAGTGTCAAGTTCTTACTGTTCCTATATGTCAAGGAGAAAAGTTGAAGCTTTATAATGATTTCTAAAAGAGAACAATCCCATGTATGCTTGCTTTCTTATACTGAAGACATCTCAAATTTTGTTGAAAAGTTCTTATCTTTCTAATTATACTTTCAATTAATCAAATAGAAAGTGAAATAGAAAGTTGCAGCCAGTGGAGTGCTGGTAAATGTTTAACAACTGGGGCTCAAAAAAAAAAATACCTGTGTGCATGTATGTGTGTGTGTACATCAGCTTGTAATAACTTTTTATTATACAAATACATGTGTGCTTTTGTTGATTTTTCCTAGCTCTTATAATCATAGCCAACCCATAGCCGCAATTGACAAATACATGTGGTTCTGATGTAAATGTTGGCTGCATTTTTCTTTCTTTCTTTTTTTTTACTCATTAAGATAAAAGTGGCCGGACATGGTGGTTCACGCCTGTAATTCCAGCACTTTGGGAGGCAAAGGGAGGCAGATTGCTTGAGGCGGGTAATTTGAGATGAGCCAGGCAACATAGTGAGACTCCATCCCTACAAAAAAATACAAAGAAAATTAGCTGCATGTAGTGGTGGGTGTCTGTAATCCCAGCTACTTGGGAAGCTGAGGTGGGAGGATGGCTTGAACCCAGGAGGTGGAGGTTGCACTAAGCCGTGATCACACCACTGCACTCTACGCTGGGCAACAGAGTGAGACTGTCTCAAAAAATAAAAATAAAAATTTTAAAAAGATAAAAGTGATACAGCAAGACAATGTCAGAACTTTACCCCTTCATCTATTATGTGAGTGATGTATTTGCTGAATCAGGTAATAGTTTTTAAATATTAGAGAACTATTTTCTCAATTTTTTGTGCTGCACAGTGTAATGGCTCCAGACATGACTCACTTTCAAGTTTAATCTGCACTGCTTTCTGCATCACTTTCTTAAATACAAATACAATAAGCAAAACAATAAATCAAGCCCTGATTTATAGCATTTGCCTGCTCTGTGTGTTAAATGATGTAAATACTCTCAATATGGCCCATTTCAAACTACTAATGCAGTGTCACCGAACAGAGTTGAGAAGAAATGCTCAATAGCTCATGATTATGTACTATTGCTACCATATAGATTGAGTAAGGAAAATTACCTAGAAAGAATAGGTCATGCTAAAATGTATACAGTAATTAATAAGTGCTGGGTTTTGAGTATTTATTACCTTCATTTTTAATGTGATATATTATATGTGCCAGCTCCAGAACACCACTGATCTCAAGAAACTTTGTGAACTCTTAGGACAAAAGTTTAACACAACAGTAAATAAAGCTAAAGACTTGGAAATAGAAATGGAGTTAATACATTTCTCCTTTTAGTTCCGTTAACACTGAGGTTTATAGAAGCGTTGAAAGAAATTCCATTTCTTAGGTCAATATAGTTCATTTCTTGAACATGTGGAATCATACCTAGTATATTTGTGTTCCTCCAAAATAAGACATAATATATACTTTTGTGTTCCCCTAAATAAAGTGATTTATAGGTGAATGAATAGCATTATACAAAACATTTCTACATTAATATTTATCAAAAATAATTTTTGAAATATTTTTCATAATACTTCAGAGTTTTTAGGAATGTTCTCTAGCTAGGAGATAAAGATCATTCTAGCCTTCTCTCAGCTTTGTTTCCTGGCTGTCTTCTAGAATACTTATATCATGGCTATAGCATAAACTGGGGACAGTTCTACACACAAGAAAATGATTCTGACCAGGATTTCTAAGGTTCATTCTGGTTGGAGAGATTTAGGCCATACGTCACCCCTGAAGTTAAAGGTGAAGTTACTTTTCATTTAAACATATGGACTCCATTGAGGAGAATGAAATTCTAAAAACTGTTAGGAAGAGTGGAGCAAAGAATGAAGGCCAGATAAGGAACCAACAAATACCCATTATATCTTCTACTCCAAAGTCATTAATGAATACCATTTTTTTTAAACATGAAGTTTAAACTTCTCTGCTTTCAAATTCAGCCACAATTTGCCCCACTCTAACTACCCAATTTTACTTCCCACCAATTTCTTTCTACCTTTGACGGGCCAGTCTCACTCTTCTAGGAATATACAATATTTATACCTGGTTTTGACCTTCATTGTGTTCTCTGCATTTAGAAGATTCCTTTCCTCTTTCCTCTCTTTCAGTAATTAGCTGTTAAGGCCCAATTAAAAAACCTACATGCCATTTGTCTATCCACTGTGAATGATCACAGTTCAATTCAATTAAGCATTTGTATACGAAGCAATTAACATATATGGCAGAAGATGTTTTTAGAAGCATGTTGAGTTAAAAATACTTGTGGGAAATCTACACACAGATTTTCATGAAGAAGCTGGAAAATTGGAGATCTACAGTTACTGAGAGTTAGAACCAAAGATACAGACTTATCCACATAAGTATTGAAATAGAAAGTTTGCCTAAGCTAAGGTAAGACTATAGAGAAATAAAATAAGAAAACTAAAGACAAAATAGACATATAAGAAGTGGGATGTGGAGCAAACCATGGTGATTGAGTGGTATCACAGAAGGTGAAGAAGAAAAGTCTGTTCACATAAATCAAAAAAGGAAAATATCAATTAAAAGGAAAAATATTCAGAGGCATCTAACACAATTCAATTAAGTAAGTGAACTTTGGTTTTCTGGATCTCACCATTGCCTGACTGTAGTCTCTACGTCTCTTAGCTTCAATGTGATAAAATAGAATTTGATTTGTGACTAATCAAACATTGAATTAGATGTGCCCCAATCCCATTAGCCTTGCTCAGAGGAAAATGGACCTTATGCTATAAACATGGTTATCACTTATCGCTCCCTTTCACAGGGCATATGGCAGACAGTATCCAAAGATAAGCCAATTAAAGAGACATGCCATCCTAAAGTATGTCTTTGTTGGCAATCAATTCCACTGTCCAAAACTTCCATTTAACACTCTTCCCCCTAAACATGCCAGTCATTAGAAGGACAAAACATATCCTTAGTTGAATATTTAAGTTCAATTTAAAAATGGCTCTTTCTTCCAATCTTTGGTATAATTTGACATGTTCTATTATTTTCAGTTATCAGACATATTAACTTCTGAATCTTACTACAGTATCACTTTAAGCCAAGTGAAAACTTTTTTGCTGAAAGAAAAAGAAAAGAAGAAAAGAAAAGAAAGAAAGAAAGAAAGAGAGAAGAAGGAAAGGAAGGAAGGAAGAAGGGAGGGAGGAAGGGAGGAAGAAAGAAAGACAAAAAGACAAGAAAGAAAGAAAAAGAAAGAAAGAAAGGAAGGAAGGAAGAAAAAATCACTGAATTAGAAGTCAATTCATTGCCCCCAGCCTTGCCCAAAAGAAGAAGAGAAAAACACCTAGGCATGAAAAGTGGGTTTCAACCCGTTCTACTCTGAGTCACAGAGCTTGATGCCATAAAATAGGCACTTTCTCAACCATGGACTGAATGTTATATCACATAATTACAGAAGTAACAGTATTTTGTATTTGTTTAAATTCTGTTTTCTGAAGTATCTTTTTTATAGCATAATGCTAGTAGGTACATTTTAAGGATGTTAAAACTATGTCTACTCAATTCTTGACTTATCAGGTATGGTTATCTCTTAAATAAAATTTTCCCAAATGTGCTTTAGAAAAAAAAAGGCATTTATTTTCTAATATCAGGGTTGTCAAGGGCTGCAGGGTAGAGGGGAGATATTGACTACAAGTGAGGCATAAGAGAACTTTTTGGGATGATAGAAATATTCTCTATTTTGATTGTGGTGGTAGTGATATGACTGCATACATTTGTTAATATTCATAAAGTATACATAAAAAGGGTGCTGTGAGTAAATTATACCTCAAAGAAAGAGAGTGACAGAGGGAGAAAGAAAGAGAAAGAATGTGCAAATAAACATAAAATTAAAGGTAAAAGGGTATTCATTTTAAAATTAATTTATTTCCTAAACTTCTTAATATAGAAAAAAAGAGGGAAATTAAAACCTCTCCAAAATTTCTTTCTCTGAAGAATCTCTGAATTGTATAGCTCCCATAATTCTGAAAAGTTAAACATACTTTTTATGGAATTAAAAATACAATGAATATATGATGGATAAAATATATAGGCATGATTTTAAAAATTGGAAAACATAGAATATCTTTTTAGTCTGAAAAAAAATCCAATTTTGCATATTTTTTTTCACACTTTTTATTTAGTTCAAGTAGGTTTGATTTTATACCCATTCTAATTTTAAGGTACTTTGAAATCACATACAACAAGATACTTTGAAATGCCTTATAATAATTAAGACAAAAATCCAAAACGTATAAAAATCAATAAAACAATTTAATTTTATTCATTAAATAATAAGTGTATTGAGCACTTACTATACATGTAAGACAATGTTAGTCACAATCACGAGGAATTATGAAGATGAGTAAGCTGATCGCTGAATTAAGGGAAAAAATAATTGCCTATAAGACAGGTGTTTTAAGCAAGGCTGAGGTCATAGACAAAATACAAATATGTTGGGATTGGTTGAAAGTCTGGCTGCAAAGTAATAAGTACTACTAAGGCAGAGGAAGCACAAAGTATAAATAACAGGATGTTTGTAAAGACGAATAGTAGGTTGAAGAGGAAGTGGGATTGAGAAAATTTTTGTTTAGGATAGGAGCAAATGAAGATGGAACATCAAAAAGTCCTTAAGACATCAGCCACTGCACTGAGAATAATATTCTGAGGGGGAGCTTCACCTTGCCAAGGATCTAGGGTATTTCTTTCTCAGAGACACAAGCAAAAAATAAGAAACTACAATATTAATAATGTGAGAGGAAGCAGGTATTGACATATGATATAAGAAGGAGGAAGCTGTGCCCCTAGGGAATTCGGGCTGGGTAGCTTTAGAAGCGCTAAACACTCAATTGATAATGGTGTCTCACCCCTACATCCCTACATAAATCAACATTTAAAAAATATATTAAAACACAAATTATTTCTAGTGAAATTCAATGAAGTTCTGATACTCCTCATGATGAATACTTCTGGTAGTTTATGTTTGAAATATCAAATTATTTCAAAAGAAATGATGCTTAGTTAGTGCCTGTGTTTTGCTGATACCTCAATTCATGCTTAGACTCTCTGTTGAGTTTTCAGCAATAGAATTTGCTGGCTGGTTATTTAAACCATGTGCCAGGGATGGTATCACCCGCGTGGGTGAGTGAGTAAGTGGACAAAGTGGTGAGTCTAGTGTTTAATTTTATTTAGTTATTTGATTGGTCACTCAGGGTTAGATCAAACTAACCAAACTCACAAGATTCTGTTACATAAATGAAAAAGCAAATGCAATAATAAAGAGAAATGTCACAAGCAACCAAGATATGATCATTTTAAACACACCTCCCTGTGCTATTTGATTTGTAACAGGGTTATCCTTTTCCAGTGCTTAATATGTTTGTGTCAACATTTTTCCCTTCACCAGAGAATCTGATAAACCAAGAAAATGATTGGAAATGTACAAAGTGAACACAGAATCCAGGGATTCATTACTTCACTAACCATTCACATACCGGGAACTATACTAGGCACCAAGAATGCACTGAAAAATGAAGGCAAATGATCAACCTCATGCACCTTAACACCTAGAAGAAGAAATAAATACTAAAATAATAATTATAAAATTGGGTTCTATGAAAGAATATAAACAGAGGAATTTACTTAGTTGGTGGGACCTGTGGAGGCTCTCTGAGAAAAGCACATTTTAACTAATATTTTGCTATATAATCTTTAAGTATATTCTACCCAGCTCACATGCTACTTATAAGAAACACATGTGTTTAGTGACTGTAAGTTTGTATCCTACAGATTGAATGTACAGCCACTTACCTGGAGAGGCTTACTAACCTCAGTTTCTTCATCTTGTAAGATGGAAATATTACCTGCCTTGCAAATTATTAAGAAGAATTATGGGAAGAAATTAGAATAGTGCCTGGCCAAGTGGTAAATGTTTGATATGGATGATTGTTGTTGTTGTTATTATGGTTAACATCGAGTTTCTCCTCTGGAAGTGCTGACTAAATCTTGCCAATTTTCGTTCTCAGGAAGGCATCATTTTTGTAATGAAAATTGGGACAATTCCTGGTTGTTGACACATTTTTTTTTCTTGAATAATGTTACTTTAGGATCAAAGTATAAACTTCAGGTTTGAAACATTTTATATTTTAGGTTGACTTCTTCAGAAATCTGACCAGTACATTATAATTTTGCTAATTTCATTGCCTTAAGAAGAGTAGGCACTATATTAGCACTTAAGAGGATTGATTCTGGATCCAGCCACCTGGGTGAGAATTCCAGCTCTACTACTTGTTGTTAGCTGAGTGGCCTTGAATAAAAAACTTTATGTGCCTGTGATCCCAGCACTTTGGGAGGCCGAGACAGGCAGATCACCTGCGGTTAGGAGTTCGAGACCAACCTGACCAACATGGAGAAATCCCGTTTCTGCTAGAAATACAGAATTATCCGGGCATGGTGGCACATGCCTGTAATCCCAGCTACATGTGTGGTGCTGTAGGCCATTATCCTTAGCAAACTAGCCCAGGAACAGAAAACCAAATCCACATGTTCTCACTTATAAGTGGGAGCTAAATAATGAGAACACATGGACATATAGAAGGGAACAACACACACTGAGGCTTATTGGAGGATAGAGGGTGGGCAGAGGGAGAGGGTCAGGAAAAATAACTAATGGTTACTAGGTATGTGACAAACCTACATGTTCTGCACATGTACCCCAGAATACTGTTAAAATAAATAAATAAGTCACACACACACACACACACACACACACACACACACAAAATAAATGGTGGGCATTGATGTCAGCAAATGAAAGGCAAGAAAAGTCAGAATGGAACCAAAAGTTGAGAATTAAGAGGGGTTGAAACTGGGAAATAAAACAGTAGTTTCCAAGCAAGTCATAAAGAATCTTGCCAGCAAAGGATCTAGAATTATCATTACTGTAGGAAACTTGTTAAAGTATCTTAAGATTCTTCAAAAGTGTGTTTGTTACTTGTACTATCTGTTGAAAGACTTTTTCATTTTATGTGACTGGGATTAATCTGAAGAAATTCTAGGATCCTGAGATTTTAAAGGAGAGTTGGTAAGTCATGCATTTAAGTATTCTGTGCAATACAAGGTTTAACTTTCCCTCAAAGCTTCTGCTTCCTGAGAACTGATGATTATAGTGTCGTGCCTAATTCTAAGGTTGCAATGGCAATCACAGATATCATAACTGCCACTAAAAAGCCCCAACATACTCACATGTCCTATCTAAACACAAATAGCAATGTCAAAACTGTAGTCTATACCTCACAACGTCATAAGTATAGGTGACATGTATATAACTGGCAAGTAAATCATTTTAATACTTAGCTCCCAGTTATCATTAATTATAATAAATTTAATCTGTCTTTAAAGTCATCTTTTATATAGTACTATTTTTAAACAAGAAGTTTAATGTACTTGTTATTTCACAAACACATTTTAGACTTGCATAATTTTTTAAATACTCTCTGTTTTAAATGTTGCCAAGAAATAAGCATTGAATTTAGCATTAGGGTACCCACAATCTTTTACACATGACATTAATTTAGTCCTACTATTAAGTCTAAGGAGGAAGCATATTTTTAGTTAATAATTCAATGCACTTGTGCATAATTAAATGACTATTTTAGACACCATCCTTAGTATGAAAAAATTGAAACTAAACATTCTTTAACACCGATTCATAAACACTCAACAGGTCTATTAGCTACAAAATCTGTTTGCATAAAAATCAATCTTCAGATATGTCAGTGATGTTAAAGATTTCTTAAAGATAATTGTTACTCTCTTACAAATGGAATGTTTCTAAAATGATTTTAAAATGCTTAATCATCCCATTTTATGTGACCGAGGTAATTTGTCTACGCTTTCTACTATTTAGTGTCATGTTGGTAAATATTCAATTGTATTCTGTTTTAAAACTTCTCTTCTTGGCCATATGACACTTTAAACTATGCCATCTTTCTTTTACTACTTCTACTTTCCAGGGAGCTTCTGGCTATTTTGCTTCTCACTCAAAAATTTAGTGAAGCTGCTTTCTTGTAAATTATTATCAATTCCATTTGGTTTTGATCCCCATTTTTAATGTAATTTCCTGTTCTGATAACTCTGTCCTAATTTTATTTCCAGAAACATGTAACTGGTAAAGTTTTTAAAAACATTTTCTTTGTCTACTTTCATTTTAAAATTTTATAATTTATGAAACACACTTAAAAATATAGAAAATAATATATATGTATTATTATTAAAACATGTTAACATTTTGTCATATTTACTCTAGATCTTTCCTTTCTGAAAGAATAATAATAAGATGATACATATTCCACTTAAGTCCTAACAGGAACCTTTTCCCCTCACTCCCTCCCCAGAGGTGGGTGTATATCATTTTCATGCATGACTGTACTTTTACAACATATGTATATTCACAAATAAAACATGACAAATTATTTTGTCTTGATATTTGCATGAATCTAACTATACTGTACACCCCTTTTGCAACCTATTTTTCACTATTATATATTTTAAGATTATCTGTTTATGCACAGAAGTCAAGTTTATTCATTTTAACTGTTGAATAGGATTTCATTATATGAATTAACCATAATTCATCTATTTCCCTGAATGACAATTGGGTTTCTTTCCTTTTTTTATGCTTTGACACTCTTGCAATTATTATCTTTGTATATGTCTTCATGTATAAGAATTTCTCCAGGGTAGACTCTTGGAAGTAAAGGGTCTGACTCAGAGAATGTGTATATTTTAAATTCTATTGATTATTGTCAAATTGTTCCTCAAAGTGGATATACCAATTTACATCCCTACCAGTGGTATATAACAGTTTTTTTTTTTCTTCTTTAAATCCTCTTCAACACTTATCATCACCAGATGGACTGATGTTTGCCTATGACAGGTATGTGGCAACACCTCCTTCTTTTGATTTGTATTTTTCTAATTAACAGTAAGATTGAGCACCTTAGCCGGGCACAGTGGCTCACACCTGTAATTCCAGCACTTTGGGAGGCTGAGGCAGGAGGATTGTTTGAACCCAGGGGTTTAAGGCTGCAGTGAGCTATGATTGTGCCACTGCCCTCCAGCCTGGGTGACAAAGCAAGACCCTGCCTATTACAAAAAAAAAAGAAAAAAAGAAAGAAAAAAATTGGGCATCTTTTTATATGTTTATTATCCATTTGTTTTTATCTCTTCTCACTGGCACATATATGGTCTTTGCCCATTTTCTTTCTAATGGATTGTCTTTTTCTTATTAATATGGAAAAACTCTTTAAACCCACATTAATCATTTGTCACTTATATAGATGGAAAATATCTTTTCATACTTTGTAACTTGTTTTTCCTATTTGACAAGCAAAAATTTATTTTAAATGTCATTTTTAGGTGTTCTGTGTATGTTAGTAAAGAATGTGTATCACCTAATCATTGGAAAAAGTGTTCTTTTGGTATCAATAAATTAATCTCATTAATTTTATTAAACAAATTTCCAGAATTACTGATTTTCTTAATCTGATTGATCTGTGATTTACTGAAGGAGGTGCTTAAAAATTTCCCAGAATGAAGATGGGCTTCTAAATTTCTTCTTGTAGTTACCATAATAATTTTGTGTATGCTCAATTTATGTTTATTTTTATTACAACTTTCTGGTGAATTGAAACTTTTATCAGTTTGTATTAATCTCCTACATCTTTGGTAATGCTTTTTAACTTTCGTATCTATTTTGTATTATTTTACATCTTTATACTAGCTTTGTTTATCTCTTCAATTTCTTGCAATCTTTGTTGTCTCTGTGTTCCCTCTAAACTTCTGATTAAACTGGAATTAGGATTTCTCATTCTACCTCCTACATCTTTTAAGAGCACTTCCATATATATATATATATATTTATTTATTTATTTTACTTTCTCTGTCTGTGTTTGATAAGAAAATTGTTTCTCAAATGAATCTTTACGTTTACTATTTTTCTGTTTACTTATATTTGAACTGAACTCTAACTCCAATTACAACAGTTCTTTTTCCTAGAAATTTTACTTGGCACATTTACAAAACTGTCGGTTATACTTTGCTGTACATCCAATGTAATCATAGTTTTTATTCCCATTTTTATTTCATTTTACTCATTAAATATATTTACTCATGTTAACCTCAGGAATTTGATTATTTCAGGTGTGAGTTTATATTCCTTGTAACTTTATATGCACAAATTTTGTGTTGGTCAAAATGAAAATGTATTTCTTTAGAGAAAATTTGCACCTGTTTCTGCTAAAAACAATACATCTCAGGGTCACCTGAAAACAAATGGAATGATAGGTGTTTTTTGACCCACATCAGTGGCATGTATTCCAGCTCAAACTCACCTAAGGGACAACTTCCAGTGGTACTTCTTAGAGACCTTTTTTTCCTCTCCTTCACCCAGAGTCAAGGCCAAAACATGAAAGTTTTCTTACATTCTTCCTTTGTGAACTGGTTTTTACTTTTAGAATTTTTTGTTTTTTACTTACTTACATGTTTGATTTCTAGGCTACACACGGAGGATGTTTCTTTTGGGCATTCTCATTTTATGCAGGTACCTTTGTCCATCCTTTTTATGTTGACTGGACTCCAGGGTTTGTCTCCTTCTGCTTATAAGCAACTGAGTGCACTAAGGTTCCACTTAATAGAATAACAATTTGGGGGGAGAGATCTTGAGTTCAAACTTAGACACATTATATATCAGTGTTTGTAAGACAACCAAAGAGAAACAAGCAGGTGCTTCAATGTGCAGCTGAGCAAGAGGTAAGCATGAAAACAGTATTTGAGCCTTGGCTGTGCATGATACTCATTACGAGTGTTTATAGTTAAAAAAGAAGACTTAGGAGGGAGACCAAGTGTCTTACACCAAAAGCCAAGTGAAGAGGCTTCTATAAACATAGTTTGTATATTCCACACAGGATTTCAAATCATTTGAGCTAATACTTAAAAGTTAGAGGATTTCATATAAAAATGTGAAACTTCTGCTTCTATTGAGAAATGAAAGTTTAGGCATCAAAGGGGTTCACATTCAAAGCAAGCATGAGCTAGAATTGAATGAGCCCATCTGCTTTGGACAAGCCATGTATTCTCTTACCTAGACTGGATCCCTCATCTGCATTACCTGTTCTGCCTCTGTATATTTCAGTTGTACCTTGACCAAAGGTAATTATGGCTATTTCATGTGATTTTTGAAGAGGACACGGACTTTAATGACAGTATAATAGGAAAAATAAACAAACAAACAAAAACCACCTTAATGGGCTATTGATGGACTGTCCCAAGACTGGAAACAGAGATGGGGTTTTATTTTTGATAGGGGTGAGATTTTTAGAAGGTGGAGTTATCACCCATTTACATACAGGACCCCTCAGGGGGGCATGACTTCAGAGTGATTTTCCACAGCTGTGTGGACTCAGAAAAAGATGCCTGATATTGGTCTAGAGGGAATAAAGCATTCAAAATCAGAAACAGAAAATACAGACCAAGTTAATTAACACCAAAGATAGAAATCTTTAAGGTGCCTGCTTGTGCCAAGGGAGAAGAGAGTGCCACCCACGAGTTAGGAATTGCACTGGGCCTACTCATAACACATATTCCCCAAAGAGAGATTTCAACTAATTTATGGCTCAAGGATCTTGAAGAGATAAAACCAGACAAAACAAAAGACTACCACTTGAGAAAGCTTTAGAGGGAGAAAGAACATCAAGAGAAAACTAGGTTATGTGAGAACATCAGCATGAAGCTAATGTTCAGGGAAGAGTATAAGTACTTACAAGATTTTTCTGATGATGGACTATGAATCTGAAATAAGCACAATGGAACCATTTTCGGAGATGGGAACAGGTGAAACATTGGGCAAGAAATGGGTTCACATAGAACCTTCTGGAAACAAAATGAGAAAGCTATGAAATGACCTGTGAGTTTATGAATGCTTGTGGCATCATAGACAGGAATAAAAGGTTTAATGGAATTTGTTATAGCAAACTCAAGACCATGATTGGTGGAGAGGAATGGTAACAGGAAACTGGGTTGTCCTCTTATTCACATAACGGAGTTGAGGATGCCAGGGAAGCAAATTATTCTTCTGAATGGGACCCTGACAGACAATAGTGAGTGTAAAAAGCGTAGTTTAATTTCAATGCCTTGGGCTTGCTCATTGATCTGTTAGGAGTAGGACAGTCTTACCAAGCAAGCAAGAGGGCAGAGATGATTAGAACTACTGAAATATAAAAATCCAACAAACAGAACAAAAAAGGTATTCATTAATATAATTCGGAAAATGTTTCCTAAAATAAATGTTGAATCTTTAGATGGTTAGACGATACCGATACCATATATCAGAATATTCCATATAAATCAATTAGCATCAAGATATTTCCTGGTTATTTAAACCGAGGTTATAAACACATTTTTCAGGCTTTGAGGCAGCAAAAAGATGCTTTGCTACAACAGAGAAAAACTCAGACTGGCCTCAGCCTTCCTGAAAGCAAACTTAAAGGCAGAATAAAATTAAGCTATTGCCACAAAATTCCTGAGGTAAAAAAATTTGTGACTCAAAGACTATATTCAGCTAGAGTGTCATTAATGATAAAGGCAACAGGCAAGTATTCTTAAGCCTTGAAAAACTTAGGAAATGTAGCATCCATGAATTTTTCTTTGAAAATACTATTCATAATGAACCAGTGGGATATCTTGTGAAGGAAAAAATAAAAATAATAATAAAAAAGAAAATACTATTCAGTAGTAAATTTCAACAACTTAAGAAATAATCTAAATAATGGAACTTAATTAAATGAAAAAGCTTCTGCACAGCAAAAGAAATAATTAACAGAGTAACAGACAACTGACAGAATGTGAGAAAATATTTGCAAACTATGCATCTGACAAAGGACTAATATCCAGAATCTATAAGGAATTCAAATAACTCAATGAGAAAAAAACAAGTAACTCCATTAAAAAGTAGGCAAAAGTCATAAACAGACATTTCTCAAAAGAAGACATACAGGCAGCCAACAATCATAAGAAAAAATAGTCAACATCACTAATCATCAGAGAAATGCAAATCAAAACCACAAAGAGATACCATCTCACACCAGTCAGAATGACTATTATTGAAAAGTCAAAGTACAACAAATGTTGGAGACAATGCAGGGAAAAGAGAGTATATGCTGCTGGTGGGAATGTAAATTAGTACAAACTCTATGAATAACAGTATGGCGATTTCTTAAAGAGATAAAAAAAAAAAATTCAATCCAACAATTCTACTACTAGGTATCTACTGAAAGGAAAATAATGTTAAAAAGATACGTGCACTCATGTTTATTGCAGAACTATTTACAATGGTAAAATTATAGAATCGACCTAAGTGTCCATCAATGGATGGCTGGATGAAGGAAAAGTGGTGTACCTATATACCATGGAACACTACACAGCCATAAAAAGGTGAAATCATGTTTTTTGCAGTGATATAGATAGAGCTCAAGGCCATTATCCTAAGTGAAATAACTCAGAAACAAAAAAGTCAAATGTTCTCCAATAAGTGGGAACTAAACAATGAGTACACAGAGACATAGGGAAATAATAAACATTGAAGACTCCGCAAGGGAGGCGGGTGGGAAATGGGTGATGGTTGAAAAATTCCTATTGGTACAATGTTCACAATGCAGGTGAGGGGTATGCTAAAAGCCCCAGACTTCACCACTATGCAATATATCAACCTAAAAAAAATTGCACTGTACCTCCCTAAATCTATACAAATAAAAATTTTAAGAAGAAAAAAAGTTTAAAATGCCATAAAAAGAAATAATCTAAATAAAAATTTCAGGAATGGAGAAGCTGAAAAGATATGCTTCTGACTTTGAAACCTATAAAAACAGACTATAAAGAGTATATATATATATATATATATATATATATATTTTTTTTATTTGAGATGGAGTTTCACTCTTGTTACTCAGGCTGGAGTGCAATGGCGCGATCTTGGCTCATCGCAACCTCCGCCTCCTGGGTTCAGGCAATTCTCCTGCCTCAACCTCCTGAGTAGTTGGGATTACAGGCACGTGCCACCATGCCCAGCTAATTTTTGTATTTTTTTTTTTAGTAGAGACGGGGTTTCACCATGTTGACCAGGATGGTCTCGATCTCTTGACCTCGTGATCCACCCGCCTCGGCCTCCCAAAGTGCTGGGATTACAGGCTTGAGCCATCGCGCCCGGCCTATATATATATATATTTTTTGAGAGAATAACTGCTTTGAGAGAATAGATATATATCTGATTTTTTTTTTTTTAGAAAATCCTTCTTACCAAGAGAGAAAAGAATAAGACTTGATCACCCTGAAATATTTGATGAAAAAAAAATTTTTAAATAAGTATAAATTTGAGAAACATCATAGAAAAAAAACTTGTAAGTGTACTGTTTTTTTCTGTAAAAGAACACAAAATCAGCAACAGTGAAATTCTGGGAAGACCCTGGAACCAGATAAAACAATCTTATTAAACATTGAATCATGGTTAAAGAGCAGTTACTCAGCAACCAAAGACCTCATCATTTCCTCCTAATCTTTCACAGTGAATTTTTTTAAACAATCTCATAAAACTAGGACAGGCCGAAAAATCTTGGAAAGAGGTGGGAAATAACGAAGGCTCAGGGAAGGGAATACTGAATATTATTTGACTGAAAATTCCATCCAGATCTTTGCACAAACTCATTAATTCAGGCTACAAACACATGACATGTTCTTGTATTTCAATCATCTTAATAGCAAGCAATAAGAGAAAAACAAATGATCTACAAGCTTTAAAGTCTACAATTAACAACACGGAATCACAAAATGCTGGGACAGGATTTCTGAGACTACATTCTCTTCATTTAGCAGATGACCAATCCGATTCAGGAAGAAGTGGTGGGTCTATGGCCCACTATCTATGAAGTAGGCACCCGAGTCTCACTCCTGGATCACCGTTCTTTCTAGCAACTCTTCTGTCTCATATGGGATACAGGTGTTTTCAAATAGCAACAAATGTCATTAAGTAGTTACTAACAATTCAAATTTGGCTATTGATGTCAGTAACTCTGCTTTTCCTAAGAGACAAAAATTTAATAATATTCTAGTAAAAGGCAGCTTCCACCTGTAAAACAGTTCTCAACTATGTTTATTATTGAAGCTTTAAAATCAAGTTTCAGGTTTTTATTGATGATCATGAACATGTTGTCCACTACTTTCAGGTCAGTTTGACAATAATTCTTCAGTGTAAATATCCTCGCTATCAAAGTTGGAAGCACATAAGACTTGTCTTCAGTGTGAATACCTGTCTAGGAATTCAAACACAGTTAAGTAAGGGGATGTAGAGCTCTATCAATTTCTAAGATTGCCATGCCCATCAAATTATTGTCCTACTAACAAAATCACTGTGTGTATAAAATACCACTGAGTAACTATCTTAGTTAGTTTGGGCTGCCATAATGAAATACCATAGACTAGGTGAGTTAAACAACAAATGTTTATTTCTCACAGCTCTGAAGTCTAGAAGTCTGAGATCAGGGTACCACCATGGTCAGTTTCTTGGTGAGGGGCGTCTTCCTGGTTATGCCCTTACATGGCCTTCCTTGGCGCGTGCACTAAGAAAGAGATCTCAAGTCTCTTCCTTTATTCACAGGGGTATTAATCCCACTGTGGAAACCCCATCCTTATGAACTCATCTAAATCTAATTACTTCCCAAAGGCCCCACCTCCTAATACCATCAGATTGAGGATTAAGTCTTCCACAGGTGGATCTGGGGGAAGGGGGACACAAATATTTAATCCACAGAGGTAACCTACTATCTGACAATTTATTTTTAAAATCCTTAGGATTATATGGACACAAATAATTTTTATGAACATGAGAAGAATCTCTCTATTTTCAGTTAATTAAACTTGCTAGGGGGTCCTTCTGAGTAAGGAATGGTTTGGTATATAGAGAAGAAAAAAATGTTCTAAGTAGGGGATATGATTTGAGAGAAATCTTGAAGTTGGAAGAGGGCAGGGAAAAATATCATTACTCTATACCTGGATTCTGCTAAATGCTTTTTATGGATTATTTAATTGTAATTAAAACCCCTATAAAATAGATTTTGTTATTACCACTATTTTACAGTGAGGAAATTTAAGATTGGAAAATTTGAATCACATGCCTAAGGTAAATCTAATAATTAGCAGAGCAACAACTTGTAGTCAAACCACTGGATTCTAAAGTAAGGCTTTTAAACACCTCACTCTGCAGCCTCTCTCAGATTACCATGATGAAAAATTTTCATCTTGAGTCACTAAATGGTTTTTGAAAAGATTGGCTTCATATATGTTTTACCTCAGTATTCAACATGCTGGGCTTACATCTCAAAAAAATTTTAATGAACAATAAATACATTTATAAAGTTAATAATTCAATTCATCTTAATTTCCTGAAGACTTTAAAAAATGCTATTGAATATTTAACAATCAAGTGATTGCCATTTGAAGAGAACATATGTTTCTCTTAGCTCTCATTTATTAATATGGCCCATTTAAGACATGACATAGTATAAATTCCAGCTTCCATGTACATATCAATTAATAAACTGCAATGGGAAAACTATTTAACTATTCAAAATCAAGGGCATAGAATTATCTTTGACAGATAACAAAATTTAATGTAAATCCCTAATTTCTGTATGTTATCCATTTTGAATTGAAGAAAGCTTAAATGTGAAAAAAATACCGTTTTTTAAATTGTTTATGAAAATATTCAATCTGCAAATTCAATTTTGCCATATTCTACCTATGTACAAAGACAACAATCAGGAGCTCTGAAAAGCAAAAAAACTGTACACTAATCATTTTGAAAAGTACAAAGTAAAAGAGAAATGAGCTACCAATCTATGAAAAGACACGGAGGAGAAACTTAAACACATATTATTGAGTTAAATAAACCAATCTGAAAGGCTACAATTACTGTATGATTCTAAATATGATATTCTGGAAAAAGCAAAACTATGGCTACAGTAAAAAGATCAGGGGCTGCCAGTGAATCGGAGAGAGATGGATGAATAGACAGGAAATAAGGACTTTTAGGATAATAAAATTATTCTCTATAATACTCAAATGATGTACACTTGATATATGTATCCAAACTTATAGAATGAACCTATGAGTGAACCCCAGTGTAAACTATGGACTTAGGAAGATAATAATAAGCTAATGTAAGTTTATCAATTTTAACAAATACAAAATCTGGTAAGAGATGTTAATCGGAGAAACTACGTATGTGTGGTTTCCACTTATGGCTACATTACTCAGCTGTTCTTCCCAGTGCTCATGCAACTGCGTATGACTGGAGAAAAACACAAACTTGCTGAACACTGAAACATTAATGAGTACAAATCTCAAGTTACCTCTCAAGGCAAGATGCCTGATAACCATACTTTATTTCCCTACTCTATTCATATTTCTAGTTTCTACATAACTATTTCAAACCTTCTCAAATCAGTAATACTTTATCTTCCATTCTTGCCCTCTATCCATGACTTATTTTCCTAATAAAACAGAAGCATTCACAAAGACAACTTCTACAAGTTTCCATGTCTAAAACTACCCATTTTCCAGCATCAGTACTCATATACTTTGCCTTCTTGCCTGTTGTCCCTGGATAGAATACCAGCTCACACTCCTATCTAAAGCTGATTCTTCCACTTGTGCTCTATACTCCATCTTCTTTCTCAAATACATCACATCGTGCCATCTCTCCTCCTCTCTTCTCTCCTTTTCCCTTTCTCTCACTCTCCCTCTTCTATCCTTTCCTGGGTCATTTCACTAACAGACAAACATTCCACTTTTCTTTTCATTTTATTATGGTGCCTTGTTCATAAATCTAATTAACAACATTTTTTCATAGGAGTTTAGATAGCCACATATTTTGGAAGAAAGTATCTCTATTTCACTTTTGTAGAGGTTTAAATGAGCTGTTTGAAGCTATAATGAAACAGGAGTTTTTGATATTTGAAAGTCTCTATCCCAAAAAAAAAAGAAATTAATGAGGAACTATATTTTGTACGATTATGTCCTGGCCCTACCTTTTTATTACTACATCATGGCTGGAATGTAAGTTAAATAGTTGACTATTGCAAAAGCAAGGGAGTAGGAGAAATTGGGCAATCTGTTGAAGTGTTTCCATATGTTTCCAAGAAACAATGTTAATAGGGACAGCTCTTTTCTTCAAGTTAACAGGGACAGCTCCTTTCATCTAAGGAGTATCATCAAGGAATGATGAGAATTACAGCAACAAGGCAAGTGTGTTCCCCAAGATAACACCGTAAGTTCATGCAAGCTAAGGGCAAACAATGAAATTAAAACATGGTCAAGGATTTTCTTCTAATCATGCTTCCTTTAGTTAACTTGTGATGTTTAGAAGCAATTGGTCAAACAAATTATTTCCTGAAAAGTTATATCTATTTTTTTGACAGAGGATTGGTTGCTTTGCCACTCATATTAGTTATGATGCCTTATGAACTCATTAACGCCAATAGAGTTAATCTTTTATGGGAAATGTTGAGAGAATCACCAAACAGCTCAGCTGAAACTCCAGAAATGCCTGTATTTCTTACACATTTCTTATTTTATGCTTTTTTGTTACTTTTCCACATTTCTTCAAATGCAGGTTATCAGAAATATGTGATCAACACTGAAATAAGAAGAGAACCATCTAAAGATGTGAATTGTTACTAACATTAAGACATTGCCCCCAAACTCTCTCTAAATGTGTGCAGATTAACCTAGATCGAGTTGCTGTCTAATGTCTGAATACTATCACTTAAATAATTAATGAAAACCCAATAATAACCAACATTTATAAAATGACTTTGGTCATTTTATAGTCAAAACTTTTGAAATAAATTTTATTTTTACTCCCTATTGCCATCAGGTTAAAGTCCAAATCCTATCTATAGTTTAAAATCATCTGGCCTTCATTTACCCCTCTCATTCTATATCTTTCATTCTCTGGCCCCAGATCCCCAAATCTAATGCTCCAAATAAATTGAACTCTTTTTTATTCCCTAAAAATGCCATGTTCTCTCTTTCTTGATATTTGCATATTCTCCGTCTGAAAAATGTTGCCAATTCATTTATGTAGTTATCTTTCAATTCACACAGGTGGTGTTCCCACCTCCCAGGAGTCTTCTCTGCTCCTCATAGACTTTTGTATATACCTTTCCCACATTTATTCTAATATACTGCAGTTGCTAGATACCCTTCCCACATTTATCCTAATATACTATAATTGCTTATTCATAAAGTCCATATGCTCAAAGGTATGTCATTCATTGTTGTGGCCTTAATACTAAGGCGAAATTTTGCAGCAGATCTCAAAATATACAAACTATCACAAATGTCATTTGGTTATGACAAATTTTTAAATTTTCATGCATCACATTTGTACATATTTATGGGGTAGATGTGAAATTTTTTTATACGCATAGAATGTGTAATGATCAAGGCAGAGTATGTAGGGTATCCATCAGCCAGGTAGTCATCATTTTTATGTGTTGGGTACATTTTAGATATGACAACATTTTTGTGAGTGAATGTAATAAATATTATAATCACTTCAGTTTGCAAATGAAGAACCTGAGATTCGAGGAAGTGAAATAACTAGTCCAAGATAAGAAGATTAAAAAATGGCAACAAGAGTTTGATTCTAGATCTTAGTATTATAAACTGTAGTGATCTTTCACAAACCTGACAAAAACAAGCAATGGGGAAAGGATACCCTATTTAACAAATGGTGTTGGGAAAACTGGCTAGCCATAAGCAGAAAACTGAAACCGGATCCCTTCCTTACACCTTACGCAAAAATTAACTCCAGATGGATTAAAGATTTAAACTAAGACCTAACACCACAAAAACCCTAGAAGAAAACCCTCTTCTGATATTTGCCTTTTAGAGAACGTTCTCATTCTCTCTTGCTATTTTATTCTCCCACAAAATGCAGGAGAGATAACTATTACCTCTTTCCTTGTGGTGGGACATGACTGCCTGTCTTATGAGGGTGTTTTAGCTCTGGGTAGACAGAACAAAGAAAATGTCCCTAGTCTGAAATGCATACCTTTCTCAGACTCATTTCCCAAATCTTTATCCAGAATTGGTTTACTGAGTGTAACTAAAGGTGGAACTTATTGCTTGTATTTGTTTGATGGGTTTGGGGTTTTGTTTGTTTGTTTTGCCCAGTAAGCTTTCTCATATCCCTCCTCCTGGGAACAGAACCTGCTCTCCTCACTGCAGAAACAGTCCTTGGCCCATCATGTGCCCTTCCTTCCTGGCAGCTGTGATTGATTCATGGATGAGAACAGCACAAAACAAGGCCAATCAGGGTCCTTCTGTGAGATCAATATATGGACCCCCCAGGGGAACAGCAACTATCTTGCTGCAGGAGTGTGGGAGGATGTGATCTCTGTGGCCAGCTGCTTCCCTAGCACAGGGAGGGCATCCAGGAAGCCCAGTAGAAACAAGCAGTGAAGACAAGGAGAATCTGGTCAAGTTGGGTTCCTGGTTCTCATCCCTGAGATAAATGAGATCAAAACACTTTGATACTGTGAGAAACAGAGGTCTGTTTTCCAGCTCCGTAATCTATAAATAATTTTAATTATCATCAATTTAAATACAATGTATAATAAAGAGCACCTTTTTTTTTACCAGGATCAGATTTACACTACACAACTTTGATTCAGAAGTCTTGTGTACAGAGTAAAACTTAAATATCAATTACATCTTTGGTAAATTATTTCTATGCTACACACACTTTTATAATTTAAAAAGAGCTTACTTTTCTAGACTTCAAATCGGGCAAAAGTTTCTATGTTTTAAATCATTGTACAGTCTACTATATGCATCTGGTAGTCTAAGGTAATTGTTAAAATTTGTGGCTGGAATCAACCCACAAATAGCAAGGAGTAAATATATTTCCTTGTAGAGACATCAGCATTTTGGGTTTGGTGCATGTAGGCAAGGAGGGGACATGAGGAACAGAATTATTTACTCTGACTTTTTTACAACATCCTTCATTTAACACTCTGTACATGACATTAAAAAAAAAAAAAGTGTCCCTTGCTCTCTGTGCCTTTCCTGTTTAGCAAAAGTCATCCTCAAAGATATTATCAACTGAACAGAATGTTTTGTGTCTGGAGCTTTAGGTCAGTGAGTCAAATGTTGTTGCAATGAAAATCATAATGATGCCAAGCTGACCCGAACTCCTTGAACTCCACTCTGATATCACAGAACACCACAGCATGTGTGCTCATGGTCCTGATGGATGTGCCCAGAGATGTGTTTAGTTCTTGGGTTCCTTCCCACATGGCACCTCCTGCTGCAATTTATTGACACCAGATGTTCTTTTTATCAGTAAGACTTGCAGCAATGTCTATTTAAAGTTAAATGGAGTAATTGAAGCCAGAGCATCATACTTTGAATGAAGTAAATCAAAGCACATCATAGTCATAAAAATGCAGACTAGGGAAAGCATGAATGAGAGAAATTTATTATTTTTTTTAAAAAGCCAGACTAATAGAGACCAAAAAATTCTGATTAAAATTTAACATCTCACACAACACTGATAGAAATCAATTGGTAACTGGTCAGAGCTCTGAAGCCACAATTAGTGAGCATGCCTCACTATATAAATTAGGCAAAAGTCTTTTGTCATAATGACCCCCTTTCTCCATGACAGCTCATGGAAAACAATTCTTCACTGGAATCACTGTGGGGATCAGATGCAAAAACTCTGGCTAATGATAAGAGACATAGACCTGAAGTCTAATCATTTTACTAACATAATGCTTGAGACAGAGGTTTTAACAAGTCAAGGCTTAACTAATGATTGATGGTAGGAAATGGAGACATGTTTTAAAGTCTGATTTAAAAGAAAACTAAGACAGGAAGGACAGTGTGATTAGAATGGCTCAAAGTAGACCATGAGCATTAATAAATGTGGATTTTAATAGGTACAGGTCTGGCAGCCAGCAGACCGCAAAATCTTAGACTGATTGAAAAGAAATGAGAAATTTTAGTATTGCTCCTGCTAAATTGAATCATCAGAGGCAAACATAAATACTCAAAATTATAACAGTAATTCAAAAGTACAAAAATCAAAGCTATTAAGATTAAAATTATAATGTGAGCATGGCAGGATAATGTTTTAAAGAAGGTAGTTTTTTTTTAATAACTTTTTTTTCCAGTCATTTCCCCCTATCTGTTGCCCCATGCAGGCACATACTTGACTCTGTATTCATCATTTCAGTGAAGGGATGTGTCAGGACACAAAGCAGAAAGACTCTAAAAGTCTCTGCCTTTTACGCCCCAAAAACTTAAATTCCTTGGGAGAAATTGTAAAGATTTAGAATAAAATATGTAGAAAAAGCAAAAGAAATAAAATGGTGTCTCATGCCCATTCCCATCCTGACTAGAAAAAGAATCCCCTTGGTGGAAAGGAAAATAGAGGAGATGGTAAGGAAACAATGAAAAAGAGAAATTGTAGGGTCTTTGAGAGAGGGGCTCTGTGTTGTGATTCTAGAACAGGGTTCTCAGAGTGTGGGTTAGGGAAGGCAGCAAATCATCATTGATAGTAAAGAACATTTGTGTAATGGGTCCAGGCAGATGGAGTCCTGCACAGGCATGGAGAGTTTCTACTACCCAATTATGGTGTTAAAGCTGTAGAATGATGTCCATGCCTGAAGCCTGGGTCTGGCATAGACCATAGATGCCAATGGCCTTGAAGAAGCCTTGAGGACAAGAACATGAGTGGTTTCAAGAAAGATCTGTATGGCTGAATAGCTAAGTACTGAGTAGGAACAGTAGGTCTCTGAGGATTCCCACATGGATAGATGACGCATTGGCCAGATGTGCCACAGTGTCTTAACACCACATAAGTCTGAAATGTGTAAACAATCCCCTTACCAACACCTCTACAGAAAGGTCTTGAAATGAAAATTAACTTGTGATATTGAAAAATAATTTGTTTGCACACTCAGTCTTGAGAACTCATTTATAAGTGTTATAAAAAATATTTCAAATGCCTTTGAAAGGAAAACTATCATACACAGAATGGAGAGAGGGAATAAAAAATACTGGAGAAAAGGAAGCAATAACTATTGTATGAAAATAATAATACTATGGACGTTGGGAGAAACATAGAAAATAAGTTTATTACCTTCAGATAAAAAAGAATTTCTGAAACAAAATGTAAAAATTACAAGCCATTATGAAAGAGATGACCAAATTTTTCTTCATTTAAACTAAAAAAAAAAAAAAACACATTTAAAGATAAGATGTAAGCTATTAATCAGGAGGCAATATTTATAAAATATATGGGATACAAAGATTAATTCCCAAAATATGCTAAAAATACTCACACATTCACATGCACAATGATATATTATTTTACATACCCATGAGACTAGTTAAAATTTTAAGTCTGATAACACAAAGTTTAACTTATGCTAGTGGAAATGCAATTACATAGAACAATGTAGAGGATGATCTACCAAAATCTAGTATAATTTAAAATTATATACATTTCCTGTATACTAGAAATCCTGCTTCTCTTAAACAGTATTGTTTTTAATAGCAAAGTAATGGAAATAACCTAAATATCATCAGCAGAGAAATGGGGTAAGAAAAATGTGGTAATTCTATACAATAGTTATAGAAAAGAACTGAATTTCTATATCTCACAGTGGTTACACTTATAACACATGACTTTTCATTAAAAAAGCAAGTTGCAGAGCAATAGGTACAGCATAATACATTCATATATATTTCAAAACACTGTGTTCGTTTTCAGAATAAGGAACTAAAGGAACATTATCTGTGAGATTTTTACTTTAAAGAAATGACATTCAAATAGAAAAGGAGGAAGTCAGACCAGCTTTGTTTGCAGGTGACATTATCCTATATCTAGAAAACCCCATCGTCTCAGCCCAAAAGCTTCTTAAGGTGATAAGCCACTTCAGCAAAGTCTCAGTATACAAAATCAGTGTGCAAAAATCACAAGCATTCCTATATAACAACAATGGACAAGCAGAGAGCCAAATCAAGAATGAACTATCATTCACAATCACTACAAAGAGAATTAATTACCAAGGAGGACAGCTAACAAGAGAAGTGAAGGACCTCTTCAAGGAGAACTACAAAGCACTGCTCAAAGAAATCAGAAAAGACACACAAAAAAATAGAAAAACAGTCCCTGCTCATGGATAAAATCAGTATTGTAAAAATAGTCATACTGCCTAAAGTAATTTATAGATTCAATGCTATTCCCATTAAACTACCATTTACATTCTAAAAACAATTTTAAAATTCATATAGAACCAAAAAAGAGTCCCTATAGCCAACAGAATCCTAAGTAAAAAGAACAAACCTAGAGTCATCATGCTACCCAACTTTAAACTATACTATAAGGCTACAGTAGCCAAAAGAGTATGGTACTGGTACAAAAACAGACACATAAACCAATCGAACAGAATAGACAACTCAGAAATAAGATCACACATCTATAACCATTGACAAATCTGACAAACCTGACAAAAACAAGCAATGGGGAAAGGATTCCCTAATTAATAAATAGTGCTGGGAGAACTGGCTAGCCATATGCAGAAAACTGAAACTGGATGCCTTCCTTAAACTTTATACAAAAATTAACTCAAGGTAGATTAAAGACTTAAATGTAAAAACCAAAACTGTAAAAACCCTAGAAGATAATCGAGGCAATACTATTCAGGACATTTGGATGTACAAAGATTTCATGACAAAAACATCAAAAGCAATTGCAACAAAAGCAAAAATGAACAAATGGGATCTAATTAAACTAAAGAATTTCTGCACAGCAAAAGAAACTATCATCAGAGTAAACAGACATCCTACAGAATGGGAGAAAATTTTTGCAACCTATCCATATGACAATGGTCTAATATCTAGAATCTACAAGAAACTTTAACAAATTTACAAGAAAACAACAAACAATCCCATTAAAAAGTGGATAAAGAACATGAAAAGACATTTCTCAAAAGAAGACATACATATGGCCAACAGTCATATGAGAGAAAGTTCAACATCATTAATCATTAGAGCAATGCCATATCAAAACCATAATGAGATACCATCTCATGCCAGTCAAAATGGTGATTATTAAAAAGTCAAGACACAACAAATATTGGTATTTTTTAAATACCTCAGGCTTCTTCCCTTGTTCTTTGTGGAAAGCACAACTGTAGGTGTTACTTAAATATCTAAAAACCATATGACTTCTCCAGGCTTCCTCATGTAATACATGTCATCTACCCAGTTGCCTAAAACAAAATCCTCTACCCATTTTCAGCCTTTTTCTTCACTCCTATATTTAATGCATTAGCAAACACTGCCAGTTCTTGCAAAACTTTTCTTGAATCTATACATATTTTCTAACCTCTCTGTTCCACATTAGTACGTGTCATCATTATCTGAGGTCTGGATGCTGACATAACCTGCTGAGTTCCCAACAGCCATTCTTGTCTTCAGAAAAACCCATCCTCTGTACCAGTAACAAACTGACCTTTCTATAGATTGATTGATTTGTTGATTGATTTTAAGAACATATAGTATGTCACATCATTCCGCTACCAAAAATTCTCAGTGGTTTATCAAAACTCTTAAAATAAATCAAAACAATTTACCATGGCCCACAAATCCCTGCATGATCATACTTCCAGCAATTTCTTCAAAATTTCTTTAAAATCTGACTTTTCTCCTTCATTACTTCTTAACTACACTGAGGTCTTATCCATTCCTTCAACAGAAGGTCTTTCCCACCTCAAGGCTTTGGCACTTGTTACTCCTTCTGTCTAGAATGTTCCCTCAACACTTTGTAAGACTGAGTTGAATTTCATATCTCAACTTGAGTTTTACCTTATATGAGATAATTGCTTAGACTATTCCATCTAAAGTAGACAGTAAATCTCTAACTCAAAACCCTGTTTGTTTTCCTCTTGGCTCTTTTACACATACACACACACACACACACACACACACAAAATTTATTATTACTGTCTACTTTACTCCACTGAATGTGAGCTCCCCTAGGGATGAACTTTGTCCTCCTTGTTCAACGCTGCATTCTCATTCTTTCACACCGTCAGTTCCAGATGCACAGAAAATGTTCAATAAATATTGGTTGATATATATATATATATATATATATAATTTTTTTTCAAAAAGCACTAAGGATAAAAACATGAGAAGAAAAAAATATTTACGAAAATCTTCCAAACTTCTTATCCAAATAAACCATGACCTTCAAAACATCTAACTTAGAAAAATATGTTCATTTCATGAGTAAGTCTTTTAAAAGTTACAGTATTTTGTTTAATATGGAGTTTATCTTTAAAGATCATAATGTAATAATTTTTTTCTAGAAAAATAAGTCCAACATTTTTGCCAGGCGTGGTGGCTCACACCTGTAATCCTAGCACTTTGGGAGAATGAGGAGGGTAGATCACCTGAGGTCAAGAGTTCAAGACCAGCCTGGCCAACATGGTGAAGCCCATCTCTACAAAAATACAAAAATTTGCCAGGCCTAGTGGCATGCGCCTGTAATCTCAGCTACTTGGGAGGCTGAGGAGGGAGAATCGCTTGAACCCAGGAGGTAGAGGTTGCAGTGAGCTGAAACAGCACCATTGCACTCCAGTCTGGGCAACAGTGAGACTCCATCTCAAAGAAAAAAAGAAAAAAGAAAAAGAAAAAGAAGTCTGAGGTTTTCAAAATAATGAAACATAGATACTATTATTTTATAAGGGCAGTTGGAACCTTGGTTAGAAGACATCATTGAAGAGGTAACTTTGCAACACTGCATAATTTAAAAAGGCATAGAAAACTTAGCTGTCTACCAAATGAGCAGAGTTTAATTTTTTTAAATTTTTAACTAGAGACTCTTCATATTTTCCAACTTAAAATAAAACTGCTTTCTAATTACTCAATAAAAAGAGCCAGTTGTTAATTTCATCTGATTCGTTTTCTGCAATATAAACTAAAACTGAGTGAACCATTTAAATTTGAATGCTCTTTCCAAAAGTTATTCTGCAAAATTACTTGGAAAATAAAAAACTATAAATAGATTTTACATGTCTGTGTAACATGTGCCCAACTACTGATCATCTGGCTAAAGCATAGTACTATTGATTAGTGGAATTTTCTTTATGTTTGTTTGTTTTCAATCACAAATATGTCCATAACGCCAGTAGATTTTCATGTTGAACAACAAGTCTTTACAGAACAGCTGTTATGTCCCAAATCATGTGTAAGATAATAGAGATATAAGTAAACAAAATACAGTGTACTTCTCGCTAGTCCATAGTCTCATTGGTAGATCTAGAAAATAGTGGACAAAAACACAAAGTCTACCTTTAATAAACACTACCTCTAACTAGCTGCATGATCTTGGGAAAATAACTTACATTTATCAGGAAATTATTGGAAAATTACTTGGTTTTCTTATTAGTAAGATAGGGTAATAATATAACCTATTTCATAGGATAATTAAATATTTAGTATATTCACATTTGGTTAATTTTAGTTATAAGAAATAACAAGGATACTGTATAAAGTGAAGGAAATGTTTTTCTTGAAAGTAGACTGCATTTTGAGCCAGTTGTACTTGAAGTAAGGCAGAATCCCTTTTAGGAAAAAGCTACATAAGAGCCATATGAACTAAAAGGAGTTAGCTTGCTTTGCAAGGCATAATAATAGTAAGTTTTTCAAGGGTTGTTGGTAGGTGGTGGAGAGGATTTGGGAGAACCTGGGAGAAAAGCAAATACAAATAGAGGCTTAAGAAAGATAGTAGCAGTCATGGATAGAAGAAAAATTTAACTTATATACATTCCTTGTTGTAAGTTTGGAAAATAAATATTTCAAAACTTTAGAAAAATGATAATGAATATAATATAATCAATAATATACAATGTGGTATCCCACATCAGTTATTACAAACCTTTATTACAAACAGTTGTTATAAGCACATTATCAATAGGAAGAGCACCAGCCTACTGATGTTTCTAAAGGAAAAAGTGACTTCAGAAAAGATGTCAATGAACATGACATAAATTTTCTTTCACAGAAATATATATAGCTAAGAGAAAATCCATGAAAGGAGAAGGGGATTACACATTTGTCAAATGCTCTAATACTGGATTTATAAGTTGCCCTGTAAGCATAAGGGAGAACTTTTGTATCTTAGCTTCACAAATTAATCCACCAATAATTTAAGAAGCTGCCTAGTGGTATTAGTACAAACAATTCTGATGTCCATTAAAGTTATCAAACTAATGGGCATAAAGTTGTTTATAATACTTCCTTATTTTTTTTATTTTTTTTTTGGGAAGGAGTCTTACTCTGTCACCAGGCTGGAGTGCAGTGGTGTGATCTTGGCTCACTACAACCTCCACCTCCTGGGTTCAAGAGATTCTCCTGCCTCAGTCTCCTGAGTAGCTGGGACTACAGATGTGTGCCACCGCACACAGCTAATTTTTGTATTTTTAGTAGAGATGGGGTTTCACCATGTTGGCCAGGATGGTCTCAATCTCTTGACCTTGTGATCTGCGAGCCTCAACCTCCCAAAGTGCTGGGATTACAGGCATGAGCCACCACACCCAGCCCATAGTACTTCCTTTCTATTTTTTAATGTTTATTGGCTCCAAAGACATGTCCCCTCTTACTTCTGACGTTATTATCTTTGCTCTCTCTCTCTTTTTTGACCTGCCTAGCTAGAGTTTTATAAATTTTATTTATCTTTTCAAATAATCAGTTTATAGATTCATTAATTTCCCTTATTGTTGTTTGAATTATTTTCACTTACCTCAAATTGATTTCCTGAGTAATGGGAACCAAACCCAATAAGATCGATGAAATATGAGAATTTTTCTTAGATGCGACTGTGCTTAAACACACATAAACGTAGGCTGAGAATACTACCACCATTTTTCACCATATGCAAGAAGTGTGTGTTGACAAAAAATCAATTCACAGAAGCAGACAGACTTTAGAGATTAAAAAAATCTGAACTGTGGTGTATTTTTGAGTCCAAATCTAGCTGAGTTAATAATCTCCTTTTTGACTTTGTTGCATGGATTAATAAATTCCCTGTTTGATTAGACATGTTGGTTTGTGGGGTGTGTGTGTGTGTGTGTGTGTGTGTGTGTGTGACTTACGAGGTAAAGAATCCTAACTCATACAACATGCTTTTCAGCATTAGAGATGAAACAACTCCAGTAATAATAACAAAAAGAACATCTGTAATAAGTAATAATAACAAAAAGAACATCTGTAATAAGAACAAGTATCAAAGGCTATGACTTTTGGTCAAGATAGCAGACTAAGTTGACATAGGAATTCTTCCCATCTACTTGACCTACCTTTAACATGCACTTACACTCTCCAAACATAGATAAATACTTGGTAAATATGTTTTGAATTTTAAAGTAGATATATACACTCAAGAGCAAAAAAATTAAAAAGAGAAATTCAATTTATAAAAAGGCAAGTAGAACATACAGCCATAAAGAGGAATCCAAGACAACCAAGAGCATATATATTCTCAATATGATAGGGGCTGAGGTTTATTGTCTACATAAGAATAATAGTAGTAAGTAACAATTATATAACATTTATTATATTGCAGACACCACTCTAAGTACCATATGTACATCTAATCATTTAATCCTCACAAAAACCCATGAGGTATATACAATTATTATATATTTCAGAAAGAAACTGGAGTAGAAAAGGGTAAATTAACTTACCCAAGATGACATAGCTGGTAAATGGCATAAAAAAGAAGGAAATCTCTGCCCAATCTGAAACAAGGATTAGAAATTCCTTACCCTACTAGTCCTGGGGTAAACAAGAAGCAATTGGCCTACATGGAACTGTGATCAATCAAAAACAGATCTCTCCCCTCACCTTCAACCCCAGCAAAAAACAAATAAATAAATAAAGCCAGAATCCTTAGCCTGCCATGAATAAGTGTGAGCAACGAGCTACAGAAAGTCCCTGAAGTGAAAGACCAAAATAGAGGCCAGGCTGTAGCAGCTTTAAAAACCCATCAGTTAGGAAAGCTTCCACAGCTGAAGGTATGCTTAGACTCCAAGAAAGACAACTTTCATAGAAGATTAGCTAACGGCAAAAGATATAAAACACAAGAAGCAGTTTACCATCAAAAAATATAATCCATAGACCAATAAAGTGAAGAATTCACACCTGAAGAACTAGAGATAATAGAGCAATATTAAAATGACTTTAAATAAGTATATGTAAATTGTTCAAAGAGATAATCTATTTTTTCAGCATTTCCAATATGCCCCCTCATCATGTTCTACATGATAGGCTCAATTAAACTTACCAACTATATGAGGTAAATAGGTAACATTATCACTAATTTAGTGTAAGGAATATGAAAGCTTAAGTAAGTGGTCCAGGTTCATACATCTTGTAGATGAAAAAGCTGGGATAATTTAGTCACTCTAGCTCCAGAAGCAATTTTTGACTAGAGAGGCATATTAAAATCCTAATGGAACCCACAGTCTATCACTGCTCTGTTGTCTCAAATTGTTTAAAACCACTCAGTCTATTTAATTAAATTTATAATTTAATTAATATTCATCTACTTCATGTTGGAACTCTGAGGACATATTTATAAGAAAATGTAGTTGCATTTAAAAAAGTTGTAGTATAAAACAGAGAGAGAAAGATAAGATGATAAATTTTAAAATGTCATATATTGTGATAAACAATTCAGAAATGGATGCTTCTGAATTAATTTTATAACTTAAGTTATTCTTATCACAGGTGCTAGAAGAAGCTGGTTGTCCAAAATAAGAGGAAGGAACATGTCTGTGGAAGAAAATTGTGGTCATCTTTGTTATGAGCCACTATATAAGACCAAGAGAGAAAGAACAAAAATTACTCTCTGATAGGTCAGAGTACTGAAGATAAAACCTAAACATGTCAACTATAAGAAGTAGCCCAATACAAGATAAGCCATTCCCAGAAACAAATTTTAATTTGAAGTAAAGGCTATCTGCACATACAAAAAAATAGGTTCCATGAAGGAGGAAGGAAAGGAGAAGAGGAAGGAAGGAAGAGAAGGAAGGAGGGAGGGAGGAGAGAGGGAAAAAGAAGGGAAGAAAAAAAGGGAGGGGAGGGGAGGGAAGGGGAAAGGAGGGAAGGGAAGGGAAAAGAGAAGGAAGGAAGGAAGGAAGGGAAGGAGGGAGGGAGGGAGGGAGGGATGAGGGTCTTATAGAGAGAGACAGAACACAGAGGGCCCTTGGATTTAATGAAAGATGTTGGGTGCCTTGTTTTTTGTTTGTTTGTTTTTTTTTTTTTGGCATGGGGCGGGGATGGAGTCTGGCTTTGTCTCCCAGGCTGAAATGCAGTGTACAATCTTGGCTCACTGCAACCTCCACCTCCCAGGTTCAAGCAATTCTTCTGCCTCAGCCTCCAGAGTAGCTGACATTATAGGCACGTGTCACCACACCTGGCTAATTTTTGTATTTTTAGTAGAGATGAGGTTTTACCATCTTGGCCAGGCTGGTCTTGAACTCTTGACCCCATAATCCACCTGCCTCGCCCTCCCAAAGTGCTGATATTACAGGCATGAGCCACCGCACCTGGCTTGGTGCCATGTTAATGGCTTTTTTTATCGTCACATACAGAATATTTTCATGACCAACCAATCTTTTTTTTTTTTTTTTTTTTCCAAACAAGATTAAAGCCCAGGATGAAGTAGCTTAGAAGCAGATAACAATTATCCAGGAGTTCTGGCTACCTCATCCACCACTTTAAGAGCTTAAAGTAGGCCGGGCGCGGTGGCTCAAGCCTGTAATCCCAGCACTTTGGGAGGCCGAGGCGGGTGGATCACGAGGTCAAGAGATCGAGACCATCCTGGTCAACATTGTGAAACCCCGTCTCTACTAATACAAAAAAATTAGCTGGGCATGGTGGCGCGTGCCTGTAATCCCAGCTACTCAGGAGGCTGAGGCAGGAGAATTGCCTGAACCCAGGAGGCGGAGGTTGCGGTGAGCTGAGATCGCGCCATTGCACTCCAGCCTGGGTAACAAGAGCGAAACTCCGTCTCAAAAAAAAAAAAAAAAAAAAGAGCTTAAAGTATCATTTTCTCAAGACACACTGCTAGGGAAGATCTCATCAAAACCCAAAAGAACTTAAATTTTATCATAGAGAAAGAAAGTCTGGGGTACTATTTTATCTTCTATTTAAGGGAGAGGAGAAAGTTAAGAAAGCGTATGGAATCATATAGTTTGAAGTCAGGTAATGTGATGTCTCCAGATTTGTTCTTTGTGTTTAGTTATGCTTTGGCTATGCAGGCTCTTTTCTGGTTCCATATGAATTTTATGATTGCTTTTCCTTTTTTTTTATTTTTTTTTAATTGCATTTTAGGTTTTGGGGTACATGTGAAAAACATGCAAGGTTGTTGCATAGGTGCATACGTGGCAGTGTGATTTGCTGCCTTCCTCCCCTTCACCCATATCTGGCATTTCTCCCCATGCTATCCCTCCCCAATTCCCCACCCCCCCGCTGTCCCCCCCACTCCCCCACAACAGACCCCCATGTATAGTGCTCCCCTCCCTGTGTCCATGTGTTCTCCTTGTTCAACACCCGCCTATGAGTGAGAAGCTTTTCTAGTTCTGTGAAGAACAATGGTGGTATTTTGACGGAAATTGCATCTCAAAACACAAGATCTCATCCTGGAGCCCAAAAGAACTTACAATTTATCATAGATAACGAAAGTCTGGGGGTGTTATTTTATCTTCTCTTTAAGGGACATCATTTCTACGTGTCTGTTTTCTTCCACAGGAAAGGAGACTGGTGATTGTGATGCTCTGGTTCTATTACTTTGTTCATTCTGCTCCAGAGGTGAGTGAACAGTCTGACTGATGTTATTTGGGGGAAACAAACTAGTTGACTTTTCTTCCTTATTGGATCACCTTCAACAAGGTCTCAGACATTTTTTCCATGGTAGGTGCTCTCTTTCTCTCTACCAATAAGGAAAGCTGCCCCAGTTCATCTCTACCCTGTCTGTATGGGTTAATCTGGATAGATAAGCACATTTGCCCACAGACATAAGCCATATCCTCCAATATCAAGTTTATCTGTAATAATAATGTATTTTGATATTCTATTTTCTGACTATGTCATAGTCCTTAAATTAATCAAAATACAGGTGGGAAAGAAGAATGATGTTTATTATGTTCTATCTTAGAACCTCTTGATACAATATTTTGCAATAATAGAAATGTTCTACAGTCTATGCTATCTTACTTGTTATCTATTGGTCATATGTGTCTATCGAACACATGAAATGCAGCTAGTGTTACTGAAGAACTAAATTTTTAATTGTATTTGGTTTAAATTAATTTAAATTTGGCTAGTAGCTACCATGATTTATGATAAACTTTAGATCCTAACACATCTCTTTTATTCTCTTGCATTTTCTTCCTACCTTGAACCAGAGGGAATCCATGTAGCAGCTAATAGGGCTAACTAAATAATTCTATCTTTACTTCAACTCCAGTGAGTGTATCATGAAGGAGTATGAGAGATAAAGAGGGAAGAAAATGTTGAGAAAGCATATGGGATTGCATAGTTTAAAGTCGGGTAACATGATGCCTACAGATTTGTTCTTCAGGCTTAGTCTTGCTTTGGCTATGCAGGCTATTTTTTGGTTCCATATAAATTTTAGGATTGTTTTTTCTAGTTTTGTGAAGAATGATGGTGGCATTTTGATAGAAATTGCATCGAATTTGTAGATTGCTTTAGGCAGTCTGGTTGTTTTCCAAGTATTAATTCTACCCATC
This sequence comes from Aotus nancymaae, assembly GCF_030222135.1. NCBI lineage: Eukaryota > Metazoa > Chordata > Mammalia > Primates > Aotidae > Aotus > Aotus nancymaae. The sequence goes on along the minus strand of NW_026988421.1, from coordinate 45,130,830 downwards.
CATGAGCATGAGATGTATTTCCATTTCTTTGTGTCATCTATGATTTCTTTCAGCAGTGCTTTGTAGCTTTCCTTGAAGAGGGCTTTTACCTCCTTGGTTAGGTGTATTCCTAAAGATTTTTATTATTTATTTATTTATTTATTTATTTATTTTTGGGACAGAGTCTCACTCTGTGGCCCAGGCTGGAGTGCAGTGGCACGATCTCAGCTCACTGTAATCTCTGTCTCCCAGGTTCAAGTGATTCTCTTACCTCAGCCTCCTGAGTAGCTGGGATTATAGGCACACACCACCATATCTGGCTAATTTTTGTATTTTTAGTAGAGATAGGTTTTCATCATGTTGGCAAGGCTGGTCTTGAACTGCTGACCTCAAGTGATCCATCTGTCTCAGCCTCCCAAACTGCTGGGATTACAGGTATGAGCCATGGTGCTTGGCCAGCATTTGAATTTTTTTTTTTTTTTTTTTTTTTTTTTGCAGCTATTGTAAAAGGGATTGAGTTGATTTGATTCTCAGCGTGGTCAGTGTTGATATATAGCAGTGCTACTGATTTGTGTACATCGATTTTGTATCCTGAAACTTTACTGAATTTTTATGTATCAGATCTAGGAGACATGGATGAGTCTTTAGGGTTTTCTAAGTATATGATCATATCATTGGCAAACAGTGACAGTTTGACTTCCTGTTTACCTATTTTGATGCACTTTATTTCTTTTTCTTGTCTGATTGTTCTATGATTTCCACTATTATGTTGAATAGAAATGGTGAAAGTGGTTATCCTTGTCTTGTTCTAGCTCTCAGGGTAAATGCCTTCAACTTTTCCCCATTCAATATAATGTTGGCAGTGGGTTTGTTGAAGGTGGCTTTTATTATCTTAAGGTATGTCTTTTCTATGTCAATTTTGCAGAGGGTTTTAATCATAAAGGGATGCTGGATTTTGTCAAATAATTTTTTCTGCATCTATTGAGATGATTATGTGATTTTTGTTTTTAATTCTGTTTCTGTGGTTTATCACATTTATTGACTTGCATATGTTAAACCATCCCTGTATCTTTGGTAGGAAACCCACTTGATCATGATGGATTATCTTTTTGATATGCTGTTGGATTCAGTTAGCCAGTATTTTGTTGAGAATTTTTGCATCTATGTTCATCAGGGATATAGGTTTGTAGTTTTCCTTTTTTCTGTTACATCCTTTTCTGGTTTTGGTATTGGGGAGATATTCATTTCATAGAATGATTTATGGACGATTCTCTATCTTTTGGAATAATTTCAATAGCATTGGTATCAATTCATTGAATGTCTGACAGAATTCATCTGTGAATCCATCTGATTCAGGACATTTTTTGTTGGCAATTCTTTATTACCATTTTAGTATCGCTGCTTGTTATTGGTCAGTTCATATTCCATTTCTTCCTTGTTTAATCTAGGAAAGTTGTATATTTCTGGGAATTTATCCATCTCCTCTAGGTTTTCTAGTTTGTGTGTGTAAAGTCATAGTAGCCTTGAATGATCTTTTGTATTTCTGTGGTATCAGTTGTAATATTTCTTGTTTCATATCTAATTGAGTTCATTTGTATCTTCTCTCTTCTTTTCTTGGTTAATCTCACTAATGGTCTATCAATTTTGTTTACCTTTTCAAAGAACCACACTTATGTTTGTGTGTGTGTGTGTGTGTGTGTGTGTGTGTGTTTTCAATTTCATTTAGTTCTGCTCTGATCTTTGTTATTTCTTTTCTTCTGCTGGCTTTGAGTTTTGTTTGTTCTTGTTTCTATAGGCCCTAAAGGTGTGACCTTAGATGTCTATTTGTGGTCGTTCAGACTTTCTGATGTAGGCATTAAGGCTATTAACTTTTCTCTTAGCACCACTCTTGCTGTACCCCAGAGGTTTTGATAGGTTATGCCACTATTATTATTCAGTTCAAAGAGTTTCTTAATTTCCATCTTGATTTTGTTGTTGAACCTTCAATTACTCAGGAGAAGATTGTTTAATTTCCATGTATTTGTATGCTTTTGAGGGTTCCTTTTGGATCCAATTTTATTTCACTGTGATCTGAGTGAGTACTATAAGGCTAGAGTCACCAGAACAGCATGGTACTGGAATAATAATAGGCACATAGACCAATGGAACACAAGAGAATCTAGAAATAAAGCCAAGCACTTATAGCCAACTGATCTTTGACAAAGCAAACAAAAACATAAAGTGGGGAAAGGATAACCTATTCAACAAATAGTGCTGGGATAACCGGCAAGCCACATGTAGAAGAGGAAAACTGGATCCTCATCTCTCACCCTATACAAAAATCAACTCAATATGGATCAAAGACTTAAATCTAAGACCTGAAAAGATAAAAATTCTAGAATATTGGAAAACCCCTCCTAGACATTGGTTTAGCTGAAGACTTTATGACCAAGAACCCAAAAGCAAATGCAACAAGAACAAATACAAATAGATAGGACTAAATTAAACTAAGAAATGTCTGCACGGGAAAAGAAAGAATCATCAGAGTAAACAGACAGCCCACAGAGTAGGAGAAAATTTCCACAAATTATGCATCCAACAAAGGACTAATATTCAGAATCTATAAGGAACTCAAACAAATCAGCAAGAAAAATAATCCCATCAAAAAGAGGGCTAAGGACATGAATAAACAATTCTCAAAAGAAGATATTAACACAAATGGCCAACAAACATATGAAAAAATGCTCAAAATTACAATGGTCAGGAAATGCAAATCAAAACCACAATGCATTACCACCTTATTCCAGTAAGAATGGCCATAATTTAAAAAATAAAAAAATAATAGATGTTGGCATGAATGTGGTGAAAAGAGAACACTTTTACACTGCTGGTGGGAATGCAAACTAGTACAACCACCATGGGAAACAGTATGAAGATTCCTTAAAGAACTAAAAGTAGATCTCCTTTTGATCCAGCAATCCCACTATTGGGTATCTACCCAGAGGAAAAGAAATCATTATATGAAAAATATTCTTGTACACATATGTTTATAGCAGCATAATTTGCAATTGCAAAAATATGGAACAGGTCCAAATGCCCATCAACAAGTAGATAAAGAAAATGTTATATATATACACATACATATATATACATATACATATATACATACATATATATACATATATATATATATATATATATATATATATATATATATATATCACATAATACTACTCAGCCACAAAAAGGAACAAAATAATGGTATTCACAGCAACCCGGATGGAGCTGCAGACCATTATTGTAAGGGAAGTAACCCAGAAATGGAAAACCAAACATCATATGTTCTCTCTTTTAAGTGGGAGCTAAGCTATGAGGACACAAAGGCATAAAAATGATACATTGAACTTCTGGGGACTTAGGGGAGGTTGGGAGGTGGGTGAGGGATAAAAGACTACACATTGGGTACAGTGTACACTGCTTGGGTTATGGGTGCACCAAAATCTCAAAAGTCATTACTAAAGAACTTATCCATGTAACAAAATACCACCTGTTTCCCAAAAACCTGTTGAAAAAAATAAAGAAATAAAATGTATGAAATTACCACAAACAGAGGGAATGAAAGTAAAGAGATCCAGAAAGACTCACTGTGTCATTGAAGGGGAACACTGAGTAACCCACATTTGGACATTAAATAATAGGGACTTCAGTGTGATTCTCTATAAGAATATGGTATCATTTGCTTTATAACTTTGACTAGGGATTTAATCAGTTCTGCTGCAAGAAGCCAAACACACACAGGCTATTATCAGTAGGAATAAAATGTTGAAATAAAACATAGATATTTCTGTAGGCCCTATAAGGACTATATCGATCTGGTCATTATTTCACTTTGTTGGGTATTGGTGGGAACAGTAATAAGTGAATAAAAACATCAGTGATACCACATAAGAAGAGGAAGTTCAAAAAGTTCTCACTAGTACCTAGAATGTGATATAGAGGTTGAGGAACCTCTTCACTTTCTTGGTCTGTCAAGTGCTTCTGTTTTTCTCATCTCAGCTTCTATTTGGACAACTGCCTCTTTCTTTTTCTTCCATAGGCCAATTTATTTTACTTAAACATGATCTAACTCCTCTCTACATGCTCTCTGATCTCCCAGTTCAAGGGCCTCGGACATATGGAGTATTTGTGTTCCAAATACACATTTATCTTATTGGCTCAGCATAAGCCAAATTCCTCAAAAGGGGCAAGATAGGCAAATATCTACTATAAATCCTACCCCAGGATTAGCTTTGATAATGTGATTATACGGAAATGAGTAAAACTGTAGTAAATTAAGGACATACTCTAGAGATTCCATACATATTACTCATTTAAGCTTCAAAAACACTCAAGGCTCACTTATGTTATTTGTGTTCTACAGATAAGAAAGAAAATGCAGTTCAGAGAAGCTAGGAAATATCCCAGTTATTAGAAGAAGAAATAGCAAGTGCTTTTTGTACAAAAACATTCTGCTTCTACTTTAAACTGTCAATATTCCTTAGTAGGATTTTGTATTAGGTAGGAAGTAGGAGTATTCTGACACGTACCATGACTCCTGCCTTGGACTTCCCCCAAACACAAAATTCTCAAAGTGATTCTTTGTGCAACAACTAGTCCTATAGGGGTTGTATGTTTGTGTGATTGTGTGTGTGTGTTACTTTAACTAGATTAAGGATGCCTTTGACATAAAGAACTAAGACCCTTTTATGTTAAGACCCTCTGCATTTACATTTATTCTTTATGACACTAACTCTAAAAAAGTAAATGTACATTTTTATTAAAGTTTAGATATTTCTTAAGGCAGATTTCTGGTTAAGAGCATTGTCATTTGACCAAATATCTCTTAATTTGTTTGTCCTTGAAAGAACTAGAAGATTGCTAGCCAAGTACTATGTGTTTGTTTTCAATAAATGCTTGTGGAGGGTGGAGTAGGTGCTGCCTAGAAATTCACAGTCTCTGAGTGTGCAGACAAGAAACAAGAGCAGGGATGACTTTCACAGCCCTTGGAGGAAAGAACTTATAACTGATGGAGAAAAAAAACCATAATCTTAAGTGTTAGTATATACAAAAGTCATCTTCTTTAAAGTTCGTAGAGACTCATGTTTAGTACCACTTTAGGATCTGCATTCCAGAATTTTTATTTTGTATTTTTTCAAAGTGTCTCAAAATAATAACAATAGATAACATTTGGTGTATATTTAGTGTATCCTAAGCACCATGATTAGCATTTATATGTTACATCTCCATTTTTACGACAACTTTATTAGCTAGGCATAATACTCTCATTTTGTATCTGAGGAAACAGGCTCAGAGGAATGAAATAACTTGCTCCATATCACCAGATAGTAAGTGGGAAAGCTAGGAATTGCATCCACAGAGTCTGAATCTATGGTTACCATTATTAATTTATTTATTCCTATGTTGCCTTCCTTAACTTTAGACTTTGGTTAGCACCAAGTATTTACCCTACATTAAATCCAATCTGAGCAATTTGCATGGCTTTGCTCTGCCACTGGGAAGTTCACGTACCTTTGCAAAGTTTCCCGAGAGAGTCAGTGTTTCTCACCTCAGCCTATATAACGTCTTGAATATTCATACCTACATCCCCTGACATGTCTCCCTAAATTTTTAATCATCTAGCTCATCACATTTATTTTTTATAATAGCAAAACAGTGCCCATCATTACATGACTATTTAAAGAAATTACAGTTTATCCACAAAAGAGATAAGTAAACAGCCCTAAGAGAGTATGTTACAGAAGAATATTTATTGGCATGGAAAATATACTATACTTTCAATTTATAAAACAACATATTCTGTATTACCCTTTTGGGTAAAGAAATATATTAAAATGTTAATATTGATTACTTTTATCCAGTAGAATTGCATGTGTGTTTATTTTTGCCTGAAATTTTCTAAATTTCTACAAAAAGTATATACTGATTCTCTATCAAAAACATTATATGTTTTAAAAATATTGAGAAATCTTCAATATTAAAATATTTTGTTGCTTTTATTAAATGGTTGGTAAGTAGTTGTGATTTCTCTTAAATTTAAACTCCTGTAAGCACCTAGTTACTCTGATAGGAATGTGGTATGTATACTGTCTTGCTTCATAAATACTTCGTATATATGTTTAAGTCTACACAATCATAAGAAAAAGGAAGAGAAATGTTTTATACATGCTCTCCCTATGCCTAACTCTAAACAGAGTAGTAAAATTTCAGCTAGAAATTACAGATCAAGATTCCCTAGTTTCTTCTAATACTAGACTATAGAATTCAAAGAATAAAAAATTTTAAAATTTAAAATTGGAGGATGGGGACTGTATATGGATTGTCCTGTGTCATCTCCTAAGAGATATCATAAAAATATCATTAAAAATGTATTGTATAAGTTCAAGCCACTTAACATTGAATTTCTAGAACATTGGCATAATTAGTACTTTCCTTTGCTGCCAAAACATCTTGCATAAGTCATAGTAGTAAAAGTTATTTTATATGTTCTACAAAGTGTCAAGTGTGTACTAGCTGCTGACGACAATTGGTGAAGAAAACATTCATAATCCTTGATCTCACAGAATTTATGATTTAGTAAGAAAAAACATAAGTAATCATGTAAATAAACATACAACTGCAAGTTGTACATTTCTACCTATGTACCAAAAAGTTACATACATACAAAAAAACTACCAAAGAGTAATACATGGTACAATAAAAAGAGATTTGATCTAATTCAGCGCAGAAGAAAGGCTCCCTTAAGGAAGTCAAATTTGAGCTAAAATATGGGAAATTAAGAGGAGTTCATCAGGCAAAGAAAGAAGGAAAAGGAACTCCAGGTGATGAAAATAATGTAGACAAGTCCCAATGACAAGGAAAAGCAAGAATTTATAAGAGACAAAAGAAGCCAGTACATTTGGAGGGGAAAGAAAGAGGGGAAATGGAATGAGCAAATGGTGGTGAGGCAAACTTGTAGACCAAGAGAGAGTTTAGTTCTACTTTTATCTTAAAAACAGTGGAAGCAGTTATGGTTTTTAGTAAGAACATATGATCAGCTTTTTCCTTTTTCAAAGGAAAACGCTTGCTGCAGGGTGAGCAGAGATTGGAGAGAGACAAGAAAAGACACTGCTAGTTGATTTAGGAGGTTATTATAAATTTTAGGTGAGAAATAGGACCTTGAACAGGATGGTGGTGAAAATGGAGCAAAGTAGACAGACTGTAGAAATTTATTTAAAAGGCCAAATAACGGGACATGGTAGTGCATTATATGTGGGAGGTGAGGGAGAGGGAAGCGTAAATGGGTGCCTGAGATTCTTATTTTCAGAAGACAGAGAACATTGGGAGGAAAACAAGATTAAGACATTCTCAAAAGTCATGGATTTGGATCTAAATGTGTTCATTTTGAGATGCTTTTGAGGCATTCAGGATGGGATATCTACTAGCCAAAAGTCTTTTTATCCACCTATCTATCTTTGGAACTCAGAAAAGTTAGAGATATAAATTTGTGAATCACTAGCATGTAAGTGGTACTTGAAACCAACAACCTTAATGACGTTCTCCAGAAAAGTCATAGAGTAAAAGGAGATAGAAGAGTGTCTATATTGAACCATGTAGAACTTTTATATAATGACTAGTAGAAATGAATGAGCCAGGAAGAGAGAACAGAAGTACCTGGAAAAGAAACTAAGGGAGAATAGTATCATAGAAACCAATGGGAAATGAGTGTTTAGGAAGTACTTGTCAGAATCAAATGTACAGAGAAGTAAGGAGGACGAAGACTGAAAATTGCATACTGAAATCCAGCAACACTGGAGCTCATTATTGTCTGAAATAAGAGCTATTTAAGTGAAATAATAGAGGCAGAAGTCATATTGTAATAAGGAATAATAGAGGATGAGTAAACAAAATAGCAGATATAGGCAACTAGGCAATTATTTGACAAAGTAAATCCTTTTTTTTTGAGACTGAGTTCACTCAGTCTCCCAGGCTGGAGTGCAATGGTGCAACCTCAGCTCACTGCAACCTCTGCCTCCTGGGTTCAAGTGATTCTCCTGTCTTAGACTCCAGAGTAGCTGGGATTACAGGCACCTGGCATCATGCCCAGCTAATTTTTGTATTTTCAGTAGGGATGGGGTTTCACCATGTTGGTTAGGCTGATCTTGAACTCCTGACCTCAGGTTATCCACCCACCTTGGCTCCTAAAGTGCTGGGATTACAGGCGTGAGCCACCACGCCCGGCTGAAAAAATAAACTCTTAAGAAATATGACTGTGGCATGAAGCAATAATATAGGGCCACAGCTTGAGAGAGAGATTTTTTTTACAGTATTTGATTTTGCTTCTTTTTTTTTTTTTTTGAGACAAAGTCTGGCTTTATCGTCAGGCTGGAGTGGAGCGATGCAATCTCGACTCACTGCAAACTCTGGCTCCTAGGCTTAAGCAGTTCTCATGCTCAGCCTCCAGAGTTTGTGGGATTACAGGCTCCCACTACCACATACCTGGCTAATTTTTGTATTCTTTGTAGAGACAGATTTCACTATGTTGCCCAGGCTGGTCTCGAACTCGTGAGCTCAAACCATCTGCCCACCTTGGCCTCTCAAAGTACTGAGATTACAGGCATGAGCCACCACACCCAGTTAGTTTTTCTTTTCTTAATGTGAATAACTGATGGGAAGGATCCAGATAACAAGAGAGACGGCATGTACAAATAAAAAATGCATTATATATAATGTAAACAGTAATATTTTACTAGATCATAACTTTTTAAAAGGCAGGCATCTTTAGTCTGCCTTTATAGGATGACCAAATATATCCTTAGAAGAGAGCCTATATTCTAAAGAATAGAGAGCCTATATCGAACCTTGTTCAATATAAAGCCTATATTCAATATAGAGCCAATATAGGCTCTATATCTTTAGAATTTAGAATATTGCCTGATTCACAATACATAATAAATATTTAGTGAGAGAAAGATATGAATCTATAAGATTCATTAGGAGCTGTGTTGGGAAGGAATCCAAAGTACCTGTGGAAGGATTCACCTTACAGAGGAAGAGGAAAGTTTCTTGAATTATAATAAAAAGGAAACATGACAGTAGGGGGCAGATCTATGAAGATTTTTATCCTTCATGATATTTCCAACTCATACCCTCTAGTTTCTCATACCCTCACTAAAGGGTATGAGTTGGAAGTATCATGAAGGATGAGTTACAGCTTAAGGTTGAGTTTCAGCTTGGGGTGAAGGGAAAAGAGAGTTAGATAAAACGTGAGAATATAGTTGTCATTGATCAGTGTGAGAGACATACAGTAGCGTCTGTCAGGTCTCCGTATGCAAGCCGGGAGCCTGAAAGTCTGAAGTCCTGCTTACCTCGGCTAATGTCTCCCACCCCCGCGCCTGCATTTGACATTGTCCCTAATCGCCCATCGGAGCTTCCCGAACGAGCCCCTCACCCAACCCTGCCATCTTAACTGTTCTTGTGATAATGTAAATACCTCTCACCTAACCCTACTGTTGTAACTAAACTTGTGGTCATGTATACTCCTTGCCCCTAACCCCCACCACTGTAACTGAACTTACTCTGCAACACCCCCGCCCCACAAAAAACTACCCAAACCTATAAAATCAACTCCTATCCCACTGCCCTTTGCTAATGCCCTTATCGGCCTTAGCCCACCTGCACCCAGGTAAATAAATAGCCATGTTGCTCACACAAAGCCTGTTTGGAAGGTCTTTTCATTCAAAGCGTGTGTTTTTCAACAGTGCCACTGGAAAGGGGTCTCAATCCAGACCCCAACAGAGGGTTGGTTCTTGGATCTCACATAAGGAAAAATTCAAGGAGAGTCCATAAAGTGAAAGCAAATTTACTAAGAAAGTAAAGAAGTAGGCAGGGTGTAGTGGCTCACACCCGTAATCCCAGCACTTTGGGAAATGGAAGTGAGCAGATCACCTGAGGTCAGGACTTTGAGATCACCCTGCCCAACATGGCCAAGCCCCGTCTCTATAAAAAACACAGAAACAAAATCGCTAGGCATGGTGATACGCGCCTGTAACCCCACTTACTCGGGAGGCTGAGGCACAAGAGTAACCTGAGCCCAGGAGGCAGAGGTTGCAGTGAATGGAGATCTTGACACTGGTGCGCACACACAAACGCACAAAAGTAAAGGAATAAAAGAATGGCTACTCCATAAGCAGAGCAGCACTGAGAGCTGCTGGTTGCCCATTTTCATGGCTATTTCCCGATTAAATGACAAACAAGGGGTAGATTATTCATGCCTCCCCTTTTTAGACCATATAGAGTAACTTCCTGACATTTGCATGGCATTTGTAAACTGTCATGGTGCTGGTGAGAGTGTTAGCAGTGAGGCCCACCAGAGTTCATTCTCATGGCCATCTTGGTTTTGGTGGGTTTTAGCTGACTTCTTTACTGCAACCTATTTTATCAGCAAGGTCTTTATGACCTGTATATTGTGCCAACCTCCCATCTCATCCTGTGACTAAGAACGCCTTACCTTCCTGGGAACGCAACCCAATCCCAATAGGTCTCAGCCTTATTTTACCGAGTACCTCTTCAAGATGAAGTCACTCTAGTTCAAACACATCTGACAGTAGTACTCTCTTATCCAAGATTTCACTTTCCATGGTTTTAGTTACCTATGGTTAACTGCTGTCTGAAAAGAGGCAGTATTAAGATATTTTGAGAAGAGAGAGAAAAAGAGGGAGATGCAACATTCACATAATTTGTGTTACAATATATTTTATAATTGTTCTATTTTTATCATTGTTCATAATCTTTTACTGTGCCTACTTTATAAATTAAACTTTATCATATGCCATGTATGTATAGAAAATATATAGTATATGTAGGATTCAGAACTATCTGTGGTTTCAGGCATCTACTGGGAATCTTGGAATGTATCTCCATGAATAATGGGGAACCACTGTACAGTAGAATTAATTGGTAATAGTGAAGGTTTCTTTGAGGTTGGTGATCATGAATTCATAAGAGAACATATGACTATTTTTGTGGCTTTCTCTGGCAGAACTCGGATGTTTGTAAGCATCTATGGAGACAGAGATGGCTTGATCATTCTAGGATTGGAGTCAGACCATACAGCATAATAAAACACAGATTTCAATTTTTTTTTGACTCAAAGAATCATTCAGAAAATTATTTGCTTTCTTTGAAGAGTTTTGTTTTGTTTTCTACAGAGAGGAGAAAACCCTATCCACTGTCATTTTGTCACTGTCCAAAAATGGTAACTAAATGACGTGACTCAATACATGAATAGGCATGGAATAGTTAAATTGGAAAACTCAATATGGGTTGCTATAGCTAAAAGGACTTCCAATTATGAAGGGGAAAAATAAGAAAATATAAATAAAGCTTCCTAGTTATAGAGAAGAATCTTTCAAACAATACTCAGCCAGAACAACAGCAGAGTGTCCTTGTATAAAGTCCCAAAGGCCTGAACATCTTCCTTCACAGGTAAAGCAATTTCATAGTAGGCATTTTGGGCATTTGATAATAGAGGTGCTTGCACATCAGCCCAAAAGGTCAAACTTTTCTGTTTATTGTTTCCGTAAGTGGTTTTTCTGAGAATAGGCTCAATGGGATACAAATAGGAATTTTGCTTAAATACAAATATATACCATGATGAAGTAAATATAGAAAATTACTTAAACAGAGTTAGAGTTTTGTACTACAACACCTTATTGCATGTTAGCATAATCTATGAATTTCTAAATCTTGATTACAGCATAGAGATTTTCTGGGATTATCTGGGCAGAAACTTTTTTTTTTTTTTTTTGAGACAGAGTTTCACTCTGTTGCCCAGGCAGGAATGAAGTGGCATGATCTTGGCTCACTACAACCTCTGCCTTTCAGGTTCAAGCAATTCTCCTGCCTCAGCCTCCCAAGTAGCTGGGATTATAGGCACCCACAACCATGCCTGGCTAATTTTTATATTTTCAGTAGAGATGGGGTTTCACCTTGTTGGCCAGTCTGGTCTAAAACTCCTGACCTTGAGGAAGGAGACACCCTCCTCTTGAGCTTTTAAGGTCATTTCCCTTTAGACTTCTACATTGCATCTCAAGAGAAGTTAAAAGTCAGCCAGAGGAGGGACTAGTTGGCGTTGCCTGTCAGGTCTAAAGGATTAAACCCCTACTGCTAACTATAATCCTCTCTAAAGATCATGGATATGATATGGAGGAATTTTCCCCGGAAGGTACTATTCTTGCTTAATCATGATTAGACTCCCCCTCACCTAAGTCACGTCCCCCATGCTCTCGACCCTCTCACATGTGCACCTCTTAGACTGTAATCCTTTAAAAGGGCCAGGATTTTCTTTGTCGGAGAGCTCAGTTGTTGAGGCATCCATGCCTGCCGCAGCTCCTGGCCAAAAAAACTAATCACTTAAATTACCACTTCTTTCCCTGTTCGGTGTTCGAGAGGTTTGTTTGTGGCCCTTCTGCTTCAACCTCAGGTGATCCACCCACCTGAGCCTTCCAAAGTGCTGGGATTACAGGTGACAGCCACCGCACCAGGCCTGGGCAGTAACTTATTAAAAGAAGTAGTGACTGTTGCAAAATATTGTTCTAGAAAAGAATGTCTATTTTTTCACACAGGAATTTATTGTGGTGTTAGTTGGGCAGTCCTTTGTTGTTTTCTCTTACATAACCTACATTCCTTGTGCTATAATTTAAATTAGAATTTCTCAAGGGTGGCCCCAGATCACCTGTATCTGCACATTAAAGCTTCTTGTTAAAACTGTAGATTTCTGTGCCTTAACTAAGAGCTAAAGAATCTTTGAGGCGATGCCTAGGAATCTGATTTAAAGCAAGTACCCCAGTTATTATGCTAAAGTTTGAGAACTGAGGATTTAAGTCTACTTCTCTTACTAGTTGTCATCAACCTGGTAAGTCTCTTCCTTTCATCAAAACTCGATGTTTACAGGCTACTTGTGACCCTGCACCCCTCTGCTGGCAAGCTGCAAGAGACTCCTTCTTTACATTCTTCCTCTGGTTTGTTTTTAATTCTTTTCTGGTGATATACAATCTTTTAAGAGTAGAATTTGCTAAAAACTTTACATGAAAACTTTCCTTCAAGTAAAAAACAATACCATTTATGTTTATATCAATAAAAGGGAGAGATTAGAAATTATCTAAAGAATTTTATTCATTCAAAAATCTTGCCAACTTGTTTGATAATAAAAAAAATATACTTCTTTTCCAATAGATGAGGGGGGAAAATGACTGAATTGTTCAGAATATTACAGGATTGCCCACTTTGGGATTAAATTCCAGAGTTCTCTATTAGCCAAAGCATTCAGTGAATGAGGTGATCAGATTGGTTAAAATTTTATCAATCAAGAAAAATATTTAAAATATGAAATTTTGAATACCACAAAATACATTTCACCTTCATATTGTATTACAAAAAAATGTTAACAATTCACTGTATAATTCAAGTACTTTTAATAGGTACTAATAAGTTATTTAGTTATTTATATTAAATTTTTTTCATAAATTTTTTGGTATTTTGGGATCTAGACCAATATATCAGAACATAAAATTTTAAATAATTTGACTATTTGTTATTATTCTTCAACTAATGGACAGATTCTTAATCTCCTAAAGATCTCAACTTCTAAGAGTGTACACTGTAATATGGAAAATTGAACTTCAAGACAGAAGAGCTGAATCAGGGTACATTTACATTTCCCTCTAGTTCTAAAATTCTAATTTCATTAGCTTTTTGTTTTATTCATGTGTAAATATACACACATAGATTTTAAACATGTTAGACTGAAAGGCACTGCATATGTATACTATATTCCTCTGAAGACATGAAAGATAGTCCTCATTAAATGTATCTGGATATTAAAATTCTTGCCTCCCATCAGTAATAAAATAAATGTTGCTTTTCCTTCCGTTGACTCTGGTCACATGCTAAACTAACTTTAAAAAAAGCAATTTATTCCATAGAAAGGAGAACTTGCTTTCAAATGTATATTTTAATTGCCTTTACATTTTGTTTAATTAGGGTGAGGAGTGCATACTGGAAAAGTTTGTATGGTACTGATTACTATTTGGAATGCAGTGTCCCGATTGAAGTTGTAATAACTACAAGTCAACACAACTTGTATCAATAGTTGCAGCCATGCAGGAGCCACGGCTCCGATGTTATGTCTCTTGTCACTATCATGTGCCATTGTGAGCCAGGCTGCAGCACAAGGCCTGTCTGCTTCCTCACAATAGCTTCTACTCCCTGGGGAATACAAAGGCAGACAGCCTCTTTTCTCTTCTTTTCAACAGACACTCAGAGGGTCTGTTACTTATTATCTTTGGAAGAAAAGACATAGGTTTCCACAAGCAACTCGAACTTGTATCAGTTTTGAGATCAGAGAAGATGAGTTAGGTCCTTGGGACCCTTCTGCAAGACACACTTTATTATTGTTGCTGATGAAAGTTAGACTCACAAACATTCAGCAACTTTGACTAGATTCATTTTTACTAACATCTTTATGACCACCTCTTCTGTGAAGAAAGGAGGGTTGATTGAAGAAGAAGGTAGGAGCCCATGGATAGGAGGGGTAATATAATTTAAAACAGGTGGGGTGGGGGGAGGAAAGAGACTAAGAGAAATTTTCTGGACCTCACAAAGAGTTACCATCTGAGAAGCATCTCTATATCTCCAGCAACACAAAGTGGGTTGACATTTCCCGTAATAGGCTTTCTTATTTGCATCAGCCAATTGACATTCATAAAGCAAACACATTATTTTATTTTTAAAGAAAGGAGTCACATGGCATTAACTAAAAGAGTCTTGAATTGGACTCTGGGAGCTGGGTTTTAATCCTGGTACCACTGTGGAATAGAGTATTATATTAGGAATGTGGCTTAATATCTCTGTATCCCAGTTTCCTTGTCTATAGGACTAAAACATTCAATTTAATTATCACTATATTCTTTAAAAGTAAGAAAATTTAGCTCTAAAATACAATAAGTCTATTTTTGAGTTATCTTTCTTTGGTCTTATGGAGTTATAAATTTCTAACATTTAAAATTAATACAGATTTATTCAGGCAGACTAGAAGTCCCTCAATTTACTTACACTTTCAACCAAGTATCTATGCATCTAAAGAGCAAAACTGTATTTCGGCAGGGCCACCTAGGAGCAAGAATAAAAAACAGCTGTAGCACAATACTGTCAAGGACCAGCCTTGGTAAAAGTTCTGAATGTGTCTGTTCATGATGAAAACCAAAGGGAAAAATGAAATGTTATATTTCCCTTTCATTGAATGGAAACTAATAATACATAGAGTAAAATAAAGGCACCAACCCAAAGGTTTTCTTCTTTTTTAACTAGAGCATCTGTGTGGATATTGTGGAGCCACTGAGACTGAATTCCCCAAATCTCTTAGGAAAATGCTCAGTCTACCCAGAGTGATAGAGCACCAAGTAGAAAAAAAGAGACTGAAAACCAAAACATATGATCATTGATAGCCCTTGGACAAAATCCCATGGCCTGTTATACTTCCTAAGTACCAATCGAGAATCCATCCTAGTTTAGGCTCTGTTAACAGCATGTTTATTTTATGGAATAAGCCCAAGATTGAATTTATATCCTAAATTTTTAAAACCAAAATAAACATTTACCAGCATTACTATAAAACAAGATTCAGATTTACTGTGGAGCCAAGAGGGCTAAGTACGTGGCTGAGGCTATACCTAGAGATGTCAGGGTCCTCAAAGATCCTCTTTTCTCATTGTATTATAGTATTTCTCCCAAAGTTCCAGTCAGCAGTCCACTCCCTCCCAAAAGAGACTCATCAAAACCCTGAATTCAACCATCCCAACTAGACTCAAAGCCTGATTCTGGCTTTTTCTTCACTAGAACAGAAATGCCTTTATTGTCCAATGTATGTCTGAAGCATTATTCTTTGGGTTGGTACAAACACTCACCTCATCTCTACAGAATAACTTCCATATCATTGGGAAGCACTTTGGCTCACTTAGTCACTCAACCAACCATCCTTCCATTTATCAGATAATTGTTCATTGAGTATTGCTGGGATTTGGGGACCTAAATTCTCTCTTCCCCTCTTCAAGTTCTAAGCCAGTTGGGAAACAGACACTAGAGTTAATGGGGAACAAAATATGATACTGTTATTGGAGGCAAGGTTGGCTGAAAAAAATGTGGCTTGATCCCAAAAAATTTAGGTATCTTAATCTTTGTCCTCTACATTGAATTCACTTAACTAAACTGGTCACAGGCAGAGATGCAGAATTCTAGCCCTCCACTGCATAGGAAGGGATGTAAATTATGCCTAGACTTCCTACCTATTTATTATCACAAGCATATACATCTTGTAGAATTGTAACTCTCCAAAATTACCTAGATAAAGCTGAATTTAATTCTTCCTCTTTTATTTTTCTCTAGGTTAGTCTTGTGTCTTTAATTGGTTTAAATCATAATAGCAAGTATTAAAGCATCATCCTGCAAAAATATAAAGGATTTTTAGAAACTAATATTAGCATTTGCACAAGTAGGTGTGAATAAGATTTACTAGCCACAGAGCTCTTACCAGGTTCACAGTTCTAAGAAAAGATACAGAAAAAAATATGGGGGACAAAAGTGAACAAAACTATGTTTGAAGCTAAAGCTGTTTTAAATTTGTATTATGGCTATGGCTTCCTGGAAACTTGCCAGATGTTCAAATGTCTTTTTAAAGAACCCACTAGATTTCCTGGTAGACAAAAAAATAATTAAGAAAGTCTTTGAGGAATAGTAGAAATTGGCATTTATCCACCATTTACAACATTTTCCCAATGATATGTTGAAAAACCACCAAAATGATATATCAAAACCCTGGAAGAATGTTTGTTTTTAAAAAATACCCTAAGTCAGTCCTTCTTGTTATTAAACATAGAGTTATGTAGAGCTTTTGACCCTTTTAAGTTGTTTTCATCTTTATTACTTCTCTTTATCCCCACAACTACCCAATAAGATAGAAGGGCAGTTGGGCAATGACTACAATTTTTCTCAGTATCTGTTCTCTTCTTCTATAATCATAAGACCTTAAGTTTTTAGCTAGATTTACAGCAGTCTGAAACAAAGATATTTCCTATACTCCTTTGAGTCAGATATGTCCATGTGACTAAATTCAGACTAATACAGTATTTGCAGTTTCTGGGAAGTGTCCTTAAAAGATGTGTCCCAGCCTTTCTCCTTCTTTTCTACCTTTATGCTGGCAGAAAAAATGGCTGGCACTTTAGTAGCCATTTTACCTATGACATGCTCTTAGGATCAAATATCACATAAGACAAAGTTACAAGATAGAAGCAACCTTGGGCCCTGATATTATGTGGCCATAATAAACCTTGGAACTGCTTATCTCCAGACTTTTATATAAGAGCAAAATAAGTTTTTTATTTGAGCCATTTTTTTTATATTTTCTGTCAACCATAACCAAATCAGCATGGTAGTGGTGTAGGCACATAAACCAAGGGAACGGAATAGAAAACTCAGAAACAAACCCAAATACTGACAGCCAAATGATCTCTGACAAAGCAAACAAAAACATGAAGTAGGAAAAGGACACTCTATTCAACAAATGGTGCTGGGGTAATTGGCAAGCCACATGTAGAGGAATGAAACTGGATCCTCGTCTCTCACCTTATATAAAAATCAATTCAAGACGAATCAAGAACTGAAACTATAAAAATTCTAGAAGATAACATTGGAAAAATCCTTTTAGGATTTAATGACCAAGAACCCAAAAGCAAATGCAGTAAAAACAAAGATAAATAGCTGGGACTTAATTAAACTAAAGAGCTTTGCATGGCAAAAAGAACAGTCAATGAGGTAAACAGACAACTCACAGAGTAGAAGATCTTCAATCTGTACATCTGACAAAGGAATAATATCCAGAATCAACAACAAACTCAAACAATTTATCAAGGAAAAACAACCCCATCAAAAAATGGGCAAAGGACATTAATAGACAATTCTCAAAATAAGATATATAGATGACCAACAAAAATATGAAAAAATGCTCAACATCACTAATTATCAAGAAAATGAACATCAAAACAACAATGGGATACCCCCTTACTCCTGTAAGAATGGGCATAATCAAAAAATCAAAAAATAATAGATGTCAGCATGCACGCAGTGAACAGGGAACCATTCAACACTGCTGGTAGGAATGTAAACTAGTACAGTCACAATGGAAAACAATGTGGAGAGTCCTTAAAAGACTAAAAGTAGAACTACTATTTGATCCAGCAATCCCAGAGAAAAAGAAATTATTATACAAAAAAAGATACATGCATACACGTTTATAGGAGCACAATTTGAAATTGCAAAAATGTGGAACCAGACCAAATGCTCATCAATCAACAAGCAGACAAAAAAAACTGTAACACACACACACACACACACACACAATGGAATACTACTCAGCCATCAAAAGAAATAAATTAATAACATTCAAAGTGACCTGGATGAGACTGGAGACTTATCCTAAGTGAAGTAACTCAGAAATGGAAAACCAAACATCGTATATTCTCACTCATAAGTGGGAGCTGAGGATACAAAGGCATAAGAATGACAAAATGGACCTTGGGGACTCAAGGGGAAAGGGTGGGAAGGAGGTGAGGAATAAAAACTGAAAATTGGGTGCAGTGTATGCTGCTTAGATGATGGTTGCACCAAAATCTCACAAATCACCACTAAAAAACTTACTCATGTAACCAAACACGATCTGTTCCCTAAAAAATCCTAAGCAAACCTAATTCTAATCTAGGTAGGTAGAGAAATACATAGAGCCCATTATTTTTACCAAGGGAACATAGATATTTTAAAATGAAAAATTTGGGGATTTTAGAAGTATAATACAATGTATAAAATGCATATTAGATAATACCAATGGAACATGTAGCAGCAACCCATAATTGGATTAATATTTTTGCAGCAACATATCAGAATGATTGTACTAAGTGTGATAAACTATTGAAACTGACCCAATTGCCCCATAGAACTGATTTTTATGGTTTCTTTGAATAAACATAGAAATTGATTCTCCCAGTCTTAAAACTGAAGAAAATTACAATTGTCTTATCTGATTTCCTTTCTCAGGAAATCAACCATCAGGACTCCCAGATAGTATCAAGAAGCTGAAACTCACCATTTAGTGCATTTGGACAATGAGTTGTCAGATCTTTTACTTTTCATGATTAATTAACCGACTAACTACTTTCTGTTAACCAACTCCTCTTCCTTACCCTTTCCTAATTCCTATCTTCCCACACATGGTACCATTTCTTTCCTGCCATATAAAACCCTAATTTTAGTCCATCAGGGATATGGATTTGAGACTAGTCTTCCATCTCCTTGGAAGCAGCACCTGATTAAAGCTTCTCCCCTGGCAATACTCATTATTTCAGTGAATGGCTTTCTTTGCCGTGGCAGCAAACCTAGACTAAATCCTTAGTGTTTCAGTAACAAATTCCAATTCCCTGACCGGGAACATATTGCCAGTGGCTTGGTTGCTGTGGGTCAGGAGTTTCAATAGCCCTTCTAAGCAGCTGTTAGACCCTTTCTTTTTTTGGCCGGATGTGAGTCTCAGTTTCTCTCTCTGGTCCGGTTGCTGCTGGCCCCAACTGCATTTCTGACTGACTGCCTAGGAAGAACAGTCTTTGAAATTTGACATCTGCACCAGGATAGGTGAATTTCCTTTGTGGACCCAAACAGCAGGATCTGCTCCTTCCATTGGCAGATGAACAAGGCCAACTGAGAGATGGCAGCACCCTGACTGTTTCAATATGGACAGTCTTGGGGGCTTGTTTCTAATTGTGTGTTGTGTGTGGTAGGGGGGAAGTGAGTGTCTTTTGTGGGTACCACATGGTGGGTCAGTTCCTCCCAATTTGGGTTGGAATTTCCATTTGCAGGTTGATAAAGCCCAACTGATTGAGAAAGGAAGCACACTGACAGTTTCAATTTAGACACACTTGGTTCTTGTTTATTGCTGAAGCACTTGGATTGTGTTTTGGTGATTGTTGGTGTGTGTGTTAACATAGTCATGGGAAACTGGAATTCAGTAAACTAATTTTCTTTTGCAATCCTGTTTGGCCCCAGTATTGTTTGGAATCTGGAGTTTGCTATTGAATGGGAAAGTGAGATGGAGTTCCACATATACAGGCTTTAATGCTGCTATTCTAAGTAGTGTTGGGCCTGGTTGGTCGATTCCATGTCAGGTTCTGTGATACTGGGAAGGTTTGGTCTTTACAAATCAAACTGCCGTGGAAACTGCTTTAACCAAAATTTTCGTTTGCAGACTTCACTGGATTACCTATTGAGGCAAACAAATTTGGACTATGTGAACCTGGTTGTAGACTCATGAGTATATATTTCTATCTCATGA
This sequence comes from Aotus nancymaae, assembly GCF_030222135.1. Taxonomy (NCBI): domain Eukaryota; kingdom Metazoa; phylum Chordata; class Mammalia; order Primates; family Aotidae; genus Aotus; species Aotus nancymaae. The sequence goes on along the minus strand of NW_026988421.1, from coordinate 45,110,408 downwards.
CTAGAGTTCCAGGATAACAGCTATTGGATCTTTGTGTGTGTGTATAAGTGTCTAGATGTGTTTATGTGTATGTACATGTATTATGTTACATGTTGCGTCTGCCAAATTGGCTTATAAAAGATCATTAATAAATTAAGTAAATAAGTCCAAGCAATTTTCAAGTTCATGTGACTTAAGTAAAACATTAATAAACAAACTGGCTTTAAAATTATTGGTAATATAAAAATAGAAATGTCTTCAGCATTGTCAGCATACATTTTTGGAGGGTTTTATGTTTGTATCTGCTAGATATTTTCAAGCCTCAGAGTTTGGCATAAAGGCTATAAAACCATAAACCGAGCCAAAACAAAATGATCTTTGTGTGAATTTTTTTGGTAAGACCTACTTAATGTTGGTTTAACAAAAATAGCTGAATCTTCTGAGTTATTGATGAACATACTCATGTAGTTAACTCTAAGATTCTTACTTAGGTGAATTCGAGATATGCACAGGTTATAAAATGGTTAATAAGGAAATGATGCACAAATCTAGATAAATTGCTAAAAAATAAAGAAAATGTAAATGGGTAAATGCTGTAAGTGAACTTTTTGTGTAACTTAAAATCTTAAAATTATTTTTAATGCTAGTTGGATGTCTGAGTCAATTCCAGTTAAGAAAAAGTTATGATATGGGGAAACATATTTCTAAAAATTTCAAAATGATTCTCATCCATCAAATGTTAATATTTGAAAGGCAACTCAGAATTTCTCGCTTCCTAGGTTTTCACCAAAATTTAGAGTTACTAAGGACAAGAATTATAGTTAATATATAATTCTGTATATAACATGTGCCAAAGAAGATGTGTTCTTAGTGAGAAAATGAATAATTTTGCCTAATTCAGAGGTTATCTAAAGGTTAATTAGAATTATGAACTTGAAAAAGTTATTTATGAAACAAGATAGAAAGGAATCAGTACTGGAGGAGAGAGATATAAAGGAAGTTAAGGACATGAAGATATATTTTTGGTAAGGAAGGTTATAAAGAAAAGAAAGAATTTTGTATAAAAAAAGAAAAGAAAAGTTAGGATGAAACAGACAGTCCAAGCATGTCATAGATGATCTGTGTAAGTCATATACAGTTTTTTCTTGTTTCTCTATATAACTATCCTTTAGGCACAGAGAACATAAATACGAAAAAGTTTACATAGCAAAATATTCTTTAAAACCTGATAGAAAATTAGAGAAATTTGGCTAGTTAACACTGCTCATAATTAAAGCTCTTAGTCTTGATGAAGGTAAATTAATAAGTTTTGCAATGAAATACAATGGCAGTTATGGTGATTCTTTTTTAATAAAGCTAAGCATGAAGCCAGACTGTATCTAGAAACTAATCTTGGAATTATGTGATGATGCTCTTTTAAATAACTAAAAATAAATTGTTTGTTTGTTCTTATTTTGTCCCTGTTTTGTTATAAAACATTTAAGTGAAACGATATTAGCATGGAGCCAAATATCACATAAATCCTTCCACTGCTTTATTTCACACTATATTTGGTCTTCTGCATAGATGCTACTAGCACTAAAGTACTTACTGATCATATGCCTAAAGTGACTTTCTTAATAGAACAAAAAGTATAGTGTTATTAGTGAGCTTAAAGACATTACTTTGTGAACCAGAAACAAGATATATATTATGTGATTTTTTTTCAGGTTCTTGGTAACATTGTGGCCTCCAAGTTAAACTAAGTAGAAGAAAAATTTCAAGTTGGTTTCCTGCTCTTTGTTTTTGCTTTTAATTTTCAATTATTTGCTGTTTGTTCTTTTTTGGGTTTTACTTTTATTTACATGTATATAAAATGATTGCTTTCTTTGCCATTTCTAATGGAAGGCTTTTATTTGGTCCATGAAGACATTTTGTTTCTTACACAATTCCAGCAATTAATCATTTGTTTTGTTTATCTAAAATTCCTAAGCTACATTTGTCAAGCATGTAAAAACTGATAGACAACATCAGCCATTTAAAATCTGTTTGCTATTGCTTACCCCTGATGATCTAGAGAGTTGCAAGAGCTTTAAAGTTACTGATGTTTAAAAAAAATGAATGATTTTTACAAGTTTTAAGCAGAAACAGTACATTATTTTGTTATTTGAAAAGATAGGTGAGAATTAAAATGTTTAAATGATGTTTATTTCCAAGGTAAATCAGTCATCAAAAATTTGAGTTGGTTTCAGATATTTTCTTTAAGAGGGAAAACTGTTATGTGGGTACAAAGTTTTAATGTTCAGGAAAGGCTGGCCTTGTCCTTAAGGAAATCATATTGATTGGAATTTCTCTGAAACTAATTTAGGTGCATTGGCTATTATTAAAATTAAGTGAAATTCACTTGAATTAAGTAGTAATAAAAAAAAAGTGAGGTTGTCAAGTGATCTTTGATCCCAAGTCATTTATCACTGATGAGCCTTCATGTACATACTTGCAAACAAAAGTAGTACAAGTGTTGCACTAGTCTGAAGATTTCAGTGATGAGAGTTACCTAATCAGTTGTCAGTGCTATATCTAGAAACTAATCTTGGAATTGTGTAATGCTCTTTTAAATAGCTGAAAAAAATTAATTATGTGCTTGTTCTTACTTTATCCCTGTTTTGTTATATTTAAGTGAAAGGAGATTATCTTCATATTGCATTTCCAAAACCAATATTTGCACTTACCATGTTTTTAATGACAGAGAAACAAGTTAGTTATCTTGCTTTGATAAGTTTGACATAGGACCTATAACATTTTTTATGCTTTTAGTCACAGTTCTGTCACTAGAGTACTAGCAATTAGACATGTATAATGAGTAACCTAACTACTTTAATACAGTGGTTTGAAGTGCTGCAAGCAGTAACTCTTGAGTACCTAATCACAGTGTTTTGATTTCTGACATGTTAGAGAGAATGATAGGATTTTCTGTAGTATAAATATCCTATTAACTAATCCTTGTGCTGTTAAGTTACAGGGCTTTGACTCCTGGGTCTGAAAAAAGGCACTTATCCCTGCTAAATCTTAAGTATTGACACCAGCTGAAGTTTCATTTTAGACCAGGGAGAAGGTGACAATCAAAATGAACTGCTTTTTTTAAGACACAGAAGCAGACATGAAATAAAATAAAAACCTACTCAATCCCTCTAGGCACAGGGACTATCACGGAAGAGGTGGGCACATGAGACTGCAAGAGCTGATTTTGAGAGACAGGATTAGCTTAGAGTGTTTCTATAAACCAAACATTAACATCAAAACCACACTAATGCAAGTCCAGCAATTGACTTCTGTGTCTAAATAACACAGTTTTCTTGGAGCATTAATCTGCTCTTTAATAGAAAATTGTAAAAGGCTACAAAAAGTTCATGGAAATTTACCATGTGATCAAACTGATTAAAATTAGATGGATTTGCTTGTAAGGTTTTATTAAAATTAGTTTTAACATTAATATTACAACATACAAAGGTAAAATTTGTTTCTCTTTTGAGCTAAATTTTCATGTAAGAGATAATAAGAGATTTTTGTTTACCTTTTGAATAAAACCATAGAAGAAAGAAAGGAGGGAGAGAGACAGATTTAGGTGGCATTGTGCTTTTTTTAATTAGGTTTTATTGTTAGAGAAATTGAGTCTCCTCTTTATCAAAGGGTAAACATTTTTGTGTTATGATTTTGGCTAACTAAATGACTATTTTACAGTAACTTGTGAACTTATTTTTTGATACCAAGTGTCTTGAATCTTTGGTGTCTGTGATATCAAGTGTCTTAAATCTTTGATGTTTGACAGACTTTCCAACAGCAAAATTTCAAGTTCTAGATTCAGTTTTTAAATCTCAAGGTAATCTTTTTTGTATATTGGGTCACCTGAAGTCCAAGAGAGACATATTAGTCTAATTAGGTATGTTAGAACTATGTAGGCAGCATCATCAAATGTGAAGAGGTATTTAACTTTTGGGGGGTTATAGTTCTATAGATGTGTTGTTAATATGTGTTCTAAATTTGTATAAGATTCCTAAAATTCTGATATGTCTCAATATATATTGTACATAATAATTATGATTATTATGTTAAATTGTTGTATGAAAAAGAAATAATCAAATTTCCTTGTCAATTGTGTGGTTATGACTGTCTTAAGACTTTCGTCATCCACGATTATTTTGCTTTGGTTCTTCTCAGGGTGACTTACAATCAGCTATAGTACAGGGCTTACTTCTTTGAAGGAGTTCATGAAAAGGACTTTTGAACACAGGTTTCTGATAACTTTATAGATTATGCCATTGGATTAGAGAGAAAACTTCCAGAACTCCAATTAAAAGGTTAATGTGTTCATAAGTATTGCTAACCCAACATGAAGTAGAGCCAGCAGCTGATTTCACAGATTAAACTAATGGAAGACTAAAGCTATTTTCATGGCTTTGTTGTTTTTGAACCACTGCTGATTCTTCAGAGTCTAAAGAATTGTTTTCCTTCTGAGCTATTTACAGCCTTGACACTTGAGTATCCTCTTGTAAACAAAATTTGAGATACATTTCTCTTTCTCTGCTTAACTTATGCATAATTCTAAGCTATTTGTCAATATTCTTAATTAATGGTAATGTGTTTAGCTGTATGAGTTCAATAAGAATGTTTGCTTGTTTTTTAATAATGAGACACAATTGGAGGAACATATTTTCCCAGGGCTTTAACTGAAATGGCCTTGTGAGAGGTTCCAGAAAAGCCAACTTAAGAAAGCCTATGTAGACAATGATTCTTGCTGCACTTTGTGTGGATAATCAGGACAAGTATATGAGACTGAAGCTTATTTTGCAGGAAGATTGGTCCTGCTATAATTTGTCTTTAATGGAAGAAGGAGACTAGAAAGAGAAAGATTATGTTTCAGAAGAAAACTAGGATTAAATTAACTTTTGATTCTTGAGTGGCCACGTGGTTACTCATGGTATGGAGCTGCTAACGACACCCCTCCTCAGCATGAAGCAGCCAAAAAGATCGACAGCCAGATTTTCTGTGATTGAGAAACTGACAAATAGAAAGGGGGTACTGAAACCTCTATAAATCCCGTTGACCTTGTGTTTATGGTTTCTTTGAACAAACACAGAAATTTATCCTCTCAGTCTTAAAACTGAAGAAAACTACAATTGTCTTCTCTGAGTACCTCACTCAGAAAATCAACCATCAGTCCTCCCAGATACTATCAAAAAGCCAAAACTCACCAGACCACTACATTTGGACAATGAGAGGGCAGATCCCTTACCCGTCATGATTTGCCTAACCAATCACCTACTTCCTCTTAACCAATTCCTCTTCCTTACCCCTCCCTAGTTCCTGTTCTCCCACAAATAGTTACAATTCTTTCCTGCTATACAAACCAGTAATTTTAGTTCATCTGGCAGATGGATTTGAGACTGAGCTCCCTTCTTGGCTGCAGCACCCTATTAAAGCCTTGTTCCCCAGCAATACTCATTGTCTCAGTGATTAGCTTTCTGTTCAGCAACCAATGTAGGACCTAGGCCAAACCCTTGATATTTCAGTAACATTATAACTAGCTTATCATCAGTTCAGGTCATACTTTTCCAGTAAATGAGTACAGGTCTGGTCAAGTTTTGCTATCAAATGAGTATCAAAAACCTTTTGATTTTTGGAGATTTGGGGATTTATTGTAGTAAAAGGATCACATACCTGTATTGTCTCCTTCTATAGGTAGGAAGTTAAGATGTATGAAATTAAGTAACTTCCTTAATACTATATGGTGAGATAGAAGTTAGAGTCAAGATTTTTCAACTTGATAGAGGTTCCTTTTTGTGACACGATATATCTTTTTATATTTTTTCCAAAATCATCATTCATTCAGTTATTCATTAAAAATTATTAACTGAACATAAGCAATATGGAAGGCTTTATGTTCCATGACATATACTCTAGGGAGTACCTTAAGGCCATGCTTATAATCAAGGGTATGTGTATTATGGTTGCTGCAAAGCCACAGTACAAATATGGAACATAAGTGCATAGAAAGTCATGTGTATCAGTGTTTAAATAAGTTTCACTTAATATTTTATCCCAAATTACAACCCAAATGTGTATCAACAGATGAATGGATACACAAAATGTGATATATTTGTATAATGAAATAATATTAAGCAATAAAAAGGAATGAACTATACAGCTATAACATGGATGAATTATGCTGAGTTGAAAAAAGAAAAGAGCACATATTGTTTCATGCCATTTATATAAAACTATAAATACAAACTAATCTATACTGACAGCAAATCAGTGGTTGCTTGGAAAGAAGGTTACAGAGAAGGGTAAAAGGTAAAAATTTCAAAGGGGTACAAAGAAACTTTTGAGGGTGATGGGTATGTTCATTATCTTGAGTGTGATGATGATTTCATGGATGCCTACCTATGTAAAAATTTATCAAATTATACACTATTAATAAATGCAGCTAGTTGTTTATAAACTGTATGCCAACAAAGCTGTTTTTTAAAATATGGAACAACTTCCTGGAGTTAGAGTTTTACCAGGAAGTTTGAAAGGAAAATGTAAAGATTTAACTAGACTCTTTAAGTACCTTAAAACAATAGAAATACTATATGTATGAAGTAAAATTAAAACAATAGGAAAGCGCTAGATGTCAAAATTTATGCTTACAGTAGGCGAGGTCTAGCTAACTCTTTAAAATACCTCGGAGTCTGTTTATTTTCACTCTTCTCTGAAGTTAGCAGACTTTGGTGGTAAAGTTTGAATTTCTGCCAGGGGGTTTACAAGGTCACATAAAAGACGCAAAAAGTACCTCAATACTTTTATCACTGACTTAAATTTCCTGTAGTTTTATTCAGTCATCGCATCTTTAAAATCACTGACTTCTTGCGTTTTCTCTATTTCTAATTTTAGGAGCACTCATTATTTATAATCAAAAGAATAAAGAGAGAGGAATACTCCTTGTGCTGCCATAATTGTAATGTCCTGTGACATGAGGAGAGTGAGCCCTGCTACATAAATGCCCATATTTTATCATCTGGTACTTTTCCCTAAAGAGTTACAGATTAAATGAAAGGCAAATCTTGAAACATCCAACAGTTCTGATGCTTTGGAGTCTGTAATTGTCTACTGGCCCATCTGAATAATCAGAAACATGGTAATTTGTCACAGCTATTTCTAATTTTTTTTAGATATTATGTATCAAGAATGTATAACCTTCTCAATGAAAAGACTACCATGAGTCTATGCAGTCCTAGATTTTCAAAAAGCAATATTTAAAAATTCAGATAAAACTTATAATAGTTGGAGTCAAAAACACCACCACTGCAGAAGATGGTGTATATTAGTATACAAAAGATAAAAAAGAAAATTTTAAAGGGATTAGCAAACATCTTCCAGATGTCAAGTGAAGTAGAAGAGCAGCTGAGTAAAGAGAACAAGAGGCTACAGGTCATTTCAAAATGTTTCAGGTTGAGATCCAGGTTAGTCCATCTAAGTCTAGGGTCAAGATCCAGGTTAGTATATTTCAAGTATTAAATAGACTTTTTATTGCTTAGGATTATTTCATTACATGGATATATCACATTTTGTGCATCCATTTACCTGTCAACAGATATTTGGGTCGTAATATTGGGATATTGTAAATAAAGCTTCTATGAACACTCTGCACAAGTCTTTCTGTGGATGTATGTTCCATATTTATACTGCAACTTTGTGGCAACCATTGTACACATATGCTTGATTAGAAGCATGGCCTTAAGATGCTCCCCAGAGTAGGCTCCATAAAACATAAAGCCTTCCATATCTATGTTCAGTTAATAACTTTTTAATGATTATGAAGTCATACTTGGTAATCTTGAACAAATCTTTGAGAAATGGTGGAGAAAATCAGAAGAGAATGTTCTGATATTCTAAACAAGAGAACGAGAACGAATACATTGCAGAAACTATGGAAAAGTAAGAATAATGTTAATTCCCAGAAAAAATTACTAGATGCAAGTGGAAAAGATTGCAGAACACTATGTCAAATTGAATCTTATTTTATACAAATGAGATTGTCTTATATGTTATGCCATTATGACATGACATAATGTATAAGATAATGTAATGTAGAAGATATGTGTGTATTTTATATTATAATGTATATACTTATAAATGCATAGAAAAACATCTAGTCCACATAAAAATGCTTTGTAGTGACTTCTCTACACAAACTGGGGAATCTAGAGGAATTACACTTGTGACCCACAAAAAAATGCCTTATTAAAATGTAGCATGTGCTCATTAAAATTTCTAAAATAATCTCTTTCCTCTCATACTAAGTAGGACAAGGAAATGTATTTTTAATCCATTCCAATTCAACAAAAAACAAATTAAACAAATGAAATAGTGTCTTGTTACACCCTGGTAGATGAAGTAAGAATTTGTGAAGGCTATGCCTTGATCCACATTAATTGCAAGTGGCATCTCTGGGAGTTTTTCACAAGGCTTTGCACTTGAAGGAAGCAGTATATTTAAAGAGACACAGATAAACTAAAGTCAGAGGATTATAAACAGTAAGGTAAAGGTTCTGAAACTGTTCCAAAGTTGAATACGTTAAAAACTGAGAATGTTCTACCAGAAAAGAAAAATATTTAGATGAGACTTTAAAAAGTATTTGAATGTGTTATATTACAAGGGCAAATACTTTTTTTTCTTGAGGTGGTTCTCCCAGAGGGCAGAAACAGAAAGAGTGGTTAAAATTTAGAATAAGGCTGATTTTGGTTAGATATAAAAAAGTATTTGTAGCAAGTATAAATGTTCAGCAATAAATTTTCTTGCTTCAGAAAGTATCATATTACTTACTTGACAATATCTTTTAAAATTCAAATAAGCATGCCTTTTGATAAAGAATTTTTACTTCAAGGACTTTATCCTCAAGCTATCGCACGTGTTTTCAAAGATATGTGTACCAACATATTGATTGCAGCACTGTTTATAATAGCCATCTAGAAATCTGCAATTTGGAGAGAACCCACAGACCCTCTGAAGGAGGTATACTGCTCCTACAGGACCCAGGAGACCCCCCAAAACTGTGAGTGTCCCAACTGTGAAGTTGGAAAGGGAGACGTTCCTCTCCCAAACACACACCCCTAATGGAGAAGCTGAAAGTCTGTTTGAGGGAGAAGTTTCTGACTTTACCTGGAGCTGAGTCAATCTGGAGAGTCAAGTGAAATACAGGAGTAGAGGAAGCATCAGAAAGGCCCTGGGAGCTTGCTCGGTCCCCTAGCAGGTCACTCCTGCCTGGTACCACAGGACCACAGGAATCCAATCCCGGAGAGGAGCAGAGGGTAAAACTACACAGGGAGAAGCAAATCTCTAGCTGAACTTTGTAACAGTTAGAACCAGGTGAGAAGCCTTCTGGCCAGAACTCAGGGGAGGGCATAAATCAGGTGTGCAGACTCCACAGGCAGGAGAAGAACCAAGCCCTTTTCTTTCACAGCTGGGAGGCAGATAGCCTGGATAGGTTTTCAAGCCTGAATCACTCTCCAGCTAGAAGCAGTCTGGGGGCTGTTGACAGGGCAACTCAGGTGGGAGTGAGACCTGCCCTTCAGATTGTGTGGGAGCTGGATGAAGCCTGTGACTTCCTGCTTTCTGCCACTTCCCTGACAAGCTGCATGACTCAGTAGAGGCTGCCATAATCCTCCTAGGTACACAACTCCAGTGACCTGGGAACCTCAACCCTGTCCCCTACAGCAGATGCAGCAAGACCTGCCCAAAGAGGGCCTGAGCTCAGATAAACCTAGCCCTGCCTCCACTTGATAGTCCTTCCCTACCCACACTGGTAGGGGAAGAAAAAGGGCATATAATCTGGGAGTTCTAGGGCCACACCCACTGCCAGTTCCTCTCCATAATACCATAGCTGATACTCTGGAAAGTGCCACCTCCTGGCAGGAGGCCAACCAACATAAAAACAGAACATCAAACCACCAAGGCTAAGAACCCTCATGGAGTCCATTGCACCTCCCACCATCTCTACCAGAATGGGCACTGGTATCCACGGCTGAGAGACCCATAGATGGTTCACATCACAGGACTCTGTGCAGACAGCCTCAGCACCACCCCAGAGCTTGGTAGACTCACGGGGTGGCTAGAACCAGAAGAGAGACAACAATCACTATAGTTCGGCTCAAAGGAAGCCACATCCATAGGAAAAGGGGGAGAGTACTACATCAAGGGAGCACCCTGTGGGACAAAAGAATCTGAACAGCAGCCTTCAGCCCTAGACCTTCCCTATGACAGAGGCTACCCAAATAGGAAGGAACCAGAAAACCAACACTGGGAATATGACAAAACAAAGTTCTTCAACATCCCCCTAAAAATTATACTAGTTCACCAGCAAAGGATCCAAACAAAGAAGATATCCCTGATTTATCCAAAGTTAAGATGAAGGGAAGACTCTTAAGAGCTATGAAACAGAAGCACCAGGTAACCTATAAAGGAAAACCTATCAGATTAACCCCAGCAGATTTCTCAGCAGAAACTCTACAAGCTAGAAGGGATTGGGGCCCTATTTTCAGCCTCCTCAAACAAAACAATTACCAGCCAACAATTTTGTATTCAGCAAAACTAAACATCATATATCAAGGAAAGATACAGTTGTTTTCAAACAAATGCCGAGAGATTTCGCCATTACCAAGCTGCCACTGTAAGAACTGCTTAAAGGAGCTCTAAATCTTGAAACAAATCCTGGAAACACAACCTCTTTAAAGCATCAATCACACAGGACCTATAAAATAAAAACACAAGTTAAAAGCAAAAACAAAAACAAAAAACCCAAACTACACAGGCAACAAAGAGCACGATAAGTGCAACGGTACCTTACATCATTTCAATACTAACATTGAATGTAAATGGCCTAAATGCTCCACTTAAGAGCTACAGAACTGCAGAATGGATAAGAGCTCACCCACCAAGTCAATAAATGTGATAGACCACAGAAATAGAATTTAAAACAGAAATCACATGATCATCTCAATAGATCCAAAAGAAGTATTCAACAAAATCCAGCATCCCTTTATGATTGAAACTTTCAACAAAATTGGCATACAAGGGACATACTTTAATGTAATAAAAGCCATCTATGTATGACACATCCACAGCCAACATAATACTGAATGGGAAAAGGTTGAACTCATTCCCTCTGAGAACTGGAACAAGACAAGGACTCCCACTCTCACCACTCCTCTTCAACATAGAACTGGAAGTCCTAGCCAGAGCAATCAGACAAGGGACAGAAATACAGGGCATTCAAGTCAGTAAAGAGGAAGTCAAACTGTCACTGTTTGCTGATGATATAACCTCTTTCCTTGAAAATCCTAAGGACTCTTCCAGAAAGCTCCTAGAACTGATAGAAGAATTCAGCAATGTTTCCGGATACAAGATTTATGTACACGAATCAGTAACTCTCCTCTACACCAAGAGTGACCAAGCAGAGAATCAAATCAAGAACTCAACCCCTTTTATAATAGCTGCAAAAAATAAAATACTTAGGAATATACCTAATCAAGCAGTCAAAAGATCTCTACAAGGAAAACTACAAAACACTTCTAAAATAAATAATAGACAACACAAACAAATGGAAACACATCCATGCTCATGGATGGGTAGGATTAATATTGAAAATGACTGTACTGCCAAAAGCAATCTACAAATTCAAAGCAATCCCCTTCAAAATACCACCATCATTCTTTACAGAATTAGAAAAAAAATTCTAAAACTCATATAGAACCAATAAAAAGCCTGCATAGACAAAGCAAGACTAAGCAAAAAGAAATCTGGAGGCATCACACTGCCTGATTTCATACTATACTAGAAGGCCATAGTCACCAAAACACCATGGTATTGGTACAAAAATAGCCACATAGGACAATGGAATAGAAGAGAGAACCCAGAAATAAACCCCAGTACTTACAGCCAACTAATCTTTGATGAGGCAAACAAAAATATAAAGTGGGAAAAGGACAGTCTTTTCAACAAATGGTGCTGGGACAATTGGCTGTCCACATGTAGGAGAATGAAACTGGATCCTCATCTCTCACCTTATACAAAAATCAACTCAAGAGGGATTAAGGGACTTAACTAAGACCTGAAACCACAAAAATTCTAGAAGATAACATTGGAAAAACCCTTCTAGACATTGGCTTAGGCAAGGATGTCATGGCCAAGAACACTTGCAAAAGAAAATGCAATAAAAACAAAGATAAATATCTGGGACCTGATTAAACTAAAGAGCTTTTGCATGGCGAAGGAAACACCAGAGTATACAGACAACCCACAGAGTGGGAGAAAATCTTCACAATTTCTACATCTTACAAAAGACTAATATCCAGAATCTACAAGAACTCAAACAGATTAGCAAGAAAAAAACAAATAATCTCATCAAAATGTGGGCTAAGGGCATGAATACATAATTCTCCAAAGAAGATATACAGATGGCCAACAAACATATGAAATAATGCTCCACATCACTAATGATCAGGGAAATGTAACTCAAAACCACAATATGATACCACCTCACTCCTGTAAGAATGGCCATGATCAAAAAATTAAAAAACAGTAGATGTTGGGATGGATGCAGTGAACAGGGAACACTTCTACACTGCTGTTGGGAATGTAAACTAGTACAGCCACTATGGAAAACAGTATGGAGATTCTTTATAGAACTAAAAGTAGAACTACAATTTCATCCAGCAATCCCACTATTAAGTATCTACCCAGAAGAAAAGAAGTCATTATTTGAAAAAGATACTTGCACACTCATGTTTACAGCAGCACAATTCACAATTGCAAAATTGTGGAACCAACCCAAATGCTGATCAATCAATGAGTGGATAAAGAAAATGTGGTGTGTGTGGATATATATATACACATACATAATGGAATACTACACAGCCATAAAACAGAGTGAATTGACAGCATTTTCAGTCACCTGGTTGAGCTGGAGACTATTATTCTAAGTGAAGTAACTCAGGAATAGAAACACAAACATTGTATGCTCTCACTGATGTGTGAGAGCTAACCTATGAGGACTGAAAGGCATAACAATAATACAATGGACTTTCGGGACTTAGGGAAAATAGTAGGAGTGGGGCAAGGTATAAAAGACTACAAACATGGTGCAGTGTATACTGCTCGGGTGATGGGTGCAACAGAGTCTCATAAATTACCCCTAAAGAACTTACTAATGTTACCAAATACCACCTGTACCCCAATAACTTATGGAAAACAATCCATCTAAATAAATTATAGAAAATATAATTACAAAGTCATGGTAGGCAGCAGCTACAAGGAATAAGGAAGATCTGTATGAAAAGCTATTTATTAAGTATAAAAGGCTGCAGAACATTATGTCAAGTTGAATCTCATTTGTATAAGATGTAAAAGATATATGTGTGTATTATGTATATAATGTATGTACTTGTAAATGCATAGAAAAATTATCTGCATAAAAATTCTGTAGTAATTGCTCTACACAAACTGGGGAATCTAGAGGAATTACTTTATCTTTGTATTAGTATCATTTTCTTTTTTTAAACATGAATTATAGTAATTTTAATATGTAAACTAATTTAAAAGTTGCTACATTTGTTATTAGAAGCATTTTCTAATTATCTAATAATTACATCCAATTATATCTAAATTATCTATTACACTATACCTATATTATCTGTAATTATGATACCTAATCTAATTATTAACTATCAGTGACATAGTATTTCAGAGAATCTGTTTTACCATCAGAACTAGAATCTTAGTTCTACAGCTAAATATGAACTGTTGACTCTTCACAACAAGTGTTTGAACTGAATGGGCAGTTCAAATTCCGCTTATGGGGGATTTTCTTTTTTTCAATAAATGCAGTCAGGCCTCCATATTGTCAGGTTCCACGCTGGCAACAAAATGCAGGTGGAAAGTGAGGTATTCTCATGATGCGAAACTCACCTATGAGGAAGGCTGACTTTTTCTAACCATGATCTCTTCAGGGTCAATGGCAGCACTTGAGTATGCTCAGACTTTGGTTATCTGTGAGGGTCCTGGAAGCAATCCCTCAAAATACGGAGATATTTTTCAAAGGCAATTTTAACAAGGCATTTTTTTAATATGCCAGTTTCAAACTTACTACATGTATCTATAGCTAGTGGGTTGAATTGCAGCCCCCAAAAGCTATATCTACTCAAAGCCTCAGAAAGTGACCCAATTTAGAATGAAGGTCTTTACAGATAAGGTAAGTTAAGGTCAAGTAAGGATGTTGAAATGTGGATTAGAAAGATTATCTGTCATTATCATTCAATAGGAAGTGTCCTCATGAGAGACAGAAGAGGAAATGACACAGAGACATGGAGAAGGCCATGTGAAGGTGGAGGCAGAGACTGGAGTTATTCTGTCACAAATCAAGACAGCCAGGCACCAGCAGAAGCTGGAAGAGGGACAGAAGGACTTTCCCCTACAGCCTTTGGAGGGAGCCCTGCTGACACCTTGATTTCAGTCTTCTTGCCTTCAGAACTGTGAAAGAATAACTTTTTATTGTTTTAAGCCACCAAGATTTTTGTAATTTGTTATAACAGCCCTAGGAAACTAATGAAATATATAGTGATCATATCATTTATTGTCCTAACTGGGTCACTTCGGAGAGTGAAAGGGGACATTATGATTAAGTATACTAGTACAATAAAGATAAGTAGCATTGTTCTTGACAAACAGAACACAGGGTCACTCAATTCATAAAACATGACACTGAATTGTAATGCATGCAAAATGGTTAGCAGAGTGGCTCTAATAGAGTATGTCCTCAATTTGAAAAGTAACTTTTATTATAATTATATTATATGTAATTATACTATAGAAGAAACTGGGGCTCTGGAAATGTGGACTATCTGATTAGAGTTACAGGATGGAGGCTGTGCAAAGGAAAGGCAAGAAAATGAGGGTGAGAGATATCACTGGCCAAAGGAAGATCTCTGTCAGACTAGTAATCATCAGGCAATTGCTAAGAATTCTGATTGCCACAGCTGCTCTCTGCCTTGTGAGTTCACTAATACCTGCTGTATACTGGGCATGCAGTAAGGAGATTGTCTTAGCCAAAAACTATGAATAAGGTTCAAATTCTATCTCAGTTGAATAACTTGGAAAATCTGTCCTAATCTACTATTGAGTTGTAAAAGGAATAATCAGAATTTGAAAGAATAGGTGGGAAAATACCCATAAGTTTATTTTAGAGACTAGATTCCTAGAAGACATTTTCTTTTCCTTTCTTTTTTTTTTTTTTAATTGTGACAGGGTCATGCTCAATGCTCTGTCACCCAGGCTGGAGTGCAGTGGCACATTCACAGCTCACTGCAGGCTTGACCTCTGGGACTCAATCTATCCTCCCACCTCAGCCTCCTGAGTAGCTGGGACTACAGGCATGTGCCACCATGCCTGGCTAATTGTTTAGATATGGGTTTTCATCATGTTGTCCAGGGCGGTCTACTAGAACTCTGGGGCTCAAGCAATCTGCCCCCATTGGCCCCTCAAAGTGCTAGGATGACAGGCATGAGCCACCATGCCCAGCCTAGATTCCTAGGAGAACTTATTCTGATTTAACCATCCAGCAAGAACAGCTTAGTGTGAGAACTGAAAGAGACATTGGCCTGGCCATTCAAATTCTCCATTTTAAAATTGGAAGCGGCTGGGCGCAGTGGCTCACACTTATAATCCCAGCACTTTGGGAGGCTGAGGTGGGTGGATCACAAGGTCAAGAGATCAAGACCATCTTGGCCAACATGGTGAAACCTTAGCTCTCCTAAAAATACAAAAATTGGCTGGGCTTGGTGGCACGCACCTGTAGTCCCAGCTACTCAGGAGGCTGAGGCAGGAGAATCACTAGAGCCCAAGAGACAGAGGTTGCAGTAAGCTGAGATCGAGCTACTCCAGCCTGGTAACAGAGTGAGACTCTGTCTCAGTGAAAAAAAAAAAAAAAAAAAAAAAAAAAGGAAGCCAACAGAATTCTGGATATCATGTAAAATTACATCATGTAAGAATGATTTCTCCTATTTTATTATATACTTCTGCTTTCAGGAAGAATTACAGTTTTTTTTAAGAAAATACAAATAGAGTAAAACTTTTATAATAGATATTAAAATTTAAAATGTTCTTAAATAAACCAGAAACAATTCTAGGATAATATAGGTATTATAAGCACTACATTTGTCTCTGAAAGCTAGTCATCAGAATGAAATAAAGCATATCTGACACACTCAAAAAAAATTACCATTAATCAAGTGATAATAAGTAAGCAATTTATCCCGATTATTTTTTGACATTTGTGTAACATAACAACCACAACATGTAAAATAGCTTTTAACAATGAATTTACAGCTAATACGTTCTTTATATTAATATTTCTTACCACACAACTGTAATCCTCATTGTTCTTTGAATACTTTACAGAGAAAAAGTATATAGGTTGGGTCCAAATATGTTTGTTGGGTCCAAATATGTCTCTGCTAGCATATGTTTGTAAAGATAAAATTATAGATATATGAATATACTTTGAGAATAACAGTAGTTGTTACAATTGGAATATAATTTCCAATTTCCTTCCTTCTAGCACAGTTATGTCAAAATACCATTTAGTGGTTTTAGCTCAGGATGGGAGTATATAGTTTTATAAATTTTAATGTCTCTATGCCTAAGGTAAGAGAAGAGAAGCTTTCTGTTTCCATTCATGAATAGCTATATATCTTTTTTCTTGAATTGCACAAGAGAAGGAGTGATTATTTTAGATCAAGAAGAGTTAATGAACTCTTTAGTCCAGGCACAGTGACTCATACCTGTAATCCCAGCACTTTTGAGGCAAGCGGATTGCTTGAGTCCAGGAGTCTGAGACCAGACTGGACAACACTGTGAAACCCCGTCCATACAAAAATTAGCAGGGTGTGGTGACATATGTTTATAGTCCCAGCTATTCAGCTACTCTACATGGGAGGCTGAGGTGGGAGGATCACTTAAGCCCAGGAGGCAGAGGTTGCAGGGAGCTGAAATCGGCCCTCTTTAAAGGGTAAGACAGGGTAAGACCTTCAAAAAAAAAAAAAAAAAAAAAAAAAAAAAAGAACTCTGTGGAATGGAAAGTGAATCCTCCAGCTCCTAAACTTGGCAAACCACTGGAATGATTCATAAAAACTCTCACTAGAAAAAAAAAATGAGCTCATTCCGGAAACTGGAAGTGATGTTTTAACTTTTTTTTTAAATAAATACTTAATTACCCACATCATAAGGAAGTGATATTTTAATCAAAGATAATGGAATGCATTAAACAAATGAATTTCCTCTCCTCTCCAGTTACTGTTTCTTTGGTCATGTTTTTTCTGTGTTCTAGAACATGTGGAGATTATTATAAAATGAACTAACAATTTCACATAAAATTACTGTCCTTACTCACTCTGTCCACATTTTAAAATTGGAATCTGTAGACATATAATTATGTGCATGCTTTGTTTCAATTAGGTAAATATACAAATTTAAAGGTCATATATTTGAAATAGATCTCATAAGGCAAAGAAATATGAGTATATCAACAACAAATAGCAACAATTGCCATTGATCTTGATAAAAATTTAGATATCAAGTAAGTAATTAAATATTAAGTGATTTCCTTGTTCGTAGCCAGTGTGGATTAAATGTCAACCTTGCGAAGGAGAAAGAGACTCGTGTGATATGATTATGGTTTCTCATGGCCTACATATCCCTCTGTTTCATCCAGAATGCTATCAGTCTTATCCTGCCACTGTGCTTAAAAACCATTGATCAGCAGGTAATTGGAAGCAAGAAGGAAGCAGGAGGAGACAGGAAAAAAAAAAAGCTGTCAGATACAGATTCCAAAACTGATTTTAGTTTAAGATCCATATATGTACCTAAAGACAGGGGACTGTGAACTACTGAAAAACTATCTAAAGTTCTAAACTATCTGTCAAAAGTTATATTGGAATAATTCGGCTTATTTTTGTTTATATATTCAAATATAACAATATTTTCAATATCTTTCCTTTTCACTACATTACTAAGCTATGTAACAATTTCAGACAATGTTAATGTCTTGGAACCTAACACTACTTGGTAAAGAATACAACACAATGCTTAGAACAGCAATAGCAAAGGCAAATATAACAACTAATATTTACTAAAAATGTTCTCTGTGTTGTCTTGTTCTAAGCAATTTTACATATGCTAACACGTTTAATGCTCATAATTACACAAAGAGGTAAGCATAATTAGAATCTCTATTTTATAGATGAAAAAAAATCAAAGTATAAGTAATTTGAATAACCAAGATCACATGGTTAATTAGCAGAGTAACCTAGGTTTGCACATAGAAATTTACTTCAAGGCCCATGTTTTAAGATAATCAATATATAATACATTCAAGTAAAATATAAAAATTTTAGAAGCCCATGTTACTTGTACTCACATTTCAAATATGGGCAACGGCCATGACTTGAATTCATAGTAATTAACTTACTGACTACCATGGAATAAGAATTGGGCCATGTAATTCACATGAATATTCTCCCCATTTTACATACAGGGAAACTGAGATTCCGAAAGCTTAAATTCTTCTATTAAAGTCATACAGTGGTGAATTGAATATTTAAGCATTTAAAGACAACCATTTCTGCCTTTCTGATATTGTCTTCCCTCTCATATAATCACCGTTTTAAGCAATAAACTCTATAAAGCAATCATTACAGTTTACATTGGTTACTGATAATGGGTAACTGATAATTGGAGACAGGTAATTTTGAAATTAACCAAAGGTAATCCATATTTTATAATATGATTATTGTTCTTTTTAGTAACTGAAAAGGAAAGTTATTATTATTATTATTATTATTGAGACAAAGCTTACTCTTATGGCCCAGGCTGGAGGACACTGGCATGATCTTGGGTCACTGCAAACTTTGTCTCTTAGGTTCAAGCGATTCTCCTGCCTCAGCCTCCCGAGTAGCTGGAATTAAAGGTGCCCACCACCATGCCCAGCTAATTTTTGTATTTTTAGTAGAGACAGGGTTTCACCATGTTGACCAGGCTGGTCTTGAACTCCTGACCTCAGGTGAACTGCCCACCTTGGCCTCCCAAAGTACTGAGATTACAGGTGTGAGCCACTGCGTCCAGCCAGGGCAGTTATTCTTAACCATTTTGTATCCCTAATCCCCAAAGATCACTACCACCTGACATTAGCCAAATCAGCAATCCTTCATGGAAAAGGGAAGGTACTGTGGGGAAGAAAATACCATTTCCTGTTGTACTGCGTTGATAGCTTTAAATTCAAAAGTTACATAAAATTAGGGTCTTGGAACAAGATCTGTAATTGATGGATCGATACTCTGCCTGGCTTGCAGAAACGTGTTAACCTCAGCCAGAGAAGGCACTTGAAATCAGTAGTCAGTCCTGTGGCCAACACTGCTACTTTGTTGGGGTTTTGAGATTCAAAATAATTTATTCCTATTGTTCTATTTTCTGTAGATTATAACACTATCTGCCACCAGGTGGAGAAAGAGAGTCACAATTTCTTGTCTGTTTTTCAGGGTTCTAGGGTAAGAATTTTAAAAACTGAAAAAAAAAATTGTACATGAAACTATTGAGTTTCTTTATCATGGAAAATAAGCATTAAACAAGCCATCTGTTTTAAAAAGAAAAAAGCAAATATAAAATTGCCTATTATTTTCTCTCTTCAAAAATTTGACCGGTCCCAACACTAAGCATAACTACCATTTTCAGACAAAGCAGAAGTGATCTCAATCCTAGTTGCACATTAGAATTTCCTAGGGAGCTTTATCAATGTCCAGGACCCACTCCAGATACACAGGGCTAGAATTTCTTGGAAAGAGGCCCAGGCATCCATATTTTTAAAAAAATTTTCCATGAAATTCTTATGTATACCCAGAGTTGAGGATCACTACTCTAGAGTTAGACGTTTTTTTAATGGAGCTATAGATGGTTGAAAGGGGTTATCACCAGCAACAAAGTCTGAATCTCAACACAGTAGATTTGTAATAACTTAAATCAGGCCCTGGAAAACTGATTTATGCCAACAAAATCATAAGATTATAATTTATAAGTTAGGGTGTCAATGTATTAATTTGCTTTGAAGAAATGACTAACTAGGCCACTTTAATTATGTTAGAGATTTAAATCTTCCCCAAAGTAGATATTCATTCATTTATTCAGAATTTAGGGCAACAAATATGTTAGAAGATGGGCAAAAGAATTTAAGATCTAAATTCAGATCACTTGATATATCTAGAAACCTAATAGTGGTTAATAAATAATCTTCAGTGACAATGGTATCAACCTAAGCATGACAATCTGTTGGATTCTTCTGTGTTAGATTTTATAGACTGAAATAGCGCCATTAGTCAGCCAACCCTCTTCCCCCTGGGTAAAGCTACAGAAACACTCATATTTTTAAACTCTATTTTTCCCTGCTTCCTGAGCATCAGATGCACCTGTGATGGGTTAAAGGGTATGAAAGAGTTTATGTCATTTTTCAAAGAAAAAAATTAACACAACACAGGTGACACAGATCATTATGCCATGCATGGCTTTGACTCAGGATAGCTTGAGACCTCAACAAACAACCAGCCAAAAGGAAAAACTATAGGGCCAGGAAAAAAAGAAAAAAAAAAAAAAACATGGGTGACAAAGGAAAGTAACCAGGCTTCTTAGTGGCTTTGGTGATGGTAGCGAAGAAGTCCTAAGCACGTGTTCCAAGATTACAGTAGAATTAAATACGGCTCAGGTACCAGAATTTAAAATGAGGATTTATGATACAAGTTGAAAAGACAGGTTAACAAGAGCAAGGCAAGATCCAAGGGCATTGGCCGCCAGTCGTTTCCAGGCACTGCCTCATTCTAGATGGGCACCTAGAACATGAGCAAAGCTACCAGGTAAGCTGGATGCTCTGTTAGGAACATTGGCTCTGGAGTCTGATTACCTGTGGCTCTGGAATCTGATTACCTTTTGCTCTGCCCCATCTAACCTATGTATTTTGGAATAAATTTCCTTTAACATCTATTTTCTTATCCATGAAATGGGGGAGATAATTATTCCTATTTTACAGGGGTTCTGTAAGAATTAATGAAGACAGTCTAGGCGAATCACAGCGGTTCTTCTAAAAGCATGATTCCCTAGATCAGCAGCATCAGACTTAACTGGGAAATGCAAATTTCCCAACCATACCCCAGACCTGCTGCATCAGAAACTCTGAAGGTAGGGCCCAATAACCAGCCCTCCAGGTTTAACAAGCCCTCTATGTTTTACTAATGTACACTAAAGTTTAAAGACAACTAATTGAAAGGTAGTAAAGCCTGAATAAATGGAAGCAAGCAGAATCCCTGTTCCATATACCGGACATAGGAAGAAAGTAGGGAATACTAAAGTTAATGTGCTATACAGGAACATAGATAGGGTTATCTGAGGCATACCAGCTCCTAGATCTGCTTATCAGCTAAGCCAATTCAAGACACATGAAAGAGCAAACTTGACCATGGCAATTGGAAATGAGTTAGTAGCACTTAAATCTGAGGAGGATATTTTATTTCTAACCTGATGAGATTGAAGTTGCTGATTTATTACTCAATCAGCTGTGGTTTGAGGAGTGAAAAGCACATGATAGAAACATACCCACTTAACTCTATCATTCCAAAAAAAATTGAGCATCATAATAATTTCCCAGACAGTGTGGCCCAGTGAGAAGGCGTCTTACATATCTTCAGTCATTCTAAGTCCTCATTTTTTTCTGGGTTAAATAGAATTGGCTTCTTCTCAAATTGTTCACTGTCAAGTTAGAATGCCCCAAATAATATATATTTCTCTCCTGGTTAATGCCCCTCTTAAAGTATTATATGATTCCCCCAAAAGACTTAGTTCTTAGCTCACATCAATCGTATCTCCATTCTTGATTAGATTACAAGCCACCTGAAGTCCCAGGACCTGAGTCAATTATTTATCCTTCATATCTATTATAAAACTCTACCCAGGAGTCACAGTTTGAAAAATGTTGTTCAAGAAAGCTATTTACATGATGATCCACATACATTTTAACTTTGTACAAACAAGAATATGCATTACCAACCATTAGATCTCCATAATCAGCCACTGTTTTAGCTGGACCACCTACCATTTTGTATTTTCTTTCTACTTGTTGGCTCTAAAATAAATCTCTAAACAAAGTAACCAGCATATTTTACCATATATGTATACAGTATCTAGACACATCTCAGGTTTAGCTTTTATGTATAAATCTATACCACTCCCTTATTTTAAACAAGGCTATAGCTGATAAAGAGGTTTAAAATTGCTCTATGTTCTGTCATCAGAGGTTATGTGGACAACTCACAAAATTGTCTTGACAGACAATGGATTAAGCATTTTAAGGACTACATATCCCCTCCTTTCAGCTTATGTATAAAGTATAACATTTGAAAGTGAGTATTTTCATTAAAGGACTCCAGAAAATATATGTATTTGCTAGTCTAATTATTAACACATTCCATTCCTGCCCTCTTTACATTGCATCAGACAGATCTGTTGAGGGCTAAAATACTGTGTTACATGTTATGGTCATGTATTAAAGTGAAAACAGTTGGAGAGCATTTGGAGGAAAAACTTCTGTAAATTCCCTTGAAACTTTACTATAAGCACTAAGCCAAGAAACTTTTGGATCACACCTCAAAAAAGGAATTGTAAGCTTATCAACCTTCCAAATTGGATTGAAATAGCAAGATTTGGTGAAAGGAATCCAAGCTAACTCAGGTATATGACCTTTCTATAGATACAGGAAGACAGATGTAGGTAATCAAAATAGGACCAGATCTCCAGTAATGGGGATTCCAAAACATACACTTAAAACAAATGTTCGGATATTTCTGTATTGTTTAGGCTGGTAAAACTCATTTTAATGATCTTTTTAATATTTAGTCCTCAGAGTCAAAAAACAAAAGCTAACAAAGAACTTTATCATAATAAGTTTTTTCTAAGAAATCTGTATGACCCTTACTGAATAATCAATTATTGTTCTCTTGTTGTTTCACATTATACACATACGTGGGATCCTTGTTTTAAAACTTTTTTCCACTTAGATGGCTTATAAATGGAGATATTATTTTACATTTATACTTTTTGAGATCTTACAAATTTTCTACAATCATCAATATTAATATGGAAAATATTTTTAAATATTCAAAATTGGTCTTCCCCAATTTTTATCATCAATCTTATTTTCCAACTTTACTCATCTTGACTACTCTTCTCTGAACTCTCTCCAAATTTAAAACACACCTATCTAAACCAGCTGAGTATAATTTTGAAATATAATCCAGAATTAGCTGGCATCTCTGTAATGATGTGACTGTTTTAAATCAAAGAAGTCCAATAGCCAACGTTGCTGTCAATTTTAATCTAGTCATCAAGAGAAGACTTGCACCAAATTTCCCAAAATGTTGCTTCTCTGTAGAAACGAGAGTTTGAGGAAGCTACACAGTTTTATTGTTTTTCTTTTTACATGTTATCACTTTCTTCTAATAAAAAAAAGCTCTGTGATTTTAATTTAAACAATTAAATTTTCGATCTTGCTTTAGAAGAAATTCAGGAGGCTGAGGCTAGGGTCAAGAGGCTGAGGCTCCACCCTGGTCAGACCAGACGGCTGAGTTCAATCTCAATTAGACATTAGGGATCTATGAACCCCCTAACAGCCGTCCTTTTGAGGTTAATACACATTTTTCTAAAAGCCCATATTAAAATTTAAAATTGGAATAATAAATACAGAAGGGCCCATGCATGCATTCAAGCACCCCTAATTTGAGTAAGAGTTTAGATCTGGAAAGAGCATTAGTGTTTGGAAAGAACCTGTTAGGTTATTAACACATCTAAATGGTCAAATTGGACTTTTGGCAGACTTGATAATTCGGAGCTGTAGGAAGACTCTTCATCTAATCAAAGACATATGTGTTCTGAAGTCTTTTCAGTTCTGTAACATTGCTACAAGGGAAAAGAAGAGATTGCAAGAGGAAAATCATAGTTTGAAAGGTTGCTTTTGGTCTCAGGGTAAATTTTTTCCAGGTAAAGTCTTAGCTACCTGCTCCTCTCAGACCATTGGTGAATGCTACCAAGTAGCCAGTGATGATGAGAGTATTTGTTACCAGGATCTTTTTAGCCTCATTCCGGGGT
The DNA here is from genome assembly GCF_030222135.1 of Aotus nancymaae. Classification (NCBI taxonomy): domain Eukaryota; kingdom Metazoa; phylum Chordata; class Mammalia; order Primates; family Aotidae; genus Aotus; species Aotus nancymaae. The sequence goes on along the minus strand of NW_026988421.1, from coordinate 45,086,183 downwards.
TTTTCAGAACTTCACACTATTCCCATTCTGTCTCTGAGAGTGGTCTGAAAAAACTTGCTCTCGAACATGTCTCCCTCATTTTAGCACCTGCTTGCTTGGCTCAACACCATCTTACTTGCCTTTATGGAAAATTAGAGAGTGCATGAATTTTCTGAAGCTCTTTTTTTTTAATGTTATTGTATTTATTTATTTATTTATTTTTAGAGACCGCGTCTCACTACATTTCCCAGGCTAGTCTCCAACTCTTGGGCTCAAGCAATCGTCTGGGAGTGTAGGTGCAACCAACCACACCAGCTTAGTCACACAAGTATGACTCTAAGTGCTTTCAGTTTCTCTTGCTCTCACCAACTAATTTCTGTCTTCCAGATGGTTTCCAACTTGCTTTAAACATCTTTTGATCCTAATGGTGTATTTCTTTTGACTTGTTTCCCAGTAATTCTCTAAAACTCTTCATTGCAATAGTAATATAATTTTTCTATTTCTCTTTTCTTTTTATTTCCCTCCTATTCTTCTCAAATCAAGTTAATGTTATAATTCCACAATAGAATAAATCATTCACTCATTTAATTTCCTCCATGATCCTGTTATTCAGAGAGTGGTCTATGGTATGACAGCATCTACATCACCTGGCAGAATCTAGGTCTCACCCAAACCTACAGAACCAGAATCTGCATTTTAACAAAAGCCAAGGAGATATATATTCCCATTAAAATTTGAGAAGTGGTGATCTATGATGTCATTGATACATAGTAATATCTTTTTGAATGTCTTTCATGATGCAGATTCTCTACCTTATGAGACAGATCAATTCATCTTTACATAGCTTTCACCATAAGAAAGACCTTCCTTACATTGAAATGTTATTTTTTTTATATCTCCATGAATTTCATCCACAGGTCTATGTTCTACATGCTTCGGCCACCCCCAAATTTAATTTTCTCTTACATGGTATTCTTTCAATCATGTTAAAATAAATACCATATTTCACTGATTCTTTTTTCTGTTTTAGAGTAGAAACATTCATTTCATTGCTTCAAAGCTTCTTCATATCACATGATTTAAAATGTTTTCCACTCTGAAGACATTTCAGTTATATTTTGCTTCCAAAAGAAAACCTTCCTAAGGTTTATGAATCTCATGGTCTAGCATTCAGGTACCAGATGATTGGTGACATGCAAAATTAGTAAGACTCAGAGATGGAATCCACTTTCTGATATTATTGCTGCCACACCATTTTCATCAAAATCCTAACCACTACTACAAATAATTGGCATGCCTTCATTTGGAACATTGTATCTGTCTGATATATACCTATGTGTTTACTTTCTTTAAGGGCTTTTTAAATACACAGAGACCTGGAAATATCCAAATACATTTACCCAGCATTTTTCAAACTTTAAAAAATGTTTTTTTTAGGTCTATCACCTTGTATGAAAGTGATGGGGTTTTTCCCCCTTTGTTCTCAACAAATGCAGCACTGCTAATGGGAGTATGATTTGAATTATATGAAGTTATACCAAATAAAAGAAAACTATTGTGTAGACTCAAGGAGAACTATCAGCATTGAATTGTACGAGACAAATCTTAAAAATAGAAGGCTATGTTCTCATAGGGGAAAGTGCAATCACAAACTCTATGATGACATTTAGTCCTGTGGAAATTTGAGTGTTCTTTAGCATTCCAGCACTTAGACATCAATTCATGGTGGTCTCAAGCTATGTTTTTGTTCTGGCACATTAAACAGAATGAAGACATATGTCTAAATTTAAGACATCCTTTTAGTGCTCTGTGCACGAGAGCCAGCTGAGAAATTTGAGCTATTTCAAAGCACTAGAAAAGGAATTGTAGACACATCCTTTGTTTGGGCATATATTTTTAATTATCCTGCCTTTTAATATTATTCTCCATTTGAGGATAATCAGACAAAATGGATCCTGCTGGGCATTGTCATGCTTAATAAAAGGAAGACTGAACATCTGCAAATATGGCGACAGTGTGGCGCATACGATGCGCCAGTGACTGAGCTGCATTCTGATGTAATTATAACACCACATGTAGCTGTAATAATGTGACTCCCTGTTTACATTAGTTCTAGCACTTGAAGTAAACTCTCCTTGAGTTAGGTGCTAACCAATTTCAACCAGGATAGGCACATAAACTAAAGAAGGGATGCATTAAATGCAAAGTGTAGATAATGGCAAGAGTAGGCAGATAAAAGGGTATAGACTATCATTTTGAATCTGCAGCCAGGGGTCAATTCTCTGAGTTTAATCCCATCGATTGCTATCTGTGTGACCTCAAGTGAGTCCTCAAATTCAGTGAAATGCAGATAATCACTGTGTATTCCTCATAAGACTATAGTAAGGCTTTGATGTAATAATATACATAAAGGTTTCTCTATCTCCTCTTCCACTGCTGTTTTTTTCTTTCTCTTTACTTTTTAAAATAAATATCTATTGCCATTTTTATTTTCTTTATCAAAAAGCTACTAGGAAAGCCCAACGGAAGTAGGTGGCCCAGGGTTATCAGACTTCACTGATGGTTGGGGGCCAGTGTACAAATGGGGTGGCAACTGGGTGGTGTCAGAAAATTGGCCACACTTCAGGGTTTGAGATGAAAGCCGGCTTCCTTAGTGTCAGAGAAGGGAAGAGGAAGCTAGAATGAACTCCGTGGTGTTGAATTAGAATTAAAAGTATCAGCATGGGAGGCCGAGGCGGGTGGATCACGAGGTCAAGAGATCGAGACCATCCTGGTCAACATGGTGAAACCCCGTCTCTACTAAAAATACAAAAAATTAGCTGGGCATAGTGGCGCGTGCCTGTAATCCCAGCTACTCAGGAGGCTGAGGCACGAGAATTGCCTGAACCCAGGAGGCGGAGGTTGCGGTGAGTCGAGATCGCGCCATTGCACTCCAGCCTGGGTAACAAGAGCGAAACTCCGTCTCAAAAACAAAACAAAACAAAAAAAAGTATCAGCAGAAACTCAGCATTTTGTAGATAGGATATAGAGATGAACAAAGATACAAATGTACGTATGCCTGTATACACATATACGCAAGTAAATATGTTTCCCAGATCTGGGCCCTGAAAGAGCCTGAGAGCAGTGATAACGCAATAGCTATGAACACAGTGTCCAGATCTTGGTTTCCAAATACTAATACACTTGGTTTCTAAACACCATTTACTAAAGAAATTCCAGCTTTTTAGAGAAATGGCTAATTTTAGGGACAGGTTGGAAAAAGAAGTGGGAGATCATGGAAATTTTTGTTACACAATAAAGTAAGGAAATACTCAAAGAATGGTGGGAACTTGTCTAAAGAATAGGGAAGTTAGCTTGAAAGGGCTTCAACTGGTCAAGTCTGAGATAATTTTTGAGCATTTAAATATATTGCGAGAGTAGAAGATTATAACACATTGAAAAAATAGGAACCCATGAATCTACATGGATATCCATAAATAAATAAATGAGAAAGCTCTTTCTTATCATAGAAAGCCAATTCATAATAATTACGAAAGGAATGATGGTAGTGAAAAATCACCTTTTGGTAACGATTAGAATAAGTATTCAGAAAAGAAACATCAATGATGCCATAACTAACGGATGAACATGGAATGAGAAATTGTATTTCATATGGTCTCTAAGTTTCCTCCCTCAAAACATGCATCAATGACAGTGGAGAAACCTGGCAGACACTGTCTTAATTGAGTGATTACAATTACCACCACCAGTAATATCATGTGCCACTCAAAAAAATCCAATGAAAACATCTCAGCACTTGAGTCTAATCATGAAGAAACATTATACAAACTTAATTTGAAGGATGTTGTACTGAATCATCTGCCTGTAATCTTCAAGAATATCAAGGTCATGAAAAATAAGGGGAGCATGAGGAAGTGTTCCAGATTGAAAGAGACTAGAGAGACAGCACACTGGGTACAATGCATAATTTCTGGATTAAATTTTTTGCTAGGATATTGCTGAACTGGAATAAGGTCTCTGAGTGAAGGAGATGTGAGAATTTTTTGTACTCTTCTTGCATTTTTTTCTGTGAGTTTGAAACTAATGCAAAATAAATATTTAATTTAAAGAATGTAAGAAAATCAAACTATGTCAAGTGCCTGATGTAGTAAGGATCTATTAAAATTTTAGTTATTACTGTTTTAATGGCTATACTATGAAAAAATTTTAAGTTATAGGTGTTTGCATCTTTATTCATGGTAGCTAAAAAAATTCCCTAAATGATAACAATCCTAAAATTTTAGGTCTGCAATTTTTTTTTCATTAACATTTGTCAATGTCATTCAGATTTCTAAACTGGTCCCAGGGACCCAGGATCAAAGGATCTTGAGCATTTAGTTAAGCAGATATTAAAAAATTCTCCCAGATAACCGTATTCCTGTATATAAAAACTAAAAGTAAAGGGGAAAAAATATACATATTAGCATAAATGCAAATGATCATTCTGGTTTCCGCTGATGAAAACTAGCCTCAAAACTGTCAAGTCACATTTCCTACATTTTCTTTTGGGAACAAATACTAATTTTTGCTTATTGACTGGGGGAGATTTCCATCTGGAAGTCCCAACATTTTCCCTCCTTTGTTGCAACAGAACAGGAGGTTGCAGGCACCAGAAGTACACCTATCTCTATCCAGCAAAGGGAGGTATTTCCTCACATGAAGATCTTTAATTAGGAAGAAAAACTTATCCAAAAGGTAGAAGGGAGATTTCTCTCAGGTACCTCTGACTAGAATTAGGTCATATAACTGTTTTAATCCAATCACCAGTAAAGAAGGGATTGAGACCTTGATTGAATTAAATGTATACTTAACTTCCTGCAGACTAGAAAGTAGAATTTATTGCCTTCCCTGGGTACACTGTAAATAACAAAACACACCATTTGTTCTGGAAAGATGGAGTAGCGGGTGGAAAAAATGGTTATTCCATAAGCAACTCAGAGTGTCTTGACACACCAGAGATAGAGATAAATCTCTATTTTTTAGTATAATTTGCCCATTCATAAATCCCTAACTTTATTAAAACAAAAGTATTTGTGTGTGTTTCTGACTTTCTAATAGATAAATGTCATCAATTCTTAACATGCACCTTTTTTGGCATTTTAGCATCTTTGAAATTGAGCCCACCTTAAATGTGTTATGTAACTATTTTATTGGCAACTGTCTTCTTTGTAGAAAAGAATAAACCATAAAATAATAGTACACCTTGTATTTTATGAAGCATTAGATTGAATAATATGTGGTAAACACGTGATAGTTACTGTGCCCACTATTAGCAAATATTATCTCATTTAATCATTGTAACAGCCTCATGAGTTAAGCACAGTAATTGTTTCTTTATTTTTTTCTTTTTCAGAGTCCTGCTCTATAGCCCAGGCTGGACTGCAGTGGCATAATCTCAGCTCACTGCAACCTTCACCTCCTGGGTTCAAGTGATTCTTGTGCCTCAGCCTCCTGAGTAGCTGGGACTACAGGTGTGTGCCACCACACCTGGCTAATTTTTGTATTTTTTAGTAGAGATGGAGTTTTGCCATGTTGGCGAGGCCGGCCTCAAATTCCTGGCCTCAAGTGATCTGGCCTCAAGTGATCTGCCCAACTTGGCTACCCAAAGTGCTGGGATTACAGGTGTGAGCCACCAAGCCCGGCTTATTCTTCCTATTTCAAAAATGAAAAAAGCTTATCAAGGCTAATTTGCCAGATTCCACAGTAACAAAGGACAGAATTAAGACTGGACATATCTGAATTAAGACATAATTTATCTGATACTTAAGTTCGTCTTTTTACCATGCCCATCCCTGGCTGCCAATAAGCATGTGCATTCATTTATCTATTCGATATAATTGCAGTGTGCCAATTGAATGCCAAATACTCTATGAGGCATTGAATATAAAGTGTTGAATAATGAAGACATGGGGCTGAAAGTTGAACAAGAAAAACAAATAATAATAATAAACATATCATTACAATTATAGTAAGTAATTGAGACTGCTGTCGATTATTCAAATATGTTTCATACCCTTTCTTTGGGGAGGATTTTACTGCCCAGTCCCATTACTGGAAGGCTTTGTCATGTGACATCTTTTTGCCAAACATAGGCACATAAATTATTTCCCAGAATTGTAATCACCAACATTTGATGTGTCTCTGCCTTCTGCCATGATAACAGCAATGCCCCGGATAGAAACTGCTCTGCCAGCCGAGGTCCTCACATGAAAAATTCACAGGAGCACAGTTGCAGCTACTGTACCAGTAGCAGGAGTATAAAATAAACTTTTGAAGTTGCTAGCCACTGAGATTTTTTTAAGTCATTAGCTAACACACCATATCCTAGCCTACTGATGAGTCCAGAAACTTCACTGGCAACTGAAAAAAATAAAGGTGTAATAGTGTGAAAAGCCAATAATATAGCACTTAAAAGCATGGACTCTGTACCCAAATTGCACAGATTCAAATTCTATCTCTTCCATTTACTTAAAAACTTTCCTTAGACATTTAATTAACATTTCTGCCTCAGTTTCCTATAGGATAATATAAATTTATCCCCCTAGCATTGTTATAAGGATTAAACACTAATATTTATATAGTGTAACTATTCTGTGTATCATTCACAGCCTAAAAAATTTGGTAGTAGTGGGATTTATGGACCTTGTGGTAGTTTATTTTTAATTTTTTTTTTTGAAATCTCCATACTGTTTCACGATGGCTGTACTAATCTGCATTCCCATCAACAATGTGCTAGGATTCCAATTTTTTCCCATTCTCACCAACAGTTCTATCTTTCATCTTTTTGAAAATAGCATTCTAGGCCAGGTGCGGTGGCTCATGCCTGTAATCCCAGCACTTTGGGAGGCTGAGGGCTGTGGATAACGAGGTCAGGAATTCCAGACCAGCCTGGCCAACATGGTGAAACCGCATCTCTACTAAAGATACAAAAATTAGCCCGGTGTACTGGTGCATGCTTGTAATTCCAGCCAACCAGGAGGCTAAGGCAGGAGAATCGCTTGAACTCGGGCAGCAGAAGTTGCAGTGAGCCGAGATCGCACCATTGCATTCCAACCTGGGTGACAGGGTGAGACTTTGTCTCAAAAAAAAAAAGAAAAAAGAAAAAAAATGCATTCCAACAGGTGTGAGGCAGTATCTCGTTTTGGTTTTAATTTGCATTTCCCTGATGATTAATTACACTGAGTGCCTTTTTATGTATCTCTTGTCTATTTGTATGTCTTCTTTTGAGAAATATCCATTCAGGTCCTTTGCCCTTTTTTATATCAGGTTATTTGTTTTCTTGCTATTGAGTTGTTTGAGTTCCTTATATATTTTGGATATTAACCCCTTATCAGATATATGGTTTGCAAATATTTTCTTCTATTTCATAGGTTATTGCTTTATTCTGCTAATTGTTTCCTTGGCTTGGCAGAAGTGTTTTAGTTGATGTAATATCATTTGTCTATTTTTGCTTTTGTTGCCAGTGCTTTTGTGGTCATAGCCAAAAAATCATTGTCTAGACCAATGTCATGGAGTTTTCCTCTATGTTTTCTTCTAGTAGATTTCCAGTGTCATTATATTTTTAAGTCTTTAATCCATTTTGAGATGACCTTTGTTTATGGTGTGAGATAAGGGTCCTATTTCATTCTGCATGTGAATATTCCATTTCCTCAGCACAATGTATTGAAGAGAGTGTCCTTGCTCCATTGCGTGTTCTTGGCACCTTTGTTGAAAACTAATTGACTGAAAATGTATGGGTTTATTTTTTGGCTTACTATTTTGTTCTATTACTGTATGTGTCTGTTTTTATGCCAGTACCATGCTGTTTGATATAGCTTTGTGGTATATTTTAAAGTCGGTTAGTGTGATACCTCCATCATTGTTCTTTTTGCTTAAGATTGCTCTGGCTATTTGGTCTTGGGTAGTTCCACACAAATTTTTGGACTCTTTTTTCTGTTTCTGTGAAAAAAAATGTCATTGGGATTTTGATAGGAACTGCATTGAATATCTAGATCGCTTTGGGTATTATGGACATTTTAACAATATTAATTCTAATCCAGGAATACAAGGTATCTTTCAATTCATTCGAGTTTTCTTCAATTTCTTCCATCAATGGTTTATACTTTTCAGTGTGAAGTCTTTCACCTCCTTGATTCATTTATTTCTAAGTAATTTTTGTACCCATTATAAATGAAATTTTTAACATTTCTTTTTCAGATTGTTACACTACTGACTGTTATGCTACTGATTTTGCATGTTTATTTTGTATTCTAAAACTTCACTGAATTCATTTATTAGTTTTAAGAGTTTTTTTAATGGAGTCCTTAGGATTTTCAAGATATAAGATATTGCCATCTGCAAACAGGAACAATCTAACTTCCTTTCCAATATGGGTGCCTTTTATTTCTTGCTCTCACTTAATTGTTCTAGCTAGGACTTGGGTACTATATTAATTAGAATTGGCAAGAGTGGTCAGCCTTGTCTCCTCCCTGATATTAGAGGGTGAAAAAAATTCTACCAATTTTGTATTGTTGAGTGTAATGTTACCAGTGGGTTTGTCATATGTGGTCCTTTGTGTTGAGGTGCATTCTCTCCATACCTAATATGTTGAAGGTTTTTATCATGAAGGGATGTTGGATTTTGTCAAATGCTTTTTCTGCATCTATTGAGATTATCATATTATTTTTGTCCTTCATTCTGTTAATGCAACGTGTAATGTTGAAGCTGAATTTTTTCAAATAGCTTACACTTTACTTCACATAGTACTTTAGTCAATACAGAAGTTCCAGTGTGATTAGATCTATGTTTGTTTTGCATAAATTATTTCCCTGAACTGATTTTATTGGTTGTTCAGTGCTCATTTGTGAACCAGGCTCTACTTGCAGAGGCTCCGATTCAGTCTATCTAGGAACCTGTATTTCCAACAACTTCTAATTCTGAGTTACAGCAAATTGGCATGAGGTTTTGGAAGGTATGAAATGAGTCTCTTTGGTTATTTTCTCAGAGCATCTAGTACATGACCCGGAAGCTATTTGGTAATTGATACTCATTTACCTTTATGAGAATTACTAGTCTAACATGTTACATGCAGAATAGAATAAGCCATGTTAAGCAAACATGCATTGGCAGATGCCATTCTACTGGTCTGCTCATCCCAAAAACTAGAGTTTTTATATTTTAATTTTTAGTCTTTTATATTTTAATTACACAATAATATGGTTTATCATAAATAGTTTAAAATGACATAGGCAATAAATTATCTCACATAAACCTTCCACTCAAAAATAACCATATCATGACTATGTTCTCGGCTATTAAGTAATTTTTATTAAAATTCTGTTTATGAAATGTACAAATTACATTGGGCAAATACAGCATAACTTACTGGATCAGAGGAGACACTTAAGAGTTTTTTCCTCCAACTTTTCTACATTATTTTCAACAGTATCACAAGTATACTTAAAGTTAATTCTTGAGCATACCCATGAGGATAAGTTCCTAGTTTCAATAAGATGAAAATTTTTAAAGTTTGGAGACTATTGCCAAACTGCCATCTAGGGGCAATAAAATCTGAAGTCTTTAAATTACAATTTTGTAAAAACAATACAGTGATTTTTGAGAAGTGACCTTATACTGGCATGTGAAAATGATGAGTAGTATTTAGCATTTTGGAATTGAACATTGAGATATTCTACTACTTAAGGGTAACATGAAGCTTTGTGACATGGTCATTTAATTTTGCTTGGGGATGATTTTCAACAGCATACCCTGCAAAGCAGGCACATAAGACTCAGGCATGTCAGCACCTGCTCCTCAAGATGGTTTTGTAATTTATTATTCATTCTTCTGTTCACAAGAACTCCATGGTAAAACAACAACAACAACAACAAAAAAAAAACAAAAAAAACTACAATGATGGTTGAAAATATAATTTTTTTATATAATATGATATGTGTCTCTTTAACATCCTGAAGGCACAGATTCCAAATGAGTATCAATAAAGTCTGTTTTTACATAGCTTACTATATAATAGTCTGTATTGGGTTTAGGTAGGATTTCTTATTCTGTCCTTCTAAGAAAGTTAAAAAACCACTCACATGTGACTACACGGAAGGTGTTTGTTCAGATCTCGCTTCCCTTCCTCTTCCTTTGTCCTCTCTGGAGCTCTTCTTGCTTCTCCCCTGTGTATCCTATACTTCTCTTCCTCCACCCTTCCTGATGCTGTTCAATTCATTTTATTATGGCTCTTATATTTACATATTCTCACAGTCTATTTGCGATAGCTCTAAGTTCTTCTTGACTACAAAAGCTTTGGCCACAATATTTTTAAGGAATGCCTGCTATTTACTGTTTGGTTCTCCAAGAATGACTTTCATTTGGTTTGCTGGGTCCTGTAGGTTTGTTGTCTAACACAAGGGTTCTTGTGTTGTTAAATTTGTTTTTTTTTGTCACTATTTATTCAGGATCTGAGTTGAAAACAGCGTACCATGCGGCAAAAACATAGGCACCATGATATTTCCTATTAACAACCATTTTCAAAAAAAAAATTTTATGTCCTAAAATAAGCAAAAAAAAAAAAAAGATTATTATTATCTATAGCTATCTCTACTTATTGTGGAACTCTCGTTCCTTCAGTATAATATCTGCAACAATGGTGCATTGTTATTAATTTTGTACAGTTGAGAAGTACACTGAAATGGAAAAAATAAATATCCATATCTATACATATTTTTTTATTTATCTATATTTTTGTAAATATTCCAAAGTGCAATACTTTTTCACAGGTTCAGAGTTTTAATACCAGCTTATCCAATTGGGAAAACAGATGTTCACAATATTTTTTACTGACATACAAGGATTCCTTTAGAATTCATTATAATTACTAGTGATGTTGTCCTGTTATAGAGATTGTCAATTTAAAAGTGACTGGGCTCTCAGTGATTTCGAAGATAGAATACTTAAGCTAGAGTTAATATTTTTTGTTTACTTATTTTCAACTTTTTCGTAAAGAAACAGACTTAATATAGACAGAATAGTTTCAGGTAGAAAGAAATTCCACTGCATAGACTCTAACCCTTACCATCCCTTAATGCATGTGCTCAGCCACAGTGGGGACCAGAGAGTGCAGATGATTCAGCAAAAGCCATCAATATGCACATTACAATGCCTCATCAACATTATGTAGAGTCATTCCCTTTCTGAAAGATAACATAAAACTTATTTTAGGCTCACTACTTGTCGATTACTGCTTATTTTCATGGCATAGTTATTTTAAAAATTATTTTATTAAATGTAAATGAAAATCCCATGAATATCCCTTTTTCTCTAGTTCCCTTTTCTTTTTCCTTTGTCCTTCTCTTGCCCCTTACTCCACATATATTTTTTTAAGGTTAATTGAATTGAACATTTACATTTGATCCTAAGGTACAGAGAGCCAAGGATGCACCACTGCTCAGCCATGTGAGTAGAATTGGTTTACCCCAGCACTGTATTTAACCAGCTCTTAAAGGGATTTTATTTGTTTGGTAGGGACCAAAGCTGGTGAATGAATCATGAGGGTCAATTTGGGTCACTAAGTACTAAAAAAATATAGACACGTTCCTTCCTGGTTTTTAACTCCCCAAACTGGAAAGAAGAAAATCTGTTTTAGGCTGCAAATATTGAGTCAGGAAATATTTCTATTTAATTTCTGTTTGATTGCATTAAGAGATGAGGCCCAAATAATGTTCCCTTTTCCCATAACGTGTCTCACACACATTTCACATTCTTAATCTGAGAAAGATGTGAAAAGCAAGCTCATGCCATTTATTCACACTGTAAATTAATCATGGACTTCAAAGTTGGTTGGGAAAAAGGTACAAGCAAAGAGGATACTGTGCTTATTCCAACCATACAATGGTAAATCAGAAAAGACATTCTGCTGGATTCTTATGGGACTTATTAACTAAATAGTGTTTATCTTCCCTTCCTGGTTAACCTAGTCAGAGCAAGTAATGAGCTCAGAGGAAATAAAGCAAATACTGAGCCCTTTCCAATCCTTGCAACTGCTCTGCCACCCACCATTTCTTTGAATGTTTTTTCTTAATTTTGTGTTTGTTTGACCTAAGGGCACTAACTGAACCGAGCAAGGGCTTCCAGGAGATGGCTTGGGACAAGCAAAGTGGGTTTCTTTGTTTCTCACTTACAGAGATACATGTCAATCAACCATTGCCTCAGTTAAACATTTAACATTCATTTTTTAAAAAAACTCCATTTCACATTCATCAGTCTGTTACTGGTCAAAAAAGACACATGTTTGGGTAAAAATAATTACCATGAGGTCCATCTATAATTTTCAATAGGTTCCCCACAGCAAATGATCTCTACTTTCTCTTCTGCTACAATTCTGTGAAAGAATTGCTGTTCTTCTAAATATAGCAGACAGAAAAAGAGGATTGTTTCACTTATCACCACCATGAAAGCCAGATTGCAGGGAGGATCAAAGACCTTACCTCTTACTAGGAATCAAATCATAATTTTCAGTTATCAGAAATGTTTTTTTTAATTTTGATAAAAACAATACCAATGACTAATGATTATTTCATGAAAACGCTTAATACTTTTGTTTATTGTGGAGAATCATGATGCTTAATATGAAACTTCTGTGACTTCCAAAGAATAGGGAGAGGGGATTAGGGAAGGGACGGATGAAAGGATGGATGGAGGTTGAGCCACAACAAATGAGGAAGAGTATGAGTGCCAGTTTTTCTAAGAAGTAATATGTGACTAGGGAAAGGCAGGAAGTCACCTAGATTCTTCTAAGTCTGCCAGCTATTTCCAAGGCCTTCTCACTCCAATGGCAATTTAAAACAATGGCAATGGAGAAACTGAACCATACTACTGTCATGACCCAGCCTTGGTAAATTCATTTCTAACAAACCGATAACTCATTTCTCCAGAACTGAGTTTATTTGGATTGGTTGCTTCCAAGTAGAGAAACAGCCTCACTTTAAGAAAGCCTCTATTTTGTTCATAGTTGTTAAGGTTATACATGCAAACACTGTAGGACTTTACTTTTATTTTCATTTGAATGGAGACAAAGTCTCTCTCTGTTATCCAGGCTGGAATGCAATGGCATACTCATAGCTTACGACTGCCTCTATTCTTGGGTGCAAGCAGTCTACGTACCTGTTTCCCAAGTAGATAGGACTACACATGCACCACCATGCTCTGCTAGTTAAAAAAAAAAAAAAAAATCTAGCCTGGTGTGGTGGCTCACGCCTGTAATCACAGTGCTTTGGGAGGCAGATGTGGGTGGATCACCTGAGGTCCTGCCTGACCAACATGGAGAAACCCTGTCTCTGGTAAAATACAAAATTAGCTGGGCATGGTGGCACATGCTGTAATCCCAGCTACTCGGGAGGCTGAGGCAGGAGAATCACTTGAACCCGGGAGGCAGAGTTTGTGGTGAGTTGAGATTGCGCCATTCATTCCAGCCTTAGCAACAAGAGCAAAACTCTGTCTCAAAAAAAAAAAAAAAAAAAAAAAAAGAATGTAGAGATGGAGCTTTGCTGTGTTACCCAGGCTGGTCTCAAACTCCTGGCCTCAAGCAGTCCTCCTGCCTCAGCCTCCCAAAGCACTAGGATAACAGGTGTTAGCCACTGTGCCTAGCCTTACTATAGAACTTTATAATTCATTATCATTTTACTCAGGTGTACATAGCATTAGTGAAATAAAATACATTAAATTAAAACCATTTTTGTTTTTTTTGTATAATAGGGAATTAGGCATATTTGAAAGTACTTCTCAAATGACATTGTAAACATAGCCAAATTATTATAATTTTCTTACTGTAGCAATAAGTCTGAACATAAAATCTTTTATTTTCTTATACAAAATGAAGCTTTAAAAATCAAGAGCATTTAATTTTTTTCATACATAGGCCTTCTAAACTGGGATCTTGCCCCAGAGAAGAGAAAAAACTACACAGAAACCTTAAACATTAAGACATGTTATTGTAACTAAGAAGGAGCATAATGTTAATAGTGGCTTTTTCTAAGGGGTAAAATAATGACTTTTTAAGATACTTTTCCTTATTTTTTATATTTTCTATATTTAGCATATACCATTTCTATCATTTAAGATAGCTATTAGGTTTTTAAAATAAAGTTTTCCTTTCTGCTTTCTTTCAGGCTGGAGGTAAAAGAAACAGAGATGAAAGCAATAATAATTCTAACAGAAATATTACAGCCTTTACAACTTGCATGCATACAGTTACACATTAAGAGACTGAAAAAGGCAGTTTCTTTTACTAGTAGTAATGAAACTAAGGTTCAAGTACTCAAGTGACTTGTTTGAGGTCACACAGTGCATAAATGGTTGCAACTGAACTGAAATACAACATGTCCAACTCTTACAAGTGTGTGCTCCATCACATCATCCTGGGTGAGTACTGAGGATGCCATTGTACCCTTCAAGCAGCACTGCATGCTGGAGCTAATAATAACAGTGAGTATTTATGTAGTCCACACGAGGTACCAAGCTCTGCTTTAAGTGCCTTACAAATAATAACTCATTCCATCCATACAGCAACCTTGTGAACTAGACCATTTCTATCATCCTGTTTCACATATAAGGAAACTGAGGTCATATAACTAGGCCCATGATCGCTCAGCTAGTGGTAAGACTGGGGTACAGGCAGACTGACTTCAGAGCCCATGCTTTACCATCACATTAAGTAGCCTGCTGATTTGTCTTTATTTTTATGTTAACAGGAAAGGATTGCTCTCCTTTAGTGCAAGGTAAGACACAAGGCAGATTATAGGAACTAGTTTACAAAAAGTGAAGGGAGTAGCATCATTTTTCCAAGGAATTGCTTTTCCTGTATCATTAGAGCCCAATTTGGACAAATTCTTTTCCACATTGAGCCTCAGTCACTATTTGGCCCATTTCATAGAGAAGGAAGCTGAGGCCCATCAGAAACATTGATGGTAGGGGTGAGTACACTGCTCAGCAAACCCTTTGTCCAAGGATAATTTTGTTGGCCTCGACTATTGTTTGCCTGTTAAACTGTGGCTCACAACATTTCAGGGAGCAAAGACCAAATGTTCCACTTGTGCTACAGTGAAACTTTCCATTTCAAAGAAGTAGATTCCAGCAGGAGTAAGGCTACCTGGAAGCAAAGGGCTTGTTATGGGGTTACTATAAAATAGAAAATAAAACTCAATATGGAGCATGACCCCTTCATTGTATAGAGACATTGCATCTGGCCCAGTGTACAATGTGGATCACTGGCAGAGACTGTGTTCACACGTGGAACACAGAAGAAAGCTACTCTAAGAAGAAGAAATCAGGAAAAATAGATCCTTTTCTTTTTTTCTTATTTAAATTGTGATTATATATATATATATATATATATATATAAAACAACATTTATCATTTTAACCTTTTTTCTTTCATGGAGTCTCACTCTGTCATCCAGGCTAAAGTACAGTAGCATGATCTCGGCTCCTCTGCCTCTCAGATTCAAGTGACTTTCCTGCCTCAGCCTCCCAAGTAGCTGAACTAGAGGTGTGCACAAGCATGCCCAGCTAATTTTTGTATTTTTAGTAGAGACGGGGTTTCACCATGTTGGCCAGGCTGGTCTCAAACTCCTGACCTCAGGTGATCCACCCGAATCAGCCTCCCAAAGTGCTGGGATTACAGATGTGAGCCACCGCACCTGCCTGTTTTGACTATTTTTAAGTGCACAGTTCAGTGGCAAAAGTACCTTCACATTGTTGTGTGACCATCACCATCATCCATCTCCAGAACTTTTTAACTTCCCAAATACAAACTCCGTGCCCCTTAATCAATAACTCCCCATTCTTCTCTCCCCTAGCCACTGGCAACCACTATTCCACTTTCTGTCTCTGTGAATTTGACTGCTCTTGGTACCTCACATAAGTAGTATTTTTCCTTTTGTGACTGACTGGCTTATTTCACTCAGCATAATGTCTTTAAGTCTATCCATGTGTAACATGTGTCATAATTTCCTTCCTACTTAAGGCTGAATAATATTCCATGATATGTAGTTATATACTGCATCTTGTCCATTTATCGCTCAATGGACACTTGGATTGCTTCCATCTTTTGACTATTGTGAATAATGGCGCCATGAACATGATGTAAAAATAGCTGTCCAAGTCCCTGCTTTTATTTCATTTGGATACATGTCTACAAGTGGAATTGCTGGATCATATGATAATTCTATTTTATTTTTTTTGAGGAACTGCCATTATGCTTTCCATAGTGGCTGCACCATTTTACAAGTAATAGATTTTAAAGCCAACTAATGAGTTCAGTTTCTTTACCCTACTCCCTCAAAAAGACTAAGTGCCTCAGAGGTGCTGGTACTAACCATGTGATTGCCAATTGTACTGTTTGTCTGTTCAGCCCAACCCAGTCTAGACAGACTAAAGTGTATCTCCCCTTACCTCAATCAGCCACAATTTCACAAATGCTGCAGAATTTGTAAAACCATGGAACCTGGATCACTGACATTCCCTGCCAAAATTACACTTTTAAAATGTCATGACAAAGCCACCCAAGTGCCACGTTTGAGCTGTGTTAATTAGGAAACAAGACTAGCCTCAAAGACCTTTCAAGCTACTCTACAGCACATTGATTATTATTGTAACATCTAGCTTTATTTCACTATTTCATAGTAGAGGTGAAAATATTCATCTTAGAAAGCGTGATGCGCAGCTGTTTTACAGCATCACAGTGACAAATTTCACGAATGCTTTAGTAGGCAAACCCATTCTTACTCACCTGTGACTCTCCTGCAGTGCCTAGCATTGTGCCTTGCACAGTGTATAAATCAGTGACAAATTTAAACAGTGTGTCCCAAACTTGAACGATTCACATTATCACCCTCAATGGCTTTTGCTATGTCTGCATATCAACTGACTTCTTAAGTTAATATACAGTGACAAAAGTTTGTATTATCAGTACAGATGAAGAATCAGTATTCCTTGCTATAAATAAAACAAATACACTCATAAGAAAACAAATTAATCTATGTCACACCTGTAATTATTTTTCTACCCATCAATAGAATTTCTGGACTGGCTTATTTGATATATAACTCTGAATCTATTGATCTCCTCAAAAAACAGTATTTTACTAAATATTTTGAGAAGATAATTAAAAATAAAGGCTGAATCAAAATAAAGAATGTTAAAATCTTAGCAATGATCATTTTTGTGATATAATTATGAATAATTACATTTTACGATCTTAAAGGAAATAGATGATTTATATAAATAGAATATATGTGTATATATATGTATCATATTTAATTGATAGAGACAATGGCTAAAGAAAAAAAGGCAAAAATTAGAAAAATCTAATAGCCAGTTCCATCAAATTGACACTAGAGATTAGTGGGGCAATAATTGTTGCAGCCAGATCATCCTCATGTCTGGTGACAAAAAGTGCACCAGTAGAATGGGTATAAAGAGAATGCAGACATCAGTGATTATCAGAGTAAAGGTAAATGTGTGAGCAATGACAGCCGTCCCAGTATAGGCATCTTCAGAAAAGCTCCGCTACACATTTCACCAATGAAATGGACTAATGGAGGATCCACTATGTGCAGAACAATATATGAGGGATAATCTGTGATACGAAGAATATAAATCACTGTTCTTGTCCCATGGTCTCTAAAAATCTAGAAGAGATGGCCATGAAAACCAAAATTATACCACAAATCACAGTGCTGCAAAAGCTGAATGCATATGTATAAATATGTAACCTTCTTAGGTGTGGAGAAAAGGGAGTGAGAATAAGAGCAGAGAAGTAACCGGGAAAGATTTCTGGGATGAAATTTTGAAGGAAATGGATATTGACAATCAGAGTCAAATGTATGAAAAGAGTATTTTTTGAGTATTTTCAGAGGATAAATACTCCTTTCTCCAGGACCAAGAAGAGGGATTATCATCTAGAACCTGGAGCACTCCATTTCTCTAGCTAGAACTGGGCAGTGTTGGGGGAATAGAGGGTTGAATGAATTGCCAAGGAAGGGAAAGTGAGTTCAGTGGCACTCACGGAGGCCTGGAGTCTCACATCATGCTAGCAAGTTAAACGAGGGTACCAGTGCCAGCTGCGCACACTCCTCTGAGGCCTGGTCTGTCCCTAAGCTGTCTTACTTCCTGACATCCCTTCCCAGCTGGGCTATTTCCTGGGTTGTTGCAGACTCCTCCCTTCACACTCCCTTCACAGCTGTGGTTTGGCGCTCTCTGCAAGTGTCCCAATGCCAAAAGTGCCCTCTGGGCTTGTGTTCTGAGAGCAAAGACCTGCCCATTTCCACTACAGAATTTACTCCCTGAGACAGATGGAGGCAGCTTTTTTTAGATGGCCAAAGCAAATTGGCCTGCATGAATGACATTGGAGCCGTGTGGTAATAATCAGATCTGTGGTCTGGGACACCCAGAGGCACCAGCATGGGCTGTAAGTAGCTGAGAACTTTTCCTGCTGCATCATAGAAGCTGTTGGCTTAAGAAATGGAAGCATTTGAAGGATGAATGAAAACTCCTCCTCATACATGATGTTTGGCTGTGACTGGAGGGAACGGTCAAGTTGAAGTTGTACAACAAACAGTTGTTTTTATGCTGAACCAACAAAGTGACTATGATTCTCCATTCCTAGGTAGTGCTAAAGCAGGGGTCTGCAAACTGTGGCCTGAGAGCCAAACCCAGCCCTCTTGCTGTTTTCCTATACCCTGTGAGTTCAGAATGGTTTCTCTATTATTAAGAAGTTGAAAAAAAATAAAAAATATTTTTTAATCACACATAAAAGTTATATAAAATTCAAATTTCAATACCCATGAATAAAGTTTTATTGGAATACTGCTATGCCTATTGGCTTATATATTATCTGTGGTTTCAAGCTTCAAATGCAGAGTTGAGTACTTATGGCTAAGACCTCATTGCCCTTTACAGACAAATCTCTTCAATCCCTATGCTAAAGCAGCGGCCAGTGTGACCAAGGATGGGGGCAAAGTGAAATAATAGTGGCTGAGAAACTTTTTAAAATGAGGACAGAGATTTTTTTATTCTGACCTGCATTTTTAAATATCCCAGCATTCTTGGTTGCAGAATATACCACCCTGAGAAAGAGGTGTATCTAGAGCTTAGCATTAAGGCTTGAAACAACATTTAGATTTCTTTTTTTAAAACTTTGAATCTCCCATCTTTCACCTTCTTCTTTCCCCCACCAACACAAGCATAGGAAAAAAACGTGGGCAGACCACTCATGTAGCTCAGAAGATCTCAGCGACGTGCTGGTGCTCACAGAGGCTCATTGGCAGTGGAATAAGTACAAGGGCAGTGAATTGCAGGCCCCCCACGATGGACCCCAAAGAAGGATTAACTGAAACGATTTTGTGGAAATGTATTCAGTATGCACAGATGACAACATGCCAGCAAGTCATTTCAGTATAGCATTCTAATTATACACACCACTCTCAAAGTTTACTCAACCTATATAGTATGGTCCCTTTTATAGAGTGTGGTTTAAATTGACCACTTAAAAACCAGAGGTCACTTTAGGTTAACTAGTACAATTTGGTAGCTCAAAGAAACACTGTACCTCACTCAACTTATAGGACTAAGACTTTATTTTTTCTTAGGTTCTGAGGATTCCTCCAAGCTAGACAGCTGGAATGAGCAGTTAAAAAATGAGTATTGCGTTAATTTAAAAAATGGATGTTTTGTCACAAAGAAGTTATTTAAGGAAACCCAATTTCTGAAGGAAGCAAGCTGAAGCAGAGGTGTGTTGAACGAGAGTGTGGCAGTAATATGCCCTTGGGTCATGGGTGGAGGAAGAAAGACAAGGAGACAAGAAATTTCTCAACATATCCTTTAAAGACATGCTGGTATGTTGAGTGTGACTATGCATGTTTAGGCACAAACTCAGCCAATCAAGGTAGAGAAAGGGCATGACTCAGAGGGTGGTAAGTACATACTATTTAAAATATTTATATGATGACAGTCTCCATCAATATGTCTGATTCTTCCACTTGCTGAAGGTAATATGGTATCTTGAAAAACACCTAAGCTATTAAAATATATTAAGAGTTTTTACCCAAGTAGATATGACCACATAAAGTTATCATAAAAGCTACCATGAAGAGAGGAGTCTAATCCATTGCTTGAGATAGACAGACTTCTGGGTAATGATAAAGAGAAAGTGATTTGGTAGTGAGCTACCGAGAAGACAAACCCAAGGAATGAAGAATTGGGAAGGAAGCTAGAGGAGTGTTTCTAGAAAAGCCCAGGGCTTACGTATTCCCTAATTTATTACGAGAAATATAATTTGTTGTATGTAAATTTAGAATAAGGACCAGATATGCAAGGTCTCTTTATTTTTCTCTTTGTGAACATTGCAAGCTCTCATAATGCCAGATGATAGAAACTTGATCTCAGGCAATTTCTAACCCCACCCACCAGAACTAGTATCTAGTACCTAGAACTGTAGTATCTAGAGCTAGATTTCCACAGCACCAAAGTATTTTGAAGAGAGCAGAGAGCATTGTATCATATTTCCAATAGAAAGCCCTATTCACATCTACCAGCTATCTTGTTGAATTTAATGCTACTTTCCTTGACAGCAGGATTTTCATTGATAGCAGGATTTTCTGCTACTTCCCTTCCACACTGAGGCTGCAGATACTTTGCTGAGGCTGCCTCTAACAGCCCTCATCAACTCCTAGCTGCTCTTGAATGCAAATAAACCATTCTACTACTTCCACTCCAAGCCTAGATGCAGGGAACTCTGTGGCACAGCTCAAGCCCTTTGTCCTAGATGCAGCACAGTCATTTCCAGGTTCATTTAGGAAAGGACACAGTTTTCTTCTGCTTTGAGGTCCCCCAAACCTTTCTGCTATTCCCTCCCATAGGTATTTAACTCTGAGACAGAGGCAAAGTACTGTAGCTCCTTGGAAGGTTCTGTTTTCCTCTGACTCTTTTCTTTCCCAACTCAAGTTGTTGTTCTCTATACAGAGATCAAGGGGACAGAACATGAGCTTCCACCTACTACTCTGGTTTTCTTCTTACTAATCTTTTGTCTTATGGTCATGGCTAGACTTTTGAATTCAAAAGTTAGAAATTTGACTATGTTGTTATCTAAATTCTTGTGTGAATTTCAAAAGTCTAGCTGCCTTGATTAAGAGGAGGGCAGGATTTCAAATACTATCTCACTATTAATTTATGATCCCTGGGCAAACTTCATGATATTATAATCAAATGTCCAATGTTTTGTTTAGTTATTTGATATTTTATTAAAGAAGACAGTCTTTTAAACTGACAGATACAGTAAGAAGTGATTTCTTCAACCAAAATGTTTTAGTAACACTCTTATATAATTCTAATATATGTACAACTAAGTCCCTGGGTGCCTTCTTAAAATCACTGTTAAAATTGCATCAGCAGAATGGTTGGTGTGGGCCCTGTTAGAATCAGCACACTTTCTTTGTTTTTGAGCCCATTTTCTTTTCCTTAGGAATCTCAAGAGTCTTCAAACACCCATATTATGCCGATGTCTTTTACGGTGATTCAACTCAGCACGTAAGTGAGAAACAATGACTGTTTTTGACTGAAATGTTGTACTTTGCCTTGATCTGAAAATTAGTTGAGCTTCTAAACTTGACGGCACATAATCCAGCTATTTGCCTTCAGTTGAAAAATAAGCAAATAAAAATATGAAAAATGTAATTACTCCCTGCTTTGATTTTATATTGCTTTGTTCCAGGTCTCTTACTTGACATTGAACCTGTTTCTGTTGGGAGCGAGCAGGATAGAGAACTTTAAAGGGTAGGTCATAGAAACAAATTTGCCTCCATTATTAAATGTTTGAATATTCTTCAGAATCAACAAAGCACTACAGTTTGAAACACCATGTCTTTAACAAGTTCAGAGATAAAAGTCTGAGTCCTGGCCTTGCATTTAAAGAAAAAAAATGATACCTTTACACTTTCAAGGTAGGAATATGCTCAAAGAATATATAAGCAAACACTTCTGGTTATAGATACAGCCTAGCCATATATCCTCAGCTTGCTAAAGTGTAGTTTTTCCAGATTTAAGTCTTTTGTTTGAGTCAAAAGAAAAGTAATCCAGCCGTTCAGTATTTTTTTTTTTTGAGACAGAGTTTTGCTCTTGTTACCCAGGCTGGAGCGCAATGGCGCGATCTCAGCTCACCGCAACTTCTGCCTCCTGGGTTCAGGCAATTCTCCTGCCTCAGCCTCCTGAGTAGCTGGGATTACAGGCACACGCCACTGTGCCCAGCTAATTTTTTGTATTTTTAGTAGAGACAGGGTTTCACCATGTTGACCGGGATGGTCTCAATCTCTTGACCTCGTGATCCACCCGCCTTGGCTTCCCAAAGTGCTGGGATTACAGGCGTGAGCCACAGCCCTTCAGTTTTTTCCCACAGAGTGAAAGCCAAAACAGATGAGTTTTCTTCATTATTATTATGTTAATACAATTAAATAAAAGGTAACGAGAGATTATATATTTTCTTTCCAAGCCTTTAGTTCTTGGTGTCTGTTACCCATATCTGTCTTTACAACTTATCTTCATTTTTTTTTTTTTTTTTGAGACGGAGTCTTGCTCTATCACACAGGCTGGAGTGCAGTGGCATGATCTCAGCTCACTGCAACCTCTGCTTCCCGGGTTCAAATGATTCTCCTGCCTCAGTCTCCAGAGTAGCTGGGACTAGAGGCATGTGCCACCATGCCTGACTAATTTTTTTGTATTTTTTTTTAGTAGAGATGGGGTTTCACCATGTTAGCCAGGATGGTCTCAATCTCCTGATCTTGTGATCCACCCGCCTCAGCCTCCCAAACTGCTGGGATTATAGATGTGAGCCACATGCCCAGCCACAACCTCTCTACAAAGTATAAAAGATAGGGTATGATCATCTACATTTCAATATAATAATATCTTACCTATATATAATATGTTATAGTTTATAAAACATACCTTATCTTATTTTGGTTCTGACTCACACAGTACACCACAATACATGTAAGTCAATCAGGTATCATTTTCTTTAATTTACACATGGAAAGACTGGAATTCAGAAGGGTAGAATGTCTATGTCCTGCACTTAGAAAATGGAAGAGATGGCTTTGTCAGGCCCATGACTTTATCCTATTGAGACACAGAAAGACTGAGTGAGAATAAGTTTTTATCTCATAAAAATACGCCACAATAACCACAATAGTCTTCATTTTTTTTCCCCTTAGAGCTTTACTTTATATTTCTGGAGTTTCATTGTTTCAAGCCATTCTTTTGTGAAATATGCTATGACTTCCTAGACTTGATATACTTGGAACAGCCCCTTTTGTCCCATTCTCCAGAGAATTATAGGAGGTTTTTGGATTTGAGGATTGTTTTCTTCTACAGATTTACATTTTGAAAGCCTTGCTTCAACTCTCAAAGGATGTTGTTAAACACAGAATAAATATTTAATTGTCTCTCTATCCTCACAGTCTTCATGGTGGCAAATAAAAGTTTCTGTGAAAGGGTTTGCTCCCTGAAGACCCACAAGTGGTGGTTAGAAAGTGTCCACAAATTAAAGGCAATGAAAGATCACTAACCACAAGTAATAGATGTTATTTTAAGAATGTAAAGTACATAAAATAGCTTTTATATGCTGTATATTCTGGACTCTAACCAGGTGGCTACCATATAAGTATTTTCCCAATTTTGAGCAGTTTTATACATATAAAGATGTTTTCATAAAAGTAATCTGTGTAGGATAAATATTAGCCATAGTTACATGATTTCTTTTAAATTCTAACAGAACAGTGTTAATCTGTGAGGAAAAAACTTAACATTGTTTAATCCCTTAAAGTATCTGATTTTAATAAAACGAAAAACAACAAAGAGAAATTAAAAAAAAAAGTTGATTCAGCATTAAGAATCATTTCATGGTAGAGAGATCCAAGATGGCTGATCACTAGCAGCTCGGGCTCGTAGTTCCCAGTGAAAGTGCAGAGAATGAGAGGACGCCACACTTTCAGACGAATATTTGTTGCTCACGGACCAGGAGATTCCCAGCAGAGGAGCCCCATGGGTCGCCAGGGCGACTCTTGTGGCCGGCGTGGCGGTTTTGCTGGCGCCTTAGCGCGCCAGTTCTTGGTGCAGAGTCCGGAGATTCCCAGGCAGAAAAGCACCATCAATCTTAACACTGCTATTTTGGCCGGAGCAGTGGATTGCTCAGATTTCGGCGCTGGGAATCAACAAGTTGGACGTCAGCTCAGAGACCTAGTTAGAAAGTCGGTAATTACAAAGACAACAGACGGATAAATATATAATGAAGGGAAGAAACCAGCGTAAAAAGGCAGAGAATACTCAAAATCAGAATGCCTCTCCCTCTACAGGGGATCGCAATTCCTCATCAGTAATGGAACAAGGCTTAATAGATTACGAGTGTGTTCCAATAACAGAAGCAGGTTTCAAAACGTGGGTGATAAGAAACTTCTGTGAATTAAAAGAACTTGTTCTAACCCAATGCAAAGAAACTAAGAACCTTGAAAAAAGGTTTGACGAAATGTTAACGAGAATGGACAATTTAGAGAAGAATATAAGTGAATTGATGGAGCTGAAAAACACAACACGAGAACTTCGCGAAGCATGCACAAGTTTAAACAGTCGAATTGATCAAGTAGAAGAAAGGATATCAGAAGTCGAGAACCAGCTCAGTGAAATGAAACGAGAAGACAAGATTGGAGAAAAAAGGATGAAAAGGAATGAGCAAAGTCTCCAGGAAATATGGGACTATGTGAAAAGACCTAATTTACGTTTGATAGGTGTACCTGAATGTGATGAAGAGAATGAATCCAAGTTGGAAAATACTCTTCAGGATATCATTAAGGAAAACTTTCCCAACCTGGCAAGGCAGGGTAATATTCAACTCCAGGTAATACAGAGAACACCACAAAGATATTCTTCAAGAAGACCAACCCCAAGGCACATAATTGCCAGATTTATTAGGGTTGAAATGAAGGAGAAAATACTAACGGCAGCCAGAGAGAAAGGTCAGGTTACCCATAAAGGGAAACCTATCAGACTTACAGCAGATCTCTCAGCAGAAACCCTACAAGCCAGAAAAGAGTGGGGACCAATATTTAACATCCTTAAAGAAAAGAACTTTTAACCCAGAATTTCCTATCCAGCCAAACTAAGCTTTATAATCGAAGGAAAAATTAAATCTTTTGTGAACAAACAAGTACTTAGAGACTTCACCACCACCAAGCCTGCTTTACAAGAGCTTCTGAAAGAAGCATTATACATATAAAGGAACAACCAATATCAGCCTTTCCAAAAATATATCAATAAGCAAAGAGCATTAACACAATGAAAAATTTACACTAACTAATGGACAAAACAGCCAGCTAGCATCAAATGCCAGTATTAAACCTATATATATATTCAAATTGGATAAAAAGCCAAAACCCATCGGTATGCAGCATCCAGACCCATCTCACATGCAACGATACACAAAGACTCAAAACAAAGAGAAGGAGGAAGATTTATCAACCAATCAGAGAGTAAAAATAAACAAATTAACAAAAAGCAGGAGATGCAATTCTCGCCTCTGATAAAGTAGACTTTAAAGCAACAAAGAGCAAAAGAGGCAAAGAAGGACATTATATAATGGCAAAAGGATCAATGTAACAAGAAGAGCTAACAATTTTATAGATCAACGAGACAGAAAATTAACAAGGACATTCAGGACTTGAACTCAGACCCAGAACAAGTAAACTTAATAAACATTTACAGAACTCTCCACTTCAAATATACAAAACATACATTACCACCTCACACCTATTCCAAAAGTGACTACATAATTGGAAGTAAATCACTCCTCAGTAATCGCATAGCATTTCATAGGTTTAAATGAAATATTGGTTGGCTGCTTGTTTATTTTCTTCCCTTATTCCTTCCTGTCTACATCAAGTATAATTATTGGTATAAAAGAAGTTTTCAATACCCATTACTAAACTGCATTCTAGCCTGGGCAAGAAAGCAATACTCCCATTCTCTCTCTCTCTTTCTCTTCCTTTTTCTTCCTCTTCTTCATTTTCTTTCTTTCTTTCTTTCTTAAAAAAAAAAAATCATTTCATTCTGTAGGAGACACGAATGTACAACCTCCAATAATCCACAGCTCTTCTCTCCATTTGAAAACCATCAAGTCTATAATGAGTATCCACTGTGTATCTCATAATCTTTTTAATGGAGGTCAAGACTGATATGGCAGAAATGCTAGTCAGTGCCAGGGTAGGATTCTGAAGGCTGGATATTCTCAAAACAGTTGAAGACAGAAACCAGTATTTGCTTATCTCCCCACTAAGAATGTTTGCCTACCTCTTTTCTAACTAGCTAATAAAAACCAAGTACGTCTTTCAGGGTTCATTTCAGAAATTGTTCTGCTGAAATCTGCTGCTTTGCTCAGTTCTATTGATACTGTATCTTATCTATATTTTCCAATATCCATCTTTCTCAGTCCGCTTTAACAATGTTCTAGCCTAAGTCTTTATTATTCTTTGCCAGAACTTAGCAGTAGCATCCTAACTTTTCCCTGCCTTCAGTCTATCTCTCCACTAATTCCATCTGCAAACATACAGCTTAATCTTCCTAAAGAGCAGCTTAGAAATATGTCAATTTTCTGTTGAGGATTTTTTCACTGGATGATCTTTACCTACCAAAGAAAGTAATAATCATTAAATCTTGCATTTCACAGTCTTCTATGGGCTGGAGCAACTTGCCTCTTCATGACTAACAATCTCTCATGGATGCTATGCTCCAACAGAACACATCAATTTCTATATCTTTACAGGCCTTGAGCTTTTACCAACCTTTCCAGTTCCTCACTTTCCTCCTCACATCCAAGTCTTATCTAATATTCAAAGCCCCATATGAATGTCAGTGTTCTGAATACCTTTTCTGAGCCCCAATTTCAATATATCTTCCCAAGTTCTATTATCTGTCACCTTTCCACAGTGCTTTTTTGTGTGTGCAAGAGAATCACCATGTTTTCACGGGTCCAATTTCTTGAGATTTAATTCCTGGCTATTTACATGACCCTGAGCAAGGACTAATCCTGGCTGCTTCAATATTATGGGGAGGGGGAAGACTAATAGTACCAACTTCAACGGTTGTTGTGCAGATTACAAATCAATATATGTATACGTTCTTAGTAAATGCCCAATAAGTATTAGCTATTATTATGTACATCTTCTCTCTCATAATACTAAGAAACTTTGGGTTGCGACTTCAGGCTACCCATCACTGTGTCTCACCGTGGTGATGGAACATATGCCAGTGTTCAACACACGTATGTTGGCTAAACATATTTGTTTATGAAGTCCCATTCTGTCCCTTTCAGTTTCTTAGATAATACCCAAATACCCATAAAAGACTTCCGTTTATTGATAATCAAGGCAGCCTTCCCTCTTATGATGTAGATGGGATGATTAATTGGACTTGAAGCATATGAGAACCCAGATTCCCCATAAAAATACTTCCCTTTCTTGACAACTATCGGACTGGTAATCTATATTCATTCTCCAAAGGGTTGAAACATTGGTGGTAAGCAGACAGGAGCAGAGACATGGAGAGCAGATCCAGGGAAATTTACATTTTCAAGGGTCATTTCCTTGCATTTTCCTACAGTCGTGTTTACCATTCTCTTACAAATACTGAGGCCAGGCACTGTGGTTCACGCCTGTATTCCCAGCACTTTGGGTGGCCAAGGCGGGTGAATCAGCTGAAGTCATAAGTTTGAGACCAGCCTGGCCAACATGGCGAAACCCTGTCTCTATTAAAAATACAAAAATTAGCTGGGCATGGAGGCACATAACTTTAATCTCAGCTACTCAGGAGGCTAGGGCAGGAGAATCACTTGAACTCAGGAAGTGGAGGCTGCAGTGAACTGAGATCATACCACTGCATTCCATCCTGGGGGACAGAGCAAGACTTTGTCTCAAACAAAGAAACAAACAAAACAACAATAACAATAACAATAACAATAACAACAAACTTGAGTAATATCCATTCCTGAATAGGAGAAATTAGCAACTAATAAACTGTGTGCCTAACTAGGACCCTCAGCACTTTAAGGAAACTCTGTCCACCATTTGACTATGTGCCTTTAAGGAAATAGGATGCTGACTCTGAATTGTGCATTGAAATTCATTAAAAGGACTGGGTGTAGAATCAGAAAGTCAACATTCAGAAGCATATGGTATTTATTTAGGGGATTCTTAGACTCTGATGTGTAACATTAATCCAAGAACAGACAGAATGAAAAGTACCATTTCTCCAAATGGTATTCATGTCTAAATACCAGCTTTATAAAATACTGAATTACTCATAAACCTGGAATATGCATATTTTTTCAAGAATACCTATGTTTAGCATCTGAAGTTTCAAAAGAAAGGACATTTATAATGGATACATTTTGTTGCATCTGTGATTCCATGTATGTGTATGTTAGGTTAGAAAGACTTCAATTTTTACTAATACTAAAATTTTTATTTTGCATTGATAATTTCTGTGGTCCCATGTGAAAAAAAGAAGTGTCCTTAGCCTGGCCGTCGGCCTCTATTATTAACAATTATAGATAACAAAGTAGAAAAAAGAGCTACCATTTGCTGAACGTGATCTGTATTGTAATACTCAAAATAAGCCCACGAGGCAGGCATTGTTATTTCTGTGTACATGGTGAGGAAATGGAGGCTCAGCGTGGCTCCGTGGTTTGCAGAAGTCATGTCATTAGCTAGCAGCAGGGCCAAGACTCAAGTTGACATCTTTTTAATCACAAAGAGGCTTCACCTACAGCTAGTTCATAAATTTAGATTTACCAAGTTTTGCTTATAATAATTGCCGTACTTAGAAAAATGTACAGTTTTGTTACTTTCTAAGCATGTAAGTCTAATTTTTGATTCCCTGGCCAGGTGCTCAATACTGTGCCCTGCCTGCAGCCAACTACTAAACAGAGACAATTTATTAAAAGGGTTCTCCTGCAATAGCTTCCTGGGGACTCAGGTATAAATCTACCCAATCTACCAATTAGCCGATACATGTTTCTACCACGTGCTAGTAAGTCTACCCAATTAGCCTATGTGTATGTTTCCTGATGCTGGGCCCCCTTCTCTTTCCCTACTTTCTTCAATAATATTATGTTCTTAGAATGGTCCAGGGATGGGTACCCGAATCTTAGTCAAGGTAGCAAAAAAAGACATTTACAGGGAGGGTTTCCTACATTTGCTTAACACTGCTAATGGAGAGAGTGCCTTCTCTTCATTTCTTCAAAGATCCTTCTCATGAGTTAAAAATATCAACAGTTTAAATGCCCTGAGGAGAAAAGCAGTCAGAGTTGAGGACATATAATCCAGGTAAAAAATATATATATATAGTTGTGCACCTATGTTTATGGCCTCATTATTCACAATTGCCAAGAGGCAGAAGCAACCCAAGTGTCTGTCAAGAGATGAATGGATAAACAATATGTGATGTATATTTAATACATGCAACACAATCATTCAGCCTTAAAAAAGAAAGAAATTCTGACCTGTACTACAATATGGATTAAACCTTGGGGACATTACATTCATGAAATAAGTCAGTCACAAAATGATAAATATTGTTTGATTCCACTTATACTAGGTATCTAGAGACATCAAATTCATAGAAATAGAAAATAGAATGGGGGTTGCCAGAGACTAGTGGGAGGAAAAAGTGAGGAGTTATTGTTTAATGTGTTAGAGTTTCAGTTTTGCAAAATTAAAGTTTCTGGTGATTGTTCTACAACAATGCAAATATACTTACCATTACTGAACTGTATACCTAAAAATGACTAAGATGGGCACATTTTATGCTGTGTGTATTTAACAACAATATAAAAAAATAATGGTAAATGTATGAGAAATGTGGTTATGGGAAATTTGCAAGTTTTGAGTGTGTGAGGAATGAAGACATTTGGAGAATATAAAACAACAGAAAAGAATGGCACCAACTACTAATTTCCAAGCCCAAAATAATTTTCCACCTTACCCTGGTACCTATTCTTAATTCTCTGGTTTGAGGGCCAAGCAAGAAAAGAAACCTATCTAAACATTTAGGATTACACACCATTAATTGACATTAATTACATGGGTAATTTTCATAATTCTTTACACAATTTTTAAAAACTTAGACACATAGCTTTCTCTCAATTGAATTTCAATTAAACAAGTCAAATGGCTTTCTTTGAATTAACACTAAAGTACATTATTTAAATTGAGTATATTCTGCCATTGCAATGTTATTGCATTTATTTAGTATTTTATTGAAAAATATTTCAACAATATGATTGTTTCCTTCATATTTTATGAGATAAATATTTGCTAGCCTATTGTATAGACAACAAAGATATAGAATAGCATACTGGAATATAAATGCAACCAGAAATTTAGGTCTGGCTTTGAGTCATTAGCTCTACTTCCAGGTAACTATGAAAAGCAGGCTAAAATTTCCAGGCCTCAGTTTATCTTTCAGCAATATGAAAGAATTAGTCTAGGATGAGTGCAGTGGCTCACACTTGTAATCTCAGCACTTTGGGAGGCTGAGGCAGGAGAATCTCTTGAGGCCAGGAGTTCAAGAACAGCTTGGGCAAAATAGGAAGACCCTGTCTCTACAAATTTTCTTTTTTAATTAGTCAGGCATGGTGGTGTGCACCTGCAGTTCCAGCTACTTGGGAGGCTGGGGTGAAAGAATTGCTTGAGCCTGGGAGGTTGAGGTTACAGTGAGCTGTGATCATATCACTGCGCTCCAGCCTGGGTGACAGAGACCTTGTTTAAAAAAAAAACAAAAAAGTCTAAAGCAGGGTCGGCAAACTTTTTCTGAGGACAAAATAGCAAATATTTTAGTCCTTTTAGGCTTTGTGGGACGAAGCAAAATGAAAGATGATGATAGAAAAGAAATCTCTACTATTTTCTAAATACAAAATTCAAAATATAATAATTACTATTTTTTAATTCATGTTTACTAATCAGAGGAATGAAATTCCCTCTTCTGAAAAATATTTTGCTTAATTGGAATTCAAAGAGTTAGTATTCCTTATCATCAAATAATTGCAAACTTTCATTTGTAAAAACTATTCTTAGCTCATGAACCATACAACACCCAGCATTAAACTAGATTTGCTTCACGGACTATAGATTGCCCATCCCTGTTTAGGAATTAGATAATTTCAAAAGTCTTTTCTCACAATAAATGCCATGCTTCCAGAAAGTTTCTTCTCAGCCTCTGAGTATAATGTAGATTCTGATTATAATGTTGATCAGGGAAGAGAAAGGCTCTGGCTTAGGGTTTAAAGGAACAGGCTACTGTGGTGAGGACTGTCTGAAGGGGAACAAGGTGGGTGGGGAGACCACTTAGAACTCTACTGCTCTACTTTAGGTGAGATGTTAGAACTGGGTGAGCTAAAAACGTGCTCAGCATCTGCGAGGTGAGACAGACGGGGAGCAAGGATAGTTCCAGGGTTTTTGGTCTGATAAACTGAAAGCCTGGAACAGCCATTACTTAAGATGAGGAAGTCTAAGGGAAGAAGAGATTTGGGGGAGAATATCAAGAAACTTGGTTTTGGATGGGGTGCATTTGAGATGCAGATTGCACAGGCAGTTGGATGTTTAAATGTGGATTTGAAAGGAGAGGTAGAGGCTAGAAATGTAATTTTGGTAGTCATTCTGTTACAGATGTTATTTGAAGACATGAGCCTGAGTGAGAGATCATGGAGAAAATGAATGTAAATAAAAAGGGAAGAAGTCTGAAGATGGAGCCCTGAGACACTCCATTGTAAACTGGAAGATGAGGAGGAGCGGCAAAAGAGACCGAGAAGGGGCAGCCGGTGAAGATGGAGATAACCAGGAGAGTGTGCCATCTGAAGGCCAGGCAGCAAAGGGTTTCCAGGAGGAAAGAGAAATTAACGAGGTCAAATGCTGTATACGAGTTGAGTACCACTAGAATACCTTCTAGAGTATGTTCTAAAATTCTTACCAGTACTTAAAATCACCTACAAATTGATCTCCTTTACGTCTATGCCTTTATCTCCTAATATCCCCTCGCTTCCTTAATATGGTCTCTCCCCAGTTTTCCTCTCCAGCTTTCATCTGCTACCTCACTCTTTCCCTCATTCAGTATCCCCTTTTCCAGCTGTTAATATATTGTCCTATCTGTTGTTCCCACTGCCTAAATGTTCCTTTTGCTTCATGATTACTGTCTATCACTACAGTTTCTTTTCATGACCACTAAATCTACAATACTAACTTCATTCATGTTATTTCCACCTCCTTCCATTCACTCTTTATCTCAACACTTTGCTCTTTCACTTTATATAATTTTCGGCATCACAAAATGTTCAGTTCATTGTTTTTCATCCCACATAACAACAAGGATGCAGACTGTCTTGTCCTCTGCACTGTGTCAGGCTAGATCGAGGAGTGCTATAGTATGCATTCAATGAATATTTACTGAATAAGCTAATTAATCTATATTTCAAAAATGTAACACAATTGTATATAAAACATACCCAAACACTGGTAAATCATTCCAAATTGAGATGTACAGAGGAAGAAATCCGAGAGGAATTTTTATTTGATGATGTCGGAAAGTATTTTTTTCAAGCATTTTTCAATTTACATGTTGTTTAATTGAAAAATATTTTCCAATCCATTTAAGCATTTGGCAATCCATTTGAGACATATTCATCTATCTTATTTCCCTCTATCTATCCATCTATCCTATGTCCTAGCTATCCTACATCCATCTATCCTATATCCATCTATCCTATCTATCCATCTATCTTATGTCCCTCAAATACAACCTTGCATTCACCTAAAATGGTGCTATATAACTTCATGTTACCTTTCATAGTTCCAGGAATCTGTAAAAGTCATAGTCTCATCTTTATACACTAGGTCTAGTGTATAGTGGACACACCTTGACTGTTTATTGAAAAGATGTTTAAATAAATGAATATTGAAATATTTAATTAAGAGCTGCTGCTGAGGAACAGAAAACCAAACACCACATGTTCTCACTTAAAAGTGGGATCTGAACGATGAAAACACATGGACACATGGGGGGAACAACACACACTGGGGCCTGTTGGGGGGTGGGAGGGAGAGCATAAGGAAGAACAGCTAATGAGTGCTGGGCTTAGTACTTGGATGATGGGTTGATCTGTGCAGAAAACCACCATGCCACACGTTTCCCTATGTAATAAACCTGGACATCTTGCACATGAACCCTGGAACTCAAAATAAAAATTGGCTTAAAAAAAAAAAAAAAAAGAGTAGCTGCTGAGTAGTCAAGTAAAATTTTCTTACTCATTCATCTCCTACCATCCTTCTCAATAGAGTTGTTTCCTACAAGTCCAAATGAACACAACTTATCATTAGAAGCTCTTTTTAAAAAATCACTCCAATGAAATTCAGGGGATGACTAGAAATGGGGTAGGGGCAGGCTTTGTGTTTGATAATTTGGTGTGCTCTTTCATCTTCCCTCTGCAGTCTTACGCTCATTGTTTGTTGCTGCTAAAGCAGTAAATGTTGTTTGTCTTCTTTGCAAAAGCAAGGATAGGAAACTTTGAAGTGTTTTCTGTTGCTTAATGTCACCTACTGTTCCTGTCAGCAAACTGAGATAAACCTTGATGGACTGAGGTGTCTGGTCTAATTCCTTTATTGACACACAGTCCCGTCTTCAAACACCAGTGTAAATGAGTAAGTACTGAGATAGTAATGTGTCAGTAATAGGCTGCCAGATAAATGCCATTGTTTACGTACTGATCCCCGCTTCCTAAGGCCCAAACAGCTCAAAAATCTTACAAATTAGCACCTCACTGAGATCAAAGAATTGTCTTTTCTTTCTGCAATTACCTACTTGGAGAGCAGTTCAAGCAGATGAGATGAGTTTAAGCTGTCTCTCTCTAGCTCAAATCTTTCTTTAAAGAGAACAAATGGTGGAATTATATGCTGTTTCAGGAAAAGGCAGTTAAGAATAAGAGATTTTACTTTATTTTGCCATTTAAGAACAAGGGGATTTTGTATTTTAATTTTTATGTTAATCCACCAATCAATCCCCACCATAATTCTTTTACTGAAAATTCAGTGGAAAGAGCCATGTTCATCCTTAACAACCAGTCTTTTGGGATCAGATTTAATTGCAAATTACAAAAAGAAAAATAGTTTTGAATTCAGTGACACCAGAGTACCCACATTTCAAACAGAAAGTATGAGAAAAATAAATACTTTCTGGAGTAAAAATTTAGAAAACAAATCTTCTAATTTTATTTTTGGCATATCTTAAACAGAAAAGTACACCATTAGTCTGGCTTAATTAAAAAAAAAAAGGCATAATTTTACAACTATCCTTGTTTACTAAGTTGTTTGCCCTGAAGCACATTCCAGCTCCATTAGCCTGTATCCAAATGGCATTGTTTTATTTAAAGATATTGAGAAATGAGAGGATAGAAGGATGTGACTTGAGTTCACACTATTTAGTAATCGTCTTTCATATTAGTCATACAACCTAGAAACAAGAAACCAAGTGTTCAAACCTTATAATGGCTTAGGACAGTATTGGCTTCTTTATAAGAAAGACAAAATTCTTTCTTGGTGGCAGGCTTTATGTTTTATGCAAACGAATAAAATCTACTTTCAAATTCCAGTGTTATATTTTGTGTTAGTCAAAGCCTTGACTCCTATGGATAAGTGAATGGTTTAAAGAAATAAAAATTGACCTAAAAAGTAATTATCTGCAATAAGTTAGAATCCTTTTCCCCTATATATGCTTTACCTCACTTACTCACATCCATGGTTTTTAAAGGGGCATTAAATGCCTTATGCCAAAGAGTTCATGTAAATAAATGTGAACTAAATGCAAATTTTAATATAATTTGTCTCATTTTCCTAAAGCTGATTCTTGCATTAAACATTCTAGTATCTTTGGAATCAGCCAGGGCTAGAATAGGAGCCCTCCCTCGGGATGCTGTGACCTCCAAGTTTGAAGACTGCTGATAACTCCAATCTACAAAGACTGGCTATGGCACTGCCTACATTGAGACAATTCCAGTGGAACTCTGATAATTATCTTAAAACCAGGAGACTTCTTCAGCAGCCCTTGAAATATATTCAAATACGTGATTACATTTATGTCCTTAATATCACTCTTAGTTTCTGACCTTAAAGTAAGCCAGTGCAGGTTAATTAAATGCCAGAGTAACTTCTCAGAGGGTGTATATTCGGTGTGAAAATTTTTCAACAAAGAAATGTCAACTTGTGGCCACAACAGCAACTAGTAAAATAACTATTTTTACTGTCTTATCTATTAATGAAGAGGATATTACATAATAGAGATAAAAGAGGATAGTATTTGAAAGAGGAACACCTAGAAGGACTTGAGTCTCAACCTTGCTTCTTTTACTCTAACTGACTAAGACAAGTCATTTAAACTAATAGAGCCTCAATTTTCTCATATCTAATGTAATATAACAGTTCACGACCTTTTACATCCTAGAGTTACCATGAAGATCGAATCACAATGAAACATATTTATATGTCTGCTGATAGAACTTTTGTCAGAGAGGGTAGTCTATTTTATGTCAACTGAGCTTAAATAAAATCTGTGCTAGCAACTGAATTACACTAATGAGTAAATAGTTACAGAGGAAGCCTGCTTTATCAATCTATATAAAGAAGAAAGTCATTGAGTATGGAGGGGAGATTCTCCTTTCATATTGACACTCATTCTTACTTTCTGCAAAATAGAGAGCCAGAATTCCTGGCTAGTCTGCCAGGAATTCTCAAACTTCAATTCTGGCCTGGAAATTGGACAGAAGGGGTCCAAGGACGCATGAACTGAGAGTGCCAGTGAATGTCTCAATGTAGACTGTGGCATCAGTGGTTAATTTGCAAAATTACCTCCCCATTCAGACTGCAGGCAGTTACATGTCAACCAGAATAAACTTCGACCCTTAATCTTCAGCCTCAACCTAGTAATAATATCTCCAAGATTAATAAGCCGTGTAGCGGACATTTCCACCTTCCTTTTTTTTTTTTTTCTGTTGTTGTTGTTGTTGTTGTTGCTGTTGAGACAGAGTCTTGCTCTGTTGCCCAGGCTGGAGTGCAGTGGCATGATCTCGGCTCACTGCAACCTCTGCCTCCTGGGTTAAAGTGATTCTCCTTCCTCAGCCTCCCAAGTAGCTGGGACTATAGGTGCATGCCTTCATGCTCAGCTAATTTTTTGTATTTTTAGTAGATATCAGTTTTCACCATGGTAGCCAGGATGATCTCGATCTGACCTCATGATCCTCCCACCTTGACCTCCCAAAGTGTTAGGATTACAAATGAGCCAACATGCCCGGCCCCACCTTCCTTTTTTATTATGACTACTAGGAAAATATAACAAAGTTCCTATGCTTTTTTATTTTATCCCTTTTGGTCTCTCTTAACAAAAATTACAGTTGTATGTAAATTTTAGTATAGGACAATGTTCACCTCTCAGTACTTACAGTGATAATAGAGGAAGAGGAAGGAAGGTAAAACTTTCGATATGATTCCATAAATGAGCAACCTGGGACACCCTTGTATGAGTACAGCGCTTACACAAGCGCCTGAACACAGGGCTGCCAGGCTGGGTGTGTGTGTGTCAAACGCTGCCAGAGCTCTGAAAGCACCTGTTGTGAAAAGCTGGAAAAAGGTCCTGGCAACCAAAACTCATGTTGATTTTTGTCACCTTTTTGAGCAAATATCCTTTGCAGATCAATAGTCTATTGGTTTATTTTTACAAATGTTTTCATTTGAATTTTCCTTCCTCCCAATGTAGTTTCAAAAAACTAGTTCATTTGAAAAATGATCCTTTTCATGGAGTGAAAGAATACAATACGCAGAGTGGTTCCATGCTCAGGTTCCAAGATGCAAATTTTCTTCTTTTTCTGCAAGTCTCATATTCAATTAATAGCCTGAGATTATAAAAGATCCAGTCTCAATTGCAGATTCAGGTATTGCCAACACAACATAAAGCAGCATTAAAATTCATGTCATTCTATAACGGTACTGGAAAACATTTTCCAAAATGTACTTTTTTGGGTTACTTTAAAATTTGTAATTTAAAATTTAACTATTAAAAATGTATTTTATAGTCAGAATAGCAGGAAATTTGCTCTTTATAAGTACTGAGGGATCATCATTAAATAAAATTTATAGCAAATGTGCTATAGCAGTGTTCTATAAGAGATTTCCAGAGTTACTGACCTGAGAAAGGGAAGGGAAATGCATGTATGAATGCAAAGAATTCTGTTTTTTTCCAGCAGGGTACTGAAAACTCATCCTTCTTCATGAGGGAAGGCAAACAACTCTCTCTCTGGTCTCTTTTCTGCTGTGATTCATTTTTTGGTCTAAGTTATTTCCCAAACCAAGAGTAGACTCCCTCCTGCGTCTCTGTTGACTTACCTGGCTGCCAACAAAGGAAGGCTACTAGTTTCTTGGAATTCATATAATTATATTTCTGTGGGCACTCATAAAGAGCCATCAGCTCTGTCCTTGCACACTGCACTTCTAGACTTGCCTCCCCCCGGGGGTGGTAATAACTGAAAAGAAAACATTTCTCAACCTACTCCAGTACTTTATAAATCAAACTTTACCCTTTCAACTAACACTCAGATTTCATCTTATTTGTTAATATAACTGCCAAAGTAAATCAACTCTAATTTTACTTCTTTATTTACCTCCTATATAATGGCAAATCATACTTTTCATATTAAAATTTTAGCTAATAATATGTCACCTACCATTTGCACCTCCACACGATGCTAGAGAATTAAGTTGGGAAAGTCAGACTTCCAATGCTCTTGAGTCAAATAAGTCTGGACCAAAGATTTAACCAGAAGGCTCCCTCAGTGCTGCTAAATATTTATGTATGTATGTAATACTTCTTTGTAAAGAGAACTTGAGGTAGTTTCCAGAAATATATACATATCAATGGAAGAAAAACAGACCAACCTCTGGAAACTAAAGCAAGAAGAAAGATAGGTTGGAAAAACACACATATTAGGCTGGGCGCGGTGGCTCACGCCTGTAATCCCAGCACTTTGGGAGGCTGAGGCGGGTGGATCCACGAGGTCAAGAGATCGAGACCATCCTGGTCAACATGGTGAAACCCCGTCTCTACTAAAAATACAAAAAATTAGCTGGGCATGGTGGCGCGTGCCTGTAATCCCAGCTACTCAGGAGGCTGAGGCAGGAGAATTGCCTGAACCCAGGAGGCGGAGGTTGCTGTGAGCCGAGATCGTGCCATTGCACTCCAGCCTGGGTAACAAGAGCGAAGCTCCGTCTCAAAAAAAAAAAAAAAAAAAAAAAACATACATATTAAAACAGTAATATTGGTGCCCACCATGCTGGTCTTAGGGTCCTGATAGGTTTCTATATGTTGGTGGTAATTTTGAAACAGGCTATCCTAATAATGCGGGCAAATATAGTTTGAAAGCACAATTAGTCATGAGACTAGCCATGTTGCTGGCCAAAATCACACTGCTTTGAGAGACAGTACAGTTGTTCCTGCTCCTGTGATGCATGAGGAATTTTTCCCATAGTTCCTCATGAAATGGGCACTGAGTGATTAGTAGCTGTTAGTAAGAATCAAGATATCTGGGAAGAAGAGGGAAAAATGACAGTATTGCAGAATTTGAGAGAATAGATTCTTTGCCTTTATAATATTTAATGCAAGCTCCTAGTGATTAATGAGTTTGAAATGCCTGGTCATCTACATATGTGTGCTTGATTCCAGGAGAGATGCAGTCTGGCAGTTTGTATAGCAGCTAAGTTCACGGAATGGAGTCTGCTTCCTAAGGCCCTGAGAAGCCTTTATTGCAAATTCAGGAGAGTAACACCCTGTGTAGCAAGCAGTCAGGATCACTACTTATTATTGACAAGTTTTCCAAAATTCTCATCAAATAGGAGTCCCAAAATGTCAATTTCTGGAAATATCAATGCTTAATGCTTCCCCATTCACAAAGTATAGAGAAGGTGCTGGAAACCTGGGGACAGAGAGGAGACTTGTGCCACATTTTAGAGAGTGGCACTTTGGAACTTAGGGATACAGAAGTCTGATATGAGTACAGCCATTTGGCTATCACTTGTCTTATTTACAAGAGAGGAATTAACTTCATAGCATCCTTATTGCTAGAAAAGGGGACTTACTGAGTACCATCTATGTGCAAGCTAATAGGTGAACACTAATATGTTTTTCAAAAGCAGATGGAAGTTTCCAGAGTCCTAGAGTTTATATAATTAAGGGCAAAGAGAGGCTTTAAGAAAATTATAAATATAAAATTATGTATAAGACTGTGCATGTAGCCCATGCAGAAGAGGTAAAGTGCAAGCTTTGGTAATTTCACAGAAAATATATCTATGATGGTTTTCTCCTATAATCTTTAGACAAACCAATGATTTTAGCAAAACTCTCTCCATGTGACACAGGACAAAACTAAGATCCAATTTTTGTGGTTGCCAAATTTTACAAATAAAAATAGAGGAGTCTCAGTTAAATTTGAATTTCTAATATACAACAAGTAATTTTTAATGTAAATATGCTCCCAATATTTTTTATGTTAAAAAATCACCTATCGGGATCTGGAATTTAAATTTAAACTGATGTTCTGTATTTTATCTAGTAACCCTACCAATATTATACAGCCTAGTTTTTAACCCAGATTTGTTGGATACAGAGTTTGAATATATTTCATTTCTTCCCTGTTAAAACTCACACATGCTTAATAATTACTAAGCATAGTCATTTTCCTCTTAAAAATATTTGCATTAAATGTTTATTAAATAATGGAAAGTATATATACTCTAGTTCTTAAAAACTTAACTTTAAATTATCCAAGCAATAATAGTTACTGCAGAAAAAATTTAAATACAAACAAAAAAGGCAAGCAACCCTTATAATCCTCTTTCATAGATAACTTCTTTTTGTCATTTAGTTTATATATCCTTCTGACTTTCTTATGCAAATAGCTACATATTGCTTTTTAAAAATTAGTGTTATATGTCATTTTAAATACAAAGTGACTTAAAAAAACACAACTTTATTTTCTTTGTGCTGGGCCTTGTATGTGATGATAGAGATTTGGCAATCAATTATCAGGATTTGGATGAAAAAAATCTGCAAGTAGAATACCAGATGTGAAAGCTTCCCACAGAAATTCTTCTTCTTTTGAAGTGTGAGATTAATGATCTATATCAGATGGTTGACCGTTTTGCAGTTAGACCTAATGTGAAAACATTTCAGATGGCTACCGGATGATACAGGTATGGCTGATTAAAAAAAAAAAACCCTCAGAATTAAGATAAATTGGCTTGGTTCTTATTCTCTCTTAGAGAAATGTCTCTTGACTGATTATTTGAGTTCTTATTGCATATTTAAAATAAATCAGCGGGATGATATGTCAAATTTCTCTACCAGAATTGTCACCTAATATATATAAAGTAGATACTAGGTTTTCTTTCAGAGGAGAGGGAAAATAGAGAAAAACAGATAACTTGTCATGAATGTAAAACTTCAGAGTGAAGTAAGAGAAGCATACATCCAGCTTTTTACAAGCAAAACTTTTTTCTTCTGTAGAACAAGCCTATATTAAGCAAAATCAGTGACTCAGTTCTTTGCCTGAATGCAGAATTTAGGGCTGTGTTCTACATGAAGCAAAAGGAAGTGTTAAATAAATTACTGAAAAAATGTGTTTCTGGCCGGGCGCAGTGGCTCAAGCCTGTAATCCCAGCACTTTGGGAGGCCGAGGCGGGTGGATCACGAGGTCAAGAGATCGAGACCATCCTGGTCAACATGGTGAAACCCCGTCTCTACTAATACAAAAAATTAGCTGGGCATGGTGGCGCGTGCCTGTAATCCCAGCTACTCAGGAGGCTGAGGCAGGAGAATTGCCTGAACCCAGGAGGCGGAGGTTGCGGTGAGCCGAGATCGCGCCATTGCACTCCAGCCTGGGTAACAAGAGCGAAACTCCGCCTCAAAAAAAAAAAAAAATGTGTTTCTATACCTGCATTATTTTGGTTGGCTCTTCAGAGTTAACTTAGGTTTCTTGAGAATTTTCTGGGAATTTTAACTGAGTATGCCTGGTCAAAGTAGAATAGTGTACATACTCACCTGTGATAGTCCCTAAAGATAACCTATCCTTGACTCCATCTCTGACTTCCATCTTTGGAACCAATACCTATTGTTACCAGGAGGAGGGATCAGATGGTAATATCTACAATTAACAGATATTCCACAGTCAATTCCTTAACAGAATAGAGAAAAAGAAGTGCTGGTCTGGGACCCTGGAGACTTGAAATCCAGTCACAAATCTAACGTCAACACACAAGTTGGCAAGTTGACACAACGCCAACTTGTACAATTTACCTATTCTTGTCTTGGCACAGTGGCTCACGCCTGTAATCCCAGCACTTTGGGAGGCCAAGGAGGGTGGATCATCTGAGGTCAAGAGTTCAAGACCAGCCTGGTCAAGACAGCAAAACCCTGTCTCTACTAAAAAATACAAAAATTAGCTGGGCATGGTGGTGTATGCTTGTAATCCCAGTTCCTGGAGAGGCTAAGACACAAGAATCCCTGGAACACAGGAGGTGGAGATTGCAGTGAGCCAAGATCATGTCACTGCTCTCCAGCCTGGGAAATAGAGGAAGACTCTATCTCAAAAACAAAAACAAACAAACAAACAAAAAAGGAACACCAAAACTTACCCATTATTTATCATAGTATCCTCAACTACAAGATAAGATTTTGTTGATTCTTTGAGCTCACTCTCAGGATTATCAGTTCTAATTATAATTATTTCAAAGGTTTTCTTTCTTTTTTTTTAATCTTCTTGTAAGTTCTAAATGCATATTTCAATTTGAAAATTTACTGTGCATCTCTCCTCTGCTGAAAATGTGCTACTGAGTTTATAAACAGATACCTGTTTGGAAAATAGATGACCATTACGTCAAACTCCTACAGCTGTTTTGAAGATTGAAAAGAAAACTATTTGCCACTTGTGTAAAATCAATAAATAAATTTGTATATCTTTGTATATATATTAAACATATCTTGTCAACAAATATATGTATCTGTGTATATAGATAAATGTATGTATATCTATATACACATATACAGATTTGCCACTTGTGTAAAATCAATAAATATATTTGTATATCTTTGCATATATATTACATAAACATACCTTAACAATAAATAAATGTATCTGTGTATATAGATAAATATATGTATATCTATATACACACATACAGATAAAGATATAGTTATAGTAACACATGGATTGAAAATGATCTGAATGAATGTCAACCAAATTCTTACTAGTTCAGTGCTTCTCCATTTATCTGAAGAGCCAAGTTTTTTAAAAATTATTCTTATTATTTCTAATTCCTTGGTGACAAAAAAATACAACTAAAACATCAAGTTGCTATTAAATTTTCTAACTTTAATGACTCACATTTTATGTGCATTCTCTGTTTACTTATCTCCTAGTAAACCAGTAATGGAAACAGATCACAATAGGTCTATGCACCAAGTTTTATGTAGAATAGCACTAGGGCATGAGATTACATGAAATTTTCATTTTTTAAATATTTTATGTGCTTTGATTTCAATGTAGATATTATATTTAGAATTGAAGATTAAAAATTAACATTAAATAAAAATACATATATGAGTAGGATAATGGCTCAATTATAATTCAATTATTAATCCAAGTTATCTCAGGGTAAAATTAAACAGAAGATATTTCTTTCCTTTTTGGAAGGGGATTATTCATACTTTTTAATATTTCATAATCATTGGGTATGTATTACACATATGAGAAAAAACAGCTTCCATTACAACATGAGCAAAGGGCAATGTAAGGTTATCACCAAATTGGGTTAACACAACTGGTTCACTTTCATTTACACAAACCATTCTTTTTTTTTGGTGGAGTTTCACTTTTGTTGCCCAGGCTGGAGTACAATTGCGTGGTTTCAGTTCACAGGCAACTCCCCTTCCTGGGTTCAAGTGATTCTCCTGCCTCAGCCTACCAAGTAGATGAGATTACAGGCATGTGCCACCACGTCCAGCTAATTTTTTGTATTTTTAGTAGAGACAGGCTTTCAAGCTGGTCTTGAACTCCTGACCTCAGGTGATCCACCCACCTCAGCCTCCCAAAGTGCTGCGATTACAAGTGTCAGCCACCGAGCCCGGCCTACATAAACCATTCTTTTGATGGAATATCAGAAGGGAGAAATTTTGTGTGTTTGTAGTCCATTCCAGTTCTGGCTCTGTGCAAATTCTAATAAAAATGAAATGTAATTGATACTAAAAAATAGCATTCATCAATTTTAATTCATCAGTCAATACATATTTAAATAGCAAATTGCTACTAAAATTTCTAACTTTAACAACTCACTTATTATGCTTATTCTCTCTTATCTCCTGGTAGACCAGTAAACACTCTGCTAGGTTCACAAATTCTTCAGGGAGTCATCCTTGTATGGTTCTTTAGCAATAGCTGGCCCACTACTTCCAAGTCAACTGATATTGGCATTCAAAGTGTTTTATTTTTCCAGCTAACAGTTGGATATTCATTTATTCATTTACTGAATGTTTAATGAGTATAGTGTTATGAATCGGGCACTACACTATTTCCTGAGGATAAAATGTGGAAGAAGGAGACACAGTC
The DNA here is from genome assembly GCF_030222135.1 of Aotus nancymaae. NCBI lineage: Eukaryota > Metazoa > Chordata > Mammalia > Primates > Aotidae > Aotus > Aotus nancymaae. Next base: position 45,042,398 of record NW_026988421.1, on the reverse strand, counting down.
CCTGTCCTCCTGGAGCTTTTACCCTGATACAAAAGGCTGATACTGAACAAGTGATTACATGTTCTGTCAGCAATGTGGAGACTAGATGGGGAAGAGAGCAAGAAGGGTGTGGAAGACTACTTGAAAGAGTATTTTTATTGTATTTTTGCTAGCATGAGCCAGCTATCCAGATATTAGCATGATTCATTTCCCCAGAGGGTCTATTTTATAATACACAAAGGAGTCACAAGGACATCCCTAATTGACCTCGGATGTTTTTTAATTAAAAAGAAATTTCACTAGTTTACATGGAAAGCAACCGAGAAAGGTTAGGAGAAAATAAAACAGCCCCTAAAAGGATACCCTAGGTCATACAATATCACACAGGAGATTCTACTGTAGTTGCATCTTTAAAGAACTGAAGTGGATATGCAGGCATCTCAGCAACTTCTATTATTATTTCAGGGTAGAAATATACTAACCAACCTACCAGTTCTAAATTTAATTATATGTGTTTGTTGATTTTTGTTTTGGGAGAAGCCAGAGGAGTGTTAGGTCAGCTGATAGATAGATGAAGTCTGTAATTCAATTTCTTTGTGAAGGGCCTTCTCCCCATAAATATGAGTGCCAATTTATTCTGATTTCTGTTATTTTACAAATTCAATGTGGAGAACATAATAACTAACATGTTCTGTGCAATTGCTATATGATGACAGTAAAGCACTGTGCTAAATATGATGTAAGCGGATCTCTTAATCTGCTCTGAGTTATGAAAGGGGTGCTATTTTTATTCCCATTTTTCAGATGAGGAAATTGAGATATTAACAAAGTAACTTGTCCAAGGTAACAGAAAAACTCAATGACACAGCCAACCTCACAGCCAAGCAGTTTGAGGGTAGAACTTTCCACTACACCACTACATCCATGACATCATCAGAGGCATCACCAAAGGCCTCATGACCATGACTGTAATCTATTTTAAGATTTTCTTTGTAAATTAGGTCCATTCTGCAGAACAAATTTCGTGTCTTTTTATATTGGGAATTGAACCTACCAGTTTGAAGGTATTAAATAAATGTTAAATAATAGTCATAATAAAAAATAAGGAAGCCCCAGATGCTCTGTGATCAAAAGGAATTTGAGTTATTATGCATTGAGATACTTTAGCATGGTCTTCACAAAACAGCAACACATGAGCTCCGGTGCAGCCACATTAGCCACAGAGTGGCTGTGATTAGGGTTTTTCCCTTTACAAGAGAAAGACTTTACCTCCGCATAGCACCAGCTACAGCTGCCTTACTTAGCTATTGTTCTTCTCTTTTATTCAGAGGCAACCTATGTGTGAAGTAGCTACTTACACTGTACAGCCCCTACCACACACAGGTCTACTACATAAGAAATCACCTACTGTTGCCATGTGAGGCTTGTATTGTTTAGCTCAAACCAATAATTGTACCGCTTCAGAGATGACATGACAACATGCCAACTCCAGGCCAATACTGATCAAACTGACTCTGAAAACGGTTTACTGTTCTATCAGCATGTTTCCTCTGGATTTTTATACAGCTACCAAATCATTCTCATGAAAAAATAAACAGAAATAAAAAAATAATGAGGGCAGGATCATCCAGGGCTCACTATTCCCTGTGATTTTGGAGACATCCACTTGCTGTTCCACGGAAGTAGGTGCTGTTATTTCTACCTTTCCCAGTGAATTAAATAATCTTGGGGCACCGGTTATCTGTGTATCCACAGAGGAAGGTGCTACCCACTGGCACCTGTAACCTCATCACATGCTATTTTCTTAGGCAAAAAGAAATGACTATAAGTAACAGATGGGTCAGTTTCCAGTTTCCACTTTGAGTCCACACAATTTTCTGTGACCCAGGATCAGAACAATGGTTCAAAATGCCTTCTCTCTTCTTTATCTTTTTTTAAAAATGAGAATACATTAATTAAATAATTCTCATCTAACTTATTAGTTGTTTAGGAATTTGAAAACCAAATTGCCAAATATTGTCTTAATCCTGAAACAGATTTAAAGGTGTATTTTCATTCATTCATTTACTCAACAATTATCTATACTGAGGATTGACTGCATATAAAAATGCCACCATGTCCCAGGGAAAGAGAAAGAAGAAAGCCACCTAAATAAGCCTTCCTAACCAATTCTGGATCTTCAAACCCCGTGTAGGATACAGACATGTCAATAACCATAATATTAGATATAGTATAAGTTCTATAATAAAAGATGAAGATGCCATCAGAATAAAATATAGGTGGATCAGGAAATATTAAGCTGTAAATAAAAATCCAACTAAAGCTGGTAAAAAAAAAAAAAAAAAAATGTACTGGCTTCCTTGACCATAAAGTCCAAATGCCAAATAGTTGCAGGCTAGGTATCATTCAGAAGTCTAAATGTCTCCCCCAGTGGCTGTCAGGTCCTGGGGTCCAGGTCCAGACCATGCTGAAGTTTGAGGGTAGTGGGTAGATGAGTAGAAAAAACACTCAGGTGGTTTTATTCAGTAGCAGCTCTCATCAACAGCTTAGTCACACTAGCTATCTCACACCCCCTGCCCTGTCTCACTGCTTGAGCCCATGGCTCCACAGCTGTGCGGCCAGCTCTCTCTTGCCTTTAGAGTCAGCAGCTTAACTCTCTCTGGGCACAACCAAGCTGAGCTGTGTCCTGACTCACTCCCGTCTGTCTGCAAGACAGAGAGCTTTGGCTCTCTCTTTCTTTTTCTCTGGGCACCATCACAACCGCCATGTCAAGCCATGTTGAGCCAAGCCAAGCCCCAAGAATCCCTGTACAGTGTTAGCAGGGCAATTATACCTTTTACATGCAATAGTGGCTCAGAACCAAGTATGAATGTACTCAAACAGATTATATAACAAGTGGAGGTGTGCACCTATCCACCAAACTCGCTGAGTCATGCAGGCCTGAATATCTGCCTCGGCCTATTCCTTGACCAAAGCATATCCGGTGCCTTACACTACCCTGATCCCTGTGATTTTGCCTTTTGGTAGCAACATGGCTATAATTGTTCCACAGCTCACGCATTCTTACTCTGCCATCTAGGAAAGAAGAAGACATTCCAGCAAAACCTTTCATCTCTTGACCATGATTGTCTTTAGCATTCAATCCCAAATCAAGCACTTTGACCAGGAATTTGGGCATTTTAATTGGCTTAAGCTGATCAGGGCTCACCCTTGGGTTAGGAAACAGATCAAGGCTACTAAAACTACATGGCTGAGAATGGAAGGGGTGGCTTCCCAAATAAAATCGGGATTGTGTTGTTCATAAAAGAGAGAGGGAATACTGGATGGTAGGAAACAGTTCTAGAGGGGTTAGGGGAGGGAAAGGGCATGAAATAAGGTTCCCTAGAAACCCTGCTTAACAAGGGTCTTAATTGGAAGGTAAGAATCATCTATGATTGAAGATATAAAGCAGGTAACTTTAGTCTACAATCCCTGTTGGAGGGCCACTCACCCTCCTCTAATCACTTCTCTACTTAAAAATACCACAGTTACCAAGAAGGCCTCTAGTACTGCAGCTCCCTAGAAGGCCACTAGTACTGCCCCTAGGAGTTCCACAGATTCATCATCTCCTCTTCAACTGCCTCCCAGCTATCAGTTGATGGCCACAGCTTTTGTTAAGGTAGGGACAGTGACTCAGTTATGGCCATAAGAGAAATAATTTTCAAGGGTATTCTAGTAAGGTAGACATAGCTAGCAGAATCATCCTTCTCCAGAACTATGATTGGACTTTACTAGCAATTTCCTCATTGAAAATCATTCAGCTTAAGTATACAGACATATGAATGCAGATAAAACTACCATTTAATGAGAATTTCCTGCAAAGGAGGAAGTGGCCATTGTTTTATGTACATTATATATGATTGTCTGATACAAGAAACCTATGAGATGAGTTCTATTCTTATTCCTATTTTACAGATAGGAAAGTTGAGGCTTAAAGAAAATAAGCCCTGTGTGCAAGCCTGGAGAGTATGTGGTGAAAATGGAATTTGAATTTAAAGGTTTCTGATACTAAATCTTAAGTTCTAAATTATTACACATTATAAGGCCTCTAAATTTGATAAGCTGGACATTCCTGTATTGTATCTAATTCATAAAGTGAGATACACTTGTTTTGTGTGGATCAGACACACAAAATGCCAAAGGAGATTCTGTAATCTTTGTTTTCCAAAGGTTTAAATTTTCAATATGCTCAATTTTCTACAGTAACAAGGGAAATTATGATGTAAAAATATGGTCATGAAAGAAATTATTTGTATTTTTCTTTGGAGTGCTTGATGTTTTTTCCTCTCCACATACTCTCATATACATATATCATATTAACTAATTAGCCTAAAGATGTTTGGATTCATTAGTAACAAAATAAACTTCTATTTACCGAATATAGTACCTACCTTAAAATGACAGATAAACATTTTTCATGAATAGCTAATAATTCAAAGATAAACCAGCATAATCAGTTTATCATGTCGCTATAAACGAGGGGCTAAGTCTCCCTGATTCTAATCAAAATCTAATTCTTTCTGGATGGGAAACTGGCAGTATTATTTAACCTCACTAAACATCAGTCTCCTCATCTGTATAATGGCAATAATAGTGGTGCATTCTTTATGATGAAGTAACATATGTTAAGTGCTTGGTATTGTGCCTGGCTCATCGTAAGCAGCAAGTTAAATGCTAGCTATCTTTATTGAAGATATTCAACAGTTCAGCTATTGAATCAACTTTCTGTCTTTCTCCTCTCATTTCACCCTCCCATGTGTAAGTTCACCAAAAAGTAGCAATAATTCTATAATTCTTTAGTATTTCTACAAGACAACTGATACTAATCCTTGCTTATAACCCTTCAAGCTATGGTAATATTTTACTTGCTGAGGCAAGGTAATTTCCAAAGCAATAATTTCTATCTTATTTGAGCCTGTCAAACCTACCCAATATATTATTTTCCTTGATCCTATTTAATAGTGTCTTGATAGCATTAAATCATTCTGATTTCATGAAGTTAAAGAGTTTATGACTTCCCTCTACCAAAATATTACCCCTTCAAAAACAAAAAAAAGAATAAAATAAAAAATAATCCTGGATTAGTGAATAGATTCATCAGCAAACTGTCTTTCTACACAGAAAGCAAGCAAAGACATAGTCCAGAATGTTTTTCCCCTCCGAAGACATCTGGCAAGGACTGGAGACATTTTGGGTTGTCACAAATGTGTGTCTGGGCGAGTACTACTGGCATCCAGTGTGTAGAAGCCAGAGATACTGCTAAATGTCCTGCGATGCAAAGGATAGCTCCTAACAATAAAAAATTACCAGGCATGATGGCTCATGCCTGTAATCCCAGCACTTTGGAAGGCTGAGGCAGGTAGATCACCTGAGGTCAGGAGTTCAAGACCAGCCTGACCAACACGGTGAAACCCCATCTCTACTAAAAAAAATTACAAAAATAAGCCAGGCGTGGTGACACATGCCTGTAATCCCAGCTACTTGGGAGGCTGAGGCAGGAGAATTGCTTGAACCCAGAGGTTGCAGTGAGGTTGCAGTGAGCCGAGATCATGCCATTGTACTCCAGCCTGGGCAACAAGAGCAAAACTAGGTCACAAAATTTTTTAAATAAAAAATAAAATTATCAGGACCAGATGTCAGTGGTGCCAATATTGAGTAACTCTAGTCTGGACATATTACCATTGAAGTTACAGACATATTAACTTGGAGCCTGTTTAAAAAAAAAAGAAAGATTGGTAGCTCCACCCCAGCACAACTTCCAAGTTGATCATATTTAGTTGGAAATATATTATTATAATGGCCAGAATTTTCTTTTTTTCTTCCTACCTTCTTCTTAAGGATATAAAATTAGATCTGAACTAATTTAGTGGCCTGGAGAAAACCAGGCTCAGACAATTTTGGAAGTGCCACCCTTTGACATATTACTTTTTTTAAATGATGACTTAATGGCCTTCAGTCACCTACAAAGAGGCTCTGCCATTCCTGTTTGTGGGGCTCATGTCTGATAGCATCATGTGGTCACACAGCACAAAATCATGATTTACTAGGACTTTTCAATGCATGGTAAGGCCCTTTGAAAATATTCTTTACACTTCCACTGGGACCTGTTGTGTCAGTTCATAGGATTTTTACAAAACACGCATAAAGAACAAATTAAATGACCCCTGTCCCGAAATGTTCTGCAAGTGCTTATTGTTTGATATGGAATGAAGACAAAATCAAGCACATTCCATTGTTCCAGAATATGAAACTGCTCCACAGAGTTTCACGTTCATTGGGTTTCTGCTGCTATTTTGATTTTTCTAAAAGTGTGACATCCTGTATCTTAGTGGTGTGAAACTGAAACAAACCAATACAACACGTTCCAGTTGTAAGAATATACAATTTTGAATTAGTCACACAGATGACTGAAGTGTAAAAATGTTCCTTGGCACAATGTTACAAAAAATTTATTAAAAAAAAAATACAAAGGGTGTTAAATGAAATACATATGCTACATCAACTGAAGAATTTGTTTATTTTCATTTAGTTAATTTTCTAATTTCTTTATTTACTTTTCATAGAATTCCCCAGGAAATATCTTTGGAACACTAAAATTGAATATATCAAATGGTAGGTTTTTGTAGTTTATATAGTCTAGATCAACGCTAAGGATTTTTTCCATTCTGGTTTACTTTTGCATAGCTGAGGCATGTTCTTGCCTACATTTCGCCTGCCAATTTTTCTCTTGGGCTTATGGTAAGCAGAAGAGAACTTAGGAAAAAAGCACCCCTTAACAGGATTTGTCAAAAAGAAATAAACTTTTTGAGCTGGGCGCAATGGTTCATGCCTGTAATCCCAGCACTTTGGGAGGCCAAAGCAGGCAGATCACTTGAGACCAGGAGTTTGAGAGCAGCCCTGGCCAACATGGTGAAACCCTGTCTGTCCTAAAAGCACAAAAATTAGGTGGGCATGGTGGCACATGCCTGTAGTTGCAGCTACTTGGGAGGCTGAGGCAGAGGTTACAGTGAGTCAAGATCAAGCCACTGCACTCCAGTCTAGGCAGGAGAGTGGAGACTCTGTCTCAAAAAAAAAAAGAAAGGAAAAACCTTATTTGTCTTGTTTTAGATTTTCATTTGAAAGGCTTATATTTTGCAGCTTCTCTTAGAACTGCAAAAGTTTTCCTCAAAATGTTTTGAAGTCTAAAATAAAAGGTGTCATTAGGAAACAGAATAGCTGGAAGATTTAAAAGCTTTTTCTCTCTTTTTCCACCTTTCATTTATAATGAATTAATACGTAACATGATCTGATTAACATAAACACTTAAGTGTACCTAAATTACTAAGAGTTTTAAAATATAATTGGCACTTTTAATGTGAATTCTGAGCTGAATGGCAACTGTAATGGAAAAATAATGATTGAAATATGTAATTTCCCTTATTTCAGGACAAAACTTGTAAAACATATATTTAATTGTGTTAAAGGATTTTGGACATAGGATATTCTAAATAATTTTGGAGATAAATTATTACAGAAACATAATAAATTAAAATTCTAATGTTAGTGATCATTACAAAAAAGCCATTTGTACTTAAAATATATGATTGTAAGCTAACAGTAAGGTCTGGTCTTGCTTATGAAATAAGGATGGAGCATTGCCTAAAATGTGTTGAATACTTTACATGCCTTGTCATTTCTAAGTGAAATAGTTTTGTTATCTAGCAAATCCATCCAATGCCCAATGCAGATTACACCTTGAAATCTGATAAATTTAAAATAAATACATCCAAATGGTCCTGAATATATGATCATATTTTGGGTGGACTTGAGCCTTGAATTAAGGTTGAAGAAACTACTAATTCTAAAGTTTATAAGAGAGAGAAAAAGCTCAGAGATGTAAATATATTTTTTAAATAAAAAAAGATCATACTTGTCCTACAAATTTTAACATATGCTGTGATGGTTGCTAAATAAGTTAATACTTATGCAAGAACAGAAAAATTGATTATCAAGAAAATATAGTCAAGAAACAGGTCCTTTATATACAAAAATTTAGTTAAAGATAGTAGTGCCATTTCAAATGGGAGGGGCATTTGAAAGGCAGATTGAAAATATCTATTAAAATTAAAAATATACATATCATGACTCGAAATTTGTCATTACCATCTATCCACTTGTTTGTTAATCATTTGAAAGCTAGCTTCTATTGCCACCACCCTGATAAAATGCTTTACAAAGCTTATGATACCTTTTTCCATGTTAAATCCAGTGATTATTTTCCTATACTTATCTGCGACATTCAACTATTGACATCTACTTTTTTTATGGTATATTTGTTGTTTTACTGTTAATTTGACATATCTGAACCAAAGCATTCACAATACTTGATATACTTTGAAGAGAATCATATACTATAGTCTTAGACATAATCACAGAACAAGCAGAACAATTAAAACTACATGAGTCCTTAAAATATATCCACAGTGGATATTATTTCCATATTCATTCATTTACAAATTAGATTACATACCATTAATTTAATTTTTGTTTTTCTTTCATTGTTTTATTCAGGTAGGGTTCATTCAAGGAAAGGCAACTTAGTTTGTGTGTGTGTGAGCTTTATTTTTTTACTATATTGATTAATATAAAAGTTATTAAATGTATTCTTATCTCCTACACTCAAGAGTGAATCCATGAAATTCTCAGATAGTAATCCAAATCAATACGCCCTATGTTTAAAAATAGCCAAAGTAGGCCAGGTGCGGTGGCTCACACCTGTAATCCCAGCACTTTTGGAAGCAGAGGCGGGTGGATCACGAGTCAGGAGTTCAAGACCAGCCTGACCAACATGGCAAAACACTGTCTCTATCAAAAATACAAAAATTAGCTGGGCATTGTGGCTGGCATCTGTTCTAACAAATTTCTGGGAATTTGTTTGTTATATATTTGTTAGAAATACACATTATCAAACACCAGTCTAAACCTATGCAAAAAACTCTGAGATGCAATTTAACAACAGGTGTTTTAACAAACCCTCTAGGAGATTCTGATGCACATTAACATTTGAGAACTGAATGATTATACAAGATTTCTTGGGATTCCAAGTTCTATCATTGTCAATTCATTTTATTATTCTAATCTAACATGAGGTGGGAATTTTTTCTTGGAGTGTTCAACTTAACTTATGAGATAAATCCCCAGATCCTGAGACACTCTTTGAATGGAGAGTATCACTCAAATTCTTATGGAAACATCACAGCAGGGATGAAGCAGTTTATGCAAATGACAAAGGCACAGAGGAATAGAGATCATTTGATTTAGTTGCTCCATAGCCCAAAAGAAAAAGCATATATCATTTTTTATTGTGAGAAGGGACATATTTCTCTCAAGTTGTGCCACTAGAAACAATAGAATAAATTGTTCTTTTGAAATATAATCTCTTATCCAAATTTTATGTTTTTAGTCAAAACTAAAATAAGCCCTCAAAGAACTAAAAACAGAACTACCATTTGACCTAGCAATTCCATTACTGGGTATATACCCAAAGAAACATAAATCATTCTACCAAAAAGATGCAAGCAGTCCTGTGTTTATCACAGCACTGTTCTCAATAGCAATAACATGGAATCAAACTAGGTGCTTATCAATGGTGGATTGGATAAAGAAAATGCAATACTTATACCCCATGGAATACTATTCAGCCATAAAACAGAACAAAACCATGTCCTTTGCAGCAACACGGAGTTATTATCCTAAGCAAATTAACATACTAACAGAAAATCAAATACCGCATTTTCTCACTTACAAGTGGGAACTAAACATTGGGTACTCATGGACATAAAGATGGCAATAATAGACACTGTAGACTAGCAGAGGGAGGAGGAAGAAAGGGGAAAAGGGGACGGGGCTGAAAAACTCACTATTGGGTACTATGCTCACTACCTGAGTGATGCGATCAATTGCACTCCATACATCAGCATTACACAATATACCCATGTAACAAACCTGCACATGTACCCTCTCAATTTAAAAATGAAAGTTAAAATTAAAACAACAACAAAAAAAGGAAAACTAAAATGAGCAATAGGCCAAAGAGAGGACTGCATGATTCCAATAGTTTTTTTGTCAGAGAACTTTAAGGCAACTAAAGCTATGCAGTTAGGTAGAGCAATGGAACATCTTTAGTGGGCAAATTAGGAAGGGGAAAAAAAGGCAGAGGAAAGAATATGCCCATTTATTTTTTTAGTCCAAATATATTTTCCATCCTTACAGAGGTAATCCATGGGCAAAGGAAAAAATTCTTCTATCCTAAAATCCTCAAATGCTGGCTCATAATATATAACTTGGAAAGTATACATGGGAGTGGGGTTAAAAAAAACAGAGGCAAATCATTGTGTCTTTGGGTGGCTAACACAATCCAACCCCAGCGGCTTGCATTTATGAGGTATGTTTCTTAGGAGTCTGGCTGAGTTTCATCCATGACTATATAGGAGACCAGGTGCTAAAACATAAATAGGTATAGTATTGGATCTAAAGGCAAGTGGAGGCCAGGTGAAGTGACTCACATGTGTAATCCCAGCACTTTAGGAGGCCAGGTGGGTGGATTGCCAGAGGTCAGGAGTTCAAGACCAGACTGGCCAACATGGTGAAACTCCATCTCTACTAAAAATACAAAAATTAGCCATGCGTGATGGTACATGCTTGTAGTCTCAGCTACTCAGAAGGCTGAGTCAAGAGAATCGCTTAAACCCAGGAGGCAGTGGTTGCAGGAAGCCAAGATTGTGCCACTGCACTCCAGCCTGGGCTGGAATCCATCTCAAAAAAAATAATAAAATAAAATGCAAAGGCAGTGGAGAGCAGTAGTCCACGGGCCAGATGCTGAATAGTAATTTGCCTATTTTACCACATCACCTTCTAGGAAATTGTAATACATCTTGGAGATAAAATACAAATAGGCTATCGGGTCTTAGAATGCCTAGTCTAGAATGTCTGGGATGGGGCCTGACAATTAGCATTTTTAACAAGTACCCAGTTGCAGTTGATGCTGCTGATGGGCAGCCATACTTTCAGAACCACTGCATTAAGTTAACCGTGTGCCACATGGGCCATGTTATATCTGGTTTCTTCACCAATGATTCTATAGCAAAGCAAAATTTCCTTACATCCCTCTGTGCTTTACAGCAGAGTTTCTCAAACTTTAGCCTACAGATCACCTGGGGATTTTGTTAAGATGCAGTTTTTACTTCAGTAGGTCTGAAGTAGGAGCCTAGATTCTGCATCTCTAAGGACCTTCCAGGTAATGCCCATGCTGTGGTACCAAGGCTTTACATCAGTGGTTCTCAGACTGGCTCCAGAACAACAGCATCAGCATCACCTGGGCACTTGTTATAAATGCCAATTAACAGGCCCCATGCCAGACCTGCTGAATCAAAAACTCTAAAAGCAGAGTCCAAAAATCTGTGTTTTAATATGCTCACCAAATAATTCTGGTGCAGGCTACAATTTGTAAAACACCTATCTTATACCACTGCTTCTCAAATGTGGCTGCACACTGGATTCATCTGGGAAGTTCTTCAAAATGCAGATGCCTGGGTTCTAATCTCCAGAGATTCTGCTTTAATTGGTTTCAGGTGCTGCATGACCATCCGGATTTTAAAGCTTCTGGTGATTAATGTATAGCAATATAAGAACAACTACCTTATACTGTAGTGTAAAGCCTTGCTACTCAAATTATAATCTCTGCACCAAAAGTATTGTAACATGGAAGAACTTGTCAGAAATGACGAGGTTATTATTTTAAGGGAAATGAGATAGGAATTGAAAGAAACACATAAGGCTGGGCACAGTGGATCATGCCTGTAATCCCAGCACTTTGGGAGGCCAAGGCAAGTGGATCATTTGACGTCAGGGTTTCAAGACCAGCCTGGTCAACATGGCCAAACCCCATCTCTACTAAAAATACAAAAATTAGCTGGACATGGTGGCATGCGCCTATAATCCCAGCTACTCGGGAGGCTAAGGCAGGAGAATTGCTTGAACCTGAGAAGTGGAGGTTAAAGTGGGCCGAGATCATGCCACTGCACTCCAGCCTGGGCCACAGGGTAAGACTGTCTCAAACAAAACAAAAAAAGAAAAACATTACGTGTTCTCATTCATACTTCAGAACTAAAACAACAGATCTCATGGAGGTAAAGAGTAGAATAGTGGTTAACAGAGGCTGGGAAACGAGGTGGGGATGAAGAGAAGTTGGTTAAGTGCACAAAAATATAGTTAGATAGAAGAAACAGTATAGTATTCAATAGTATTCTAGTATTCAATAGTACAGTAGGGATATATAGTTAATATTTTATTATATATTTCAAAATAACTAGAAAAAAATTGGAATGTTTCCAATACAAAAAAAAGATAAATGTTGGAGGTGATGTGTATTCCCCTGATTTGATCGTTATACATTGTATATTACACATCGGTGGTCCCAACCCCCGGGCCATGAACCAGTATGGTCTGTGGCCTGATAGGAACCCCGCAGAACAGCAAGAGGTGAGTGGTGGGTGAGCCAGCATTACCACCTGAGCTCCGCCTCCTGTCGGATCAGCGGCAGCATTAGATTCTCACAGGAGCCTATTGTGAACTGTGCGTGTGAGGGATCTAGGTTGTGTGCTGATCTTTTACATATTCTTGAACTTCAAAATTCTATAACTTTTGCAATAATTCTTTTAAAGCATTGGCCAGTAATTTGGTACATTTTTTGACCCATACTATGTGGGCAGAAAAGAGCTTAAAAAACAAAACAAAACTGATCACAGGTATTTCTGCCAGTCTCTGACAATCATTGAAGTCAGACAATTTTGCTGTATTTGCAGTCAAATTAAAGTTAAAACCAAAAAACATTACAACAGGAACGTTTATTCTATTTGCCATGGGTATGCTTTTCTTTTTGATATTCCCAGGAAAGCAGTGTTCTCTGATCTAAAACAACAAAGTTTTTTTTTTTAAGGATATAAGCAGTCTTTTCCACAGTATGACATAAGTCAAGAACAAGTAGCATAACTGTAGAGTGTGTATGACCTTCCATAGTGAGGCTGGTAACACGTGGGAGAGAAACTCAAGACAGAGTGATAGAATGAAAGAGAGTCAGGTTGGACCTGGAACAGAGAGCAGCATTGAATTAGGAAGCAAGTATATGTGGCAGAGGGAAAAGTCCACAAATTGGGACCAGAAAATATAAAGGGGAGTGTGCAGATTTTTTTTTTTTTTTTTTTGAGACAAAGTCTCGCGCTGTCACCCAGGATGGAGTACAGTGGCACAATCTCGGTCCACTGCAACTTCTACCTTCTAGGTTCAAGAGATTCTCCTGCCTCAGCCTCCCGAGTAGTGGGATTATAGACATGTGCCACCACCTGGCTAATTTTTTGAATTTTTAGTGGAGATGGGATTTCACCATGTTGGCCAGGCTGGTTTAGAACTCTTGACCTCAGGTCATCCACTTACCTCAGCCTCCCAAAGTGCTGGGCATGAGCCACTGTGCCCAGCCTCAGAATTTTTAAGTACATGGATAGATTTATCTGGATTCAAGATTCAGTTATTCCACATCCTAATTAGATATTGTGACTTTAGGCATATTTAAGATGACTTTAAATGAGTTACTGAGCCTCTAAAGGTCAGTTTCCTTACGTGCCAAATGGGGACAACAGTAAAAGCTTCTTCACTGAGCTGTTGTAAGGATTAAGTGAAATTGAGCACTTACATTCAGTAAGTACTCAGAAAAGACTAGCTATTATTTACAAGAGACAGGAAGTAGTGTAGACTGCATGGAAGGTACCTAAACTGAAGGACGACATAAGTATGAAGGGCAATGAAAGTAAAGGGATAAGGACATATACAGGAAAGTTTGTGTTTGTTTTTTGGGGGTTTCTTGTGTGTGTTTATGAAACCAACTTTGCAAAATTATGACTAAGACAGTGAAAGAAATCTAACTTAACTGACTCCATCTTGCTTCTAACCTCCAAGCTGTCCTTTTTCATTCCTGGGCGTAGGCTGAACTAACTTTTGGAGAAACTTAGTTTACAGTTTAAACAGAGACGGTAACAGCCCTTTCCCAAAGCAGACCTCCTTCTTGCCTGGGGACTAGATTGCCTTTGTAGGACTAACATTAGCCACAAGATTAAAAATTATGGTTTAGGAGTCACGCAGCTGGAGGTTACAAGATTCTGACCCTTCTAAACTGCTCCTAAGATCAGTGCTTGAGATATTTTGCAGACCCTACACTTGATGGATCAGCTGGCACCACCCAGATCAATAAACTGGCTCATCTGATCTTGTGGTCCCCACCTAGGAACTGACTGAGAGCAAGAAGACAACTCTGACTCCCTATGATTTCATCTCTGACCAATAAGCACTCCTGGATCATTGGCTCCCTCCTCCACTCATCAAATTATCCTTAAAATCTCTGCTCCCTAAATGCTCAGAGAGACTAATTTGAGTAATAATAAAACTCCAGTCTCTCGTGCAGCTGGCTCTGTGTGAATTACTCTTTCTCTATTGCAATTCCCCTGTCTTGATCAATTGGCTCTGTCTAGGCAGCAGGCAAGGTGAACCCCTTGGGTGGTTTTATTTATTTATTTATTTATTTCAGTATCTGGACATAAGATAAATTGTGGAAAAAGTTCTAGACTAGGACAATAAATAAAAGTTTTGATGGCCAAAATAACTTGGAAATACCATGAGGTTTTGGGGTGTTTGGAAAACTTGAAAATACACAGAAAAATTTAATTGCATTGTATATAAGCATTTGGCCACTATAGCTTTGGTTGAATTCTCAAATTGGTCATAAATTATTTGAAAACATTAAAACCCACTGTTATAACATGTTGTAACCTACCTCAGAGTGTCCCTGACTCATTCTAGCAAAATTCACTAGCAATAACACTAAAGGATGTCTTCCTGACCTGATCTTCTTCAGGCTATGCCAGGCCAATCAAGAGCCCAACTGGGAGTCCATGGATGGATCACACAGGTCTGTTCCATCGTTTTCACACATAAACACAGGGAGGTGCAATTGTAGTGACACTGTACCCAGATCACTGCTGGCAGGTAAATCAGCACATTTACCATTTCAAGTGGCTAAAACTCCATTAAAACTGGGTTAATATAAAATATTTAGTTGGCTCACATCATTGAAAATCTAGGTGTCAAGCTAACTTTAGACATCCAAGGGCTCAAAGGATGACTAAAGATATTGTGACTTTAGGCATATTTAAGGCACATTCAAGTTATGGTGCTTTGCTCAATGTTGATTGAATGAATGACTAAGCCCAGATTGAACTAGTTAGATCACTTTTCTTCCCTGAACCAGTCACTGAGGCCAGGGGGATGAAAATACTAATTGAGTCACATGACAATCCCGACTGCACCACCCCAAGTCTCATGGACTGAGAGTTAGCACAGACTATTGTGCTATATTCAAATAGTGAGATATAGATGCTGGAAGACCAGAGAACAGAGATTCATCTGCACAAGTTTTCCATTTCTCAAGATCATACCAGAGGATCAGAACCATTCCTTACAATTTTTTTCTGAATTTCAAAAATGCAAACATTTCCAAGATGAAATGAAAGACCATTAATGGATGGAAAATTAAGACTCTATCCTGATACAATTACATAGGGGATTTAGATACACAAAATGTAATTATCTAAGTAGTAAATTGGCAGGATGCCTGATTTTTAGAGATCTTATCATGAGGATACTTGTTTGTTGCTGATTTAGAAAAGGGAGCTTACCTGTAACACGAGTCCTCCATTTATACAGTGGTCTTCCATTTATCACAATTGAAGTAGCTAGAAAGTGGAAATCACCAGAATGGACTCTGCACAGAGTATAAGGAGTCATCATCATAAATATATATCTGAATCTTCAAAAGGGTCTGAGTCTATTCTGAATCAGCTGACAACAGATTACATTATATTCTAAATCTCTTCAAATTGTTTGGCCAAAGAATGCTGTAAAAATAGAAAAAATTTCAACCAAATACTTTTTCATCAACACCTCTGTTTGCTGTGCATCATTTTATTTATCACATTTTAGAGCAGTATTTTATTATATATAATTTATAGATATGATTTATATATTTATACATATCTATGCATTTTACACATATATTTATACAATAAGAAATAAGTAAAATTATAATGCATTATTTGTATTTCTTATGTTTTATTATTTTAAATATTCTATCATTCTATGTAGATTATAAACTATTTGAAGTTTAGGACCAGTCACTAAATTATGCCTCCCTAGCACTTTAATATTATACAAAGAGCACATTACATACTTAACATATTGTGAATTGAACAGATAAAATGAGAGTCTTCAGATTTTTACCACTAAAAATTCTTTTATAATACATTTACTATCAACAAATGTTTTAAAGATGTGGTTTCAGGCCAGATGAATTATTTATTATATAATTGGTTTTCCCATTTTTAATTAATCAAAGATATGAATATTTGGCAGAACATTTTTTGCACCACCCCATCTCATACCTTTCTCAGTTCCCTCCCTACCCCATACCAATTAGTGAAAGAAGAAAAGACTTAATATACCAAGTGTCCAACCCTTTGACCACCATCAGGAACCTATGATTGGAAACTGCTAATAGAATAGGGGCTTCTCCAAGAAAAGGAAGGCTTACCTCATGAATCAGACTAATAGTTGGCCTAGTGCTTTTAGTCAAATGTACTTTTTGGTGCTGATCCAGGGCTATGAAATGCAAGAAGCATCCATTTAACATGTATATATTGAGTGTTTACGATGTACTAGGCTCTGCTCTTGACCCTAGAGAACCAGAAACAAAACACAAACAATCCTTGATCTTGTGATGCCTACATTCAAGTGGGAAATACAGAAAAGAAAATGCAATCAATCAATAAAAATATATGTTAGATGGTGATAAGATGTCATTTTAAACGTATTGTTTATTTTTTTATCTGAAAAAATAGTTTGTATTTACATGGGGAATGTTAACTTGGTCAATAAACGAAATAGCATATTTAAAACAAACATTTATTCTTGCCCATAAAATGAGCTTTAGTCAGTTGTCCAAGGGAAGGCTATACTGAAACTATTACATTTGGGTAAATACTAAAAACTGTGAGACAATTAGATTTGAGGAAGAACAGCCAGGACAAAGATGCTGAGGCAGAAGGTCGGTCCCACACACATTTGAGGGCCAAGCAAGACGGGTAATATTGTTCACTGGGTGATTCCAAGCTAAAGTTTAAGATGACTTTTTTTTCTTTTTGTTTTTTGAGACAGAGTCTAGATCTGTTGCCAGGCTGGAGTGCAGTGGTGCCATCTCAGCTGACTGCAAACTCCACCTCCTGGGTTCAAGTGATTCTCCTGCCTCAGCCTGGGATTACAGGCATGTACCACCATGCCCGGCTAATTTTATATATTTAGTAGAGACGAGGTTTCTCCATGTTGGCCAGGCTGGTCTCAAACTCCTGACCTCCGGAGATCTGCCCGCTTGACCTCAGGAGATCTGCCTACCTCGGCCTCTCAAAGTGCTGGGATTATAGGTGTAACAGCCACCATGCCCAGCCAAGATGACTCTTAAAATCACATTTTGTGACTTTTTTTCCCCCTTTCATATAACTGCCCAATGGGTTCATCTTCCCCACTGCCCAAATAGAGCCAATTTATCAAGACTGGGGGATTATAATGGAGAAGGAGTTTAATACACATAGAGCTAGCTAAATGCAAAATGGAGTTTTATTATTACTCAAATCAGCCTCCCCGAAAATTTAGAGACTAGGATATTTTATAGTTTGGCAGACAGTGGACTAGGGAATGGTTGTCACTTTGGTTGGAGATACAATCCCAGGAATGTGGGAAAAGGTCCTTGTGCACAGAGTCCACTTCTGCGTAGGGGCCACAAGGCCTGTTGTCATGAGTCATGGGGTTGGGTGGAGTTATCCCATTATCAGAAATGCAAAAATCTGAAAAGATATCTCAAAAGGCCAAGCTGAGGTTCTACAATAGTAATGTCATTGACAGGAATAATTGAGGAAATTACAAATCTTGTGACCTCCAGAACAATGGCTGGGAATTGTTTACACTTATACTTTAACAGATTTCAGGCCCCTCTCATAATCCTGAAATTGTGGCCTTTTATTAGTTTTATAAAAGTGGCTTAATTTTGGGAAGAGCTATTATCATTTAAATCATAAACTAAATTGCACCCAAAGTCAGCTTGGTTCACACCCAGGAATGACCAACGGCAGTTTGGAGGTTAAAAGCAAGATGAAATTGGTTAGGTCACTCTTTCATTGTCATAATTTTCTCACTATTATAATTTTTGCAAAGGCAGCTTTAACCAGTCATCACTGAGTTTTACATTGGTCATGAAGGCCAATTAAAATTCAGGGCAGTGGAAAACCAGGAAAATCTTTGCAGAGCCTCTGGGTTATTTAGATCACAACTGCAAGAAGAATCTTGAAACCTCAACACTATCATAATGCAAAGGGAAAAATAGACAATTATTTTTGAGAAATGGATTATGGAATAATATTGCCTTCAATCTTTATGAATTATAACTACAAAGCAGCATGATTTTTAATCATTCAATTAGCTATAAAATTATTTAATTTAACCAGAGAGCATGAGATAAATCTTGCAAAAAAAAACTAGTTCCAATGGTATTGGTAAATGTATACCTATAAGAATGTTGATTTTAAAATTGCAATATCAGTAAAAAACAATTTCTTTATGAAAAGAAAATAAGCAAGGAAAAGACATGGTAACCAAAACATCATGTAAAGTACAAATATACAAACATAGAGATAGATAAACAGATTTTCTATATACATATATTTATCTATATAATATATATTTTTATCTGCTTGGAAATAGGGACAATAGTCCTTTCTTCTTATATATTAGTATGATTTGTTTACCTGTTTGTTTATGTTATTTTTAGGAATTTGGAAAATAAAGATGGGTGGAGATATGTAAATTTTTCTGTGCTGCCTGTAACAGCCAAAAAATCTGACTCTGAAGAGATAAAATGTGGAAGGAGTAAATTATGATGCATGATTGGATAGAATCACAAAGCTGAGATAGCAGACAGTCCTCAGGATTCCCTAACAAAACAGGCCCTGGAGTATAAAATTCTGGTGACAGAGCTCAAAAATAGTTGGCCTTTGCAGGAAGGCATAAATGAAAGGAATGTTTCAAGGGAGGGAAGGCCTCTGAACTGAAAACATTCAAAGGTAACTTCAGTCAATATTATCCTTTTTTTTTTTAACCAAGACTATTCTGGTCAAATTTCATAATGCATTTATATAGACATCTGAAAAGTCATTGGGAGTCTCTCTTTATAAAAAAGCTCACAAATTTTACCATCTTAATATCAATGCCTTTATTGTAAAATGGCCCCACCTTCTAACAAAGAACCATTTATTACAAATATGTTCTCCATTCAGGGAACAGGCAAGAACCTTACAGACATGCCCTTTGGGTTTGGAAAGAGAAGAAACTAACAGAAGAAAACAATGAACAGACAATATCATTTTTGTCATAAGACAAAGCCCAAAGGGAATTTAAATATTTAAACAAATATGCAGGCATTCCCCACTTTTAGGAGCCAAGTATATTTTGGCAGAAGGGAATTTCCATATTGTTTCAAACATGTGACAGTTGCTATAATTCTCTTCTAATCAAGATTGCAAATGAGCAATTATTTTCTTTTTCTTCCCTTGGCATTTTTCATACCCAAATAATAAGACGTCTCTCATAGGTAAACAGACACATTTTTAATTGTTTTATAATTTTAATCTAATTTTTTATTTCTTAAGTTCAGATAAAACCTCATGAAGAAGAACCAAGTGAAATGCTGAATTTCAAACTGAGAATGTCTCTATTTCCACATGTTATTGTCATTTGAAAAGTCACATTTTTGGTAAGGGATGGAAAGAATACTAAGTTAATGTTACTTTCTGAATACCCCCAGAAAGAGAGCAAAGAAACAGAAGAGGAGAAAATGTAGATATTACTTTGTTAATGTAAGTATTACAGGGAAAAAAATGTGCCTCAATGGAAAGCTATATATTTTTTATTTTTTATGGGAGCTACTTTAGAACTTGTAAGTTGTAGAAAACATTCACATTAGTGAACAAATTTTATTGTTAACTTTGGCGAAATTGTCACATGTATTTACTTAATACTACTCATATTTTCAAGACCAAAATGCACTATTTCTACCTAGTCATCCAAACTCCAAAACTACCCGGACTAAACCCAAGATATCACTAAAGGAAAAGGCTAAGTCATAATTACTTGAGCCCAGGAATAATGTAATTCAGATTGAAAGAGATAGTAATACAGTCTCTCAACTGTACTAACAATTTTTATCTAAGAAATGACATCATCTACCAAAACTCCTTTTGCATAGAAAAAGTTCAATAATGTGGATAGAGCTGTATATTCAGTTCCACAAGAGTGGGCTCTTTAATAACTCATATTTTTATTTTATTTGAAGTGAATTTACAGAGTGTTATGTTTATCCACACATAAATCCAAGTAGCAAAATATCTCAGAAATTCCCCCACCATCAATCTAATATTATTATCCTACAGATCCTCTGAAAGCCATTTTTTAAACTTGTTTATCTAGTAAACTGAATGTCGGAAATAAACCCTTGTCAAAAAAGTACAGTGACTGCTAACAGGTACAATCGATGCTCAGTAAATATAAAGACCATTTTGGAGTATGCTAAAGTATACTCTACCTAGGCTTGTCTGAGAACAGAATCTCACTTTAAGTACAAAATATTACAACATGAAGGGACAATCTATTGCCTGTAGAAAATATGACTGTGAACAGAGTTTTTAGTGAACTCACTAAAAACAGGGATGGAATCAAAATGCATTATTACACAATTTGTATAGCAAAATCAAATCATATGAAAGCATGGGAGCAAAATATGCACTAAACATAAGTGAAAACATGGAATTCTTAGAGACCAAAACTAATTATGAATCAGACTTACTTGCTAATATTTTAATTTCCTGAAATGAGTATCACCATCCAATTTTTGCCACCACTGTATTCAATATTATGGAGGAGTCAATCTTAAAAAGATTATTATACATTAGCTCATGAATTTCCTATAAGTTGTATGGCACATAAAAGTTAGTAATGTGGGCCGGGCATGGTGGTTCACATCTGTGATCCCAACACTTTGGGAGGCCAAGGCCAGTGGATCACCTGAAGTCAGGAATTCGAAACCAGTCTGGCCAATATGGTGAAATCTCGTCTCTACTAAAAATACAAAAATTACCTGGGCATGGTGGCATGCACCTGTAGTCCCAGCTACTTGAGAGGTTGAGACAGGAGAATTGCTTGAACCTGGGAGGTGGAGATTGTGGTGAACCGAGATCGGGCCACTGCACTCCAGTCTGGATGAGAGAGTGAGACCCTGTCTCAAAAACAAAAACAAAAACAAAAGTTAGTGATGTGCTGAGTAGTTAAATTTTTGTGTACTATGATATAAGAATATAAGGCAGAAATTGCAAACCAAGCATTAAAAGACCAAGCAGGGGGGAAGTAGAATAATAATCATGACAAATACATATAATTTTATCTTTCAGTTTTAAAAATAAGAAAAATCTAGCAAGAGAAAAAAAGCAGATTGGGCATGATGCTATAGGTAGTAGTGGAGTCTGTAGTAAATAGAGACTCTACAACCTATCTTAATGCAATCAGCAGGTATCGATTTCAGCTGGTTTTTGCCATGTACGGCTGTAGAACTAGTGCTGCTTCACTAGATTTTTCAAGAGACGTTTGCATCCCGAGTCTTATGTAAATTCTCCAAATTTTAACAATTGATTCATAAAGCAATTTTGAACCTGTCTAGGTGAAATCTGTCCAGATTTGTCCAGGAGGCTACTAGTTTATAATATCTGGTTAAGAAATTAGAGTCCAAATAAAGCACAAAAAATAGTATGAAGGACAGATGGAGGAATTAAGTGAACTGAGAAATTCAGGTGAGTATGACACTAAATTTTATTATATATAGGATCAGATTTTCAGTTCTCAGAATCATTTTTTGTATTGTTTCTCACTGTTTTTCTAGCAACTAGCCAGAGTGTCTGGAATTGATGGTTTCTATATATGTAATTAATTAATCAATTAACTGGTAGTTTGTGTTAAACAATTTCTTCTTGCTCTTATGGATCTCAAAACAATTTGAGTGATATAAAATGCATTCTATGAAGAAATATTATAGAAATTAGTATTCATTTAAAGAAGGAAAGTCAAAGGATGACTTGAATCATTAAATATTTTCTCAAATATGATAGCAGGAGATGAGCTCATTTATATGTGTGTGTGTGTGTGTGTGTGAGAGAGAGAGAGAGAGAGAGAGAGAGCGCCTCAAAATAGAGGAATGGAGCTTAAATTGCAATTAGAATATTTGATTAGTAAGATAAAAGATTTTCTGGTTCATAAGAGTAAGTCTGCTAAGGAGATTGTTAAAGTTGGTGAACTTTAAAATAATATCAACAAATCTTTTTTTGGCATCTAGTCAGTGACCCAACCAATATGGCCTTATTGTTCTTTGGAAATCTATAATGATTTTCAAGCAATATTCCATTTCTAAATTATATAGCTCAAATTATATTCATTAAAAAGTATTAGAACTATGGCAGCTGCAGGGTAGCAAAGGTGTCAAGGGAGAAACCATGAAGGCACAGAACTCGTCACACCAAGGAGAAGTGACCAGTAGATTTAGGGGACTGGCTACAGATGGGGATTGAACAAATAAACCACCATAGAGAGAAACCAGCTTTCTTGCTTTCTGAAAAAGCGTTTATAAAATTGAAGGGGGAAAGCCCAGAAAGTATCCTGAGGTTTTGCATTGGAAATGAAGCTATGCATGTGAACTTATAATTTTTAAAATAGATATGACATATAAATAGACATGAATGTGTGCATTTATGTGTGTGTGTGTGTGTGTACATGTGTACATACATACACTTATAGATTGCTCTATCCACTGAGAAGGTTAAATACCAGAACTACTCAGCAAAAATGAGTATGACTTTTGCTCAGATCTTGATTTCTAAATTCCTTAGTGAAATGACTGGCCCCAAAGTTGAAGTAGGGAAAACACAAAATGAGCCAGGAATATCTTGCACTAGAAATTTGTTAAATACTCAAAGAATTACATGTCAAAAGGATCCAGCAGTTAGCCTGCAGGAGATTCCAGTGACCATATCTGAGACTACTTGAACACTGAAATAAATAATGATGGTAATATATCGCCATACATCAAAAAATTGATTCAGGAGTTCATATTTATATAAATGAATTACAAAACATATAGGGGAGAAAAATCTTTCTTATGGTAGAATGCCAAGTAATTAATGGAGAAGAACTGGTAGAAATAGAAAATCACCATTTTATACCCATCATTGTTGTGGCTAATTCAGGCAGGTATCATCAATGGATGCTAAGGCTGGTGGGCAGATCTTAATGTGACACTCAACACTGCTGTAATTTCAGAGTATCTCCCTACAAAATACCTATAAATTACAAAGGAATTGAATGGTACATTTTTGGTGGACAACAAAGTTAACATCATTTGTTAACCTTGATGTATGAAGGCTGTGAAGTGTTGGCATCGTGTACCTCCTTATGTGATCCTCTAAAAAGAGCAGAAATTATATCTGAGGTGTTTCTTCCAAGAAAGGACAGCCCAAGTCCAGTGATAAAGAAACATTCAATGGACCACACGGAGGACACCCTGAA
Organism: Aotus nancymaae; assembly: GCF_030222135.1. Classification (NCBI taxonomy): domain Eukaryota; kingdom Metazoa; phylum Chordata; class Mammalia; order Primates; family Aotidae; genus Aotus; species Aotus nancymaae. The sequence goes on along the minus strand of NW_026988421.1, from coordinate 45,018,590 downwards.
GAATGAAAGACCTGTACTCTTTTAAAACTGTCGGGATGTTCAAAGACAGAGAAAGATAGAAATTTTCAGATGGAAGGTCACTAAAGGGATGTGACAAGTGCTTTGTGTATTCCCGAACTGAATCATGTGCCAAAGCAGAGAAGAAATATTGTTAGTAAAGTTGGCAAAATTTGAATGAGTCCTTTAACTTGGATAGTGGTATTGTATCAATGTCGATTTCTTGTCTTATATTGGAGAGTATCCTTGATTTGGTGAAATTCTTGCTGAAATTTTTAGATGTTCTGCGGCATCACATTTACAATTTGCTCTCAGAATTTTTGCAACTTTCAAGTATGAAGTTACTTAAATATAGATAAAAAACTAGAAGGCACTTTTAATATACATAGTAAGAGAATAAGAGGATGGCATGAAGAGAAAAAAGTCTGCATTTGTGCAAATTTAAATATTTTCAAAGAAAAAGACAAATTCCTTTTTTAACAAAATTCACGTTTTATTTAGATTGAAATAAGCTATACAAAATTGATTTTCTTTACTAAAATAACAGCAATATCTTCCACATTTTTCTAGATAAACCACAACACTTATTTTTGTAGGTTTTCCAGGTTTTGCTTATAAATGAAGATGAGGCAGTAGGTAAGAGTCATGGAAAAAGACAGGGAAAAAAAAAACAGACAAATCACTTGTCAGTATCCTTGGCCTCTGATTCTGTCTGAACCATGAAACAGAAGTGTTCAACATACACCTGCTAAAAAGCTCAGGAAGATGTAGGCTCCATAAAGGAATGCAAAGGGCCACAACAAGATGTGGAACAATGGTAGGCTCTCCCATTCAAACTTTTACTGTCATTTGTTCCTTTAAGTTCATTTGAGAAAGACAAAATCTACACTGAACTCCTTGTTTGGTGAGCTCACAAGCTTCTCTTTCTCTGGTAATTTCTTGCAACTGTCTAGTATAGATTTTTAACATACTTAACAGTCCTATTAGTCAAAGGTCAATTGTGAGCTTCACTATAACATTTTATAAAATGTAATCCTTCCTCCCACACCTCTTCAAAATATATTTCTTCGAAGAATTCATAACACCCGAGTAGAGATCCACAGCAAAAAAAAGTGCTATGTCTAAAATGACTTAACTAAAACAATTCAAGGGTACCACCAGCAGAGATCACACAGAGGAAAGGTAGGTCTTCAAAGACAGCCAGGTCTTCAAAGCATGAGAGTTCAAACAGGAGCCATTTAAACAGGTAGATTATCAATGGCTAATGTATTCAATGGAGCCCTATAGGCAAAGATATTTAGTGATTAAGTAGCCTCCATACACCTTACAGCTTTTCTTCCAAATATCAAATATAAGAAAGCCTATTTTTAAAAGTCTCTTAGGTATTTTCCATGGTTTCTGAATTATCTATGGAAAGCTCTGACTTACTTGCATAGAGTTTAAAATATATGTCCACCATTAAATCCAAGTTGTGTTTTATATCAAAATTTATGTTAAGCAACCCAAGTTACTCGACCTTTGGTCTGTCAAAGTGTTCCTCAAATATTCTTTAAGATGCTTTCATCCATTTTTATACCACTGATTCTCAACCTTCATCACAAGAAGAATACACAGGACCTTCAGCAGTGCATACACATTAGGAAAAAGCTTGATGTCAGGGAGGTGGAAGTCTTCATAGATGGTGGATGGAAGCTCTATTTCTTTCCCTCGTGTTTCCATTTGATTCTCCAGCAATGAAGCTCAGCTGAGAGCGTGTCAGGATTGGGCAAATCACTTCTATACATGTCAGCATGGTGTCCCTCTGATGAATTGAATTTGAGTTGTCCCATGACTGAGGGTACCAGAGATAAGCATTTAAGAGTTTTGGAGTGCTGTTCTGAGAACATTTCTTTAAGTTTCTGAATAATGTGTTCCACTGTTGGGACACTTAGGATTTCTTTATAGTAACTCTCAGAGGTTAGCTGAGATTCCAAGTTACCCTGGTGAACTCTGCAGAATTTCCCAGGGAGTTTCATTTGAAGATCAAGTTTGTTTGCCAAAATTGTGGCTTCCTCAAACGAAAACTCATGACAAACTTCGATATTCTCCATCACTTTGTCGAGTAACGCAGTACTACAGTCAAGCTACCAAATGCAAAGAAGACATCAGAGGTTTGCCCTTGGAGATTTACCCCAAAGACTCTTGTAAAAAGATAGGACATTTTTAAGATCAACAATAGTAACAATGAAATCAAAATCTGTTACTTCACTGCAGAGTACAAATGCTCAGCCAGCTATTCAGTTATTCCATCTAGTATTTGTGTCACTATTTATGCAATCTAAACATAAAACAAGTACTTGCAGGGGTTCCCCTAATATTTCAAAAGCATTATGCCTGCCTGCCCGCTGAGAAGTGCAGATTTCCTTCAGTTGTTTACCCCTTTCTTTACTCTTCTGAAAAAGAACAGAAATTACATCATCAAGTTCTAAAAGCAGTTGTGGCGATCGATGGAAACAAGAACAAACTTCCTCAATTGTTTCTAATGCAACAGATATTCCCATAACCGGTAGTGACTTTGCCAACCACATATTTAAGGCACAGGAAGAGCAGAGTGTGTAGATAGCCTGGGGATATTTCTCTAAAAGTCTAGAAGCAATAACTTTCATTTTGGAAGAAAATCCACTAGACACAATGTAAGCCTGGCCACAAAAATATTCCATATTTAATCCCCACTTCTCAGTTATCATAGTGTGAAATCTCACAGCCAAAGTTTCTGCATCAGCTCCTACAAATTTCTCTCTTAGGTTATGAGATTCATCAACAAACCTCACCAACACAGGTAGGTGCCCTTCCCCTGCTATGTCCACTACATCATCAGTGATAATGGAAAAGAAGTGTGAGTCTCTCATTTCCCTGAGAGTTTCTTCTGGAACACAGGTCTCACAGGTCTCTAGCATCTGACTCTGCTGTGTTTTTGAACAAAACAACGTGTTAACTGCTGTTGTCTCGAAGCGCTTTCTCAGGACCTCTTCACCAGAATTTACTCAGCACTCCAGCAGTGCTTCAAAGTTATCTGGAGTAGAGACTTCTGGGATTTCATCACCCTCATGTCCATCCAGAAGCATGCTTTACTTTCCCACGAGAATCAAGATTTCAGATAGAGATTTTAGGTATTCTTTGTTTTCCTTCCCTTCCAGGGTTAGAGGTAAAATGTCCTCATCTTGCTCTTCACCCCCTTCTTCACTGGGGTTCTGAGTATTGCTGTTGTTTTTTTTAATGTTTTTGTCCCTGAAGTTTGTTTGTTCAGAAGTTTCATCAATTTTTTTTCTGTTTCAGTGTCCTGATTTCGTCTTCACTCAGTTCTTTTATTCGTTTTCTGTGTCTACTATGCGGGTTGTTCAAATGACTGGCAAGATCAAATATTGTTGGTATTGCATTATCTCGAAGAACTGCATTATCTTGAAGACAGTCCTTATGGCCTCTCCCAGTGACATCACAAGTATCTGCTTCAATTAATTTTTGAGAAATGAAATAACCCGATTCTTCTTTAGCTTTCTGATGCCTCTGCAAAATGTATAGTTCTACAGCTCACAGAGGTCTCAAAATGTTTGGCACATAATCGATAATGTTTATTTAGCTGATCAGGTGTTTTTGTCTTCTAAGTCTGTCCTACAGCTCTCCTCCTACTTCTAGCACCTGGCCGGGTCTCGCGGGAACCTGAAGACCAGGTCGGACTGCGTGCTCTTCCGCGTGCAGCTGGGGGCGGCTCAGAAGTCAGCATTGTCGCCCACCTGCGGGCAGGCCCAGCCCTCCCTCCCCGCCTTCTCAGGGCAGTCCACCCACCCTTCGGGCCGGCCGCCTGGGCAGGGCCGGCGCGCGGGGGCGACAAATTCTTATAATTTGACTTTCCGTTTTTAGTTTTAATTATGTTATGCCATTTATAGAAAAATTATTCTGACTGCTCATTTCCAAAATATCTCAAATTAAGTGCAAGGCAGAAACATTGGGTTAACTTCAGTGTTTGTGAAAGTTTTCCCCAGCACATTAAAATTTCCCATAGATATAGAATGCTCAGTCCAGACCACCTAAATACAAAACCGTAGGCACAAATATTTCTAAAGTAAATGATAAACACATGGATGTACCAAGGATATTTTCACGATGCTGTAACTTTAAGCTTCTTCATGTGTTGAGAAAGTATTTTTTAAAACAACTCTGGAACTGTTTAACATTGAAAATGAGTGTGTTTCTGTGCAGCATTTATGGAATGCTGGCCACCAAAGAGACATTTACAGCAATTGCAAATTTGCTTTTGAATGGATCCCCCATGACCCCAGAAATATTTTTATCCCTTGTTAGTTATCTATTTTCTCTCTTAAATAATCCTGCCTTTTCATAACACTTTACTCCTGTTGCATATTTTTTCACCAAATGCACAGTTAACTTTAAATCCATTTTAAAAGGCAAAGAGAAGATACCAGTAACTCTTACTTTCAACCTATATATGCTTTTCTCCTATTTATGTTCAGTTTGACAGACTTTACCCCAAACTGGTATTCTATTTAATTCAATTTAGCCAAATATCATGGGCTATAAAGAAAAGATTATACCAGAGAGGGCAATTGTCATAATTTAAGGTTCTGAGGCCACTAATGTCATACTATTTTTAGGAATAACTAGACAAGACACAAAAGAACATCATGGTCACTCTTTCAGATGTCATCTTATGAAATTGGTTTATTGGCTAGAATAATCCCAGGAATTTCTCAATGAAAACTTAATTATGAACAATGAGACATGTCAATCAGGCATTGACAGAAAATGAAACATTCCAATTATGTGAGTATCTAAATTAACTAACACGTTTTCTCATTTAAGCTGAATTTTAAGAAATTCAAGGATTTGATTCTTAAATTGTACTTATTGTCATTTATTTATATAACTTAGAATGACCATTTTGAGTGTTAGTGTGATGGACACTGCACATCTATCCCTTAAGATTTATTGACTCCATCTGTTGATAAAGACTTCGGGTTTGGGGAGTTATACTTCTTAATCCCACCTTCTTTGGCACTTGAAGTTGGAGGGGATATGTCTAAGGTACTATGTATTGTACTTTGCCTTGGTCACATTTATTGTTTCACAGGTGGACTTCTATTCCATTTAGGCTCATGAGACTGTAAAAGGTATTGGCTTGGGACTTCTAAGAAAAAAAAATGTCCAGATCTTTATGGAAATGGTTGATGATGTCCCATAAACTTAGCAGCCGTAGTTTAACAACGAGAGTCACCAGATGAAACTGCCTTAGTACAGTGCCTGTTACAAAACTACAATACAGAACAGAACAAAGATAATGAGCCTGCGATGCCATCATTGAGTAGGTACATTTAAAAATCCATAAAGTTTCCCTTTTGGATTTCCGACATGCGTCAGGCAACATTATTTGAGCTGCGTTGTCTGTTACTTGTAACTAAATACATACCATCAAGACAATATTTATTCTATTAAGTCAGTGATGCCTGCAGGGCTAATAACAACATTTGCCCCACTATATGCAATTATTCAAGATTTGCTGTGTTTTCTAGTTCATGTGTTTAATTTGTATAGTGTATCTCTTCTTCTGTTGTTAGTTATTACTCTACAGACTAAGAAATTGATTACTAAAAGATAAGAATTGTCACCCAGTTTCTTTTGATCTGCTATGATTCTGGATGAGGGGCACATGCCAAAGGCCTCAGCTCTCTCCTTGCTTCCTTAGGACGGACTTTTCAGACTTACATCAAAGTCACATGGCCTTGTAAATTAAGTATCCTGTGCTACTATACGACAAGCTCTCTTCTAAGAATTTACCTGCATTAATCTATTTAATCCTCACATAATCTAATTCATCCCCACATAAACCTTATTTTACAGACCATATCATTCCCTTTTTAGGCCATTTGTACTGTCATAACAGAATATCTGAGACGAAGTAATTCATTAAAAAACAGAAATTTATTTTTCACAATTTGGAAGGTGGGAAGTCCAAGATCAAGGTGCTGGCATTTGGTCTGGTGAGGGCCCTGTTGCTACATCCTCACATGGTGGAAAGTAGAAGACCAAGCTAAATGCTGCAGGAAGCCTCTTTTCTAAGGGCCTTAATCTCATTAACCAGGAGGAAGCTCTCATGGCCTATTCACTTATGAGAGACCCACCTCTTAATACCAGGACATTGGCAACACCAGAATTTTGGAGGGAAACTATGCAAACCGTAACATAAATGAGGAAACAGAGGCACAAAAGTGCTGGTAGGCAGTACAAGGTCACAAAACAAAGAAGAATTGGGAGTGTGATTTATATCAAGGCAATTAAAAGCCCTCCCCCTTAACTTTTATGCTACATGATCATATACTTTTCTCACAACACTTTTGCACACGTTTTTACGTATTTCCTAAAACAATAATTCAATTAACATTCAACCTCCCACTAGACTACAAGTTCCATACAAGCAGAGATTGTATTCAGATTAGTTCATCATTGTCTCCTCAACCCTTAGCACAATGCTCACATATCTTATGAGCACTCAACTCGTGTTCAATAAAAGAAAGAAGAAAAGAATGAAGGATACAGGGTAGCACAGAGGAAAAGGAATGAAGGAGGGAAATTAAAACCTAAGCAAGACCCCAAAAGGAAGCTATAGGTAAGTTATAATTGAGGGCTGTTTTAGCTGCACAGAGGCCTTTTCTGCTTACTTCTAAGTAGTCGAATTTACCAGATAAATGAGCTGTTACTGTACTTCATGTCCAATAATAACATTTCTTTTAGCAATTAACTCAGAGTATGTCCAACGCTTCAGGTAGTGAGGAAATCTAAAAAGAAAACACACACTAAGAATATAAATAGGCCAGTGCAGTGGCTCATGCCTGCAATCCCAGCACTTTGGGAGGCTGAGGTGGAGAGATTGCTTGAGCCCAGGAGTTTGAGACCAGCCTGGGTGACATGGTGAAACCCCATCTCTACAAAAAAATACAATTAGCCAGGTGTGGTGGTGTGTGCTTGTAGTCCCAGCAACCCAGGAGGCTGAGGTGGGAGGGTCACTTGGACCTGAAAAGGTCAAGGCTGCAGTGAGCTATGATTGTGCCACTGCACTCCAGCCTGGGCAACAGAGTGAGATCTTGGCTCAAAATAGAAAAAATAAAGAATATGAATATATATTTAAACTTATGGGGATAAAATTTTATGCAATTAAAACTGGCTATACATTCAGGATTTAAAGATTTACAATAAAGACTAAAATTACTAATGCTAAGAAATACAAAACCTCTCAGAAACTATTATCAACACCTTCATGCACACAAACTAGAAAACCTGGAAAAAATTGATAAATTCCTGAAAATATACAACCTCCAAAGATTGAACCAGGAAGAAATAGAAACCCTGAACAAATCAATAGTAAGTTCCAAAATTGATTCAGTAATAAAAAGCCTACCAACCAGAAAAAAGCCCTGGACCAGACAGATTCACAGCCAAATTCTACCAGATGTATAAAGAAGAGGTAGTACCAATCCTACTGAAACTACTCCAAAAACTTGAGGAGGAAGGATTCCTCTCTCATTCTGTGAAGCCAGCATCATTGTGATAGTACACTCTGGCACGCACACACACGCGCGCACACACACACACACACACACAAACTTCAAGCCAATATAATTGCTGCACATAGATGCAAAAATCCTCAACAAAATACTAACAAACCAAATCTAACTGTACCTCAAAAAGCTAATCCACCACAATCAAGTACACTTTATTCTGGGGATGCAAGGTTGGTTCAACATATGCAAATAAACAAATGTGATTAATCACATAAACAGAATGAAAAACAAAAACCACATGATCATCTTAATAGACATAGAAAAGGCTTTGATTAAAATTTAACATCCAACCCATGCTAAAAACCCTCAATAAACTAGTCAAAGTTATGTACCTCAAAATAAAAACAGGTATCTGTGACAAACCCACAGCCAAAATAATACTGAACAGGCAAAATCTGGAAGCATTCCCCTTGAGAATAAGAACAAGACAAGGATGCCCACTCTCACTGCTTTTATTCAACATAGTTCTGGAAGTCCTAGTCAGAGCAATCAGGCAAGGGAAAGAAATAAAAGGCATTCAAGTAGGAAAGAGGGAAAGTCAAACTATCTCTCTTCACAGACAGTATGACTCTATGCCTAGAAAACCCCAGTCAGTACTCAAAGGCTCCTAGATCTGATAAATAACATCAGTAAAGTTTCAGGATACAAAATCAAAGTACAAAAATCAATAGCATGTCTATACACCAATATCATCCAGGCTGAGAGCCAAGTCAAAAATGCAATCCCATTCACAATGACCACAAAAAGAATAAAATATCTAATAATACAATTAATCAGGGACATGAAAGATCTCTACTATGAGAATTACAAAACACTGATGAAGGAAATTAAGAGATGACACAAACAAAACATTCCATGCTCATGAATAGAAAGAATCAATATTGTTACAATGGCTATACAGCTGAAAGCAATTTTCAGATTCAATGCTATTCCTATCAAAACACTAATGACATTTTTTGAGGAATAAGAAAAACTATCCTAAAATTCATATAGAACCAAAAAAGGAGCTCAAATAGCCAAAGCAATAGTAAGCAGGAAGAAAAAAAACAGAAGTATTACATTACCCAACTTAAAACTAGACTACAAGGCTACATTAACCAAAACAACATTGTACTGGTACAAAAACAGACACATAGACCAATGGAACAGGTTAGAGAACCCATAAATAAAACTGCACAACTACAGCCATCTGATCTTCAACAAAGTTGACAAAGTCAAGCAATGGGGAAAGGACTCCCTATTCAATAAATGGTGCTAGAGTAACTGGCTAGCTATATGCAGAAGACTGAAACTGAACTCCTTGCTTATACCATGTACAAAAATCAACTCAATATGGATTTAAAGTCTTAAATATAAAGCCTAAAACTATAAAAAACCCTAGAGGAAAACCTAGGAAATACCATTGTGGACATAGATCCTGGCAAAAATTTCATGACAAAAACTCCAAAAGCAATTGCAAGAAAAACAGAAATTGATAAATAGGACCTAGTTAAATTAAATAGATTCTGCATAGCAAAAATAATTATCAACAGAGTAAACAGACAGCCTACAGAATGGGAGAAAATGTTTGTAAACTGCATTTCACAAAGGCTTAATATCCAGAAACTATAAGAAATTTAAACAAATTAACAAACAAAAAACAAACAACCTTATTAAAAATGAGCAAAGGACGTGAACGGACATTTCTCTAAAGAATACATTCATGTGGCCAATAAGCATATGAAAAAAATGTTCAACATCACTAATCATTAGAGAAATGCAAATTAAAACCAGAAGGAGATACCATCTCACACCAATCAGAATGGCTGATATTAAAAAGTCAAAGAATAACAGATGCTGATGAGGCTGTAGAGAAAAGATACTGCTTACACACTGCTAGTGGGAATGTACATTAGTTCAGCCACCATTTGGATAAGCAGTTTGGATATTTCTCAAAGAACTTAAAACTAACATTCAACCCAGCAATCCCTCTATTGGATACATACCCAAGGGAATATAAATCATTCTACCACAAATACACATGCACTCAAATGTTCATTGCAGCATCATTAACAATGATAAAGACATGGAATCAACCTAGATACCTATTGGTGGTGGACTGGATAAAGAAAAAGTGGTACATATGCACCACGAAATGTTATGCAGTCATAAGAAAGAATGAAACTATGTCCTTTGCAGCAACATAGATAGAGCTGGAGGCCATTATTCTAAGTGAATTAATGTAGACAGTAAGAGAAAAGCAAATACAATATATTCTTACCTATATGTGGGAGCTAAACATTGAGTATACGTGGATACAAAGAAGGGGACAACAGACACTGGGGCCTACTTGAAGATGGCGGGTAGGAGGAGGGTAACAACCAAAAACTACCTATCTGGTACAATCCTCAGTACCTGAGTGTAAAATAATGTGTACGCCAAACCACTGCAACATGCAATTTACCCTATAACAAACCTGCACATTTATCCCCTGAACCTAAAATAGAAGTTGGAAAGAAACAGAAAGAGAGAATAAAAATCTCCCAGAAGACCTGAAAGAAGCTATGACTGTCTAAAGCAATGGATAACAATATAGTTTGTATCAGTTAACCACTGCTGTATAACAAATTATCTTAAAATTTAGCATCTTAAGAGAGCACACATTTATTATCTCACAGTTTCTTTGAGTTAGGTATAACTTAGTTGGATCCTTTAGCTTGGCACCTTTCACAAGGCTGCTATTAAGTTTTTAGTTCAGGTTCACAGTCATCTCAAGTTTAAACTAAGGCAGGATATGCTTCCAAGCTCATTTAGTGGTTGTTAATAAGATTCATTTCCTTGGGGGCTGTTGAACAGAGGCCACCTTCAGTTTCTTGAAATATGAGGCTCTTCATCATGGTAGCTTGCTTTATCAAATCTAGTAAGAAATAGCATCTGCTGGCAAGACAGAAGTCATGATATTTTATAACTTAATATGGAAAGGATATCTTCTCACTTTTGCCATATTCTATTCATTAGAAGCAAGTCACTAGGTTCAGCCCACACTCAACAGGAGGGGATTACTCAAGGTCATGAATACCAGGAGGTAGGGATCAATTTAGAAGTTTGCATAATATGTAGTTCTTTCTATAATTAAAAAAACTACATGTAAATTACACAATGTATACTTTATAATTATGTATTTTTAAGCAAAAGATGGTAAAAGTATAAAATAACAATATGTGCTCATGTATATCATTATATAAACTCATATTACTAAATCCATTTACTTTCAAGAAAAGTGGTCCAAATCACAAATTAAAACAGTAAAAACGTTAAGTTCAAATAAAATGTATGTATGTGGCAGCATATTTGACATTTTTTAACTGTAGAATATGAAATGAAATGAGAAGTTCCTGTCACTCAGCTGTCCCTTCTAAATGGTATTTAATAAATAAACATAAAAGGCAAGGAATATAATTCAGATGCTAGGAATGAGGAAATAAATGCAAACTGATAGAAAATAAAAATGCAGTTCAAATAAATGATGAATATAACAAACCCAATTTCCAGGCCTGAAAGTTCGAAACAAATTTCCAATAAATCACTGGAGAAATTCGCTTGTCAACTCTCCCCCTCTGCCCACCCCTCACTAGCTTTCTGCAAAAAGAGGAGATGGTCTCCCAAACCAAAATCTGTGTGTCCCTGAGTAACTTCTTCAAGATATAGCCCAAACAAGAAAGTATTATGAATATTTCTGGGAACGTTACTGGGCGTTATGCGTAAGTACTCTATTGAATATTCAAAAGGTACCACATTATTTTTTCAAAAAGAGCCTAGTCCCTTTTACTAATACCAAGAGTGAGTTTATTTTCATGTGGTTTTAATTGGCCTGAGGTTTGACACAGCTTCACTTTATCAGTAAGGACTGTTTTCGTTTAAAATGCGATAAAACAACTGAATGTCAATTTAAAAGACAGAGAAAGCCAATAGACTACCTAACCTGATGCACAGTTTTTAGCCTTAGTTAAAATCTACTTGGTTTATGTTCCAGGTGACTGGATGGGGACTGAGGGAGAACACCAGGATGTGCATTATGGTTATCTGAAAGCCACACAACAATACATACATTTTCTTGTCTCCCCTTACGCTTTGTAGACGAAGGAAAGTAGGTGGGAAAAGGTTGAGAGGCCATTTTTAAAACATAAAAGAAACTGAATAGGAAAAAAGCCACAGAAAACATCTAGGCTAAGATTTAAGGCAAAGAAAGAAATCTGAACTCTAGGTTTTCCAAAAAGAAACTGATGTTGGAGAAAGTTAAGTAGCTTACCTAAGGTCATTAGGTTGTTAAAGCCAGGACTATAACCCAGCTCCTGATTCCTGATGTGGTATTCTCCACCATTTATTACTGTATTTGTTCTTAATTTTAACATTAGATTTTTCAAACCATTTTTAATGAATTAACAGATAAATGCTTCAATATTGAGGCTCAGAGAGTAGAGCTTGCTAGTGAGTAGTAAATCATTCAATACTTACTGGATTAAATGTTTACTTGATAGAAAATTGTATTGTGGCAAAGAAGGCAGATATATTGATAAAGACCTAAATAGATGTTAGTTTCTCAAACAAGTATTTATGAACAGGAATTTTTACTAAGTTATTTTATACTAGGGACTGGTTGGGGAAAAAAAAGATGAATGAGTTTGTATCCTCAAAATATGTTTAAAATATGGAGTGTCTCTGGTGAAAGAACAAAGAGAGAGTGAATAATTCATGAAAACTATCAGTTATGTGTCGTTAAAACTCTGTTCTGGCATTGATATACTAGGTTAAACCAAGTGCGTCTCCAGGATAAAGATGCATTTATTTCCAAAGTTATTTAATCACTTAACTCTTTTTCACAAGATATTCAATAGGACCAGTGAAGACATATAAGCTCTTGTCACAACTCTCTTACATCAATTACGTAAAATAATTTTAACACTCCAAAAGTTAAAGAGTATCTTCCTAAAGTAAAATAATTATCAATAAAATAGTGACAGAGTGAAATTGCTTTAACTTTGAGATAATCTATGATAATTTGACATGATGAAATTTTTATGATCTGAGAAGTCTTTTCTTCCAAGTGAGAAGTTTCAGTAGTTGAACTCACAACTACAAACTTAAGTAAAATGACTCTTTAATATTGGTGTCCAAAGCAAATTAATAATGCAATAAACAAGAAAAAATAATTGGCACTATACTTAAAATCCTATTATTTCAGTTATTATCAATAATAATTATTACCTGAACTGAGTTGCCCACTTTTGTTAATTACCAGTGCATGTTGGTGATTCTGTTGCATTTGAATCTCTAAAAATATATCTGAATTTAGTATATATTGACTTTCTGACACAGACAACATCTCTCAAACATATTACATGTTGAGTGTTCTTTCCAACAAACTTTCAACAAGTTGTTATTCAGTTCTTACCGAATGAAAAGTGGTTCTATAAAGTAAATCGTATGTCCATTTAAACATAGAGCACTTTTTAAAAAAAAAAAAAATTCCCTGATAACATTTGAGATGATAGATGGTATTTTCTTGATTTTCCTTAAACCTTCTTTTTAGGATGATGAGATCACCTGATCTCAACCCCTCAGATCCTAGAACTAACCTTCCTTCATACTAAGGTCTAACATTTAAAAAGTAATGAACCTAGTAATGAACCAATGCCAATTGTCCTTGCAGCAAAAGCTAGAGAATTGGAAAGGTGGTGGCTATTCTGTGAAGATAGAAGTTTGGTAGCAGCTGGTGTCATTTGCTGGCAGTTGCCAACCAATTGTGCATTGCCTGGTGGAGGGAAACAGTTGAGGATAGTGGGAGAAGGGAGTGACTTATATATAAAGCAAACTCTTAGAACCCCAGAAGATCAAAGCCTGAACCAAACAGGTGAGAACTGTTCACTTAGAGGGTCATCTCTGGAAGAGCTATCGAGAGGAGTTACAAAGCTTGCTAATTTCATTTGAGATTCAACACTAACCAGGAAAAAAATATATAGAAATTAAGGGGCCTATTTCCAAACAGTTTAAAGGAATGTGTCACATTTGTTTTCCTTCTGCAGCAAGTACCAGCTATGTGTCCGCATTGCTTGATGAGAGAGGTCTCTTAACTTTTGGTTTAACAAAGAGAATGAGTTCCTTAGTAGAACAAAAGGTAATATAATTTAGAAATTAGGAAACCATATGTCTGATTGTGCAGTCAAGATTCCAAACCATTATAAGAAAACACTCAGTAAAATTATGTGATATAGAGTAAGGACAGAAAGAAAAACCAAGCTTTCCTGGAGGAACTCTGTAGGTGTGCACAAGGAGGGAGAGAACAGAGTCACTGGCATATAATGTATACCTGCAAGGAATAAATGTGACGTACCTCTTACAGAATCTACATACAAAAGTTATTCAAGGAACATTTGTTGAATGAATAAATAATCAGCTTAATAAAGAGCAATTATCCCTAAGTTCTAAGAAACCTAGTATTTATCCAGAAAGAATAAATATACCAAGGGTGATTGACACACAATGAATGACCAATATTAAGATATGCTGTGTTTCTGAAGCACATATCGAAAATGTAGCATCCCACCAAGACCACCGTCCACCCCAATTTGACTATGAATCAACAATACTACTCGAAGAGATCAGGGAGAAAATTGAGAGAACATTTAAAAGGATCCAATAGTACACATAAGAAATAATAAATTTGGAAGGGAATTGAAAAAACAGACATTTGTAATCTCAGATGTTCATATATCCATGCATAGATCATGGAAAAATAAAATAAATTTGAGATTTATGATACTGACTGATGAGTTGCTTGGATAAAACTTTATATATAGGAATATATTTTTAAAGTATATGTTATTGAATAGGAACAGATTTGGTTGGGGGAAGAGAACAGAAAGAGGTGGATTGTGCTAAATGTCTAAGATAGATCTGATCTTATTTCTGATAACATACACAAGGGATAAATGATGTTTAACATATAGTAGGTGATTGATATATATTTGCTAAGTGAGAGAAGAAAAAATAAGCAACACAACAAGTAAGATTTTAAAATAAATGTAGAAAAGCCAGCTAGAGAAAAATAGACAAAGATGAATGAAAAGTTCAAAGGGTTAATTTAGATATGAAAAAATGCCAAAAAGTGACAAAATATAAAAAGTCAATGTAATTGGACATCAAAGAAAAAGAGGTATTAAGACACAGTATTAAGATATACTAATAACCCAAAAGAAAATCAGTTTAAAAATATAGGATAATTCAAATTAATAATTTTAAAACAAAAAGGAAAAAAATAGTCACAGACAAGTCGTGTGGGTCCACAGGGAATTTCTGGGGACAGTCAAACTTCCTGGACTAATAGTTTCCAGCTGAGGCAGATGGCATGCATTCTTCCATAGCAAGGAACAAAGAAAGATCCATGTGTCATCCTTATGCTCCTCACCTTTATAGTTGAGCATAAAATATACATCCCAATCACTATATTTCTCATTACTTCATTGCTCTGAAGGAACCATTGCAAACCCCCTACAGGTATTCTTAATTCCTGTGCTTGCGCCGCTAAACAGGACATTTGAGCCACTACCACCACTGCCATCATCACCATGAGAGTAACAGCATGTCCTCAGAAACTTCTCTGGTTTCTCAGATCTCCAAAACAATTAATACACACTATATAGAAATTCATGATCAGGTAAATGGAAGCATACAAGAGGCCATTGAATAAAAAGAACAATGAATACATACCATATGACCACATAAAGTAAACTGATGCTATACTTGCCATACTCTACAAGATGCAGATCCCAACATTGGCATGGGGAAAGATCCAGCAGCAATGGGAGACTCCAATGCAACATACTATGATAAAACCAAGGAATCTGACAGTCTCTTATGGCTTCACTTCCTTCCCAAGGGAGGTACAAGAAGTAATGAGGAAACCCAATGCTGCTGCAGAAAAATGAATTTGTTTTAAAACTGAATGAGAAAAAGTGATCATGGTATCCTGGCAGCATGGTAACATGGCGGTAGTGGGAAGAATGGACATAGACTCTGAAGAAACATGAAGCATGAACCCTGTACCTTAAGATTCTGAAATGGAAGACATAAAGTATAGAAGTCTTATAATGCAATACCAAATTATCTGCAAGAGGAAGAAATGGGGGAGGGGGATCTGAGGAAACAGAGTATTTAAAAAATATGCTCAGAAAGAAAAATAAAAAAGACAAATTTTGGGAAATGCTAGCAGCATTAATAACTGAGTCACAAAAGCCATGGATAATAAGGGCAATGGCAAGATTTCCTCCAAACTTGAAATTAAGGATAAAATTAGGAGAAAGGCAGAATAATGAATGAGACAAGCTGTTTGTGGGAGGAACCCACTCTTATTGATAATCTGTAAATGGAACTGCTGACTTGAGTGCCCTTCAGGAAGGTATATCTGGAATGTGATTATAACGAAAGCTAAAATCTAATCAACTGTATGCACTTGAGAAAAGAATGTATTCACAGAAGGTGATGGTTGGTCTGCACAGAGCCTAAAATGTATGAACTTAGATACTGAGTGGTTTTCAAAATATCGCTATCATGCCCTGCTCAGATCCAACCTCTTCCATTCATTTATTGTTCCCTTCTAAGTTCCTCACTGTGTTAATTACTGTTAACTTACTGCTTCTGAAATTTTGTATTGTATAACGTGGCATATGTAGAAGTATCACTACACTCAACAGACCAGGATGTGTATCCTTATTCTGCTAATTACCAACTTTGTGTCCCAACAGCAGATTATTTAACTTCGAGTAACGTTGTGATGAGTAAATAAAAGAATATATGTGAAAACATTTTGAAAACTGTAAATCATTATTCAGATGTTGAGCATTGCTACTTAAAGCTTTGTAACATTCTGAGTTGGTTGCTTTAAGGAATTTGTAACCTTTTGCAAATGAAGTAGCTTAAAGCATATTCACGTGGTGTGAGCTAGCCTCACAATGTATAGAGTTTTGCAGACTGAGTCAAGCTAGGTGTGGTTGTCTGGTTGCTGCAACAAGGTGCTTTTGTGATCATTTCTGAAAGGAACCTACCTGCAGCACAGGTTAGTCTTCTCCAAAAATACCTCTCTACTGATAGCTGGCACTAGCTGCTGAAATAGCTCTGTTTCATGAAAGGCACACAGAGCATAAGCTTACCTAATTAATAATTTTCAGAGTTGTTTTCCTTTTCCTCTTTGCAGCTGCTGAATGGAGTGGCTCTGATTAAGCCATACCACATCGTGAGAAACGGCGCTTCACAAGGGTGTCACATTCTGAATTTCCCCCTACTTTGATCCCTGCTCATTGGCCCCTTTGATCTCTAAACAGGATGTACAAGGTTCACTAATCAATGCTTTCCCTCATTTTTGGTTCCTTGTCTGTGAAGTGTTTATATTTAAATCATTGACTAGAATAGGTGAATATGTATGACCTGTGTCTTTTTCCATTTGGTCTTCACGTTTTTGAAAGACAGAAGGAAGAAAATGGACTTCTATTTTCAACTGAATTTTCATTCAAAGCAGAGTTAAGCTGCAAAGTATATCTTGGGGATTGCAGATGGTTCTCAATTCTTCCTCTTTAAAAATTCGGGTCACTTTCTAGGGAGAATGAAAGGATGGCAGAATGAAAGAATCGTGCCCATTGTTGACAATTCCAAACTATGCAAAGTGGAACTTAAATCCTTTTAATCTCAGATGCCAATGGAGAAAAGTACCTGCAGCAGGCTTAGTGCTAACTTTTCCAAGCACTAAAGAGTCTCCTCCTCTCGAGCACTCACAGGTGTGTGGACAAGTAAGAAGCCTACCACCGAGGAAGGAACCAATAAAACAAAACCTAAATGTTGAGTGACAAATGGAGAATGCCACAGTAAGTACTCATGGAGTTTAGAAAAGGGAGCGAGCCCTTGGCAGCTGGAGAATCAGGAGAGGCCTGTTAGAAGAAATAGGTTTTGTTGGTCCAAATTCATCCCAGAGAGTGGAAACTGTGTGCAGTGTTAGAGTTGGAAAGTCATGAGGGCAAGTCGTGGGCTTGGTGGGCCAAAGTGACTGAGGAATTGGGAGAAGATCGGGACTCCTAGAATGTGAATAATCAACATAAATTTGGCACAACTAGTTCAGGTTCTGAACTTTCCTTTTATGTTATTTTTAACTGTGTATGGCAAAATAAGCAAATTATTTTAACCACTGAGAGCTGCAGTTCTATTATGTTTAAGTATGGGCCTATTATCACATATGTCTCAAAATTCTATGTATTACATAAAATAACATGTGATGTCCTCTTTCTTTTATTTCTCCCTCTTTCCTTTCCTTGTTTTTATGAGCTTGATGATTTCAATAGTAATGACCCAGACAATTGTTAAAGGAAGGTCACCAATATATGCTGATATTATTTATACCACTTCTCCTCCTTATGAACGTGTGAAGTATCAACCCTTGTTTGAAGGTGACATATCTTTTGCTATCCATTAATTTCTCCATCCTTCAATTTTTATTAGAAACTAGACAGTGAGGGCAGATATCAAGAGTACCGAATTATTCTATGGGATATCCTGTTTTCCATTTTACTTTGTACCAATACCTTACCAGATTAGACATGGCAGAGCTGATTACTGTATCCCCTTTCCTTTGATATAGCATAGCCACTTCCAATGTAGTCTAAGTCATTAAGCCTTGACCAAAGAGAAAACAATTCTCAGTTCCATAGTTCCATATGAAGAATTCTATCAAAAACTACTTAAATGTTCCACTTTCATAGAATTACAAAATTGGTTATTAGAATATGAAAGCTAAATGACACTTGAAATTTATTGCAATCAGTTTCAACAATTTCCAGATGAGGAGACTGAGTCTCAGAATTGTTATGTGATTTGACTAGAATTTCATGGCGAATTAAATCCTGGGCTTTTCATCCTGTGCTTTCCCCTGCATCTAATTTTTCTTATTTATTAAGCAAATGAATTATATCTCCTGAGAGTCTATCTATCTCTAAATTCTATGATCTCTTTCTTTATAAATCTTGCAAAAAATCAAAGCCTGAAAGGCAGATTACAGCACTCTAATTTTGGTTCACAAAGGACCACACTAAACTGGCCTGCTGTGGTTCAAATGTAAACTGCTAAATGGTAGAGCAAGTTAATACCCTGGTTGTTTGCTGTTGGAGGTAAAAATATATCTGTAGCTCTCAGCCAAGTTCCTGTGGATATTTGTCCACATCCCCAAAATACCACACGCTTGGCAAGAATGGAAGATTACAGCCAAGCAAGGCCCAGATCTTGAATAGCAAGAGTATTTCGAGTAAAGAACAACATACTTAGGTATGCCATTTGTCTCTCTAAGGTTCTGTAATGTTGTTCTTCTCCTCTTTGTTTCTTCTTTCCCCGTCCTGTATTCTGCCTTTCCTCAAATTCTACAAAATTGCAAGAATGACTTTCATTTTAGGTTATATTCAAGATAGGATAACAATTACAATGAAATAGTTCAGCTACAAATTACATCTTCTTCCTATTTATTTTCCAAATTTTCTCTGAAGTGACAACATATAATAATTATAGAATGAAAAATAAACCTCATTACAAACAAGTTAGTCTAGATTACTAAGGTACTGACAGGTAACATTTTGAAATTCTCTCTCAAAAGGCATTGCAAGTTGTTTTCTTCCTGGTGTTTTATAGCCACTATATTGCTATTTGTTTTCTTTACAAGTGAACTTGAAGGAGATGCTTGAATTTGCTATTGGTTGGGTTCTTTTGGAAAAAAAAGATGTATCTTTGGAATTGGTGAATACTACTTTTGCATATCAGTGAAAACAGAGACTGGATATGGCAGCTATCTGAGAAACATATTATCCTAAGATGTTGTTTAAGTAAAATTTACTAAAAGTGAACAGATTAGGGCCACTAGATCTCCCTATTGACTTGTATTAATGCCATAATTCAGGGACAAAATGGCTTTATGTATGAATGTTCACATTAAATTCGTTGGGAGATAGAATTTAAGACCAAATTCATTAAGAATTTCAGTGTCTTGAAAGACATGCCTTCTAACTCATTAATGCTATTAAGTCTTTGGTGGATAAATTCTTTTTTTAAAAAAATTTACCACATTTTAAACACATATTGTTAAACTTGCTTACTCGTTTTAAATATGAGTTGAATTAAAGTCCTAAAATACCATTTAGCATGCAATAATGTTTACCCTATTTCCAGACCTATGAGAGATACATTTTAGTAGTTATATTGTGACTCTTGTACACTTAAAGACCAATGACAAGGAATCCCTCGTGCTCTTCCTTTCCAACCTGGCCGAATGGCTCCCACAAAGAAGGGCGGCAAGAAGAAAAAGGGACGTTCTGCCATTGACGAAGTGGTGACCAAGAATATGCCATCAGCATTTACAAATGTATCCATGGAGTGGGTTTCAAGAAGTGTGCCCCTTGGGCACTCAAAGAGATTTGGAGATTTGCCATGAAGCAGATGGGAACTCCAGGTGTGCACATTGATACGAGGCTCAACAAAGCTGTCTGGGCCAAAGGAATAAGGAATGTCCCATACTGAATCTGTGATAGGATGAAGATTCACCAAATAAGCTCTATACTTTTATTACCTATGTAGCTGTTACCATTTTCAAAAATCTACAGACAGTCAATGTGGATGAGAACTAATTGCTGATGGTCAAATACATCAAATAAAGTTGTAAAATTGCAAAAGAACAAACTGATAGACGAGAAGAAATACATAAAGCTTTTTTAAAGAATTCTTTAAGTTTGATGACAGTGGATTAAAGACTCAAAGTTAAAGTGAAATTTACCAGATTAAAGCCTTGGATTATTTTCCTATAAAAAATACCTACCACTTCTTTTGATGAGAGTTGCATTGCAAGTCACAGGAGACCTAGGCATCTCTGCCACTCCTTCATATTCTGCCTCCTATCAAATAGAAACATAGCTTGTTTCCTGTAAATTGCAATCTGCTCCCCCAAGATATGATTCAAGGGAAAAAAGCATTCATCACATAAGGCAGCATCTATTAAGCTAGACCCTAGGCCAAGTGCTTTCAGACCCTGTCTTATTAAGGCCTTATGGTGAAAGACCATCCCATCTCTACAGGCGATCCAAAGAACATTCAGAAGGATTATTTGCTAGGTATATGTAAATACAAAACTATTAAACCATAGAGTTGCAAAAAGAATATTCTAACTCCTGTAGCTGAAGCCATAGTGTTTCTAATGTATCACCATCAATATTTTGGCCTCATGAGATATCAAACAGAGTTATTATCACCCTACCTAGGCTAGAGAGAAAAGTCTGATCAAAAGCCTTCATATTGAAAATCCCTTCTTGATTCCTTGATTGGCCTTTTGCCCTTCAAGTAGGAGAGGAAGTGCTTATGAGTTTCATTCACAGAAGAAAAAACCACCTACTTTGAAATTTATTGGCAACTCTTCAATATGTATGCTGATATCCCAGAGGCTTTGTTGGTAACTTGAAACACTGGCTAACCAAAGTGCTATTTCCCTTCCTCCTTTCATTTTTCCTTTCCCATCTTCCTTCATTTTCCTCTCTTTTTTTTTCCACTCCACCTCTGTGTGTACATGTGCATGTGGATAACCATTTGAGTTTATGGAATGGACTATATAGGTATTTTAGTCTAATGCAAGCATGAAATCAGAGGGGCAAATTGTAAAGATGGAAAAATGCCTGGTGCCATCACCTCATCTCGTAGTACCTCATATTACCTACTCTCACCTACCAGTGCTGTACCTGCCTGATGAGCAAGCCTTTGTCATGCTTCCTTGGCTGACCTTACTTCCAACCTCTTGTTCATTTGACAATTTATTGCTTAATTCACATTGTGTGCCAGTCTTGTGCTGGATGGATATTTTTCAGAAACCATTCTATGCTCCACATTCTTGATTCTCTAGGTATATTCAACCACACACTCAATGAGCTTTTTGAAGAAGGGAAGAGTTTGGTGGTCAGGTAAGTTTGGAATTAAATCTAGGAGCTGAACCAAATCTGATTCCTAGTTTAAAACAAAACAGAGACAGCTATCAAGGACATTCTTTCCACGATTCGGGAATTTTTTTCTTTTTTCTTTTTTTTTAAGACAGAGTCTTGCTCTGTCACCAGGCTGCAGTGCAGTGGTGCGATGTCAGCTCACTGCAACCTCTGCCTCCCAGGTTCAAGCGATTCTCCTGCTTCAGCCTCCCAGGTAGCTGCAATTACAGATACACGCCATCATGCCCAGCTAATTTTTGTATTTTTAGTAGAAACGGGGTTTTACCATGTTGGGCTAGGATGGTCTTGATCTCTTGACGGCGTGATCTGCCCACCTCAGCCTCCCAAATGCTGGGATTACAGGCGTGAGCCACTGCACCTGGCCAGGAAATGTAAAGTATAGAAAAATGCCCATGCTTAAGGGTGAAGCTCAAGTGTCATAATGCCTGAAATTTGTTTTCAAATGGTTTCAATAATCATAAATAAATTTATTCATATTTAAAACTAATATACTTATGTAAAAATATACAGTTCTATAAAAAACGCTTATATTTATATATTACATATACATTTGTTATATGCTATATGTTCATATAGTAAAAATATATAATTATCATTACTTTAAAACAAGTATACAAGTTTATTATTTATAAATCAATATGTATATTATATTGCTACAAATGTAAATATATTTATACATAATGCATATGCTTATATATTATATGTGTATATGTATTATATATAATACACACGAATAGATACATATATAACATGTAATGTAGTAATTTTAACTGAATTTATATATTGTTTATATAAATATATTAATAAATACATAATATAAACATAAACCACTGGTGTGAGGATTAAGTGAATATATTTTTATTTTCTGAAATATGTTTGCCTATTCTGACTAACCTTGGGCACACAGCATTTTGGAGTACTGGAAAATTAATTTGGATAGCAGGAGGAAGAAAATGAAGTTAATTAATGAGAAATTCTGCTCACAGGTAATTAAAAGTTGACTTTCAAGGACAGAAAATGTCCTTATGCATTAGACTTTCTGAAGCAGGAAAGACCAATTTGTGAGGGAGGAAGGGGCGATGCTGATCCTAGACCAATTTGGGGACTTCTGGACCTCTGCAGGAAGTACCTCACTCCTCACCGCACCCCTTAAACTACTGCTTACAGGGATTGCACTGCTAATTGCAGAGTGGTAAGGGTTGGGATACATGATGAAAAGGTTTGTTTTTGGAAAGAAACTTCCCTATTTCACTTAGATTATTGTGAAAAATGTTTCTGATGCAGACAACTAAGCCAGGCAAAGACTCCACATATCTAGTATAAAAAGCAAAATTCAAGTATTAGCTGATTACCTAAAGAAATAAACACTCATACAGTGACTCTGCAACGTGACCGTGATAAGTAGAGTGTTACTGTTTTATTTTACCTCTTCTTTGTCCTTGTCAAAAAGAGATTAATATTATATCTCCTCTCGGAAAAGTAATGTCTCAGAGGTAGTTCCTTTTTGGTCTTAGACATATTACATGACCATTAGTTAACTACCTTTGTTTCTCCATTAAAGAGATGGAGATAACAATATAAATTTAGCTCACAGCATCTTTGCGAATTATAAATTACTTATAAACATAATTATAAATCATAAACTACTTTGTAAAACAAGCTACTATATAATAATAGTCCTTTGCAGCACATGGCACCCCCTAAAGGGAGCTTATTAAGAAGTCCCTGTTTAACTTGGATTAATTCTTTTAAATATTTTTTCCTCTTAAATGAAGCCAGTACTATGACTGGGAAAACACTGATAGAATATGTTCTTAATTCGAGAAACATCAAATCCAATGATTGTACCCTATTCTTTTTTTTGATATCTACTTTTTCTAAAACAGAACTGAAATTAACTTCAAGAGACATCCTACAGTCTGAGGAGAAACAAGATGATTGGAAACCTGAGCACGGAATCTCCTTGGAATCACATAGAACCCGAGAAAGAAGGTTAACTTAATGAGATGGAACAGAGGTAACTTACTGAGATGGCACAGAGAAAGGTGCCCAGACCTTAACATAAACATGGATACAAATTATCTTTTCATGTAGTAGGTATCAGGAATTATATTAAGTGCCCTTTGTAAGTTACATTTTTTAATCCTTACATCTGTCTTTTGAGGAAGACATTATATTTCCCAAATTATAGATGAGAAAACTGAGACTGAGTGGTCAAGCAATTTAGTCAAGTTCACATGGTTGGTACATGACAGAGCTAGGACTTGATTACAGGTATTTCTCTGCAGAGAATTTCTGTGGATGAGAACATGGATTAAAAGCTAAGCCATATAAATTAAAAACTAAACCACAGAATGTAAAAACTAAAGACTTCGTATGGGCATTTTCCATAACAAAAGACTTTACATTCTTATTATTCTAAAAAGTCTCTTGTGAGTTCACAATAACTATTTCTTGTTGAATATGATATTATGACAAAGCATTTTGCCAATAGCTTAGCGGAAAACCTATTATATTAGCTATCTGAATGTTTGCATTTCTTTCTTCAAAGTAAACATTTCATATGACTATTAAACATCAATTAAGCCTTATATCGACCATATACTATAATATTTTGCATTATACAATAATGGGCATTTTATGAAAAAGAGCCAAAAAGTGGATACAGTATTTGTTCTCTAGAGATACACAGTCTTAAAGATGTGTCAAACAAGGTTTAAAATGTTGAGCTTTGTGTCTAAGAGACGATGTGAGTTAACTACCTGAGTAAACCTATCTTACCCAGGATGTAACTAAAACATCATTCAAAAAAGTCCCTATTTGCTTGCAGACATTGAATTAATGTATATAAATGACAGAAAAGGTATAATTTCACTATTTCCATTTTCTTGTCTCCATTCAAAAGATGCCTCACCAAACTGGAAAAGAGGACAGAATTAAAATCTGAGTTATAACAAAGAAGGCATAAAGCCTCATAAAGTAAGTTTAATTATGTGAACCCAGACGAATCACACCCAATATGGGGAGCTTTTAGACACACTATAAATTTGGAAAAGTACAGAAGACTATAATAATAGACAGATCTCACTTTTTTAAATGGTGCATTCCAAAAACTGCAAAATAATAAATTTCCTCAATTCCCAGGAAAAATTCTAAAACAGTGAATTAAATTGATAGTTTCACTAAAAATACATCATGCAAGACATTGTTTTATTATTATTCTTCATATTTGTTATGATCACTAAATCAGTAAATTAAGGAAATGTCAATGTAGTGAATCTTGATTTCAACAATACAATGAACAAAGCCTAACGTTGTTTCTCTGGAATACAGAAGATATATCATGACGGAAGAACCAGCATGTGTGTTCTCATGACCCCATATTCATAATCTCTACACAGAAGCACAGGTGTGAGAGTGACAGAGGAGTTGGTATGTCCTGTATGGGAACCAGCCCTGCCCCCGCCTCAGACACTTAGAAAAGGCGTCCTTTCTTTGAGGCACTTCACTGCCATTTGCAGAAAAAATAGAGTAAGTATAGAGATTTAAAATGACCACGATATGAAGAGTGCTCTGGAATTATACAAAGCCTATTGTACACAACTATAAGCATTAGCTATTGTGTGATGCTTCAATCTGAAATATTTATAGACTGAATGCCTGATAATGTGTATTTATCTCACTCTTTCAATCTGTTTACTGAATAAGAATATTCATTTGGGCTGGGTGCGGTGGCTCACACCTGTGATCCTATCATTTTGGAAGCTGAGGTGGGTGGCTCACCTGAGGTCAGGAGTTCGAGACCAGCCTGACCAACATGGTGAAACCTTGTCTCCACTAAAAATACAAAAATTAGCTGGGTGTGGTAGCCGGCGCCTGTAATCCCAGCTACTCGGGAGGCTAAGGCAGAAGAGTCACTTGAACCCAGGAGGCAGAGGTTGCAGTGAGGCAAGATCGCACCATTGCACTCCAGCCTGGGCAACAAGAGCAAATCTCTGTCTCAAAAAAAACACAAAAAACACTTTTTTGTTTCTTTATCTAGCTTAGTAGACTCCAAACTTTACTCTTTCCTACCCTTTTTAATATATATATATTTATAATAAGAATGAATCACTGTACTAATATATTATGCACTATGTAAAAAATTGAAAATGAAAATTTTTAATAACAACAAAAAAAAACCCTATAAACAGAAGTTTTAGTAATTTCTTCCTCCCATATCCTACTTCGAAGGCTATGGATTTAGATCTCCTAGGCTACAAATGACAGGATGAAGCTGATTCTCGTTTCTTCTCAGAAACAGGCAAATTTTTTACTAGGACCTTGTCTGAATATGTGTGTATATGAGCGTGTGCATGTTTCTGTAGTCACCCATGTGAGAGTGTATAGGGGAGATTAGCATGCAGGAGCTATAATTGAGATAATAGAGTTCTTAGAATATTTTATTGGTCCATGTTTAGGTGCTTTCCCAATGTGAGGTCATATTGGTAAACTTACAGGGCTGAATGTTTCAGTTATTCATGCCCAGTTTTTCAGGGATTGCGTGGCCTCTAAAATCCTGCTATTTCCACTAAATAAATCAACAACCTAAGCCAAACACTGAGTTACTTGCAACATTGGTCTCAAGGATGATTTCCTACTCTGAGGGGCCCATAGAATGTGCCATTTTTGAGCCATTTCTCTGCTTCTGTGCTGCATAAGATGGCCTGAAAAGTATTCTGCAGATGGTGATGGCTCTCTGGTTCCTTTAACATCCTGTTCTATCTTGCTTACAAGGAACATAGAAAAAAAGCCCTATGATTCATTTAATTCTCTCAAATGCAGTGCAACATACAAGTCATACTTATTATCAGTCTGTAAATCACTGGGTACACAGAAGAATGAAGAGTTTTATATTTTATCTGGGCCTCGTTTTGAATAATCACATGGTTGACATGTATACTATGGAGTCAGAGAGTTTAGGATTGAATTCTTTCACTGTCATTTTACAAGCTTTGTGACCTTGAGCACTGAAGTTATTTAAATTGTCAAAGCTTCACTTTCCTTTTTCTACAAAATGAGGAATGCTAAAACTGTACAACCAATACCACAGGGTTATTACAATTACAAATATGATAATTAATAAAATGCAGTTTCTGTAATGACCAGCACCATACTTAATCTCAATAAATATTAGCTATTGTTATTAGCATAATTTTAGGAGCATAATCTTATCCAAAAGCCTTGAGGTCAAATGTTTTTCTAAATTCAGTGTTTTCAGATTTTAGAAAGGCAATACTGTACAGTGAATGCAGTGTATATTACATAATACCCCCAGCAGCATCTGTGGCAGATCAGGTTTTGCTAGTAAATCAATGTTGAATTTTATGAATTTTGGAATTGTGAAGAAGAGGGTTGCCGATCTGTAATGCTATCCATTTAAAATTTTACTCAAAATCAAAGCATGGCTGCAAATACCCATTTTCTTCTCTTTTGAACTTGCTTATAACACCCTTAAACTCTTTCTAAAATATTCTGCTACCTTTGCTTTCTGCACATTTCCATTGCTTGCCTGGATAAGAATTACCTGGGTCACTTATTTAAAAAATTGGTTTCCAAGGTCTGTCTTAAGATTTGTAATTCAGTAGATGTGAAAGTGAGGCTCAAGATTTTGATTTTTAAGGCCAGGCATAGGCGCAGTGGTTCACACCTGTAATCCCAGCACTTTGGGAGGCTGAGGCGAATGGATCATCTGAGGCCAGGAGTTTGAGACAAGTCTGGTCAACATGGCAAGACATCATCTCTACTAAAAATACAAAAAAATTATCCAGGCATGCTGACGGGCACCTGTAATCACAGCTACTCAGGAGATAGGAGAATCGCTTGAACCTGGGAGGTGGAGGTTGCAGTGAACTGAGATCACATCATCACACTCCAGCCTGGGCAACAAGAGTGAAACTCCATCTCAAAAAAAAAAGATTTTGACTTTTAAACTGATACTCCTAGATGATCATTACCATCTGTTACACTTGGAAAACCTACCTTACCACACATCCTGTTGGCAGCCCACCTGCCAGTCCCTTTACGTGGACACCATTTTAACTGGTGCCTGGAACACCTACAAGACAGAGCTGCACATTCCCCTGAAAAAGAGGGGACTGAAGGCAGGGAGCCAGGTGATCTGTCTTGGCAGGTCCTACCCCTACAAAGACCAGCAATCTAAAATGCACTGGCTTGGGAGTTTCTCAGCCAGTGCAGCAGTTTGAGCTCAACCCAGGACCGTTGAGCTCCATGCGGGGAATGGCGTCTGCCATTACCGAGGCAATCCACCATTACCGAGGCAGTCCGCCATTACTGAGGCAGTTCTAACCTTACTTGTGCAAACCAAACCACAAGGACATTTACACAGCAACTGGACAGAGCCTGTGGCAGCTCAACAATGCCTCTGCAGGCAGACTGTGACTAGACTTCCTCCTTGCTGGGCAGGGCATCTCTGAAAAAAGGCAGCAACACATCAGGGACTTATAAATAAAGCTGCACCTTCCTAGGATAGAACACCTGGGAAAAAAAGGCAGTTATGAGTTCCACTGTAGCAGACTTCAACATCCCTGCCCAGCAGCTCTGGACGGAACAACGGAGCTCCCAACACAGCACCTGAGCTCTGATAAGAGACAGACTGCCTACTCAAGCAACTCCCCGATCCTCGCATAGCCAAAGGGCACCTCATAAAAGAGAGCTCTGGCTGACATCTGGGGGTACCTGTTCTGCTACCTGCAGAACAGGTAGCAACCCTTATTGTTCTGCAGCCCCCATGGGTAATTCCCAGGCAAACAGGGTCTGGAGTGGACCTCCAGTAGTCCTGCAGCAGAGAGGCCTGACTGTTAGAAGCAAAACTCTAAAACACAGAAATAAATAGCTTCAACATCAACAGAAACGACATCTACTTAGAGACCCCATCCGAAACTCACTAACTTCAAAGACCAAAGGTGGATAATTCCACGAAGATGGGAAGAAACCAGCAAAAAAAAATGAAATCACCAAAAACAGAACTCCTCTCCTCCTCCAAGGGATCACAACTCCTCACCAGCAAGGGAACAAAACTGGATGAAGAATGAATTTGACGAATTGACAGAAGCAGGCTTCAGAAGATGGGTAATAACAAACTTCTCTGAGCTAAAGGAACATGTTCTAACCCAATGCAAAGAAACTAAGAACCTTGAAAGAAGGTTAGACAAAACGCTAACTAGGATAACCCACTTAAAGAAGAACATAAACGACTTGATGGAGCTGAAAAACATAGCACAAGAACTTCACGAAGAATACTTAAGTTTCAATAGCTGAATTGATCGAGCAGAAGAAAGGATATCAGAGATTGAAGATCAACTCAATGAAATAAAACAGTAAGGCAAGATTAGAGAAAGAAA
Organism: Aotus nancymaae; assembly: GCF_030222135.1. Lineage (NCBI taxonomy): Eukaryota > Metazoa > Chordata > Mammalia > Primates > Aotidae > Aotus > Aotus nancymaae. Next base: position 44,989,538 of record NW_026988421.1, on the reverse strand, counting down.
AGTGAAAAGAAATGAACAAAGCCTCCAAGAAATATGGGATTATGTGAAAAGATCTAATCTATATTTGATTGATGTACCTGAAAGTGACAGGGAGAATAAATTCAAGCTGGAAAACACTCTTCAGGATATTGTCCAGGAGAACTTTCCAACCTAGCAAGGCAGGCCAACATTCAAATACAGGAAATACAGAGAACACCATAAAGATATTCCTCAAGAAGAGCAACCCCAAGGCATATAATCAACAGATTCACCAGGGTTAAAATGAAGGAAAAAATGCTAAGGGTAGCCAGAGAGAAAGATCAGGTTACTCACAAAGGGAAGCTCATCAGACTCACAGGGGATCTCTCGGCAGAAACCCTACAAGCCAGAAGAAAGTGGGGGCCAATATTCAACATCCTTAAAGATAAGAACTTTCAATGCAGAATTTCATATCCAGCCAAACTAAGCTTCATAAGTGAAGGAGAAATAAAATCCTTTATGGACAAGCAATTGCTGAGAGATTTCATCACCACCAGGCCTGCCTTGCAAGAGCTCCTGAAGGAAGCACTAAACATGGAAAGGAACAACCAGTACCAGCCACAGCGAAAACATACCAAATGGTAAAGATCATCAAGAAACTGTCAACTAATGAGCAAAACAACCAGCTACTATCAAAATGGCAGGAACAAATTCACCCAATACAGGAGTACCCAGATACGTAAAGCAAGTTCTTAATGACCTACAAAGAGACTTAGACTACCACACAATAATAGTGGGAGACTTTAACACTCCACTATCAATATTAGACAGATCAATGAGACAGAAAATTAACAAGGATATCCAGGGCTTGAACTCAGATCTGGACCAAGGGGACCTAATAGACAGCTACAGAACTCTCCATCCCAAATCCACAGAATATACATTTTTCTCAGAACCACATCACACTTACTCTAAAATTGACCACATAATTGGAAGTAAATCACTCCTCAGAAAATGCAAAAGAACAGAAATCATAACAACCAGCCTCTCAGACCACAGTGCAATCAAATTAGAGCCCAGGATTAAAAAACTGACTCAAAACTGTACAACTACATGGAAACTGAACAACCTGCTCCTGAATGACTACTGGATAAATAATGAAATAAATGAAGAAATAAAGATTTTCTTTGAAACCAATGAGAACTAAGACACATTGTACCAGAATCTCTGGGACACATTTAAAACAATGTCTAGAGGGAAATTTATAGCACTAAATGCCCATATGAGAAGCAAGGAAAGGTCTAAAATTGACATCCTATCATAAAAATTAAAAGAGCTAGAGGAGCAAGATCAAACCAGCAGAAAAGCTAGCAGAAGACAAGAAATAACTAAGATCAGAGCAGAACTAAAGGAGATAGAGACACAAAAAAACCCTTCAAAAAATCAATAAATCCAGGAGCTAGCTTTTTGAAAAGATCAACAAAATAGATAGACTACTAGCCAGACTAATAAAAAAGAAAAGAGAGAAGAATCAAGTAGATGAAATAAAAAATGATAAACAGGATATCAACACCAATTCCACAGAAATACAAACTACTATCAGAGATTACTACAAACAACTCTATGCACATGAACCAGTAAAACTAGAAGAAATGGATAAATTTCTGGACACTTAGACTCTCCCAAGACTAAATCAGGAAGACATTGAATCCCTGAATAGACCATTAACAGGGGCTGAAGTTGAGGCAGCCATTAATAGCCTATCAAACAAAAAAAATCCAGGTCCAGACAGGTTCACACTCAACTTCTACCAGACGCACAAAGAGGAATTGGCACCATTCCTTCTGATATTATTCCAAACAATACAGAAAGAGGCAATCCTCCCTAACTCATTTTATGACACTAATATCATCCTGATACCAAAACCTGGCAGATATACAGCTAAAGAAGAAAATTTCAGGCCAATATCAATGAACATTGATGCAAAAATCTTCAATAAGATACTGGCAAACTGATTGCAACAGCACATAAAAAGGCTTATCCACCATGATCAAGTAGGCTTCATCCCAGGGATGCAAGGCTGGTTCAACATACGCAAATCTATAAGCGTAATCCACCACATAAACAGAACCAAAGATAAAAACCACATGATTATCTTAATAGATGGAAAAGGCCTTCAACAAAATTCAATAGCCCTTTATCTAAAAACTCCTAATAAATTAGGTATCAATGGAACATATCTCAAAATATTTAAAGCTATTTATGACAAACCCATAGCCAATATCATACTGAATGGACAAAAACTGGAAGCATTCCCTTTGAAAACTGGCACTAGACTAGGGTGCCCTCTCTCACCATTCCTATTCAACATAGTACTGGAAGTTCTAGCCAGAGCAATCAGGCAAGAAAAAGAAATAGAGTATTCAATTAGGAAAAGAGAAAGTCAAATTGCCTCTATTTGCAGATGACATGATTGTATATTTAGAAGACCCCATCGTCTCAGCCCAAAATCTCCTTAAGATGATAAACAACTTCAGCAAAGTCTCAGGATGCAAAATCAATGTGCAAAAATCACAAGCATTCCCATACACCAATAACAGACAGAGAGACAAATCATGAGCAAACTCCCATTCACAATTGCTACAAAGAGAATAAAATACCTGGGAATACAACTACCAAAGGAAATGAAGGCCCTCTTCAAGGAGAACTACAAACCACTGCTCAAGGAAATAAGAGAGGACACAAACGGATGGAAAAATATTCCATGCTCAAGGTTAGGAAGAATCAGTATTGTGAAAATGGCCATACTGCCCAAAGTAATTTATAGATTCAATGTTATTCCCATCAAACTACCACGGAGCTTCTTCATAGAACTGGAGAAAACCACCTTAAACTTCATATGGAACTAAAAAAAAGTCCAAGTAGCCCAGACACTCCTAAGAGAAAAAAAAAAAAAAAAAAACAGAGCTGGAGGCATCATGCTCATGCTACTGGACTTCAAACTATACTATAAGTCTACAGTAATCAAAACAGCATGGTACTGGTACCAAAACAGACGTATAGACCAATGGAACAGAACAAAGGCCTCGGAAGTAACACCACACATCTATAATCATCTGATCTTTGACAAACCTCACAAAAACAAGCAATGGGGAAAGGATTCCCCGTTTAATAAGTGGTGTTGGGAAAACTGGCTAGCCATTTGTAGAAAACTGAAACTGGATCCCTTCCTTACACCTTATACAAAAATTAACTACAGATGGATTAAAGACTTAAACATAAGACCTAATACCATAGAAACCCTAGAAGAAAACCTAGGCAAAACCATTCAGGACATAGGCATAGGCAAGGACTTCATGACTAAAACACCAAAAGCAATAGCAACAAAAGCCAAAATAGACAAATAGGATCTAATTAAACCCCAGAGCTTCTGCACAGCAAAAGAAACAATCATTAGAGTGAACCAGCAACCAACAGAATGGGAAAAAATTTTGCAATCTATCCATCTGACAAAGGGGTAATCTCCAGATTCTAAAAATAACTAAAATAAATATACAAGAAAAAATAACCCCATCAAAAAGTGGGTGAAAGATATGAACACACAGTTTTCAAAAGAAGACATTTATGTGGCCAACAAACATATGAAAAAATACTCATCATCACCGGTCATTAGAGAAATGCAAATCAAAACCACATTTAGATACCATCTCATACCAGTTTGAATGGTGATCATTAAAAAATATGGAGACAACAGATGCTGGAGAGGATGTGGAGAAATAGGAACACTTTTACACTGTTGGTGGGAGTATAAATTAGTTCAACCATTGTGGAAGACAGTGTAGCAATTCCTCAAGGATCTAGAAATAGAAATTCCATTTGACTCAGCAATCCCATTACTGGGTATATATGCAAAGGATTATAAATCGATCTATTATAAAGATACATGCACACGTTATGTTCACTGTGGCACTGTATACAATAGCAAAGATTTGGAACCAACCCAAATGCCCATCAAGGATAGACTGGATAAAGAAAATATGGCACATATACACCATGGAATACTATGTAGCCATAAAAAAGGATGAGTTCATGTCCTTTGCAGGGACATAAATGAATCTGGAAATCATCATTCTCAGCAAACTGACACAAGAACAGAAAACCAAACACTGCATGTTCTCACTCATAAGTGAGGGTTGAACAATGAGAACACATGGACATGGGGAGGGGAAAATCACACACTGGGGTCTGTTGGGGGATGAGGGACTAGGGGAGGGATAGCAGGGCATGGAGAGATTGGGGAGGGATAGCATCAGGAGAAATACCTAATGTAGGTGACAGGGGAATGAAGGCAGGAAACCACCATGATGTGTGTATACCCTATGTAACATTCCTGAAAGATCTGCACATGTACCCCAGAACTTAAAATAATAAAAATAAAAGCTCAAGATCACTGATCATTAGAGAAATGCAAACCAATGCCACTATCAGATACCATCTCACACCAGTCAGAATGGCTACTATTAAAAAGAAAAAACAAAACAAAACAGATGCCAGTGAGTTGCAGAGAAAAGGGAATGCTTATACACTGTTGGTGAGAAGGTAAATTCGTTCAACCATTGTGGAAAACAGTATGGCAATTCCTCAAAGAGCTAGAAACAGAATTAGCATTTGACCCAGCAATCTCATTACTGGGTATATAGCCAAAGGAATATATATAATTCTACCAAAAAGACACATGCCCACAAATGTTCATCGCAGCACTATTGACAATAGCAAAGACATGGAATCTACCTAAATGCCCATCAATGACACACTGGTTAAAGAAAATGTGGTACATATACACCACAAAATACTATGTAGTAATCAAAAACAATGAGACCATGTCTTTTACAGGAACAGAAAACCAAATACCACATGTTCTCACTTCTAAGTGGAAACTAAATGATGAGAACTTATGGACACAAAGAGGGCAAGAGACACTGGGGTCTACTTGAGGGCAGAAGGTGGGAGGAGGCAGAGGATGAGAAAAAATACTAGGTACTAGGCTTAGTACCTGGATAATGAAATAATCTGTACAATAACCCCCCCATGACAAAAGTTTACCTATATAACAAACTTGTACATATATCCCTGAACCTAAAGTTAGAAGAGAAAGAAGTTTCTCTCCTTCCTCATTTCTCTGCTTCTCTAGCTAGCTCTCTATTATCAGTATGAACCCATGAATTATCATTCATTTTAAATGAGGTATAAGTCCTTATTGTCCTTAATTATATTTGTTTATATTTAATGACAAATGTTTGTTTTTAATTCTTCAGCTTTAAAAACATAATGACATTTGTTGGTCATTCCACGCTTTTACATATAATTATCCATAGCATTTCCATATAATTATCTAATTTTATCTTCTACAAAAGATGTAAAATTCAATGGGATTTCTGTTTGGATTCATGGAAATGTCTCAGTACAACTTTGAGACTCTAAATTAGTAACAAATTTCTTAAGACTCAACATTGATTGCTTTTTGAGCAATCACAAGAGAGGCAAATACCTTTATAGACCACAAGAGCATAAGAACATTCAGAAACCTCTTTCCAAATATATTTATAGTTGTTATATTAGTTTTTGTAGCGTTCTGCATTGTTGCACATAAAAATAAATGTTTACATGTATACTGAGTTAATGCATTGCATTTGTATTATTACAAATTCTTATTTGCATTTAAAAATGAATAAGATTTTAGTATATGAAAATGAATGCAGATGATTTCTTTATTTTTTCATGAGAACCAACAAAGTAGTTCTGAGGAATAAAGCAAGTCATGCTCTTTACCTTAAATGTTTTGTATATTTCACCATTCAACTCTGGACCACCTTCATTTTGAAAAGTTTTTTTTGTTGTTGTTGTTGTTATTTGGGGAAAATATCAAATACAGTTCATTCAAGTATATAGTATTTTAATGGAATCTTCTCTAAAATTTGATTATATTAGATTTAAATATTACCAATACCAAAATATTAATTCAAGATATTCAATAAATAACACACAGGTAACTGAAAGTGGATCATTATAACAAATTTTAAATGAAACTTACAAATCATCATAAGATTATGAAAGTTATGTAATAAATGTATATATGTCAAAAGTCGTAAAAGTGTGGACATAAATAAAGAAAATAAAGAATAATTGGCCCATACCTGCATGTCTGCAATTCAGATAAAATTTCTACTGTGGCCAAACTCAAGAACATGCCACTCTCAGTCAGATTTCATGCAATTGGTGTTATTTAGAGATAAGAACTTAGTAATAAAGAAACTCCTGCTTTGGTAGTGTTTACACAATATTATTTGCAGTCTATGCTACTTTTAATCAACTTTGAATCTGCTTCAAGATTCATTGAAAGGCAGATTGTTAACACACTGAGAAGAAAATCCGTCACAGTTACTTCACCCATCGGAGAAACTTAATTTCTTTCATAAGCTGTACTTTCTACTTGTTCACAAAGATTCTTACTACAATCATTACACCCTAAACGCTCCTGGTGTCATAGGCTATAATATTGCAAACAATAGGATTATGACCTCTTTCAACAGGCTTCTTGCTAGATCGAAGCAGGAAGAGGAGATGGATTATAGGGAGAAGAGGCCTTATTTGAAAACATTAATCTTCAATAATTAGTAATTGAAGAAGGAAATACAATACATTAAAGTTAAATTATCTTCTGCAAAAACCGATTTCAAAAGCTAATTGAGTCTGACAACATATCTCCTAAGATAAAACATCTACAAACGTAAAAGTGAAATACTAACAATTGTTCAGTCAGCTTCATATGAAAAAATTCAGAACCAGAAGGTTGTTTTCTTTAGAAAATAAATGTGTGTGTGTGTGTGTGTGTGTGTGTGTGTGTGTGTGTGTTTATTTTCTAGCTGAAATAAAATTAATATTTCTTCAGGTGCCAGGAGAATAGAAAAGTATCTGGACCCAGGTTATTGCATATTTTCAATGTTTTGGATTAACTTTCCATCCTTATTATCAATGTTGTCTCTTTTCAAAATCTATCACTATACATCACAAATGCTCCATACTTATTCCTTAGTTTTTTTGGTCTGTTTTCCTCTGCATTTGGGGGAAGATACCCAATTTAACCTGTTGAAAAGGGAATGCCACATGTTTTAAAGTAGCTAAAAATAGTCTCATTAAAACTAGTCTCTTCAAAATGTGGAAGTATAGGTGCTGAAAAAGATAAAACCACTAGCTGCTAAATTTGCAATGTAAAAAAGGCAAATTCAAGATGTGTCAGATTTAACAAAGCTGCTGCTGGGGGGCCAATTTCAGAGATAAAAGATAAAAGGCCAGCAATCCACTTTACCCCCAGCAGTTCAATGAAAGTTGTGTGATTCCTATTGTTTCATCAGGTAACTACAAAGTAGTTTCCTCCCAGTGAATTCCATGTTTTTGTGGATTCTAAGATATCTGAATGTGGAATGAGAAATGTTTGTTTGAGTATGATACCTAAAAACCCTTATGCTCAGTTCTGACACATAGCCACTGACAAACTAACACCTTAACTCAAACACTCATGTATCAAGCATAAGGTACAGCACTTGGGAGTTTGCATCACTCACATGAATTTACCACATTTTTGTCCACCCCTCACCCCGCCCTACCATCTGCCAATTTTTTCTTTCTCATTGCTTGTTTCAATTTACAATCTGATTATCGTAGAGATTCAACCTTTTTATTTCTGTTTAGGTAATTTTTAAGATTCAGAGCCACATTAAGACATGCAAACTTCACCGTGCTTCTAATAATTTTTCTGGCAACCAAAGAATGATCTTTGCTGATAATTATTCAACTGTCAAAGCCAGGTCTGTATATGACTTGCTTAGTTAACTTTTTATCTTCTAGGGAAGAATCTGAAATCCTTGCCAAGATATTCATTAAAATTGTGGGCTGGAATACACTCTTGTTCCTTTTGAGAAAATGAGTTCTGTGTTCAAACAGCAGATGTAATGTCCAAAGACTGCATGACCGGAGATAGTCTAGGAGACAGACAGAAAAGTTGTAAACAGGTCTGTGAACTGCTTTGGTGGACACAGACTTACTTTGAAGATTTCACTGAATCGTTTCGACTTGTAAGCCACTCATGGCACAAAAAAGCGGGTTTACCATGCAAACCTTAACCAGATACTAGCTACAATGGAGGAACCTCAACAAATTCGGATGTGCTGTTCAGATAATTCCCTTGAAAGTTCCGATAATTGCCTAAAGCTTATTTAAGTCTATGGAAAGACTTTGCCCTCTTCTTCACTCCATCTCATCTTTTCTTCTTTCTTCCATAATCCTCCCCATGCCTATTCAGATCTTTTTGTCATTCTCCAGATCACCCTACTTTAAATCTCTGTTTTATCCTAAATTTCCACCTCACTTTTGAAAAAACTCTTCCACGCTGGCAAATTCCTGAAGTCAGAATGTAATAAGTTTCCTTGCCATGCTGTTTGCTTATACATCTAGCATTTTCAAGTGTCAAAAAAATTTTTTTCTCAGCTCTTTGGAAACTGTATTAGGAAGTTTCTTGAAAAAAAAATCTTTGTAAACATAGATTCTTATGAAAAGTTGTGAGTCACAGCACCTACCTTCCAAACGTTGCTATGTGAAGAAAAAATATATTGACTGACCAATGGAAATATTCACAACTACCCATAAATCTAATACATTTGTCTTGCCACTGTTTCAAAATGTCAAATGTGTATTGTGAATACTGTTCAGTATTCACGTTCATATAATTCACATTTGAACACAATATTCCTCACATTTAACTTTCTAAAATGTCTTACAATTGGTTGGGGGGGGAAGTGCACAACCCTTTGATCTTTATGTTCAGAAACAGTCACCAAGACCTTGGAAAACAGCAGATAAGAGTCTTACCCTTCTGATAAAAAAAAAAAAAAAAAAAACACCACACACACACACATTTTAATCAGACTCAGTAACTGTCTCCTGAAGAATTAGAAAACCTTTGTGGACTTAAGCAAAGTTCCTGGAATTTGAGTTCAGATAGTGCAATGTGACTATCAGCAAATAGCTTACCATTAAACGTCTAAGGGCAGTTACATGTAACATTATTTATTCATTCATTCACTCAAAAAAACAGAGATTGGGGATCAACTGAACACAAATTAAACCCTCTCTCAAAAAACTTTTAATTCCACCATGGAGACAGGCATTTTCAGAAAAAATTATAATGCAAAATAGAAAATGGCACATACCCAAAGACATACAGCTTGAGAGCCATGGTCATGAGGAGGAGAAAAGATCACATCTAGTAGGAGGAAGGCTTCTCAGAAGAGATAGCTTTGAAGTGGGATTTGAAATGAATAAGTAAGATTTAAACATCTAAGAATGAGGCAGAATAATGTGAAGTAAGTAACTAGCTTAAACTGGAAAGCATAGCACATACTAGGAATCAAGTGATTTAGGTTAATTGGTACACAGAGTAATGGAGAGTAGATAGTGAAAGATAATACAGAATGTGAATAAATTGTGATGTATCCTTGAGGCTGGGGATGGGAGAGCCATAAAGTCAGACTGCAGAGTTTGAATGGATTCAGCAGGCTATATGGAACCATCAAAGGCTAATGAGAGTTCAATAATTTTTAATGAATTTTCAAGCAGTGGGGTAAGAACTGTCTTTTCAACAAATGGTGCTGGGGCATTTAGATATTTATATACAAAAAAGATGAATTCATACATTTATCTCACTCCATACACATATAAAAAATATAATTCAACATAGATAGATCTATATATAAAGGGTAAAACTATAAAGCTTATAGAAGAAAACAGAAGAAAATTTTCATGACCTTGGTTTAGACAAAGAATTTTTAATAGAACACAAAATGCACAGTAGCAATTTTTAATTAATAATTTGGACAGAATCAAAATTTAACATTAAAAATACCAGTAGAGAAATGAAAAGACAGCACGTGGACATTGAGAAAATATTTGCAAATAGTAAATCCAATAAATGACTACATTCTGAATAAATAATGTGCTCTTGCAACTCAATAATAATAAGACAACCCATTTTTTAAAATGAGGAGAAAAGAGTTGAATAGAAACTTTATATAAAAATAGCTAACAGGAAAAAATTAAATGTAGCCCGGGCAAGGTGGCCAAATAGGAATAGCTCTGGTCTGCAGCTCCCAGCAAGACCAACACAGAAGGCAGGTGATTGCTGCATTTCCAACTCAGGTACCTGGTTCATCTCAATGAGACTGGTTAGACAGTGAGTGCAGCCCATGGAGGGTGAGCAGAAGCAGAGTGTGGCATTGCCTCACCTGGGAAGCGTAAGGGGTCAGGGAACTCCCTCCCTTAGCCAAGGGAAGCTGTGAGAGACCCTGTCCTGAGAGTCAGTGCATTCCAGCCCAGATACTACGCTTTTCCCATGGTCTTCACAACCCACAGACCAGGAGATTCTCTCGGGTGCCTACACCACAAGCGCCCTGGGTATCAAGCAAAAAAAACTGGGTGGCCATTTGGGCAGTCACTGAGCTAGCTGTAGGAGTTTTTGTTTGTTTTTTTTTTCATACCTCAGTGGTGCATGAAATGCCAGTGAGACAGAACCGTTTACTCCCCTGGAAAGGGGGCTGAAGCCATGGAGCCAAGTGGTCTAGCTCAGCAGATCCCACCCCCAGCAAGCCCAGCAAACTAAGATCCACTGACTTGAAATTCTGGCTACCAGCACAGCAGCTGGAAGTCAACATGGGATACTCAAACTTGGTGAGGGGAGGGGTGTCCGCCATTACTGAGGCTTGAGTAGGCAGTTTTTCCCTCACAGTATAAAGAAAGCCACTGGGAAGTTCAGACTGGGTGGAGCCCACTGCAGCTCAGCAAAGCTGCTGTAGCCAGATTGCCTCTCCAGATTATTCTTCTCTGGGCAAGGCATCTCTGAAAGAAAGGCAGCAGCCCCAGTCAGGGGCTTATAGATAAAATTCCCATCTCCGTGGGACAGGATACCTGGGGAAAGGGGTGGCTATGGGTGGAGCTTCAGAAGACTTAGACATTCCTGCCTACCACCTCTGAAGAGAGCAATAGATCTCCCAGGAAAGCACTGGAGCTCTGCTAAGGGACAGAGTGACTCTTCAAGTGGGTCCTTGACTCCCTTGCCTCCTGAGGGAAAGACACCTCCCAGCAGGGATCAACAGACACCTCAAATAGAAGAGCTCTGGCTGGCATCTAGCAAGTGCCCCTCTGAAACAAAGCTTCCAGAGGAAGAAGCAGACAGCAATCTCCGCTGTTATGCAGCCTCCAGCAGTGATACCCAGGCAAACAGGGGCTGGAATGGATCTCCAGCAAACTCCAACAGACCTGCCGAAGAGGGACCTGAATATTGAAGGAAAACTAACAAACAGAAAGCAATAGCATCAACATCAATAAAAAGGATGACCATGTAAAAACTCTATCTAAAGGTCACCAGTGACAAAGACCAAAGGTAGATAAATCCACAAAGATGAGGAAAAACCAGTGTAAATAGGCTAAAAATTCCAAAAACCAGAATGCCTCTTCTCCTCCAAAGAATCACAACTCCTCTCCAGCAAGGGAACAAAAGTAGATGGAGAATAAGTTTCATGAATTAACAGAAGTAGGCTTCAGAAGGTGGGGAATAACAAACTCCTCTAAGCTAAAGGAGCATCTTCTAGCCTAATGCAAAAAAGCTAAGAATCTTGATAAAATGTTAGAGGAATTGCTAACTAGAATCACCAGTTTAGAAAAGAAGATAAATGACTTGATGGAACTGGAAAACAGAGAACGAGAACTTCATGAAGAATACACAAGTATCAATAGCCAAATTGATCGAGTGGAAAAAAGGATATCAGAGATTGAAGATCAACTTAATGAAATAAAGCATGAAGACAAGATTAGAGAAAAAAAGAATGAAAAGGAATAAAAAACCCTCCAAGAAATATAGGACTGTGTGAAAAGACCAAACTTATATTTGATTGGTGTACCTGAAAGTGATTGGGAGAAGGGAACCAAGTTGGAAAACACACATCAGGATATTATCCAGGAGAACTTTCCCAACCTAACAAGACAGGTCAACATTCAAATTCAGGAAATACAGAGAATACCACAAAGATACTCCTCAAGAAGAGCAATCCCAAGACACGTAATCATCAGATTCACTAAAGTTGAAAAGAAGAAAAAAATGTTAAGGGCAGCCAGACAGAAAGATCGGGTTATCCACAAAGGGAAGCCCATCAGACTAACAGCAGATCTCTCAGCAGAAATCTTACAAGCCAGAAAAGAATGGGGACCAATATTCAACATTCTTAAAGAAAAGAATTTTCAACCCAAAATTTCATATCTAGCCAAACTAAGCTTCATAAGTGAAAGAGAAATAAAATCCTTTGCAGACAAGCAAATGCTGAGAGATTGTGTTACCACCAGGCCTGCATTACAAGAGCTCTTGAAGGAAGCACTAAACATGGAAAGGAAAAACCAGTACCAGCCACTGCAAAAACATACCAAAATGTAAAGTTCATTGATAACTGTAAAGAAACTGCATCAACTAATGGGCAAAATAACCAGTTAGCATCATAATAGCAAGATCATATTCACACATAACAATATTAATCTTAAATGTAAACAGGCTAAATGCCCCAATTAAAGGGCACAGACTGGCAAACTGGCTAAAGAATCAAGACCCATTGGTGTGCTATATTCAGGAGACCCATCTCATGTTCAAAGACCCCCATAGACTCAAAATAAATGGATGGAGGAATATTTACCAAGAAAATGGAGAGCAAAAAAAAAGACTAGGTTGCAATCCTAGTCTCTGATAAAACGGACTTTAAACCAACAAAGATCAAAAGACGCAAAGAAGGGCATTACATAATGGTAAAGGGATCAATGCAACAAGAAGAGCTAACTATCCTAAATATATATGCACCCAATACAGGAGCACCCAGATACATAAAGCAAGTTCTTAATGACCTACAAAGAAACAAGACTCTCATACAATAATAGTGGGAGATTTTAACACCCACTGTCAATACTAGACAGATCAATGAGACAGAAAATTAACATGGATATTCAGGACTTGAACTCGACTCTGCATAAAGCAGACCTAATAGACGTCTACAGAACTCTCCACTCCAAGTCCACAGAATATCAGAATATACATTCTTCTTAGCACCACACAGAACTTATTGAAAAATTGATCACAAAATTGGAAGTAAAACACTCCTCAGCAAATGCAAAAGAATGGAAATCATAACAAACAGTCTCTCGGACCACAGCGCAATCAAATTAGAACTCAATATTAAGAAACTCACTCAAAACTGCACAACTACATGGAAACTGAACAACCTACTCCTGAATGACTACTGGATTAATAATGAAATTAAGGCAGAAATAAATAAGTTATTTGAAACTAACGAGAACAAAGACACAATGTACCAGAATACCTGGGACACAGCAAAAGCAGTATTTAGAGGGAAATTTATAGCACTAAATGCCACAGAAGAAAGTGGGAAAGATCTAAAATAGATACTCTAATATCACAATTAAAATAACCAGAGAAGCAAGAGCAAACAAATTTTAAAGCTAACAGACAACAAGAAATAACTAAGATCAGAGCAGAACTGAAGGAGATAGAGACATGAAAGACCCTTTAAAAAAATCAAAGAATCTAGGAGCTGGCTTTTATGAAAAGATTAACAAAATAAATTGCTAGCCAGACTAATAAAGAAGAAAAGAGAGAAGAATCAAATAGACACAATAAAAGATGATAAAGGGGATATCACCACTTATCCCATCAGAGAATACTGTTGAAACACCACAACTCTATGCAAATAAACTAGAAAATCTAAAAGAAATTGATAAATTCCTGGACACATATACCTTTCCAACATGAAACCAGGAAGAAGTCAAATCCCTGAATAGACTAACAAGTTCTAAAATAGAGATAGAAATTAATAGCCTACAAACCAAAAAAAGCTCAGGACCAGATGGATTCACAGCCAAATTCTATGAGAGGCACAAAGAGGAACTGGTACCATTCTTTCTGAAACTATTCCAAACAACAGAAAAAGAGGGACTCCTCCCACACTTATTTTATGAGGCCAGCATCATCCTGATATCAAAACCTTGGCAGAGAAACAACAAAGAAACAATTTCAGGCCAATATCCCTGGTGAACATTGATGCAGAAATCCTCAATAAAATATTGGCAAAGTGAATCCAGCAGCACATTAAAAAACTTATTCACCATGATCGAGTCGGCTTCATCCCTGGCATGCAAGGCTGGTTAAACATATGCAAATCAATAAAGGTAATTCACCACATGAACAGAACCAATGACAAAAACCACATGATTATCTCAATAGATCCAGGAAAGGCCTTTGATAAAATTCAGCACCCTTTCATGCTAAAAAACACTAAATAAACTAGGTTTTGATGGAGCATATCTCAAAATAATAAGAGCTATTTATGACAAACCCACAGAAAATATTATACTGAATGGGCAAAAGCTGGAACCATTCCCTTTGAAAACTGGCACAAGACAAGCATGCCCTCTCTCACCACTCCTGTTCAACATAGATATGAACCAATACTTTGCAAAAGAAGACATTTATGCAGCCAACAAACATATAAAAATGACTCAATATCACTGGTCATTAGAAAAATGCAAATGAAAACCACAGTGAGATACCATCTTATGTCAGTTAGAATGGCAATCATTAAAAAGTCAAGAGACAACAGATGCTGGAGAGGATGTGGAGAAATAGGAAAGCTTTTACACTGTTGGTGGGAGTATAAATTTGTTCAACCATTGTGGAAGACAGTGTGGTGATTCCTCAAGGATCTAGAACCAGAAATACCATTTGATCCAGCAATCCCATTATTGGGTATATACCCAAAGGATTATAAATCATTCTACTATAAAGATATATGCACACATATATTTATTGTAGCACTATTTACAATAGCAGAGACTTGGAACCAACCCAAATGTCCATCAATGATAGACTAGATAAAGAAAATGAGGCACATATACATCATGGAATACCATGCAGCCATAAAAAAGAATGAGTTCATGTTCTTTGCAGGGACATGGATGAAACTGGAAACCATCATTCTCAGCAAACTGACACAGGAACAGAAAACCAAACATCACATGTTCTCACTCATAAGTGGGAGTTGAACAATGACAGCATATGGGCACAGGGAGGGGAAGATCACACACCAGGGCCTGTTGGAGGCTGGGTGAAAAGGAGAGGGATAACATTAGGAGAAATACATAATGTAAATGAAGGGTTGATGGGTGCAGTAAACCACCCATGGCACATGTATACCTATGTAATAAACCTATACATTCTGCATATGTTCGCAGGTCTTAAAGTATAATTTTTAAAAATGGCTAACAAACACAGGTGCTAGACCTCATTACACATTAGGAAAAAGCAAATTAAAACTGTAAGATGAAACTTCACACCTACTAGAAAGACTGTAATCAAAAGACAGTAACTTGCATTGGTAAGGATGTAGATAAACTTGAACTCTCATTTATTGCTGAAGGGGATAGTGCTAGTCTAATTCTTTATTGCTCTAAAGAAATACCTGAGGTTAGATAATTTATAAAGAAAAGACATTCATTTGGTTCATAACTCTGCAGGCTATACAAGAAGCCTAATGCCAACATCTGCTTCTGGTGAGGCCTCATGAAGCTTCCAGTCATGGTAGAAGATGAAGGGGGAGCAGGTGCATTCCATGGTGAGAGAGGAAGCAAGAGACCGGGGAGCAAGAGAGAGATGGAGATTCTAGCTCTTTTAAACAACCAAAATTAAAATAAACTCATTATTGCAGGGAGGGCACTAAGCCGTTTATGAGGGATCCACCTCCATGACCCAAACACCTCCCGTTAGACCCATCTCCAACACTGGGGATCACATTTCAACCTGAAATATGGAGGGAACAGATATTCAAAACTATAAAGTAAAATGAAGCAGACTCTTTGGATAACAATCTGGCATTCTTCAAAAGGTTAAAGTGACCATGTGATCCAACCGTTCCACTTCCAGGTATATGTTCAAGAAAAATTAACTTGTAAATATATTTTTATAGCAGCATTATTCATAATAGACCCAAACCAACAACAATTCAGATCTTTACCAACTTCTGAATGAAGAACCAAAATGTGGTTTACCCATAGAATGGAAGACTATTAATTATTGATACATTATACAACAGAAATAAATCTCTCTAGATGATAGATAGATAGATAGATAGATAGATATAGATAGATAGATATAGATGTGAGTCAAGGATGTATTTTACTTGTTCATTTCTTGCACTGAAGTACTCTCTAATGATATCCTTGACTGAGGCTCCTTGCCGCAGTCCATTACTACACAACTGCAACCAATCACACTACTGACTTCCCCTCTCTGTCACTTTTACAGAGGCCTATCCATTCCCCTGGTTTCTTGTTGTCATCAACCTTAATTAGGTTGATTTGGTGCTCAGCACAAAGGGCCTCCACCAACTTGACACACACAGGCTCATCACAGTTAGATGCACACACACAAAAGTGGGCTTGGCGCTTGTGTAAGGCTTTGGCACTTCGTGAATTTCGTGTTCTAGGCCATTGTGGATGAGGGAGGTCTTCAGCACCTCTTGTAAAAGCAGTATTAACCCCCATTGCAACTCTGGCAGCAACGCCTTCCTTCGCTGTGGCAGTGTGTTATGGGTGAAGCCAAATCTTGAATGCACCTGAGCCCTCGCCTCTGTATGACTTGGCGGTGGCAAGGAAAGAGGTCAAAATGTTAGACCAAGTGAAAGAAAGAAGGCAGTCTGAAATGACCATAATTGTGTGATTCCACTTATAAGACATGTCCAGAAAAGGGAACTCTGCATACAGACAGAATGCAGATTGGTGTTTGCCAGGGCTTTATGGTAGGGAGCAAAGACTCAAGACAAACGTGCGTGAGGGGTCTTTCTTTTAAGGGGGCATTGTAAAACTGGATTTGCTTGCACACTCTGTGAATTACTAAGTTGTTGGATTATACACTTAAAAGACGTAGATTTTATGCTTTTTAAATTATACCTTAATAAAACTCTTTAAAAAGTTTATTAGACAAGTAGATAACAGAGGCAAAGATTGTTCTAGGAAAATTAATCTGGCTGTGAATATGTAGCATTGATGAAAGTGGGGACAAGCCAGAGGTATAGAGACCTATAAGAAAGCTCTTACAGTTTTCCAAGTAAGAGAAATGAAGGTCTGGAGAGTAGCGGTGGAAATGAAGAGAGGAAGTCAGATAGAATTGTTCAAGGAGGTAGAATTGTGAAGACATTCCAACCAATTAGATGGGTACGGTCTGATAATAAGAGTGGTCAGAGATGGCTCTATAGTTTAAGACTGGAGAATTTGAAATAATCTATTCCTTGGGGAGGGAGGAAGTAGAAAAATTATGTATTTAGTGTTATTAGTGCTTTATAAGCACCTTTGCTCTATGAAAGAGTTGCTGGCTTAATAATAACTCAGTACGGCCGGGCATGGCAGCTCATGTCTAATCCCAGAACTTTGGAAGGCTGAGGAGGACGGATTACTTGAGGTCAGGAGTTCAAAACCAACCTGGCCAACATGGTGAAATCCCATCTCTAATAAAATACAAAAATTACCAAGGCATGGTGGCACACAGCTTTAATCCCAGCTACTTGGGAGGTTGAGGCATGAGAATCACTTGAACTAGGGAGGCGGAGGTTGCAGTGAGCCGAGATTATACCACTGCACTCCAGCCTGGAAGGCAAAGTGAAACTGTGTCCTTAAAAAAAAAAAAAAAAAAGAAGAAGGATTTATATTCCAATTTACATTTCTAGGCCTCGTATTTGTGGCTAGAGAATTTAATAAAGGGAAGTCTCTGTGTCGTTTATCTAGTGTTCAATAGTAAAACTGAGAAGATATTGAAGCAAAACGATAGGAGGGATGTGCTTCTGAAAAATGTTTTGTTCAGGATATCAACCCAGGCAAACTGTCAATTTCAGCTACATTTTTCTGTTTTGTTTTAGAGAATAAAAAGAAAAAAGGAACACACAATACAAAGATGGGCAAATGGGGCAATGGGGGTTAATTAACAGACACTAATCTAAACTTATGAGAACCAATGTTAAAACAGGATAACCCTGCTATTAAAACCTACTATAGGCAGAAGCAAAAGAAGACAGAACAAAAGAATTACCAAAATTTTAGCAATATAATTATAAGGTAGAGAGAAGCTGAGAAAGACTAAAAACACAGATGAATAACTCAAACTTATCCATAATCAATAAATTTTAGATACACAGAATCCTATGGATTTTGACAGATATGGCATGACATAGCTTCCCAGCTCCTTTCAACATAACACAGGTAAAGAAACGGTGCAACAAATAGGATCATGTCATTTTTTTTTCTATTACAGAGATACACTCATCTTCCTAGGGTTAGCTAATTTCTGAGCAATGCCTTATTTCTAGATGGAATCACTTTGCCACAACCAATCAATTTAGGCAAAAGCAATGGCTTCTTTAGAGTTTGAAAGTATGCAAGATTTTTTTTTTTCCCTGTTATTTCCCAAGTGCATTTGGGAAATGCTTTTCCTCAGCATGCCTTGGACATTGCCTCTTGTTTGTCCTATTTGCTGTCATTACAAAGGAGATGACGATCAGCATTTTGACCTTCAAGTTAAATCACATCTGTTGAGTCAGGGGTTTGGGGCTTAGCATCCGTATGGAGAGAAATGCCCAGGTCCATAGTTCCTTCCCCGACATGCAGTCTTTCTAGGTCATCTTCATTTCTTCTTCTATCACCATTGCCCCTCCTGCTGGCCAAACCCTCACCCATTTGTTGATTCAAACTTTTCCTCCATTTGTCTTCTGTGTACTTCCCAGTCTGGTTGAATTGGCCTCGCTCATTTTTTCAATAAACACTTATCGAGAGTCTGGCATGTGCCAGGTGCTGTTTAAGGAAAAGGTATCATTAGAAATGAGTAGGGCTTACAATTTCGTCATGGAGGATTCAGCTTTGCAATTGAGTAAGAAAACCCACTTAATATTTGAAGGGTATACTTTCTTTTTAGGGGGTCATTCTAAACAAAAGTTGGCTCAGTTAATTTAAACAGTGAAGATCAAAATACAAAACCTCAGCCAAATGCAGTGATATATGCCTGTAGTCCTAGCTACTTGGGAGGCTGAGGCTGAAGGATGGCTTGAACCCAGGAGTTTGAGGCTGCATGGTGCTTTGATGGCACCACTGTACTCCAGCCTGGGTAACAGACTGAGACTCATCTCTAAAAAGAAAAAACAAAAAAACAATGAATAAAAATTCAAAACACGGTCGGGTGTGATGGCTCATGCCTGTAATCTCAGCACTTTGGGAGGCCAAGGCAGGTAGATCACCTTAGGTCAGGAGTTCGAGACCAGTATGGCCAACATAGTGAAACCCTGTCTTTACCAAAAGTACAAAAAAAAATTAGCTGGTCATGGTGGCAGGAACCTGTAATCCCAGCTACTTGGGAAGCTGAGGCAGGAGAATTGCTTTAGCTAGGGAGGCAGAGATTTCAGTGAGCCGAGATCATGCCTTTGCACTCCAGCCTGGACAACAAGAGCAAAACTTTGTCTAAAAAAAAAAAAAAAGAAAAAAAAGAAAAAAAACCTCAAAATACTACTAGCATAAAACCAAGATCTGTGAAGAATAAGCACATATTCAGAGCTGAGGACAAGCTTCTAAGGAGTAGGGAATACTTTGAGAACATAAACATTTGCTGTTGTTTTGGTCAAGCCTAAATTGTAACACTTTCCTATTTTACTGTCTCTTAAATTGGATTTTCACATTCTCTGTAATTTTAGTGACCTCTTACTGACATCTTGGTATAAAAGCCCACAAGTTTGTTGGCTATTTAAATGTACATGTTTTCCAAAGGACACACACACATATCCCTTCAATTAATCTGAAAAACTTGATTAGAAAAAAAAAAAAATTAGAAAGGAAAAAAAGAGCCCACTTTTACTATTTTTTTCTTCATAATCCTATAAGCTACATTCTGAAGTCACACACCTGTGCTGAGTGAGGTTTTGGATCTACCAGATTTGTAAAATTTATTCATTCTCAGAACCTCTGTTTTCTTTTGTGTAAATCAGGAGTGATAACACCTATCCTGCTGAACTGTGATAAAGACTGTAGATAAATGCTTAGTAAATATCAGCTGTTGTTTTAGTTCTCTTTTGGACTAAAAAACTAAATTATATTTGATATATATTCCTTAATTAGTGAAATTGAGGTCATGTGACTTCAAAAACCAAGGATTAAATTTTCACCAATATCAGGATTCAATTGGATTGATTTCTCCCTGGTCCTATCTATATTTTTTTTCTGTATTCTCTACACTTTCTCAGGCAGGAAAATAAAAAATTTAGTTCCACTTGAAGTAGCAATATCAGCACTGATTTCACCTCCAGACGAGATTCCTACTCTGAGGGTAAGAAATATGGATTACAGGTATATTAAAAAAAATATATGTTTATAATAGTTTTTCTCTTTTTCTTTCTTTCTTTTTTTTTTTTGAGACAGAGTTTCACTCTTGTTGCCCAGGCTGAAGTGCAATGGTGCAATCTCAATTCAGCACAACCTCTGCTTCCCGGGTTCAAGTGATTCTCCTGCCTCAGTCTCCTAAGCAGCTGGACTACAGGTGTATGCCACCACATCCAGTTAATTTTTGTGTTTTTAGTAGAGTTGGGGTTTCGCCATGTTGGCCAGGCTGGTCTTGAACTCCTGAACTCAGGTGATCCGCCCACCTCAGCCTCTCAAAGTGCAGGGATTACAGGTGTGAGCCACCACATGCAGCCAATTCAGTGTTTTAATCTCATAAATGTATATGGTCCAGATCCAACTATAGTGGCGCAAAGCAAAAAACATGAACTTTAATGTCCCACAGGATTAGTCAGCTTTGACTCCTGGCTGTGCTACTGATTGTCTAACCTTGGGTAAGATAAAGGAATCTCTGATTCTCAATTTTCTTATCTGTAAAATGGAGATAATAGCATCTACCTTCAGAGATGTTGATAATATTGAATACACAAGATCATTTTATAAAATTCTCAACACATGGACTGGTACTTAGTCAAGTACACTCAATAAATATTATTTCTTCTTCATTTTCTGCTATTTTATTTCTCCTTAATAAGCAAGAGAATGTTCTAAAATAATCTCAATTGTAGTCTAAATTGTCCTTATAAATGAACATGTATATTTGAAATTTTTTATGACCCCATCTTCGACTCTTAAACCAGTCTTAGAATCTGATACAGTAGTGTTTATTTCACTTTTAAAAATAACTTTCACATTACTCCATTTTGATGTCTTTCAGATTACAAAAGGAAACGATGCTTGGTGTGGTGCATGAAATAATTCATGCAGAGAGGCATGAACACGACATTAATCTTTGACAAACTCCCCTCTTCCAATCAGGACCCCTTGTGATAACCAGTGGTATGTATTCCCTTCTCCTTCCTCGTATACACATAAACTGGCATTCATGTCATAGAGGGAGTTTTATTTGCTTATTTTTCTGGAAAGAAAATAAATAGTTCAAGACATATCGTTCTACATCTTGCTCTTTCAAGCTTACTATCTATATCACAGCCTTTTTAGGTTTGTAACAATTCTTATTTAACATATTTTAAGGTAATTATTTAATATATTTCCATGTCTTTTCAACTTTTCTTTCAGCATCGCCTCTTGCTCTTACCTCCTGCTCATGTTTTGTGTATGTGTGTGAGTTTTTTATAGATATCCTCCTGAAGAAGAAAGCTTTGGCTGATCTCCTTTCAGGGAATGGGGTTGGTAGGAGGGTACAAGACAAAAAAAAAAAAAAAAACCTTTTATAATAATCCAGTAGAGTTAGAACCCTGGGCTAATTTTTCTACAATAACTCTTTACCACAGACTATCATTTTCTTTCTCGTCCACTTCCTTTCTTCATTTATACATTTTTTGAGGTCAGGGATAACTTTTAATTATTCAGCCTCTCATTCTTGATACTATACTGTGTGTGTGTGTGTGTGTGTGTATGTGTGTGCATATAAAGCAATTTAGGTAATGGTTAAGACCGCTACCTTTGGAGGACAGAGAGATTTGGGTTCAAATTCTCTTTATTTACCTACTACTGGTGAGTTATCGCAGACAAATCAAAAAAACCTCTCCAAGACTTATTTATTATACATATTAAAAATGGAAATAGCATCAAACTCAGGTAATTACTTTACAGATTAATAGAAAATTAAAACATATCACTGGGATCAATAAATACTCAAATTGATAAGTAAAGATGAAAAGAAAAAAAAAGGAAGAATTTTAGACAGAAGAGCTAAGGAAGTGAGGAGACCTTTGGGAATTTTCTAAACCATTTCAAGGCTTTGCTGTTCCTAAATCACTGCAATTTCTTGGGAGCCCAGTCAATTCCTTTCTTGTCTTGGGCAGTCTCTGCCTGCTCTTACATACATCTTAAATTCTTCACTGCTTTCTTTCAAAAACTTTAAGTCCAATGCCCACCTGTAAATTTAAAGGAACAATAAATGTGTACTAAGGGAGAGTGGAAAAAAAAAATTTCACCTCTAATGTCTTGCTAAGATGTAAGACAATGCTGATGTCCCCATAGTCCAAGCCTAGCACTTTGCTGCAGGGGGTCTAAAAGACCACTCTTGAGCTAGGAAATATTCCAGGTCAGCTCAGTTCTCTTAGGAAAACTAGGGCAGAAATTGGAGCTAGAACAAAGAGATTTATCCCACTACCAACAGAAGAAAGAAGTTAGCAAGGTAGAGATAAAAATGAGTTGTTATTAATAGGAGGCAGTTTTAGGTGGAACGAGACACAGGTAACTAAAATTATCTGTGTTCAGTTCCCTCTTTTGAAATATGGGGGTAACGTTTATTACCAGAACAGCTGTTGCAGGTAAATACCATTATTTATATAAAGCAACTGGTGTATAGTAGGCAATCAGTAAACATAAGCAACATTAATATTACATATTTTTAATTCTAATATATACATTTAAAAATATATAACAGCCTTCCTGGGAAATTAACAAGATAACATATGGGAGGCCAAATATACATCTCTATTCCTGCTTTCTGGAAACAGCAGAGAGTGATTTTTAGATAGATGTTTTTAACTTTGTTTAGAAAGGAAAATTTCTTAAAAAAAAAAAATTGCTTTAATGGAAATTCCAACAACAAAAGATAATTCTAGCAGTGAGGTGGCAATCAGCAAAAGAGGAATCAAGAGATTTAAAATAAACAACAGCAAACATTAAGAGAAGGCCTAATCAGCATATGGTATTTAGCAAAAGAGACCAAAGAAGAGATAGGGTTAAGAGACTGTTGGGCAAGAAGTAAAAGGATTTGGTGACAGCCTGGATAAGGAAGAAGAAAGGGATGCTGTGTGTTTAAAAGATATGAGCGATAACAAAGTCCTCAGTCATGACAGAGAAACTGAGCAAGTGATGCCTTCTTTAGAATGAAAACAAGTTGGATCTACATCAGGCTAACTTTGTATTTATTTAATGCATCTTGACACTGTTTAAAGAGAACAGATCACAAATGTTAGGGGATGTTGAAAAAAGGAGAAAAGTTTATTATTTGCATGTCATTGGTGGGAAAAATTACAGTTAGCGAAGTATTCAAATTTGGTTCATGCATAGTAGTTACACAAAGTTTTACTTGAATAATGGATTAACTATTCTAATTTCCACACTATGCTATTTTTGTTTAACAACTATTACTTCCTTTAGCGCTTTAGTTATTGTTAATACTATCTTGAAGAAGCCAAGAATGTGAAATCAATTTGTGGCAAGAAAGCAAGGATTGACTTCCAGAATTCTACGGTTAGTGTTTAATCTGCATTGCTTTACATTTTAAAATCCAATATAATTTCAACTGAGCTAAGGATTAACCCAACTAACATTAAAAAAGTAAAAAAAAATTCAGTATAAATTTATTTGCTTTAAATAGCCACAAAAGCCTTAAACTTTTTTTATTTATTTCTATGAAATAATAATGATTTATAGATGGCACAGATACAATAAGATATACTTACCGCATCTTTTCCTATTTAAATAGCAAAATTATTCCAAAGGGAAAAGCATCATATCTAACTAGAAAGAAGCAGAGGATCTAATGCTAGATCTCAGCACATGGCATATTTATGCACTCTCTGATCTTTATAAAAGGTATTATAAAAATCAATTAAAATCTCACTATTGCCACTCTACAAACACTAAAAATTTGGTCAACTGTCTTGTTTATGAAATCGTGTTTAATTTTTACCTCCCCCTCACTTCACATTTAATTATTAATTGTTCTGAATTTTATTGACTTGCTAGCAGACAGTCAGCGCCTTGGTATGCAATTCTAAAGGACATAGGACGATACTTATTGATTGGCAAGTTATTTGACTTATCTTTATTTGTGTTTTCCCATCTCGATTAGACCTGTTCTTACATCTCTCCAGAGCCGCTTTAGGGGAAAAAAAAAAAAGAATGAGATAAAGTGTATAAACCCTGAAGAACTGCTTGAAAGTCCAGAGTGATGACAGTAGTCTTTGCCTTGATGGCATACAAATATTATGTTAATCCACTAAAAATTAATCACTGGGAAATAAATTCTGGCATATTATAGTTAGTCCTCTATGTTAAATCAAAAAATGAAGGCATACTAGGAGATCAGCAGGACAAGGATCAAAATTCAGAAATGTAGGACACGAAATACATTATCTAACCTGTTTGTAAATGTTACCAAGAGTACACCAAAGATTAGAAACAAAATAGTTTGACAACTTACTCAGGCATAAGGCAGTGTACATTGGCAAAATAAACTGAATAGAAAGAAGCAAGAACTAATGTTATGACCCTTACCTGTAAAAGCCAAAGATAAACTTTGGTCTTCTATGGAATTTGCTGTTCTTTTTATGTTTTGATCAAACTATCTCCCTTATCTTCATTGCCTCATTTTTCTGTATGTGATCTGCTGCTAGGATACCTTTTCAGCTTTCTCCTGCAACAAAAACCCAATTATCAAGGGATTCGTTGGCCTATTTCCCATATTCTGTGGGTAATTTCAATCATTTTTCTTGGGAGACAGATGGAGAGATAGGAGGGAAAAGTATAGATACCCATAGTTAGGGAAAGTATTGCTGAAAAAATTCAAGACAGTTCCTATATTTGGTAGAAAGTGAAATTTACCTTTCTATCGCTCTACTACATTTGAGAGATGTTTTACCCTAGCTATCATGAAGGGTAAGAAAGTGTGTGTGTGTGTTTGTGTGTGTGCACGCACAAAGATTCTGAGACTTAGGCATATTCTGCATAATGTCTCTATAATGTCTCTGGTACTGGAAATGAATCACTACTACCATTCTTTTCCTGAAGAAGTCAAGCTACTCTTCCCATAAACATTCTGACTGATATGATCTTTGTTTTGAAAAACCTCTGTGTTACAGCAGGTGTGGCAGCCCAACTCCATCTCTAATTAGTTAAATGGACTTGGGAAAATTCTAGACCTTTCTCAGGGACAGTTTCCACTGGGCAAAAATGAGTGTTATTCCCTGCCTCCTTAGTACTTACCTTGCAGGGAATTAGTACGGTCTGTGAGACATTTAAATGCAGGGCAATGTAACTGAGAAAAAGCAAGCGGAAAATATAGTGTAGCCAATTTTCATTATTATTTTTGTCTGCTCTATTTTTTAAATCTAACCACTTTAGTAGCCTTCAAGTCATTTACACTATTTTTTAAGTTCTCACTGAGAAGAGAACAAAGTGTGAAAGCCTAAAGAAACACATTTTAGAAATCTGTAACCTCACTGGACAAAACACCAAACAATTTCTAAACCTAGAAATAAGAACACGTTGATTCTGTAAAAGACAAAGGACTTCCACAGAACACTCAGTCTGAACCTTCCTCTTTGTTCTCTTTGCTAGCTCACCTCTTTTAACATGAGCTATTGTCTCTTGTTTTTGTATCATCCTGTCATTCCTCAGCCTTCTCTTAAAACTTCTGGGCCTTTGCTTCCCCCTTTTATTCAGGATGAAATCCAACCTTCTCATTCTGTCATAAAAAGCTCTCAACCATCATGACTGGGGCAAATGGCCAGTCTCATTTCTCCCCAACAACCCCCAAGTTTAAATTGTTTAGCAGAGCCCCTTTTAATCTCTCAGACACTCTAGTTTTTCTCTGATCTCTGGGCCTTTTCAGTGTTTTCCTTCTACCATTTTTATCGCCAAACCTCTTTTTAATTTATGAAATCCTCAAGACATCCCTAACAAGCTGCCACCTTTCTGCAGCCTTCCTGACACCTTTTTCCCCAATCCCTGATTGACTCAGATGATTCCCTTCAAAGCTCTCATGGTGTCTGATGAGTTTGGTCTTGTTTTGTGAGTTATCATGTAACTCATTTTAGCTTGAGATTCTCTTGAGGGCAATGATTACAGTTCTGTCACCTCTAGACCTCATGCAAAATAGATTTTCAATAAATATTTGCTGACTGACATAATGAGACAGGCAATAAATCAGTCTTAAAATCATAACTAAAATTTATAGGCCAGTTATGAGGCACCAGGAACTGTGCATGAATTTTCTTATTTAAACCTCAAAGAAATTCTCAAAGGAGTTTACTACTATTATTTCCATTTTATAGATGTAGAAATCTAAAGGAAAGGGAAAAAATGGAGGGAAGGTAAAAATTCAGTTATGTTGTACACCTGAATATATTTTCTATAAAAGATTGCTAATTAGAATACACTGATTATTATCTAATGGTTATGTAATGATGTAATAAATTATTTACTGAAATATATTACAACCAAAACCTATTGAGTATTCTCAATAGCTAAGCCTTAGCTATTGACTGATGATGAATGCTCATTATAGAAAGAGCTCAGTCCTCAACGCGAACTAAAAAGGCAAGGAAGAAAGAGAGTGAATAGAATAGAAGGTCACAGGGGAAGCAATTCAACTCAGAAATCGAAAATGAACATGTTAACAGCAAACATGAGGGAAGATCTACTAGGCAAATCCTCAATTGGAATTTTCCTAGTCCTCTTTAGGGTCAGCCCCACTGTGAAACTAAATGGACTCCTCTTCTCATCTGCTTGTGCCAAATTCTCTTTTCTGTTTATTGACTGTCTAGGGTTTGGAATGTTAACTGTAGGCCTCATAGAAAGGTAATGATCTTAGAATTAGTTTTGTTGGTAATGTACTTAGGTTAAGGAATATGGTCTCTCCTGAACTCCATTTCATTTGCCATAGTAACATCAAATTCTGAGTCATAAATGGCACCCAAGTCAAACTTTCCTAACGGGAACAGCCTTTTGTAGTGCCCAATTCCATACTTGCATAATACAGGATGTGTCAATGATCGAACAGTCATGGACATCACCGTCAGTTTCCCCAAGTTCCACCAAAGTAAGATGGGTTACACAACCAAAACATTTACACTGTTATTTGTGTCTTACTATGTTTAGTTTTGGATCACAAATTTTAGTACTTCAAACCTCATGTTTTTAAAACAGAAACCAAGGAAATATTCAAGCAAGTTAGCATTTTACTGACAGTTGGCAGGCTTTGGGTACTTATTTCCTGCTCTAATTTTTCAGCTACTTTTAAATTTGTTTGTTACTATGGTAGGTTCATAGTAACAGACATCTCTTGGTTATTTGTGCAGAAAAACCTCTCTAAGACTGGACAATGTAGTCATTCTTAGGACAGTAGTAGGTGGTCTGACTAATGGTGGAAGAAAAATTTTTAAATGATAATTTCTTTTTTTACTTTAAATTCAAGTCGACAATTATTGAGCCTCTGCCACTTATAAGGCATGTCTTATTTTATTATATACTTTAATTCGTATTTCATTTACTATGAGTAAAATTATAGTTACTCATCCTTGTTTCAATTTTAGATTGGTCTTTTTATAAGCTTTGTTGCATTTTACTCTCACAACAACTCTCCAAGGTAAATATTGCTCTTATACCACTCCCCATTATATAGACAAATCTATGATTCTGTGAAGTCACAAAACTTGCCTAATGTCACATAGTAAGTGAATTGAGGTTTATTTGATACTAAAGCCTGTGTTTTCCACATTAAAAAAAGAGGGTGGGGGGAGAGTATGACTAAGTGTTATGCTGGATTAAAGAGAAAAGAGATCACTTTGATTATGGGGAATCCATCAGGCTTTATAGGGGACAGGTATATCTGACATATCCTATGAATACAAAAATGACGTGAGTCATGCATAAGAGATTCAAGGCAATGGCAAAAGCAAAGGTCATAGTTGGGAAATACTCCAAACATTTCTGGAGAACAGTGAATGATCAGACTTGTTGGACTAAAATAATAAGATATAGATGGCAAATATTGGAGTGAAGACAGAAAAGCCACATTGAAGCCAGGTAGCTCTGTCTTATGAAGATTGAATCACTAGTGGGTGTGGGATGCATTAGAGTGGGAAGAGATCAGACATAGTTTAAATAGCTGTAAAGATTTTTGTCACAAACCCCATGCCAATGATAATGGTCTAAATGAGAATCAACATGGAGTGACTGTTAAGAATGTGTATGAGGGATTTAAAAAAAAATGTCTTTATTTGGCATTTAATAAGATATAGACATAAGATTTCAAAGTCTAGGTGTAAGGAAATGAAAGTACTAATGACAGAAGCAGGGAATTCCAAAGTAATATCTGGCAGTTCAAAATGGTGAGCTCTGGACATTGTGTATAGAATGGACAGGTGGATTGGCCCCAGTCATATAGGTGGTTAAGGCTCCTGATTTAGACTTGTATGCCCAACTCTGTTCTGCCTTTCTACTAATTCCTGAACTCATCTTAACAAAAAAAAAAAACTCGAAAAGAGTTATATCACATCAATCCCTGAACTTGCATGTGGGTATCACAGAATGTAAGACAAAGGGAAAAATCAACGACCTTTAGCAGATCACGGAGATGGTCAATTGCTGGGAAATTTTCAGGAATACTCCATTTATATTCAGTGTGCAATTGACTTCTTACATTAGAATCAAATACATTAACAGTGCTTTAAAAATTGAATTACAAAGTTCAGGTGACTCTCTATGGTACCAAAAGCTAATATAGCAATGTAAATGCAAAGGTTTGGGTTACCTCCATTCTTTCAATAAATAACCAGAAATCGCTTACATCTCTTGAGCACTTATTATATGCCAGGCACAGTTCTATATATAAAGTATGCAATAACTCATCTAATTATCACAGTGATCTCAGGAGATGGATAATTTTTATCAGGCTTATTTTACAGATGAGGAATATGAGACTGAGAAAGATAAAATAACATGCCTAGGTTCTCATAACGGACAGATTAGAGAAGGGTTAAAATCCAGATGTCTCCAAGCCCAAAGCCTTTTACATAATTCATAGCATGTAAATTATATAATTCCCACAAATATGTTATCTGACATGACCTGGAATAACCAGCACTGTTTTTTACCAACATTTTATTATTAGTGACCTCATCCTATAACCACATTTTTTTCTGAGTATAGCACTGATTTTATTCCCTAGAGGAAAATGACTTTCATTTAGGGACTACTGACATAAATGAAAAAAGGAAATGATCAACCTCCCTTTTTATTTTTCAAGGATTCTATTTTGAAGTATATAAAGATTCTTTTTATTGGATACAAAGGGAGATTTCAAAAAAAAAAACTATTGTGGTTAATCCTATGCTTGGAAATATCAAAATAAATGATCACTGAAAGGATAATTTAGATAGATATTGTAACTAGATATGTACTTTAAGGAATCATTAGTAAAACAAATTCTTTAACTTAAAAAATTAAGTTAAAAAATGTACAGCTTTTACTGAGTATATCTAATTCAGTTAAATGTATTTTTCAAAACTGTACATTAAAAAACGTACAACTTCTGTACAATTCTTAAGTACAGAAGTTAAAAAATGTACAGCTTTTAAAAATACATTTAACTGAATTAGATATACTCAATCATTTTCTAAAGTCCAGCCTCCAAAACAAGTTTACCCCATAACTACTCCTCACTGTGACTACCACAACTATTCTCCCAAAGAGTTCTCAGTGTTTTTATCGTGTACTGAATCAAAATTCTGGAGGCATGGATTGGGACCTAAACATAAATCAGCATGTAGCAATAATGTAAGTGGATACAAGGTATCTATGTAGAATATGGAAGGGTGTGATAGGTTAGTGATGATTTCCCCCTTGCAGAGAAGACTATTTAAGGAGTTTTAGTAATAATAATAATAAAAATAAAAACTGAAAAAACTGGGCCTGAGTTTTACTATCTATAAAGTGGGATGCCAGCTTGGCTGATATAACAAAGTATCATAGACTGGGTGATTAAACAGCAGACTTCTCCTTTTTTTTAACAGTTCTGGAGGTGGGAAAGTCCAAGATACGAGTGCCAGCAGATTCTGTTTGTTGTGAAGAGACGCTTCCTGTCTTGCACATGGCCATCTTTTTGCAGTGTCCTCATATATTGGAAAAATAGGTAGCTCTGGTGTCTCTTCCTTTTCTCTTAAGGACAGTAATCCCATCATGGGGCCACAGTCTCATGGCCTCATTTAAATCTGATTACTTTCCAAAGCCCAGCCAAATACCATCTCATTAGGGAATAGGATTTCAAAATATGAATTGAGGGTGGGGGCACAAGCATTTAGTCCATAACATGGGGGATGGAGACGACCTCTTCAGCTCTTTTCCATGTGTTAAATCCTCATGAGAAATAAACGCATACGATTATTTCTTCAATTCAGTCTGATTCTCCTTGTGAAAGCTATTTCAGAACAATTCCTTACAAATTAAGAAATTCCTATTTCTTTCTAAATTCAATAGTCTAGAATTTTTTCTAACTAAATAGCTTAGAAATTTTCTTAGATTAACTGAGAGGTTATGGGTTTTATGACAGTGTTTTTGAAATTTGCCTGATTGTAAGAATCACCCTTGGATAAGTCTTAGGTTGCTCCCTCTGAAGATTTCCTTATGAATTTACATTTTAAGGTAAGACTTATGGTTAATCAAGTTTGGGAAATGAGAAATTAGTCTTCATAGAAAAATTCTGTCTAGTTTTCAAAACCAAATGATATGTTTACGTTGAAATGAAGGAGGTAGTGAGTAGGTGATAGTCATTTAATCTAAAATCAAAAGCATCCTTGACTATTTTGAAAATTTCTTCTAAAACTAGATAGTGTTTCTCTACTATTATCCATGGAAACATAAAAACTATAATTACCGTTTAGATTAATATACCTGTATAATTTATAGATGAGGAAACAGGAAGTCAAATGCTTTGAGCAAGGTTAGAGTTAATATATGAAGTAAAAGAACATCCATCAAGTCATACATATCATCTGGCAATTTCTGAGTGATGAATTATCCAACAACCAATTTTTCTCCCAAAATATATTATATTTATGAGATTTTTTTTTTTAAAGCTAGCTCCTCATTCTCCTGTTGTTAAAAACTTCCTTTCTCTACTGATTCTCAGGCTCAATTTTGCTAATCAGTAACAAAAGGTAAAGAATCTCTAATCGTTCACCTTGGTTTTCCAACATTTTATCCTGGAATCATTGAGAAGAAGCTGACAGGGAACATAGTACTGGATATGGTTCCTAAAAGAAACATTTAGAGAAAAAAATTATCACAGAACAAAATGGAAGAGTTCTCGCTGGTGTGCAGAACTGGAGAAAACACCCAGGTATTTGAAATACTGCCCAGCCCTTCTATTATAATGGATTCTCCTAAAGCAGCCATTTGTCCCAAAAGAGTAAGGAATAGCAACATGATTAATGCAACAAAACTATGTAAGGTTCTGGGTGCTGGAATACAAAGACGAGTAAGGCAAAGTTCTTGACCTTCAAAGAGCTCACAGTCTGACATGTAAATAATTATACAGTAATAACATAAATACAGACAACATTTATATAAAATTTAGAATGTGGTGGTAAATTCAAAGTGACCATAAATTCTTTGACTCTCCTCACATTGCAAGGTGGGGTCTATTTACCTCTGCTTGAATCTGGGGTGGATTGTGGTTTTAAGTGCAAAAGAAGTTTTGCTGTATCATTCAGAGTCTAGTTTTAAGAGGCCTGGTAGGTTTCTGCCTTGGTCTCTTGGAGCCCTAAGCTGCCATGTACAAGGCCCTATTATTCTCCTGGAAAGACCACATGGAAAATCCTTGAGATTACATGGAGAAAGAGACGGGTCCATCTGAGCCCTGCCTTTCAGCAATCTCCATCAATGTGCCGGCTTTTAAGTGACAAGTGTTAGACTCTTAAATCTGCTATTAAAGTAGCCCAACACTGCCTCTGTACTTTAAGTTCCTACATAACAAACTAATCTAACTTAGTTAAATAAACAAATCAAAACCTAACTTGACTATATTTTTTGTAACAAATATCTGGGTTTCTGCTAAACACAAACAGCCATGTTTCAGCCAATTACAGGCAGCCAACTGATCAGACCCACACCCAAATAAGGCAAATGCCTCATTACACCATGCCCAGATAATTAGGCAGATGCCTGGCTGTAGCCAATCAGGTGTTTTCTTTACTTCACTTTCATGTTCTTATAAAAGTTCACAGCTCTTGCTGCTGGGAGGAGCTCTCTGAACCTCTTTTGGTGTAAAGTGCTGCTCAATTGATGAATATTTATTTACTCAAATAAATTATGTTAAATTTATTATGTCTAAAGCTTTTGTCTTAACACTGCTCAGTCTCCAAATATCACCAAATGTCCATGCATTGTATCAGGAATCAGCCAATTCAGCCCTGCCCACAAAATCATCAGATATAATCACAAGGTTGTCATTTCAAGCCACTGAGTTTTGAGATAGTTTGTTACACCGCAATATGTAATCAGAACTGAAAGAGATACTAATGTTACGAGAGCTTTAGTTTATTGCTTTTCTGGCCAGAAACCTCTGTGTCTGGTGATGCCTTTGCTTGAGTTTTGCTCAGGCCCACTGGGCTCATTCCACCCACTCGGTCTGGCAGGCTGAGCTTAGCTCATGCTACTGGCCTGGTTCCCATGCCTGCCAAGGGCAAGTAAGGCATGGAGTGGAGACAGGTGTGTGAGCATGAGGTCTTGTTACTGTGCAGACACACCAGCTGCTGCAGCAGGCTGGGCAGCTCCAGGTTCTGGCATGGGCACCAGCCCCCTGCAAGGCTTTGGCTGGACCAAGCACACCCCAAGGAGCTTCCACAGCTGGCATCGGGAAACATGGTGGTACCCGGAAGCTTGGAGATGCCAAAAACTGCAGGGTCCCTAAGAGGGAGTCACAGCCCTGACTCAGGGATCCCCCAGGTCTGGGATCCCCAGAGGGCCACAGCTCTTCTCTCCTTCATCTACAACATGACGAGCAATGGGCATGTTTCAGCCCTGTTCGTGTTATAGCTCTTTTAGCCTCACCATTCAGCAGGTCCCAAGATCTTGTCCTGTGACCAGGAAGAATGAGGTATGCAGGCAAGTAGAGGGTGAGCAAGATGAAGGGGAGCTTGATTGAACAATAGAACAGCTCAGAGGAGACCCACAGTGGGCAGCTCCTTTCCACAGCCAGTGTGTCCTGTCCTGACAAGTGTTCACCTTCTAGCAGAGACAATAAATCCTCTATGCAGGCAGGTCCTACCAAGTCTTCAGTTCTCAGTGAGGAGGATAGCTCCTCTCTGCAGCTGGTCATCCTATCCTCTCCTCTGCTCCAGCTGAGCCTAGGGCTACTATGGGTCTCAGAGGGAAGAAAGTGTGCGCCAATTGGTGTATGACAGCCATGGATGGGCCCAGAAAAGGCAACACAACTTCCCATTCTGGTCAGAGAGATTGGCAGCCTAGCCCCCAGCCTTCAGGTCCCCTGTGGCCTGAAAGTGGGGCCTCACTGGGGAACACCCCCTTCCACCCAGGAGCCTGTCTTCTGTCCCTATCTGTGGTGCCCAGGCTGCTTTGCCAAGGGGCACCTGCAGGCCAGCTGAGCTGCCCTTATGGCGTGTCAGTGCTGCCCCAAGCCTATGCAACCTGGCCAGGTTGTGACAGTGCCTGGGCTTCGCCCCAACCCTGCTCTGAGATCAGAACAGACACAGGGAGCAGGGAGACACTAGGCAGTGGGTGCAGATACCCCTGAGCCTGTGGGGAAAGGAGGTTTCTTCCCATCCCCCAAGAGTGCAGAGTGCAGAGTGCAGAGAAGCCTGGGTCCTGCACTTGGGAGGGCGGGACTCTCACCCACTCCATGGAACTTGCAGGCAGCCCCAGCCATACCTCCTTTCATCCTGGGGTGGGGGTTCCAGATCCTCAGTGGGCCTGGGGGTCGGGCAAGGGTGATGTCCTCACAAGTTCTTCCTGAGGCTGCCCCTCACCCAGCTTGCAGCCCTGCCAGGTGGCAGAGGGTGCCTCTGGGAGTGAATAGCAGGCCTCAGTGCCAGCTGCCAGGAGGGTCAGGCTCAGAGAGGTGGCAGTCCTAGACACAGATCCTTCTCCCAAGGCACAAGAACCTGACACCATTGGAGTGGGCATGGTGGCTGTGCTGCTGGCCGAGTCCCCAAAGTGGGTGCCCCTCCCACTTCCCACCCCAGGTCCCCAAAACATGGCCTCAGCTTTGCCGCCCAGGGGCCCCTGCACTCCATGTGGAAGCACTGTACCTCCGGGGGCCCAGCTCCACCTCAGGGCCCCTCTCTGCCTGCCCTTGTGAGCCTGACCACGCTTCTCCCTCACTGGCAGGCAACTTGACCCAACCACATCACAGCAGCCCACACATACAGACATATATACTCCCAAACCTATATAAATACATATATATTTATGTACTCACACATATATAACATGCCTTTGTGCATAGGTTTAGGCACATGTTGAATACACAGACACAATTAGAATCTGGGTTGGTGTAGTCAAAACTAAGTGCAAAGATCAAATTGCCCAGAGAAAGCAGGTAAAGTGAGAGTTGAAGAAACAGGTAAGAATAAAGCCCCAACAGATACTAATGTGTAAGGAGTAGGGAGAGGAAAGAAATCCATATAAAGAATCTGAGGTCAGTAAAATATGTCATGGAGTCCATTTTGAAAACAAGATTGTTCACTTCAGTTGCTAAACTCACTTTGCACTATCCACCCAATAATCTAGACTTTATTCAGCATACTTGGGATTGGGCTGCTGACAATATCTAAATGTTATGTAAATCCAAATAACTATGGATTTTGGTCTGGGGGTGGTGAGACTATAAATATATATAATTATATTTTTCATAAATGTGTATATTTATTCTATTCTGTTCACATGAATCCTTTTAAAATAGTCTTTGCACCATGATATGAAAAACAATTTACTTGCTTTCACACTGAATTATCAAATAATTGATTGCTTAATTTCAATTCAATATCACAAGCCAAAAGAAACACAAATACTCAAAATTTGTTTTATTTTATAAAGAAATGGCATGTTTCTGAAGCTATAAAAAGAAGTTAGAAAATTATCAGGTTAATGGCACTGAGAATTTTTCACAATTGAAATGGAAACTGAGAAAGAAGTTGAAATGAATTTTATGTTTTTAAGAACTATTTGCTTCTGTCATTCTCAATAAGAAGCGAATGTTTTGATTGAAACACTGTTACTAATATGCAACTTTTTTTGCTTTAATCTCCATGACTAGGAGAATACTAAGCCATTTTAAAAAAGAGATTTCAAGATGTGACTTAAGATTTCATATTTTTATTTTAGGGCCAAAATATGACTATTTTGGCTCATTTTTCTAGAGATCAAAATTTGGGAAGAAAACTTCCACTTCATTTCTTATTTTTCCTGAGACCTTCAATCTCCTTTAAACGGAATATGGTCAATTCCTAGTTGTGGAATAACCACAAGACAATTAGAAGTTAAATTGTTGAGCAGCCCGCATCAAATTGAAGTCTCTCCATTTTAACTATTTTATTTTTAGCATCTGAAGCAGTCTGTAGCTCTTCTAGGCTATAATCATGTTTATTTAAGAGTAGTGCAGTCTTCAGTGAGAAAATAAAAACCTACCAGAACCGCTGTACTGAATAGAAGAAAATAGGAAGATGGGTGGTAGATTTAGTGCACTTTTCAGTTTCAGGATTTCCTTCAATTTAGTGTACACAGAGTTCAGCCTAGTTTATAAGACTCCATCTCAGAATGGGTTTGTTTTGTGTAATGTCATGTACGTGTGAATTTATATTGATTTAAGAAGTTTACTAAATGTTTTAGTATTCAGAAAGTTCGAGCCCATGCATTTCTGAAGATGCTGAGTCAGTTTTATACTGCAAGTCATCCTAGGGAGTCACCATGCCTAGAACTCTCAGTTGCAAAATATACAGGTAAAATAAATATGAAATAAAGGGTCTTCATCATGTTTTTTCCCCACAGAATAAGGACTATAACCTAGAATTTTTTGCCTCTTTGGAAGGAAGACCTCTGGAGAATGTCATCGTCATCATCATCATCATCATCATCATCCTGTGAGCAAACATTTCTAAACTGCCTACTGTATCAGCCTCTGACCTACATTCTTCAAATAGAGTTTCCTCTTTAATTGTCAAAACATCCCTATGTGTTAGGTGATATTACAATCTTTTTTTTTCTTTTTACTAGTAAATGAAGTGGATTTAAGTAACTAAAATATGTTAGTTATTAATTGGTAGAATGGTGTTTTGAAACCAGCACTCGAATTTTATAATTTTACACTCTTAAGCACTCTTCATATTATTTTTAATGTAACAAGAAATTTTGAAAGCATTTTATTAAGAGAAAAATTTAAAGAAAAGAAAAACTCCTCATTGCCAATAACTCTATTCAAAGGGAAGCAGGGTAGAAAAACAGTTAACTGCTCTGCCTCTGGGAGTTAAGTTCTCACCAGAAAGCACTGTTACCTTAGAAAAATCTTATCCTCTTTGTTTTGTTGAGACAGTTTCACTCTTTAGCCCAGGCTGGAGTGCAGTGGTGCTATCTCAGCTCACTGCAACCTCTGCCCTTCAGATTCAAGCGATTTTCCTGCCTCACCCTCCTGAGTAGCTGGGATTACAGGTGTCCGGCTAATTTGTTGTACTTTTAGTAGAGACGGGGTTTCACCATGTTGGCCAGGTTGGTCTCTAACTCCTGACCTCAGGTGATCCATCCACCTTGGCCTGCCAAAGTGCCAGGATTATAGGCATGAGACACCAGGCCCAGCTCCCTCTGTTTTATTATCTGTCAAATGGAAATACTATGAGTACTTTCTCCCTTGGTTGTTGTGAGGATTAAATAAAACATAAAGTGCAATTAAGTTCTTAGCATACTTCCCAGAGCATAGAAAATTCTCAATTAACTTTCAGTTTTTCTTATGGTGTACTGATGCTATCATTTCCGGTCATCATATATTTTAACTTCATGCTATAATTCAATTTGGTTCACCAAGTACTGTACAATCAAAGGTATTCTAGTTCTAGTAGAAGACATCAAACAAATGTAACTGTACTTTTCAAATTTGGAAAACATGGTATTTGAGAAACTGCTAAATAGAACCTAAGCTAAATATAGTAAAAGGGGTTAGTGGTCAGGAATAAGACAGTTATCACACGAGGTGTTGTGGAAGTAATCAAGTTTGTGATGAGATGGTAAAGCCCTCTAACTCGAGTGACAGTCAGGTGATAGCCTTAACAACGCATTTACTTTGTCATAAAAAACCATAAATAATTTTAAATAAGTATTGGCTATCGCACCAAAGAGTTGGTGAATAGTGACTGTAGATACTCAGGCAGAAGAGTTATATGAGGAGATTGGCAGTGGAGAGGTAGGCTACATAGGAAGGGGAAAGCCTGGAGGAGGAAATATCAGCTCCAGAGGAATTCAGAAAGTCACATCTGATCTGCTGAGAGTCAGGGACTGTGTTAATAACAGAAGGAATCAAGAGGGACTTCCATCTGCCCTAGAGGAATGACTCCACTGGCTGAAGTCCAGGCCAGAAGAAGGCAAAGGAGGTGAGTTGTGGAGCTACTTTGGCTTGTCCTTATGATTTCCTCAGACTTTACTGGGTAGGGGATCACTTTGCCCAGTTCCAGAGATTACATACAGATGTTTTTATACAGATGTTGTTTTCCTTTGCTTTTCTGCTATCAACTCTCTCTCATCCCTGTGAGATTTTACATGCAAAAATCTTTCTCCCTCACTAATACACTATAACATAGTGAAACTATCACAAACCTAGGTTCTCCTGCATCAGAATTGTTTTGGGTGCTTACAAAAATGCAGATTTCTGAAGTTTATTCCATGCCTACTACAGCAGAATCTTTGGGGTCTCTGAGAATCCAGAATTTTAACATGCTTCTCAATTTTTTAAATTATTTCAACTTCTATTTTAGATTCAGGGGGTGCATGTGCAAGTTTGTTACATTAGATACATTACGTGATGCTAAGGTTTGGACTACGATTGATCCCATTACCCAGGTAGTAAGCATAGCACCCAATAGTTTTTTAGCCATGTTTTTTCAGCCCTTACCCTCCCTCCTTGTTTCCCTGTCTGGTAGTCCCCAGTGTTTATCATTCCCGTCTTTACTAGGAATATCATTCTGGACATAAGCTTTGGCAAATAATTTATGACTAAGTCCTCAAAAGGAATTGCTACAAAAACAACAATTGACAAGTGAGACCTAATTAAACTAGAGCTTCCGCACAGTCAAAGAAACTATCAAAAGAGTAAACAGACACCCTACAGAATGGGAGAAAATATTCACAAACTATGCATCTGATAAAGGTCTAATAACCAAAATTCATAAGAAACTTAGTTCAATAAGCAAAATCAAATAACTTTACTAAAAAGTATGCAAAGGACATGAACAGGCACTTCTCAAAAGAAGATATACAAGTGGCCAATGAACATATGGAAAAATACTTAACATTAAATTATTCTTATGCTTGCTAAAGTTTAAGAACCACTGCTTTTTGGAGATGAGTTTAGGAGAAGAGAATAGAATCATTTCCATGAACTTACATTAACCTGTATGCCTCTGAAAGATAATCTATCAGTCATATTCCACTAACCATAATAATTTTGTGTTGCTTTAAAGAACATACCATTCATTTTCATCTTCACAGGTCTGTGGATGGATTGGGGTTTTGCAAACCTTGGCTAGCCTGGGTTGGGCAGGGCTTTTGGCTTCTAGTCCAGTTGCATCTGCTCCATGTGTCTCATTCTGAAATATTTTTCTGGCAATGGCAGAAATGCAAGCACATTTTAAGCCTCCAGTGTCCTCATGTCCACCAACATCCCATAGGCCAAAGCAAGTCACATGGACAAGCCCAAAGTCAAGGAGTAAGGAATTATATTCAACTTGCCATGAGCCATGACAAGGGTGTGAATTTATAATACTACTACAGGAGAATGATTAATTGGGGCCCATAAATTAACCTATCACAGGTGGGAACTGCGTTTTAATCATGCTTGAATTCATACTTTCCAAGTGATGTTTTGGCATGTATAGGTGGTTTTAAAAAGCACTTTTTGGACTGAACAGTGTGGTTATTTCCTTCAGCAATGTGGCTAAAATGAAATAGTGAAAGGTAACATGGAAATGACATGTGAACTGGAGATATCCACTGCAAACTGTGCATATTAATAATTCAGTTTGGATAGAATGTGTAATTTACAGTGTGTAAAACACTAAGCTACCTATTTTTTAAAAAACAATATTTTGAATGTAGTCAACATAAAATTCACCATCTTAATCATTTTTCATTTGTACAATTAGATAAAGCGAAGTTCATCCACATCATTGTGTAACCAATCTCTAGAACTCTTTCCATCTTGTAAAACTAAAACTCCATACTCATTAAATATCAACTCCTTAATCTCCCTCACTCCCAGCACCTGGCAACCACCATACTACTTTCTGTCTCTATGAACTTAACCACTCTAGGTACCTTACATAATTAGAATTACACAGTATTTGTCTTTTTGTGGCTGGCTTACTTCACTTCATACAACGTCCTTAAGGTTCATCCATGTTGTAGTGTATGTCAGAATTTCCTTCTTTTTTAAGTCTAAATAATATTCCATTGTGTGTGTATACCATGTTTTGTTTATTCATTTGTTGATGGTCACTGGGTTGCTTCCACCTTTTGCTACTATTAATAATGCTGCTATGAACACTGGTGTACAAGCTGGCTTAATTCTGACAATTGCACTGTATATTGTGGCCAGACTTATGCTGCCATCTAGGCAGTCGCTCCTCCTAGAATTAAAAATGAATAATTTTTAGAATAGGAGCTGGCAATCCACTACCTACAAGCCAAATCCACCCTGCCAACTGCTTTTGTACAGCCTCTGAGCAAAGGGTATCATATATTTTTAAATGACTGAAAAAGTTCAAAAGAAAAATATTTCATTACACATAAAAATTATATAAATTTCAATTTCAGTGTCCATAAAGTTTTATTGGAACTAAGCTAAACTCCAATACAAATGAGCTAAACTCATGTGTTTACACATTGTCTATGGCTGCTTTTGTACTACAACAGCAGAGTAAACAGCTGCAACAGAGTATGGCCCGCAAAACCTAAATATTCACGTGTCCCTTTATAGAAAAAATTCACCAACCCTTGTTTTAAAACAAAACAGGCAGCAAAGAACAGCTTAGAAGCTGCATTCATTTTCATGGATCACTGATTTCAGCATTTTAGCAAAATACTATTCTGACAGATTTAGTTACCATGAATCTAAGAAAAGGTATTTCTGATTCTCCGTGACATTTCATTTTCATTGGTGCCGTTTATGCTAGGTCATTCGTACAAACGCTTACTTCAATAAATGAAAGGGTCTTGTGGCAGACTGCCCTTTCAAAAATACCACCCTGGCGCTGGAGCATTCCTCCAGCTGGAGCGGGTAGAATGGATAGGATACTAGCACAGCCCACAGTAGCATGGAAGCTGGAGAGGAGATTGGACAAGCAGGCTGGAGAAGAAAGCAAAACCTGAACATAACCTGCATCTGTGAAAAGAGGTGTTACAGCCGCAGTCCTCAACTTTTTACCCCCAACTTCTTTTGTGTGGAAATTTTCAATTACAAAATATGTTGTTCGAAATATCCTTGGCACTTTAGAAATTAATTATAATAATTAGTGATTCTTAACTATGTGCCAAGAATTGTGCGAAACCCCTTGCATTTAGGCATTTTCTCATTTTGTCCGGTCCCTAAACGCTATAAAGACATGGACTATCTACTGTTCTTCTTCTTTACCAAGGAAGTGAACAATAGTTCACACAGTTAGCAGAAGTTAACGCTGGGTTTGGGTCTTGACAGACTGCATGCTAGTGCTTTAACTAAAATGAGAACCATGAACTTCCTGTAGGCCAAGCTCCTCCGGTGCTTCTCAAAGAGCCTGACCTGCCATGGTCTGCCGATACAGAGAACATGGAAAATTTGAAGCCACCCTTCAAAATGCCAAGCAGCTGAATCAATTTAAAACAATAAGCTTGTTTTATCCAGAGATTTCTTCAAAAGTGATAAGATTAACTCGTGTTTGTGAACAGACTATGGTATCAAAAGGCAAAGGAGAGAAGAGAGAGATTAGAAGCAAGGCAGGTGGAGGCTTTGAAACCCTAGGATTTGGTTAGTATTTCAATGTCAGTGATCCACAATCTGAGCAGATTACACTAGAGGTCTTGAAGACTTTTTGGCGTCATCATTCCATAATTCCCAGCCTTCCCACCCCTTACCTCTCTATTCTTTGTTTTCTGCTTTCGCCGAGGCCTCACACAATTCCCAGTAATCTTCTATTGTTCTCCAATCATTTCACATGTTCCAGTCTCTGTCCATAGAGTTTCTTCAATGAAATGTTAAGCCCTGTGAAGGGCAGAAACTTTACTTTCTAAGCTTTTAGCACCTCTCTCCTTTCCTCTCCTTCCTCCTCTCCCTCCAGCGTCCTTCCTTGTACTCTCCAATGTGTGTTACATTGATAGGTACAAATACTTCAGTAACAAGTTTACCATGGACTTAAGTACCCATCCTCTCCAGTCCTGTGGCATAGGCAGCCAACCAACTCTAAGGCAACATATTGCCAATGAAATGTCTTTAAAATAATTTTGTCTCCTAGCTCAGACGCTCTCCCCCTGCATTTGAGATGGCTTCCTAAATGATCTTTCACCTGTTAAATTGTTTCCACTCTAATCAATTCATCCTACACTGCTGAAGCTCCTCACTCAATCAAGTTCTTGCTTAGTTGCTGTATTAAGTACATGCTTGTGATCTTTGCAACAGCATAAAGGAGGTAGTGTTGCTTAACTCTTGAGAGTGCAGGCTTTGGACTCAAAATGCTTATACCTGAATTCTGTTTCTACCACTTTCATGCTGTGGAGCACTAGAGGTCGTGAAGGTTTTTTGGCATCATCATTCTGTAATTCCTTGCCTTCCCATCCCTTACCTCTCCAGTCTTTGTTTTCTCCTTTCACCAAGGTCTCACACGATTCCCAGTAATCTTCAATTGTTTAAGCAAATTGCTTGGTATCTCTGAGATTCAATATCCTTATCTGTAAAATGGAGCCAATAAGGAATATCTTCTTTATAGCACAGTTATAAGAATGCAATGTGAAAATGTCAACTGAGCAACTTGAGCAATGTTATATAGTACCTTATTC
Organism: Aotus nancymaae; assembly: GCF_030222135.1. Lineage (NCBI taxonomy): Eukaryota > Metazoa > Chordata > Mammalia > Primates > Aotidae > Aotus > Aotus nancymaae. The sequence goes on along the minus strand of NW_026988421.1, from coordinate 44,946,884 downwards.
ATAGGAAACCCATAAAGATTGATGGTTATCATCACTATCACCATGATTATGCCACAAAAATGGTAACTGGATTTATATTCAAATTATCTCATTCTTATGTATTCCATTCAGCAATCATGCCAGGTAGATTCCTCCTCCTCCTTTGCAGTTAATAAAATGCTGCAGAAAGCACCATAAGTAGAGCCAAGATTTGAACTTGTGTCTCTTACATCAGAGCTGATGTTTGGTTGTGCTACGCCAGATAGGAGGATTTTCCAATTGCATTATCACCGTAGTATGTTCCTCCTAGTTCCAATTTTCATTCTTCTTCAATTTAGTGAAGTGGAGTGGACCACAAAGAGTTAATTACAGTTATAATTTTTCATATTATTTTCCCTTTATTACATAATAAAGGGTTATCCATAAAGCCTCTTTGGTTTTAGTTGAAGATAATTATTTTTCACGATAATATAGGAATTAGTATGAGCTCTTATAAAGTAAAAATTACAGTGAGAATTAACAAACAAATTTTAGAGTAGCTAGTTTTGGTTTAGGCCTTAAATCCAGAAATAGGTAACATCCATTAAAATGCTTTTAACTTGGAAGCATTTGAAGGCAATTTAGCAGCTTTTATTTTATAAACTTAATAATGAAGGCCAAATAACAATCAAGATTGTAGCCTATAATTAGAAGTTCAAGGTCATCACTAAACATACTTACATCTTTGAAATTTAAGATACAGAAATAAAATCAATACATGTTTTGGAGACATTCTTATAGCTGTGAAATGATAAGTGCATGTAATTATAATCAGTGAACTTCCTTAAGTTTATTTGCACATGTGTGGCCTGACCTACAAGACATCTTCACTAGAAAAATAAGTTTCATTGTGATATTTCTCAAAAAAAAAAAAATCCTGAGAAATTGTAAACTCTTTTGTTCTCCTTCTGCATGGCAACATTCAGCAACCTCCTTCTTTGTGTGTTTTGTTGTTTGTTTGCCTTTTTTTTGAGACAGAGTTTCACTCTTGTTTCCGAGGCTGGAGGGCAATGGCGCCATCTTGGCACACAGCAATCTCCACCTCCCGGGCTCAAGTGATTCTCCTGCCTCAGCCTGCCAAGTGGTTGGGATTACAGGCACCCGCCACCATGCCTGGATAATTTTTTGTATTTTTAGTGGAGACAGGCTTTCACCATGCTGGCCGTGCTGGTCTTGAACGCCTGACCTCAGGTGATCCACCGGCCTTGGCCTCCCAAAGTGCTGGGATTACAGAGGTAAGCCACCACTCTCAGCCTGCATCCTGCTTCTAATCATACTTCTGGTATCTTGTATCATCTCTAAGAGTTGTTGCTTCCTATTTTGGAAGGGAGATAAAAGCTTAAAGGTGAGCTGAATATAAGAATCAGCGGATTATTTCTGTAAGTACCAGTTATTTAAAAAAATACTGATTATAGCAATTAAAAGCTTCTCACAGTTCATATAATACCTTAAAGATGGTGACTTAACACTTCATTCAATACAATTAGTTAGCATATATTTTCTATTGAATATATTTAGGGCATTCATCATATCTGGGTCGTTGGGAAATTCATTTAAAATAAGGACTAGGAGATGAAGATCACTATAAGATTATAATAACACCAACAGTGAATAATTTATCAGAAGCCATTTTTGTTTCAAAAGCTTGCTCCAACTTTTTGAAATGTTGGAGTTTAATTTCTAGGATAAAGCAAAAATATCTGTAATAATAAAAATAATGATTTTCCAAGAGTTTGCACAAAACCATCCTGCAAGAAATGAAACAAAATACAAATAAATGTCAGATGTTACAAAAGTGTCAATCAAAAATTACAGAACCCAATCACAATGAAGGGTCCATAATTATAAAATTATTTACCTGGGAACTATTTAGCATTAAGAAAATGTTTGATGTGTTCTTAATCTATTTTCCTTACAACTTCTTTCCCCTCCATTCTGTCTGTGAGTTTGATATATATTTGAGATATATATATATATTTGTAGTGATGTTTTCTTAGTGTCTCCTGCTTCACCATGTCTCTCTTGTCCACTCCCTCTGGCTCTTATTCCTCAACGATGTCTCTGCTTAGCAGATGTCTCCCAATCCTCCTTTCTTGTCTATCTGGGCCAGAGCATGCCATCTAATCACAGGTATGGATGCAGGTCTCAGTGCCCCTTCTTCCTTCCCAGGACCTCTTTTCCATAGACAGAAATCCTGCTAGCAACGAGCATGCTGCACAGATAACTTACTTTTTTTTTAAAGAAAGATTATCTGTGATTAGAATGTTCCCATTAATTATGAAAACAAACAGCAATTACTTGAGCAGCTCTTACAGAAGGTAAGCTATTATAACATTTTCAAATGTGCATTTTAAATTATCCAACTTATTTGCCACTTGCAGAGATCTTATGAATATTATTAAATTTAATTTGTGTTGGTTTTTTTCCCCCATGGAAACTAGAGAATTTGTCTTTTTTAACCCAGCATATTCTTCACTTTGCTTTTTTATTTTGTTTAAAAAAAAGAAAGTCCAAAGCATGTCTAATTTACTCCTCATGAACGTAGTATTCATATAATTTTCTGAGGGATTTATTTAAAAGGCAGATTTCCTGTCCTCACACCCAGATATTATGACTCACCCAGAAACTTTGGAATTTACATTTTACATAAGCATTTTGGTGATTCTGATACAAGAAGCCCTGTTTGAAGAATACTACTATTATCATTAATAATAGGATTGTGAGATCTCGATAAATATCATCAGACAATCTGATACTACAGTAAGGACTGTGTATTGGCTCCTGGTAGAAAGGGTTTGTGTATTTCAGAAAAGGAATATGAATGGGCAATAAGCACTTTAAATAAAGTTCACTTTATTAGTAAGCAATGAAAAGTAAATAAAAACAATATGTGAACTATTTTCATCTATTCATTTGTTAAAAATTAAAGATCGGTATTATTACCACTAGGAAAAATGCAAGGAATTGACTACCTGCTCAAACACTGATAGTAGGAGTATAATACGGTAGAGACTATTTGAGGGCAATTAGCAATATATATCACCTGTTAAAGTGAAAGACTCGTTTTAGCAAAACTTATATGAATACATGAAGGAATGTATAAGAATGTTTAGCACCACATTGTTTGAAAAAATGCAAAATTGGATGCATATGACCAATCAAGATAGAAATGAAGAATAACCCAGGAACATCTGAGCTATAGAATAGTATGCACCCTTTACAGAAGAAAGGGTCAAGCTTTCATATATCTCTTTGAAAATGCTCCAAGAAATATTCAATGCATTAAAAGGAATTTAGAGCAATTTAATGTAAGACTGTCTATCATTTATACTAAAAGAGTAGCTATTAAACGTTTAAAAGTTATAACTAGGGAAATGAAAGATTTTGAGGTAGAACAGGGAAATCATAAAGAACTTCAAAGTATATTTTTTGCAATATTTTCCAACAAAAACATATTCATATATTGCTTCTGAATTAAAATAAAAGGAGGCACAATAGTTCAAAACTAGCCTGGGCAACATAGTGATACCTGTCTCTACAAAAAATTTTTAAAAAGGAGGTGAAATAAAATCAACAACAAAGTCCAAAAGTAAGCATATTTTAAAACATAACAAAGCCTCACTGATTTTTAGAAACTAGGAGAGGTTTCCTTATGGGAGACTCTTTAAAAAATACATCTTATAATCTTTCTAGAGTAATATCTCTTATAAACTAAGATATCAGTATTAATAAAATGAGACATATCAACAAAAAGATTAACTCGTGGAAGGCCTATATAACAATGTATCATTTTATAATGAAGCAGAATTTTTGCCTACAGGAATTATTGTTAAAATACTTGCCTGTAGATAGAAGTATAAAAAGGGAACCTTCACCTACAAAAATACTATACCCTGTTGGGGTTTTATGGCTGCCTATTACATTTTCTTTCATTTTGGTTTCTGTTGCTATAATGGTGTTTATCCAATAACTACTCTAAAGGAATAACTTAGCCCAGAATTCTCATTTCATAAAAACCATTTGAAAACAACGATTTGAGTATGAATTATTCTTGATTTAAGAAATCCCACAGATTTTTAAAAATCAATTCAAATGCAGTAAGAAATATCTGTCTCATTTCAGAAATGTAAAGCCCAAATGAGTGAAACTTGGTTAATGTAGTTTCACTATAACTTGCATCGTTATTACTACTTAAAGATTTGATTTTAAGTCATTACTCCTTCTCAGGATAGAGGTAAGACTTTGTTCTTGTTTTACAATCAATTGTGGTTAACATGTTCTTTATGTACAGTTCTATCTGGGTATATTTAATGTTTCATGTTTAAGTATTTGTTTGCACAATGGGATAAGGAGTTGTCAGATTATATTCTGGCATTTCCTGTGCTCTGCGGGGAATACATACATATCCTGCAATAGTTCTATTTTTATACAGGTCCCAAACCCAGTCTATACTAAAAGTAGGTACATTAAGTTAATATAACACTCTTCAGGCTAATGCAGTTGACAATTCCCTCCTACTATATACTCTCTCTGAAAAATAAAACCAATCAAATATTCATGAATGATAGGCCAGAACTAGAAAAGGTCAGCACTGTGTAAGAAAACCAGTATCAGATACCACTTCCTAGAACGGTGGTTCTCAAACTTTGCAGCACATTAGAATTACCTGGGAATCTTTAAAAACTCCCAATGCTTAGGCTGTACTCCATATCAGTAACATCAGGATCACCACTGGTGGGACATGAGCATCAGTAGTTTTTAGAGAAGCCCAAGTGATCCAGTAAGTAGTTAAAGACTGAGAACCACAGTCCTAGAAAATTTCAGAAGTTTTGAAAGCAGCAGTAGCAGCCGCAACAAATCATAACAGCCGAAAGAGTTAGTATAAGTGACAGTGCAGAAGGAAAGGAGCCACATACACGACTTTGGATTAACAGGGCACTTTGGTGCTTTGTGTAAAAGAGAGAAAAAAGATTTAGTCCACTAAATGAAGACCGGAATCCTTAAGACTTTGACACCTGTGCCTTTCACTGGGAATGAAATAATTAGAAGTTAGGCCACCTGTGTGTGTGTATTTTCCTCACCTTAAATGAGATCAAGGTTCAATTATTTAAAGACTAGAGTCCAGAGAATTAGAAAACACTAGACCAGCTTAAGCAGGTGGTTTACTGTTTTTCTTTCTTTGGTACTTTCTGCATACTCTCTATGCCTTCCACAATAGGCCTGTGTCACCTGGCAGTTGCACACAGGTTTTCATGGTGATGGAATATGTGTCATTTAGAGTGAATGAAAGAAAGAGAGAGAGAGTATGCAAAAGGAAGAAAGAAAAGAAAGGAAGGAAGACAGGAAGAAATGCTTTATGGCCACATGTTTAAATATATGCCATTAGAACACTGATTTCAGCCATTTCTAAGACCACGAGCTTTTCAAAAGTTCAACAGCTTTTAAACGTACATTTAGGCACAGAAATCATTGGTTTTTAAATTGCATTCTATGCTCTTGGAATTTTATGAAGTCAGCACAGAGTGATATTAATAATCGTGTTAATGTAAGTATTCCCTCTTGGATCATAAATGTCTTCATTATAAGATGACTTAACTGGTACTTCTCTAAAACTTGCTATTATTATGATCTCTTTGGCTAATAAATCATATCATGTTAAACTCATTTTATGTCCCACCTTTTTGGTAATATGTAATCATCCTGTTCAACTCGGCTGTGTTTTGGGAGGTGGAGGTATAAGAGATTTTTTTAAGTCTATATTTAATTCTTATTCGCTTTCCTATTCACTGGTAAGCTTGCTATCAAAACTGCCCCAGTCTTAGGCTTTGGCATACAGGTTACCAAAGACTCCCAACTAAAGATACACCCTGGCATTCTCTTTTCTAACTTGCATTCCTTGAAGACAAATTGAGGAAAATCAATGTCTAAATTCCACTTTCGGAGTCAACAGGGTATTCTACAAATCTATTCCAAAATTAAGGCAGAAACATCAATATTTCTGCTACCTTGCCTGAGGAAGACAAAAATGAATGACAGTAGTCCCCAAACTTGTGCACATTAGAATAACCCAAAATTTTGAACCTTAGGCCACACCCCAAACCAAACAATCACATTTTCTGGGCATGGGTCACAGGCATGAGTAGTTTTTGAAAGTCCCCAGATGATCCCAATGTGAAGACAAATTAAGAACACCACTGATTAATGGCATCCATGGAATTTGTTTTACTTTAGCTAGGGCTGTTGCATGAATTACAAGGTGCTGAAAATATCATTCCATCTCCCTTTAAAAAAGGTAGATTTCCTTATGGTGAAAGGATCTGTTTTGTAGTCAACCTACAGGAACAAGTTAGGCTAGTCAGGACTATAAGGTTACTTTGTCTCAGTAAATGTGAATTGCAATTGCAATTAAAATTTCTTTTTGTGAAAGCCAAAATAAGGCAAGCTATTCATCTTTTCAAAGCCATCTAATCCTTATACAATGCAAATAGCAAAATACATGGGAGTATTTTACATCACAAGTAATTGTTTTTAACATGTTTTTCTTTGTGATTACTGTTTTCAAGATTATATTTGTGCATTAAAAATTATTCAAATTCAGCAATAATGACAAGTAATTACAAATAAAATCAGGAAATACTTTGGTCTAAAATTTACTTAATTATGAATAATATTTAGTCATAATAAAATCAGGAAGTAATTTTTGTCTGCTTTAATTATGAGTATATGCAAAGATTAGGTAATTAATAACAATACAAAATTTCTAAAAGTACAATTTTTAAATTTAATGTAGTTAAATGGTCCTGTTACAGAAAAGAAAATAATGTACTTAGGAGCTTTTTGGTATATTTATGTGTATTATGCATAATGTAGTGGCAAATCTATTCCAGGGAAATAGCATAGGGGTTTATTGATTCATTCAACATGTCCTTACTAAGCAACTACTATAGGGAAAGCCCACAACTGGGTGCTGTGGATTGAAGAATGACCAAGCTCTTTGCACTCATGAAGACTAAAGTTTGATGGAGTTGAAATTCACTTAATAAATAAATATAAAAATAGTTTCTTAGCATTAGAGTAAGAGCTATGAAAAATAATTTATGAGCACACATAAAATACCTGACTTGGCCTTGATACAGGGTTGCACCAGGAAAGACTTCGCTTTGAAAGATGAGTTAAGACTTCATCAGTTGAAATGAGTATTAGAGGAAAATCAGAATGACTATAGTTAAGACCTAAGTTCATTTCACTTTGAGTTTCTCTTATTCCAAGTTTGAGAAATCTATAAAAATGTGTTATGTCAAAGAGGTATCTGCAAACAGAGCAAGTAAACACTACACCCGATATAAAAGTAAGTTACCATTCTTGTCCCCATTGATATAAAGTGGGCTTTGGGACAATAAGCATCCAGATCGCAGTCATCATTCTATTATTTCTTAGCCATGTGACATTAAGGACATCAGTTTATCTCTCACCATCTCCTTGTCTCATTGCCTTGTGGATATAGTGAACATTTATCATATCTGCTATGACTGTTACAGCAATCACATGAAATGATGTATTTACTGAAGCCCAAGTACTGGTTCAGGATAAGTGCTCAACCAATCATTTCTCTCTCTGCACATAGCCCCTATATGGCCATACTGTTTGGAATAAAGCATTTTGATTAAAGGCCATGTCACAGTGGATTTCAAAATTAGATGTAGAATAGCAATCAATGAAAGAGCTTTAAAAAATACAGGTGCAAAGGCTCAATTCTAAGAGATTCTGATTCAGTAGGTCTTGGAAGGCTCCCACAATCTGTAATTTTAGAGTTTCCTAGGTGTTTCAGAAGATGATGAGCTGAGTTTGGCAACCACTTGTCTAAGGAAGCTGTAACATGATCATCCATTTTGAAATATAAACAGGAATGTATTTGGGAATATCTTGACGTCTCCTGATCTTCAACTGGCATGTAAAATCCACAACAACACATCACCACTGAAATGTGATTATAGCATCCTGAATTAACAAGCAGACTGAAAATAGTGCTCACAGTACTGCGCACCGAAAGCTCATCCACACAAGTCAATAACAGTTGTGGCAGAGTGACCATTTATTAAATAGCCCTCACTTTGTTTAGGATAATTCCTGAATTAGCCTAAAACCTACAACTATGAAAAATTCAACCCTGACTCTAATTTCTACCTCAAAGCTGTGAGTCCATCATCAATTTTGTGCTCTTAGAAAAACAAACAGTTAAAAAACAGTGAATTTAGGTATCTTTCTTGTGTCTATTTTCACTATTTTTAGCTCTTTAGGATGAATCCATAAAACAATTATACCAGATTTTTTTTCTTCTTAAAGATAAAACCACTCAACCCTTATTTGTTAATAAATAGCAAATTGTAGCCATAAATGTGCTTGTCACCACAGATGGTATAATTTGAAAGATGGACTTAAAGGAAGAGCAACTATAATCAGACTACAAAAACAACATTTGTGAACACAGTATATGTGTATATATAGGTGACTCAGTAACAGGTCTTAAATGCAGGATTTTTATCTTAATGTAGTTTGTGATATAAAGTTACTACACAGAAAGCATCCCCTTGGATGAGAGAAATAACATAATAGTCTAACAGTGAGGTAAACTTTCCTGGTAATTCATCCATTAAATTCTCTCTCTTACTAATCAAGAAAGAGATTATACTATTTTTAGCCTTAAAAGAGTTTAGTTTCACAGTTTCATTAATCCAACCTTTTATTCCTTTTTTATTTAAACACATAAAACCCATAGGGCATAACTTTTTTTTTTTTTAAGGCAGGATCTCACTCTGTCACCCACGCTGGAATGTGGTGGCACAATGTCAACTCACTGCAACCTCTGCTTACCGAGTTCAAGCAATTTATTCTCATGCCTTAGCCTTCCAAGTAGCTGGGACTACAGGTGTGTGCCACTACACCCAGCTAATTTTTGTATTTTTAGTAGAGACAAGGTTTCTCAATGTTGCCCAGGCTCATCTCAAACTCCTAGACTCCAGTGATCTGCCACATTTTCAAATATATTCTTAATGGAATTTCATGAAAAGAAGTTTCACAATTCAGAAACCTGAGATGCTGCATTTTTACAAATCAGCAGATAAATTTTTAGCCTACTTTTATTTACTCAATCTTTCTTTACCCCGGTTAGCTCATCTGTAAAACAGAAGTGATAAACACACATACTTCATAGAGTTACTATGAAAATAAAATTAGTAAATATATGTGACACACACAATAGTCTCTGGTACCTGAAACATGTTCCGAAAAGTTATAGCTATCATCAGCATTTTATGCCAATTGTGTCACTTAGTTGAAAGGAGGTTTTATTTGCAAAAGTTCCAAAATATGAAAAGTACAAATATTAATTGAATTCATAGTGTGTGTCAAACACAGTGGTGCAGGCTTTCACATTTTCATATAAAGATCAACAATGTCAATTCAATTTCATTGCACAATTTCACAGCCTTATTTTTATCAGACCATCTAGTTTTCCCAGTGGTAGGCCTCTGACATAGGCATGCAAGGGGGCAGAATTTGGGAGGAGAATAAAGAGAAAGGAGGAGAAAATTAAAGTTCGAGGTATGTATTAGTCAAAGTTAAAAGGAAAAAAAAAACTGAATCTCCATGGCTTATCACAATTAATGTTTATTTCTTGCTCACGTGAGTGGGGGTGGGGGCAAGGGGAATTGGCTCATCCTATTATTCAGAAACCAAGGCTGAGAGAGGCTCTGCCTCTTAATCACAGGGCTGTCATTATCTACTTAAGATCTGAAGATGATGGTGCGTGGAGGAATGGAAGTGCTTACAGGAGGGTGTTCAGGTACACACGCCATTGGCCAAGCTCAGTCATGGGGCCACACTTAACTGCAAGGGAGGCTGGGAAATGTGCTCAGGAGGAAAAGAAAACCGGTTTGGTAATAGTTTCTGCCACAAGGTGTATGACTAAAAGGACAGGTCTAGAAGGGTACTGATGCAAAACTGTAGCTAGCTAGAATTAAAATTTTTTAAATTAAAACATTGAAAGCTTATGAAAGAAGTGAGGGAAAGAGATGAAAAGGGATAATTGAAAACTAGAAAAATAAGAATAGATTTCCTTAGATGGAAAGAGATTGTGTGAGCAACAAGGAGAAAGTTCTTGAATGAAGGGTTAATATGAGGAAAAAAAATTACCAATTTTCCAATTTTGTTGAAGATGAACCTGGTATCAGAGCAGTGGAAGTGCTGGGTTTTATTTGCTTGTTTGTTTTAAACATTTTCTGCAATATGCCACCTAAGTGTCAAGACGTGATAGCACTTGGCACAACTTCATCGAGAAGAAAATTGAGACTGCTTATAAACTGAAATGTGCAGTGCTTCCAGAATAAATAATTCCCATCTTCTGTGTCACTAGCTGTTTAAATTAGCAAAGAAATTCAATCTCCTTGCCTACAAAATTATAAGCCAAGCTGACTGAAAGTATTAACTATTGTCAGGAAAAGTGAACTTTTTCTCACCAACAAAGATGTCGAAACTAAAGACTAACATGGCTTATATATTTATAAGATAAGTAACATGTCAGATAGTTCATTGCAACATATAATTGTTGACAAAATAAACATGGGCATAGAAGATCATGCAAAAAGTATATCTATTATAACAGAATTGTGATTTTTATTTTGCTTACTCTCTGTTTCATCTTTTGGACATTTTCAAGTGTTTGTTTTTGTATGTTTTATTTTGTTGTAATTTTGCTGAAGCTGACACAGCTATTCCTATTTCTCTTTCATTCATTTAATCCTTTATTCAAGAACTGCTTGGTGCAGGTCTTCTCTGTATTAGCTGTAGTTCTCCCAGTCAGTACTTTTTGAATGGAAAAAAATTTGGTCAGTAAGTGAAGGATGTTTTTCTTTTTTCTTTCTTTATTTTTATTTTTATTTTAATTTTTTTGGAAATGGAGTCTCACTCTGTTGCCCAGGCTGGAGTACAGTTGTGTGATCTCAGCTCGCTGAAACCTCTGCCTCCCAGGTTTAAGTGATTCTCCTGCCGCAGCTTCCTGAGTAGCTGAGATTACAGGCACCTGCCACCATGCCTGGCTAATTTTTGTATTTTCAGTAGAGACGGGGTTTTGCCATGTTGGCCAGGCTGGTCTTGAACTCCTGACTTCAGGTGATCCACCTGCCTCAGCCTCCCAAAGTGCTGGGATTATAGACATGAGCCACCCTGACTGGTCAGGACGTTTTTATTTCCTGTAGTTTTGGGAAATTCAAGGAAGAGTAGCTCTGCTTTAACGGTAGTTTTTTAAAATTAGAATGAGACACATCAAGATATTTGTTCAATGTATAGGCAAGTTTATGAGAAAAACCCAAGTTCTGTCCTACCTTTATATTTAATAATTGTAATGTCTCCCCTGACTTTTATAGAAAAAAAAAAGGAAAATAATGAAAAAAGGCCAGGCGTGGTGGCTCATGCCTATAATCTCAGCACTTTGGGAAGCCAAGGCAGGCAGATCACTTGAGGTCAGGAGTTTGAGATCAGCCTGGCCAATATGGTGAAACCCTGTCTCTACTAAAAGTACAAAGATAATCCAGGCATGGTGGTGCTCACCTGTACTTCCAGCTATTCAAGAGGCTAAGGCAAGAGAATTGCTTAAAACTGGGAGGCAGAGGTTGCGGTGAGTAAAGATTATGCCACTGCTCTCCAGCCTGAGTGATAGAGCAAGAATCTGTCTCAGGAAAAAAAAAAAAAAAAAAAAAAAAAAGGAAAAGACCATTAATTCTCACAATCCTACCTCCCAGATAAGTCATCTAGACTTCGATTAGACATAAGATGTTACTCTAAGTAATTTATAACATACCATGCATGTTCTGAAATATGCTTTTTTCAAATATTTGTACATGGAGAATTTTGAATACTTCTCCATATTAATTTAATGATTGCAGAATGCTTTAATAGCATAAATTATCTAAACTATTCTATCCTATAAAACATGTAATTCATTTTCAAATTTTGCTATTAAAATACCATTGTAGATGGATTTCTATACATCCATGTTTCTGTTCTTAAATTTCTAGAAGTGAAATTACTGCATCGAAGAGCTTTCACATTTTAAACACTGCCAAATTTCTTTTCAGAAAGGTATGCTAATTGCATACCCAGTAGCATTATACGAGAGTGCCTGGAGTTTTGCACTTATCCCCAGACTAGTCACAGGCATACCTCTGAGATATTTTAGATTTAGTTCTAGAGCACCACAATAAAGTGAGTATCACAATAAATCAAGTCGCATGATTTTTTTGGTGTTCTAGGGCATATAAAAATTATTTTTACACTATAGTCTATTAAATGCACAATAGCATTATATATTAAAAAAACAAAGCATTTACCTTAATTTTAAAAAATACTTTATTGCTAAGAAATTCTAATGATCATCTGAGCCTTCAGCAAGTTGTCTTCTTTTTGCTAGTGGAAGGTCTTGCCTCAGTGTTGTTGGCTATTGACTGATCAGGGTAGTGGTTGCTGAGAATTAGATCAGCTGCATCCATTTCTTAAAACAGGACAACAATGAAGTTTTCCACAGTGACTGACTCTTCACAAAAGTTTTTTCTGTAGTGTGCAATGTTGTTTGATAGCATTTTACTCACAGTAGCACTCCTTTCAAAATTGGATTCCATTCTCTTAAACTCTGACTTTATCAATTAAATTTGTGTAATATTCTAAATCTTTTATTGTTATTTCAACATTCACAGCCTCTTCACCAGTGCTCTATTCTGTCTCAATGGACCACTTTCTTTGCCCATCTGTAAGCACAGACTGACTCCTCATCCATTCAACTTTAATCAAAAGATTGCAGCAATTCAGTCACTTCTTCTGGCTCTACTTCTAATTCTGGTTCTTTTACTATTTGTACCACATCTGCAGTAATTTCCTCCACTGAAGTCTTGAAGGAACCCTTCAAAGCCATTTATGAAGGTTGGAATCAACCTCTTCCAAATTCCTGTTAATGTTGATACTTTGACCTCCTCCCATGAATCATGAATATCTTAATGGCATCTACAATGGTGAATTATTTCCAGGTTAATTTACTTTGCCCAAATCCATCAGAGCAATAACTAACTATGGTAACTATAACATTACAAAATGTTTTTCTAAAATAAGAAGACTTGAAAGTCAAAATTATACCTTGATTCATGGGCTGCAGAATGGATGTTGTGTTAACAAGCATGAAAACATTAACTTCCTTGTACATCTCAGAGCTCTTGGGTGACTAGATGCATTGTCAGTGAGCAGTAACATTTTGAAAGAATCTTTTTTTCTGAGCAGTAACTCTCAACAGTTGGCTTAAAATATTCAGTAGCCATTCTGTGGACAGATGTGCTGTCATCTAGGCATTGCCTTGATTTTCCATCCATTTATATTGCACAGGCAGAGTAGATTTAGTATAATTCTTAAGGGTCCTAGAAATTTCATAATGGTAAATTATCATTGGCTTTCATTTAAAGTCATCAGCTTCTTTAGTCCCTGACAAGAGAATCACCCTGTCCTTTGAAGCCTTGAAACCATGCATTGACTTCTCTACATATGAAAGTCATAGACGGCGTCTTCTTCCAACAGAAGACTGTTGCATGTACACTGAAAATCTATTGTTTAGTGTGGTCACCTTAATCAATGATCTTAGCTGCTCTTCTGGACAATTTGCTGCTTCATCTTGCACTTTTGTGTTATGGAGACAGATTCTTTCCTTAAACGTCATGAACCAACCTCTGCTAGTATCCAAATTTTCTCCAGCTTCCTTACTTCTCTCAGCCTTCACAGAATTGAAGAGAGTTAGAGCCTTGCTCGGGATTGGGTTTTGGCTTAAGAGAATATTGTGGCTGGTTGCATCTTCTATTCAAACCACTCAAACTTTCTCCATATCAGCAACAAGGGTGTTGTACTTCCTTATCACTTGTGTGCTCACTAGAGTAGCACTTTTAATTTCCTTCAAATAGTTTTCTTTTGTATTCATGATTTGGCTAACTGTTTGCCCCAGGAGGCCTAGCCTCTGGCTTATTTCAGCTTCCCACTTGCCTTCCTCATTAAAGTGAGAGATGTGCACCTCTTTCTTTCACTTAAGCACTTAGAGACCATTGTAGGGTTATTAAGTGGTCTCATTTTAATACTGTTGTGTCTCAGGGTCACAGAAGGCATGGGGAGAGGGAGAGAGATGGGAAAATGGCTGGTCAGTGGAGCAGTCAGAGCACATACATTTGTCAATTAAGTTTGCTGTCTTATATGGGGACAGCTCATTGTACCCCAAAACAATTACAATTGTTACATTAAAGTTATTGATTGCAGATCACCATAATTGATATAATAACAATGAAAAAGTTTCTAAAATGTGACACGGAAACACGAAGTGAGCACATGCTGTTGGAAAAATGACACCAATAAACTTGTGCAATGCAAGATTGCCCCAAACCTTCAATTAAAAAAAAAAATGCAGTATCTGCAAAATGTAATCAAGTGAAGCACAATATAACAAGATATGCCTCTATCATTTTCTGCTTTTAATTTGAACTTCAGAGCATCACAGATATGTGAAAAGTTTCCATATAGGATGCTTTTTAAAAGTATTTGTTGCTCATCAGGAGAAAGTTATTGTGAAATATTACTAAATGTACTATGAATTTATCAAGCTAAGCCATGCTTCAAGCTTTCTGCCAATTTTACTTTTTACTAGAGAATTTATTCAACAGTTTAAAACAACAAGGGGTTGGTTATCATTGCCCTTCCAAGGTAATTTTTCATATACTAATAGTTAGGGACTATGTCACATTAATAGCATTTATAAATTTGGGGCAAGAAAATCCACCGTGTTTGTGAAAAGGTATGTATTATTTACATTAATTGAAACCTAATGTGACAAATCTTGCTGGAAACAAAATAATATTTCTATTTTATATTTTTTTGGCAAAAAAATTACTATAGTTTGTGACATCTGTAATCTTTTGAGACAAAATATGTCTCAAATATGCCTTCTTTAATTCCATTGCCACCTAATACAATAAAGATGAAAATAAAAATTTTTAATCTATTTTTCCTGGATAACAAATTGATATGACCAAAAATCAGAAAAGTCCTCTTCCCATCTACCCAAACTCTAGCCACAGTGGAATATTACTTTTTTCCTCAATATATTATGTACTTTTATTTTTATAACTCTGTAATTTTGCGCACACTTCTTCCTCTGTCTCCAGTAGAAAGGAAACTCTTTCTCTTCTTTTCTACCTTGTAAATGCCTTCTCATTCTTCAAAACTAATTTGTGCTAGACATAAGATGTGGGATTTATCCCTACACATTCCTCTCGTAAAACTACTATAGTTCCTATTACAGGTGGAATGAACATAGACAGCTGTGTTTATATGTTAGGAACTGGGTAACTATGCTAGACAATTGAACCAGAGGCGAACCCCTGATTAAAGATAAGCTAAACAGAACCCTTACCCAAGATTTTGGAATAGGAGTCTCTGAAAGGCTAAGCAATTTACTGAGCGGAACTGCACTGGAATATCACATATATTTGGGACAGAATTTTACTTGTCACCATGGCAAGTGATAGACATTGCAAATTACAATGAAACAGAAGTAATAAGTGAGTCTGCAGAATGTTTTCTGTCTTGATTTTTATGAGCGGCATCAACCCATGTCTTTTTTAAGCTTTTTCTAATTTAAGTGCTGCATTTTCTTTCTTGAAATAAAAGGGCGAGAGAAGGTGATGGTTCAAATACCACCTCTTCTCTGAAGCTTTTTCTAAACAGCTACAGTCTGATTTAATTAATTTTAATCAGTTGTTGGGTGTTAATTTAGGTAATATAATACAACATAATATATACATTTAATTGTGCAATAGTAAAGACCTAAACTTGCGTGCCTACATTGAGCTAAACGTAATAGTATTCTCATGCATGCGTTAGTCTCACATCTACATTACTGAGGGAGCCATGACTCAATTCCCAATCTTTCTGGTTCTAGAGACTGTTTCTAACCACTCTACTATATCAACTTCCAGCACTAATGTTCATTGTCCCCCTTGCTAAACAATAAGTTGTTTGAAGTTAAAGACCAATGTTATTCACGTCTTTTCAAATGCTAGCATAGTGCTCACTGGCCATGGCAGACTAAATAAATGTTTACTGAATTAAAATTCCCTAGCATTACCTAGATTGTAGTCCTAGATTAGTGATGCGATTGACTGTTTCTAAGCTGTCGACCCTTACACTTAATATATAAAGGCCCACATATGTACATACAATTTTGTACAAATGTCAGATGCTTAAATTATGAAATTATTTTCTTCTTTAATGTAGAGATAATGTATTTATTTTACATTTTGATATTGTCCTCAGAATAGTATTTTAGAAGGTATGAAAATTGCAGTGGAAGACATTTTATAAGCCTAATGGTAGTTTTGTCTATTTTTCTTTAAGACTATAAAAGGAAGTCAGTAGTATGATAAAGTTTGATAATGTCACCAATTTAAAAACAAAGGGCCAGGCTCATTCCTATAAATAGATGAAACAAAGTTTGAAATATTCAACTCTTCTAGCAAAACAAGAAAAGGAAGTGGTGAGAAAAGGCTTGTGATTTTATTTAATAATTATTTCAAAATCAAAATAATTAGAACAAGTCTAGCTTTAACTGAATGCCAGAGATTACTGTTCAATGTGAAATTGTTAGGATAAGCCTGTATTTCCCTTTTTCTCCTTTGATAGAGTTTAGCGAGAGTTTAATCATCACTAGGTCAGTGATAAACAGGCATCTTGATATTTTGCCCATACCAGACTTTGAGTAGCTACAGAAAGCATGCATTTTGGACTTTGCTTCAACTATTAGTCATCCTATAACTATACTGGCACACAAACAAAAATTCTATACTCATGACACATTATTTGTTAGATCAAAAACTCTGGCAACAACTTAAATGTCACTGGTTAAAACAATTATGGCATTGCCATTCCAACATATTACAAACTTAATGTAACCTTTAAAAAGAATGAGTCACCTCTCTATGTATTATAGAAAATGATCTGCAAGACACATAAAATAAAAAAACCCAGGTTCAGGGAAGTGTGTAGAGTATACTAACATTTGACATAAAATACCTTGCGAAATTTTCCCAGGTGCATGTATTTTCCATTAAAATGCATTGTTTAAAAGTCACACAGCAACAACAACATTTTAAACAATCATTACACAAATTGTTCTAGATTCCTTAAATAATCCTCTTTTGAATTTGCATTTTATCGGATTCCCATCTTCTAGCCTCCATTATTAGCTAATAAAATATCTACAATTTTCTTAATGCTTTCCACCTTTATAAATATGAAGAATTCTTTTTAATGAAAACCTTTTCCTAACTTCTCAGCTGGAATGGAAGAAGAGGCATCCCTCTTTGGTTGGTTTTGTATTCCTCTACACATCTCTCATCTGGAGATGAGAAGCAAGAAGGGCTATCACGAGGGTCAATGTACTGAGGTCCCTTCCTGTAGAATGGAAGGGATCCAATAACTAGAGCCCTTTAAAAGTTTGCTTCTTTTCCCACTTAAGCAGAAAGCTCTTCTTTCTTCTTTTTGAAGAAAAAGTTTCCTGTTTCCTTTCCTCTATTGTGCTTTATTGGAGATGGCAGGCCTTAGAATTGGCCTTCCTGGCACTTCAGAAAACAAGCACATGTAGAAAAAGAAAGTTTCTCCTGGGTGAGGAAGCTGAGACTTCCAGACAAAAGGAATGTAACAGCAGACATCCTGCCAGTTCCTCTCTCAGTGAAGAACCAACCAAAGCTTGCGTCCCATTGGTTGAGCCCCTTGAAATTGAACCACTTCCAGAAACACAAAATCAACAAACAGTCTAGGACATCTGCATTATTTAAGGAAATATTTGCACAATTGATCAGTCACTATTATCCTTTGCTTGCCTGAAACACAGCATTTTGTGGTTTGGGCACAGACTTTAGAATACTACAGAAAAAGTACACATTGGGAAGTTTGCTTACCCTTTTCCTCAGCATAAACAATATGAAATCTGGCAAGTAAAAATGCAAAGACAATTTAGATTTCGTTCCTATGGGTTTTCTTTTAAACACTGTGTCCCTATCCTCATACCAATCAATAGATTTCAGGTTAAACAATACTTGAAATATTAAACTCGCCTAGCAAGAGCAAAAAAGAGTGGAATGAGGAAGGATTTGTAATTTTTAATTAATAATTATTTTAAAACCAAAGTAATAAGAACAAGTCTCCTTTGCATGTAGTAGTACTTAAAATACTGCAAATTAATTTGTTTGGTATAAAATCTGCATGTATTTGTTAACTGTATTTATGGGAGCGCATCCTGTTCCCAACAACCACCAAGTACTTTGGGGTATTATTTTTGTGGACGATTTTCTTCCTTTTCCAAAAATATTGACCATTTAGCTAGGTATTATTAATTTATTGGAAACTATTTTTGAAAGTAGTAATGTAAGATTCACTCTCATTCTACCATGATCATTTGAGTTTATCAATGCAGATTACATCTTTCTTTAAAGTTATTCTAGAACTGATCAATATTTTCTTATATTTAGACACTGTCTTTTCTCTAATTATCTTTAAACATGTCATACTTCTGTTCCCGTAGAACACACACACACGTACACACACACCCCCCTCTAAGATCACAATCCCAAAATATATGTCTACTTATAACATTTCATATTACATGTTAAATTTTATTTCAAAAACTATCACAGTCTAAAGAGAAATATAATTTAAGCATTAGGATAGTACATTTCAGAAAATAAGCTAGTATTTTCTTGTTAAATTTTAGATACTATCATTTGTCATTCCAAGAGATCCTTGCATTCTAGACTCTAGAATTAAAAAGGGGAAAAGGTTATGCTTTTAAGAACTATAAGCTGAAATGATTTATTTCAATTCAATATAGAATATTTGTCAGTCAAGATATCAATCAATGTGTACAAAAATTTACATAACAGGAGGAATAATAGGCAGTGCAGCACCTTTACAAAAATAATTAAAAGTTTTGTTGCATTTACAGGTAAGTGTCACACTGAGAATTTACAATACAGTAATTTACTGCAATCACAGGGGAGTTCCATAAAGAAACAAAGTTCTTACACTCCAGGTTTTTGAAAGGTGTTATTGGAATGCTTAACTGAAACCACAGAACTTGTATATCCTTAGGATTGAGTTGATGAAGGTCATAAAAGGTTTTCATATCATCTATTATATAAAAGGAGTCCACTGCACTTGGATAGCTGGTTTAGTGTCTCTGACAAGTGTGAAGCCTAGAAGAATTACTGGCTTGATGGTGATCTTTCTGATTCCGGCAAGACAGACCTTCTCCGCAGTAACAGCGTTGGAATATTTCCAGCCCATGGGAGCCTTTTCGCCTGTGCTTGGTACACACTTGACCTTCTTTGAGGACAGGTTTACAGATCTTGGACCAGAAGTGTCTAGCACAACACAATCCTGTGGCGCAGTCTGACGACCGGAGACAGACAGAACCTTCTTGTCCTACGCAGGAGAAGACAGCAGAAAAAAAGGACACAGTTACTGGCAAACCTGCATTGTTTCATTAAATAATTCAAAAGACACTTCTGATGTGCTAAAAATGAGTCTTAATATCTTTACCTTTGGTGTGATACATTTTTGAAGACAATGTAGTTCTTCTAGAATACCCATCCAAGGTGCTATGGTCATTACCAAAGCTTTCAGTGATGGTTTCCTCAATTTCCCCTCGGAAATGAGTTTGCTCAGAAGACACGCATATTCCTAAGGAAGCAGGAAATAGTGATTAACTTCAGGGTTGTAATGCATTACTGCTAACAGCTGTGACAGTTGCAGTCTGCCATGCCAGCACCAACTTGAGATACTTCATTGCAGTGACATCATTTTAAAAACAAGCCAAACTTCCTCTCTACTGTTAATGCAGATCTCCAGATGGACAGAAGCACCAATGTGTACACTGTATACAGTCAGTCATATGTTACATACCTAGTATAGCCATTTAAAATACTTTCCCGCCAGCTGTGGTGGGAGCAAGTGAGATTTATGCCCATTTTAATATTACCCTTGGGTTAAGAAATAGAAAATCAGTCACTTAAAAAAATGTTCTTAAAAATAACTTCTCTACCCCTGGTGCTATGTGGGTACTGCCAGACTAAGTTAAGCAAATGCAATTCCAGCTGCCTGAAACATTGCAATCTCACCCACCAGTTACTTTACTGTGTAATTTCTATATTACAGAGATTCAGTTAGTTCATCCCGGAGTATTGCTGGGTCCTAAGGAGGGTCGTCGCCCTGTTAGTTTATTTCTGGAGACCTCTTTAGCTGTTTAAATCCAGCTCTTTGAAAAAGTAAAAGTTAGTGGATCTACGGTTGGGGGAGAAGTACTTATATTAAGGCAGCAGAGGGTAGAGGGAGGGGGAAGGATGGAGAGGTCAGGTTGTGCGCCTATCAAGATCTCTCTTTAAAACGGCCAATGCTGATAAATCACCATCCTCTGGCTGACAACAGTTTCAGCGAGGATCATAAGGAGAGGCCAGTCTGGCAGAGCTGTGAGAGTCAGAGTAAGAAAAATGGAAAGGGCAGCTGAACGCCAAAGCTGGTTTCTTTGGTCTCTCTGTATGATCCCGCCGTCCTCCCCATCATCCCCCTTCTCAATTGACCTCAAGGTTCTCCCCAGACACATTTTTATGGAAGCGTCCACTACGAGGCAAGCCGTTGTGTTGAATCATTGACGGACCCAGAGGAAGATAAAGACCTCAGAGACCTCCGAACTTCTCTCTCCTTTCCGATCAAACACTTGCAATGAAGAAGATACTTCAGCGGAATGCTGCCTGCTGTGCACCCATTTGCAGGTGGCGCCGTGTTCTCAGGACGGAGATTCCCTGTCCCTCCCCCCCGCCCCCATTCATAGACGCTCAAAGGCCGGACAGTTTTCGTGTGAAAGGGAGCTTTCAGAACTCACCATTTTTGCAGAAATTCCCGGGGCAGCACATAGCGTGACGCATGCAGCGTTTTCGGCGCTTCCGACAGGCGAGACAGATTTGCACACCCGCGTCCCCTCCGCGGGTGGGACTAGCGCAGTACTCATCGGTGGCGCACTCCTCGTCCTCTGCGCACGGGTACGGCTGTGGGAAGGGTTCGGGGAGAGGGTGAGGCATCCAGACGTCCAGGTACCCGCACTCTTGGACCCGGGCGCTGATCACAGTCCCTGTCTCCCTCTCCAGGACCTGTTACCACCCACCGCTCCCAAATGCAGTGTTGCCAAATGCTCGCTGAAACGCAGACACTCAGCACGTTCTACTCCCTCCTCTCCAGATACGACCCTTTCAAGGTCACAGCATACCCGGATTCCCCGACGCCTCTCACCTGGTAGTTGTCGATGGTCTGG
The DNA here is from genome assembly GCF_030222135.1 of Aotus nancymaae. Lineage (NCBI taxonomy): Eukaryota > Metazoa > Chordata > Mammalia > Primates > Aotidae > Aotus > Aotus nancymaae. The sequence continues at coordinate 44,925,433 of NW_026988421.1, read as the reverse complement.
TACTTATTCCCGCCCGGGTACAGAATTCCCGGCGCAGCGCTGACTGCAGAGCCCGAGTGCCCCGCAGCGCCGCCCAGCGGTGGGGGCAGGTTCTTGATGGCGTTGGAATTGAGAACCGAGTTCAAGGTGGCGCTCGCTCCCAGCAGAGGGTGGCCGCCGAGAGCCGCCGCTACCAGCGCGACCAAGACCCGGGCAGCTCCCGCTGCGCCCAGAGCCATCATCTCAGAAGGACTCAAGAGGGAGAAAGAGAAAATGACTGTCACTTTGCAAGCCTGGGTCCCCGCGAAACCGTGTCGGTGCGGCTGCACAGTCAGGGTTCCGGGAGCCCCCTGCGGTCCCAGAGTCCCGACTGCAGGGAGCACAGAGCTCTGAGCCGCCACCGCCACCGCGGCTGCCTTTATACCGCGGGCCGGGAGCATTCCGGCCCCTTGGGAGGGAGATAACAAAGCCAGGATGGGATTTCAAAGCGCTGGGAGGGGCTGGGAGGGGCTGGGAGGGGGTGTGTTTGTGTACATGAAGGGGGGCCTTTGACACTCTTCACCTCCAGCCCTTGCTGGGTCGCTCGGCTGGCCCGGCTCACCTTTGGGGTGACGGCGACCAGCGAGCATTAGAGCAGACGACTTTAATAAACGCAGGCGGCAGGAGGAACCCTGAGAACAGGGGTGCCCTTGCCTGGCGGTAAGGGTTGGATTATCCGGATCTGAAATACTTTTCAGAGCCGAGGGGTGACACGCTCTGCAAAAGCACTCTTGGTCCCTCTCGCTTACGCCAACACTCGCTGACTGTACACACAAGTCATATTCAGTATTAAATACAAACCGATCTGTAATTCAATGGCTCTAGCAAGACGCCTCTTTGCTCCTTACTCATTAACCCTTTAAGAGTCGCGGCTTGCAGATCGGAGTTAGGTCCCTGGCTTTAAGGTCGTTCCGTTGCCCTCCTCCCCCCTCCACCCGCCACTGCGAGAAAAATGTGCAAAGAGAAGGAGATTTGCACATCAAACGAGGGTAAGAAGGAAGAAGAGCTGATTCTCTTTTGATGGGAAGTTTAGAGAGGGAGGCGAGAGACTGCCGTTTAGAAATTAGATCAAGGGTGGAGGGGAGAGGGAAATGACCGTCCGATAATCAAACTATTTAATGTTGTTCTTTGAATCAGGGCAGTCGCGGCAGTAGATGAACTTGATTAGGCAGACGCGTGAGATCAAAGTGGCCGGGGCCAAAGCGGACGGGGTCCAACGTGCCGGGTCAGTCGCCTTTCTCGGGTTCTGCCTTCTCAGTGGTGGGCTAATGCGGGGAGATAAGAAACCCTTAGGGCTTAGAGCCTGACTTCCTCATTAGTAAACCGTATCGCAAGGCTTCCCAACGCCGTGTTTGCTCCCAAGTCAAACCTTGCACGGGACCACGCAATACACCTTCTAGGGAGATAAGAAACCACGTTGAGGAGAAGGAGAGCCGAAAGTGAATTAGACAGTGAATTTGACGTCATTGAAATTGGTGTGTAGATATAATAAAGTAAGACTGGTGTATAAGAATGGCGTCATGCTTATAAATGGGAAGTGATCTATTTAATTCAACAAAAACATATTGGAAGCCTAGAGTCCTGGTATTGGGCTGCCTCTGGATTGTTGCCTTAATGTTTTAATTTTTTGGTGAGATGGGTGGTGGGGGAGAGGGCACAGTGAATACGAATATTTATGAGACAGAGTTCTCATTTTAGATAATAAAATTCTCTTTATTCTAATTACAGTAATAATAAAAGATGTAGTAACAATAAAATTATAGTAATAAATATAAAAAAGTACATAATTCTTTTAAAAACAGGTTGATACTATAGGTGTCAGAAAATAAGCAACTGTTCTGTGAGTTTGGAAAAGGGAGCAATGATTGAACAATCACTATTGAAAAAAAAAAAGAGTAAGATACATTTGTTTTGTGCTCCTCTAAGCTGCATAGATTTAGGTTGTCTATAGTGACTCCACATGCTGACCTACTAAAGTCAGAACTGGGGCCACTACCAAGTAAAGCCAGTGAAGGTCTTAAAGTAATGAAATTCTAAAGTTGAGTAGGGGAAGGAGTAATTAAAACACAATTTGCCATGGTCTGTGTTGTAGTTCCTTCAGTCTCAAATGTAATATTAAGAACATCGTCTAAACAATTCTTGAATGGTACCCTAGTTATACTAGCATCCCTCCCATCCTAAATTCCATCTGTCCAGGAAACTATCCTGTCAGGAATCAATGCATTAAACACCTTCAGTGTACTAGGAAATCTGCAAGCTGTGTTAAGTTTGAATGATGTTGAAATGCAGAGAAAGATCCCCCTGCCAATTGCAAGGTTGAAAATGTTTCTTTTTAATCCTATTAACCTGTTTAAATATTACGAATTTAGAAATATATTTGTGCCACACTAACGGCCAATCTCTTGCCTTTTTTACTGAAGAGATAGTACGTGATTAATACATTTAATGAACTTAGTTCATTAAAAGCTTGGCTTCACGAAAAAATCCATTGCCTGGGGCAAAAGAAAAGAAAGTGGAACAATTTAATCAACAAAAGGAAAATTCTGTTATAACAAAGAGGTCTGTTGCATAAATTCAACCTTGATCTCTGAACATACGTCGTATGTCTATTATGTTTCAATATTCATTGAATCTGGAGAGAATCGGTGGTATTGAGTTAGGAGAGCTAAACCAAGCCTAGAGTTTCAAGAGTGGGCTAGCTTCTATCTTCTTCCTCATCTTTCACATTGCTCCTGAAGTTGTCATGAGTTTAAAACTAAGAATGAGTTGGTCAGTATCTGAGTTCGTCCTTTATGCTAAGCATTATACATACTTTGTGATAAAAGATGAATTCTCATATAATCTGCCTTCAGATCATATTGTGGGCAGAGGAGAGGTAACCTCACAAAATATTCAGGGAAGAAATTATATGGGTGGTCTTCAGAGAGGGCTAAGTACACAGCAAACCAACTCTTTGTTCCAAATGGGGAAATATACTTTTTGCGTGGATTCTCCACTTGAAAATCCTTTTCAGGATGTGGTTTGCTCATTGGCAACAAGAGTGCAAGGCAGGTAAAGAGGTACAGTAAAACTCATTGCTTCATCAGCAGCCAGTTAACATTCAGTGAGTACCTATTATTGGGAGCATATCTCAAAATATGAAAGGCAGGCCTCTTGTCCTCAGAAAGCTTTCAGTCTGTGAGTAGTTGGGAAAACACAATATACTTATATGGGGATGGGGTAAAAATTTTTCTAACATCAATTGTATTTTGGAACATTCTCGGTCATGGGGAAGTAAGAAAAAGGAGCAGGAACTGTGACCAACACCTGTCAGGAAAGAGCGAGGGTTCTGGTGATTGAGTCTTTCTTACAGCTGGGTGACAGAGGAGGCGGGCACCAGGGCAGGTGAATTTAGTTTATTAAACTGAATTTATTTAGTCCTGTAGGGAACCCTGTCTTCTATTTGATCCAGTATAAATATCATAATTAATGTAACAAGTTTAATATTTTGTATTATATTTTTAAATAGGTGATATGCTTATCAGTGTGGAATTGAACTTCGTAACTCAGGAACAGCATAATAATACATGTCTTCTTTATATTTTAAGTGCTGGATGCCAGGCATAGAATATTCCTCAACGTTTTCATCCATGAGGGAGACAGACAAATATACTCCAAAACATACTATGCTATTCACCAACTGTTTTTCCATCTCTGTTATTTGTGACTGCTGAATTTTCTAATTTTATATATTTTATATATTTTTTTGAGACAGGATCTCCTTCTGTTGCTCAGGCTGGAGCACAGTGGGACAATCACGGCTAACTCCAGTCTTGACCTCCCAGGCTCAAGGGATTCTTCCACTTCACCCCCTCACTCCCCCACCCCCGCCCCGCCCCACAGTAGCTGGGACTACAGTTACATGCCACCACACCTGGCTAATTTTTAACTTTTTTTGTAGAAACAGGGTCTCAGTATGTTGCCAGGGAGAGCTGGTCTTAAACTCTTGGGCACAAGCGATCCTCCCACCTTGGTCTTCCTAAATTGCTGGAATTACAGGCGTGAACCACCGTGCCCAGTCTACGGCTTTATTTTGAATTCCCTCCTTTCCTCTTTTCTTTCTTCTCTCCTCCTTTCCTACCTTACTTCTTTCCCTCTTTCTCTTGATTAAATCAAAAGCAGCAAATTTGTTGCTATATAATTTTACTCTGCTTAGGAAAATACTGCCTAAATATCATTCCTTATGGTGGGTGTTAACATTTTTGCTAGTGTCAATCTTGAATTTATAGCAGGATTCCTCTTTCCTGATGTTTTGTAAAAAATGTTGTGACTTTCTCATTGACTTTTGAAACAGTTTGGTCTTAATGTTCTTCATAATGTTAAAAGAACTTTTAGACCTGTGTTCCATGTTGACTCCCTGAGAGCTGGATTTTCTGCACTCCTCAGTGCAAACAGAAGGCAAGATTTGGCCGTGATTACGTTTATTTGAGCAGTGGAGATGGCCAGCCCAGATAAGTCAGGCTCCGTGGTAGCTTCCTAATCAAGTTCAGAAGATGTGTTTTATTGGAGCAGGACATTAAAAGCTAAGAGTCCGGAACCCAGAAACATTTAACTAAAACCCAGTGAAGATGGTGCCTAAACCAGATAGGTATCTGCCTGCATCTTTTCTGAGGTCCTAACACTCAGAAAGGGCTGCGGTGTGTGGGTATAGGGAGCGCAATAGCCCCTTTGAGTCCCCTAAAGGATTTAACATGTCCAACCCTAAGGATAGGCCAGTGTATGCAGAAAGCAGGATGTAGGGTCCCATGAAACAGTCTCCACATTTACAGAAACACAGCTTTCCTCCATGTCACTGTGTTCCTATCATTACCTCCTTAAAAGAGGTAATAAACTCTTGGGCACAAGCGATCCTCCCACCTTGGTCTCCTAAACTGCTGGGATTACAGGCGTGAGCCACCGCGCCCAGTCTCCTGCTGTACTTTGCAGCTCTTCTCCCAGAGAATGGCCAAGAAAGGCGTCATGCCAAGCGGTCAGGAGGCTGGGGATGGAACTCTGTACAGTGGGTGCCAGCCGTTATCTGGCTCCTAAATATGGGAAAGCCATTTAACTTGTGGTGTGGTGCTGGCTCTTCTTCATAAAATGGGATGCAGGGGAGATGGAGAGGTTCCTTTTCGCTACAAAAGTCTCTCTTTCTCTCTTTGTTTTCTTTTTCTTTCAGCACTGCCAAGGGAAGGCCTTTTGTACTCAGGTTAAATAAGAACATCCTGCAAGGAGTCTGTTCTTTTATGCAGCCTAAAGATCAAGTAACAATCACTGACATCGATATTGAGTATTCGATTTTGAAGACTGGCATGTAAGTATTAAGTGCCTGGAAACAAGGTGAATTACTTGAACCAGGCGACTTTCTAAAAAGTATGTGTGTGTGTCTGGGTGTAGAGAGGTGTGTGCGTGTGTGTGTAGAAAGGTTGTTTTTCCCATCACAAAATTGATTGTACTATTTAAAGCTGATTTTTTTCAGCTATCACCAATTCTCAAACTAGTGAATTGCAAAGGACCTTAAGTGAAAAGTAGAAAGCAGGACTTTGAAAACACTTCAGTCTTGATACGCAGTCTTAAGAAATGCTACAGAGTGGAAGACGTAGGCTATGAAATAGAACTGTTAACTTCTGGCGGGGAAGTGGAGGAGGGATGTATAATTAATTCGTGCAAGGATTTTTCATCACCCTTAAATTACAAAAATAAAATAATTTTCAGAGGAGTCTAGGAGTCCGTGGGGGAACTACTTGAGGGGCAGACCTAGGGGCTCCCAAGCCCGAGTCCTTCCCCAAAGTCCCTGCCTCCAGCGCGGGCGCGTTTCCCAGCGCGCAGGCCGGGCGCCTCGCACTGCGCAGCGCGGCGAAGCCCCATTGTTCACGCGCTCCCGGGGCCGGCTGCTCACGGTGGCTGCACTTGGGTGTCACAACCCGTCGCCAGCATACAGTAGTGTAAAATGAAGCTTGTTTAAAGACTCTCTTTGATGAGCGAAGATCAAACGGCCTGGGGACCCCCGGTCTTAATCAGACTTGAGCCAGGATGGCATTTTCACAAACAGTCCGTTTGCTCGGCTTTGAGCAGACTTTGTGCTCAGCACTTTCATCCGGCTGCGGGGCGGGTAATCCCGGCTGAAGCCCCTTGCCTGGTCGCAAATCCATTCACACTACAGTGGCTGCTGTTGGTTTGCTGTGTCAGTTCATGGGCAAATAAATATAGGCCCTTTCTGACTTAATTAGAGGCGGGTGAGGGGAAAGGCGACGGAGGGGAAGATTAAAGCTCCGAGGGACATCAGGCTCCGCGGTGTCTCCGGGGTCGGGCGGGAACGGGAGAAACCCGCTCTTCTGCTGCCTCCTGGTGGAATTTCCGTAGAAGTCCTTAGCAGGGAAGAGAAAAGCATGGATTAATCCTGTAGCTTACTCTTGAGAGTTATTTTCTAGGTCCAATTACTTGTATATTTTCTTAACTTCTTATGCTGCAGACTCTCTAGAGCTAAATGTATTTTGTCCTTCTTAATATTCTACATAATGTTTTGTTGAAAGATTAAATCTACACATGGTAGAATTAAAGTGATAAGGTCTGGTAGTGTCACCACCATTTTCTTAAAAAAAAAAAAAAAAAGGCTGTTGAGGTCCGAGACTTAGGTTCTCATTAAATGCTTTAGTCTGATTGAAGTTGAAAGACTCTATATTGCACTTCTGGATTAAAATGTCTGGGTCTCCAGGTTATTATGTTAATATATCAGGTTATAGGGAAATCCCAGGCCAAACAAATGTTAAGAATGTTCAGACAGTATTTAGGGAGAATGAAAATATGACAATTCTTTTTTAACTTATTTGGATAATAAAAAAATTAATAATTTCAGATTTACACTTTCAAAAGGAAAATAAAAACCAATATGCTTATGCAAAACAATAGTAATACTATTTAATAGTTTCATTTCATTTGAGTCAGCATGTTGTACAAGGAAAAAAGGAACAGCAGGAAAATTAATAAAACAACATAGTGGAAGTGCAGCTCCTGACGTAATATACGTAACTGTTAACATATACGTTAATGGCAGTCAAGCGTTGTAAACTAGACCCAACTTTTTCCTTCTATCTCTTTTTTTTTTTTTTTTTTTTGGTAGAGATAGGGTTTTGCCATGTTGACCAGGCTGGTCTCAAACTCCTGACCCTCAGGTGATCCACTTGACTCAGCCTCCTAAAGTGCTAGGATTACAGGCATGAGCCACTGCACTCAGCCCATTTATCATGATTTTTGAAGAGTTCTGGCAGAATAAAAAAAGTTATTCTATTTTTTTTAATGATTTATTTTAAAAAATAAAAAATCCTGGAAGATGTGTAAGAGATGCCATCTCTAAACATTCAGTTCAATATGAATTGTGTACTCAATTTGTATCTATCAGTTAGATGCTAAGTAAATATTATTTTAGGATTACATTCTAAAATATATTTATAATAATGACTTTAAAGTAAGAAGCGAATCGACCTCAATCAAAACCTCTCAAAATGTCATTAATGTCATTAAAGCTTGTCCACATTTCCTGATTGTGCTATTTTCTCCATCAGTATCTCCATTTTCTCATAATATTACTGCAATCCAGCTGATTCCATTTACCACAAGAATCACATTCTTTAAAGTAAGCTCTAAGTTTAAATAAGAAATGAAAAACGTTTTGCAAATACCAACAGCTTTGTGAATTCAGCAGAGCCACAAACTTACTTAAAAGCGATGGAAGCACTGAAGCAGAGAGTAGAGTGGCGAATTCGCTTTCTATTAGAGGCATATTCTCCTACACTTTTTTGCTAATACCATTTACCAGTATCATTCGCACTGACTAAGAATTTTAGAAGGGAACTGTGGCTAGAGCTGTGAAGTCTAAAAATTTTAAATGCGTGTTTTTTTTGTATTTGGAGTTCCTAATTTGCAGGCAAAGTCCCCACTTGTTTGAACAATGACTTTGCTAGGGTTTGACAGCTGATATTAGAAAAATAAGTAAGTAAATGAGTGGAACTTTCTTACAAATATGTAAGGAAAAGGAGAGAAAATAACAGATTTCTTTCCTGTTTTAATAGGCATTGAAAGGCAAGTATTAGTCAATTAAAGGTGCTTTTTTTAATCCTTAAAAATAATCTATTGAGGACAGGCATGGTGGCTCATGCTAATAATCACACTTTGGGAAGCTGAGGCAGGAGGACTGCATGGGCCCAGGAGTTCAAAACCAACCTAGGCAACACAGTGAGACCCCATCTCTACTAAAAATAAAAAATTAACCAGATGTAGTGGCACACACCTGTAGTCTCAGCTACTTGGGAGGCTGAGGTGGGAGGATTGCTTGTGACCAGGAGGTGAAGGCTGTATAAGTCATGTTTGCATCACTGCACTCCAGCCTTGGTGAAAAAGTGAGATCCAATTTCTTAAAAACAAATCTAGGCTGGGCACGGTGTCTCACACCTGTATTCCCAGCAATTTGGGAGGCCAAAGCGGGTAGATCACCTGAGGTCAGGAGTTTGAGACCAGCGCGGCCAACATGGTAAAATGCTGTCTGTACTAAAAAAAAAAAAAAAAATTAGCCAGTCATGGTGGTTCATGCCTGTAATCACAGCTACTTTGTAGGCAGAGGCAAGAGAATCACTTGAACCTGGGAGGCGGAGGTTGCAGTAAACTGAGACTGCACCACTGCACTCCAGCCTGGGCAACAAGAACCAATCTCCATCTCAAAAAAAAAAAAAAAATCTATTAAGAACTCTGCAGTCTGTGATTTTTAATATAAATCCTGAAGTTCAGAGGCCTGAGAACCAAGAGCTCTGATGTGCAAAGGTAGAAGAAGATGGAGTCCTTGATCAAGAAGAGTTTTTTCCTTACCTGCTTTTTGTGCAGGGACCCAGTGGACTGGATGATGCCTGCCCACATTGGAGAGGTCGGACGTCCTTGACTCAGTCTCATAATTCAAGTGCAGATCTTTTCTGGAAATACCCTTTAGAGACACACCCAGGAATACTGTTTTATCAGCTATGTGGGTATCCCTGAACCAAATCAAGTTAACATACAAAATTAATCATCAGAGGCAATTTCACGTGAAAACTGTGACTCCACTGACTGTGGAGATGGGAAGAGGAGCTCAAAATTATATAGTACTTCCACCATAGATTCCTTTTTTTTTTTTTTTTTAAGAGACAGAGTCTTGCTCTGTCACCCAGGCTGCAGTGTAGTGGTGCAGTCATAGCTTACTTCAACCTCAAACTCCTGGACTCAAGTGATTCACTTGCCCCAGCCTCACAAAGCACTGGGATTATAAGCCTAGCTAGAACTACAGATGCATACCACCAGGCCCAGGTAATTAAAAAAAGACCTTTTTAAAAAAAGAGAAAGGATTTTACTATGTTGCCTAGGCTAGCCTTAAACTCCTGGCCTCAAGTGATCCTCCAGCCTCAGCCTCCCAAAGCACTGGGATTACAGGTATGAGCCACTGCACTAAGCCCCATACAGTTATAATTGATATAAATAATTTCAAGAACATATGTAATAGTGCAATGAAGTAGTATGTTCAGAGAGTAATAAGTTTTGAGTATTCATATATTTTGAGTATTTAAATATTTTATATTATTCATGTAACATTTATACACTATTACCTTAATATACTTTAATTGTAGGTTTATGTCATTTAATTTTTAAAAATCATAGTCCTTGAATAGTGACTTCTATATATATCCTTTGTCCCAGGTGGCCATTAAGCCAAAGTGCAACTTCAACAGCCTCAAGAAATGTTCTCAGAGCAAATAAAGTTTTAGTGGCCCACTTTCACAGTTCTCACTTTCCCTTAGATTTTGACTTGTTTTTTTTCTTAGTATGTTGCCAACTTTTTGAGATTTTTAAGAGAGAGAGGGGTGTAACACACACACACACACACACACACACACAGAGTAGCATTTTAAATTTTCAGTAAGAGGGTTGATTCAAATAACCTAATCTGCCATTTCTCCCAAAATAAAAGTTTATCACTTAAAAAATTATATAAATGTTGTCATACTGTATTATTATGCAGTTTTTTCATTCAGCATTGTTTCCGAAACATAACCATTTTCAATTTAACTAATACATTTATATTCACTTCCATATAATATTCTATTGTTTGAATACACCAGATTTAATGGTCTATTATTTAGGTGATGGATAGTTTGACTTCTAAGTTTTTTACTATTTCAAAATTCTTCTGAGGATATGCTTTTATATATATATATATAATCTCATAAATATTATGTATGAACTTTTTTCTAAGAAATATACCAATGAATAGAAGGGTTCAGTTATAGGATAAAGACATTTTCAACTTTGTTAAATATTGCAAAATTATTCTTTCATGTTGTAAAAATTCCCATTTGTACCCAGCAGTATATACAAATTTGACATTGTTCTACATTCTAACCAATGTTGTGCTACTTTTAAACTTTAATTTGCAAGTCTGACTAATGAAAATAGTTTATTTTGATTTTTTAATTTACAGTTCCTAGTAATGGAGTATATGTCCATATATATTTATTTTCTGGATGAGAAGACTAACCTAACGAATTAGTCTAGTATAACCTTTACACATAAACCAGATGAGGATAATTCAAGAAAGGGGAATTTGAGGCTACTTTCTTGAGATCATAGATAGAAAACTCTGAAATATAATATTGGAGGCCAAGGTGGGAGGATTACTTGAAGCCAGGAGTTTGAGACTAGACTGTGCAATATAGCAAGACCCAATCTTTATATATAGATATAGATATAGATGTAGATATATAGATAAAGAAAATGGCTGTGTGTGGTGTGTGCCTATAGTCCCAGCTACTCAGATGGCTGAGACAGGAGGATCACTTGAGTCCAGGAGTTTGAGGCTGCAGTAAGCTAGGATTGTGCCACTGCACTCCAGCCTGGGTGACAGTGAGACTCTGTCTCTAAAATAAATAAATAAATAAAATATAACATTGGCAAATCTAAAACATCAATATATTCAAAATGCATGTGACGACAAAGTTGAATTCATGTCAAGGAGGCATGGCTGGTTTATCATTAGAGTTGTTATACATCTCACGCCAAGTCGACCACAGTAACAAGATTAAGAAAGTTATGTGACCATCTTAATATATGCTGAAAAAGAATTTTGATTTTTTAAAAAGGTCAACAAACTAAAAACTCTCTTAATACGATCATGGGCATATGTGTAAAACCTATATCAAACATCTAATGATGAAATTTAAAATCAGAAAAAAGGCAAGGATGCCAACAGTAATTCTATTATTATACCTTTACTTGGGGTCCTAGCCATCCCACTACTTCAAGAAAAAAAAATTTACCAACTAGAACTATAAAGAGTTAAATCCAACATTTCATTATTCAGAGACAACAATATTATCTTTAGAAGTAACCCAAAAGATAGACATAGACATTAATTAGTAAAACTTCAGCAAGGACAGTGGACATAAGAGCACTATACAAGAAATTGGCCTGGCACTGTGCCTCATGCCTGTAATTCCAGCACTTTGGATGCTGAGGTGGATGGATCACTTGAGCTCAGGGATTTGAGACCAGCCTGGCCAATATTGTGAAACTCTGTCTCTACTAAAAATACAAAAATTAGCCAGGCATGGTGGTGGATGCCTGTAAGTCCCAGCTACACAGGAAGCTGAGGCCAGAGGATCACTTGAACCCAGGAGGCAGAGGTTGCAGTGAGGTGACATAGCACCACTGCAGTCCAGCCTGGGCAACAGAGTGAGACTATGTCTCAAAAAAACTGTTCTTTTAATAGCAACCCAATATGTATGTGAATTGTATTAGAAAATGCTTTTGAAGATATTCTATAAACTGTAAACAATGCTCACAAGTGGAAAAAGTTAAAATCATAAGGTTATCATTTCTCCCATTAATTTATAAATTAAAAATAAATCTAATCAAAATCCTAAAGGTGTTTTCATGAAACTTGACCATATGGTTTTCATATTTATGTAGGATAAAAAGACTTTAATGTTCCAAAACAATTTTGAAGACAAAAAGCCAGGGGGATGGAGGGAGGGAGGGCAGTGAGTGAGTACGCCATAAGATATAACTAACATTTATAAACCATGTTAATTGAGCCAGTTTAATAGTACTACTGTATAGAGTGGCAAATATACCAATGGAATATTAAATACATATTAAATAATAACATATTTATATATACATATATACATATGCGCACATATATATATATATACACATAAATACATATGGGTGGTTTAACATTAGAATATGTTAAACTGATACGTAAAACAAATAATATTATAATCTTTCTGGCTGAATCAGAATTAGAAATCTGGAACCTGTGGTGCCTACTTCCTGCATATCCCCTCTTCTTAATCCAGGTACTTTGCTCCCTATCCATGCTGGTAGACTGTGAGACATACTTCAATGTCCTGAAGCTCTATGGAGAATTGAACTTGAAAATCAGCTCATTGTAAGCCTTTCCTTTTTGATCAGAGATTGACAAGCTTTTCTGGAAAGGGCCAGATAGTAAGTATTTTAGGTTTTAACTGCCATGTAGCCTCTAGCTTACTACTCAAGTGCTGATGTAAGATGAAAACAGCTTTAGACAATATGTTTGTGCCAATAACACTTTATTTTAAAAAACAGGCTGTGAGCCAAATTTGGCTCATGTATCATAGTTTGCCAACCCCTGGAAGGCGGTTGTAAGTGAAGGAAGTAAAAAGCATAGTTTTATTACCAAAAATAACTTTAATAATCTTCTTATGGGCCAAAAAACCAAGGCCGTAAGTAATTCAATTTACTTAGTAATCTGTGGCACATGTAATTTAGCAAAACTGAGGACATTTAGAATTATAGTTAAGATAGTATTTTGTTCCTATTCTAATCTGCTTTTATTGTAACAGCTCTCCACTTTCACCTCTTTCCAGAAATCTTGAAGAATCATGTTCTTCATAGGAATTATAAATCCCCCAATTCCATGTCTGACATAATTTCTACTGCCCTTTTTGCTTCTCATGCTTTAGTACCAGTGCTTCTGAATTTGAAAGTCTTCACACAGATCACCCAAGTAAATCATTGCACCAATTTTAGATGGTCTGGGCTCTTAAAATGTTTCCTTCCATTACTCTTTTAAAATGTATCTTTGCTATATCAGGTTTGAGGTAGTTTCTGTCAGAAGATTGGGCATTTGGGGGAATTCAAGTCTTCACTGCAGGTTTTAGTGCCTGTGACTCAGGGTCTAAAGATTTATTCTGTTATTTTCTGCCTGTTATTTTCCACAGTGGTAAATCACCCTAGCCTTGTCTTTCTTTCATCTGTGACAGTTGTATTAGTTGGAATAGGTGAAATCCTGTTGAAATAGACAAAGCCAAAATCTTACTTGTTCAAAACAGCAATATATTCCACTGTAAAGCCTTTGGGAGTTGGTGAGGGCTCCACTCCCAATCACTGCCCTTATTCTGCTTCTGAAGCTGACAGGACAGCCACTGTTGAGGAAATGCTGATCACAACATCACACAGAAAGGAGAATGTAATGAAGCAAGAATTGGCTCTTAAAGCTTCTGCTTGCAGTGACAAGGCTCACTTTTCAATGGCCAAAGCAAGTCAAAAAGCCAAACCTGATTTGCATGGCACAGAAAAGTCCCCCGGGGAGGGAAATCAGACATTGATGAACTGTGGCCAAAATCCAGCTGAGCCAGAAACTAAGGTCACCAGTATCATTTACCCCAGAGGACAAAGAGTCCTCAGGCAAATTAACTCCTAATATCCTGCCCTGATGTACCAGATGCCAGAGGTGGGTATACATATATATATTTTTGGCTTTGTAAATCAAGACGTGGGTCTATTCCTTAACAAAAAGTAGCTTATTATTAATATGCCATTTTAATATGTTAATTGAAAGGACACTTCTATGGGTGGAATATAAATACCATTTAATATTTCTGAGAGCATTTATAGGCTTTGGATGTCCATGATTCTTTACAGACTTTTTTTTCCTGTTTTTTTCTTTTACCCTACCATTCCTGAAATGTTTCTCCATGAATGTTCTTCTCCTGCTTCTCTCTCATAGAGATATATATTTCTATCAAAATATACTAAGGTGCTGGTTAAAAATTCAGATTCCTGGGTTATATCTCAAAATAACTTTGGATTATCCTGGAAACCTATGTTTTTATATTATTTCCCAGATACATCTTATGACATTAATGTTTGAAAAACACTGGCTTAGATCCTATGCCTTGAGCTTGTCCATGAATTTTTATAAAATCTGTGGTCACACTTTGGGGTTGTTAGTGATACCTCGTTCTCTTTTTTTTTCTTTGTAAACTTTGTTTTGCACAAGTTTGAGGCTTAACCTGTTTGGCTTTGCTAACGAGCATGTAGATAGATTTGTCTTTTGCTCCATAGACTCACCTTGGATAAAAAACAGCTGCCAGAGATAAATATTACTGTTTTATCAATTTATAGGATTTTTTGAATTAGAAAGGAGAGATTTGGAGACACAGAGGAAAACTCTCAATAAGACTCAATAAAAAAAACATTAGTGTGAAATTAACTGGGCATGGTGATGTGCACCTGTAGTCCTAGATACTTGGGAGGCCAAGGCGGAAAGACTGCTTGAGCCCAGAAAGTCAAGGCTGCAGTTAGCTGAGATTGTGCCATTGCACTCCAGCCTGGGTGACAGAGTGAGGCCCTGTCTCAAATACCACCCCTGAAATACCACACACTAAAGAAACAGTGTGGTGGCCTATATCATAAGCATGACATACAAGGCTATAACTAAGAATCTAAAGGTAGGTCTGTGGTATAACACTGTAATATTTGCACTTGGGTATCATTTGGTTGATCACACAATCAATCCATTTTATCTCAACTTTATAATTGATTCCTATGGTCATACTTGAAAAATTGCATGCTGATTTAGTCCCACTGAAATTAGTATGCCCAAGATATGAGTGATGTAGATGTAACATCATCGCCATCACTGACGCCCCCTCACCTACCATCCGTCTAATGGTTATGAGTGTTGATCTGCATGCTCCTCCCAAAACTGTGTGATTAGTGCCCAAACAAAAACAAAAACAAAAACCTTTCAGGATTAAGGAAAAACATTCTCAGATTAAGGGTATGAAAAAATCATAGGACGGATGTTAAAAGTGTATAATACAGTTTTATTTGCAGAAGAAATGAAATTACTGGATATGCAGTCATGACATAGTATTTTTTTTTTTCAAGTGGTTTAGTTGGCTTTGTTTGAAAAAGTTAACTGGACTGAATTTCTACTTTTCATCAAACAAGAGTTTTCAACTCACTGTCACTGTCAATGTGAGCTCGAAAAGACAAAAACAATACAATTGAGAGAATCTTTATACTTCAGCCAGTTTTAATGCGTGCATCATTTACTGCAGAGAAGAACAAAGGGATGTAGAAAGAATATGTTTAATCAGGCTTTGGAGAGTTGAATTTGTTGTAATCATATTGCCCCTAAAATCTTTCTTCTTTGTGCATATGATGGAGCAAAATAATCCGGTGAAAAATCCTTAGACAAATACTCATGAAGTTGCGCTTTATGTGAAATCATTTCCTCCTAGCATGTAGTAATATACAAGAATTGTCCCTTTGATTGTTTTGCCTAATACAGAGTTGGACTAGGGATAGCCCAGAAAAGGCCTGTGCGGTGGTGGGTGCGCAGCAATCTGCTAATTTCTGAGTTTGTGTGAATATCTATATTCACTTTGTATTTCACACTGGATGGCCCAACATTATTGTTATGAATTCTTTACAACCGTTTTGTTGGATTAGTTTCATATTAGATTATAATATATTATTTCATGAAGAATTATTGGATTATAAGTGTTCTATACTTTGTTATAGTGACATTCTACAACCTGGTATTTCATCTAGTGTGATATACCAATTCTATTCTTGGAATCTTGTCTAGAATTAAACATCAACTAAGTTCAAAAGTAATTTTTTTTTATTTCAACTCTATAAAGTATACAACAGGCACTCAGCAATTACAGCTGCAGGAAAAATACAGAGCAAATAAAAGCAGGATAAGTTTATGAAAAAGTTTTTAATCTACATCAAAAGAGTGCAAGTGGTCAATGACCATTTGATGACAGTTTGTTGCATTCTGACTAACAAAGAACTCTTTCATGTAGAACAAATTGTAAGAGGACAATCAAATAACCATAGCCGAAAGAATACAAAAGAACTGACCAGTTGTAAAAACATCATACATTGAAATAAATTTGATAGATGATGCTTAAAGAAATGTCCCTTTACTCAGAAAGCCCCAACCTCTGAGTCATTGCCAAGGTCCCAGAGCTCTATCTGTTGATGCAGGGGCAGAGAGGAGGGCTAACAACACACTTTCAATGTTTTGCTTTCTACGTCTGTTGAAAACTTGCCTCATAAATGATTTGCATATACAAGAACTCAGAGAAAGCATCCTGTTTTGTTGAGAGGTGCACCAACTGTCTTTTTCATCATTGGTTTCATAACGAGGTGTGGTTAGCAGTCATTTCCAATTTTTCTTTTGGGTTGGACCATTGTCAATGGAGTCTATAAAATGAGATGTGTTAGAACTTGACTGCACTAATTTATTTTTACAGAATCTGCACAACTTAGCAAAACAGGAATACCTGTATACAGACTGATAGTATGTCATATATTAATTTGACCTGCACATACATTTATACATTTCACAGAAATGACGCTGTATCTCATTAACAGATACACAGCTCTGGTACATTTAACAGAAATAAGAGAACAACTTCATCATTTCTGTAATTCATCAATATTATATAATAAAGACTTATAAATTGTTAGCAGAAAGAACTGTAAAACGCAGCAAGCTAAGAAAGGACAACATTTTGAGGTGTGTTTGTCTTTGTCATGCAGCATAACACCAAATTTGTTTTTTTAATAGGATGCCATGAATTTAAGGCACTTGCAACAATGCCAGATAGCCAGGTCATGTTCTAAACTATGGACAGATGAATAACAGTACAGTTGACATAATTTTCAATAATACTGACAAATATGACATTAGTTCAAGTCTACTTGGACCTAAAAACATTATTCAGTACAAATAAAATGAAATAATAATGCTGTGAAACAATAAAAAAGTTATATGTACCACAAAATATCACACAAAAATATCTATTTACATAAATATTTGTCTGTGGTCCTATTGTGAAAGAAAATGTTATGGATAATGCACAGATCACTTCTATTGTGTGAAATCAGTTCTAATATCCTTGTTTTCAATATGGTATCTGACTTCATTAAATTTGTTTACCATCAGTTCAATCATTTAAAAATCAAACAGGAAAAATTCAATAGTTAAGTTGATACATTATTACACATGTGCAATTCACATGCATATTCCACAATTTTAGGTAAAAATTATGACTTGTAAAGAATATAATCAAAATAAATTTGTTTTGAATGCCATATGGATGTGATTCATATCTTAGTAAGAAAGAAGAAACAAACATAAAAATCATGTATAGCATTATTTCAGAAATTATTTTTTCGAATGTATTCGATCTATCTCAGTTATTTTCATGTTGCTTCCCTTGACAATTTCAGTTTTCCTGTGAGTCAAAGACACACAGAAAGCCCTTATTTCCCATACTCAACACATTAACAAGAAAATCATTTAACAAATCAAACAAGTTGGCACTATCCTAACTTATGCAGATGTTCTTTAGTATAAGAAAACAGAGGGGTTATGAAAAATTCAGAAATAAAGGGAGATGCACTTTATGGAACTGACCATGAATTTTAGCCCTAGAGTCTTCATTAAGACAAGATTTATATCCTAAAAATTCAATGTTGAAAATTAGATGAATGTTTTCTGTTGGTACATCCTGGAAAATGTAGTTTACCTTTATTTTGTGGTGATTGCTTCAGAAACCTAATGCAATGCTATGGGTGAAATGAACAAAGATGCAGTAACAAGTGGGAGAAACAATCTACAGTTACGTCGTGCTGAATGCTACTTCTTCCTTCTCCACTGAACTTATTCATATTGGTTGTCTTAGACTTGAACCATAGTTCCAAAATCCACAATAAGTGCTAATCTTTGGGACTTTGGGGATTTTTGAAAAGTTACAGAAGCAGAGTCTCTCCAAATAACAAGGTTTATTCAATATCCTAGCAAGTCTTTAGCGTGCCTAAACCACATTACCTTTCAACAAAAATTACTGAACATTGACTATAATGTTGGAATTATATATGTCTAAAAGGCCAATTAAAAAAATATAAAACTGAAATAACATTCGTAGCTTTATTTTAGGTTATATTTAATTTTATATTCTAAAATATGTAGAAAACAGTGGATATCTTGGGAAATAGACCAATTTGGAGAAATTATAAGGGAGAGAAAACTCCAGAAACACAAGAATAACAATAACATTTTAGGATTAAAGTTTTAATTGAAGTTTATTCCCTTTTCATTTTATCCTCCAAATTTTTAAGATTATATTTTCATAAGATATCATATTCTAAGGTAGTTTTGGGT
This sequence comes from Aotus nancymaae, assembly GCF_030222135.1. Classification (NCBI taxonomy): domain Eukaryota; kingdom Metazoa; phylum Chordata; class Mammalia; order Primates; family Aotidae; genus Aotus; species Aotus nancymaae. The sequence goes on along the minus strand of NW_026988421.1, from coordinate 44,906,865 downwards.
TTGAAAAATTCAGAGAAAATTCATAATATATGCCCTCTTAGTTAAGGTATAATGATCTAATTGGACTTATTCTTACAGAAATGTTAACATTTGATTGATTAAAAAGAAAACTACTGAGAAAAGCCTCAATTTAATATACCAAACTCACACACTGCCAAAACAGAATGACAGCTTGAAAGGTTTTATATTTTTTTCATAGGTATAACGCAATTTTGTCCAGGAAAAGCTTCCAAATGGCTGAGTTACTTATTACAGCTAATAATAATCAACTGGCCTGCCAGCAAAGGACTCAGTTTAATTTGCAGATTCTTTTCTCCACGTGAATAAAGTAAATTAGTTTGACATTTTCAAATCTAGTTTGTTCTAGGTAGTATGAAATCACAGAACTGTAGTAATTCTGTTCTACTTAAAACTTGTTTTTTTTAAATCAGGTTCCTGTTTTCCTCTGTACTGCTTTCTTACTTGGAGAAGTGGATGGACTCAGCCTATTCACAAAAAGGTAATCACCACCTGGCCAGGTTTTTGTTTTGTTCTCTGACCTCAAATAAGTAATGTTCCTGGCTTGGTAAACCTGTAAATCTTAATAACTTTGACTTTGGGCTTTCTTTTTTTGTCTTTTCTACTTCTTTTATTTTTGTTTTTCCTTCTTGTTTTATTTTTGCCTTTTGTTTGTTTTTGGTTCAGGCCTAAGACAAAAAGCTAGTTCAAATAGGTTTGTAATCACCTTTGTCTCTCAACTCCAGACTGACAATGTTGTATAAGTGAAATTGGACAGGAGTTTGGTTTAATAACTTCAGTGAAAATGCTTGAGATTCTGGCTACACATATAATGATTTGAATTTGTGTTGTCTGATCAGACACTGACATTTACAGATGAAAGATATACATAGCACCTATATAGTTTTCATTTATTTTTTGGATGGGTTTTAATCCCTCCCCAGTCCACCCCACCCCAAGGGTTTATTTTTATAAAAGGGAATACTTTAAGCCTCAGTTTGAGGGTATGTTAGGTAAAACCAATTGGCTGCTAGTCATTTACTTCCAGGACCATCTTTAAGCACAGTATTTTTAAAAATATGAAATGGTTTTGTGAATCGCTTTTTTTTCCACTCTGTCATGCCAATTTATCAAAAAAAAACCCAAATATCATGCATTATTTTTCAGTCCTCTGTGAAAATGCATATATACCTACTATGAGAGGTCTCAGCAGAATCTATAGCAGTTGTGCTTTTATCCTATCAATTTTTAAATTCTGTCAGAAAGAAAAGGTAACATTCAGTCTTGTCATCAGCACTGCTGGGAAATAAAATCATGAAACTTCTAGTACTGGTGTGACATGAGCTCTGTGACCAACAGATGTGTGATCCTCTTTTGTATGGTATATACACCGGCCTGCAGTAATAGATCCCACAGCCTTCACTTGAAGAAAGGGAATAGCCTAGTTTCTGTACCATAGTAATCTATTGTACCCAATATATTATTCTTTCATCTTCTTGAATATTCTAGCAAGGTACAGACTCTTATACTAGATTGAAGTATTTCCTACAGTCTTTCAAATTATAATCAGAGCAAAGCAAGGTCATTGCAACAATAGAAAACATCTCTTTACTGGTGAAAGGCTTTGCTTCAGGACCACCATGTCAACTGCTATTTTAGGTTCAAACAGAAAACATGTAAAGAGCACTATTGTCATCTAAGCAATAAGTCCTAATGCCACTGTAGTTACTGGAGCAGCATCGAACAAAGGCATCATGGTGACCCCGAGCACTAATCTTCTCTCTTTCCTTCAGGTTTGCTGGCAGCTGTGTCTCAGAAAAAGCTGTCTTCAGCAAGGCAGAAGCAGGTAAGAGAAATACATTAGAAGTCTATGTCCCATCCTGAGTTGTCATCAGGTGGTGGTTCATCGTTGTCCTCAGGGAAACTGTCAAAATTGCTTGTGTCTGTGGGTGATGCAACCTGTAAATAGGAGAGAATGCACTTTGTGTGTGTGTGTGTGTGGAATTCCCAGCTGGAATTTTTAAGCACATTCTGTATTTATTCCCTATTAGTGACTACTTTTTTGAGTGTCTACTATGTAGCAGGTATTGAGGGTCTCAGTGGTGAGTATAAATAGACATGGTTTTCATCCTCACAGAGTTTATACCCATCGTAAGTAAGAAATTGTATGATTAAAACAAATAATCAGAAAATCTATATATAATTCAAAAATCTATATATAATGAAAAATAATCACAAAAATCTTTCTATATAATAAACTTTGGCTAGAGCTATGAAAAGAAAAAGAGATGCCATGAGAGTATACAAATGATCATGTAGGACAGGCGCAGTAGTTCATGCCTATAATCTCAACACTTGGGAGGCCAGGGAGATCACCTGAGGTCAGGAGTTTGAGATGAGCCTGGCCAACACATTGAAACCCTGTCTGTAATCCTTTATTTATTTATTTATTTTTGTCTTATGAACAAACAAATATTAGAATAGAAATAAATCTTAAAAGAAGGGAAAATAGAGCCAAGTTCATGGTGTGCACCTGTGGTCCCAGCTACTCATGAGGCTGAGTCAAGAGAATTGCTTGAACTCAGGAGTTTGAGGCTATCCTGGATCCTGGGCAACATAGCAAGACCCAGTGTCAAAAAAAAAATGGAATAGAGAAAATGTTTCTGTACAAATAGCAGTCTTGCATTAGTCCTAGAGAGAGGAAACACGAATGAAAGTCCCAGGACCACAAAGTAGTCCTCTCCCCCCATAATTAAGATGCTGCACATTTTATTAGCTAGATGCAATACTGAGTAAAAATATAAATGCAATCTGCTGAAATCTATTTTAAATTAATATAGTATAAACAGTGAATTTAGTAGACTATTTAACAAAAAACTTGATTTTTTAAAAAAAGAGAGTCAAGGAAAAAGAATTATTGTTTTATTTTAGAACCTGAAGGAAGGATGAAGACACATCATTGTGCCTGAGAGTGCCTCCATGTAACATGGGGAGGGCAGGAGTTATGTGGAGACATACATGAAACAACATTGGTCCAAAACTGATAGCTGCTGAAACTGGTTGCTGTAAACTCACTATAAACTTTTGTGTCTGTTTCTATATTTTGAACATTTTCCATACTAAAAATTAACTTATGTTCATCAATGAAGGAAATCTGAATTAAAATGAAGAGTTAAAAAAGATAAAAGTATAACATATTTACAGTGACTATCCCCAAATTTATCCGCTTTTAAGCTTGGATTTTAGAATATGTCATTATTTCAACGTGACATTTTTCCTATAGTTTGTTTAACCTTATAACAGGATTAAACTTTAAAGATAGCAGATCATTGTTGACTGACATAAACACCATCAAGCATGTTATACAATTATAAGCTGGAAAGTCTACTTACACTTGGTATTATGGGCGGTGTCAAGGTACCTTTTCTTAAGCCTTCCCAATTAAAGCCCTCAAACCATCTAGAAAAGGAAAAAACGTTAATAGTTAAAGACATTATATGTCAGCTAAAACCTTCTCATTGCAATGTATACAATGTCCATGGCTAATGGAAAGCAGTTAAGAAAATGTTTTCATGTGACCAAATGTTTTCTATTTAATTGCATATTTTTTCCAGTTAGCTTATTTTATGAAATGCATACTTTTAAAGTGTCCAATTTTAAATACCAGTTAAACATGAAACGATTTTTCCTTGTAATTCAGTCATAATGTCTCTAATGACCTTGTTCCTATACTATAATTATAATTTAATAAATGTCATAATATGTCTGGCCCTGTGCTTTACAGGATATTTTATTTTAAGGAGGTAGAACAAGGGCATGAAAAGTCAGGATAGAAAATTAACTTTCCATTTTTGCCACTGACTCAGTGCGCAGCCTCAGTTAGTTAACCTTTTCATTTCACATCATTATAGTGGTCTCTACGTGTTCCATTTTCCTCCTTTCTTCCCTTTTTTTTTTTTTTTTTTTTTTTATGGGGAGGAGGAAAAAGGAAGAGAAAGAAAGAGAGAGAATGGGGAGGAGGAAAAAGGAAAAGAAAGAGGGAGAGAGAATGGGAGTATTGCTTTCTTGCCCAGGCTAGAATGCAATTTAGTAATGGGTATTGAAAACCTCTTTTATACTGATAATTATACTTAATGATGTAGTCAGGAAGGAATAAGGGAAGAAGATAACAAACAAACAGCCAACCAGTATTTCATTTAAAGCTATGAAATGCTATGCGATTACTGAGGAGTGATTTACTTCCAATTATATAGTCACTTTTGGAATAGGTGTGAGGTGGTAATGTATGTTTTGTGTATTTGAAGTGGAGAGTTCTATAAATGTTTATTAAGTCTACTTGTTCCGGGTCTGAGTTCAAATCCTGAATATCCTTGTTAATTTTCTATCTCGTTGATCTATAGAATCTTTAGCTATTCTTGTTACATTGATCCTTTTACCATTATGCAATGTCCTTCTTTGCCTCTTTTGATCTTTGTTGCTTTAAAGTCTACTTTATCAGAGGCGAGAATTGCATCTCCTGCTTTTTGTTTATTTGTTTATTTTTACTCTCTGGTTGGTAAATCTTCCTCCTTCTCTTTGAGTCTTTGTGTATCGCTGCATGTAAGATGGGTCTGGATGCCGCATACCGATGGGTTTTGGCTTTTTATTCAATTGAAATATATATAACTTTAATACTGGCGTTTGATGCTAGCTGGCTGTTTTGTCCATTAGTTGATGTAAATTTTTCACTGTATTAATGTTCTTTGCTTTTTGATATATTTTTGGAAAGGCTGATATTGGTTGTTCCTTTATATGTATAGTGCTTCTTTCAGAAGCTCTTGTAAAGCAGGCCTGGTGGTGGTGAACTCTCTAAGTGCTTGTTTGTTCGCAAAGGATTTAATTTTTCCTTCGCTCATAAAGCTTAGTTTGGCTGGATAGGAAATTCTGGGTTGAAAGTTCTTTTCTTTAAGGATATTAAATATTGGTCCCCACTCTTTTCTGGCTTGTAGGGTTTCTGCTGAGAGATCTGCTGTAAGTCTGATAGATTTCCCTTTATGGGTAACCTGACCTTTCTCTCTGGCTGCCCTTAGTATTTTCTCCTTCATTTCAACCCTAATAAATCTGGCAATTATGTGCCTTGGGGTTGGTCTTCTTGAAGAATATCTTTGTGGTGTTCTCTGTATTACCTGGAGTTGAATATTACCTTGCCTTGCTAGGTTGGGAAAGTTTTCCTGAATGATATCCTGAAGAGTATTTTCCAACTTGGATTCATTCTCTTCATCACATTCAGGTACACCTATCAAACGTAAATTAGGTCTTTTCACATAGTCCCATATTTCCTGGAGACTTTGCTCATTCCTTTTTATCCTTTTTTCTCCAATCTTGTCTTCTCGTTTCATTTCACTGAGCTGGTCCTCGACTTCTGATATCCTTTCTTCTGCTTGATCAATTCGACTGTTTAAGCTTGTGCATGCTTCGCGAAGTTCTCGTGTGGTGCTTTTCAGCTCCATCAATTCACTTATATTCCTCTCTAAATTGTCCATTCTCGTTAGCATTTCGTCAAACCTTTTTTTAAGGTTCTTAGTTTCTTTGCATTGCGTTAGAACAAGTTCTTTTAATTCACAGAAGTTTCTCATCACCCACGTTTTGAAACCTGCTTCTGTTACTGGAACACACTCGTTCTCCATTAAGCCTTGTTCCGTTACTGATGAGGAATTGCAATCCCCTGTGGAGGGAGAGGCATTCTGATTTTGAGTATTCTCTGCCTTTTTAGGCTGCTTTCTTCCCTTGATTATATATTTATCCATCTGTCGTCTTTGTAATTACCGACTTTCTAACTAGGTCTCTGAGCGGACGTCCAACTTTTTGATTCCCAGCGCCGAAAACTGAGCAATCCACTGCGCCGGCCAAGACTGCGGTATTAAGATTGATGGTGCTTTTCTGCCCGGGAATCTCCGGACTCTGCACCAAGAACTGCCGCTTTAAGGCGCCAGCAAAACCGCCGCGCCGGCCACAAGAGTCGCACTGGCGACCCGTGGGGCTCCTCCGCTGGGAATCTCCTGGTCCGTGAGCTACAAACATTCGTCCGAAAGTGTGGCGTCCTCTCGTTCTCTGCGCTTTCACTGGGAGCTACGTGCCCGAGCTGCTAGTGATCAGCCATCTTGGATCTCTCTCCTTCAAAAGTGTTCTGTTTAATACACTTTGTCTAGTGGTGCTTGGGTGCTGGTGATTGGCTTCTCTCACTTCTCTTCCCTTTCTTCCCTTTTTTAATGAAGAATAAAGGTATTCTGTGTACAGTTTTTCTGTGAAATATGGACCAAAAAACACTAAGGTTTTTGCTTATTTGTTTTCTTTTGTCTTTGAAAGCTTTCACCATTAGCAAATGCTTACAAGAAATTCTTAGCAGGCCTTTCAGATATTCATAGATATTTTAGGAAACATGTTTCTTTGATAAGGATGTGAATTTTCTGTCAGTGTTACACAAACAAATAGAGAAAAACCAATTAGTTTAACTTTAGAGCATTCAGTCAACATAGGAAAGATCTGATATTTAAGATGTTGCTATTGCTTAAAAAACACTGTATTCTGCTGTTATGATATCTAATTGGGAAATGCTTACAAAAATTATTTTGTGTTTAGGAAATCAGGTATGATACAGTAGGGGACTTTTGCTTGTAATATTGTGGTAGAGAATAGAATCTCCAAATTTAAAATACACATTTCTTCTTTGTGCCAGAGAGGAAAAAACAATGGTCTTTGGTATGAGTTGCAAGAAACTGAGTTCAATGAATTCAGTTTCTTATGCCACAGAGTTGTCAGATAAATATAAATAAAGTTTCAGAAACAACTAGAAAGGCATTTAAAAGCCTAACTAGTTTATATGCTGTCT